>NC_136061.1:1699647638-1700941031 GCF_964261635.1 Lissotriton helveticus | reverse complement strand
CAAAAGGCACTGGTCTATTCTTAATTCAGACAGTGTTTCCATTCAGAGCCCTCTATTTTCGTTTAAGAGAGGGCCTAATCTGAGAGACCGACTGATACGTACACGACCACGTGAAGATACACCTAGGGCTCTAGGTTCGCTGTGGGACCTTCCTCCTGTGACAGGTCATCATCCCTGCGGGATGTGCCAATCTTGTCCACAAACAAAAAAGTCAACTGAAATCGACATTGGCACTGCGAGACCGTGGGTTCAGTCTAAGTTAACGAACTGCAACAGTGAGAACCTCGTTTATCCGATCATATGCCCCTGTGGACTGAAGTACGTGGATATGACCACCCAGAAAATCAGAGTAAGAATCTCTGAGCATAAGAGCACAATCAGATGTAAGAGGCAGGCAACCAAACTCACTAATCACTTTTTAGAAGCACGACATCCTTCAACTGCATTTCAGTGGACTGTGATTGAGAAACCCCACATTCCGTCACATGTCACTGATATATCCAGATATCTCCTGGTGAAAGAACAAAAATGGGTGTTTAAACTGGGCACGAATCGAGTGGGTCTGAACGACGATATACCCTGGTCGACCCTATAATTAAATGTGATTGGTCATATGAATGTGTCCTCACCATGTCTGTGTAATGGGCTAGATATTAACATACTACATCCGAGTACTATTATGGGCATTGTCATTCTGTGATGGAACTTAGTCCCTTTATATAGCCAATGGTAATGGTGGTAGAGTTTCATATTGTCATACACCATGAGTTTCATATTTTCATACACCTCAATATTTCAATATTTCAACAATTTTTAAACACCCTATATGTTTTCTAGCAGTGTGCCTGTGACAATTTATGGTGAACCCTGAGCACTCTAATATGATCTTCAATGTCAAGTAGTCTGAACATCTGGTGTTTGACGAGTTGCTAAACATCATTATTCTGTATTCGTCGGTCATATCCCGTTCTGCCAGTTGTGTTCTAAATATGTGTAACCAATAAAGTTGCCAGCTCTTATAGACCGGTTTTGTAAAAGAAAAAAAGAAAAAAAGACGCAGTATCGTTTTACAAACGATGCGCTCTGATTGGCTGGAGTCTGTCTTGCTGCAGCCTATCAGAGACCATGGAACATCACAGCGTCACGTGAACTATATTGACCACTCACGCGGCGCTTTATATTTGGCAGTCTCCCCATCCGTCGGTACCTCCCCGATCGGCTCGGACGCCAGTTTTGAAGTACCGACGGATAGGTAAGAGGGCTTCTGTCTCGCGGGCACACCTATTAGGTTTGACTGCTTTGTGTTTGCATTCTGTTTGGATGTGAGAACTTCTAATATGCGGATGAGCATGATAGTGTAAACTGAATATTTAACGGCTGAATCTACCCTCAAACCGCCGTTAATACATCTTATTTTGCTAAACTTTAATTAACAACAGGCCGACGCGCATTTTTATTGGTCTTTGACAACATGTGCGACATGAGTCGGTGTCATTTTGTGAAGCCACATTTACGGGGAGTACATCGTAGATTCCGTGTGACTTCTTATAAACATGGTCTGGGGTTGCCATGTGGCTTGCGTTGAGAGATGCTTCGGTCTGGTAGGCTGTGGCGAGATGTACAAGTGGATGATGGATTTGACAACAATAACTTGTTGGTATATGTTTTTTGTCTCTCCATCATAGAGCGATGCTTCCCCTTTCCCTGAGCAGTGGCCAGGTGGGGTGAGGTCTATACCTCTTACTAGCATGGTAAGATGGGCTTTTCCGTTTCTTTCATTGTGAGTCACAGGTTTAGGTCCGATGATAACGTAAGAGCACTTAATATGGTCATAATGTAATGCGCTGGTTTATCTCATGATACACCCTGGTTCAAGCTTTATATTTCTTTGTTTCCTTCTTTCAACAGAACTTGAAAATAGGGAGATGAACACCTAGTGAAATCAGGTGATCTCTGTATCTTTTTTTGATTTGAGCACTTATTTGTT
Source organism: Lissotriton helveticus (assembly GCF_964261635.1). NCBI lineage: Eukaryota > Metazoa > Chordata > Amphibia > Caudata > Salamandridae > Lissotriton > Lissotriton helveticus. Next base: position 1,700,939,044 of record NC_136061.1, on the reverse strand, counting down.
TTCTCACATCACATTTGCAGTAGCCGTAAGTTGATTGGTCCTGAAGAAAGCAATGAAGAATCTGTCGCAATATTGCTGAAACATGTCGACCACCTTAAACATTCAGACAGTCTATAATCTGTGACTGTCACTGACTACTTTTTTACATCAGGAGGTCGGGTAACACCAGAATAAAGTTATAAGTAACCTCTCCATCCTGTTTTAGCATCACTTTTCATAGTATCACTTTTTTAGTTTTACCTTTTTGAGCACTGCAAACATCAGTCCCCCCCTTGTTTTGATATTAAAATCCTCAAAACATGAGTGGCAAGACCATAGTTGGATCTTACTGACCGGCGGAGGAGCTCCTTTTCAACATCTGGACCCCCGACCGTGACAGTTGAATGGCCGTCTCTGGCATGGTCTCAATGGAATCCCAAATGATGAAGGGCGGTTCCGTGTGGTGACTGATGGGCATCCTTTCTTGACCAGTGCAGGGATGACCCTTGATAGATACATTGGGTTGAGGTTGTTCTAGGTTTTGTTTTTGGGATATACCGAGTGTAGTTTGTGTTTTAGACCCTCCAATATATATGTTGTTGCAAGTCTATAGGGAACATATTGGAGCTTGGTCTTTAAAAATCCCCTGGGTCCTTTTCACTTGTTTGTTGTTTATGATAAGAAGTCTGCCTGAGAGCCTGCGGAGGAAATGGGACGTCCTCCTACCCTGTTTGCTGTTTTCCTACAGGGAAGTGCTGCAGAAAGGAGTGGGATTCAGCCCCTTTGAGCTTCTGTATGGGCATCCTGTGCGTGGACCTCTCAGCCTGGTGAAGGACGGATGGGAAAAGTCTCCCAGAAAGCTTCCCCAGGATGTGGTGAGCTACATGCTGGCCTTCCGGAGCCAAATGGCAAAGTTGTGGAAGCAAGCTTCTGACAACTTTGAAGCCAGTCAAGCAGTAATGAAAGAGTGGTATGACCACAACGCTCACCCTGTGGAGTTGGAGCCTGGCCAGAAAGTGTGGGTGATGGAACCTGGAGAGCTAAGTGCCCTCCAGGATCGCTGGACAGGCCCCTTTGAGGTGAAGGAGAAGAAGGGTAAGGCCACCTACCTGGTAGACCTTAAGACCCCTCGACAGCCCCTACGGGTGCTGCATGCCAATCGCCTCAAACCCCACCATGAGAGGCTCGAGGTCATCTTGATGATGGTGACTGATGGAGCAGAGGAAGCAGAAAGCGAGCCTCTCCCTGATCTCTTTTCGTCTCAGGAAAAGGATGGGTCGGTGGAGGGAGTGATTCTTTCCCCATCCCTAACTCCTGAGCAGCGAGAGGACTGCCGCCAGGTCTTGGAGCAGTACTCCTCGCTGTTCTCCCTTGTTCCGGGAAGCACCCACCTGTGTACCCATGATGTGGACACAGGAGACAGCCCACCAGTGAAGTCTAAGACCTACCGGCTGTCAGACAAGGTGAAGGCCAGCATCCACGGTGAGGTTACCAAGATGTTGGAGCTAGGAGTCATTGAACCTTCTAGTAGCCCCTGGTCCAGTCCGGTGGTTCTAGTACCAAAAGCTGCCCCACCGGGCACCACTCCAGAACTGAGGTTCTGTGTGGATTACCGGGGACTGAACTCAGTGACTAAGACTGATGCACATCCGATCCCTAGGGTGGATGAGATTATTGACCGGCTGGGAGCTGCCCAATATTTGAGTACCTTTGACCTTACTTCTGGGTACTGGCAGATCTCCCTGACAGATGGAGCAAAGGAAAGGTCAGCCTTCTCCACGCCTGAGTGGCACTACCAGTTCTGTGTGATGCCCTTTGGGCTCAAGAACGCCCCTGCCACTTTTCAGCGGCTGGTGAACCAGGTCTTCTCTGGAATGGAGGCATTCTCCGCTGCTTACCTGGATGACATTGCCATCTTCAGCAGCAGTTGGGAGGACCATTTGTGTCACTTGCAAGCTGTTCTCCAGGCCCTGAAACAGGCTGGCTTGACAATCAAGGCCAGTAAATGTCAGATTGGGCAGGGGTCGGTTGTGTACCTAGGCCACTTGGTGGGCACGTGAGCGGTGCAGCCCCTCCAGGCAAAGATTGAGGCCATCATGGCCTGGGAGCCCCCCAAGACCCAAACTGAGGTCCGAGCTTTCCTGGGCCTCACAGGTTACTACCGTCGCTTTGTGAAGGGGTATGGCACTATTGTAGCGCCCCTCACTGAGCTCACCTCTAAGAAGCAACCTCGACGGGTAGTCTGGACGAAGGCTTGTCAGCAAGCCTTTCAGAAGTTGAAACAGGCAATGTGTGCAGCACCGGTCCTGAGGGCCCCAGATTTCTCCAAGGAGTTCATCGTCCAGACAGATGCATCAGAGCATGGCATTGGGGCAGTGTTTTCGCAACTCAATGAAGAGGGTCTGGATCAACCTGTTGTCTTTCTATCTAGGAGACTGCTTCCCCGGGAACAGAAGTGGAGTGCCATTGAGCGGGAAGCTTTTGCAGTGGTATGGGCTCTGAGGAAGTTGCGGCCATACCTGTTTGGCTCGCACTTCCTGGTTCAGACCGACCATCGACCCCTTCGTTGGCTGATGCAAATGAAGGGGGAGAATCCCAAGTTGTTGAGATGGTCCATCTCCCTACAGGGAATGGACTTCAGGGTGGAACATCGGCCTGGAGTGGACCAAGCCAATGCAGACGGTCTCTCTAGGTATTTCCACCTTAGTGATGAGGACTCCCAAGGGGTTGGGTAGCTCTCCCCACTTTCAGCTGGGGGGGACGCGTGTTAGACCTGTAGGCCTTTTGGGTGGTCCCTCCTTTTATTATTTATTTTTGTACCCTTTTTCCCCAAAAACCTTTTATTTTTGATGTCCACTGGAATTTTTCAGGTGTTGACTTTGGGGTTAGGAGCTCTTTGCCCTCATAGTCTTTTTCCTGAGGCCTAGGTGCCTTCCTGACTGAATTTACAAGACACACAAAATGGTGGCCTATAACTGCCATAATCTTTTTACCTCAGGACTAGTGGCCATAGGAACCCATGGAGAGGTTCTAGAACCTTCTGGCCAGTTCTGGTAGCCCGAACCCAGACTATATAAAGGCCAGAACCAGGGCAGCCATTTTATGAGGGAGGAGTGACCTTAGAATCAGTGGGAGTGCAGGCTGTGGCGCTAGGGGGCTAGGACTCTCAGAGGGTTGACATCCTTCCCTAGGGATTGCTGCCTTACTGCTGACACCGACTCGCAAACCATAGATCTGGCCCCTTTTTGGATTATACTTGGTTGATGGGACGCAAAGCCCCTTCCCACGAGTTAATAGGACCCATCCCCTGACGCTGAGGTGGAATCGTTAGATTGCTGGCGAGCTGGGCAGGAGCACCTGAAGGGTCCCGTCATCAACAACGTGCCCCAGGAACTGAAAGGGGAGGTTGTAGCCTTCAACATATCCCAGGCCTTCCGATTCGAATACCCCCGTAGTGCTCACCTCTCTCCTGTGCTGAGAAGCGCTGCCCGTCATTGACTGCCCCTCCCTGAGGTGTTGGGTGTGGAGCGGGAGTTGGTGGCAGTGACCGCGGGACAAGCGAAGGGGCTCTGGAGTAGTGGCCCGCAGTCGCGCAAGTCCCGAAGTGAGGGAGACACTAATCTCCGTGAGAAGGCGGAGCGACAGCCTGTTGGCGGGCGGGTCCGGAGGCGGGCTTGTCTGCCGTCTGAGGAGAAAGGCGGCACTGCAGAAGAAGGACACTAATTTACTGCGCAGAAGCGGCCGCGCAGATCGACAACAGGCCGGTGACTGCGCCTCGGTGAAGACCGGGGATCGAGATTCATCCAGCGCGCCGATAGCGGGTGCGACCTTGTCCCCCCTTTTCTCCTGCAGGCGTCGAGGTGGTGCAGTTTGGCCTGTGAGGGGAGAGGATTCAGGACTTCAGCGCTGGCAGAGGAACAGCTAACGGTAGGACACAGCCACCCTGAATGCAAGTAAGCAGTGAACGGTGGGGGCTGACAAGGGACGTGGAATCAGAAATCTACACCACGGTCCCTAGGGATTAGTTAAAGAGGAAGAGCTCTGTGGAACTGTGTGTAAGCCAGCGCAAGCTGAGCTGGCGGGACTACCAATAGACTCAAGACTGTAGACTCATTCGTTTTAAGATTAAAAAGAGGGAGAAGCATAAGGGTGAATTCAGGCAACTGTTGAGGAGACATATTGGGAAACCTAGCTGAGTGGCTTCTCCATGGTCACCAAATGGATCTAATGTATACCTCTGCTTAACTGAATAAATGAGAAATGGTGTTTTAGTGACCTCTAGCCAAACCAACTGAGCATAGCTGCAGGGAAAGTGTAAACGTATAATTGAAAAGTCATGGAACCTGGGGTATCCATGAACGGCTGAGTTTACCCTGAAAATAAGTCCTTAATGTATGTTCCAGAGTGTCAATATAGGCTAAGAAATTATCCCATGTCCTAATTGAAGAAAACTGATCCACAACCCAGCAACAGAGTGTTGAATAAATACTGTTATCTGTAAATGTGTATATGCTAATAACCCTGTACAAAACCGGTTAGTGGACAGAACTTGAAAACTGCAGGGTCTTAAATGTGATTTGATGTGTTACTACTGAAGAAAAACGTGATTGAAAGCACACTCAAAGAGGAAAGATAAACTTTTCTACTTTTATAAAATAATGGTGTAGAGTCATTTTTGGGTGGATGGACACTGTGTTATTGTAAGGGTGTGACGCAAGCTTAACACTTTTGCCTCTAGGTTTGACTGTCCTACCCATGGCCAGGCTACCCTATGTGATCTGGAGATCCCAGGTCCAACAATCCTCAGCTGCTTCCGGGCCTTAAAAGAATGGCTGAAATGTGTGCAGATTCTTCGGCAGGCAGTCAGTAACTTGCTGACTGTGTTTTCTTTTTTCAAGAAATCTTGAACAATAATGTTAATGCTGTGCGCCGAACACGGCACTCTGAAATAGCCACCATCAGCCATGGCCTTAACTATATTACTGCCATTATCCGTGCAAACATAACCAATCATGTGCCTTCTTGGCTGCAGCCATTCAAAGACCTTAGTGTTAAACTCCCCCAAAATGTTTACTGCAGTATGAGATTTCTCCATGGCAAACATGGCTACTGTTGCATGTTTCCGAGTAGCTTGAAAAATTGTGACACTGTCAACACCTGCAGCTGTCTTCTCTCTAACCCCCACAAAAGAGACCCTGTGTGCAGTGATGCACATGTAATCAACGGCTTGGCAACTGGTCCACATATTTGTTGTCAGGTGGATAGTGTGAACAGCACTCTTCTGCAAAGCTGCCCCAATCACGTCCAGCACATCTTGATGTAGTGCTGGAACCAGAACTTTGGCAAAATAGGACCGGCTAGGAACCTTCCATTCAGGGCAGACTGTTGCCACAAATTCTAGAAAACCCACCAATTCCACGAAAGAAAAAGGGAGAAGGTCCAGCGCTAACATTTTAGCCAGCATTGCATTATACAGTGGTTGGGTGGGTGTTTGCGTTCCAATGGCGCCTCCGCTGGGTGAGTTGGCCTAAGGGCAGTGTGTAGGACCACTCAGTTTGGGATGCTTTACGGCTGGGTGAGTTGGCCTACCACAAAGGGGGTAGCAAACGGAGACGGTGCTCGCTGCCCAGCCCCTACCGGATGGCAGGGCACAACAAGAGTCGGACAAGGTAGCGAGTTGTGGACTAACTCCGGGACAGAAGCTTCTCCCCCTGAGCAAAGAGAAAGAAAACCCAACCAACGAGCCAGTAGGGGCAAGAGACAATACAAGCTGCAAATAACCTATGCAAATGAACTGTCAGGCTGACCTGCTATTGGACAATGTACATATGCTTTTTATGCAAATGCAGTGTGTGATGTGATGCAAATACGGCACGACGCAGATATGACAGTTCACCAATGATGATTTATGCCATGATACGCAAAGGCATGAAAGATATATACGTGTATTCCTAATAAAACTGCGGCCAACAAATGACCACCACAAGACAAGAAGTGTACATTGGCTTATTTATGATAAGGAATACAATGTTGGGAAATTGGGGAGTGGGCAAAGTGCGGGGGTTAGTGCAGATTGCCTCATTGAATTCCCAACTAACGTCCCCTTCAAGCAAATTGGAACACCTTCCCTCACATAAACAATCATTCCCTGCAACACAGGCACCCTTGCACTATGGTGCAAGGGTGCCTGCGTTGGCACTAGGCAGCTACATTTAGCACCAGCGCTAGGGGAAATGCACAGGTGTGCCGTATTATTGCAAGTATGATGCATCCCTGCATTTTCATAATGTTTGACTCCAACAAGTTTTGCGATCTTCTCCATATACAGACCCCCAAATTGTGCGCCAATATGGAGGCAGCGAACAACCTCCTCCATGGTTGGATCACTCACACCCTAGACAGCTGTATTCAGTAAAAACTGGCACATAGTAAAATAACTCAGTCCAACCCTTAGTTTGATTGGTCTTTGACCTTAGCTAAGAAAAAATTAGAAACTAAAAAAAACTGCAAGGTTTCAAGGCATATCACAAAAAATTAGGAAGTTAAGAGCTGAATATTTTGTGGACAAAGAAAAGAACAGCAATAACCCCACTAAAATGATATTCTCCTCCCTGAAGTGCCTGATGAAACACACACTGGCAGCAGAACCTATATATTTTTTATAATGTACAATGTGAAGAATTAGCCAAATATTTCATTAAGAAAGTAGAACGTATCTATGAGAATTTTGGCCCTGACATCAAGAACTATCACTCAGAGAAGCCTATTAGCCTTCCTCTGACTCTTCTACATTCTGTATCCCCATTTTCTTTGAAAATCTTCTAATTCTTTGCAACAAAGTAAAGTCTGGTTCTCCTGACGACCCGCTTAGGCCTGACCTATTCCTGAAGTTTCAGGACTGTCTGCTTCCTGCCTGTCTGGAATGAGTTCATTTATCACTATTGCCAGCTATGTGCAAACATGCTAAATGTATTCCTTTATCAAAACAACCTGAGTTGGTTTCCTCCAAGCCAGAAATTTTCCGTCCCATTTCTCTATTACCTTTTCTTGCTAAAATCACCGGATTTTAATTGATATTCTAGCTAATAAACACAGTACTGATTCTGCATAGATAGCGGTTACAGAGCATCTGCATGAAACCCTGGATGAGGGCGGATCTTCTGCCTTGATTATGCTTTATCAAAGCGCCACATTCAATACCGTTTATCATGAGATCCTGCTGCTTCGTCTTCAGGAGTTCAGCATAGGTGGAGCGGCATTGACTTGGTTCACCTCTTTCTTAACTGATAGATCCATCCAGGTCATTTCCTCTCCCTGTCGGTCTCAGATTCAATTGCTACATTATGGGGTCCTCCAGGGATCTGTATTGAGTCTAACTCTGTTCAATATCTATATTCTCCCTTTAGTACAGATAGCAAAACTGGTATCCTATGCTAATGATACGCAACTGGTGACCTCCTTCTTTAATAATTCTATGCAGAACTTAGTCAAATTCCAAGAGTACTTGGCGGCCATTGTCAAGTGGATGGTGGGCAATTGCCTTCAGCTCATCTCCAGCAAATGCAAAATCCTTCTTTTAGGGAGAGACTCCCTTCTATGCTGTGATCATTGGTGGCATCCCGCACTAGGCCCACCTCCCCCACCCAAAATACCGGTAAAAAATTCTGGGTGTCTGGGTAGACAATGCTCTGACTTTTGAAGTCCAAGCAAAATAGGCATCTGCTTTCGACTCCTACAAGTTTTTAAACCCATTTTGGGATTCTTTGATTCCCACACTCGCCTGATGATTGTCTAATCCGCTATACTCTCTAGGCTGGATTACTGTAATATGTTGTTTTTGGGTTCCAACAAAACAGTGATCAAAAGGCTTCAGATAGCCCAGAATGCTGCGTTGAGCTTTCATTCGCCCTTCCTAAGTCCTGTACAATCTCTGGCCTCATCCATAGGTTGCACTGGCTCCTGGTGGATCTGAGAATTTTCTTCAAGACCTTATGTATTCCCCATAAAATTCTAACTTATCAGGGCCCTCCTATTTTAGCCAATCTGCTCCATCCTTATGTCCCCTCCAGAGCCTTGTGTTCTGCTACGTTACATTTAGCTTATCTCCCTCAGGTGAAAAGAGAGAGGGCAGGAGGCTGCTTTTTCTCTGCGAAAGCTCCCGCCCTGTGGAATACTTTGCTGCTGTCCATTAGGACTATTCAGAATTCCTAGGCTTTCAGAAGAGCTGTGAAGACCTAGCTATTCTCCATCTAGCACCTGCTCCTTTTGCTGTGTCTTCTCCCAAGACTAGTGCAGGCACACCCTGTTGCTGGGGCAGCCATGCATTTTACAAATATTTCAACATAACATGTTGGGGCGCAGCGTTACCAATTGTGGCGTAACACAGTGTTCCGTCATTCTGTTGTACATATGCCACAGAGTGCTCCCAAAGGTTCTACAAATTGGCACCAGAAATCTGTCATAAAGTGGAGTCTGTGACAGAATGGTGCCAGGTGCATTGTTCTACAATGGTTGGCTTTTTTATTGCATCAATACCACGGTTACCCTGAACCTAGCTAACAAAATGCACAGACTTTATTTTTTACATGCTTTTTATCTAGCGGTGATCTGATTCCTTTTAAATTTCATCAACATTAGTACAATAATCACTTGTGCTCACTGAGTCATTTGTTTTGAACTTGAAGTGTGTGTCTGAGTAACAGGAAAATCACCATCTGTCTAACGCCGAATGAAGTTAGAGGCCCAGCTTTAGTGGATTTAAAAAAACTTAACCACTGAAGCAATTCATCAAGCATCAGGCAAGTAAGTTAAGGTAGCACGTTAACTTTTTTTGCAAAAGGTTGTAAAATAGCTGAACACCTTCAGAGAATAATTTTTTTATCCAATGTAATATGTTTGGGCTTTACTGCAGTGAAAAATTATAAAATATCTTTTACATAGGCCAATGTCAACTCTTTCTCTTGCAGCATCTTATCATCCTCCCATGTAACCAAAGACATGTTGGTTTTGTAAAATGTTTTTATAATACAGTCTACCTGCACCATGCTTCATTAATTTCTTGAAATTTTCTTCTAATAAAATGTTTTTCCATTTAAATTAATACCACCAGCATGCTTTCTAGACCACTTCCATGTTCACCCTTGAATATCTGTAAAACCCACTTTAGGAAGGCGGTCCTTACTCTTTCACACCTGTAACCTTGTGCTTAAGAAACGGAGGACCATTAAGACTGGGTCCCCTTGGACAAATGAATTAGAAGGATCATTAAAATAGCAGCAGTAACCATTGTTCCTGCTCTAACTAGTATCTGAAACTTCCCGATCCTTTACATATCAGAAAAATTGTACCATAAATCCCCTCTTGAAAAAGTACTGCATTTACACTTTGATCATCGCCAATGTTAGGACTATTCTACTCCTATATTCTTTTTTAATATCATTATGTCAGATGTTCTCGTGACTGTGACAGTCTTTAGCATGTGTGTTGTCCTTGATCAATGCAATGTTTGACTCTTGTTTTGTTTGACTTATAGGTGGTCTGTTTTCCACGCTATGCTGCTTAAGCTTCTAGCGCCATTGGGGAATGAGGGAAAATTATAACATGTTTTTTTCTCTTTTTGAACAAGGCAACAAAGGAGACTTCCATAATTCATTTTAAATCTTAAAACAAAATCTCTTAAGTGAAGCGCTTTGCAAGAACTGCCACTGAGCCGTACCTCATGTAATATATGTGTCTATCCTCAAACCAGATTAGTTAGATCAGCTGGTGGTGGGTACTCATGTCTATATGACCTCTGTTGTCCCATGGATGAGAAGCAATTCTCATGACTTAATCATTGACATGACTGAAGTTATAATAACTGGCACCTCTATTGCACTGTTGTCTTATACTTAGTGGCCTTCAGGCAAGGTCTACCACCTATTCCTGTGGCTATGGTACACAATTTAGGCATTATTTTAGGGACTTAAATCACTTTGAAGGCTCAGATGAATACATGTATCAATGTGCATTTCTGATGTCTTAAACCATTGCAGAATATTGTACTACCGTCACTACCCCGAAAGTGTGTTATTCAGAGCTTTTTGCTTTCTCAGCTAAACTATAACTCCATATGTCAGCCTTCCCAAGATGTTGCAGAATTGACTGCAACTAATACAAAACAGAGCTTTCTGGCTTATTCAGGGCTTGAAGGACAGATATCTGAATTCTGGGCATTTGATTATCCTTCACTGCCTACCTATCGGCATAGTCACTTTTTTCAAATGACTCTGTAAGTGTTACAATGTCAATTACCAACTCGATCCAAATTTTCTTCAATCTTATCTTACAGCCTACATAGTTCAGGGCTCTGAGAGTTAGGATACCTGCCCTTCACAATTGAAAGCACACACATTCTCCTATCTTGCCACTAAGGCTTGGAATCATCTTCTTTTCATGCGCCACAAGCAACCAGATATGTTGTGTTATGCAAGCAGCTCAAAACATGGCTCTTTTAAATATCTAGTAATTATAGCACATATTGACAGCCTATAGATTGTTCGAAATCTTACCAATGAGATATCTAAAGTATTACTTTACAAAAACAACATAAATCGTACAGCATTGCATGGGAGCACAGCACACTTACGCTTTGGGTCTCAATAACTCACCAAGTCAGTTGTCTTGGTATTTACAATTTGAATAGTCTGTGAAGATGAAACGACTAGATTGAGCGACAAAGACATAGTACACATATAATGCAGTATGCCAGGCCCTGCAGCCAACCCCAAGCTACACTTAAAGCTTTTCTCAATGAGGGAGTTGGGTGAACATTATTAAAAAAAAAACAGAAATTCACTGAAAAACACGAAAGATAAAGTGAAGTGAATGTATGACGGTACAACGCATACCTTTACAACGCATTTTGTACAACGCAACATCCATTACAACGCATTCCATTACAACGCATGCCATTACAACTAATTTTTTAAAACTACCTTTACAACGCATTCCATTACAACGCATACTACCTTTACAACGAGTACCATTACAACGCATAACATTACATTGCATGTATGGTAAGTATTGGATAGTGTAGGGGTAAAAATTACTATTCTAACTCCAGGGGGGTGCAAAAGTAGTGTAAGTGTTGGATAGTGTAGGGGTAAAAATTACAATTCTAAATCCAGGGGGTGCAACAGTAGGGTAAGTGTTGGATAGTGTAGGGGTAAAAATTACTATTCTAACTCCAGGGGGTGCAACAGTAGGGTAAGTGTTGGATAGTGTAAGGGTACTATTCGTTGTAATGTTATGCGTTGTAATGGTATGCGTTGTAATGACATGCGTTGTAGTGGTATGTGTTGTAGTGTCATGCGTTGTAATGGTTGTGTTGTAATGGCATGTGATGTAATGGATGTTGCGTTGTAAAAGTTTTGTTGTAATGGTAGTGCGTTGTAAAATTTGCGTTGTAAAGGTTGTTTCCCAGTGAGGTGAGGCACGGTAATACGAATTTAGCTGAGAAATACACTGAAAAAACACAAAGGCTGAAGACAGCATATAGTTACGCCTTGAAATAATATATACATTGATGTTTAAAAAACATTTTAAAAACTCTGAAACTCACCAATTAAACTTTACTAATCTAACTATAACTTGCTTGCCCACAATGAACTGCTTATTCTCACATGTTTTGGCAACATCTTGTTGTGTACATGGTTGCCCTGTTTCTCTTACTTGGCAACCATGTTCTCGGCACGGACCTTTCATTCTTATACCATTCTGGAGTCTTAGGTCTGTGCAATGCTCTTAGGGTCAGTTAGAGGTGGGAGACTGAAGGAACCGGATGCTCCTTGGTGGTGCTGTACTTTAGTTAATAAACCACTTCTGTTCATCCACTTCTGCTTACGTGGTTTACTTAACAATTTGGCAACGAGGATCACAGAACAGCACCACCATACGGACCTTACATGTGCGACCCCTATCCTTGGATGGAATTTCTTTGTCTTATTTGGTGTCCTTTTCTATGACTTTGAGGATCTATTGGATGTGTGCCTCCATTGGAAGCTGCTACATTTGTGAAAACTGCGCTTGGATTGTGTTTTTTGTTGGTTTTGGGCCATTTTTTCTATTTGCTCCTTACGCAACAGCCTACTCCGCATTTTTTGAACTCACCGTTATCAGTGGAGTTCCAGGCCTTCAACATTCCAGCAGCAAGAGAATTTTGAGCGACAACTACGTTCATCGCGATCCATTTGACAAGCCTTTTGTGCTCCTACGTCAGAACACATTCCGTGTTACATCACCTTCCGCTCGATTCGCTCCGATGTCAGTGAACGTAAGCATTCTTGGCATTCCTTCTCCCTATGGTGTTAAGCGCTATATCTCCTTACGTAACGTGCAACCATTTTGTTTGGAACGTATCCTAGCAACCTCTATCGAGCTTAAGCTCGTACGCTGCACTCTGCCCTCATTTCTTTTATTACCAGCTGGGCAAAGGAGCGTTTTGCTGTCCATTTTCTGAGTAGCTGAGCATCCGGCTTCACTTTCTGGACTTGTGGTAATATCTACTTATATTTAAAAGTTATTACTTTCTTTACCACAAGTTTGTACTCTTGCATGCAACTTCATTTTGTGGATCTGTGGCTAGTTTTTACTTTGACCTCCTTAATTCGGAAGTCATGTGGAATTTTGAATTTATTCAACACTAAAGGGTGAAGTTTGGATGCTGTTTACCTATTATTCAGTGAACAATTCCCTTTACCTGACTTTGATTATTCTGCTTTAAGATGTATATGCAACATTACAATTTAGCTCCTCCTCAGTGTTTCTGGCCTGCTGGTACTTCTCCTTGCATGAAGTGGCCGGAATGGAAAGCGTACTTTCTTAATTACATTGACACTCTTAATGTCCAAGGACAAATGCCTTCTTCACATAAAAAAGAATTTTCTTACACTCCATAGGGCCTAAGGGGCTCAAAGCTTACAATCAAAGGATAAGAGTTGGTGGGGGAACTGACAAAATATTTTTACTGCTGCTAATAATGATTTTGACCGTTATTTTTCCCCTAAAGTATGCATTGGTATTACAAGGTACAAATTCTTTCAGTGGAAACAAAATGCAGATGAGTCAGTTGAGAGCTACGTTTCCGGTTTAAGAACCCTTTCCCTTGATTGTCAATTAGGGAGCTTACAGGAAGATATTATAAGGGACCAAGTAGTCATGCATATTAGAGACTCCTCTATCCAAGATAGATTTTGGGTCAATGGTGATGCTAAATTGGAGGATGTTTTAGCTATTGTGAGAAAAGCAGGGATGTTGTGCAAAAGTGCGAAAGAGGTCAGGGTAAAAGATCATGAAAAAGCTAGCAGTGTAGTAGCCAAGGTTGGGAATACTAGTCATGATCTTAATACTAAAAAACAGGGTACTTCAAAAGAACGCAATACTGTCCTCGACAGGGAAAAATTTAGATGCTATAGGTGTGACAGTAAATTACAATTAGCCAACAACAAAAACTGTCTGCGGCGTTGTTGGACATTTTGCAAAGATGTGTAGAATTGTGAAAAGTGGTAAAGTTAAGTGTGTAGATGAGTGTGAGCCAGGTGAAGATGACAATGACAACAGGGATACTGACTTTGAAAGGTTTGAAAGGTTGTATTTATTATTTTTAAATAAAAGAGACCTCTCCCCCGTTATTTCAAACATTGACAATACTGTAGTCAAAAAGAAACCTATTTGCAACATGTCTATTGGGTTTGTTGAAATACAAATGTACGCTGATTCTGGCTCTCCATATTCGATAGTAAATGAAAAAATAGGGAAGTCCACGTTTTTAGAAAAACCTGGATCCAAATTAGATCCACCCGACATTAATCCTGAAGGTTATTTAGGAGGGAGGATAGAAATTATTGGGTTTCGTTCACTTATTTTCAGATTCAAGGACTGTGAATGTGTGACAAGATTATATGTCTCCAAACAGGGACTGTCTATCGTAGGATGGTTTGAGCAGGGAAAGCTCAACATCATCCTTAACCCTAACAATCCTGATCCTGTCATGTTTGTTGGAGAGTCTGAGGAATGCAGTAAGACATTGCTAAGCAAATTTCCAGAGGTCTTCAGGACATTGGTGAATTGAGAAATTTCAAACACAAAATAGTTTTGAAAGACAATGCCTGTCCTAAAATGTTTAAGGCAAGGAATATTCCCATAGTGGTAAGAAATGAGGTTGAAAAAAACTTGATAAATTGCTGGAGAGCAATATTATTGAGAAGATTGAGTCTTCGGAATGGCTTTCCCCCATTGTCATTGCCAGAGGTGCCAATGGGTAACATTAGATTATGCATAGATTTGCACCACCTTAATAGTAATATTGTAGTAGACCAATTCCCTTTAGCTCACATTTCTGAAATTGTAGCATTGGTTGGTAAAGTAAAGTTCTTTTCTTGCATTGATCTTACTGCCGCCTACCATCAAATCGTCCTTGATGACATTTGTAAAACATATACCCCATTTATTACACCCTTTGGGTGTCTCCAATTTAAAAGAATGCCATGTGGCCTTGCGTCAGCCTTGCCGCAGCTGTTTTTCAGCGCACCATGCACAACATCTTTGGATACTGTAAAAATGCAGTGTGTTTTCAAAGCGATATTCTTGTGTTTGCCGACAGCAAACTTGAACATGACCACGCTTCGGATATGGTCCTAAGAAGATTATCGACTAACGGCTTGACTGTGAAACATGTGAAATATAAGTTTGGTGCTACCTCAGTGACTTATTTAGGTCATTTGCTTTGTGAGGACTGCATTAGACCCAAACCCGATCTTGTTGAAGCCATTCGGTTAGTACCCTCTCCTAATTCAAAAGATGATGTAAGATCATTCCTTAGCTTAACTGAATTCTACTCTAAATACATTCCCAATTTTTCATACAGAGTATTTAATACTAGGCAGTTATTAAAGAACAAAAGTAAATTTACATGTATGTATGTATGTATGTAGCGGATTTATAAAGTGCAGGAATAACCTTCGAAGAGGTATCTCTGCGCTGCCGAAGAGCGAGAGTCAAACAAGCACAAGCTACCACAGCTTATACGTTAAATAGTTCCGTCTTCAGGAGTTTCCTGAAGCGGATGTGGCTGGGGCGTTTGCTTAGGTCCTACGGTAGGTTGTTCCAATATTTCGGAGCATGATAGGCCACAGTTTTGCCTCCTGATTGAATTTTCCTAAAGCGAGGGACCACTAACAGTTCCTTGCCTTCCGACCTGAGACGACAATTCGGACAGTAAAGTTTGGGCTTGCACCATATAAAGCTTTATTGGCGAGACAGCATAGATTAAATTAAATTCTCTGGTGTATATGGAGCCAGTGGAGAAGTTTCAACAATGGTCATTGGGAGGTGCGAGGTGGTTTCTTAAGGGCCAGGCGTGCGGCCACATTCTGGACAATTTACAATCTGCTAAGCAGTGATACATTTGCAAATGCCAATAAAGCATTGCAGTAGTCCAGGGGACCAATAATCAGAGCCTGAATTAAGGTTCTGCATACAGAAAGGGGCAGCCATAAGAACACTCTACGCAGAAAGCTCAGCGTATGGTAGCAGGTTCCTACGGTGGCCTAAATTTGATCCTTCATAGATAACTGTTGATCCAGCCGGACCCATAGATTTTTTTCCAAAGAGATTGTAGAGGGAGCAGTGCTCAGCACTGGTGCCCACCACTGAGGGGATCAGGGGGTTTGTGCAGCGCCTAACAGCTAGATTTCAGTTTTCGGCGCATTTAGCTATGAGAAATGTTCCTGCCATCCACCATGATAGGGCTAACATTCCCCTAGCAAAGTGCTGATCAACTAACTCCATGTCTTTGTCAAAGGACAGGAGTAGTTGCGCATCGTCCGCATAGCTGAATGGCATAAAGCCGTACTCCTGGATGACTTTAGCAAGGGGGGCCACATAGATGTTAAACAGGGTTAGGCTCAATCAGGAGCCCTGCGGCACCCCCTTAGTGAGCTTCAAGGTTTGGGATCGGAAAGAGCTTAGGTTGATGGTCTGAGAGCGCTGATCTAAGAAGCTTCCAAACCAGTCAAGAGTTTCTCCCTGCAGACCGGCCTCTCCCAGTAGCAATATCGGTTTCTGATGAGAGACCCTGTCAAAGGCAGCTGTCAGATCCAACAAGACCAACAGCACTGCTTTATTATCATCCAAGGGCAATTTGATATAATCTGTGACTCCAATGAGAGTTGTCTCCGTGGAATGGTTGGATCAAACCCAGACTGCGAGGGATCAAGGATGCCATTGCCATTGA
The DNA here is from genome assembly GCF_964261635.1 of Lissotriton helveticus. Classification (NCBI taxonomy): domain Eukaryota; kingdom Metazoa; phylum Chordata; class Amphibia; order Caudata; family Salamandridae; genus Lissotriton; species Lissotriton helveticus. The sequence continues at coordinate 1,700,922,792 of NC_136061.1, read as the reverse complement.
GATAGTTTATTAATTGGGTATTAGCATGACTCTCCGCCATCTTGCTCATGAGTGGAAGGAGCGAGATGGGTCGGTAATTGGAGAGTACTTCGGCCGGCATCAGATCTTTCTTCTTAAAAGGAAGCACTTGGGCGGCCTTCCAATCCAGAGGCAGACTACCTTCACCTAAAGAGGTGTTCAAGATCTCAGCAATAGGGGCGGCCAGGAGAGGTGCATGGAGATCATATTTGTGGGCGGGCATAACATCCAGAGGAGATCCGGATTTAGCTATTTTTAACATTGCTTCCACCTGCGAGACCTGAATAGGATTAAATTGATTCAGGCCTTCACCTAAGTTTTCAATCGGTACAGATCCAGGATGAAAAGGCAGTGCATGATCAGTGTTTTGGGGAAAGTGATTGTAAATTATGTTGATTTTTTTGTCCACGTACACTGGTACACTATCACACAGTTTATGCAAGGTGATAATCTGTTGGGCGCATGCAGTGGGATTGGTGAAGGAGTTCAGAACTTTATAGCGATCCTTTGATGAATTTCCTGCCTGCTTAAATTTAGTTATAATGTGAACTTCACGTGCCTTTTTAAAATTCTTCTGGTAGGTGGAGTGTGCCAGTTTAAATTTAAGTCTTTAACTTTCCAGTTGAGATTTACGCCAAGATTTTTCTAGGCGTTTACAACTAGATTTTTCAGTGCTTAAGTCAACAGTGTACCAGTCTTCACTTTTTTCCGAGAGTTACTAAGTTGGTATGTCACAGGAGCCAATCTATCTATCACCTCACTCAAGGTATCATTAAAGGCCCTAAGTTTCATGGTGACGTCCATATATTCATTAAAAAGTGGTGGGACGTATAATTTACTACAAGAATCAAACCAGCGCCTTTGAAGACGGTTCAGTGGACGTCCAGTCACTAGGTGTTTAAGGCAGCTGTTCATCCGAAAAGGAAATGGGCAGGTGGGATCAGCAACAATAAGGGAAGAATTGTTTAATATAATGTCTAGTGTGTGACCAGCTGAGTGTGTGGGCCCAGAATTGATCATACCTAAGCCTAGAGTGGACATATTGGCTAAGAAATTTGCCACCTCTATATTCTCCTTCTCTTCACTATGAATGTTGAGATAACAGGAAGTGTTTGGAAGTGATAATGTGAATGGCAAATTTCTCCACTAATTTCAAATTGAAATCTTTTAGTGGCCCGGGGGGGGGGGATAGATAAGAGTGCCCTTTACATAATTCTGGGATGTCAGCACAATTTTAAATATATACATTTCCATAGTGTTATCCGAGATGGAGTCAATCACTTTAACTTGCAGTGCCTTTCTGTAGATCATGGCAACCCGACCACCCACTTTCCCTGCTCTATCCAACCTAAGAATCCAATAGTTCTCCGAGAGGGCTAGAGCAATATCCGGCATGGAGGTGGGTTTTAACCATGTCTCTGTAAGGAAGCCTAGATCTGAGGATTCTGAACTGACCAGGTCCCAGAGTCCGGTAACAGGTTTAGGTAATGAGCGTACATTAGCCAGGAAAAACTTCCAGGAACGCAATTGATTAGAAGAGTGGGGACTAACTTGATCCTGGAATGTGAAAAAGAGTTCAAAGATGTAAATTCTGCCATTGAAAATGCTACTGCTCTTAATAGTTTTGACCCTCGTCTCTCTTGTGTTATAACCACTTTATGCGAGCTCAAAAGGCTTGGGAGCTGTACTAGCACAAAAACAGGAGATGGATGGTGAAACTATTATTGCTTACGCTTCAAGAACCCTTATCCCATCTGAAGATAAATACTTGACCATTGAAAGCAAAACCTTGGCCTGTGTGTGGGCTTTTGAGCATTTTAGGGTGTTCGTTTGGGTCAAGGAATGTGACATCCGCAGCAATCTTAAACCCTTAGTACGTTTGCTCAGTACTGATGGTATGATAAATGCTTCTGCAAGAATTGCCAGAATGTCCATGATTTCATCTACAAAATTGTGTATGTGCCTGGCAGAGAGAACATTACTGCTGATTTTTATCCAGACTCCCATTACCCCTAAAGGAGAATGTCCATAACCCATGGGGCGATTTTCAGATCGCTTTTGTACACGATGAAGATCCTTTGCCCATTGAGAATGGAAATTGGTCTACCGACTACCTGAGAGACCAGACATTGCAAAAAAATCAGAAATGTCTTCTTGAAGGTTGGCCTCCCAAGAAAGATTTCACCCCCAAACTTAAGAACTTTTTGGAGGTGAGGAATGAATTATCCTTCACAGATGGTACCATTTGGAGGGGAGACATAGCTGTACCCCCCACCTGTATGAGACATACCATTGTCCTTCACGGACATGAGGGCCACAACGGCATAGTAAGAACCAAACAATTAGTCAAAAAGTCATTTTGGTGGCCAGGGCTAGACATTTTAGTTGGATGTATCGTTAGCGATTGGGTCACCTGTGCTAATGTTGACAAGTCCATAAGAACTCTCAAACCCAATATGGGTGAACACTGCATTCCCAATGGGCCCTGGGAGATAATTGCAGTGGATGTTATGGGTCCCATTTAACCCAGAACAAATTCATTGTAGCTGCTATAGAAATATTTTCAAAATGGCCTATCATAAAAGTTGTAGAGAGAGTAAATGTATAAATCGTGATACTGTGTTGTTATTCCTTGATGAAGCTTTTACCAAAGAAAGATTACCCATTCGGGTTATTACTGATAAGGGGTGCAGTTCATTTCTAACAAGGCCAAAGATTATTTTCAAAAGGTGAGTGTCATACATTGCACCACTTCTTTATATATTCAGAGTGGCAATGGAATCATTGAGAGATTCAACAGGGTCCTTAACAGCATCATGCACATCACTGGGGTTGAGGCTCACAAGTGGGAATTTCAAGTGGTGAAAACCATGTGGAAGTATACTACCTCTAATGATATGACTGATTGTTCCAATATCAAAATCATAAGGGGAAGGTTACTAAGGACCGAAAGTAGACCATCTTGGTTGGTTACCTCTACTAAGAGCCATATTGATTTTGAGTTATTTAGGAAAAGAATTGAAAAAACTCATATTGTCAATAAAAAGAGATTTGATTTGAAAAAAAGGTTCCAAGAATGACCCCATTGTCCAGGTCCGTATGTTTGTCAAAGTCAAAAAACCTTGGAGAGTACCCAAAGGTGAAAGGCAATTTATGGGACCGTTCACTGTTAAGGACGTTTTCAAAAACTCAGTTAGACTTTCTAATGGTAAAGTAAAGAATCTGAGCAGGATTGCTGTACTGAAAGGAAATAAGAAATTGTATCGTGAGGAACGCATTGCATCCAGACACAATTTAGAAACTGAGGATATTGCAGGAAGAAGTGCCATGAATTGTCCGTTCTCCTGCTCCTAGGGTCTCCATTGACCCCAACATTTCTCCCAAAAAAGATGATGTATCTGTTCCTCCGCTACTTGAAACAAAGCGTTTGCGCGAAAAACCTGTTTGGCTTTCTGATCTCGTTACTCGCATTAGAGACAAGTTGTATTCATGAGGTTTTTTTTTAGTATGTTTTTCTTTTAATTTGTTTTAGTTTTTTTTTCTTTCTCTTCATTTTTGTTATTGTTTGAAGGGGGAAGATGTGTTGTGTATATGGTTGCTGTGTTTCTCTTACTTGGCAACCATGTTCTCGGCACAGACCTTTCATTCTTAAACCATTCTAGAGTCTTAGGTCGTGCCGTGATCTGAGGGTCAGTTGGAGGTGGGAGACTAAAGGAACTGGATACTCCTTGGTGGTGCTGTATTTTCGTGAATAAACTACTTCTGTTCATCCACTTCTGCTTATGTGGTTTACTTAACACATGTCCTCGATTTAAGCTGCAACAAAGTTGTAATATGTCTGCAACTCTCACTAGTTTTACTCAGTCTTTACCTTGTTTAAATGAAGAACTATTTTCACGTATACGTTTATTGGTTGGTAAACTGAGCACCATATACCTGTTACCATAAAGAGTCAGTATGTCTCCAGTTCTGCACTATTTCTAATTCGGACATAAACACATGTGCATACAGTCAATCTATGCTGTATATGATTGTGGGCCCTATGCTACCTACTTTGTTATCTAAAATTATCTCTAAGTGTCTGTAGATTCATGTGAGGAGCATTAGCTTGGATGAGGTCATCATTTAACTAATGACATCATCCAAGCTACTTCTCCTCATATTCATCTACAAACCACTAGGTAATTTGAGATGTCTTCAGTGATGGCATCAATAATGTTATTTAATATGTAAATGCCAGCATTTGTAAAGCACACAGCTACCCCTGAAGAGGTGTCCCGGTGCTGGGGACCGTCGGGAAGATTAAGCAAGCTATTGCCCAGAGTCACATGTTGCTGGGCTAACCAGCCTGCCGGAGCCAGGGTTTGAACCATGAACCCTGTGGTCTGGAGTCAGGCACCTTGGCCGCTGCGCCACACCTCTTCCACAATGTCAGGAGTGATGTAATATGCTAGGTCATAAGCAGTTCATTTTAGGGGTTCAAGTTACAGTTAGTTCACATTTTATTTTATTTTTGAAAGTTGTTTAAAAATATTGTGGTGACTTTGAAAAAAAGGCCTCCATTATGGTGCCTAACCAGGCTCCCTGGACTGTGAATTATCCAGAGACAAAGGGCATAAGAAGTAAAGTAAACAAAGTCTATTGAACCACTAAGGAACTAATGCCACAACAATCATGGCCATGAAAAACACTGATAAGGAAGCACAGGATCAGACTTCTGATGAAGACCTCAATAACATTTTTGCTCGTATTTGATCTTCATAAATTAAGAGTTTTAAACAACAAAAAATTGGGAGACCAAGACACTGAATGGTCGTACAAGATTTAATTGGACATTACAAGAGGGGCATTATATCCTAAGTAAAGAGGCAATTCATTACATAAAAGAATAAACCTGAACAAAACAATTCTTAGGTTTTATCTAAAGATCGTGTGGGTTAGAGAAACTGCACATTTTAGTCACAGTATACATATTTAAACGTGTATGTTTTTCAAAAATAATTTCTGTCATATGGTTGCGAGTTAGGCACCAACATGGGAGCTTTTATCAAAGTTGCAACAATATTTTAAAATGATTCCATGAGATACAAGATATCTAATTGAGAGATGGAATGGAATTTGCAGAGTTTTGTTTGAGAATAATAATATTGAATTAAAACATCGGCAACACCGCTAAAGTAAAGTCTGAGTGGTAATTAGAAAAAATGGTGTTTGGTTGAGAAAATGGCACTTACTAGTTGTAGACCCAACCAGTGCCAAACGTAAAAGTTCAACACTTTACTTCATAATGTGGATAGTGAGCCGGCCTTCCTACATGATGTCCCATGGTCGATCACCCAGAGCTCCTCCTCCCCTCCTACCTCAGATGCTACTTTGCTGGAGCGGTGCTCAATGGTGGCTCCGAGGCAACACAGTCACAGATTGCTACGGATGTGTACGACTTCTCCTTCTTGGCTGCCGCTTGTTGAAGCTGCCATTTCTGTTAGCGCTTGATGACCCCGGGAGATGCGTTATGCATAAAAAAGAGGCTTGTGCAGACAGCTCGGGAGGATTAGATAGATGCCTTTGCTTTTTGGAGCCCTCGGTATGACTGCACCTTCTCCTAACAACCTGGAGTTCGTTATTGGGGAGAATCAACACAAGGCAACCAATTCCAGGCCACCAGGTTTCTCACCGGGGGTAAGTGTACCACTCTGCAGGCAGTTAAGGCAGTGTGTGCTGTCGCTACCCGATTGAGGGTCACTGGGCAACCAGTATTACAATCTTGCAACAGTGAACTGTGAGATTTGGAGAACTATTCTGGAAGATAGCTTTAAAAGTCTCTGTATAAATGGCGCTGGCTGACAGTCAACGACCAGGCCCTCAGTAAAGCATGAGAAGTCATTGAAAAGCACCGGGAACTTCCACAAATTTGTACTTTACAATTCATGTACAGAAGGTGAAAAAGCGGGTGAGCCAAGACACAGCTCGTGAAAATCGCACCGGTTCTCTGACTAAAGAACTTGCAATGACTACTAATATTGAAAGCCAGGAAAGCAGTTTGAACATGCCAGAGTATTCCCTATTCAGGAAAGCAGATCTGGAAGCGACAAATAGTTTTCATTCATCGGAAGTGAACAGTCCAGTAGCTGAAGCAGCTATACCCAAGCAGTCATCATTTGGAAATTTAATGGAGTCCTCTCTTGCGATTGAAGCAAATCTGTCTAAAATTAAGGAATACCCTTTATCCCCCCCCCCCCAAAATAGGGAAAGATTTGCAAGGAACTGTTATGTTAAAATTATTTGTAAAGCGCACTTACACCAAGCGGTTTCACTGAGTCAGTTATACATGATTTTTTGTGTGGGAATGCCCACCCTGCATAGATTTTACCTGATGCAGGTATAATGTGACACAGGGCTTTACAACGTGATGCATCTACCTAGATGCATCCACATTGTTTGCACCTCTGTTGTGTCAAAAAAAGTTACCCAATGGCGGCGCAAAGAGGCACAAGGGGCTTGGAAATCTGCCCCATAAGGTTTAAGTGCTGGAGCCGATGCATCTGAGGGCTTTAAGTTTACAGCTCCACACTCTCCCCCTCTAATCTCGACTATGCCAGAGAGATGTGAAGTTGGCATGTCTCAACTGCTCCTGCCCGCTTAACAGGAGTCTTTGCCACTGTCTTTATCAGAAGTTATCGAGGGGGCCAATTTGGAAATGAGAAGGAGAAAAGTGAATCAGAACCAGACCAACTGCATGAACACCCACAGCAGGGGGTTAGGACACTCACTATGCAATAGGATGCTAAAAATATGCTTGATTGTATCTTGGAGGAGATTAGAGATCTTAAAGCCTCTCAGATGATAGAAATTGCTGCTTTGCATGTCAGGTTTTCCAAGAACAAGAATACCATTGCTCAGATTCCTGAGAGGTTAAAAGAAACAGAGTGCAGGATTTCAGAGCTAGAGGATTAGGTCACCATTATGCAGAAGGAAGTAGACAGGTTTCATAAGCAAACACTTAGGCTGTAAAATAAGTTAGAGGAATTGGAAAATCATTTTCGGTGCACTAATCTCCGTATTGTTGGGGTCCTGGAGTGATGTGAGGGTCAACAAGTTCTTCAATGGGTGGACTCATTTATAAAAACCCAGATCCTTCAGGAACATTCCGATGACTTAACAATTACATCGTCTGCAGTCAAAGTTGACCCCAACTCAAAATTTTCTTGTACAATATTGGTACATTTTGGGGACTTTTAAATTGAAGAGCGAGTGCTAGAGCGAGTGGAAGCAAATCTTTCCTGATATATCGGCTTCTGCAGCAAGGCGCCGGAAAGAATTCATGAAAATGCTTTATTTGATCAAAGCTTAGGGGATTCAGGCAATGATTGTGCAGCAATCTACATTGAAGGTGTTTGTAAAAGGGCAGTTTCATCTATTCTGTAATGTGTCAGAGGCACAGGGGCTTCTACAGCAGATCTCTGATAAATCTTAATTATCTGATACAGCTTCTAAACACATGGTGGTGTAGTTTGTGTATATAATGATCGCACTGTGTAATTGTCTGCTTCTTCTTTGTTTGTGGATATGTCAAATATTAATGTTTCATGTTTTAAGTGAGTTAGCACTCAGTATTTTTTCTTTTTTGGACGGGGGAGTGGAGGAGATGGGCCGACTAGTATTGGCACAGCGTCACAGTGCCATTATCTTCTGGGAGGGAAGCACGTCAGGTGTGGTTGAAAAGGTGAGCCACTCACCACTGCTTGGGGAGGGGAGTTTGGGGTGCTTGGCGGTGGGTTTGTCAGTAATGGGGGTGTAACAGTTTGGTTAAAAAGAGATCTAAACTTGCGATTCGTAGGAACATGCACCAGTCGTAGAAGCTTATATGTATATTTTAGGACTAGGTAGGCATCAGTGTTGGGTTGATTCCATTTTTGTATTACAGCAGTTTAATGCTTCAATGGGGTGGTCCTTGTATTGGAAGAGTTCAGACACACTGGCCCAGTAAATTGGGTATGAACCGCAATTTGGAGAGATAGCTCAGTAAGTGTGTAGTTACAGGCAATACCTGGGTAGGCTATGCATGTATGCTCTTTTTTCAGAGTTGGCCATGGGATGGAATAATATTTATTAATATGGGTAACCTTTTATTGTTTCTTCGCACACTATTGGCTCTCTCTCTGTACCTAAAAGATCCACTCGGAATAGAAAACCGAGATGATGATGAATAATATTCTGAAGGTGGCCTCTTTTAATGTTAATGGTCTCACTAACAAAAAGAAATTCCATGCAACCGAAGGATTATTGCTGAGAAACCGACGGTAATTTTAGTCTAAGAAACGCATGGCAAATTGTCTGAATTGTCAATGTTTAAAAACTGGGCGGGCTATAGGAGCTTCTCTCCTGCCGAGGCAGCACACCGTGGAACCACTATTTTCTTGGCCATAGGCTTGGTGCTGATGTGGATAACTTTGCCAGTGACAAATTTGGATGTTAGTGTTTGGTGAGCTATCTGTTACTGTCCAGGCATCTTAAATTTTTTGAGCTTGAATGCCCCAGTGGAAGACAATCCCATGCCTTACGAGGAGCTTTTTCAATCATCATTACAAATCCCAGACAGAATCATTACGGAGAGGGTTTTTTAGTTCTTGCAGAATCCTAGATTTGATTCCTCAGTAAACTTAAAGAGATAATTAAAGCCCTAAACTGCAAAGGTTTTACAAAACTATCAGAAAACATTGGGATTGATTGATCCATGGAGGGAGACATTCCCTAAAAAAATTGAATACACCTGTTTTTCTGCACAACACCGTAGCCAAGTAGGGAGATAAAGTTCCCTTGAATCCTGAGGGTCCCTGGGGTCCATCTAGCCCACCAGGTACCTCCAGTAAGTGCCACAGAGCTGCGTTGCAGAGAGGTGTATATAGGGGTGTGGCTTGACCACCTCTCTGCAATGCAGCCCTGTGGTGCTAACTGGACGTACCTGGTGGGCTAGTTGGGCCCCAGGGATCCCAGTATTGAAGGGAAATTAATTCCCCAACTTAAAAGGCACCACAGGATGCATTTTCAGAGTGTTGCTCGGAGGGGGCCGGGCCTCAGCGATGACGGCCTTTTTTTTTATTTTTTAAGAAGAGGAGCTCTGTGGCCCCCCTTCCTTTCCTATTTTATGGGCCCTGGGGAACCCATCCCCCAGGGCATGACCCCTTTTTTTTTCTTTTTTTTTAATGGAAGGGGGCCGCGTGGTCACCCTCTTGAGGCCATATTCGACCCCGGGGACCCCATCCCCCAGGGCATGGCCTGTGTTTATTTTTTTTTAATTTATTTGGAGGGGGATGCGTGGCCCCCCTCCTCAGGCCATTTATGGCCCTGGGGACCCTATCCCCCGGCCGGCTTTTGCATGTTTTTTTTTTAATAATGATTTTAATTATGGGGGAGTGGGGCTGTGTTGCCCCCCTCCTGGGCCACTCCTTGCCCCGGGGACCCCACCCCCCCGGGCCTGGCCTCTCGTTGGGGACCGTGGGGGGAGCCCCAATACTCCCACCATCCCAGCCGGCTCCCGACCTCCTGTGGGAGCCTGCATTGCTTTTCCACATGGGGAGCTGCTGACATGCAGCTCCAGATGTAGAAAAGCAATCTGGTTTGGATTGCGGCCGGTGCTGCTTAAAGCAGCACCCACTGCAATGTAAAATTTACGGGATGTGACCGCCAGGGTGGCGGTCACATCCTAATTCGCACAGAGGGACCGCCGCTGCCCCTGCGGACGGTCCTTCCACCTCGGGGGTGGCGGACGGACGCCATCCTAATAGGCGCCTATGTTTTTTTTCATTTTCTCAGCCGGATTTGTGCACCCAGTGCGAATTCGGCCGCATTTTTAAAAAAAAGCTCTTTGGGCCCTGGGGGTCCTTGTGAGATAACCTGAGCAGGCCTAGGGGGTCAGGGTGTTTCTACCCTGCCCCCTTTTCTTGTTTTTTGTGTTTCCTTTTCTCTTTTACTGTGACTCGGTTCTACTGAGTCACAAGATGGCTGCCAATACTTCTTGGTTTGGAGTATTGATAGCCAATGAGAATAAAGCTCGTGGTCGGGAGGGTGCGCGGATCCTCCGCGCCTCTATACATCAAAACTTTAATTTTTTTGATTTTCTCAGCAACTACTGAACGGATTTACACCATTTAAAGAAAAGGTCTCTTTCTGAACCAAGGGCTACCTTTTTGCCAAATTTGGTGTAATTCCGTACAGCAGTTTAAACTGTAACCGTGTCTAAAATTTCCTATGGGAAATTGATTTTCCGACCACTATTTTTTGAATTTCTTAGGAACTACTGAACGGATTTACACCATTTAACCAAAAGGTCTTTTTCTGAACCAAGGGCTACCTTTTTTGCCAAATTTGATGTAATTCCGTTCAGCAGTTCAGGCTGTAGCCATGTCTAACGTTTCCTATTGGAATTAACATGGGGAAAACACGGTTTGGGACCCCCCTTTTTTATCTCGGCTTCCGCTTGCCGAATCACCCCGAAACTTTCAAGATAGGAGCTGACCGGAGTGCCTCATAAGTTTTGAAAATTTCGCGAAGATTCATCAACTGGTGCCAAAGTTATTGGGAAAACAATAAACGCTTTTCCTATGTAAAGTAGGTCCTAACTATAACTACCTACTGGCGACCGCCAGTAGGTAATATGTATATATATGTGTGTGTGTGTATCTCTATATATATATATATATGTATATATATATATATTATATATATTACCTACTGGCGGTCGCCAGTAGGTAGTTATAGTTAGGATTGATTTCCATAGGGAAATCGTAACATTCTATTTGGAATAACTTTGGCGCCGGTGGAGGAATCTGCCTGAAATTTTCCTCAACTTTGCCTCGCGGCGCTCCGCTCCTTCCCTGAAAGTTTGGGGGGCATTTGTCAAGCAGGGGCCGAGATAAAAGGGGGTCCCAAAACGTGTTTTCCCCATGTTAATTTCCATATGGCGGTCAAACTCACTTTCAGCTCGAACGGCTGAATGGATTCCCACCAAACTTGGCAAAATTGTAGGGACTGGTAGCCCGATGTGCCTTTGCTATGTCTCAAGATATGTGCTCCAGTGGATTTTGAGTAATTTAGGTTAAAAAAAAATTATATATCTATAGCCGCGCCCCGGTACGCGCACCGGGGAGCGCTCCAGGCTCGCCATGCGACTTGCGCACGGAAAGCTGATTGGCTCTCGGGTGTCTGTAAACATTCGAAACAGTCCGCAGTTGCCGCCAACTTTTGTCTCGGTAAGATCGAGACACAAGAGGTGGCAAAAACAAAGGGGGAAATGACCATAAGGGGGCAGGGTAGACCTCCCCTGACCCCATAGGTTTGATGTGGGGGCCATAAAAGTGTCCCATGGGTGAAAAAAAAAAATTTCGATTTTCGCTGGGGGAGCGCCCGGTACGTGCACCGGGGAGCGTACCATGGGGAAAAATAGTGAAAATAATAGTGTAAAATAATCATTTTGAGTGATTACAGGTAGGGTAGCTCTGAAAAGAGCTTTTGGGTTCTGTGTCTGTTTTAGGTACCTACAAGTACGTCCCACACACACCCACACATACACAACCCCACACCCCCACACACACACACACTCCCCACACACACCTCACACACGCACACCTCCACCCACACCCAAACACCCCACACCCCCACACCGACACCTTACACATCCACACCCACACCCACACCCACAACCCACACACCCACACTCACACACACACCTCACCCCCCTCCCAACACACACACACACATGCACACACAGATACCTCACAGACACACCCCACACACACACCTACCCCCCCAAACACACCTACCTCACAGACACATCCACACATCCCACACATACACACACATTCTACACACATACCCCCCACACCCACACACACCCCACACACACCTCACACACCCACACCCCCACCTACACCCAAACACCCCACACACCCACACCCACACACACACCTTACACACCCACATCCCCACCCACACCCACATACACCACACACCTACACACACCTATACACCTCATCCCCCCAGGCACACGCACAGACACACCCCACACATCCCCCACACACACCTCCCCCCCACACATGGGGAAAACTCAGTGAAACACTAAAATAATAATGTAAAGTGCTTAGAGGTAGGGTAGCTCTGAATAGAGTTGTTGTGTTGTGTGGGTGATTTAAGTACCAACATGTAGGTACCAATGCAGAGTCTTAAATTCAATGAAGACTGTCTCATCTGTAGATAATTTGCATGTTGTTACAGAAGTTATTGTGGTATATGGAATCTATACTATAGTCTGTCAGGAAAGCAGAAACAACATGGAGGCAGGAGATGAAAAAGAGATGTCAAATACACATTGGAGATAATAAAGTGGGAGAAAGGAAGTAACTATGAGCAAAATGACTATGTAACACAAAAAAAATTGCACAGTATACTATAAGTCTCACATTATATTATATTCATTAAAGAATAATGTCTGGAACAATTTCTAATTATTAAATATAAATTTATTGCTCTGATTTTTCAAAATTTAATAAGACTTCCAACATTATGTCGTCGGGAATGTCCGCATTTGGATTACATGATTCCATTTCTTCCACATATTTCAGAAACTCTTCATCAAGAGACTGATCCAAAAAATCAGAATCGTTATTCTCTTCCTCTGGTTTGTCCTGAAGATCAAGTTCGAATGAAATATTACATTTATTTTGATCTCCTTCCATTATGTTGCTGTAAATTGCATAAAAAATAAATATATCAGTAGAGATAGGGCACTGTTGGGTTTAAGTTCAGACAGGTAGTTTTGATTTTTTAACAGTGAAGTTATCTTTGGGCAGTGTATGGTATCAGGCTGGAAGTAGAAATATAAAAAAGTGTATATCATAAAGACTAAGTAAATTGATAACTATACAAGACAAGCCTAACTCCATCCATATCTATAACAGAGAAGCCTATCTCAATCTATAACTATTACAGAGGGATAGTATATAACTATCAGAAAATGTTTTCCAAATTAACTTAAAGTGCACAACATACTTCAGTTTTCAAAATAACATCTTACCTTTGAAAAAGAAGTTTAAGTTCTCAGTGAAAATCGTTTTGAAATGTACTTCAGGAAGTAGTAATCAAAATGGCTGTGTTTCCCTCTCTTTCTTTATATATATTCATGTACATAACCATAATAAATGAAAGTAACATTTTAATTGGTTGTAAATTCTAACACTTCAGATGTGTTTTTGTCAAGTAATTCACCTCAGGATATTTAGAGAGGGCTACAGGCCAAATGGCTTAATGGAATTCCACCAAATTTGGGAAAATGGTAGGGACTGGTATGAAGTATGGCCTATTCTATATTTGGTGAAAGTGTCTCCGGTGGTTTTTATGTAAATTAACTTTAAAACATTTTTGGGAGCGCTTCCCGGTGCGCGCCCCGGTACGCGTACCGGCAGCGCAACGGGAGTCCTCCATTTTGTGTTTCGGTAGATTTGAGACAGAAAATGGAGGACAAACAACGTTGGGAATGGGTATAAGGGGGAATCGTAGGCACTCCCTGACCCTCTAGGTTTTCTGAGGGGGTCTTAGGAGGCCCATATAGGTGAAAAAAAAAAATTGCGGGGGGAGCGCCCGGTACGTGCCCCGGGGAGCGTACCGTGGAGCGTACTATGGTGAAAAATAGTGAAAAAAGTTAGAAAAAGATAATCTTTTGGAGTGATCAGAGATAGGGTAGCCCTGAAAAGGGCTTTTGGGTTCTGTGGCTGATTTAGGTACCTACAAGTAGGTACCAATGCACAGTCTTAAATTCAGGAGGAATATTCCATTCCCCTCATCTGAAAAGTGCACACCATCTCCTCTGTAGATATCTTGCATGTTGTAACGCAAGTTGTTGTTGTATATTGAACCCATTCCATAGTCTCTCATGTAAGCAGAAACAGATTTATTCACATGTTTCCTTGCTTTCTCAATCTGTGGACAAAATTGGTTGGACCACTTCCATTTCTGCCTTTGGCATATATTGGAATATACCATGGCATTTTGTGGAAAAAAGTGTCATCAGTTGCCCAAAGGTGTCCTTTAAAACCATCTCCAGACCTACCCCAGTCAAAGTGCCTAGGTCATTTCCACCACAGTGCAAAATTATGAGGTCAGGGTGCGGCAGATGGTAAAAGGTTTTCACCAATGGTATCAATTGATGACATCTCAATCCTCTTTGGCCAATCCATTTTATGTGCACATTTGGTAAATCAAGGTTGTGAAAATTTCTGGTAGCTGCATACCTTTGAGCCCAGTGAATGTAGCTATGTCCAATAATCCAGACAGAGTACATGGTGAGAGGAGGTTCTGGTGCAGTCAGATGAAGTGTAGGAATGAAATGGCAGTTGGAACAGTAGGAGTTTGCAAAAAAAGAAATGTGGAGTTTCAGTGCTCTTGAATCACAAGCAATGATTGGTGGATTCAGATAGTTGAAAACTGAAAGTTAGGGTGCATGGTTCTGTTGTGTGTAAGAAGTAATTTGAATGGTTAAAAAAAGTCATTTAAAGAAAGATTGAAGTGGATAAGCTGGTGTATTGAGAGGTCAAACATCCTTTCTCATTTGATTTGCAACATTGTAGAATAAACTTTTAACCCTGGGAGCTCAGTGAGGAGGGAGTTGCTATGGTAACAGGTAGAAAGGGCTGAGGGGGGGAAGGGTGTTGATTTGAAAATAGAGAGGGAAGAGTTTTGATTGGTTACCATGAGGAATATGTGTGTACAATTAGATGTTTTCTGTGCCATTAATGGTTGCAGTGCCTGGAGAACATACCTTTTGCTCTGCTAAAGAAATATTGGTGTGTGTATCTGACACTGTTCTGAATCTCCCAAAGCATTTGTAAAGGTGAGTTATGATTCATTTAGATAGAGAGTTCAGATTAAGAAGCACATTGATTTTCTTTGCTGCTGGTTTGTGTGATGTTTTTTGAAAATGCATGGTTTCTATATTTGTAAAATAGAGGATTTGTATTTTGTGAAATAGTGATGTTTCAGTAGTGAAGTTGAATGTTTGTACATAGGACTTGCACTCTATATCTAAAATGTTATTTTTAAAATCAATTTTAGGGTAAATGAATGGGTTTCAGTAGTGAAAATGAATGCTTGTACATAGGACCTGTGTTCTGTTCCTAAAATGGTAATTGAAAAACGATTTTAGTGCAAATCAATGGGTTTGAGTAGTGAAAATGAATGCTTGCATATAGGATCTGTGCAGTGTTTCTAAAATGTTAATTTAAAAACGATTTTAGTGCAAAACAATGGGTTTTAGTAGTGAAAATGAATGCTTATAAATAGGATCTGTCCTCTGTTCATAAAATATTAAATAAAAAACGATTTTAGGGCAAATGAATGGCTTTCAGTAGTGAAAATGAATGCTTGTAGATAGGATCTGTGTTCTGTTCCTAAAATGGTAATTGAAAAACGATTTTAGTGCAAATCAATGGGTTTGAGTAGTGAAAATGAATGGCACATGTTTCATGCCGTTGATACGTCACAAAAAGTGACGCATCAGCAGTGCAAAACTGATGCAGGGCCTCATAAATGAGGTTCATCTTTTTTTGCACACTACTCCAGTTTAGTCTTGTCCACTGCACTCTTGGACACAAGCCTCACCTTTTGTGCTCCCCTGGACAGGCTTCATCTCATCTGCACTCCTGCTTAGGTGTCAGAATCCTTTGCCTCAGTCTTATGCCTGCTGTGAAGCAGGTGCAAGATTTTGACGTAACAGTGTCCTAAAAGTGATGCAGAGAAATCTCATAGATTTCACTGCATCAATATTACGAGGCTTTGTGCGGAGAAATGACCCCTCTGTGTATATTACACCTGACAGAGGTATAATGTGGCGCAGAGGTTTAAAAAATGACGCATCTACCTACATGCGTCACTTTTTAAATATGGCGCAACAAGGCACATGTTTTATGCGCCAATGCGTCACAAAAACTGACGCATCAGTAGCGCAAAACTGACGCAGGGCTTTATAAATGAGGCTCATCTTTTTTTGCACACTACTCCAGTTTAGTCCTGTCCACTGCACTCTTGCACACAAGCCTCACCTTTTGTGCTTCCCTGGACGGGCTTCATCTCATCTGCACTCCTGCTTAGGTGTCAGAATCCTTTCACATGGGGAAAGCCCAATGTGAATTCGTTTGCCTCAGTCTTATGCCTGCTGTGAGGCAGGTGCAAGATTTTGATGTAACAGTGTCCTAAAAGTGACACAGTGAAATCTCATAGAATTCACTGTGTCACTATTACGAGGCTTTTTGCGGAGAAATGACCCCTCTGTGTACATTACACCTGACAGAGGTATAATGTGACGCAGAGGTTTAAAAAATGACGCATCTACCTACATGCGTCACTTTTTAAATATGGCGCAACAAGGCACATGTTTTATGCGCCAATGCGTCACAAAAAGTGACGCATCAGTAGCGCAAAACTGACCAGGGCTTTATAAATGAGGCTCATCTTTTTTTTGCACACTTCTCCAGTTTAGTCCTGTCCACTGCACTCTTGGACACAAGCCTCACATTTTGTGCTCCCCTGGACAGGCTTCATCACATGAGCACTCCTGCTTAGGCCTTATAATCTTTTTTTAGAATAACATTTGAAAAACAGAGAAAAGGTCAAATGTATAAGCTTTTCATTACACTACTAAAATATTTTTGGTGCAAATTAATGAGTTTTACATTTTTGAGAAAGAATAAATAGTAGGACCTGCACTGTGTTTCTAAAATGTTATTGAAAAATCGATTTTGGGACAAATCAATGTATTCTACACTTTTGAGAAAGAATAAATAGTGTCTGCATGATTAAATAAAAAAAATTGAACTTTTCACAACCATGTCACCTATGTTACCTCAGATTAGGAAGCACACTGAGCTTCTTTGCTGTTGGTTTGTGTTATTTTTTTGGTAATGCTTGGTAGGATTGTTTGCAAGAGAGAGGAAATGTATTTTGTAAAATAGTGAGTTTTCAGTACTGAAATGGAATGCTTGTACTCCAGCAATGCATCCTTTCACATGGGGAAAGCTGCATGTGAAAGCGTTTGCCTCAGTCTTATATCTGCTGTAAGGCAGGCGCAAGATTTTGACGTAAAAGTGTCCTAAAAGTGACGCAGTGAAATCTCATACATTTCACTGTGTCACTATTACGAGGATTTTTTGCGGAGAAATGACCCTTCTGTGTACATTACACCTGAAAGAGGTATAATGTGGCGCAGAGGTTTAAAAAGTGACGCATCTACCTAAATGCGTCACTTTTTAAATATGGCGCAACAAGGCACATGTGTTATGCCGCCGATGCATTACAAAAAGTGACGCATCAGTAGCGCAAAACTGACGCAGGGCTTTATAAATTAGGCTCATCTTTTTTTTGCACACTACTCCAGTTTAGTCCTGTCCACTGCACTCTTGGACACAAGCCTGACCTTTTGTGCTCCCTGGACAGGTTTCATCACATCTGCACTCCTGCTTAGGCCTCATAATCTTTTTTTAGAATATCATTTGAAAAAAAGAGAAAAGGTCATATGTATAAGCTTTTCATTGCACTACTGAAACATTTTTGGGGCAAAATAATGTATTTTACATTTTTGAGAAACAATAAATAGTGTGTGCATGATTACATACAAAATGTTGACCTTTTCACAATCATGTCACCTGTGTTACCTCAGATTAGGAAGTAGATTGTACAGAAGAGGTGAGGCATGTCCAGAGGGACAGAAGAGGTGAGGCCTGTGTTCAAGACTGTAGTGGGAGAGAGGCTTTTCTTGGAGAGCATAAGTGGTGGGACCTGTGTCTAAGAGTGCAGTGGACTAGGCTTCATGAAGCCTATCCCCCACTGCACTCTTAGACACAGGTCTCAAGTTCTTTGCACCCGTGGACAGATCACTCTTCTACTACACTCTTCAATAGAGGCCATACTTCTTGTGCACCCCTAGACAATCCTTACCTCATCTGGAACCCTGAATAGACTTCAACTAATTGGCATGCTTAGACAGGCCTCAGCCTATTTACACTCTTGGACATGCGTTAACTCATATGCACCTACTTACTATCAATTATACTCAATACATTGAGACATGTCCAGAGGGACAGAGGAGGTGAGGTCTGTGTTCAAGACTGTAGTGGGAGAGAGGCCTTTCCTGGAGAACATAGGTGGTGAAGCTTGTGTTTAAGAGTGCAGCGGACTAGACTTCATGAAGCCTATCCCCTACTGCACTCTTAGACACAGGTCTCACTTTCTTTGTACCTGTGGACATACCTCTCTTCCACTACACTCTTCAATACAGGTCTCACCTCTTCTGCACCCTTGGAGAATCCTCACTTGATCTGTAACCCGTATTAGACCGTTTGCTTTTTGTCATTGCTTTGTTGTTTGATAATAGTGATCTATAAAGTGCTATTTTTTTTAACACAGATTGAAATCAAGATTTCAAGAGTAAGGAAAGATGCCCTCAAGGTAAAGAAGAAGGAAGAATGAAATACGGTTCCAAACAAAAACAGCAACGGAATTACAGCACTCTTCAACAACAAATACTTCAAAAAACAGGAACAAAGCTCCTGGTAAGACCACTAAGTCTTTCTTACGGAACATATGTAGATCAAGTAAAAATGTTGGACAGCATGTAGAAAAAGAGAATGAGAGAGTAAATTTGAAAAGGAAGGAGAGAACCTCAAAGAATCCTACAACTGGAGCCGGAGAGAATAATATGTATAGGAATAGAAGGCAGAATCAGTTTAGAGACATTCGTAAACGAATGTTTCGCAATAGGGTGGTTTTAAATTTGTTAAAAAACATTAGGAAAGGTAAACAGAGAGCTGCTTTTTATAAGAAAAAGAAAAGTGTAGAGAAGATTGTTGATCAGGCTTTTGAAGTTAAGAAAAAATTATTTATTTTAATAATCAATAGAATTAGGACACTTAACAAG
Source organism: Lissotriton helveticus (assembly GCF_964261635.1). Taxonomy (NCBI): domain Eukaryota; kingdom Metazoa; phylum Chordata; class Amphibia; order Caudata; family Salamandridae; genus Lissotriton; species Lissotriton helveticus. The sequence goes on along the minus strand of NC_136061.1, from coordinate 1,700,903,816 downwards.
ACAATTGATGTTTTCAAATCAAACAGTAGATGGAAAAGAGTAATTAATCGGACTAATTTTTGTAAAGTTTTTTCAGGAGAATGGATGCACAGTTCAAGTTGTGAGCCATTTTTTAATGAGGAGAGTTACTTCCAGGAGAATGATTTAGTGCATGCAGTTGACACCAGTGGTCGAGCGTATGAAGTGAAAGACGGTTGTCCGATTGAAAAAGAGAAACTTGTGCCTAGAGAACCAGAAGAGGTGTTAACTGATGAAGTTTTAGGGAGACGTACTAAGGGTCCAGTGTACACTTGGAAGTGTAGTCGTATTTGTAGTGTGCGACAGGAATCAATTGATTTGTTTTGTAATTTCTTACGTACATATAGTAAGAAAAGTCTAAAGCAGAAAGTGAAGTTGTTGCAAGACTTAGATCCTTGCAGAGTGAGAGAAAACACAGGTTTACAAGGGCATTCACTGGCTTGTCTTTCTAGAAAAGTCTGTCAGAGTGTTTTTCATCATTTTAGGATGTTAGCAGTGCATCATACCAAAATGAGGAAATTAGTGAGAATGTTGTATTATGCAAAAAGTCCAGCACTTAAGCTTAAACAATTAAACAGTGCTCTTTTGCATGGAACTGAATTAGATGTGAAGAAGATTTGTGAAGAAATTGAGATTTGTTATTTTGGTAAAAAAGAGGATAGTGTAGAAATTGACACAGCAATTCAAGGTAATGTGGAAGACAATGTACAGATTTTAAATACAGAAAAGTTTGAGAAGGAAATTACCAGGTTTAAGGTGAAATCAAGTGAAAGGCCGAATTTTACTTGTGTGTGTTGTCGGCGAAGTCATTATAAACATCAAACTAGATTAGTTGATTTATACGTAAAAAGTGAAAAGATGAATAATTATGAGTGCAAGGATTTTGCAACTTATTTGTGGGTGGAGAATTGTTTTGATTTGAGTTGTGATCAGCGTATTTGTAAATATTGTTATGATAAATTAAATCAAAACAGAATGCCTGCCAGAGCTGTTCATAATAATCTGGAGTTGGTAGACATTCCCCCTGAATTGATGGATTTAAATACATATGAGTCTATTTTGATTCAATGTGTCCATCCTTTTCAGGCAATTGTTCGCATGGAGCCTAAGATAGGGAAATTGCCTCCTACAGATTTGCAGAGAGGATTAAAGGGAAGAGTTGTTTATTTGCCTCTAGATTTCAAAACAAATATTGATACAATTGGTATAGAAAAAGTAGAAGAGGAACCTTTAGTTATTCTAGTTAATGGGGTTCCGACAAAGAGTAAGAAAATCTGGCAAGATTTAGTGGATGTTAGGAAAGTCAAAAAGGCAACGTTGTATTTAGTCAAAAACAATGAGTACTACAAAGATGTATGTGTTGCAGCAGAGGAAACAGCTGAAAGATAAAGACAGTGATTGTTCAGGCAGCCAAATTGAAAAAGTTGATGTGTCTAGAAGTGAAGAAATATATGAACATTATACTGTTAATCCTTTGCAACGTTGTATTTAGTCAAAAACAATGAGTATTACAAAGATGTATGTGTTGCAGCAGAGGAAACAGCTGCAGATGAAGACAGTGATTGTTCAGGCGGCCAAATTGAAAAAGTTGATGTGTCTAGAAGTGAAGAAATATATGAACATTATACTGTTAATCCTTTGCATTCCAAAGAAGTAATGGGGAATGCAATTGAATTGTTTCAAATGAAAGCAGCAAAAGGAAGTCCCATTAGTGTATGGCAAGAAAGTTTGGAAGCTTGTTGTTTTCCACAGCTATTTCCAACAGGTCGAGGTGGACGATATGACGATCGACCACTTCAAATTCCTGCATCTGAATATTGAACTGTAAGATTATATGCTGAAGATCCAAGGTTTCGTCAATGCATTCCCTATTTGTTTCATTTACTGTATGAAAGTGACTTGTCTGGGCTTTCTTATGCAGTAAACCATATACTGAAAAGTGGAGCACATCTGCAAAATGTTTCGGCGAGGGACTTTATGGAGAAAGTGAATCTGCAAGATAATATTTTGGAATCTCATTTAATCAATCTCATGGCATGTCAGCTTGGTACAAACGAGTATTGGTACCGTCGTCATGGGGAATTGAAATGTATGCTAAGAAACTTAGGAACTCCTACATGGTTCCTCACTCTTAGCTGTGCCGAGTATGCATGGGACAACTTACTTGAATTTCTACGCGAGGCAAATGCAAATATACAAAATATAGAATTCAAAACCCCTGGAGAACTGTGTTCTTTGGATCCAGTGAATGTATGCAGATATTTCAATCATAGATTTGAAGCTATGATGTCTTTTATTACCAACAAAAAAATCCTCCCCTTGGAGAGGTTTTGGATTTCTTTTGGAGAAAGGAGTATCAAGCGAGAGGTGCTCCTCACATACATATGTTGTTGTGGATTAAAGATACACCCAAATTTGGAACAGATTCGGATGAGACAGTGATGAGCTTCATTGAAGAGTATTCAACATGTGCTGTTCTGAAAACTACAGAAGAAAACAGTTTAAGGCAACAACTTTTACGCTTTCAATCCCATCGTTGTGGAAAGTACTGTCGTCGAAAATTCAGAAACAAGGACAAGTTCTACACAAAATGTCGATTCAGCTTTCCACGACCAGTGATTTCTAAAGGAAGAGTAAATAATTTGATGTCTTCTCTGCGACATACTGTGACGAGGAAGTCACCAAAAAATACATACAATTTAAAAAGAAACGAAGAGTTCAAGTACATCAACGACTACAACCCAGTGATTGTGTCCATGTGGAATGCTAACATGGATATTCAATTTGTTGCTGACAACTCTATTGCTGTGGCTCGATATGTGACGTCTTACATCACAAAAAAAGAAAAAACAGAACTGAAGGAAATGTGGGAGGACATTTCACATGAAAAGAGTCTAAGCAAGAAATTATACAGTTACAGTCTGAAGATGTTGTCGCATCAAGAAATTGGAGCATATGAATGTTCTGATCGATTGTCATCAGCAAGTCTCTATGCCAAATCTAGAACCATCATTTGGGTGAGTCTAGGTCTTGCTGCAACACGAAATCGAGTTTTGAAATCTGTACAAGAGATAGAGTATTTGGCGGAGAAAGAAGCAGAAAGTACAGATATTTTGAAGACAAACATGTTGGATACATACTATCCAAATAGAAGTCCTCACCTTGAGAACGCTTGTCTCTATGAAGTTCTTCAAAGCTATATTTATAAGAGGAACATCAGAGAAGATATCAATAATGGAATATATGCTGTCATTGGATGTGAAGGATGTCTAGTGAAACAGAAAAAAGGCCATTTGATTAATCATCGAAAATTGAGTTGTGAAAATCCAGACAAAAGGGAATTTTACTATTTAGCTCTTTTGCAACTCTTTAAGCCATGGCGTACAGAAGAGGAACTACTTGGAGATTTTCTCTGTTACGAAGATTCTTTTAATGCAACCAAGGATACCACAGAATGTCCTGTTTTTCCAAATTATCTGCAAATGTTGAACGAAGAAATAGAGCAAGAAGCCACAACTGCTGCAGAGATTGCTAGAGACAGTTCTCAAGACAGTCAGAGTTCTGCTTCATTGAGTCAGGATCCACTTGGAGGACCAATTATTCAAAATGAAGCTGCCACTGCCATGGATGAGGTGGAAAGAGCTATGGAACAAGCTCAAGATGATGTAGTTAACTTAGAAGATTTGGTGAAACAACTAAACCTTGAGCAGAAACAGTTATATGACGAAGTCACAGATCAGATTCAAAATGGATTCACTCATGAGAAAAAAGAGTGCTCATGTACATCATTTAAACCAGTCCAACTGTACCTAAGTGGAGAAGCGGGAACTGGAAAAAGTTTTCTGATTAAAGCAATTGCAACTTATCTGCAGAAAAGGACTGAATCACCGCTATCTTGTGTTGTTACTGCTCCAACTGGGCTGGCAGCACATAACATTAAAGGGATTACTTTACATCGTTTACTGATGCTGCCAGTGGAGCATGATAACAAATTGCAATATCACAAGCTATCTGGAGATGCGTGTTCCGAAGTTTCGAGAGTTCTGAAGAAAATGAAACTTCTTATCATTGATGAAGTAAGCATGGTGTCAAATATAATGCTTGCTTTTGTGCATTTGAGAATGCAAGAAATTCTTAGAACAGACTAAGATGTCTTATTTGGAGGAAAACATATTATTGTTTTTGGAGATCTACTGCAGTTGACTCCAGTGAAAGGACAACCTGTGTTCAAATTGCTCACGCATGAAGATACCAGGAAGTGCCTAGGAAGCATTGGAAACGTTAATATATGGTTAAACTTCAAATATGCAGAACTGCTTCAAAATATGCGGCAGGCAAAGGATGAACATTATAAAAATATTCTACAAGATGTAAGAATCGGAAAAGTAAGTCAGCAAGGGAAAGAAACTTTACATGGACGATTAATTTCAAATTTGTACCCAAATGAAAACATTCTTCCAGAGTATATTTTTAAGAAAAGTTAATGAGAAGAAATCTGGCATATGTTTGATGCCAACTCTGAAAGAATGTTCCATGTTCAACAACAAAATGTTTAAGTTAGAAAATGAAGAGATAGTGAAACTGGAAGCTATAGATAAAATTGAACATATGGGAGCAACAATTATTTTGTCTGAAAATTTGAAATCAAAATTGGATTCATTAAAGAAGACTATATCTAAAACTGCTGGTTTTGAAAAGACTCTGAATGTGTGTTTAAATTGTCGTATCATTTTGAAAAGGAATTTGAATGTTGAAAGAGGTCTGGTAAATGGAGCAATGGGTCATGTTGTTGGTTTTGTGAATTACAAAAATAGAGATGGAATTGAAATTTTAAAAATTAAATTTGATGGCATTGAGGAAATAGAACAAATTTGTCGTTGTTCAGCTAGATTTTTGCTTGTGAAAGACTTATATGTTCGCCGAAAACAGTTTCCTATTTGTTTGGCATATGCGGTGACAATTCATAAATCTCAAGGTTTAAGTGTAGATAGCGCTTTGGTGAACATTGGAAGTTCTGTGTTTAAAGAGGGTATGGCATATGTGGCATTATCACGAGTCAGAACTTTATCAGGATTGTACTTGATTGAGTGTGATGAAACAAAGATTTGTGCAGATCTATATTGTGTTAAAGAATACAATAGGTTAAGAAGAGAGTATGCTCCACATTTGCCTCAATATCCTCTGTTTGAAAAACGTGTGGTAGGCCGAAAAAGAAGAAATGAGAATAATTGCAGTGAGGTAGTAGCAAAAAGACAAAAAGTAGATGAAACTGTAATTGTAAGGAGAAAGAAAAAGGATTCTGTTGAAGATGTTGTTGGATTTCAGTTTGAAAACAGTTCTGGTGTCAACTGCTATGCTAATGTAGTGGTTAATGTTGTTTTTTTTTCTTCAAAATATACAAGAACAGATTGTTGAAAATCGGGATCAAAGATTCTGTTGTTTGTTGAATTCCGTGTTTGAGAAATGTAGCAGTGATAGAGCAAAAATAGAAAGTGTTTCAGAAATTCGAAATCTTCTAGACATATGTTCTGGTCAAAATCAATTTTCACAGAATATTCAGCAGGATTGTCAGGAATTTTTAATGTATATGTTTGATGTATTGGAAGATGAAGGTGTAGATATAAAAAATCGTTTTAGCCTTACTTATCAATGGCAGCATGACTGCGACAACTGTACTTTATCAAGTACTACTAGAATAGACACTGAAAGATTTATATATTTGACTTTACCAGACTGCAAATCAGTGCCTTTTAATAATCTAGTTAAAGCAGCAGATCACAATATGGTGTGTACCCAATGTAAGTCTACTATGCTGTCCACATTATTTCTACAAAATTATGGTCAGTATGTCATTATAATGTTCCAACGATGTAGACCTGATGGAACTAAATTGACAACTTCTATTAAAAATGTTGTTGGTTCTCAGTTATCAATATCAGGAAGAACCTTTGCAACTGTAGCTATTATTTTTCATGACGGTCCTTCTACAACATCAGGGCATTACACATGCTATTTAAAAAGTTGAAAAGGTTGGACCCACTGTAACGACATTCATTTGACTTTCAAACAACGTTTGCCTTTTGGCTTAAAAAATTCATACCTAGTGTTTTTACAACCAAAATTTAAGTAAAGGTAATTGGCCTTTGAAGACGGGAACAGTTAATAAAGGTTATTTTGCTGTTTAAAAATATATTCTGAGTAAAAGTGATCCAGGTAATATAAAAAATTGACTTGTCATATAGGTACTGTAAGTGGATCTCATAGTATGTGATATTAGTATTATACAAAATGATGAACATGAGTGAGTCAGAGATGGTTTTACAAATACTTAAATATTGTGAAAATGTTGTATGAGCCTTTCTTTCAGAATGTCGGAAAAAAGGTAATTTCAGAGTTTCTTAGAGTTAATTTGAAAATATACTTATACATCTGACACTATTTGGCCAAAAGGAAAGGTACAGGAATGAGTAAAGAGTCATGACTGATAAAAAGGAGTATATGAAAATAATGAAAATATTTCAGATGTTCTTTGAGCTTTTCTTCTAGAAAGTCGATGAAATGGATTTTTTAGTGAACAGCAGAGTACTTTGCAACGAGAAAAGGACCTCCATGATATACTATTTGGCCTCAAGGAAAAGTAAGTCAATCAAAGATTAGTGTACATTTGTCATTTGTCAGTATCTAAGGTTTTTTTTAAAACACAATCTTTTAGATTGTGGTTATTTTTCCCACTGTCATATGATGAGTAATTTGAACTCACTGCTTTAAGTGAAATTCAATATATTCTAAGAACAGCAAAAATAAACTATGTAACATGTTGTACAAGTTATACTATAATTTGGATTGTGTAAATTAAATTGTATTCCCATTCTCTGACACTCAATTTCCTTTTTCCTCTCTCTTTCAGCTCTCTTTACTCACTCACACTGCCTTTCTCTCACTCTGTTTCACACCCATTCGTTTACTGCACTTCTTTCACAACCCCTCATTCTCATTTCAACTGTCTGCATCCCCTCTCTCCCTTGCACCACTTTTCAGCTTTCAGTCTCTCTGCTTTACTTCCCTTTTCCGTCTTTTCCTCCTTAGCTCTTTTACTAATTCCTCTTTACTCACTGAGCAGTATTGTTGCACTCTATCACTATAACTTACCCACTCTCCCTCGCTTATCTTTGTTTGCTCCTTTCTTTTAACCTCTTTTCTCGATTTTTCGTTCACTACCTCTATGTCCTCAGTGCCTCACTCTCCTTGTGTTATGTTGACTTGTGTTTATCTACCTTCTATCATTTCTTTTACAACAACTTCACTGCTGCTCTCTCATCGTTCTTCATCCCATTTCTTTTACTCTGGTTCAATTACTATCCCTCATTTCCTTTCTTTCAATGTCTTTCTCTTTACTTTCATCACCAAATTATTTTCTCTCAGTACCACTCTTTTAGTCGTCTTCTCCTCTCTTTCCTTTTTTTGCTCCTTACTCATTTCCTTTTGTCACTCATTGTACTCCACCTCACTCAGTTTTTCTCTTAGTGTGTCTGTCTAATAACTTCCTGACTCCATTTCCCTCAATCGTTGTATATTATCCTCTCTCCCTTCATCCCTTCACTTTGACTGTTCTTCACTTACTCTCAGTTATCTTCTATTTCTCAATCTTCTAAATGCATCCTTAATTAGACTCTTTTCCGTCTCTGTTATTATCTTTTTACTTACTACTGTTTCCTGACTTAGTTTTGCTAACTCACATTGTTTTAGTATCTTTCTTACCTTCAGTTCATTTCTCTGTTCTTCTCTTCCTCTGTGTCAGTGAATCTATATGCCTTACTCTTAGTAATTTTCTCTCATTCTATTTATTTTTTTCTCTTTTTATCCTTCTACCTTACTTTATTTCCCTTTCTGTGTCCTTCACTCTTACTTTATTTCTAAATACACTGTTATGATTTTTAACCTCTTCATTTGTATATTTTAATTTAAAATACACATTTTACTAATTATGACTTATTTTTTCTTCTCTCTTTCATAAATACAAAGTGTAGTAAAAAAAAATTAAAGTTACATTTATTATATGGTAAGTATGACTATAAAAATGTATTTTGTCATTACCCTTTGCTTTAAGCTCACTAATATTTTCTCAACCAACCTCACTCCTGTGTCTTTATTCTGCTTCCCTCACTTATTCTTATTCTCCATGTTTACTCCAATTTCCCTATTTCCCCTCTCATATTCAACTTCTTTCAATCCCTATTCTTTACTTCACTTACCCTATGTTCCCTTCCTTTGCTTCTTCACTCATTCTGTTTTTCTTAATTATTTACCTTACTCCTACACACACACCTCATCCCCCTCTCAATACATACACACACCTCTAACATACACCCCACACACACACCTTATACACACAAAAAATCCCCCCACACACACTCTTCACATACACCCACACATTCCATACACACACATACATCGCACACATATACACCCCACACCCATACACTCCTCACACATACTTCACACACCCTCACCTCCACCCACACCAAAACACCCCACACAGCCACACCCACAGACACACCTTACACACCCACACCCCGACCTACACCCACTGACTCCCTATAAGTCACACACACTGCATTACTTATCTTTCTTTGCTGTTTCACTCAAACCCATTCAGGTACTGTTTTCTTTACTCTCTTTGTCCTTTCTCTTTGTCACTACCCATGTCTTATACTAATTAAATTTTTCACCCTCTTTACTTACACTAACTGGTCTTTTCTTACCCTCACTCACCGTTCTTCATTTATCCCGGTTACGCCACTACCCTTCATTCTCAATTTTTTACTGTCCTTTCTTTTTCTTTCAACACCCACTCACATTCTCCCACTATCTCTACTTTAGTCTTCTTCCTCTCTCTTCCCTTCTTTCGCTCCTTTAGTCATTTTACTTTTCTCACTTTCACCCTATTACACCTTCTCTGTTTTTTACTATGTAATAAACAATCCCTCTGTGTTCATCCTGTAGCTCTCTTTCTCTTAACATTACTCTCTTTGTGTTCTTCCCTCATGCTAACTTCTTCAATAAATTTTTTTTTTCTATTTTTTGGGGGGAGCGCCCCGGTACGCGTACCCTAAGAAAAAAAAATTGACAGAGATTCATTAAAAATATAGGTTTATTTTTATGAATGAAAGGTAGTTCTAAAAATAACTGTTTTTTTTCTTCTTTTTGTTGTTTTATATTTTTTTAATGTTTTTTTGAACATTTTGTACTTTTTTTGGCTTCTCAAAACAGTTTTATATTTTTTTGTATTTTTTATGGGGAGAAACAAAAAACAGGGAATTGTAAATGGCTCAACAGGAGCAAAAAACAAAAAAAGGAAAAAGTGACTGTTTTTTGGGGCACTTGTGATTGTCACCAGCAAGGACGACGAGCTTCATGCTCTTTTCACCATAGGCGATGAGCTTGCCACATGCAATACATGTGATTCTAAAATCTGCAAATCGTGGTTGTATACAAGGCATCATCTCCGTTGTTTCTGGTCCCGATGGAGTGGGTTGTGTTCTTTTGGAGGTGGTCCTTGAAGACTGGGGGAGGTTACTGGCCAGTTCCCTGAGCTCTGCACGAGAATAGTTGTTAGGATGCTTCCAGGTCATATGTCGAATCATGGTATTATTACGAAAGGAATATTTTTTGTTTGGGTTGCCCCTTGAGAGTTGTTCGCCACAGATTAGGCAAGTTACCTTGGCCGCATTCACTTTTTTCTTGCCCTCTGGGATTGAAAAAAACTCCCATACAATGTGTGACTTGGGCTTGTATGGGGTATTTCGTTCAGGCAGCCATGTTCTCCCCTCCTCCTCTTCCTCTTCCTCCTCCTCCTCTTCTTGACCACCAATGTACTGTTGTGGTGGTCCTCTTGGTGGTGGTGGTGGTGGTGGTGCAGATGCTCCAGCTGTTGCAGCTACAGTAGCCATTTGAAAGTACAAAATAGTTCTCTCTCTATTGCTGAAACAGGTCTTCCTCAGTCAAAAGACAAAGTCAGAATAAGGAAAGAAGGTGGGGTCTTTCATCATTTGCAAAAAACAAAGTGTCCTGAACCAATGAGAAGTGTTATTTTCAGGTCATATGACCCGGGCTTTACTCATTTGGAAACCAAAACTGTTCTGCGCCAATAGAAAGTGTTATTTTCAGGTCACATGACCCGACGCTCTTATGCTATGCGCGCCGGGGCGCGCCCGTAGTCGCGCTCCGGGGCGCGCCCACGGGCGCGTAGTGTAAGCGCGTCAAGATGTTGCGCGAGCGTATGCGCTCGCGTGCTTCCGGGTGCGCTTACGCTGTGCGTCATATGACGCATCACGCGTCTACGCCAAACGTCACAATGTTGTTTTCGTTCACGAAAATAGCGCTAACGGGACGCTCCCCGGTACGCGCCCCGGGGCGCGCCGCAACATTGCGCTGACCTGGGCGCTCCCCGGTACGCGCCCCGGGCAAAAAAACCTAAAAACTAAAAATTACATAATTATACAATATAAAATTCGTATACATTTTTTTACTTTTTATAACTATAGAGATTTGCTATTAAAAAACCTATGAAATTCACTTAAAAAAACATAGGTTTCACCCAGTTATAGTTAGGAATTAGCATTTAAAAATCCTATTAAATTCACTGAAAAAACCATAGGTTTCACACCAGTTATAGTTAGCTGGAAATTTTACTCGCATAAAACCATTGAAATTCCCACGTTATAGTTAGTTGGACTCACTATAACTTGCGCTTGCAATGCATTGCTGATGACGTCACATATTACATCACTCATGACATGGTCAGTGACATCACTCATGACATCACTGATGACACCATCCTTGTGACAGAGTGACAGACCTCCTTTCACTGTAATGTAACCCTTGAAACACATATTCAAAAATAGAAACTACATTTTTCAAAAAAATGGAGATACCCATACCAGTTACAACAACCAATTCAGTAATTCCACCATCTATATACACATCCACTCATTCACCAACAGTTCTATGCAGTCACTCATACATATACTCACTCATCATATGTAGTGGTACACCTATACATCCTGTTACACACCGACAGTCATCCAAAAGATACTTTCACACATACTCACACATGCAACACATGCAAAAAAACTATTAAACAACCATTTATTTGCATATACAGCTATACACACACTACCACCTTACTTCTAAGGAACCTTACACATACTTACTCTCTTAAACAATCACTTATAGAAACACATACTTATTTAAACAGGAACTCTTACAATCCCTTACTCTCACATATAGTCACTTATATACATCAAAATTCACATATACTACATTAAAACATATGTAGTTACTGATAAAGACACTAGTGAGACAGTCATTCACTCACTAACATACACATATACACACTCATCCACCCATACAGTCCTGCACATGTGCTGTATTCAAAACACATACAAACAGAGAGTCAGTCGTTCATGCATCTATGTGCTAAGTAACACCCTCACCAAACATATAGACACTCATATTGATATTAAAAAAAACATCTAATAACCCATAAACCTACACATGTAGCTACTCACCAACCCATGCAGCCACTTATACACAAAGTGAAACATTAATACATATATTTAAATATTTAAACATTACTCACTAATATTTATTTTTCAGAAAGACACACATTCACTGGATGGTGTCATCAGTGATGTCATGAGTGATGTCACTGACGATGTCATGAGTGATGTAATATGTGACGTCATCAGCAGGGCATTGCACGTGCAAGTTATAGTGAGTCCAACTAACTATAACGTGGGAATTTCAATGGTTTTATGCGAGTAAAATTTCCAGCTAACTATAACTGGTTTGAAACCTATGGTCTTTTCAGTGAATATATATACATATAAAAACTTACATCACAATGTTTAAAAATGATCAATCAGTGAGACAGCTCACACTGCATGTTGAATCTCATGTAAGGTAGTAGATCTATGGAATAATCATTTTGCTCTTGCTGCCCTCCCACAATCGCCATCTTCATTCCTTTAACCACCCTTCAACACTCGTGGGGGCAGATTTACTATGCTGTCAGAGTCTGCAGCACACCGACCAAAGCTGCTGAGCTGTGATGCGTGGAAGGGAGAGAGTAGATAGGGATTTTTGTCACATCCCATTAGTGGTTACATGAAAACCCCCATATACTACCCATGGTGCACTCCCATTATGGAAAATAGCTAGGTTTGTGTTATTTTGTGGTACCTTCCAGTGGAAAACAAGTTTTTCTCTAGCAATTTACATTACAGTACAACACTTTGTGAAGGTATCAGTTTTGTGATGCAAACCGAGAACAAACTGTTAGTAACTATGACCCTGGGTGACACTATTGAGTCATTCAAACACAGTTTTGGTAAAGCTTGGCACTGGTTACTCAGTAGGGAGAATTTACACACTGCCAAAATTGCCTTTTGAAAAGGGAATTTTGTCATAACGTTAACAGGTTGATTTAAGTATGTAAACTTTACCAAGATAAACACATTCAAGCATTCACCTAAAACGTAAACCTGAAGCTTTAATGTAAACAATTGTGTTTTGCTTACAACTGAATCGTAATCTGCTAGCGTAAAAAACACAAATACTTTCAATACCAAAAAATAATCTGCATGAATTCAAATGACACTATATGACATCATTGACTTTTAAAGCAGGACTAGCTATGTTAGCATTACATTTCTTAATTTTGAGGTTTAAAAGGTCAGTAATCCTTTTAATCGTCTTTCCATCATCTCTGCAAATTTGCGCATTAAAATGTACACAACACTTAAAAAGCGGTAATTTATTTTTTTAAAGATTTATGTATTCAAGTGCGAAAATAAAGGCGCACCCTTAACAAAGTTAGAGCTTTATTCTGGAAAGTGATGAAATATGATAATCAAAACCCTACGATAAGTGCCAGCTCAGAGACAACAGTAGAAAACGCTTTCTGCAACTCTTTAGCTATCTTTCCATCCTTATTCAAACCTTTAAGAAACGAAGGAATCTTAAAAGGGCTGCTACTGCTCTCTACAGTTGAAACGCGTCCACTTCTAATTCTGAAGCAGAGAATGGCTGTTTCCATTTAGTGAGCGTGCTATTTATTACAATGATTAGAATATTATGGACTGCCAAAATCCACAAAATCTGTTATTAAATCATATTTAACAAGTATCTAGACCTTCTAGTCCCCTATTAGCCATTGTCTTCGCATCGCCTATGATTAGTAATATTTGAAAGCGATTTGTCAGAAATATATGCATGCATCACCTCACAGTTTTAATCATCCTTAGGAGAACAAGGCTTCAGGACTGATGGTAGTACAGCTCAATCCTGTAAGTGAACAGCTTATGATTACAGTCATAATCAATGTTTTGCTGCCAACTAAGACAACTAATGAAACTTTAGATTTTACCAATATGGGCATGTGGCAGTACTGGACACAAGGAAATCTATTTTATGAAATTCATTCAGAAACAAATTCAGGTTCAGACTACGCTGTTAGATGTCAAAGATGTGAAGTGACACGACACACCAATGTGATTGCAATTCTATAAATCTTCAAATATTCAATATTTGAGTGAAAGTATCTCTCCATAAATGAATTGTTCACTATTCAATAATTTCAGAATTTTGTGACACTAACACAAATATCACATGTGGAAGAGAAAAAATTAATATAGAGGTAGTCCAAGCCAAAATGATAAGTCAATAATCGAAGCAATTAAAAACAAAGTCCCATATTCACTAACCATTTGCACAGGAATTGCATAGTGGCACAACCTGACACAGAAGGGCTTATTTATGACAGCCTTTTGCAGCCCGTAAAGTAGTACATGCGTGGTGCAGGGCTCTCGTAAAGATTTCTGAAGCCACGCAAAGTCATCCTGCATGGCTTTGAGTCGCCTAATAAATCATGAGTAAGGCGACGCAGAGCAGATCACTGTTTCACCTTACTCTGCACCTGGGTGGTGTTCCATGGGCATTGTGGTGGGGTTTCCCATGCAAAACAAATGGCATTTGACATTGCCCCATATTTACAAAGTGATGTAAACCTGAGGATACACCAAATCCGTACGCCTCCCTAGGTGATGAGTAACGAGGGGAAATATGTTAATTTCGCCTTGTTTTTTCCTCTTTTCATGTGCACTGCATTTTTGCACCAAACATAGAAAGAGGAAAACGCCTTGTAGGATTATTTTTGTGCAGAACGTCCCCTTCCTGCACAAAAATAATCCTGCCTGCAAAAGAGGCACCCTTGAACCATGGTGCAGGTCTGTCTACTTTGGTGCTAGACTGCTGAAACAGCGCTAGCGAAGGCAGAAGAGACCGGAATGCACCTTATCGCTTAAATATGGTGCATTCCTGGCCTTTCACTTTGGTGTAGGGCAGTTCAGCAAGGTGCCTTGCTTCACTGCCCTCTGTCAAAATGCCATAAATGAGCCCCAAAGTGTTCAATTCAGATTGACTCCTGCAAGCAAAACTTGATGTGTGCTGTAAAGTAGCCCTATAGAAATGCAAAGTAGTGCATGTGCTACTTTTTACAACTTTGCGTCAAAGGAAAATACCATGGGGGTACTCGGGCATTCAGTACAAACACAAATACATTTTCACACAAATTCCTATCTACTAACCTTAGGAGACAAGGATTGGTTTAAACAAAGTATACTTCCTTGAGACAGGTGTAACTTTGCAGAAACGTTTTACTTGTCACAAACATTTCCAGTATGGATGTATGGTATGCTGTGCTGTACAGCACATATAAAAGGTTAGATAAGTAATAAAAGATGTCTATGAATAGTATTTTGTTAAACAATACCATTCCCCTACAAAAAGCTTGACATTACGCACATACCATTGCACTGTTACCGTTGTTCAATAGACATCCGTCTGTATTGGCTTGGGGAAGACAAAAGTACACGAGCACAGGGGTCGAGAGAAACAGCACGATATTGTTGAAGATATGGCTCTATTCTACTCTTTTATTTTGACACAACCAGGGCCGGACTGGCCGGAGTGGTCACCGGGTAATCCCCCGGTGCGCCGCATGGGTGGGGGGCGGTTTTGGGCCCCTGGGGGCCGTTTTTGTTGCAGGGCCGTTTTTCTGCACAGTTGCAAAATCGGCCCTGTAACATAATCGGCCGAAAACCGGCCCTGGCAAAGAGCTCGGCCGCACCCTCAACCCCCTTGGGGGAGTGAGAGGGCCGGCCGAGCACTTTATCAGGGCCGGTTTTTGTTCCCAGCCTGGCCCTGGACACAACACAGGGCAGCAACTTTGGTTGCAGCCCTACGTTTGGTCACTTATTTGTAAATTTGCCCTGTGGTAACTGCACAAAGTAGACCAGAATGAAAAGATAGTCCTACCAAGAAGTAACATATATTTGCACTGACAAGGTGTATTTTAAATAATGCCCATTTTCTGTTGGTTTTCCGACAGTGGTAAGAATGGAACGACTTTCTAAATCTTGGAGGTTCCCTTGGTTGGTGAACTGATTGTTATTTGAATGTGTGTATCGTGGGTGAATTCAAAATGTGCCCTGGCAGTAGATGTTTAAAAAGAAAAACACAAAATACACAGCTAACCGAGAAGAATGCACATCTCAGTAACAGACAATTTTCTAGGTTTTTGTGGAAGGTAAATAATCAAAATGGCATGAAAAGAGAAAGGAACAATATTCTAAAAGTGACACTGGAAAGAAAAGGAATTACTGCCTATAGGAGCATCATGACAGATGTTAGGGATCTTGAGTAGAACTAAAGAGGATGACCTTAAGGAATGAGTAGGAGAGAATGAATGGAAACAGGTTTGAAGGAATAAGATACCTGTGCCACAAACAACTTGAGTGTTTAGATAAAGAGCTTTATGACAAAGCATTTTGACTGGTGCTGTTTTATATTGTTGGTGGTAAATTAAGGCATGCGTGCTCCAAACACCTTTTGCCATGTATTATGACTTATTGTGGTCCTGTCTCGTACTTAAAGTCTATCTAGCACTACAAAGTGTCCATTAGATCGTACACCAATGACACTCAACTGTATTTGAGGTTTTCCAATGACCAATAACCTAAGTTAGATCTAATGAACCCGCTGTCAGAAATGCAAGCTTTTGGGGGCGTGGCTACCGCCCGGAGAAGATGGCGGCTTGTCTGTGACTCTCCCGGGACGCGGAAGATAGAGGCGGACCCAGCGCGACTTCAGGCGCTTCACCGGGATGCAAGACGACGGGTGATGTTGCAGAGAGACCCGTAGCGTCACTGGAAGCGGAGCTGAAGACTTCCGACGTGTATTCCACTCAGTACCTCGGATGAAACTGTGGAGCTCGATCAGGTTAGCTCCCGACCGCCATTTCATGCCCCGCTGACGGAGCTTGCTCCTCCGCGTTTTTTCCTTCGGTTTCTATCACCTCCAGTGAAGTCTCCGGCTGCCGCCAATACTTCCATTTCATACCTTGCAATTCGTTACTAGTTACCAAGGTACATTTTGACTGCCTGAGTTTTGCGCTTTTCCATATAATGCACGTCTGGATTTAACCTACTGTGGTAACTGCCTCAGATATTCTTCTGGAACTTTCCTGCGCACTTGCATATATGAGGGCTCCTTTTTCATCTACTACTGGAGACGTGGTCTATTAATTTCATGTTACAGCTGACAGATACGCTTTTGGTCACTTCTTTCTCATTTCTAAGACTGTGAATACTGTGTTACACAATTTTTTCTTGCGTTTTGTAAGGAGGGTGCTCTATGTAGATTTGTTCTTTACTCCTCCATTTTGTGGGTGTTATTTTATTATGCACATTCGCCTTTTTAGGTTTTCAATATGTTTCTACACTTCTAATGTATGTGTCTTTAACATTTCATTACGCATAAAGGTAGTGTCATATTTATGATGTACAGCTTAGTTTCTTGGCTTCTGAGTTTATCATATGTGTAGCGGAGGTACTTATGCTTTGCTGTTCTCATTGCCTTATGTTGTTTTATCAAATTATATGCCCATGATCTCCTTCATTTAGGCAAATGTATTTTATTATAGGTTCTGTGTGTTACTTTTTACAGTCACTGTGGGCTTTTGGTGTTTCTGGTTCTTTTATGGGTAGAATCTCAAAGATCCTTTACAAACCCACTACTCACAAAAAGCTAGATTCCAGTGCCTGTCAATGGAGGACAAGATGGATACTCCTTCCTCGAAGGCTTCTTCTACTGCGTCCACTTCCTCAAAGTCAAGTACCACCAAGGGCTCTATCAAAAGACTAAAAAAAGATCCTCCCTCACCTTCGCAGCAATCATCTTCGACTACAATGGATCTTCTATTGGATGAAATACGGGCTTTAAAGCCCTTCATCGATGAGATGAACTCTACTCTCCAAATGATATCAGAAAAATGGTTAAGTGTAGATAACCGAGTTACCCCTCTAGAACAAAATGTTGCTTCACTTGAATCTTCAGTGTCTAAGGTTGACCCCATGTGTGCACAAATTTCTGCCTTGCACAAGCAAATTGAAAATTTAGAAAACAGAAACAGAAGGAACAACCTTCCCATTTACGGCTTGGCAGAAAATTCAGAAGGGTCGGATCCCATTGCGTATTTCAAATCTTTCCTACCAAAACTGCTCCATTTGCCAGACACCACTAACCTCAATATACAAAGAGCACATCGACTTGGCACAATGCATGGAGGAGCAACTTCTATGACTGCAAAGAGACCAAGAGGCGTCATCCTGTATTTCCTTGAATACACCGACCTCCTCATGATTTTATCCGCTGCTAGATCCATGAAACGTATTACTTGGTCTGGAAGTCCTCTTTATTTCTCTCAAGATTATGCCAAATCCACGGCAGATCGACGTAAGGAATTTCTGTCACTTCGACCACAATTGCGCTCTTTGGGAGCGCGCTTTGGGCTTTTTCATACCTGCCTTTTCAAGGTGACTCTTAACAATAAGACCACAACTTATGAGGATCCGATGAAGTTGAAAAGTTTTTTGTATTCTCACAATGCTGACACAATGGATTGCAGCTCCGCATCTACTTCTAAATAAGCTTCTTTAGTCTGCGTATTGTATTTGTTCTGAAGGTTCTTGTTCAATGGTTATAGTACCTTTTCTTACTCCTTGACATTTTGTTCTAATTTTCTCATGATATTATTGTTGTTTTTCTTCCCAGTACTTACCTTTTTATCCTTTTTACCTTCACAGATTTCTTCCCTACGCAACATCCCTCTTTCCTGATATATCTGCAGTTGTGGGTTCCATCCTCCCCTCCTGTTCCTCCCTGAGTCCTAGACCCGCCATCATTCTATGTGGCTTCCATCCTCCCACCTTGTCCATGTTCTGGATGTTTTGTAAGTTATTTTCTCTGATTACTTTCTCATTTTCCTCTGTCCTCATTTTTCTTTCTCTTTCTTGTTTTGTTCTCCTATCGCCTTCTCATTCTTTTCTATTGTTATTTCTCGCTTCAGTTAATTCTCTCGTTATATTTCCCTTTTTTCCTCTTCATGATGTTTCCTTTCAGTTCTATGGTTGTACTTGTAGATATTCTCTAGTGGAATTTGCTTTATATCTCCTCACATTCGTTAAATGCCTTTGAATATTATTTCTTGGAATGTTAAAGGTTTGCACTCACCGATAAAAAGACAGAGAGTTTTGTCACATCTTGCCAAACTTAATGCTGACATTGCTTGCCTACAGGAATCGCACTTATCTGCTGATGAATCTGCCAAATTGAGGAGGGGTTGGGTGGGGGAGGTATTCTTTTCCCCGGGGGATGGTAAACGCAATGGTGTTATTATTTTATTTCGAAAATCTCTTGTTGTTAAAATACTTACCAGTTGTACAGACAAAATGGGAAGGTGGGTTTTGGTCAATTTTTTATTATATAATGTCCCTGTGTCATTGTTAAATATTTATGCTCCGACGTCTGGTGATGCCACGTTCTGGACCTCTCTAGCCCCACATATAACACAACATTATGGAGATAATTGTATCCTTGTAGGCGATTGTAATGAGGTTTTTGACCCATTTTTAGATAGACTTTCCACCAGTCCTTATAGCCCTCACAAATCACACAAATCATTTACACAACTTATTCATCAATACAATCTCATTGATGCATGGAGGCTTTGTAACCCCACAGCACGAGAGTACTCTTTTTTCTCCCCACCCCATCACACCCAATCACGCTTAGATTATTTTTTTTATTTCACATCACCTGGCCCAATCCCTAAATGCTTCGGAAATTGGATCCATTTTGATTTCCGATCATGCGCCGGTTACTATCTGCTTGGATATTTTACAAAAACCTGCACTGACTCGGAAATGGCGTTTTAATAATTCTCTACTTCTTGACTTTGAATTCGTCTCCTCTTTCACTGCTTTTTTTCATGAATACTTTTTATTAAATCAATCTGATGAAATCCTCATTCCTGTAGTTTGGGACACTTTTAAGGCCACCACTAGGGACTTTGTCATTGGATACGTCTCTCGAAAAAGGAAGAAAGCACAACAAATCACTTCAGAACTTCTTTTCAAAATTAAGCGTTTAGAACATTCTTATTATACTTCAAAATCGAAGGATTGTTTAACTGAACTCATCTCTGCGAAACTGCAGTTTAACAAGGACACCACGAATAGTGCTTCTAACTTTTTATTACGATCCAGCGCCAAACTTTACGGTGGTCAGAACAAGGCCGGGAAACTACTGGCTAATTATCTCAAAGTAAAGCAGAACAAGGTCAATATAGAATCCATTTTTGGCCAAGACAACTTGTTGAGGCATAATGACTCAGATATCCTGCAAGAATTTCTCCAATTTTATAGAACGCTATACTCATCTGATTCCGATCCCTCTGACCAAGATATTTCCGATTTTTTCTCTAACGTTCAATACTCTTCCGATAATCTTACGGACCTTTCCGCATTAGAGACGTATTTAACACAAACTGAACTTCTTACTGCACTAAAAACTCTTAAAAAAGATAAGGCCCCAGGCCCGGATGGCTTTACAGTTGAATTCTTTTCTAACTTTTCTCATCTGCTTATCCCTAAATTACATGCCCTTTTATAATTTTTTCTTGATTCTGGCGCTTCTTCGGGATCTTTCTCAGACGCTTTCATTTGTATTCTTCCTAAACCTGGTAAAGACCCACAACACTGCAAGAATTATAGACCTATTTCCTTAGTAAATATAGATTATAAGATCTTCTCAAAAGTTCTAGCCCTACATTTAGAATCTTATTTGCCCGATCTCTTGGGAAAGGAACAATCTGGCTTTGTCAAGGGTAGGTTATTGTCGTATAATACCAGGTTATTTTTTTATATTTTGTCCAGATCCTCTCATTCTCCCCAGTCTTTAGCGGCCATAGCATTAGACGCTGAAAAAGCTTTTGATAGGGTTGAGTGGAAGTATCTTTTTCGTACTTTGAAGTGGTTTGGTTTTGGCCCTAAAATTTCAACTCTGATTTCTCTCCTTTACTCCCACCCACGAGCAGCTATTGCAGCTAATGGAGGCTTGTCTTCTTACTTCTCCCTTGGTAGGGGAGTCAGACAGGGTTGTCCCCTTTCTCCCTTCTTGTTTAATCTTACCCTTGAACCGTTTTTATTGCGGATCCGTCAAAACACTGACATTCATGGCTTTATATCAGAACAAAAGGAGAGGCAGGGTAGTAGGATACTCTTACACCCCAGTATCAATGTAGTAAACAAAACAAGAGTATTCTATGGTGATGATAGAGACCATCAAAAAGGAGCAGGGAAACGACTTCACTTAAGGCGTTTTTTATGAAAAGAAAGCCCTCACTCACCACCTAGTGATGACATGCTTCATCATCGGGCCCCACAGAGAGGACCTAGCATCCCCTCTGTGTGCTGCGACGCCAGATCTACTGCGGAGCGGGTTGGTGGGTAAGGACAGTGCTGTGCAAAGAATATTAAGTGAGTGTTGTGAAGTTTAAAAAGGTCTGTAGTGTATCAAAATTAATTTATTAGGATCACTAAGGACTTAGAGATAAAATGATGTGTAGGAAATACGTCCACAGTTAATTCAGTGGTAGTTTCCTAAGTCAGTCGACATGTTTCAGCCACGAAACGGTGTAAATTTACCTGGCATTCTTCAGGACTTGGTGTAACTAAACCCTGGCGGTATGAACTCGCTAAGGTCCACCCTACCTAGGGACGTGAAAGTGAAAATTAAATGTGAAAAAGTGCAAAAAAGACTTCTTCGGGGTCCAGCAGAGGGTCGCTATAGGTATACCACGGGTGCCGAGCGTCGAGGGCGGTGTGCCAATTACGCCTCCACCCCCCTCCTGTGACCCATGGTGTGAAACTTACACACTATTAAAGTGCAGAAACCGAAAATTGGAAGCCTCCTAAACCAGGAGTTATTAGAAAGACAGTTTTTCTTTCTAATTTTTTGCACTTTTTCACATTTAATTTTCACTTTCACGTCCCTAGGTAGGGTGGACCTTAGCGAGTCCATACCGCCAGGGTTTAGTTACACCAAGTCCTGAAGAATGCCAGGTAAATTTACACCGTTTCGTGGCTGAAACATGTCGACTGACTTAGGAAACTACCACTGAATTAACTGTGGACGTATTTCCTACACATCATTTTATCTCTAAGTCCTTAGTGATCCTAATAAATTAATTTTGATACACTACAGACCTTTTTAAACTTCACAACACTCACTTAATATTCTTTGCACAGCACTGTCCTTACCCACCAACCCGCTCCGCAGTAGATCTGGCGTCGCAGCACACAGAGGGGATGCTAGGTCCTCTCTGTGGGGCCCGATGATGAAGCATGTCATCACTAGGTGGTGAGTGAGGGCTTTCTTTTCATAAAAAACGCCTTAAGTGAAGTCGTTTCCCTGCTCCTTTTTGATGGTCTCTATCATCACCATAGAATATTCATGGCTTTACCCACCAGCATTCCACAATCAAAATGGCGGCTTATGCCGACGATGTTTTATTGTTCCTATCACAACCTGAATCATCTCTCCCCGCTGTTCTGGATGAAGTATGCTCGTTCGCTCATGTCTCTGGCTACAAATTAAATAGGGATAAGTGCGAAATTCTTCCCCTTACGAAATTCACTCATAGGGCTGATTTCTCTGCTTCGGGCTTTACCTGGTACCCTAATTCTATTAAATATTTAGGTCTTCACTTCACGTCATCTCTTTCTGGAACTGTTACTCGTTGTATGGAGGATTGTATACATAAAATTATTGCTCTCACCACAAAATGGCATCCCTTTTATCTGTCCTGGTGGGGTAGATTAGATTCCATCAAAATGATGCTTTCTCCTATAATTCTCTTCACGATCTCCAATATTCCATTTTCTATTCCTTTGAAATTTTTCAAGAAGATCAATTCCACTCTATCTTCCTTCCTGTGGGGTAATAAAATATCTCGTATGTCTATCTCTAAACTAATTAGACCTAAGTCAGAGGGTGGAGTAAATTTTCCAAATTTCCTTCTTTATCACAAATCCTTTCTATTAAATAAGGCATCGCAGTGGATGTCTGATCCTTCCGTCTCTTCGCCTTTGTGGCTCACTCTGGAACAATCCTTCATACATCCTTTTACCTTTAAGGAATATCCTATGTTCTCTCGTAGGCCACATTCCTTATCTTCCCCAATCATTAAACATACATCCAAGATATTACCGCATCCTTCTACTTCTCCCTTTTTAGATCAACCGATATGGCACAACACCTCCGTTTTGATAAACAATAAACCAATTTTTTGGAAATCTTGGAGGCAGCGTGGCCTCATTTGGGTTCACCAGTTATTCCATCAGGGGCGCACCATTCCTTTTTCTCAGGCTGCTCTCTTGTTTGGTTTCCCCTCCGCCTTTCATGCTAAGTTTTTGTTATTAACGCAGGTGTTGCAATCTTCATTTGACATCCATATAGCCTATCCTCCTCCTCAATCAAACAAACCCCATGATGTCTCTCGATTGCAAACGTTATTATCTAGTGGTGCAAAGGCCTCTAAGATATATGCGTTCCTTCATACTTCAGCAGTACCCCGAGCCAAAACTAAGACGGAGTTGGCATGGGCAGCGGACCTTGAGGTGTCCTGGTCTGTTGAATTTTGGGATAAAGTTTGGATGAAGTTGCGCAAATCCTCCCGAGCAGCAAACACCACTCAGACCTTATTCTTTGTTTCTAACAGACTCTTAATAACGCCACTTGTTCTTAGTAAGCGTTATCCAGACACCGCTGATCTATGTTGGACATGTTCCTCACCACATGCAGACTTGCTTCACACACTCTTCCACTGTACCCCAGTTCACACATTTTGGACTAAGGTATGGGATCAAATTAATGCCATATTTTCTTTTAACCACCCTTTTTCCATTGTTCACATCTTTTTGGGAAGCATCTCTCCCTTATGGGCGCATCATGTACACGATATTAAAATAATAGACCTGTTATTGGCGGTGGCTTTTCAGCAGATTACTAAGCTTTGGAAAGATCATAATAGTCTCTCCTACCAGGCATGGTGGTATGCTGTCTGTTACAATCACAGATTAGACACGACATTTGTCTATCCATTGAGTTTGCCCCCAAAAAGAAGACAACCATGGGACCCAATTACTTCATTTTTTGATAACAGTGTTATGCGTTCTCTGTCTAAGACCCCTTTGCAACAAGAAGTTGCCAAACCTCCATGACTTCCTTTAGTTCGATTTTTTTAATTTTTTCCTTCTGTTATATTATATGTTCTATCCTATTTATACATTTTGTATTACATTTAATTGATTTGTATCTCATGTATATTGCTCCTATTTGCATACTGTTTCGCTTTTACTGCTTGCATTTTTATTGGTGATTATACGTCATGACGATATGTTTCTCTCATTAAGTGTTCATTTTGTAACTTACATTTTTTCTTCCTTCTTATTCATATCAATAAACTTCTTTTGAACTGAAAAAAGAAATGCAAGCTTTTATGAAAAGTAACTGTTCCCAACTTAATTTAAGAAAGAGCTGCTACAATAAAACCTTCTAGGTCATTAATAGAAGTATCTACTATTTTGGGGGGAAAATCCTCTTATAGATAAGGTTATGATGCGGGCTTCTCTTCTACGCTAATGCCGCCTTTCAAGCACAATACATCCGGTGCTATAATGCTGTTTCTTTAACATTTCTCTAGTCAAAATTCGAATTCACTTTCACTACATGGAGGATAGGGCTTTGGCTTCAGGAGAAAGGATTAATGCTAGGGTAGACTACTATAATGGCCTATATGTGGGCTTTCCCTAGTTATTTCTTGGATAGAACACAAAGGGCACTAAATGCTGCAGTAAATACAAAATACAGCTCGAGAAAAACATTTGTCTGTCAGAGCGGGTTATGTTCAAAATGGTACGCCTGGTTCATAAATGTCTGTATCAACCATTGACCAGTTACCTGTGTAATAAATGTTGTTTCATAACAAAATATCATGTAAACATTTTTGCGACACAGGAGTATTGTGTCAGAAATATCATCAACAAAAATATAGGGTTTACATACTTTGTATGTAAACTACCAAAATATTGGGTGTAAAATGTTGTGAAACAAAATATCATCAAAAAATGTGGGCATCTCACAATATACATGTACATAGCTCTATATGTAGTTTATTTTCAATATTTATTTGCAAAATAACATTATTAATTAAAATATATTAATAATATTTATATTTATTTATGCACATACATATCGGTATGTATTATATATAAATGTACTTTCATTGTATAAGTACAATAATTAAACAGTTTAAAAAATACATACGAAATAGCAACAATAATAAAAAAATGTAATTTCACATGCATATATTCAACTAAAAAATACTTCATTCGTGGCTAGCGTTCCAGCATGGTGGACGCAAGTTAGGTGAGCTCCACTCAGCCCAGCAACAAAATCCAGCATTTATCCTGTTTTGGAGAAATTCCCCACTGAAGCTCCCTGTGGTGGTTAAGACCCGAGCGGCAATACTCGGACGGAGAAGAGTGGGAATGGGGAAGTTTGCAGCAGCCGCCGGGAAGTGCGATGGAGAGGCCTTGTGGGCGGACTCACAGCAGAGCCATCAGAGCCGTCGCGAAGGCAGACATGAGCAGCAGTGCTGCCTTGCTGGGAGGCTGGTGTGGTCTGGTGGTGAATGCGCCTAATTACTGGGGGCTGGTCGGCTGCGACGGCGGCAGCTGAGTGGAGGGCAGCTCCGTGTTGGAGACCCAGTGAGTGCTCCTGCTCGGTCTTCTCTCCCCTCCTCCTGCTTCCATTGCAGAGCTCGGTGGCCAGGTCGGACGCGAGGGGGCCATCTGTTTGGCGGGCTGCCTGTGCGTTGGACTCCTTCATGGGGCCAGTTGGGGCCCGTGCAACACGCAGTGGGGCTGTGGCCGAGGCACTGAGGCCTCATTGGAGATCGGGGGGGTGGGTGCTCAAGGCCTTGACTCCTGGGCGACGGGTGATTGAAGCTTGCGGGACTTGTGTGGGACCACGGACATTGGGCCATGCGGGTCCTGTGCAACTGCCATAGGGACAGAAAGGCAGCAACGCCATTGAAAGGAAGTACACCACGGCAAGCGCCCCGCTATAAATTTCCCCGGCCAGTAAAACGTGCATGCTACAATACAGGTGAGGAGGCAGCACTGAGTGTGGGCCTCTAGTGGAGGCACGCTTTGGGGTGGCCCAGAACCCTGTGTAACAGCGATAGGCCCTGCTCAGCCCTTTGCTGTGTATTGGTGGATGTCAGCCAGTGGAACAGAGATTAGGGGGCTGATCTGAGACAGCTAGATAACTCCAGGGCATCCTTCGCGGATGTATGACGTTACAACGCATACTTTTACCACGCATACCTTTACAAAGCGGTTTTTACATCGCATACCATTACAACGCATATCGCTTTTGGGTGTTGGATAGTGAATAGTTTAATTTACTATTCCTACTTCAGACCCCGTGGACACTAGGGAAGGTTATTGGATAGTAAATTAACCTATTTCCTATCCTAAAGCGCCCCCCAGAGCAATGCGTTGTAATAGTTTGCGTTGTAAAAGTTGCGTTGTAATGGTAGTTCGTTGTAAAAGTTTCGTTGTAAAGGTTGTATACCTCCTTCGCTGTGAAGAGCTGGACCAGAACATAGCATTGGATGGTGGAGACTGTTGTGGGGGTTGGTGAGACATCCTGCTTGTCTGGAGGTGGCACCAGAAGGGACGGTGGGACACCCATGGGGGGGAGACATGACCGTCCACGGAAACGGCCGGGCTAGCGCCCTGTGCGGTTTGTGGACAGGAGATTTCCACCCGTGTCCTGTAAGTTCAGGGGCCTGAAGCTGCAACAAATATAATCACTTGAGCCTGTGAGAGTGGAAATTGGCAGGAGGTGTGCAGAGTCCCCGGGTTTGGTGCTAAAAACCTGGCTGGGGGGCAGCTGAACCGCCATTATAGAAAATAGGCATCCGAACACAAACCAGTGGGAGGATCCGCCAAGCAGAGCACGCTGGACCACTTTACTGGCTCGGGAGCCCCTACTGCAGCCCAGGGAGGGGCACAAGGGGGCATCCCAGACAACGCCGAGCTCATGCCGGCCATCACACAGTCCAGGGTTGCACTGGAAACAAAGATAGGAGAGGTGAGCTCTGACGTCATGCTCCTACGCAAGATCTTCGAAATGTGGTAGAACGCATTACGGAGACTGAAACCAGAGGGCCCGCTTCACAGAACTAACTTAAGACAAAATCCTAAACTTACTACCATTTTGGTATTCACAGAATGCACTTACTCCTTTTGGTATTCGCAGAAGGCACTTACTCATTTCGGTATTCACTGAAGTTAGGAGTCCTAACTTAAGAACTCCTGAATGCCTTCTGTGAATACCTAAAGTCTTAAAGGTAGGATTTTTCTCAGTTTACGAATAGTAAAGTTAGGAGTACTAAGGCCTGCTGCAGTGAGCTGAAACTTCCCTATGCATTGTTTTATCCAGCCAAGCTGCAGGTGGGTTATCAGTCCCCCTACTCTCTTCTTTGAATCGCCAGAGGATGTCTTCAATTCGACGGATTAAACTGTGAAGCTCCGGGGCCGTATGCCGGCCAAATTGGAGTCTGACTCATCATCTAGTGAGGCCGTCCACATGCCACCCAAACCTAAGATCAAAGGCTCCAGGAGATTGAGATTGAGACGCCGCTTCAAATCCTGCAGTGATCCTGTTAGATCTACATCTGTGCCTCGGCAGGTACCTTCGTCATCATAGCAGTGCCATGATGCTCCTGGATGGGGGACTGTTGCTGCCTTAAGTCCAGACCGACGAAACGTGAGCAGGGGCCTCGTCCCTCTGTTTGAACTAGAACAGCTCAAGGGAACATCTGTTAACTATGGGCAGGTTATTGGGATCCATTGGGGGGAGGGTGGGGTGCCCACGTTGGGGTCTGCAAGTCACCTCTGCTGCTACAGATACTTCCACTGTTTTGAGGTATATGGGGTTGGGGGGAATTTTTGTTTTATGTCTGCACTGCGTTTTTGTCACACATGGTCCTTATTTGCACACTAGCTCTAGGCTGTCCCAAACTTCAAGGCTCAGGGACCCTTAGATGGCAAGTCCTTATAGATAGGGCGTGACAACACACAGGAGATCTCTGAATAGTGAGTTGGAATGTCAGAGGGGCTCTGGATAAGGTCAAGACAGAGTCCATACTCCAACAGGCTAAACGGTACCAAGCGGACATTCTGATGCTTCAGGAGACACACTTAATGGGTACTAAAGCACTGTATCTCCTCCACTATGGCTATGGCCAAGTATTTAATTCTGCCTTCACCAGGGAGTCGTGTGGTGCATCGTAGAGTCCCTCACAAGAATTTTAAAAAAAGGACGGATCCGCAGGGGAGATATGTTTTCATTGAAGGCACCATATAAGAGGAGCAGTTGGTATTGGGTTGTGTGTATACTCCCTCGCCCTTACCATGGGCTTTGGTCGAGCGTCTCACAACTCTGTGGCAATAATAGGGGATTGGAATGATGTAATAGAGCTGGAGGTGGACAGATGGAGTGTGATGTATTCCTATAGGTTCTGTATCGATCCCCCTATTCCTGACCCTATTCTGGTTAACGAGTTAACTAGCAGCCATCCCATGATGCAGAAACCGTTATCTGATTACGCCAGACCACGGCACAGGAGCGCGTTATCTGATTAGGTCATAACACTTGCCATCTAATTAGGCAAGCAATATTCCTCCAGCCCCTGATAAGAGTTCTCAAAACAAATCAAACCTATGACAACCTGGGAAAAACCCTGCGGCCATTGTTTTGATTTCACCGAGAACTTCAGTAAAAGAATGCGCTAATGACCAGCTCGTATGACATCCTTATTGACGTATCTATGTCCATCCTTACGTCAATCTCGGCACCTTACAGGTATAAATATTACCGATATTGCCTTAAGCAAACACACGCGGTGGTGACGAGACCGGAGCAGCGAGACTTCCCGAAGCCCAGCAGAGAGCGAAGCCCACTAGCTGCCCCGCCTTCCTGACGCGCTGAGAACGAGACGCTGCCTTTCTCCTGCCGAGAAATCCAGCTCCGGCGCTTCCGAGCAGCCCTTGCAGGCAGCCTGGAATATCGAGACCAAAGATGAGAGATACCATCCCTCAATCATCCTAGATTCAAGGTACGGAACTGAAATACCCCTTGCAGAGAATTCTTGAATCAGTCACTTGGCAAAACAAACTTAACTTAGACTGCTATTTTCTACTCCCGCCCACGTATTAGGCTTAGGTCAGGTACACTGGGGTAGGCGTGGTTAGAAGCACCAGTTGAGTACGATTAGTCAAATGTTTATATGTATGTATCTATTTTATCC
Organism: Lissotriton helveticus; assembly: GCF_964261635.1. Lineage (NCBI taxonomy): Eukaryota > Metazoa > Chordata > Amphibia > Caudata > Salamandridae > Lissotriton > Lissotriton helveticus. The sequence continues at coordinate 1,700,874,952 of NC_136061.1, read as the reverse complement.
ATTTTAAACCACCATATGGCTTAGAAACCATATAAATGTTTTTACAGTATTATTTTATACTTCTGCTTTTATTGTATGCACTTTACTTAACCATAAGTATTGCAATAATATCGATTCATTTCTCTTGTACGAGAAAAGAGACTGATCAATAAATTACATCTTTTATTGAACACGCCTGTCTCTTCCTTTTCTCTACAATCTGGTGAAACTAAGAATGCACGTACTGACTGAGTAAAATAAGTTGTCTTTTGTTTTCACACGACTCTAGAGATACACTCTTGATTAGGGGAGAGCAAAGTTGTCATGTTCTATGGTTGTCAGAAACTAAATCCCTTCTTGTCTATCCAGGGAGGTTCAATTCCTCCTTGTCTATTCGAGAAAGTTTCTAGTGAACTCTGAGCTAGCTGGCAAACCCAAAACTTTAAGTCTAATATCGACAGTAGAAGACCTAGTTAACGTCTGGTCTAGGTCTATACTATTGGAGGTATTATTCCAATGCGCAGAGCCTATTGGGATAATAGGAACTACACTACAGGAGATCAGGGGGACACCTCACCATCCAACATAGTGCTAAACTGAGCTCCATAGCGGGGGGACTGGGATGGGTAGATGTTTTGCAGTGGTTGCATAGAACGGAACTCTGGTGCACATATTTCTCAACATGCCATGACTCGTACTCCCGCCTCCCACTTAGACTATTTTTTTAAGCTCTTACGAGCCATCGGGAGGGTGAGGGCTGCGGAGATGTGCCCACTGGGCCTATCCGACCATTCTCCAGTGATTCTGATAGTGCAGTTGGGTCCTGAGAAACCGCCTCTCCAGATGGTTTCTTCAGGACGAGAAATATCTGGAGCACATGGGGCAGGCAATTGAACAATATCTAGATACGAATGTGGGGACAGTGGCCAAGGCCGTAGCATTGTGGAAGGCCATGAAACCCGCACTGCGGGGAGTTGACATTTCCTTCGGTGTGCCAGCACGCCATACCCGGCAGGAGGCTCTGCTGCGGTCAGAGACCCATTTAATGGAACTAGAGCAGAGTAGTAGGGGAGAGGGAGGGGAACTTGGTACGCCGACAGCTAGCGCTGGCGTGACAAACCTATGCCAATACCCTGATGGAGGAGGCCCACCTTGCTTGGCTCACGTCCCCTACCAGGATCTACCAATGGGGGGACAAGTCCTGTAAATTGCTGCATGTGCTATGCTAGGGGACCTTGCAGCCTCAGGTTCTTCCAAGTATACCGGGTCCTGATGGACAGGTCTTGAGTGACCCCTTCCTGTGGGTGGCGGGATCCCGTATCCTCTACATTTTCCGTAGCCATAGGCACTCTACAGTGATGTCCTCTGTCACCATATCTATATTTGCGCTAGCAATGGAGCCGTTGGCGGCATGGGTGCGGATTAACGCACAGGTGGTGGGATTTGAGTGGGATCATGGGCTCTCGGACCGCATAGCCTTAACGGACATAAATAGGACGGGCCACGGCTCCTCCGCATCATGGACATTTTTGGTGAATCATCAGGACTGTACATACACTCAAGTTAATCCGCGCTGTGGGTGCTGAGGGTAACGGCAGACTTGGGATCCTGGGCTACGGCAGTACGGGCGTCAACAGAGGGTGTGAAATATCTGGGAGTTTTCCTCTCAGAACTGCTGAGAGTAGCGTGAGACAGAAATATAGTTCCAATCTGGACACGGACAAGGGAGGAAATGAAAACTTGGTCACATATGCCCCTCTCTGTATATGGCAGATTGGCTACATTTAAAATGGTGTCACTGCCGTGCCTGCTCTATAAATTACAGTATCATCCCTACCCGGTGCCCCCTTTGTGGTTTTGCCAGGTTAATGCGGTGCTGGGACATTTCCTGTAGGCAGAGGGAGCTTCCACTTTGGCGCTGCAGACTTGCTTTCAGTCAACATATTGCGGGGGGTTGACCACATCTCTTGGTGATAAAAGAATGGTGGAATGAAATCCTTGAAGATCCCGCCTATGCAGTGGAGTGGAGGTGTATGGGGGAGTCCACCTTGCATACTATCCTGTACTCTTTGTTGATTCGTAATTCCCTTCCCTGGTGTATGGAAACAGTACCTCTGTAAGATGGGGTGGTGGAACACGCTGACTAGAGAGACCCCGCTGTGGCGTAGTGGCCGTCTACTGCAGCTGGCAGGGCTAGCTAGATTCAACGATGGGACAATATAGGAATTTCCACATAAGGGGATGTAATGAGGCTTGTGCTCAAATCTGTTCAATATCTTCAGCGAGAGCACCATATGCCAAGAACTCAGTTCTATAAATACCTCCAAATCCGTCATCCTATCTCTCCAAGTATCTCGAGGTTGGAGGCTCTCCCTGAATTCAGTTCGATTGAGGATAAGATTTTTATGGGTGACCTAAAAGATTATAAGATATCAAAACTTTATCAATCCCTGGTGACCCATAGTTCCACTACGCTAGATGACCTCAGAAGGACATTGGTTGGGGATATGGGCGAGCTGGATGGAGATGACTGGATGGACGCACTGGCCTCCCCTAGAGGAGCAGCGATTTCGATGAGATTGTGTCTCATTCAATTTAAATACCTTTATCGGGTTTATTACACTAGGCTCTGGAGGGCGGGTCTGGTGCCATCCCCGATGGGCCTGCGCTGTGACCGAGAAGAGGGGTCCTTAATGCACACCATGTGACACTGTACAGCGCTCGCAAAATATTGGAGAGGAGTGCTGGCCTGTTTGATGGAGGTGTTGGGGTGGGAGCCCCCCGCTTCACTGAGGTTGAGAATTCTACATATCATGGAGGGTATAGGAGGTAACATATATAAGAGGCATTTACTATTAATGGGGCTGACCTTGGCCAAAAGAAACATAGCATGGCTGTGGAAGTCGACAGCCCCTCCATTTCTCTCAGTATGGAATCATGGATTGGAATTTAATATGGGATTAGAGATTCCAATATTTTAGGCCAGGGGCTGCCCACAAAAACACAGCGAAATCTGGAAACAATGGGCAGATTACCGAGGCCTGGAATTGGACCCGGTGGATCTGCCTTAATATGTTGGCCATTGGGATAAGGGACTGGATATATAGTATAGGAATAGATTTACTGGGACAGTGATGTAGTGATGATCGAAATGCAGCCGTGTGTTAGAGTGAGGGGGGTTAGGGTATTTATATTATATTGATTTTTATGATTTCAATGATAATAATGTATGCACTTGCTGTCAAAGACATTGTTCTGCAATGCTTGATGTGGCAGATATTTCCTGGTTTAAGGAGCACTGCACTGCATATGACCATTTGACAATAACATTTGAAAAAAAATACTTCATTGAAAAAAGATAAAAGTAATACAAAACTAACAAAAATGTAATTTAAATAAAAATCTTACCATTTTTTTTTAGAGCTAATGAAATTAATAACTACAAATTGGAAAGCAAACAAATAATAACATTCAAATAGAAATAATACAATTATATGTGTTAGATTTCGAAGGAGTCAGGTTACAGATTCTTAGTCAATATTGTAAGCGAATATAGGGAACCTGTTGGAGGAGTTATATTTATGATTTTCACTTCAAGATAAGAAAATAATATTAACCCGATATTTGTAAAGCGCAAACTAATCACCACTAAGGGTCTCAAGGCACTGAGGCCCATCGGGAAGATTAAGCGAGCAATTGCCCACAGTCACATGGTGCTGGGCTGAGCTGCCACCGGCACCAGGGATCGAACCGCGAGCCCCGTACACTGGAATCAGCCGCACTGGATGCTGCATCAAACCTCTTCCTAAAAGCAGTGATAGTACAGAATTTTGGAGGGGCTACATTTTCTAGTCCCACTCCAATCTGAAAAACAGTAGTAAAAGAGTTGAACTTTAAAGGATGTTCATTTATAACTCCCACCTTAACATAAATAAAAGCAGGGAAAAAGTTGGACATCGGAAGTGATTTATTATTCCAACTCCAATATACTCAAAAGAAAAGAAAGTGTTGAACTCTGAAGTGGTTACATTTACTATTCCTACTTCACTCCAATCTGAGCAACTATTCCAAATCCAACAAAATCAAAAATAGGAAGAGTGGATTTTGGAAGGTTTATTTTTACTATTCCAACTCCAACATAATCATAAGCAGGAAGAGAGTTGGACTTTGGAGTGCTTATAATTACAATTCCAACTTCAACATAAGCAAAACCAGGCAAAATGTTGGAGATTGGAGGGCTAGGTTTACTACTCCAATCTTAGCAACATTAGGGAAAGTGTTGGTCCTTGGAAAGGTGACATTTAATTTTCCCACTCCAACCTAATAAATACAAAAATAAAATGTTGGACATTGGACTTGTTAGATTAATATTCCCATTCCAAAGAAGCAAAACTAGGGAAACTGTCAGACTTTGGAAGGTTAGCTTTACTATTCTGACTCCAATCTAAGAAAAGGTAGGGTAAGTGTTCTACTTTGGAGGTGGTAGAGTTACTATTCCCACTTAAATCTGAGCAATAGCAGAAAAAAAGTTGGACTTTAGAGGGGCTGTATTTACTATTTCCTCTCAAATGCAATGTAAAACAGAGAAAGTGCTGGACTTTGGAGTTGCTCGAGTTACTATTCCCACTCCAACCTTTGCAACAGGATGGCAAGTGTTGGACTTCAGTGGGGTTACATTTACTATTCACAATGCAACATAAGGAAAAATAGGGAAATTGTTGAACTATGAAGGGGTTAGATTTACTATTCCCAATCCTGTTTTAGTAACAGTAGGAAGAATGCTTTACTTTGGAGCGGTTAGATATACTATTTCAATTCTGAGATAAAAAAACAACATTTATTTATTTATTTATTTATTTATTTATAGTATTTATGAAGCGCTCTGCAACCCTACGGGCATCCTGGCGCTGTGTGCATATAGCTGAAACGCTGTGCATCAGGGGTGGAAGGGATTTCATTTGATTCTGGGTAGTTAGATTTTAGGGAAAAGCCATGTTTTCACCTTTTTTCGGAAGGCCATCAGTTCATCTGTTTTTCTGATGTCAGTAGGAAGTCTATTCCACAGATGAGCTGCCGCTATGCTGAAGGCTCTGCCACCATAGGTGGCTTTCCTAACCCTGGGTATACGGATGAGATTAGAAGAGGAGGATCGTAGGGTCCGAGTGGGTTCATACCATTTAAATTTGTTTTGAAGTGGTCGGGGGCCCATCCCATGCACTGCCTTAAAGACAGTGCATAGGGATTTAAAGAGGATCCTCTGGTGTACAGGTAGCCAGTGTAATTCAGCCAGTGCGAGGGTAGTAGAGGATCTTCGCCCTCGGGAAAGTGCCAATTTTGCTGCAGCCGCCAGGATGCTCTGAAGTCTGGAAATCAGGTAGACAGGGGATTCCAGTAGCAGAGCATTACAGTAATCCAGGCGGCTAAGAATGGTACTCCTAACTATGGTGGCTCTAACCTGTGTTGGTAAAAGGGGCAACAGTTTTCGAAGTCCTCGCATTAAGGCGAAGCAGCTACTCACCTGCTTATTGACATTAGTCTCTAAACTCAGGCTGTCATTGAAACTGACTCCAAGGTTCCTCACTGATTTCACTGGGGTTAATAACTCCCCTGGCTCCAGAGGCCAGAAGTGAGTGGGTAGATTTCTAGTGATTCTACCTACTTTGCAATGCAATATTTCGGTTTTGTCACTATTAAACTGTAATGAGTTCTGATTTAACCAGGATGTCATTTCAACATACAGGTGTGGAAGGTCTCAAGTGAGTCTGCGTGGGCACCATAAAGAGAAATCATCAGCTGCGTGTCATCCGCATAGTTGATCACGCTAATGCCGTGAGCCTTGATGATGCCCATCAGGGGTTGCATGTATACATTAAAAAGTTTCGGACTAATTGCAGACCCCTGTGGGACCCCATGTGGAACTGTAACAAACTCTGACTGGTATGGAGGGATTGCTACTGTCTGCCATCTGTCCGTCAAATAGGAATGAAACCAGTCGAGCGCAACGCCCTCAACTCCAATGCTCCTCAGTCTTGTCAGCAGAATGTCGTGACTCACCGTATCGAATGCGGCGGACAGGTCCAGCAAGATCAAGATTGCTGATTCTCCCCTGTCCGCCCTCATTCGTAGGTCGTCCAGAACCGTCATCAGAGCTGATTCGGTTCCATGAGCTGGTCTGAAACCGAATTGCTCCTCTTCCAGGATGTTGTTAGTTTCCAGGAAGAGGGCCAATGCCCTGCTGACCAGCCGCTCCATGATCTTGATTGGATATGGCAGGAGCGATATAGGTCGATAGTTTTTGTGACAGTTCGGGTCTAGATTTGATTTCTTCAATAGGGGGGTGACAACCACCAATTTCCAGTCTTTTGGTACAGGGCCTGTGTTAAGAGATTGGTTACACAGCTGTCGAAGTACTGGAAAGAGTTTGTCCCCGAACTCCTTTACTATTTTATGAGGTAGAGGGTCCAATGGGGATCCTGATGTTATATTGAGGACTGTTCGTATGAATTGTTGTTCTGTCGGGGTCTCGAAGTTCTCCAAGATGGCCTTTGGAATGGGGCGTCTTACATTTCCTTCGCTCTTCTCCCTATTCTCGGTATTACTATTATGCTGCACTAGAGGGGTAGGGGCATCCTTCATATCCTCAATGATTTTAGTGATTTTTTCCTGAAAGAAGGATGCCAGACCGTCACATAATTCTTGTGAAGGCTTAATTTGGCTATTAGCACATTCAGGATGGGACAGCTCTTTGACTATCCTAAAGGTATCACGAGATTTGTTGGAGCTGTTTAGTATTAGGTCTGCGAAGTAATTTTCTTTGGCTATGGTGATCTCTTTTTTATACTGCACAATTGTGTGCCTCCAGATCAGTTTCTCCTGCTCTAAATAGTTTTTTCTCCAGTGCCTCTCCGCCTTTTTACAGGCATTTTTCAGTTCTTTCAGTTTATCCGTATACCAGGGCGCGGAGGGTTTTCCTCTTTTTCTGATTGCTTTCAGTGGTGCAATGTCGTCAAGTTTCCTAGTTATCTCTTCGCATAGTAGATGATAATTTGTGGTAATATCGTTCTTTAGACTAAACGAATTCCCCACTTGACGGAAGTCAAACTTCCCTTCCTCTTTCCTTTTTAGCAGACCCTTCCAGTCACGGCTAATGAAGGTCCTAGTCTGCGTGTTTGTTGGTCCTGTATTGACCAAGGTATGGATGTTAAATAGAAGGAGATGGTGGTCTGACCAACCTACTGGTAGTGTTGTTCCCATAGTAATGAGATCCTCTGCAGCGAATATTAAATCCAGTATGTTTCCTTCCCTATGTGTGGGGGTAGTTGTCCATTGTTTTAGACCTAAATTGTTACAGGATTGTGTGATATTATGAAAGGCCGTGTGTAATTGGCCGTTATCCCACAAGTTAAAATCTCCCAGTACCAACAATCTGCTGTGTGAGATTGACAGGTTGTTAATAACAGTGATCAATTCCTGCTGTTGCATTGCATTGATATGCCCCGGTGACGTATAGCAGATTAGGCCCGTGAGGCAATGGCCTGAATCATGTCTGATCGACATCACGAGGACTTCAGCACATGAGACCATATCAATATCCAATGTTACAATGTTTAACTCTTCCCTGAAAATGATTCCTATTCCTCCCCCTCGTCCCACAATCCTGAGTTTATGAACAATCTTATATCCTACTGGACATGCCGGCCCCAGCTCTGTTTCCATTCCAACCGCCGTCCATGTCTCGGTTAGAAATAGAATATCCAGGTTGTTGGATTCGATCAATAGCTGTATTTCAGTGGCGTGTTTCGGGAGGGATCTAACATTTAGTAATCCACTGATTAATTCTCCCTTAGTAGTATGCTTATGGTCAGCATGCTTTAGCTGGATGTGCCTGCTGCCTGGGGTCTTATCAGATTTAGGTAATGATTCAAGTGGGAGGGGATTGATATGAGGCAAACACATTAGGCAATTGGGACAGGGACTCTTGTCCTCAGATGTAATGTTAGGGGCTAGGTGTGGACAGATAGCTCTGCCAGCCAGTGGATCCAGCAGCATCAGTGCTTCCCTACTATATCTACATGCCTCAGAGTCCGGAGAAAGTCGGGAAGGGGGGGTAGCCCATGGCCCGATCTCGGCGCGGACGAGTGCAGACGAGCTTGCCTTAAGCGCGCCTTTGGCGCACAATCGTCGCACCCGCTGCGCTCTTCCGCTGCGCTTCCGGAAAAGACACATCCTTTATGGAATTGGGATAGAAAAAAGGGGGCGTGGCTAGTGTTGGTGGGCGTGCCTTGTGATTCCGGCCAATGGCGTCCGGACTGCAGAAACCACCCACCCGTGTCAGCGTTCTGTCCGCTGTGCGGGGATATTAGTGCCTTAAATCGTTTAAAAACACAGTATAACACAGTTAAAAACCTCAAGAGTTCCTACTCCTGGCTGTGCCTCAGGAGATTCAGCTAAGACGCCGCGCTCGTAGTCAGCGCGCGTTTTCTACCTGATAAGGGGGCGTGGCTAGTGTTGGTGGGCGTGCCTTGTGATTCCGGCCAATGGTGTCCGGACTGCAGAAACCACCCACCCGCGTCAGCGTTCTGTCCGCTGTGCGGGGATATTAGTGCCTTAAATCGTTTAAAAACACAGTATTACACAGTTAAAAACCTCAAGAGTCCCTACTCTCGGCTGTGCCTCAGGAGATTCAGCTAAGACGCCGCGCTCGTAGTCAGCGCGCGTTTTCTACCTGATAAGGGGGCGTGGCTAGTGTTGGTGGGCGTGCCTTGTGATTCCGGCCAATGGCATCCAGACTGCAGAAACCACCCACCCGCGTCAGCGTTCTGTCCGCTGTGCGGGGATATTAGTGCCTTAAATCGTTTAAAAACACAGTATTACACAGTTAAAAACCTCAAGAGTCCCTACTCCCGGCTGTGCCTCAGGAGATTCAGCTAAGACGCCGCGCTCGTAGTCAGCGCGCGTTTTCTACCTGATAAGGGGGCGTGGCTAGTGTTGGTGGGTGTGCCTTGTTATTCCGGCCAATGGCGTCCGGACTGCAGAAACCACCCACCCGCGTCAGCGTTCTGTCCGCTGTGCGGGGATATTAGTGCCTTAAATCGTTTAAAAACACAGTATTACACAGTTAAAAACCTCAAGAGTCCCTACTCCCAGCTGTGCCTCAGGAGATTCAGCTAAACATTGAAACAAATAACAAAATAAAAATATTTAAACATGTGTCAAATAAAAATGTATTCATTATTATTAAATAATATTAAATAAAATGAAAAATTAAATATATTACAAAATTAATTAAAAAATATCAATGAAATAAAAACACTACCCTATCTACTACCCCAAAAAAGTGTCATCAAATTTAAAACTAAGGGACCAATTTATCATTTGGCGGAGTGGTTACTCCATCACACATGCAGTGGAGTACCATTCCTGTTGAACTGAAGGTCCACCATTCCTCATTGAGAGATGGGTGAATCTTCATTCTGTTGACGGTGGAGACTGCTCTGTATCCACTGCCGACATGTGCCTCAGAGTAAGGGGTGTCCGAGTTTTGCCCATTTGTCCACCCACCCTATTTAAAGTGCACTGACAAATGGTAAGTTTTCACTATCCATCACTGCCAGGTAAATCATGGCTGTAAAAACAGTGAAAACTGTAAAATGACCAATGAAGAAAACTTCCATAGTGAGAGGTAGTTTTAGTTGTTTAAAAAAAAGAAGTAATTTCTGCTTCAGGATTTTCTTTTTGAAAATATATAAAGCATTGAATGTTTGCAGCACAGCCCTATCATGTTGATGGGGCCATCAGTCAACATTTCAATGCATTTATAGGAACCCCTGTGGCTTTGTGAATCTCCAATTTTTTGGATACTATTTGACATCAATTTAGAAGCACTACTTAAACACAAGAGTGGGAAAACTGTGTATTGACTAGATAGCACAGGATATTGTGTCAGTCCTATATCCTCTTTTGAAAGAAAAAAGCATTGTATTTGGTAACAGTGATACTATACATGGGGCCTCATGATTAGCTAAAGAACCCATCCATAATTTAAAGCTTGGTTTGTTCCGTTTGATGAGGAAGAAGTAAATTCTCCAAGGGTACAGTTGCCTGAGATTAATAATTCTGCACTGGAATTTATTCATACTCTCTCTATTGTGTTTTCCCTTCTATCCAAAGCTCTGTCTCAAATATGGCCATGTTGTATGCATTGAAACTTTATTGTTCATTCAACAAGATTGAATTCACTTCCAACCTTTACCAGAATGACATTTCTTTTTGTCCAGATTCAAAATGGAGTGACTATGATTACAGGCTAATCACCTCTCTTGAAAACAGGTTCCATTTCCAATTTGATTTGACAACACTCAGATCTTGATTCTTTGATGATTGTCGCACTTTCATCTTTTATTATTCTTCCACAATGCATCAAATCTTTTCTAAATAACGTATCTGGCTGGGCAGTTCGGTGAGGGTGCATCCAAGTTGAGGTGAAGGATTCATTTGGAATTGTCCAGGTGTAAATATTCCTAATATTGGCTAAATTAAACTACGATAACTGGGTTAGAGCTAAAACCCTTACATTCTTTCAAGGTGCCTACACTACAAAAAGCATTTCCATCTCAAATAAAACAGAACTATTGGATAGGAAATTGAACAACATGTAGCTCATCTTTCTATTTGTGGAGGTAGAGAGTTATCTGTTTGCAATCCTACCTGTTTCTTAAGCGGGTTGTAAGCTGGCAAGCTGTATATTTAATTCTTTCCATTGAGCAACAAAAGCTGCTCTTTTTAAACTGATGGAGGTTAAATCTCACTATTTCTTAAGTTTTCTAATTGAATCCATGAACAACAACTCAAAGATTTGGACTGTGTTTCATGAGATCTCATTGAATGATGATGCAATGTGCGAGATGTGGGTTTGGTTGCGTTTATCTCCCCAGTGGTTAAGAGTCTATCAGCAAGAAAAGCATTGTGGTATGTCCAAAGATGGTAATTAAAGGACTGAGTAAAATATCAATTAGATCAGTGTCAATTTTTATTACCAACACTATTTAAGAGTCCTTAAATGACGTTCTGACTGACTCCCTTTATGTTAAATATGTGAAGTTAGGGGCATATTACCAAGCAATAGCGATAATTATCGCTATTGCTTGGTTAGAGACAAAAATTTACCGCAAAGCTGCGGAGATTTTTATCGCAAATAAACCTTGGTATTACCAAGGTTTATCGCAAATGCGATAAAAATCGCCGCAAAGCATGAATATCGCTGAAAAGTCAGCGATATTCATGCTTTATCGAGCTAATGCTCTTAGCCATGTTATCCACCCCCCATTGGATAACATGGCTAAGAACGGCTCAGGGCAGGTGTTAGCTTTTGGAGATATTCGCGCTTAGCGCGAATATCTCCATAAGTTGGTAATAGGAGATAGCGATGTTAGCGACTGTTTCCAGTCGCTAACATCTTGGCACGCCCACTTTGCATGTCATTAGTGATAAATATCACTGACATGCAAAGTGGGGCCCAAGATGGTCACTATCTCCTACTAGCTGTAGCTAACTGGTGTTAGCGACAGCTAGGTAATAGGGAGATCATTTTATCTCCGCTTTCTTGGCTTTTAAAGCCAAAAAAGCGGAGATAAACCCCCTTGATAATATGCCCCTAAGTCTTGCTAACTTGCAACTTCAATGAAGAGGCTGCAGTGTAATCAGGGGCTACCATGGACAGGTTTAAAGGGTGCATTTTATGTGCTTAAATTAAGTTTGGGTTTGGGTAGGCAGGATATAACCTAGAAGAGCACAGGTGTTGGCCATCCTTTGTAGATGGCGGTTTCCCTTAGTCTGAAAGTTGTAAATGCATATACAAAAATAAGTAAATCATCAAGAAACATGTTTTCGTATTTTCTAATATGTGTCAGATTGATTTATGTTCCTCTGAGTATAACGTTTTGTGAAGATTGCACCCATTTGCAGCTTACAAATTGGGCAATAACCTGAAAAAAGAGCAACACCTACTAAATAAACCTTGAATTATCTTACTTCTATTCAGATCAAACAGGAAATAACATCCAATGTGCATGCACCTATCACAAAAATCCTTTGGTGCTATATGTGAAATACTAGTTGCCAACCTTTAGCCACTGTACCCCCTGGAAAGTGAAATCCAGTTGGTGCAATTTGATCTGTCTGATATTCAAGAAAAAAAACATTAATGTGACCCCCACGTCTGGTGGGTACCACAATTTGGAACACGAAACAGATTAAAACAAAGTCATCAACTACATGAATTTCAAGACTGAGTTAGTTAGAGAGATTTCTGGATGACAACACATTGTGTCAACACACCAACACCGCCACTTCAAATAACCTTGCCCTTTACTCTCATTTATATATTTACTACTATCAGCGGTTTTCTGTACCAAAAGATTGCCAAGGAATGAGATTTCTCTATGATAACATTAAAATAACTGATTCACCTTACCAATCAGCAGGACATGTTTGTTATTCTTCTACACAACACTGTTTCCTCAGACACTTTGATCAAGCAGCATCACTTCAATAAGGATCACGTCTACTGGACAAATGTAGACTGGATACATTCTTAAAGCTTTTAAAATGGAAAGGAGTGATTATGCTTAATATGTGGTGCTGGTTGTTTGGAAATGTACTTCAGCAGAATAATCAAGATAATCAATGGATTTGGAGTTCACTAATTGCCATGTTCTGTTTCTCAAAGTCGTAAATTAGTCATGTGTCTTGGACTTTTGAACTAACAGCAAATATGGGTCATGGATTAATGGTGATGGAAATAGTAACAGCAGCTGACAAATGGAGAAACAAAGTTCAATACTGAATGACTTTCTTCTGTTTTAAGCTGTGAATTTTTTTTGTTTCTTTTGATTGAAAGAAAGGACTAGTCACACTGTATCAAGGAGTTTTGGGAGACTGATTGATGTTTACATCAGATTCAACAATTGAACTGTTACATTTTGTAACTCATATTCAGATTGCGTATATATGTACAAATTGTTGTATTTTACTCCTAGAGAGATAAATAATATACAGTTTGTGAGCAAAACTGTTTTGCACATTTTATAAAATAATTCTGTTCTACAGTTGCTTCAACGCGCAAAGAATACAGCAGCGTAGGAGGAACAATAACAGTTCATATTGATGGAAACTGATTTGTTGGTATTCCATGAATTCCTAAAGGTAGGACATTATGTAAAAGTGTTGTGGGGGTCAGAAAAGATGGATAACCAGTTTTAGAAATTAGATTGGGCCATGGCAGGGGCGAGATGTCTCCCACTAGATTTGTTTGGCAGCCTTAGTTCATCTGTTGGAATTGGTTAGAGATTGTGTAGTGTAGTCTAAAAAAGATATTTTCTGAGGCTCTCTGCCATCCTTCAGCAAGTAGATTGACATGTATAATGCTTGGTTATTCGCACTTGTTTTAAGACCAATGGTATAAATAAACAATCTTTTTGACTGACTGACACTGGAATAGTCCTGTAAACATGTCTCAAGCCTGCCACAACAGTGTACTGCAAGTGCACCATCTTATCAGGCCCAAACCTTCCCTTTTACTACAAGGAAGGCACCCATAATTCTAATGTAGGCCCAAGGTAGCCGCATGGTCATGGTGCAGTGTATGTGAAAGGTAGGACATGTACTGGTATGTTTTGCATGTCCTGATAGTGACATTTTGCAAATTGTGCTTTTCACTATTGCAAGGACCATCTCGCCCATGGGTTATCATTGGAGCTGAGTTGTAACATCTTACAAGTATAACTTTCAATTGGGAAGAGTTTGGTTTCCCTGAACTCATCTTGCTGGGAAAGTGGTTTTTAAATTGCGTGCTTGAAAATGCCACTTTTAGAAAGTCTTTACAATGGCTAGGAGTTGGGCCTGTTTAACGTCAGTAAGGATAGGGCCCTGAGAAATACAAAATAAAGAATTACCAATACTGACTTAACTTCAACTAGAAACACATTTTTATATTTCTCTTCCCACAACTCAATTAATGGGATCACCATTTATTTGTATCATTATTAATTCATTGTTTTGTAATTTAAGCTGTCATAAGCAGAAGGACAATCACTCATGAAATGATTCAATTAACATTCATTGTTTAACTCACATAAAAACACTGACAATACATTACCATGACAAACAACATAACATAAAAAAATACAAAAATATAAATCAATTAGTGACCTGAAAAGTGAATCAATCACTGTCCTGGCTCTGAACTTCAACAAACAAAGTGGTTCTATATCTAGAACTATGTGACACCTCTAATTGATGGGATAAGAATCTGGGAGCGTAAACGTGTTCTCTCATGTGAGGCTTTGGTGAGGGATTTACACAGTGAGCTATTTCATCCATAGATTCCCTTTAAGACAGTGCTTACTTTTATAGGATCACTCTTTGGTTTACTAAACCTGTTGACGCGTTTCAAACTCAGCTCCAATTTGGGGTTCTCCTCAGGACGCAGAACAGAAGGACAATTCTACTTAGTTGCTTATATTTCTTTGTATTCCTCAATTTCTTCTCTGAAATCTGGCCATATGCATATTGGATGTAGTCTTCCAAAAGTATTTACATGTCTTGTTTGTCTCCAGTTTTGTTTATGTTTGTGTCAATTTCATTTTTTTGATTAATTGCTGTCCAATGCTCACTAGTCGTGCATTCGAGTGTCTTCAGGCAGGTAACCTCATGGGCAGGGTGTGGTGTATGTGAAAGGTAGGACATACACTTTTATGTTTTCTTGTCCTGATAGTGAAATACAGCCAATTTCCTTTTCTACTATTGCAAGGACTCTCCCGTAGGTTATAATTGGAGGTGCCTTGTAACATCTTGCGAGTATAACTTTCAATTGGTATTAGATAGAGAATTAAAGTTTGGGTTCCTTGAACTCAGGAGATAAAAAATGTTGTTCTGGGAAGGTGGTTTTTAAATTTTGTGTCTGAGAAAGCCCCTTTCATAAAGTGCGCATTTTGTTGCTTTACCAATATTTGCCTCTGCCTGCCTGTGGAATTCACTTCTGGTAGACTGACAGTTGGGCATTCACTGCAGACAGTCACACAAAGGAAGCTGAGGTATGCCATGCATATCCTGATTGCACAACATCACCGGGCTGATGGGCCTTTCTGAGCTGTAGTGAGGGAAGGAGTTGTCACTGCACCTGAATAGGGCCTGACCTCTCACAATGCTATCTCCACCCCTGTGTAGTGTGTGTAGAGTCAGGATAGGGCAAGGCAGGATATTTGCACTACAAAGGCTATCTCTTGAAGTATTCCTACTTCAAAGGCCAGAAGGGGTATTGGACCTGTTACCCCACATTTTTTTAAACACTTCTGGGCAAGAGGAGATTCTGCCAAGAAGAAGAGGTGTAGAAGCTGTAGTAGGAAAACTGCTACTCTGCGGTCGCTGTGTTGTGCAGGATTGCTGCTTCTGTCTTGAGCAGAGGAAGGACTGAACTTTACTTTCTATCCTGCTGAAGAAGGTTCTCCAAGGGCTTGTGTATGCTTGCCTCTTGTTGTATGTATCAAGGTCAGCTACCCCGAACTCCTCTGCTGGGAGTTCTTAACTTCCAAGTGGTGCCAACTCCAGTTCTGGGCCTTAGGAGGTGGTTTTGCTGTTTCAAGAGCTGAAAAGCAATGCATCTCCCTCAGTGCCATTTTTCAACTGCAAGCGTGTCGTGCAGTTGAAAAACCAATGCATCGCCATGGTGCAGCTGAAAAATTGATGCAGTGCCTGTGTGTAGCTGGATGAACCGCCACAGTCGAGTCAAAAAGAGCCACAAAGTGCAAGATAACACGAAGAACAGAGCAGTGGGCGGCAAAGATTAACCAGGTGTCAGACTGCAAAAAGAGATGCTTACAAGCAACACAATTCAAATACTTAAACAGTCATCTGCCTACCAGAGCTGAAGAAGCACTTGGTGTTGTGCTTGCGGAGCTGTCCATACCTGAAGTGGCCCAACACCGAAGCTGCAGGTGGTGGCTAAAGACAACTACCATGGTCTCCTGAAAGCAAAGGGCTCCTATGGAGACCAAGATGAAGGTTAAGGTTCCATGGGCTGTCCAATATGAACCAGAGGCCAGCACAGAACACAGTTTTAGAGATGGTATGGATGAAGCAGGTCCTAGAAGATAGCAGATGGTGTCCTCTAGGTGTAGATTATGAAAGGTACATCTTCAGTCAAGAATGACAGAAAGCCGTTGAGACCATCGACATATTTGTTGAGAGACTGGATATGCTCATCAAACACTAAATGCAATGACTTTAATTATTAAAAAGCTATACTATACGGATGCTTGTTAGATTCATTCAGATGATGAATGCTGAGAGAAACTCTTAGGGGTATATTTACAACGGAACAGCTCCAACAGATCTTCACTTTTTGACGTTCTGGTGGTACTATGCCCTTCTCCTTATTTACAAAGAGAAGATAAGCCACTTTGAGTGGCTTAATGCTTCCTTGTGAATACGGTCCCTTTACACACATCACTTTGCATGAAAGGGTGTGTAATGGGTGTTGCTATGGGTGTTTCACCGCAACTCCCATTGCATTTTTGATGCTGCTCAGATATACAAGGATGTGTAAATCTGAGGCAGCGCCAAAAACTTGACCAATGCAATATCAGGTGCAACGAGTAGAAATACTTCTATATCTCCTCATTTGCCATTATTGACTGTTTAACTGCAGATGGGGCCCCTTTTTGCCCATAAACAATCACTATATAATGACAATTTGCCACCTCTATGTGTGCTCCAAAAAATGTTTATCCCCGGTGGTCCACGCGTGCTAAGGCGTGTCCTATCCGTAAGGTCATTTTTCTGCCTAATCATATGGGACAGATTTTGATTTTATTTAACATATTGATTTCTCATTTCACAGGTTCTGGCCCCTGGGGAGTCCTAGGAGTGCCCACACGGGTAACACCGTGAGTTTTTTCTTTTTGTTTTTCACATAAATATCCTTAAGGATAGGACACGCCTTAGCGCGCATGGCCCACCGGGGATAAACATTTTTTGGTCCTGAAGAAAGCTGAGCTAAACAGAGCAATAAACAGCTGAAACATGTCAACCTACACTTTCTAAGGACACAGTGGTTCAAATAACTAGACCTCTGAGTGTCCTGTTCACAGATTTTTAACGATACCAGCTGACCATCTAATAAAATTATTTAGGGTACAGCTGTTATCTTTTAACTTTTCACTTTTACTCCACTTGAGCACAATACACTATCTCATTACAAAAACCAGCTCCACTGTAAATCAGGCGTTGAAGCACACTGGGGGGACATTCGGTTCCCCCAGTGGGAACCCTATGATGAAGCATGTCACCACTAGGTTGGTGAGTGAGGGTTCTTCTAAGAAATAAGGGTTTCTTCTTGTTCAGCACACCATTGGTTCACTTTTTGTTTCCTTTTTTTTTTCTTTTTTGGTTTAGCTTCTTGGTTGCTTTAGTGAATTATCATTATGCCACCTATGAGTCACTCTTATGTTGTTGTTAAATGCTACATTGATACACAACCCCCCATTGCTCTCCCATGCATTGATGCGACTGCAGGCACATGAAAGGTCTTATAACCATTAATACGTATCGAGTCTACCGCCCTTGCTTCCTGTAAACATAGGAAATCAAAGCCAAGTGCAAACTCTGTTCACTGTGGGTTCGCAATCTTGGACAATAAACCAGCAATATTCCAAAACAGGACATTACAGGTGCGGCCTTTAGGGTTTTCCTTCGCAACCCTAAAGCATGTTCCCGATACAGTGACAGTGCCAGCTTCGGCAGAGACTATTGGGCTATTATCTGAGCTTTGAGCAAGGGGGGCACCAGTGTTGGAAATGTTACATATGGGCTCAAGAACTGTACTAATTGGAAGTGAATAGATGTGGTTCTTATGGTCCTTGATTAAAACACTCTCTGGGGCTGATGGTACACATGGCATTGTATTTCTAAGGCCCTTTCCGAAGGCCCAACTAATTTTCCCCCTGTGCAAGTGGTCTCATGTTTATGGTAGGGACCCTGCTAGTAAAATTCGGTCCCTTAATGACCTTAGGGAGTCAGTCCACCTGCTCTAAGTGAGAAAGGAAATCGTAACGATTTTGGACTGGGACATTATATAATGTGGGTAGATTCATTAAGTGATCTTCAAGATGGAACGATCTCACGCTCCTTATCAGACGCACAGCTGTGTTCCTTCAAACAAAAGGTAACTGTCGTACATGTGATTGTCAATACAGATTGGAATAGCATAAAGGACTGGATAAAAATGACAATAAAAAGAGTAAAACGTAAAAAAGAAGTTACCTTTTGTTTGAAGGAACACAGCTGTGCATCCGATAAGGAGCGTGAGATCGTTCCATCTTGAAGATTAGTCATTTGAGTAGTTGTAGGGCAAAACCACTATCATCTGGACTGCACACAAATAGAAAAAATCAGTAAGATTTCTTTGAGTAAAATCTGGACAAAATGGTGTGCATTTCGACACTTGTGTATGTAAATGTCGATTAATTAAGTACTCATTGCCATCCAGGTGTGGGCATGTAAGATGGAAAGGTTGAGAGGGTTGATAAAAGAAACCCAATGGAACCACATTGATTTCATACGAAGAGATAGGGATCGACCCAAATCTAGACAAAATAAACTGTACCAACTCCATTGATTTAAAAGTCAATATCACACAGTCCCCTGGCATAAACTTCTGACCCTTCCCTAACCAGCTCACTCTTCTAGCCATTTTAAAATTGAGAAAAAGACTATCTGAGAGACTACTTTTACGTTCTAACCAGCATAATGAGGATTTCCTTAATGAGTCCTAGTATTCTACAGCCTCCACAGGTAGTCGCGGTACATTGGCCAAAACAACTGTGTACAGAGTCACAGCAGGAGGGAGGTCCAAAATTATCATAGGTGCAACATAGACTTGATTATAGTTAGGAGCTATGGCGTTTGGTGCAGGGCAAATAGAATTTCCTATGTGGTTTTTCTGTTGTTGACCTGGCTTGGGGCCGGCATCAGAACAGAGGGAGGGACACTTAATGGAAGGGGTATGAACAAACTTGGGGATTCCCTGCGTGGTATCTGCAGCTGGACCCATTCATGTGGTGCCTAAATTTGTGTTAGTGGATATCTGGTTGTGTCTTGTTAAACCGCACAATTGCTAGTGACACTAATGACCGTTACAGAAAACTTGTATACGTGCCCACCCAGCGCAGGGTCCATGTGATAAAATACTTTATGACCATCAGATGATGACCCGCGGGTTTCTAGGCGGGTCAACAATAGATCTTCCAAAGAACCCATTCATCTACTTGGGTTCAATAAAGTTTCTCGCATGTATGAGTCCAGGATGTTTAACTTACTGTTTAACACCGCCAATTCTTTTGGTATATTACATGTCGGGCCTTTATTAGTGGTGCCCTTTCTGCCTCGTGTCACTGTTGCAAATTTTTGTATTCCGCAGGCCTTTACTTGGAGGTTGGGATTCACAATCTTGGTGTTGCTCACAGATAGAGATATGATAAGATATGTTCAATGCACACCCATTGATGTTAGCGGTGGGCTCTGGAAATTCAGAGATTACTGGTGGGTTGGTGGAAGTCTCTCTCCCAGTGTCGCACCCTTCTTCCACACTGGATCTTTCAGTGTCTATGACCTCCTCTACGGACGAGATCTGCTGCTCTATCGCCCCCATGGCCCCGGTCAAATATTTTGAGAGGGTTTGATGACTCCTCTCTCCACCCACCTTATGGGCGCTTTTTGGGCACATAGCTTTCCTTTTCCCCGTGGCTAAATATTTGCTCAGAAAGGGATCAGTAAGGGATTCAGAGACAGAGAAGGGCCCGGCGAGCAAACTCATCCGATCTTTTTGGCAGTCACTATAAGGTTTGCATCCTTCTTTGCCGCACAGCCAAGAGCTGTGGCCCAGCCCGGCCTACTTCGGCCTATGACGGTCCAAGACGGGCCTGTCTTGGCCCAGTCTTGGCCTGGGCAGAGTCAGGGCATGCCCTGCGCTGCGGGACCTGCTCTCAGGCTTTGTAGCTCCCACCTCCAGGGGCAGTCACCAAAGTGCGTTGTCCGGTGTGCTCGATCCCACAAGGGCTCAGGTGCAAAGTGCACTGTCTCCCGGTTTCAGAGAGGTCTCCTGTGCTGCGGGACCTTCTCTCAGGCTTTGTAGCTCCCGCCCACCTCGAGGGGCAGTCATCAAAGTGCGTTGTCCGGTGTGCTCGATCCCACAAGGGCTCAGGTGCAAAGTGCGCTGTCTCCCGGTTTCAGAGAGGACTCTTTACTCATAAAAAAGCTAATTCTTGGCACTCCAAAATGGTGAATAAACACGTTAACCATGATACATCCCATAGTAAATTAAATGTCTTTGGTTCACTTGGTAGTGACTGTTTCATATGTTACCAAATCGTTACAGTCAAACAGTATATGACACAAGTCGAGCCTCATGCAAAAGAAATAATTGATGGACGGAATGCTAAACAATGCAAACAATCACACCCAGTCACAAGGATCTGGGTTTGATCCATCATTCTTTTGCTCACCATGCCACCCCAGTTTGGACCCAGGCATATCCAAATCAGTTTTGACCATGTTCCTTATGGGACTAGTCCAGCCCGAACTGCCATCCCAGTTCTTTCGTGGACCGTAAACAAACATACAGTTTTGAGGCATCACCCCATATCAGCCAGGCTAGCTTGAATCCAGTGGTGCAGTGTGCATGGGACCCACGTCTGGGCACACCCTTCACTCTTAGGGTGACAAATGCAAAAGAAACAATTGATGGATGGAATGCTGAACAATGCAATCAGTCACCCCTAATCACAAGGATCTGGGTTTAGTCTATCATTCTTTTGCTCACCACACCACCCCAGTTTTGACCCGGCCATATGTAAATTAGTCTTGACCCTGTTCCTTATAGGAACAGTGCTTCCTGAACTGCCACTCCAGGTCCTACCTGGCCCGGAAATTTGCATCCTGGGACCACTTTCGGGGCATCATCAACCCTGAGTGTTGAACTTTGATCCGACAGCGGGGTTTGTGGAGGTTTGTCCACCGGGAGTGTGAAGTTGCCAAAATAACTCCGACTCTGCCATGTAGTGGGGTTTCACCCCTCCCAGAAATGTGGTCCGAAACAGGATCAAAAACATAATCTATTTATAGAATTATTGATTCCTTCTGTGTTGTGAAATGGTACCACCCAACCCCAATTCAGGGTTACACCACAGACCCTGTTCTCAAAGCCTGAGCCATTTCAAGTGGGGGCTTGGACTAGACTGCAGTGGAACCCAAGCACCTTACTCCCCTTGTTAAAGAGACCACTGCGAGTTATGAAGCAATATTTTTTAAAATCCTAAGCTGATGTCTCCAAACAGAGGAACATTCAAGAATGCCTGTCTGTGATGGTGAGAACTTGTGGTCCCTTTAAGGTCCAGTGCCTTGAGCTACACTTACAGTAAGTGTGAAATGCACCACACGGGTAAACCGGCTGTTGACCCACAGAGGTCTTTGTTTCCATGGACCTCGAAGAGTTACGTAAAGTGAAACTGAAACTGAGTATAAGAACAGAACTCAGATGCGCCAAATACAATTATATATAGGGTAACTCCATAATATCACCAACAAACGCTTTGCATATCTTGTCTGTAATCATATATTATGCTGCATAATTGTGTTAACCTGCCACATAATGTGGTCGGCATGTGCCAAGTAATTTTAGTAGCCCAGGTTGAAATGGAGACAGACTGGCACGCGAAGTCTAGGGCCTGGGAGTACCAGTACATTCACCTATATTAGGACACACTTCTCGGTTTGTGTCCATAAAGGTACCAGAGACGAGAGGTTGTGGAAGTGAGCAAGGAGGGGTTTGAGGGAATGTAGCGCACCTCCACAGAACAGGCCCTACAGTGGAGGTAGAGGCCCGGTCACTGTCCAGCCCACTGCAGGAATGAAACCTGTCCCACAAGCACGCCTCTCTTCCCCCCCCCCCCCCCAAGACAGCATCCCTGGGTCCAGCAACACCTGGGTGCCATTGAGCGCAGCTTTGTATGCATGGCCATAAACCACACTCAGAAAGGAAATGAGGGGCTGGGTTTGCTCAAGGGTATTTAAAGGGTTTGTAAGAGTTCTTGTTCCCAGGGCTCTGTTCACATTTTAGGATGCATAAACCTTTCTAAGTAAACTTTGTCTGTGTGAGCCCCGATCTCCCATCCCAGCTCGCTGTTTAGAAGGAATTGCTAGAAAGTCCTGCCTCTCCCGCTGCTGTTCAATACAACGCTTCTCTGAGATCTTAAACAATCTAGCTCCTAGCAGGCAAGGCCACCTTCCCCAGTCCGGCTTGGTGCTTCTCCAGGGACACAGCTGAGTATAGCATGCTGCTTGAGACTACAGCCAGAATAACACTAGGTAAGCTGAGAAACAGGCTATGGTAAAATTCCAATCTTCAATGTGTTTTTTTCTAGAAAACGCTAAACGAAATGGCACACAGCAGACAAAGTCACTCTTGTGCGTTCAAAACAGCACTTCTCTGGAATAATGTCATGCTAACCTTCTGAAGCTTTACATGGCGCTTCTCTGGAATGATCATGTCATAATAACTAGTCGCCCCCTTACCTGGATCGTGGCGCTGCACGAGGATTCTTCTTCTCCTCCAGTGATCTGTAAAATGGAAACCCCTTCCTGCATAACCTGCGAGGATTGCACATGTAAAAGAGTCCTGCAAGAAGGTGTTTCCAATTTACAGCCCACTGGAGGAGGAGAAGAAGAATCCTCCTGCACCGAGGAGGCAGGCAGACAGCCTGGAGCTCTGAAGGACTGCCAGCTGAGCAGAGGTGAGTTTGGTGTGGCGGCAGGAGGGCGGAGTGGAGTGGCATTCCACTGTGTTTTCCGGCAACTCCGCAGAATTCCACATAGTTCCACTCCGCCAACTCCGTCCACCGCTCGGCATCACCCCTCGTCAGCCAGGCTAGCTTGAATCCAGTAGCGCAGTAAGCATGGGACCCACATCTGGGCATACCCTTCCCACTTATGGTGACAAATGCAAACGAAACAAATGAAGGGCGGAATGCTGAACAAAGCAAACATTTACCCCTATTCACAAGTATCTGGGTTTAATCCATCATTCTTTTGCTCACAATGCCACCCCGGTTTGGACCCAGCCATAAGCCTCATGAGCAACCCTCTGATATAGGTGTTGGACTTGGTGCTGCTGCGCTGAATTGGCAGTGAATCCAGCAATCTTGAGGAGCCTGGATAGGATTCCAAGTGGCCCAGGAGGAATCAGCTTTAGCAGGAAACACCCATGCCAGCCGTAGGATCTCCAAGAGCTTGCTCGGAGAAGAGCAAGCAGCTCCAGAAACAGGATCAGGGTCAGTGGGCACTAGGCGAAGTTACAAATGATTGGACCAAAGCTCAGGCTGGACAATGAAAGAATAGAACTCGCTGGTGCTTGCTCGTACCTCACTTAAATACCAAGGAGCGGGTGACATCTACCACGGCTGGAAAGAGCTGCGATGTCTTATGGGCTTTGCAGTCCATATTGAGAAATGCCTTATGCCTGTGCAGAGGTGAGCAACCCTTCTTGCCTATCTAATGGGGTGCCCTAAGTGCAGACTATGGTGCTCTGTAACAGGACCTGCACCACACAGGATAGTGTTGTGCATAGAGCATCATAACAATGGGAACCTCCTCCAGAAGGAGCATCTAGTGGGGACAGGGCAGGCACCTTAAGGATGTTCCCTGGAAGGGGTGGGTTTGAGAGAGGTGGGGTTGTGTTTGTGAGGGATAGTTTTGCATTTGGTATTGGGG
Organism: Lissotriton helveticus; assembly: GCF_964261635.1. Classification (NCBI taxonomy): domain Eukaryota; kingdom Metazoa; phylum Chordata; class Amphibia; order Caudata; family Salamandridae; genus Lissotriton; species Lissotriton helveticus. Next base: position 1,700,851,153 of record NC_136061.1, on the reverse strand, counting down.
AAGGTCCGAGCAGAAATGAAAGCAGAACTTGGATAAAGGGTAGGAGGTGGAAAGAGGACTGGTTCTTGAGGTAGATAGAACTGGAGTATGTGATGTGCTTGTGTCTGTCTGTTATGCAGTTGCATGTTGGGTCTGGTGAATGTTTTGTACATTTAGGTGTGCTTCTTAGCAGTTGTGTAGTGTTCAGTTGAGTGTGTGCATTTGTTTTTTGGTTGCTGTTTTTTGGGTGTAGGTTTGGTTTTGTATGAGTGTGTTTGTTTAGATGAGTGTGCTGTTGAGGTGGTTCATTTAGTTGTGGTGCTTGTGGGTGTGCCGGCGCATGTAGGTGTACTGGTGATTGTTGGTGTACTGGTAATTGTGGGGGTGGTGGTTGATGTGGATGTGGTGGGGTGGGTGTGATGGTTGTTGTGGGTGTGGGGCTAGTGTGGTGGGGTGAGTGTGCTGGTGGCTGTGGGGTGGCTGTGGTGGTGGAGATGGGGTGGCAGTGAGTGTGGTGGTGGTGGGTGTGGTAGATGTTGTGGTGGTGGTGGTGGGTGTGGTGAGGGTGGGTGTGGTGTCTGTATGTCGTTTGGGTGTGTGTTTGTGTTTCTTAGTGGGTTTGTTTTTATGTGTGGGTATGCTGCTTGTATTTTGGAGTGGGTTCATGCAAAGGAGTGCATGTGATTGGGACATGGCTGGGAACTGTTAATTGGGATGGGCAACTTGGGAGGCTGCAGTAAGTGAGGCGGCAAGTCCTGCATGTGATCTCTACAGGCTAGACATAGCACTATGAATGTCTTCCAGATATGCTATCATTTGTTGCATATGGCATCCAAGGCCCTGGATGGCATTCAGGAGTGCAGTCTGGCTTATAGAGATGCTGCGTAGAAGGTCTGTAGGTGGGTGGGTTTAGTCAACTGGGGGGAAGAGGAGGGAGGGTGGAGATGGCTTTCTGGATCACAGACAAGAATGCAAGTGAAACAGTTTCTGTAGAGTCTGCCACTACTAGGGACTGGTCACTTGTGGAGGCCTCCAAAGATGATGTAGAGCTGATGTAGAGCTGATGGCCTCCGTGCCATTCTCCTCACCTTCTATGCCACTGTGTCCATTGGTGTTGGTGGTTTCACCAGTTGACACAATGTGGCCAGCTGCTTCACTGCCTACGTGGCCATTTCTTCTTTTGCCTGCTCCTGATAATGCCGCAAAGACATATACAATAGTTTTATTGAATGTGTGTAAATAGAACTGCTCATGAGCAGTGATCTCAAAACATTTTCCAAGTTTTCAGATTTCACCTGCTTCAAGGCTGACAAACTTTGGGGCATATTACCAACCTACAGCGATATTTATCACTAAGTAGGGTTAGCGGTAATATTTTTATTGCCTCCCTTCACCTGTTTTTATCGCTGAGATAACTTGCTATTAGCAAGGTTTATCTCAAAAGCGATACAAATCAGGCAAAATGCGTGAATATCGCTGTCAATACAGCGATATTCACGCATTAGCGTCACAATGCTCTTAGCCATGTTATCCACCTTCCATTGGATAACATGGCAAAGAACTGGTCAGGGCAGGCGTTAGCTTTTGGAGATATATGCGCTTAGCGCGAATATTTCCAAAACTACGCCTGAGTTGATCATAGGCGATAGCGATGTTAGCGACTGTTTTCAGTCGCTAACATTTTGGCACGCCCACTTTGCATGTCATTAGCGATAAATATCGCAGACATGCAAAGCGGGCCCCAAAATGCTCGCTATCGCCTACAAGCTCTCGCTAACTGGTGTTAGCGACAGCTTGGTAATTGGGCGAGAAAATTATCGCCGCTTTAGCGGGAAAAAGTCCCGCTAAAGCGGCGATAAGGGCCCTTTGTAATATGCCCCTTTGTTTCTTTCTAATATCTCATGTATGTAGGTAACATCATCAGAAACCATTTAGTCACAGTTTTGTAGTTCCTCTTGATAGCTTCTGTACCATTAATGATTTTGTCTTTTATCTCTTTTTAATTCTCTCAAGGAATGTAAAGTGAACTTATGTCACCAAAAAGGATATAAACCAAAAATACCATTGGACTGCGCATGTACAAAGCTAAAAATGTTGCATTACTGCCATTCACAAAAAGTTAAATATGAATAAATGTGTGTCAACAAATACAGCAATGGTGTACCAATTGTTGTATAAAATGAAATCCTGTTTCCTTTGTTTGGTTATTTCACAATGGTAACGCTACTTCAAGAAACTAAAGTATATTTCAAATGTAAAAAATATTGTATGGATTCAGTACTGAAGTAGCTTCTCAATGTATCATGCACTAAGTATATAGGTATACTGTAGAAGAAATTAAGAAATATGTTTTTGTGGATTGATAAATGACCTCTACAGCATAAGTAAATACATAGGGCTTGATACATTTCTAATCCTATTACAGAGCAAAAACATTTTCACATTTGACTCCTAGATATCTGAAGTGATTTCAAGTTGTTTTACCATTGTGAAAATGTTGTACACAATATACCGACTTTCACTTTAGGCAAAAATTGACCCAAAATCACAGTACATATTACACTCACTGATTGATATATTATTTTTACAAAAATCAATCATGTGAGGGAGGAGGAAGTTCTGATCCATTCAGTTTCCTTTGCTTGAATATCTATTAATCAGGGGAGAAGGATCACTAGTCCTGCATTACCAGGGTATGCAGGCGGTGAGTGGTGTGTCTCGAGTAAAAAACCCTCATGTATGTGATGGGAAGATTGTGGTAGCGGTATATGTGGATTCTCCGCTCTTCATACACGTGTGTGCATAATCATTGGGTCAGTTTGTTATGCAGCCTCCACCCGGAGGTCCTTACCCATGGTTAAGACAGTAGTGATTAGTGATGTGGACAGTGCTTAGAATAGTTAAAATACTCGGACAGCCGGATACTTCGCTTTATTTGGTCTGGAATCGGGGAGGCCGTTGGTAGGTGTTAAAGAGCGTGCGTTCTGGGAAATTGTTAGGGATTCAAACGCAATCAAGGTTGATGATTAAAAACCTCGAGTGTGAAGTATACACACTTCTACGGGTTAGGATGGCAGGCGAGGGGACCTTACTGCGGCTCAGACCCTCATGCACTACTTGTGCTGACGCTGCTTCATCAACCCGGATATCCGAAGTGTGTATACTTCACACTCGAGGTACACTGCGACCTCCTGAAATGAAAGAAACAGGTTACATTTTTCCTTTTCTTCTACAGTTTATAATAAGACAATTTTTGTTATCAACACTCACCAACTCACTATTCACATTGGTCCTGAAGAACGCCCATCAGACCTAATTAGGTGACAAGGGCAGAAACATGTCGACCATTTTTAATCATCAACCTTGATTGCGTTTGAATCCCTAACAATTTCGCAGAACGCACGATCTTTAATACCTACCAACGGGCTACCTGAATCCAGACCAAATAAAGCAAAGTATCTGGCTGTCCGGGTATTTTAACTATTCTAAGCACCGTCCACATCACTAATCACTACTGTCTTACCCATGGGTAAGGACATCCGGGTGGAGGCTGCATAACGAACTGACCCGATAATTATGCACACACGTGAATGAAGAGCGGAGAATCAACATATACCACTACCACAATCTTCCCATCACGTGCATGAGGGTTTTTTACTCGAGACACACCACTCACCGCCTGCATACCCTGGTTATGCAGGACTATATTATTTTTACATCAAAGATTCAGATGCAATTCACAATATGCAAGAGAATATATTTTCCTAAAGAGTCATGAATTGGGCATGATTTTGAGTTTCCAGATTGGATACTCCAACATATGTGTGATGGAACATCCCATCTAAAGACCCTTTAAGTATCTCAGTTTTCTCCATCATTGTTTTATCATCTGGACATAAAAAGAACATTGACAAATGTTTTGGGTATCTGTTTCTCTTTCACCAACATGTACACATTGTTGGGTGTGTTTTTCCAAAAATGGTATGCCTATCACAATTATGTTCTAAAAAAACAGACTGGCTCACATGCACATTTGTGAAGGAGTAAGACATCATGCAAATCTATCACTTTTAACATGAATGAAATAGTATTTTGTAATCAAAACACATTTGGGATATGTTATGAATCTAAAATGTAGCAGCCTAATCTGATGTTACTAGACATTTTGGCTCTCTTGCTGACTCTTAGTGTATAAAAGCAAATTACCAATGTGAAGTTTAGAATGTTTACCCTATCATAAGTGCATTTTATGCTATGTTATATGCCTAACCAAGTTACCTCAAAGGGCCAACCAAAGAACAAATACAGTGGAAGAAATACGCATGAAAAACCTGGAAAGTAAGTGGATAATAAAGTCTTATGCAGCCAAGCATCGACATACAAAAGATGTTATGGTCACCAGAGGAGATCGAATGCTTTTTCTTCTGCATATGAAATGAAAGTCTGATGCTCCTTGCTGCGCTGAACCATTTCATGTTGTGACCAGCAAAGGACACTTGGTGAGTGCCCAACATCCTGGGAAGTTCATTGCGTGAGACTCCTCGCATTTCCGACATGTGGTTCATTGCTCGTCATAATGTTATTGAAGAAACTGGGCCTGAAATGACAAGTGAAGTACCCCTGACTGCTGCTGTTTCTCCGTCACTAATGCCAGTCACGGACATTTCTACTGCCTGTCCCCAGTTTCCACAGAGACAGTGCAACATGTGATCTAAGTGCAACAAAGACTCATTGAAGAGTTCTAATTGTTTATTTTTGTTAAAAAAGGTTTGATTTTAAATTTATCAGAGAGAGAGATGTAGTATTGTATCTGTTTGTAATGACGGTACCTTTGTGGCTCCTGGTGGACTCCGTTGAACTGTGAGATAAGTATTAAAGCATAGTGAATTGAAGGCAAGTTTTGAATGTTGAATGTGTGGTTACACACAGTAGTATACAGATGTGTTATACTAGGCTCCGTGTATGGTGTAGTCATTGGTGAGTTCCCAGGCTGGGGAGGACACTGCAGGCTCTAAACTAACACAGGGCATACTTAAGAAACAAGTTAATCACTATAACATTCTGACACATATTTACTGCGCTACACAATGAGAGAACACTGTGGGCAGTGTATAATATGAAGGAACATTGTGCTGTTCTTACAAAGAGAACATTTATAGAACTATTTTTGCTGGTGACCCAAGTTAAGTTCACAAGGCCTTCAGTGCAGGTAAAATGATGGGTTCATATTGGTTATACAATAACCTATTAAGCCAAACAGCCTCAACAATCAGGATATAAATTCTATTGACAATAATCTACTAAACGCATGTTCATATTGGTGACTATTTATTTTCCGTACTAGCAGCCTCACTCTGTAATTCACTTCTCAAGTGTCTAAGAGCTATAAAACCACCTCAACTATAGATAGCAGCTGAAAATATGGCAAGTTCCCTTGTTAAGTTCTTACTGATTCCATACACCTATGGCTTTGATTAAGTGTTCAGCATCATACGGTCTAACAAGTAAATATGCACTTTTTCCTAATTTATAAGTTATAACATGACAATGATAAATTCATGTTGCTTGCATTAATAGCTAACGGTCATAAAGTACAATTGGCCAATAAATGTAAACACTTGTGAAAAATGATAAGGATTTTAAATACATAATTGTTCAACTTCAGTACTCAGTGCACAAAATGTTATAAATGTACAGAAGATAGTTTGGTTAGTTAATGTCTCAGTATTGACAACTGCTGTGATTTACAGGTCAAAACATCAAATCCCTGCTAAGCAATCAGAGACTTTCTCAGATGGGTAAACTGAGTGCTGTTAATTGGGCACTAGCAAAAAAATGTATTGACAGTGCAGAGAACAATCAGAAGTCTGCTGTAAAGCACAAAAGCAAGTTATCAATAAATACACAACAGTGCAGTGGTTCTTAACCTTTGGATTTCTATGGACCCCCACTGACTACTGGAAGCCAATAAACCCTGAATACGCATTTTCTTTGAATTGATCCACTAAACAATGCACAAATATACAGAAACAAGTATACATGTAACAAATACACAAATTTTGAAATTATTTATTTCAGTAATAAAATCTGCAAAGATTGACATTTTAGTTTAAATAAAAGCTGGAGCTTTTCAACATATATTTGTATTTCTAAAATACAAATCAATATGCTCAATTCTGGCATATGACTTTGTCTTTTTTGCTCCTACTACATACTCTCCTTTTGTCTGTACATTTCAGTGAGAGCTTTATTACGCCCACCAATCATCCACACTAGATTCATTTAGCTGTTCCTGCACTGCTTCCACAAACTATAGTAAGGATACCAGCTTAATTTCTGGCTTCCAGTTTTAAATTCCTTCACATTTAGAGAGTTTTTAAAAACATTTATATGTAGTTTATTAGTCTGCCACTAATATTTAATTTTACAAACAGTAGGAACCCCTGAGCAGGCATCAAAGACCCGCCCAGTGGTGTGTGGACAAAAGGCTCAGAACCAATTGTATATTTCTCAGCAACTTTTGTGAAGTATAGTATTCGCCTACAAGAGAAATTCTTTATGTACTCAGTCTCATGAACCTGTGCCCTATTGCAGCTGTTTTTTTTAATGCAATTGTAATGTTTAAAGTGCATACAAATATTTAGGATTTTCATTGAGGAAGTGGTTTATATTCAAACAGCACATCTTGAATAGAGTCAGCAGCGGCTTCCTCTCTATGTGTTGGAGCTAAACTATCCGTGGTTCCTGCACAAACTTGCAGAAGCTCTAAGATTAATGTGCACACTATATGCACAATGCAATCACATAAAAACATGCACTCAGAAGGTTAGTTTAAGTATTTAATTTAATTATGAATTCAGTTTTGCAGTTACTTTCCCTTTCCTTATTTCATTTCTGTTCAAACTAGTACTTTGTGACCAATAATGTTTCTCAGGTTTGGATAACACCCTAGAATTTCTGTTTAGCTCATAGATTCTCCACCAGTACTTAATTCAAAATTGAAAATAGGGCAAGCTATAAAGTTGTTAAAGAAAGAAGAAAGATCAGGAAATAACAGGATACTATAATAATCTAGATTTTCCAAAAACAGATGCTAGTTGGGTAATCTCGTTGAAACCAACCATAATATCCTTTAACTGCTGTGCGATGTGTACAATAGCATAGAGAGGACCTTCAACAATCCTATTCATTCTAGAAGCCTTTATAATAAAGCAGGATAATTAAATTTTTAGAAAATAATAAACGTTGGATTTAGACATCCATATCTTCTGTGATTAACACTTGAATGGTTATTCTAAGCTATTCGAGAACTCTAGTCACAGTATCATCTGACTTTCACACAGAAGTTGCATGTAAGAAGTTCCTTTGAATTAAATGTAAAAATACTTTAGCTTCGAGAAACTAAACATTCATACCAGAGTTTCTCTAATTGGTGAGTAATCTTTATTGAGAGTCCAGGAAATGTTTTACGTAAGCTATCGCGAGTATCAATTCCACACTATGCATCAATACAATGATGACAGGCAATATATACAGAACAGCATATCACAATAATTGACTGGGCAATATAGGCATGATGGTATTATTTGAATTTGATATTAAGAAGCAAAACACAATATATGTCATGATGCTACATCAGATAAATGTGCAATTTGTTTAAAGGGTAACACAGTACTAGAAAAATGGGTGACTACATACTGCTGAAGTGATCATGATGTGTGAGTAATACATAGAAGTAGTGTTTGGTGCATGCATAAAGAAGAACACGTTTAGAGTTTGACAAACTGCTTTAGAGTTTGCCAAACTGCTTTAGAATTTGACAAACTGTAAAGCAGTTTGTCAAACTGCTTTACAGTTTGTCCTGCTTTAGAGTTTGACCAACTGTTCTTCATCACAAGCATAGTGGATATCCTGCCTACTTTATGACAATCACATTATATACAAATGCAATTGTTAATAAGCGGATCTAATATCTGTCATGCAAAATCAGGTCCTAAGAGTAGAATATTGGTGGTAAACTGTTTCATCACTTTAATTAACACTGTATAGACTGTGGGAAAACATATCTATAAGAAAGCATTTTGCCCTATTTGGGATCTTTAAAAGACCATTTTCAAGACAGAGACTCTGAAGACAGAAAAGGATATGGGACATCGTCAGGAGCATTTCAATCAACCAATCAATCAATCAGTATTTATTATGCGTGACTACTCAGGCGTGGGGGTCTTAAGGTGCTGGGGGGGGGGCTGCAGGTGTGACTGGGCACTGAGATTCTGGCGACGCAGCTCAGTTCATCCATTTATCACTTTTTTGGCCCACATGGCTGTCCGTTTTCACTGGTAGTCTTCCTTCATTGTCAGTTTGCATGTAGTACTTGATATAGGGCAAATGCTTGTTGGACCATTTCATCCAAAATCTACTCAAGGGTATTTTTTTTACCTCATTTACATCCTCATTTACATCCTTTACGTTCAACAACAATAAGCTTACTTGAATTTGGACCAATTTTGAATGTACTAATCAACATGTCCGTGGGGGAATTTAATCTATTCTCATTTACTGTTTATATATTGGTTTTGTTTGTAGATATCTGTGATACTAGTGGCCAGGAGTTTCAATTCTATCAATAAATCTTTACCAGACCTCTTCTTCTTCCTCATCATTTACTGCACAATGGTCCAGTGGTAAAGTAGAAGATTCAGGCTGGCTTTTGGCTATAACATTAAGTACTGAAATCTGCACTGCCTTGCCTGTACAGTGCAAGGAGCAGGTTGGTCATCATATCTAGGGTGAATTTGATTCCACTTGCTTTTTATTTTTACATCTGTTGGTAAAAAGTAAATTCAGCCCTTATTCCAGATTGACAGATGTTTTGTTGACATAGCTTTTGCCTCCAAGATAAATATTCCTTCCTCAATTCTTTTGATTATTGCATTCAATTTCAAAACAATCACATTCCATTTCTTTTTGAAAATCTCCTTTGCAGAACATTCTTTGAGCATGCAAATGCTAGGTGACTGAGAATTAGTGACACTTACAGAATAGCAAATGTGTTACTAGATAGTCCTAAGCATTCCTTATACAGATAATATGTGTTAAATAAGGTTGTAATAGATGCCTGACCTTCTATATTGACTAATTTGTCTTTCATTCTCTATCTTCCAAACTCTAGCATTAAACATTAAAGAGATACTAGCACAAGGACCCTAGTTGACTTTGGGTTGCACAACTCTCATTGCTTTCTTTCTAATTTTCTGTTTCCCTTCATTTATGTACTTCACTTTCCTGTGCCAACTCATTTAAGAATCAGAAATCCATCTGCAATTAAAGGTTGTTAAATGACTGATACCAATTGGATTCCACTTTCTATGCCCATGTTTATCAAGCAGAAGGGAGATCCTGCACTTCTGTCTACAAGTTGTATTTATAGAAAATCGAAACAAACAACCTAACATGGATTCCAAGGACCAGATTTATGATAGTGTTGTGTCACCTTTGCACCACACAAGGGGTTGCAAGGGTGATAAAACACTATAGGCAACTTAATCTAGTCTTGCAAAGCCACATTGCCTAGCCCTATATGGCTTGATACATTTGGAGTAATGCAAGGCAGTGTAAATCACTGCCTGAGTTACTTTGCCCTAGGGACGCTTTCCATTGGTGGTGTGTCGGTGTTGCCACACATCCCCCTTTGGATTTTGGCGCATTCCCAGATTTAGCATTAGTGGTAGACCTGGAAATATGTCACAATGCTATGCCTCCCCAGGGGAGACATAGCAAGGAGAAATATCTTTTTTTCTCTTTGTGTTTTCCACTTTCTGCTTGTGCTGCTTTCTGCAGCACACATAGAAAACAAAAGAAGCTTTGGAGGATTGTTGTTGCTCAGGAAACTGCCTGTTCCTGCAAAAATCGCAAAATGACACCTGGGTGTCTGCATTGGTGCTAACAGCTGAAAGTACACCAGCACAAGGAAAGGACAGGAATGCTCTGTAAAGTGTTAAAATCTGCGCATCCTTGCCCTTTCCCACAAGGTGGTTTGCTGCTTTGCGCTGCGTGAAACTTGGTTAAGAATGAACCCTAATTTGGCCACTGAATTTATTAGCACTATACACTGTGCACTTTCCCGCTTTCCGTCGTGTCCCTTTGTGTCATTCTTCAATTCCTTACTGCAGCCTTGCCATACTTTACAATCCAAAGGTAGTGTCAGGTGACCAGGGAATAGATTAATATAGCAATCTATTTCCCACTGACGACTGGGGTTAGTAGTTGAATCTTGCATTAGGGTATCTTCTTTTCTGTCAAGTTTCCTTTGCATTGTGTTCTATATGATCTCATTTTGAATTGGTTTTGGACATGAGTGGAACTTCAGACTTTCTCGATTGTGACCAATGTTGTAGAAATGGAAAGCCAAACCTTTGCTCTTTGATCATTATTTGACTCTGCAAATCAGATCCCTATGTCAATGACATTTGAATATGATGCGTTTAAAAACAAAGGGGCAGATTTACAAGAAACTGACGCATCTGTAGAGATGCATCAGTTTTCCTGTGCCAGCCTGCGATACCCTTGTGCCACCATAGTTGCACCATATTTACAATACGGCGCACCATGGCAGAAGGATTGACAGATGTGTCTGAAATTCTGACGCATCTGTTGGCCGAAAGTGACGCATTGCTAGAGTTGTGTCGCAAGTATGATGCAACTCCAGCAATGCATGTTGAGGCCTATACTTATTGTACACCGTAACTCACTGCGCCTGCTTCTAGCAGGTGCAGGGTTTTGACGCAGTGGCATCCTAGAAGTGGCGCAGTGAAATCTCGCAGATTTCACTGCATTACTTCTACGAGGCTTTCCTGCGTGGGAACGCCACCCTGCATACATTATATCAGACGTAGGTATAATGTGACTCAGGGCTTTACAACGTGACTCATCTCCCTAGATGTGTCATGTTGTAAATTGGCCGCATTGTTTACACCGCCGCTGCATCACAAAAGTCACGCAACAGCGGCAAAAATGTGTCACAAGAGGCTCGTAAATCTGCCCCTAAGTGAGATGTTAACAAACTGGTGTGATTTTAAAACATAAACATTATCAAATTGTCAAATAACCAAGCTTGCTAAATTTGAACCCTTGGGTAAAAAGAATGCACCTACGTGGAAATCCAGACCCAATTGCTAAATCAGACAACACCCCATCCCCTGGACTTAAATAACATTCGCTTCTCTTGTTTCAGGTCTTTTTTTCACATGATTTAGAGTTTTGAGTCAAAAATGGGCAATAACTTGTGCAAAACATATTTGCGAGCTTTGTCTTCTGCAATCAATAATTACAGGAAGTGCATTGTTTTGCATTGGCCACAACCACAGGAATGATATGGGGATACTAGCCTGCGCAAACAAAATGTACATTCAACTCCTGAAAGAGGTTAGCGCCTTGGCCTATTTTAGCACTAGCATATAGGTCGAAAATTACTGTTGTAAGAATATGCCAAATTAATCGCATATTTCTATTTTATTATAGGGTTTAGGACAACTCTATAATTAAAACAAATAGATATGTTCAGGTTTTAATATTTCTAGAGCAAAATGATATTAAGTAAAGCATAAACATGCTATAATCCTATCATTAAAACCACTAGATATGTTTAGGTTTCAAAAATGTTTAGAGCACACATTTTGAGAGGCAAATTTGGAGATTTCAGATCACAAATGGACCAGAGGAATTACATAATTTCAAAGCAAGACAGGCAATCAGTATGTTTTTATTACGTAGGCCAACAATTGTGAAATACAACTGACTGTTATTTACAATAATTAAAATACTCACTTTTATAAGAGGCGTAGAAGGCGTAAAAAATACAATTATTTTTCAATACGTATAATTTACTTTATGTTTCGATATATCTTAAAATCTAATAAACAAAATGAGGACATTAATTATAAGAAATAATTATTGCATCAGTAAAATTAAGTATGGGCATCTTAAACGAAACGAATGTATTATCATTTCAGATTCAAACAAAAATCTCCAGGTGTTTATATTAATTAGACCACAAATACTGCAAAGTTTAAAGATCTTTCTGCACCGTCTCCGTGCCTTGCATTCATTTTCCCTCTTTAAATTGTTGTGCTATTCTACATAAAAATAACAGGGTACCCTTTATGTCTTGTGATGAGATGCCTTCCCAAAAGGGTTCTTTTTTCGAAGCAATTCACTGCTGGTCCTGATTACACGTCTTCATTAGCAGTTTTATTGTATTCAATTGCAGGCAGGAAAAATATAATGATAAATGAAAATTTGCCAAAAATATTTTAAAAAACACTGAGGTGTTACCTATCAAAAGTTCTCCTTCTGTCTGTGATGCAGCACAGATTGCAATCGTGACAGTAAATCTGGTGCTATTGTTAATGCCATGGCACTTTGGTTTTTGGCTTGCTTCAGCCCAATCTGTGACATGCCTGTGAATATCTTTCTTCTGTTCTGTCTGTATGGCATATGGATCTCTGGGATTCAACATCAGACCTAGCCACATAACAAGTGTTCAGAGCACCTTATCGTGTATTTAAAGCCAATTACTCAAAAAAGACAAATGTTAAATGTTTCACATTTAATGATGAGCAAATCTGCAAAACAGATACTGTTTTCCTCGTCTAAAAAGTTTGTTTTATAATTGACATCAGTGCACATTCGCCATTGCTCTGAACTATAAGTCTTTGAGTATTTTTTTTCATCATTGTGTCCTTATGAGAGAGCAATGGTCACATGAGAAAATTGTGTTTGTCGAAGGAACTGAAACAGAAAAGAAGCCAGGCCGCAGGTTCTAAACATACAATTCGAACCGGATAATCAAAACACCTTCATTTTAATATTTTGTCTGGGGATGGAAAAATACACATGGCCTTCATAGATTTCTCATATTTTAGGATTTTTTTTATTACTGAGAGGAAAGTGATTTTCTAATTCTTTTCACTGAAACACGTTGCAGGAATCCGTCTATTCAGGTATTGATGTCAATCTATTCATTTCTTAATTTCTAAAATCTATCGGATTAGTTTTCCGATGTTCTAATACGTTTTGATGCGTCATAAAAATCACTGTGACTAACATACTAAAAAATGTAAAGGTGACAACACCAAAGAGCAAGGACACTAATTCTTACCAATGTGGTTCATCCCTTTCTAAACTACAAGCAGATCTTCATTTGAATAGGGATGCTAGTGGATCACCATCCCATCACCCGTACGGTACACCCCACCATACCTGTTTCACCATTTTTCTCCTTACCCCTTCCATCTTTTCACAATACTACTAGCAGTCCTTACCTGCTCAAACAAGAGCTGAACAAATAACTAAAACCAATGCAGTTTCCGAAGCTCAGGTTTTCACCCCCGGATTCCCGTCAAGTTTGAACACTGATATGTTTATCAGTACACAGTCGCGGGACAGGTAAGCGCAGTGGGGCGGTCGAGCGGGCAGGGAGGAAGTTGACAGACAAAAGAGTATGTTTTATTTATTTATTTAATTTGACCTTTTCCGTCATGTGTCGACTCCCCCACCTCAGCCCTCCCTGCCGCGCTTACCCGCGCTGGCCGCCTCTGCCAGTACAAATGTATTACAAGCAGTAGGGAGCGAGTAACCCTTCTGGGACTGGTCACTCATTAGTAACAAGTTAATACCCTCCAAGTAGAATATTTTTCAATTGTCTCTGTTCTGGGGGTTCTTAAATGGATGACACTATATTGATTTAAATGATTCTATTTTCACTTCATTATTATCAATAATGAGCCTGATCTGCTGTGCCAACTGAAATCTGGTTCAATACAATTCACACAAAATGATAAGTCAGTCAGTCAGTCAGAAATACTTTATTCGGTTCATTGCAAAAACCATAAAAGTGTACTAAACATCAGAAAGTCAAGACCAGAATTAAGAAAAATAAAAATGTGTGCAAATTAGCAATCCTTACAGTACAATATCATGTTTAAAAACATACACTAACGAGTTTAGGTAACAGGGATCTACAAATATCACAATTTATACCCATTAACCCCTTCACTGCGGCGGCTATTCCGCCGCAGTGCTAAGGGGGCGGGGCGGCCGCGCGGCGGCCGCATGCTGGTGACGGAACCGCTCCGTCACCAGCGTCGGTTGAGCTGTGCTCATGACGGAGCGGTTCCGTCATGGCCCGCCCCGCTCAAAAAAAACCTCAGCGCAGGCGCGGAATTCGCGCCGCGCATGAGCGTTCTATCGAGCGGGGCGGGCCATGACGGAACCGCTCCGTCATCAGCACAGCGCACCCGCATCTGATGACAGAGCGGTTCCGTCATCAGCGTGCAAGGGGTTAAAACACGGATAAAAACAAAGCGCGCAGAGAAAATTCATTATTGATTCCAATATATACACTGGGTCCAATTAATTTTCCTCTTAAGTCTCATGGCTATTGTCAAGAAATTCACTATATATTGAAAATCTCCCAGGTGTTAGACAACAGCTGTAGGTACAGAAGGGCCGGTTTAGTTTGTCTAAAGCCCTTGCCTATGATAAGAAGAACAAAGTAACCTTTTACGAATTGGGCGAAGATATTCACAAAAAAAGATAAAGTGCACAGTGTCCATAATTGAAAAACCATCGCAAGTACAGATCTTCAAATCCCTCTCTGTAGTCCAACCTGGACGTTCTGTAAGGAGAAGGTGAAATTTGTTCAGTCTGAACTTTGTCAATAAAAATTGATGGTTAGTATTATTAACAATTCTTAGATAGGGTTAAATTGTACTTGACGTTATTAACAGCTGATGAGCCCTTACTGTAGGTTTACACAGCTCCTTTTCTTCTCTGGCCAAACCTGCCATCAACTTATAAGTGTCTTTTACCCATTTCACATCCCCCGTCAGCAATTTATTCGGCTGTTCAAACAGTTCCGGGTGACCCAGTTTAACTGCTAAGTTTTTAACATAATTCAGCCAGGGGATGGTGTTACTATGCTCAAGGGCTAGACAATCCCTAAGGATCTCGTGGTTCAAATCTAATTTGGGTTCAGCCAGATTGAAATCCATTTTAATAGTGGGGCTATCGCTATACGATCTTCTAAAAATTGCACTCCACACTCTTGATGAGCAATAAAGCCGGGGGTTGACTGGGGTACAGATAAAATAGATTTCAAGAACTTATCGTCAGCCACCTGCAAGGCCTTTACATTTTTGACACCCCACAGATCAGCTCCATACATGACTAATGACATACATTTGGCATCGTATATCTTCAACACAGCTTCCAGCGGCTTCACCCCCAATTTGCGAGCAAACCCCAGAGCAGCCAAGATAGATCTAGCGAAGACATTACGCTTTGCAGCCAATTGGGGCAACCATGAGGACTTATCGTCAAAAATAACCCCTAAGTATGGGAATCTTGAGACCCTATATAAAACATTCCCTTCACAGTGCAAGGTCATAATTCTTTTTGGTTTACTGCCCACAATCATTATGTGTGATTTTGAAAAATTCACACTAAGATCCAGCGCTTTCATAAAACCAGCGAATGAATTTAAAAGACTTTGCAGCCCTACGGCTGTGCGTGCTATAAAAGCGGCATCATCCGCATAAAGTAATGCCGGAATAAGATGCTTGCCTGCCCTCGGGATATCTTTGCACGCCTTAATTAAAACACTCCCTAAGTCGTTAATGTAAAGGGTAAAAAGTAGGGTGGCTAAAATACAGCACTGCCTGACCCCGTTAATGATCCCAATCCTACCTGTACAGTTACCCAAGCGATCATATCTGACTGTGGCCGAAAGGTCCCTATGTAGGTCAGCAAAGAAGTACACAATATTCTTTTCTATGCCAAGCTATAAGAAGCAGACTCCATAGTTTGGACCTATTCACCCGGTCAAAAACCGAGGAAAGGTCCAGGAAGGCTAAATATAGCGTGCCCCTGTTGGCAATTGTGTATTTCCCGATTAATAGTTGAAGGTTAAGGCTTTGGTCTATAGTGCCGCGACCTTTCCTGAACCCAAATTGTAGGCCTGAGAGTGTGTTAGTTTCAGCCAACCGTCCGTAAGTTTACCTAAAACCACCCGATCTAATACTTTCTCAGCGGAATCAATGAGGGAGATCGGGCGGTAGCAACTAGGGTCCCCTCTGTTACCTAATGATAAATAAATGAGTGCCTTCAATACTCTTTTGAATGCAAGGTCAGATCTACTGCCTGAAATAAAGATAAAGGGGTACAATTCTCTTCAGAAATTTCTTCCAGTTGCATTGATTTTCTCCTGTTGTGGTAAACACTCAAGGCCTGATTATGAATTTGGCAGTCTTGGAGCAGACGGCCACGCCAGCGTCCCTCACTAAGACCACCAAACCTCTAGTCTAGCCGCCAGCCATATTCTGCTAGGAATACATGTCCGGCGGTCCTTGGCGGGGGTGCCTTTCTAAGGCTGATATCTGCATCATTCTAGTGTAAAATACATGTGCTGCAACAACCATTACAGAAACAGATGCATACAGTTATAAGCACCAACAGAGTAAATAGATGGTAGAATTCTACCGCAGTGCTAAAACAATGGATATATGCAGGCATATAAATACATGACAGCAATAAGGTGCACTTCTATGATGCTAACCCCAACTAGATGCACCTAAATGTACCTAGCATGTATGTTGGTGTATAGCCAAGAATCCCCTTAGGATGAAGCCAACCCCATTACCTGATGTGAGAGAATGAAGGACCCCATCTTGGTGTCAATATGGACCCCCCTGCGAGGGATGTCAGAACACTGCATACTGGAGTGTCTTCATACAGGAACCGCAGCATTTCGTGTCAGCGTGCCAGAATGGAAGTCTTTTTCCTCTGCCTGCCCCAGCAAAGATATGGTGTTTATATACCCAAAAGGTATACTCAGGGGTTCTACCTTGCTCTGTCATGTCGACCGAGGATGACAATAGTGATGAACCTTATACACAGTTATTATGCAGAAGATAGTAATACTGCTGTGATTCTGAGATTCCTCATGCATAATAAATGAGGCTAGTTTTCGCAGAAAACCACATAACATTTATGCAGCATCTAACTAGGTAAAAGGTCAGCACCAAAACCGTTATGTAGTACAATGGCAGGGTAAATATATGTTAGGAAACTTCTCAGGCCTATATTGGGGTACATTGTGAATCATAACAACGCCACACTTTTCATGGCAGTCTCACTGCCCGCAGGGCGCCACCAGCATATTGCCGGCCTCAGACTTCTGCAGGACCACCAGGGATTGCAGAACACTGGCAGTAGCTGCGGTCCTATGGTGGTTTGATTGCCTAACTTGGAATATAGAGGTCGGATCACCGGTCCGGCAGTAGCCACACCGCCACCTCAAGTTCAATGGTCCATCGGACCACCAAACTTGTAATCCACACCTCAACCTTTTCACCCTGCAGTCCCACCCTTCCACTTGTAGATTTATCTAAATTGAAGGTTAAAGCAGATTACAGGGCATATTTTCTGTTGGGTTTGTGATAACTCACATTCAGGGTCATTCTTAAAAGGTTGGGGGAGAATACAATTAATCAATTAAAGACAGGGATTTTACTGCTTAATTTATCAGCAGATGAGCCTCCTTTAGAACTTCAAGATGGTTATATTACGGGCCAAATAAGTATTTTGGGATATAGATTTCTAAGAAAATCTTTATTTACAGGCCTGCCATATTTAAAATGTGTATCTTTCAAATTTGTATTTGTATTCAAAACCACACAATGAACATTGCAATCTAACATTTTCTCAAAACAAGTAGCTTTTTAAAAAAATGTATATGGGCAGGTCACTGTCCATGTATTAGTTAAAAAAACGTGTTGCTCCAACTGAGGGGGGTGGTATGGTTCTACTGAACCTTTGAATTTACACTGATGATGTAGCAGTATGCAACTAACATATGTTTGTCTTCCCAGTTATGAACACAAGTAAAAAAAGCCAATATTTTTTTAATTTTCTGCATATGAAGAAATAAGGAATTGATCTTCTCTATTTCATGTGTGTACAGCACATCTCCAAGTGAGTGTGCTATAAGTATTTGTCTTATCATATTGAATGCAGGCAAAGTAATGCCCTCAGTTGCATTGGACCACACCCCTAAGCAAAGAGGGCATGCCCTCTTAAGATAACGGTGGTGCTACATGTGTGGAAGCGCTATCTGTATTACAGAAGGGGCCGCACAAGCATCTGCAGCCCCTTCTGTAATTGCAAAGTGACCCTGAGGAAAAGCAAAGCAGGCGCCAACACCTATTTTGCTGCCAGGGCACATTGTTTAATATGGCTCCTGGTAGTTTAGGCCTATAAAGCAGTCTAGCTTAACTCTGAGGTAATGTGTAAAATATTTATGCAGCACTCATGCAGTAATAAAGTGGAAACACAACTCAAGAAAAATACTAAAGCGATTTAGGAAAATAGAGTAATTTGCAATAAAGGAAATGACACAAAAACAACATAAATCCAAGAAGTCGAACCAGAGCTATGAAATTTTAAACTTTGAGGAAAAAGTAGCACCAAGAAGAACAAGCCACCATTTGCTGTTATATGGTAACATAGACTGGGATTTTCTCTGGAGTCCAGTTCCTGC
The DNA here is from genome assembly GCF_964261635.1 of Lissotriton helveticus. Classification (NCBI taxonomy): domain Eukaryota; kingdom Metazoa; phylum Chordata; class Amphibia; order Caudata; family Salamandridae; genus Lissotriton; species Lissotriton helveticus. The sequence continues at coordinate 1,700,832,576 of NC_136061.1, read as the reverse complement.
AGCTTTGAAGTAGGGGGGTGCACTCAGACACCAATGAAGGGTCCAGGACCCGAGAATGCTCCTCTTTGGGGTCAGCACTCACTCCAGCAAAGGCCAACAGCAGGGCTCAGGCAGGTCCAGTTGGTTTGTTGTTCAGCTGGGAAGTTGCAGGAAATGTCTCTGGAAGCTTATTGCGTCTCTGTAGCTCAAACAGGAGGTCAGACAACTGGTCCTTTGAGTCACTTCAGGGAATCTTGGCTTCAAGACAAACAGGTCCATTCTTCTTTCTTCAGACAGCAGGACAATCCTTCATCTGAATCTTCCACAGAACCATGAGTGCTATCCTGTTAGGTTCTGAGGGTGGCTCTTTTATGCTCAGTGCCAGACTATGCATGGGGGTCCTTCTCTTTTTTTAATCCTCATTTGCCTTGTTGCCACCCTTCCTCTAATTAAACCGCCCTGGGTTTACAACCTCTTTTACTGAATACGGGGGCGAGGTAGATAAAAGCTTAGAGAAACAGAGGTCCCCCAGCTCCTGGGCACCCTTGGAAAAAACCACTGGGAGGCCTCCTCCCTCTGCCACTCAATTATGCCCTTCCCATATATCTCTGCACACACAGAATAGAGATTTCCACCAGCCGAGGCAGTTCAAGGCTTAATCATTTGACCATTATCTCCAAAACCCAAAAACCCCTACCTTCACCCATATCTCAATGGAAAAGCCTTCCAGAAATGATATATTTTTCTCGTCTGATCTGAAATACCCAACTTAGCCACACATCTCATTGAATGTAACCAACTATCCTTTGTAGGGGTGACAGGGGAGACCCAGGGCTTACATACCTCTCTTAGAGCCCAAAGCACAGCGTAGAATTCAAGCTTTACAATGTCACTCATGCCCCTACCTTACAAATCAGATCTTCCAGATATGACCAGCTCAGCGCTCACCTTGAGTTGCACACCTTGGACATTTGACAAGCAGCTACTCACGGACTCCGAGAAAGTCTGAATCTTCCGGCACTACAGAAACATGTGCAAGTCATCTTCGTTCGGGCGTCCACACTTGGGGCACACCACCACTCCACCTGCCGAATTTTGAAAGTCTTTGTGGTGTCCAATAGGCCTTGTGCATCGTGAAGAAAGAAATGGTTTCTTCTTAAATATGCGGGTTTTACTATTTTATAAAGCATAGACATTGTTGCTTGCCATTGGTCTTCCATCGCGATCTACGGCAAGCAGATTCCCCCAGGCTCTCCTGTAGCGTGAAAGGACCATCCTCCATCTCGAGTATCAGCCAGTACCACAAGGATTTTTGTTTTTTAAAGAAGCAATTAGAAAAAAAAATCTCTTCCAGTTCATTGGCAGTCCCTATTAAATCACCCAATACCACATACCAACTTTGAATCTGAATGTATTTAAATCTTGAGAAACTGTGGCCCCACTCCTCCGAGCACTGGCTCCACAAAATTGGCTGTCCATTCGGAAATAACTGTTTCAAAATCAGAAGACCCATCTCCTTTATGGAATTTTTATGGAATGATTTAAGGGATATTTTGAACCAAGAGATATCTATTGAGGAGGTGGAAGAGGCTATAAGGGGGGGAAAAAATGCAAACGCCAGGGCCAGATGGTCTCCCGGTTGAGGTTTATAAAACTTTACTCGTTGTTTGAACACCTATTTGAGGCAGTTATTTAATGAGATCTTCCTGTCAGATATTCCTTTGCCATCCTACTGGAATGAGACCAATATAACTTTGATACTTAAGCCTGGGAAGACACCAAAGAGTGTGGATTTGTATAGGCCTATCTCTTTAATAAATGCTGACTACAAGCTCTTTGCTAAAATTATAGAAGGGAGGTTGAATACTGTTATGTCACATTTGATTCATGAGGACCAGAAGGGTTTTAGTAAGGGTAGATTATTGAAAGAGCTGACTTTTTCCCTCATAGGTTCCATAGATATGGCTACATCATATGATCTCCCCTTAGCAGTTATTGCGTTGGATGCTGCCAAGGCGTTTGATCGTGTTAACTGGGTATACCTGCAGACGTTGGCTAAATATCTCAATTTGGGCTTAAATGTATGTGAAACGCTGTCAGCTATTTACCTGGCACCTACAGCAAGGGTGCTGGTTAACGGGGTGTTGACCCAACCAGTGAAGATCAGGCGGGGTACTAGGCAAGGGTGCCCACTATCTCGACTTCTTTTTGTTTTATATGTAGAGCCATTGGCACGGAAAATAAGGAGCACTGAGGATATTGAGCCTTTTTTTAATTTGAAGGCTGGAGCAAGAAGATCGGCCTTTATGCAGACAATATTATAATCTATACACCAAGATTACACCAAACTATGAATTGTCTCCTAGATATAACTCGCGAGTTTGGAAGTATTTCAGGCTATGAAATAAACAAGCAGAAAACAGAAGTTATGGCTTGGAATATGAGTATTGAGGGCATTCCCTGTAAGAAAGATATGAGGTATTTCGGAGTTAGGATTACACATAGTTTAGCTGATCTAACCAAGTAAAATTTAGAAAGGGTTAAAAAGGAGATCAGTGCCAGTCTACGGGGTTGGATGCACTTACCGCTCACATTATTTGGCCGGGTAAGCCTGGTGAAAATGATGATCCTTCCAAAGCTAACATTTCTATTTGAAACAATTCCCTTGGCTTTTAAGAAGGAGTGGTTCATAAGGCTCCAGGGTGAGATTAGTTTGTTTCTTTGGGCATTGAAAGGGCCACTTCTCTCTTGGAAGAAGCTTAGGAGGAAGTTAGTGAAGGGAGGACTTGTGTTGCCAGATTTGCAGCATTACTCCTGCGCATTTCTGTTAAAAAACTGCAGGATGCTTCTGGCCACTCCCACTGACACATAAATGGGTAGAATGTTTAGGAAGATGCTAAAGAAACAGGAAAATGCTGAAAATGGGTTTATGTACAGATTTGCTGATCCAAAATACTTTAAGAAGGTTAGGTTGAAGGTTTTAAGGGAGATTGCGGAAACGTGGTATAGAATTAGAGGGGGTCCTTCTCTTTGTCTCCCCCTAAACTGGTTCTGGTCAGTTCTACCCCCTTTCCTGGGTTTAGTTCCAAACCGTCTGAAGTGACAAAGGAGATGCAGGCCCAGGTGTGACCTGCATTTATCAGTGACTGGGCAGGCAGTTTCAGAAGTCAGGAATGGGGTGTGAACAGCCCTCAGGTTACACTATGAAGCCCAGGAAGTGCAGCATACCACCTTCTACCATACCAACCTGCTCAGGAGAGGAAAATCCTTCCCCAATCCCCAAGGCCCCATTGTCTCCGGCCAGGAGGGCATACACATTAATCCATAGGAAAGCCATTACATGTCAAGACTCTGGACACTATCAGAAAGGCACATTCGGTTTAGGCAGAAAAATGCCAAATAAAAGTGGCATTTTCAGAATAGTAACCTAAAATCCAACTCCAGCTTTGAAGAAGATTTGTTATCACAATTCAAATCAGTGGAAGGCATTTTTCTCTATCTGCTTGAAACTGAAGTTATCCCTTTTTAAGTATAATAAGATAACCCAGAGTTAGTACCTGTCAGACATAAGGGTTTCACCACCACAGAATGACATTGATAAGATCAAGATGTGAGGATAGCATAATGATTAGAATTATTATTATTAGCTCAAAGTAGAGAAAAGGGGTCAAACAGTTAGCATAATAACGGAATCATACAGTAGTCTCAACACCAAAAATGATGTAGGAATATTTGTGTGCACAATCTGTGGTTAACATGACTTCATGCAAGAGTGAAAAAATGGAAAAATACTCAACACCCTTGTGTATACAGTGGCTATACACCCGCTCTTTTCCATTGTTTTTATTAGGGGTGGGCGTAGTTCGCGAAGTAGCGCTACGCGAAGCTACGCGAAGTGCACTTCGCACTATGCGAACTTCACGTAGCACTACGCGAGCTGCGTAGTAGCATGTTCGCACTGTGCAAGATGCGTTTTCAATGATTGCACAGTGTGGACAAGCATCCGGCACTGTGCAAGCATTGAAAACGGCATCTTGCACAGTGCGAGCTGTAGTTTTCTGCTGCTCGAGTAGATTATTACTCGAGCGGCAGCTTTCTCAACGCGAACAGGTAGTTTCTCATTGAGAGCGGTCGCGAGCATGCGCAACCACTCACAATGAGAAACCTGACCTCCTCGCGTTGAGAATCTCCCAGGGATGTCATTTTGCTTGCTCGCGGTCGCGAACATGACGTTCAGGACCGCGAACAAGCAAAAAATGACCGCTGCACTACACTACGCTGCACTACGCATGTTCGCACTGTGCTACGTGCAGCTCGCGTAGTGCGAAGTTGCGAAAACTTCGTAAACTCCGCGAGCGTAGCGTAGTGCTTCGCCCAGGGTTAGTTTTTATATAAACATTTTAGGACACATGTCCAGAATATTGACAAATAAGATGACCAGATTCCTTTTACTTACAGCGTTCTACGGAGTACCATTATCATGGCACCCTACCATTTATAGGCACTTTACTCTTTATTAGAGAAATATCTCAAAGAGGGATTTCACCTATTATACACATTTTCTTCCTCCCTCTGTGAGCTCGCTCACCAATCCTTCTACGATAGATGCATTCTACAATGCATCTTTAGCCTTCCAAGAAGGCGGCTGGCGGTACTTTCACAATTCTATTCACGAACACGGCGCTGTTGGACTTGGCCCTTTTTGCAAGGTCATCCCGGAACTTCTTGCCTTCTTCCTCTATTTTGTCTGACCTTTATTGTTGGTTTTATGACTCTGGGCACTTTGCCACTGCCGATCTGTGTTAAAGTGTATATGCTCTCCCTATTAAAAATTGATGTATGTAATAATGATTCCATGATTGGCTTGTTTGGTTTACTTGTCAGACCCTAGTACAGTGCACTGAGTGTGCCCAGGGCTTGTAAATCCAAATGCTTCTGGTGGGCTTGTAGCACTAGGTGTGCCACCCACAGAAGCAGCCTTGTAAAATGTGTCTAAGGGCTGCCATTGCAGAGCCTGTGTGCAGTCTGGTACTGCCATGTTGACTGGGCAAGTGCACCCACTTGCCAGTCCCTAAACCTTCCCTTTTCTTCATATCAGACACCCCTATGGTATGCCCAAGGGCAGGGTGCATTGTAAGTATAACGTAGGACATGCCCTGGTGTGTGTGGAATGTCCTAATAGTGAATTACAGCCATTTTCGATTTTCACTATTGCAAGGCTACCTGTTCTCCATAGGCCGGAATGGGCAGTTAGATTATTACATTTTATAATCCTAACTGACTCAGGGACCATGGTAAAAAATTGAGTTTAGTATGCCTGAACTGATAAAATACATCTTTTAGTGAAGTTGGTTTTAACATTCTGTGTTTAAAAATACCACTTTTAGAAAGTAGGTATTTTCTTGTCTAACTATCCAGGCCTGCCTCTGGTAGGTTGTGTATTCCTTGTCTGGAGTTTGAGTGACAGGGCTGGGGGATTCGAGGTGACAGGGTGAGTCCACCTAGTGGTGACTAGAGAGATCTGCATCTAGATGTGAGGGAGGAGTTGCACCTGGGACCTGAATAGGACTGTGCCTTCCCCCCACAGTGCTGGCTCAAACCCGCTGTGGTGCGTCTGATGTCTCTGCCCTGCACTGTGAAAGACGAGAAGGAATCATGTAAACAAAGTGCTCCAGGGCTGGGCTTTCCCTCCACAATGCTGGCTCTACCTCTTGTGGGACATCTGATGTTTCTGCCCTGCACTGTGAAAGGAAAGAAGGAGTCATGTAAACAGAGTGCTCCAGAACTGGTTTGGACTGGGCAAAGGCCCCTCTGCCCTCAGAGGACAAAGGATTTTGGAGTATAAATATTGGGACCCTGATCCCAAGAAATTAGATCACTTTTGGACAAACAAGAAGAAACCTCTGCTGAGGAGAGGAACCTAAAGAAACTGAGGAGAGACTATTCCTCAACTGAAGTGCGGCTTAGGGGATTGGCCTGCAGTGGTTGCCTTACTGCCATAGAGAGGAGAAAGAACTTTGTGTCCTTTACGTTCAAATTATGAAGGATCTCCCAGGGCTTGGAAAGGAGCGTGCCTCCTGCTGAAGTCTCAGGGACAACAGAGTTCAACCCCCAGCTCCACAGAGTTCTTTGGAAGAGCCTGCTGCTGTTTTGGGCCTTCTGAGGGACTGCGTGTCGCAAGGAGCTGGAAGCATGACTCAACGAGGAAGAAGCTTGTCGCCGTCGCTGTTGCTACCGTCGCACTTCTGAACAAGGGTGTCGCCGCTGGAGCTGTCGTATTGCACCGCATCGAGAGAAGCATCTCGCAAGGAAGAGGAAGCGTGTCGCCATCGCTGCCGTCACACTTCTGAACAAGGGTGTCGCTGCTGGAGCTGTCTTATTTCACCGCATTGAGAGAGGTGTCTTGAAATGAGGAAGAAGCGTGTCACCGTCACAGTGGCTGCCGTCGCATCTCTGAACAAGGGTGTTGCCGCTGTCGCATTGCATCGCATCGAGGAAAGCGCCTCACATCCCCGAGAAGCGTGCCGCTGTCGGTGCTGCTGCTGTCACATTTATGAACAAGGAAGTCGCCGCTGCAGTTGTCGCATCGTGAGGAAGCTTTACGCAAACGTGGGAGAAGACTGTCGCATCTAAAGCTGTTGCTGTTGCACTTCTGAACAAGGGTGTCGCCGCTGCAGTCCACGCATCGAACCGAGAACTTCTCGCATCTCCAGAGAAGCATTCAGCATCTGGAAGATCTTCACGTCTTTATTTCTTTGCACCGGAACTTTGCCGTATTTCCATCACTGCGACATTACTTGTCGTGAAAGTGCAACACATCGTAAGGTACATTGACGCAAAGTGTTGCATCTTAAGAACTGAACTAAACTAAGCTAAAACTACCATCTTAAAGTAACAGTATTGTGTCTTTTTGTCGTTTATGGTCTTGTGGTAAATCTATATAAAGTATACTTATTTGTTACATAAAACCTTGTGTGGTATCCATCTGTAGTTTTGTCACTGGGTTACTGCATGTGGTCACAAATGCTTTAAACACTGCCTCTGAGATAAGCCTGTCTGCTCCTGCCAAGCTATCAAGGGGGTGAGAAGGGGTTATTTAGGAGTGTACTCCCCTTATCCTGACTAGAGGCAAGGGTCCCTATTTGTCACAAGTACCTACCTGTGCCAACTAGAGACCCCCAAATCTAACAGGCGCTAACACACTTCAGGCAGCGATCCAGAAGAGATACTGTCTATCTGTGAAACATAACATATATTGAAATCGTCTCAAGCCTGAACACAGACAGGCATACAAAAGGATGGGTAGGGTTGGCTCCTCTTGACTTTCGCCAGAACCTTGAGTACTTCCAATCATGGAATACACAATACAGCTGTACTCTAAGACTCAAATTCTTCATAGTTTTGACTCTGTTTTGTGTTTTCTATGACAGTGATCGATGATGAAGCACCCTCTCATTTAGACTGAGGGCAATTGCCTCTAACTTTAAGGAGGTAGGAGGATACCTCCACTTTACCCCATGTTAATCATTCACCACACACAAATTGTTTGCCATTCATGGAATATGACAAAACAGTGATTTCTGCTTTTTCCATTCCTCGTCATGTTTTTTTTTCTCCATTTTTTCACTCTAGCAGAAAGTCATGTTAACCGCAGAGTGTACACACAAATATACCTATATCATATTTGGTGTTAAGATTACTGTATGATTGCATTATTATGCTGACAGTTTGATCCCTTTTCTCTACTTTGAGCTAATAATAATAATTCTATTCACAATGATATCCTCACATCTTGACCTAATTAACAGATGCATAGCATCCCCCCACGGACTTACCTGTGACAAGTCTTTCAACAGCTCAAGTCCCTTGCGGATCCAGTTGCAGTGCCTCCAGTCACCTGCCTCGCCTTCCTCCTTTTTGCTCTCTCTCTCTCTCTCTCTCTCTCTCTCTCTCTCTCTCTCTCTCTCTCTCTCTCTCACTCCAGTCTCTCTCTTTCTGTAACTTTTATGTTTCTTTACATACTCTTGCTGCCTTTTCTCTCACTCTTAAAGCAACTTTTTGGGCTTTTTTACTCACTCTTTGTGCCTTCTCTCTCACTCTTTGTGCCTTTTCACTCTTTGTGACTTTTTCTTTCACTCTTACTGCAATTTTTCTGTTTAGTTTCTCATGCTCTTTTTGCCTCCTTGTGTCATTTCTCTCACTCTTTTCCCCTTATCTCTCTGAATTTTCCATGCCATTTCTCTCACTCTCTGTCATGGCCCTGTGCTCCGTAGATGCCAATACCTCCTGTGCCCTGTGTATGGTGGCCTTCCAGGACAAAGCGCATGTTACTGTACCTTGATGGTTGGTCAATGATACCAACTGCCTTGTGGAATTTGATGCCTGCACTGATATACTTGAAGATATTCCATGGGGCCCTTAAGCCATTCCACTACTGATTAAGGTTATTGATATCCCCCGGGACCTTAAGGCTATCTATCACTTCTTCCCACTATCTCACTTAGTGCCACTCCCTTGTGTACATCGGCATACTATTAGCCCTGCAATTGGGGTTCTTAGTTCTCTGGGCTCATTTAGTGCTCTCCCGCCTGTGTTTCACTCCACTGCTAGCTCCTAGCATGCCACTTCCCGCCATCTTCCAGCTTGCCACCCTCCCTGTTAGTTCCTCCCAACTCCCAGAACTACCTATGGAGGCAGCTGCATGGCCATCCATCGGACGCTTACAGTGGGTGCACCCTGATGCGCAGAAGGCCACAAAAGACAAGTACGCCTGCACCCGTCCATGCCTGGACCACGCCCAGCACCACGAAACCCGGCCCTCCGCACTCCCACAAGCACTCCACCACAGATATCCGTGCCCTGGATGTAACAACAACTTCTGTCTCGCTTCACCCCGCTCCACAAAGGGGCCATTTATCTTAATCCACTGCAATCTAGTAGGTGCTGGTTCACCTCCACACCAGCACCTACGAGAGTGCTACACTCTTCTAGTAAAAGGCAAGCAGTAATACCCCAGTGCCTGTGCCAAAGGCCCAGAGGCAGATCAATAGCTTTTTTGCATGCCTTAACCTGGAACCAGCTCCCACTGGAGCTACGTTTAGTCGACAATTCACTGACAATCCTTGGAGTAGCTGTATTATAAGTCTCCTATCATCATCATCACTGACCATCACCACAGCAACCAGCCGCACCGGTCGAGACGTCCCTGGAACAACTCAGCTGCCTCCTGATCAATGCCAGCTCCCTATGCAGACACACCACAGAAGTTTGGGACACCATCTTCTCCCCCGCCCCTGACATAACCTTCATCACAGAGACCTGCCACACCCTTAGGCTAAAAAATGAAACTCTTTGACCGCACCAACAAACATGTGCGTGGCATCAACATCTTACACAAGGAATCGTTGACCTGAACCACCAGTAATGACGAAAACACACCGATCATGGAACACATGAACTTCGTTTTCCACACTGAAGACAAAACCACCATCAAAGCACTCTCGCATACTGTTGGAAAGTGGGTTTTAGTAATGGTAAATTTGTATCTACCACTGCCAATAAGGCCGCCAACACAGTCTAGGGTCAGTACAGGTCTCAATAAATTATTCCCATGCACAAGCCTGGGTAGCTGCGGCAAGCAGGCAGGCTAAATGTTGGAGAAAGTTATGTAAAGCACTTAAATACACCAATTCAGTAAATGATTAGGACATGGCTCACAATAAAAATCCCACACCAATTTATAAAAATAGGAAAAAAATTGTCTATAAAATGACACCAAAATGACAAAAATCCAACGTGGGGATAGCACTTATAAACTTATAGCGGCACTTTGGGGCATCTGGTTGTGCTTGACCAGGATAAAGTCAACGTTTCAGGCCAACCACGATGGTGACCTGCTCAGATACCCCTCGAGGTAGGTCTATGTTGAGATTTTACCTTCTAACTTAGAAACTTTTCTGGAGCTTTTTCTGCTGGGGTCCCACGATGCTCTTCACTAAGCATGGGCAAAATTTGCGAATTTGCAATCCGCATGAATTTGTAATTGCGATTCGTAAAAATCCCCAAAATTCCGAGCTTGCGAATTTTTATTTTTTGCGAGTTTGCGAGATTTTTTACCAATTCGGGAACGAGAACTTGCGCATGCGGTCGCAATGGTTGCGAACAAGTTGTTACCAGCCTGCTCGCGATGCCTTTTTCCTGTTTCAGGTCGCAATGACGTGTTCGCGTTTGAAATTTCCTGTTTCGGGTCACAATGACGTGTTCACGTTCGCAATTTCCTGTTTCGGGTCGCAATGACGTGTTCGTGATCGCGGCGTCGCTCGGCCAGGTACCAAAATCTCGCAGCGCACGTGAACAGGGAGGAAAACTCATCAGCGAACGCAGAATCATTGTAAGTCAAAGCCGCGCGCGCGAGATTGTATTTTTGAAGCGTGAACAAGAAAAAAAAATCCGCCAACTCGTGTCCCTTGGAACGTCCATGTACTGTGTTTAGCTGCAACTCTCCTGAGTTGCGGCAGGTCTTTGGATGTCCTCCGGTGACCACCACTCTTCACTCCATTCATGTGGGGTTTCTTCTAATCCGGTTTCTTCTTGGCAGGCGTCCACCTTGATCCTGTCCTCTCCGGTAAGGCTGCCCGTCTTTACTTCTCCCTCAGTGTTCATTCTCCTCACATCTTCCTCATTCCTCCTTCTCGTCGGTGACTTCCGTGTCTGGGTTCTCTTTTCTTTTATGTCTGCTGATCGGTCAGCTGGTCGCGCGGTCGGGATCTCAATTTGGTCCGACCATCGGGAGGCGGGGCTTCAATCCTGCTGAGACGAAGCACAGTCCTTCCTTAGTGTTTTTTCCTCTACTGCGAGACCGTTTAGCCACGGGAAGAAAAGGGACTGTGACTTTGGAATAGGGGTAATTCGTACCTTAATACCGGGACCTGGGGCCCTTCCTCACAGGGCGTTGATGGCTGCGTGTTTCCATATTTCCAGGAAGGCAGCTGTGCTTATATAGATGTTGAGAAAAGGGGTTTGTCGAAGGTGTGGTGGGGCAGCAGTCTGCTGGGGTCCAGAGTGAACGGGCTTCATGATTGTTGTGTTGCTTTGTTTCATGGGGGACATAGTGTAGTCACATTTAGTGAGCCAATTTTTGAAGTTTTTAATGTGCCGTTCCAGGGTGCCTGTGGTATTTGGCTTGTTCTCGAGTAGGGCTGTCATCCAGTTCACCTCTGCTACCTTGTTCCAGTGTCAGAGTGACTGGCTCACTGTGGGAGCTCTACTGGGTAAATGGATTTTGATTATAAAGCTGCCTATCAAGTGGTCTCTCCAGGTGATTCTACTAACCACCACTTATGCTGAAACATTGAAAGGCACATTTATATTCCTGCTAATTAATGAACACTAAGCAGTACTTCACCTTCTAGCTATCATAGATGCAGTCTTGATCACAGAGACATAAACAACCCTCACATCTTTCCATACCCTACAAGTAATAGTTACCACAGGATAAAGTATCCATCAAACAGATCATGTACATAAATATAGGCCTCTTGTCATCCTTAAGTCCTCCTGGCCTTCTGTCAATCAAGCAAGCAAAACTTATCCATATAGAAATTCTTAAAATTTATCATCACCTCATCCATCCAGCATTCCCACTAGATCCTGCTTGGTGATATCAATCTCCTAGACAACTCCAGCATGATAGATATGAGAGGCACCCTCATTAACCTCATTAACAGTCTCAATGTGATGTGGCATGTAACACAACCACAATGCTCCAGGTGCTAAATCCTTGTCTTCGTCCCAAAAAGAGAACAATAATCACTCAGTTCTCTCCAAGACTTCTCCATTTAACTCAGTTTTCTCCCTCCACATCTGAAGTGAACACTCTTTTAACCCCCCGTTAATACCCGATGTTGTCGGTCAGCCATTGGTCAACACTGGGGAAGCACATAAAGGCCCCTCTGGTGCAAAGCACCAGAAGGATTCCTTTATTATTTTTCAAACTCAGGATGCTCGGGGAGAGTTGCCTGAACAGCCAGAGTCTTTTATTTTTAGTGTAATCACAATCAGGTGGAGGGCCTGCTGATGTTATTACACTACAGTAAAAGTAAAACGAGGCGATGGGCTCATTCTACTTTCATTGCCTAAGTGCTCGGGGGACAAACCTCAGCCCCTTGAGCACTGGTAGGGGTGGGAGAGGTATTGTTGGAAAGAGAAGAATCTCTCCTTTCCAAAGATATCTTTCTCCAATGGGTTCCTGCCTGGGGATCGCCATAGGAGAGCGATCCCAAAGCAAATCTCCAGCCACAAGAAACTAGGTATGTTGGGCAGCGGCCCCTTTAGCAAGGGTTTGTGCTCTGCCCACCCCCTTACCAGATCAGTCTTTCTGCCCCTCCCTGGATGACAGATGGAGTAATTACACCCAATCCGCCCCCCCACCCCCGGAGGGCAGACAGTCCACTAGATATTAGGGTTGATTTAATAAATAATTATTGAGGGTGGGGCTGACCATTATTGGCATGACCATGCCCAAGCCCCAGAAAACTATTATGACAGTCTTTATGCCCCTCCATGCAGACAGATAGGTGTGGTAACCTCCACTCCCCTCCCCTCCAGGGACTGCAGAAAGCACAGGGTATGTTTTTCTTAAGTATAAGGGTGGAGGTTGCCTATCATGGGCATGGCTATGCCACCTGCCCAAAAAGAGAGAAAGTCTTTCTGACCCCTGGGGTGCGGTTGGGGGTAATCATCCTAATTTGCCTCTGGGGGGCACAAAGTCCACTAGACAACATGGTCTAATTTCAAAATAAATTTAGGAGTGGGGACTGCCCACTTTGTGCATGGCCATGCCGCCACCTGCAAAAACAACAGTGACAGCCCACTGGACACCAGGTAATGTTTTATATTAAACTATGGGATGGTGGGTGCCCACCATGGGCATGACCATTCTACCACCCTAACAAGAAGCCATACAGAGTTTCTACCTCCATTGGGTGTATTGGGGCAACTACTCCAATCTGTGCCTCCCAGGAGGCTGAAAGCCCACTAGACACCAGGGACTACATGTATGCAGTATTTTGTTAGGGGGGCAAACCCCTTGGCATGGAGCCATGCTGTCGCCAACCTTGTGACCCAACAGAACTTCGGCCCCCGGGGGTGGATAGGGGTATTCAACCTCAATCTGCTCCACAGGGGTCAGAAGACCCAGTAAACACCATGCATTTTAAAAAGGAGCCAAAACAAACAAAAGAAGGTTGAAGCCTACAATCTCCCCTGAAGGGTCAATGGTGTCTTTCTGCTCCAATGCGAGCAGGTAGGAGGTTTGCCCCAATCGAGTAAATTGTCCTAAATATGGCCCGTGGAGAGTTACCTTCATATAAGGGGACCTGTGTTTTACCATACTTTTTACGGTGTGTGAATACAGGGGCACACCCCTGCCTCTCCTAAAGAAGCTAAGGGGGTATTCAAAATGGGAGTTTTTGTTTATGTTCCACATGAGCCTGCATTTTTATCAATGTGTGTGTTTAATTTTTCTCACTATGTACGCTATGACATTACTTTTCATTCACCAGAGTGTATCTTGCTTTAAATGTCTACATCATACAAGCTGGAGGTCGTATGCTTAAACAACCATGTATGAATGTGTGAGTGGTGCATGCTACAGTGAACACATGTGCATTTTAAAACCAGGAGTTCCCAAATTTTGACCCATATGCACATACCTTGTACCCTCACATGGACTATCAGATGATGTGATGTTTTGCATAATGTGATACACAGTAAATTGTGCTTCATCTTACTCACTGTATATGAAATCACGTTGCCCCTGTGGCTATTACCTGATATACGTCCTGATGAAAGCCCCGGCATTGTAGCCCAGTTATATGTGCTGAAACATGTTGACGGCTTAAGTGAGAGTCCTATGACCATGCTATCCTTGTGTACGCCCGATTCATTTCTTTAAAATTCATACCCACTTTCACTGTTATTAAAGGGATACCTTAGAGAAAGTGAGGTATTTTTAATCTTTAGCTCTCTGGTACGATCTGTCTACGTGCTCCTGGAATATCAGTAGAGCCCACCCTGGCTTTTAGGGGCTGGGGTGAACCCGATGATGAAGCATGGCACTACCAGATTGGGTGAGAGTCACATATGTTGATTCATTTCTGTTCTGGTCTCTGAGAGAAAGACCAGGAGTGAACTTTTGGGGTAGTCCTCCCGACACTAGTGAAAAAAGAAGGTTGTGTGGGTGTTGCACTCACCCTCACCTTTTTTGGGGGTGATGCCCTCACCCCCAAAGAAGAACAAACCAATATGTTTTGCCTCCTCCTGAGGAAGACAGGAGATTTGCCCCAATTTGCCCCTGGAGGCCAAAAAGCAAACTGCATTGCAGGAATATATACGGGGTTGGATCTGACCCATCCTAACATCTGCACCACTCTCACCCCTAAAGCCTCAACAGTCCTTCTGCTCCCTTACAGGCAAAGAAAGCCAATCCCAATGGCAAATGAGAAGCGATTTGATTCTTCTGGGTGTTTTTTTAAAATATGGAGCAGGAGACTGTGGCTCGCTACCAATATCGTTCCACTGGCAGTCGTTAAATTTAGCACTTGGTAGGCTGGCACCTAGGAAAACCTGCCAGACCAACACAGTTCTGACAACTAGACATGAGTGGGAGTCTAGAGTGGTACACTTCATGTGGATTCCACAGCATTTTCTTACCCACAAAGCTCTGCAAACGGCAAGCTGTGACTAAAAACACAACCTTACCTCACATGTCTAAGAGGTAACCTTCTGTAATCATCTGGGGAGCCATATATTTCCAACCACCCAGCATTTTCCCAAATCTTCTGATAACAATGGTACCTCACTTGTGTGGGTGGACCAAGAGACCTTAACACAAAAGGTCCTAAAGCTCGAGGTGAAGAGATCAGTAATAAGGATAGCTGCAGGTTGTAGGGGCCGTGCTCAGCCTCCACCCGTAAAAATCTACAAACCACAGGCATTTTATAAACCTAAACAACCAGGGACTTCCATGGTGGTGTGCCTTGTGCGGATCCCATGAGGATTTCTTACTCACAATGACCTGCAAACCTCAAACTTTGCCTTTTAATCACACGTTTTCTTTACACGTCTGAGATGAAAACAGCCAATTTCTGCAGGAATCCACAGAACTCCTACCACTCAATGTTAACCCACTTGTGCCTCAAAGAACAGTGTCAATAACAAATGTGTGATTGCAGACAGGAAAGAATATGAAAGAAAAACAGAACCCTCAACAACCTCGCAAAACTAAGTGTCTCCTCACATCACATAGACAGCTCATCAGCTAAACTAGAGCCAAATACTATACAAACACAATGAATAAAGCTGATAACATAAGTAGAATGTTCTTCACACAATTAAGCACTGCTTCTTACCTTTGCCTGATTTTGCAAATCCACAGGTAAGTACAAGGTTATCAACCTCTTATTCAATTAACAAATACAGAATATCTGACAGCATACTGTCAATACTAAGCCTGATTTTACCATGGCTCACTCCATTACATACTGAAGCCTACAATGAGCATCCTGTAAACCCCAGTTCATGTAATCTTGTCAGCATCCGCTGCTCCCTAATGCCTCCTTCTATGAAGATGATGCCTTACCCTCCCACACTGGGCAAACAG
Source organism: Lissotriton helveticus (assembly GCF_964261635.1). Classification (NCBI taxonomy): domain Eukaryota; kingdom Metazoa; phylum Chordata; class Amphibia; order Caudata; family Salamandridae; genus Lissotriton; species Lissotriton helveticus. The sequence goes on along the minus strand of NC_136061.1, from coordinate 1,700,816,936 downwards.
CAGGTGGAACACATGCTCAATAGATCCAACTTCAGGGAGGTACCAGTAACCAATTGTCATCAGATGAAAGAGAGAAACTAGTGGACACAACTCAAGAGAGAGGGAGGGAGGAGGGAGGTAATGGGGCACCAGTTGGAGAGTTTGAATGTAATGCACCAGCAATACACTGAGAATACTGTAAGCGATGCTTAGACTGTACAGTATGTAAAGTGTTGATACACTAAATGCCAATAAAATCTGTTTTAAAAAAAAATAAAAGATGATGCCTTACCCTGATACTTCATCATAACTAAGAAAAGCTTTTCTAACAATACTAATCATTGTGAATGCTTCCCTCACTCAAGATATATTCTCTGAAGTTCTCAAGTTATGCCATACATTGCCACTTGGAAACTACAGGTTCAGCACTCATCTAATCTTTGTTAATTCGTGGGTAAAATAATTGATTAGAACAGTCTACACAAAACTTCAAGCTCAGTCATTGCAAACCATCTCAAGCACTAACAAAGAGGTTTCAGATAAGTCTGCTGGAAAGAAACACCTGCATCATTAACCATATAGCCTTACGCTAATGGCCATAGATAAAGGTGGCATGATATTAACATTGCTGGATCTAACAGTCACAATCAACACCATTTATCACCACACCATTATCCATGCGTTGATCTTGCCTCTCAAACAGACACCAGTTCGTTCACAGCAGCACTATCAGACCACAGAAGGTCTTATCATCTGCAGGGTTTCCAGGGTTCCATCAAATGCCCGTCATCTGCAACCTTTACATGGAGCCCCTTGGATCACTATACACCAGTAACATCAATAACGTTTACAAATATACCGATGATGCACTTTTCTATTTGATAGCCTCCTCAACTCCAGGCATTATTCGCCCTCAAAAACTGCATGTAGCACACCTAACACCTACCTGAAGAACAGCCACACCAAACAGATCCAAATCAGGTTCAAAGAGATGCGCCTTGACACAATTTGAAGCCCAACTTTCATCCAATTCAATCAGGGTCTGCACAAAAGAGGCTGTATTTAGAATAGAGCTTTAAGGAATAAAACCTAACATATTTGCTTAGTGTTTCATTGTCACCTTTCATATAAACTTCTTCTGATGGCCCCAAGCAAGCAAAGTGTCTCTGTGCTCACAAAGCATCCTACAACATGATAATTGCTAGGGGCCCATACAAATGTCATATAAATATACGATGTTTTTAATTCAGAAAGCAACAGCTATGCACTTAAAAGAAGGAAAGAGCACTGCACTTAAAGGAAGAGATGAAGAGAAATACTCGAAATTAATAGCTAAAAAAACTAACTCCACAGTGTAATAACAATCAACCTGGAAGGCCTATTGGCTTTAACATATGCTAGTCCCAATACATAAGTGGGAGCTACTGCATTTTTCATTACACTTCATAATAAATTGATCAGGCATATGACATTTGACATAACTTCACCCAATTAACAATGGTCGATATAAAATAATGTTAGGTCTATTATTAGAAGAATACACTAGAGGAAATCATCAGGCAATCAGGCATAAAACTACATATATGTAAATAATAACACTTGGAAAATCAATATAATATCCCCCAAAAGGATTAACACATTGAAAATCTTCCAATCCATGATTTGTCAAAGAGGAAACGTACACAAAACTCCTAGAGTATTATGGTAAACTAAAAGATTCCTTAATTCTACTGCCTTTGTAGTTATCTTTCAGATGAGGCCTAAGGCATCGAACACTTCTTTACCCAGTGACCAACTCAGCCCTATAGTCTTTTTCAATAGCCTCCTGTGTTTCGCATAAGATTTCCTGTAACACAACCATCTGGTACATAGTTACAAAATTACAAATATGTCCAAAATAACTATTGGCTAAACAATATACAACCATCTTTAGAGGCCCTAACAAGGAATATCACAATGCAAATATCGCAGAGGACATTATGTGGTGGGGAGGTCACTCCAAGGTTTGAGGGTGATGTGTGAGAAGGCACAATCTGCTCTGATCTTGTGAATGAGGGGCATGTGTATGAGTGAGAGACCAGAAGAGGTGAGTTGCCTGAAGGGGTGGTGGAAGTGGATGCGTGCATTGAGGTAAGTTGGCCTATGTTTTACAGAGCCTTGTAGGTGTATGCGTTTATGTATGAGGAACCAGTGGAGTGTCTTGAGGTGTGGTTGTGTCTTGGTAAATTGTGGATGAGTCTGGCTGCGGCATTCTGGATGGTTTGGAGTCTGCTCAGGAAGTGTTTTTTGATTCCAGCATAGACTTCTTTGCCGTGTTCGAGTCTGCTTTTTATGAGGGCTTGTGTGACTGTTTTCCTGGTGTTTTCCGATATCCACTAAAAGATTTTTTTTCAGCCTCTTAAGCAAGGGAAAGCAGTGTGGTGGCTGTTTTGACCTGTGCTGTCATGTCCAGTTTTTCGTCCCAGGTTTCTGGCAGGAATGGTAGAGGTAGAGGTGGGCCTGGGGACCACCAGGCTCCAGGTGGAGTCCCATGGTTTGTCAGAGGGATAATCCTCAGCAAAACTGTTGCCTACTATAGTTATCTGTGAGATTACCTGCAACACCATAGATGTCTACAGACTTTTGAAAGTATCAACCCATAAAGGCTTATTAGGCTTGGGATAGGGTTTTTTTATTGCTGAAACTTTTCATGTTAAACAGTTTCGACATATGGAATCTGCCATTGTATTTCCCTCTGAACCAATCAGGTCTATAGCATTTCTCCTGGACTCGTTATCATAAATAAATCTATTTGAATTTTTACCCTAGGCAGAAATGCAATTTCTAATTGTGGGCTGACAATGAAAACGCTGATATCACCTGCATAATCTAAAGCTTTCCTGAATAATCAAATCAAGATTTGGTTGAGGGGTTTATAATGACCAAGAGAAGGGACTTGATAGGAGGCAGCCCTGGTGTGTCCCCATTTAATATTGAAAATGGACAAGCACTTCTGTTTGATACAGCTTGCTCATACCTGGTGCAAGTATAATTCACTAATTGTAGCGATACATTATTTAGTGAAATTGAGTTTTCTTCCACAAAGACTCAATTGTCCCTGGCTGAATGTCTTCTGGACACAGAGGAATATAACCATGAAAGGAAGATTATGGGTTTGCGCTTGATTAATCAGAGTGATTTCTATATTGGAATACTCTGCTTCAACCAAGGACTCGACAATGATGTTCCACTGAAACTTAGTCAGGAGGAAAGGAGTTGGTTCTGTTAGCCAAGAGTCTGACATAGATTTTCCCATGTATGCTCACCAAAGAAATAGGAAGATGAGGTGAACATTATTTCAAGCCTCTAGTCTTTTCAGGGAAAATTAGGAAACAACTTATTATACAATTTTGCAGCCAGTCCATTTTCACCCTAAACTTTATTAAAGGGAATTTGTTCTATGATTTTGCTTTTTGAATTTGCTGACATAAATGGGAATAGAAAACATTAGATGAGTACAGGCTAAACCAAAGCTAGTATTATTTTTTTGATATCTTATGATAGAGAGCTGTTTAAAAGTTGTAAGGAGTATATTCATTTCAGAGAACTAGCTTGGCAACTCCTGTTCATCTAGCATGCAGTTTATTATTTCCCAACACTGAATATCATTTGACATTGAGAGCTAAGATTGTTCCCTAGTGCTGACTGTATTCGTGTGCAGTTGCTCTTCTCCTTTAGCTTCAAATCTATCGTTCTTTTCTTTACCATTTTCCCAATCACCAGTTAATTTACCACCTATGACTGCTTGATAGTACAGCAGGCAGAAATGTATAGCCATAGCCAGCAGCGCTGTTGGAAACTAATGGAGCTCTGCTCTAGCAAATTCAGGCTGGGTGGTATCTACTTTAACAGTGTGATATAGTGTCACAGGAAGTGTTGAGGGAATTTCACACCCATCAGCGCTCCTCTGACCCTTTGCCAAGTTAGAGAATTGTTGGCCATTTAAGCCTAGTTTGAATGCAGCGGTCATCTGTGTTTTCCTATACAATTTGCCTTTGCTTTGTATTTGAAGGGCACTCATTTATTGGGCAAACAATACTGCCTTTAACCTGAAACTAATGTGAACTTTGTGCTGTCAGTACAAAAGAAAGGGCCTAATTACGATGGCGGCCAGTCGGATGACTGACCACCATCACAGGGGGAATGAGAGCACCCGACAAAGAGTTGGAGGTCCCACTCACCCTACTATAAGACCGCCATGTAGGCAGTTGGAAAACGTCTTTTTCTACTGAGGCTTGTGGTGCGGCCCAGAAAAAGAGCTGCAGCACAAGCCACAGTTGAAAAAGGCACTTTGTGCACATGCATGCGCCGTGTGCCAGGTACCATCTGGTGCCTGGAACACAGTGCTTAGATGTGTAGGGGACACTACAGTTACCCCCCCCCCCCAGGCCACTAAGCAGTGTCCCACAGGGGACAGGGCCCTACTTGGGGCCCAAAAGTCCCTTTCCGACACCCTTTTCATGACAGTGCCGTGCCATGAAAAGGCTATCAGAAAAGGACATCATAATCCTCACGGCGGTACCTGCACAGGCATTGCCTCCATTCCGGATCACAATTCTGACCCGCCCTGTCGGGATCAGTAGATCCTATTGGAGGTCCATCCCCCACAGTCAAGCGTCCGACCGCCTTCATCGTAATGCAGCAGTAGGGCCGAATGGCTCTCTGTCGGTGGGACCACTTCCGACAGGCCCACCGACATCATAATCATGACCAAAGTTCCTTCTGGCTCACAATGTATTCTTTGGGTATTTTGGTGTTTAAGCAGCTCTGAGGGGCCAAGTGTCACTGCTGACCTCAAATCAAATGAGACCACAGACAATTTTGTTTACTAATTATTAATGAGTTCTTGGGAAAAATATTACCATCCGTGAAATGCTGGTGGCTGATAATAAGCATGAAGTATCCCTCTTGAGCCAATGCCTGAAGAGGCTCACAAAAACAAGGCAATCACTAAAGGGATACTCCTACCCTATCTTTGTATGTGCAGAGTTTCGCAACCTGACTGCAGAATCTCCGCAATCATAAATGTCAATTAGTAAAAATTAAACTGGTTGTTTGTGGATACCCCAAAAAATTGTAAACTTACACAAAATTGTAAGTTTAATTTTGTGAACCATGTCCTGAGTATTTATTACACATCTTTGTTTCTCTGCAGCGCTGTCCAAAGCACTAGCTCAAACATGGGCGTCCGCAGACATTTTTTCAGGGAGGGGCAAAATGTCAACATCATCACCATCCTCTGACATGATATGTGCCAGGTGGGGCACAAGAAACACTGGGGCGCAGGACGAGCCATGGGGGGCAGGAAGTAGGCCGCATATGATCTCAAACACCATAGGGTTGTTGTGCCACAGCCATCTCATTCTTTTGTGGCACCCCAAAATCTATACCTGCCCTGGTCCCTAAAATTACCCCCTAGCACCCCAAAATCCATACCCACCCTGAACACTAAAATTACCCCCCCCCCAAAACTCATACCCTCCCTGAATCCTAAAATTACGCCGCTGGCACCCCAAAACCCATACCCACCCTGAACCCTAAAATTACCCCCTAACACCCCAAAACCCATACCCACCCTGAACCTTAAAATTACCCCTGCCCCCCAAAACTCATACCTGCCCCAAACCCTAAATTTACCCCCCTGGCGCCCATAACCCATACCCACACTGACCTCTGAAATTGTCCCCCTGGTACCCCAAAACTCATACCCACCCTGAACCCTAAAATTACCCCCCTGGCACACCATAACCCATACCGCCCTGACCCCTAAAATTATCCCCCTGGCACCCCAAAACCCATACCCGCCCTAAACCCTGAACCCTAAAATGTCCCCCCCTTGCACCCCAAAACCCTAAATGTACCCCCCTGGCGCCCATAACCCATACCCACACTGACCTCTGAAATTGTCCCCCTGGCACCCCAAAACTCATACCAACCCTGAACCCTAAAATTACCCCCCTGGCACCCCATAACCCATACCGCCCTGACCCCTAAAATTACCCCCTAACACCCCAAAACCCATACCCACCCTGAACCTTAAAATTACCCCTGCCCCCCAAAACTCATACCTGCCCCAAACCCTAAATTTACCCCCCTGGCGCCCATAACCCATACCCACACTGACCTCTGAAATTGTCCCCCTGGCTCCCCAAAACTCATACCCACCCTGAACCCTAAAATTACCCCCCCCCCCGGTACCCTAAAACCCATACCCACCCTGAACCCTAAAATTATCCCCCTGGCACCCCAATCCCTAACCCACCGTGAACCTTAAAATGACTCCCTGGCACCTTAAAACCCACAACCACCCTGAACCCTCAAGTTACCCCCTGGCACCACAAAAGCTGAACACTACATTCTGATTGTGTATTGCGCCGTCACCCTGCTCAGGGAGGATCTGCTGGTCCGGATCGGCTCGCCCTGGTCCGGTTCTGCTCGCCCTTTTCTGGAGCTGTTCTGCCTGCCCTGTCCCTGCAGGGGGCAGGGCAGGCTTTAGCGCTGGTGGCACCCAGTGGAACAATGTTAGTTGGCGCCCCCAATGACCACCTCCACCACGGATTCTCTCACTAGCACCCTTTAACAGTGACCATGGCTCCATAACCACTCTCTCTCAGATGCATTGAATTCGTTATATAGCGTACTCATACCATTAAAGTATGTCAGAACACTTTGCATCACACACACATTATACAGACAATCAATCATACTTGTGTAAATCAGTGTATAGGAAATGTTACATAAGCCAAAGGACAAAGGGGCATAACATCAAGGCCTAGCGATATTTTTATCGCTGCGTTTGCGTCCGTTTTTGGACGAAGAGGGATGATAAAAATATCGCTTTATTTACAAGAGCACGCTAATGCGTGTTCAATAGGATTAACGCTGGTTTCAACATCGCATCGCCTTGCATCGCTAATGAGATGCAAGGGAGGCGTGTCCCGTGAAACAACATGGGATATCATCACTGTCCCTGATTCTCTCTATTTTCAAGTGTATCGCTAACACACATAGCGATATTATAGTTTTATATCAGCGCTAACTGGGTTTTTTCGCCGGTTTGTAACGCCTGCTATTTTCCTTACTAAGCCATATCTATAATGGGATATGGATTGTTATGCTGAGTCCACGTCTCCCATTATAGATTAGGTTTTCCCTAACGTGGTTTTCTATCGCTGGAATTCCGGCGATTTCGACTCATTCCGCCGCTTTTGCCTGAATTTCTATCGCCTGGGCGATGCGCCTTTTCGTGATAGAGCGCTCACCAGGCGATAGATCAAAGAAATTTTGAGGTAGAGGTATGCACTTTACACAAGAGCAATAGTAGGAAAACCGGCTTTGCTCTTTACAAATGCACACCTTCACGATATGGGCCCTGGACTCACCGCAATGCTCACAATTAACTTGACCTTGACTTGGTATGAGAAAAGCACCATTGAAACCTGGTGAGCCATAAATGCGTCCAGCAAGCACCAAGCCAGTCCGTAACCAGAAAAGGCAGGGAAGCTTGTCACAAATATTCTGGACCTACGTATTTTCATTCTTTCTGAATTCGATTTATAAGCCCGTTGCCCATCTGTTCGCATTTTGACCCGTCCTTGGATTATAAAAGATAACATCGTATAATTTATATAAACATGGTTTATAAAAATAATCTCAAAAGAGCTAACAGGGTTTCTCCTGGAAAGACCTGCACGGGTTTCCTCGGCAGTGATTGTTTCTCCTCTATCTGATAGCAAAGTGACTGATTCAAGACAGTCACAACCACGTCTGGCAACACCGTTCCATCTACTGCTGCATGTAATACATGACGACATTTGGATTCTCCAGAACTACCAATACCAAGTGCATTCCTTTCCTCACAGTATTCAGCGTGTGTGCCCCGTGATAAAAGAGCACTCTAAAAACATTTGGGAAATACTTCATCAGTGATGAAAGAAAGAAAACAATAAAATCGGAGAAGTGTCAATTCAGGCCGACCCGCAGCCTTTTGGCAGTAAAAATACATTTTTATTTCACGCAGTTGAGTTTTCTAAACGCTGCAGATAGAAGTAGATAATGTTACCGATTTAACGCAATGTATCGACTTCGAAAGGATGGGGCGAGCTTGTTTTTGTTCGAGCAAGTCACCTGCAGATCAGCGTATATTTCAGGAGTGAAAGCTTAAGTCCATAAGCCCATTTTGCTGGCATAAAGTGTGCACTTAGAATACAGGACTTGGAGTATCATTGCTCACAGTGGGTGTGGCATAGTAAGCTTCAAGGCCAACTAATTCCAGGCACAAGAAGGGGGAGTTCTTAGTTATAAGGAAGATGTATGTTTTCCTCTGATTTAACAACGGCACTGTGATCGAACATTTCAATCACTTACCAGCACGAAAATAACACATAGCGGAGAGGTGGTGATAGACTGGAAATTGTGAAAGAGGGAGTGAAACCGTCCGCCCTCCCACATCCTTATGCCTTTGTCTAATTACTTGAATGCAACATAAAGCGTTAGACTAAATACAAAGGCGTGGAAAGAGCAAATAAATACATAGGAGACAAAAACGGCGTGCTGAGCTTGTACAATTCTATTTACATAACGTTTTAGATTATGCAGATGATATCAGCGTTTTCATTGTCAGCCCACAATTAGAAATTGAATTTCTGCCATTGAAGTTATTGATAAATTCGGAAAGTACACATATTATAAATTAAATCCTAAAAAAGTTCAGATTCAACAGCTTCCTGAAAAAGATAAAGGTAACTGTGGTAAAGTGGGTGGTGCAAAATCTCTGATCTCAATACTATTCAAAGTGGTCTATTAATGTTGAACCATTCCTGCAAAAAAAGAGAAATGACTCCATCTACCTCTATATTACCTAGGACAAGTGAACCTGTTTAAGATGTCTATCAATTTATCAATCAGGTAGTACTTATACAGCCTGACTTCTCTCACCGGGGGGTATCCAGGCGCTGAGGTTTTGATGCCTTAGTCAAAGAGCCAGGTCTTGAGCATCTTCCTGAATTCGGCGGGTGAGGTGGAGGTTCACAGGTGGTAGTCGTTCCAGGACTTGGCGGTGAGGGAAGAAATGGAACAACCTTGACTGCGGCTGCGACGGATGCAGGGATGTGTACCAGGGCGAAGGAGTTGGAGTGAAGCTCCATGGTGGGTCAGTGGAACTTCGGTCGGTGGTTGATGTTGGTGGATCCGATGTTGTGGAGGGCTTTGTAGGCGTAAGTCAGCAGCTTGATGAAGTGGCATGTCTTGTGGACAGGAAGTCAGTGGAGGTTTCTGAGTTGAGGGATGGTGCTGCTTCTCTTGGGGAGGTTGAGGATGAGTCTGGCTGTGGTGTTCTCAATGGTCTGGAAGCATTTGAGGAGCTGTTTGATGGTTCCAGCATAGAATGCGTTGACATAGTCAAGCCGACTGGAGACGAGTGCTTGGGTGACCGTTTTTCTAGTGGAGATAAAGCTCCATCAGAAGATCTTGCACAGCATGCAGAGGGTGTAGAAGCAGGAAGAGGATACAATGTTGAACTGTTGCTTCATGGTGAGTTGGCTGCCCAGGATGATGCTGAGTTTGCATTTGTGGTGTGAGGGTGTCAGAGTTGGGCCAAGCACGTCGAGCCATGAGGTAACGTCCGAAGGTGAGCACCTCCATTTTGTGTGTGTTCATCTTCAGGCAGTTGGACCTTATCCAGTTCACTACAAAGGTGGAAGCAGCACCAGGGATGAAGCCACAATTTAGCCACTTTATTTCAAAGGTTCTTACTAATCTTCATAAAAACACAGGACAACAGCCAACGCATTTCGTTCCTGTGAAAGAAACTTCATCAGGGCAAGAAAATGTAAACTTATGTGATGGACCAAAATTTCTGGTCTGGAAAGTGATAATCCCGATCCTAGTATCTATTGCAAGATCCAGAGTCTCAACAATATCTGTACATGGGTGCAGTTCAGTAATCTCTTATGCAAGTAATTTCACCAGGCTGAACAGTACACAGCCTGTATATGTATAATGTTAATCCAAGAAGAAAATGTAATTGAGGAACTACATCTAATTATGATGGTACTGCTAGTGTATACAGCAGTACCAAGTTGATGCCGAGCTCGAATAATGACAGAGTTAGGAGTCCTTCATATTGCCCAAAGGAGCAATAAAGATACAATGGTCCACACCATACAGGATGTCTTTATAGAGGGCACATCTTTTTATGCCCACAAGATCATAATACACCTCAAGCATAGAGAACCTATTGGCCTTCTGAGCCGAGAATTGAACCCCACACCACGACCCACGATACGGGAAGCCTGCATAAAAAGACCTCCAGGGGAAGTGGTGGAGGATCGTTGCTTATACAGTACCCCTAGGAATTCAGGTAAGTTGCCACTGGTGGGACACAGGGGATGCCCCTTCAAAGTTTGTGCAGGTGGTGGGCATACTTCTCAGGACACCCTGTCAGAAGTAGGCAACACCTACTCCCACCCAAAGCCATTTTTGTTCCCTTTGCTTGGAACCTTTCATACCTTCTTCCAGGAAGTCCAGCAGGCTGCTACGTGACAACTGGGGTACAACTCAGAAGAGGCTACTAGTGGCTTTAGGCAGACAAATTATTAATTGAGGCAGAAAAATTGTTACTTTCTAAAAGTTCCCAAGGATCCCCGTATTGTACTTCTTATCTAAAATACATAACAGGTTAGAAAATCCCCTGAGAAGCCCAAGAGTCTCGGGCAGTGACTCATTATTAGAGGCTATATCCAAGTGCGTTGATTTTTTCCTTAAACTCATTTTTGACCCAGGTACCATCCTATGTGCGGGATACTGCTGATTTTATTAACAAAATCGAAGGGCATGAATTTGATGAGTTGACCCAATGGATGGTGTTGTTTGATGTCACCTCATTATATACGCAGATAACCCAGGACGAAGCACTCAAATTGATCGAGGCATACCTGGAAGAAAGACCACGTCCTTTGCCACCCTACAGGAAGAGTATGAGTTAGCTGACTCAGAATATTTCCGCTATTTGCAGGTGCAACATGCACTAATGTCCAACCTGCCCAGCGGGGAATCTCTTCCAGAGGCATTGCCGCTAGAGGACAGACTGTTGGATGGCTATATGCCCACAAAAGCGATATCCCTCACCTACAAAAACTGGTCAACAATGCATCAGATCCCCTTGTTCAGGTCAGGGGGTGATGAGAAAGAGACGGGATAGAACTTGATGTTGAAGAAGGGCAGGAGGCGCTGTCTTCCCCCAAGGAAGTGGTCATCTCTTCCAGACTCTGCCTGGTCCAACTGAAGATCCTCCTTAGAACTTATGTGTCTGGGGCCAGGCTCGTTAGCATGGGGAGAGCGTCTGATGGGATGTGCAGAAGGCATTGTGGCAAAGAGAGTACCTTCCTACATATAATATGGGACTGTGTTATCATACAGAACTACTGAAGGGGGATACACAAATGCATTACTGAGGTGCTTGAGGTGGGGCATTTACTAAATGTTTGGGAACCCACTGATGTGAACAGTAGAGGGAAAACTTGGGTCTTGCTGGACCTGATGGTGGCCAAAAGGAACATCCCCCAACTGTGGGGTTCTGGTGTACCAGCTACCTTAGCCTCATGGAAGACAGATATGGACTGGTGCATGTTGAGGGAAAAAACAGTGTATGTAGTGAGGGGGTGCCCCAAAAAATGGTCTTCTATCTGGAACAAATGGAATGTATACAGAGGGAATATCAGTGTCCCACCTGCTGTGCCATCATTGGACGAGCCTCTTGATCCCTGAGGCCCTGCCCTCCGACCTATCGTGTGGATTTGCCATAATAATTCTGTCTACTTGAAATCATTTTTGTCATGTAGCAAGAATTGCTGTGTTCTTTGCTTAATAAAAGGAATTCGACAACAAAAAAAAGCTGTCCCAGAATTCTCCGGTGGCAATACTGCCGCCCTTTGCTCACTCTGCAGCCTGTGCCCCGCTGCTTATGATTCGCCCCATGACTGTCGCATTATTCCTTTTTTGAAGTCACATAACTGGGACAAATATGGTCAGGCGTCGTGAGTTGCTATTGGGGAAGAGTGACCTGGGTACCCTGCCAATCTGACACATGTCATCTTTTCCCTGCGCTTCACACAGGCCGGTAAAAAAGGCCCTTGTTAACAAGATAGGCTGGAAGGTAAATTCACTAAGGCAGAGATGAGCGTCTTTGTCACCTGCAGTCCTCGTCATGCTGGTCACATAGCTGCAGAGTCCAATGTGCATCTGTTACACAGGCTCATTTCCTTCTGAAAGCGTTTAGTGAGCCAGCTGAATTGATCTATGTGTATTCTAAACACCTGTGTGAGTCTTCTGAGTCCCTCCTTGATGACCTCACATGTGTGTGCTTCTTCCATGTTGCTTGTCTCCACCCTCCTCCACCATGTTGCTTTTCCCACCACACCTTCTGTGTAGCTTTTGCTGCCCCCACGTTGCTTCCACCTCTCAGTTGTTTTCACCCAATTGCTTCTGAAAAGTTTATTTCACTACCCCCCATGTTGCTTCCGCCACCCTTATGATGCTTCACCACCCTCTTTCCCAAAAAAAACGAAACACCTTCATGCTTATTGTCTTTTGATTTGTCAATCTAACTTGTGGATGCCTTACATCATGACTAAAACACATTGACAAAACCAATAGCCATTGCACACATGTAATCTTCCTCTTCATCACTGTATTTTCTCTCAGTCCTTCTACCTGTACTTAATTCCGTCCCCTAACCTCTCTCTCTCTCTCTCTCTCTCTCTCTCACACACACACACACACTCACACTCTCTCATTCTCTCTCTTTCACCAAACCAGCATCTGAAAACAAGAAATATTTTTAGGTAAATTCAAGATGAAGTGAAAACTTAAAAAGGCAGCATTGCTGCTAGAGAATACCTGAAAGGATTTTAGAGTTGGTCATTATTGAGAAGTCAATTAGCGTTTTTGCTAGTAAAGTTAAATACTACAATATAGGGGACAAAAGAGACCAGTTTCTATGTCTGCTTTATTTCAGACTACATGAGCCACTGTGTAGTAATTGTATAGCTGTTCAATCCCTGCCAGCACTGCACCCAGTATAATGTGCTGCATGGCTAAACGATTATACGGTCCCAAAAGCGAGACCTATTGGCTATGCCAATGCTTGTTTAACATGGTGATTTTTTTTCTAAACTCTGATTACTTTGCAGTCAGAGAAAGAAAGGTAAAGTGAATTATGTGAAAATCTTGCTGGGCTACAGAGACTGTTAAAGGAAAGGCTGTAGGATGACCTTTTTGTAACACACAGCGAAATGTAAATACCTGTAGATGAACTGTACACATTCAGCAGTTTGGAAGGCAAAATGAAGCAAATTCTTTTGTAATTCTCATGTGTGATGGAAACAAGAACTGTAATAGGATCAAAACAAATCAAGACACTTTACTTGGTGATACACAAATAATAAATGGTCACTGAAACTCGATTTTAAATCATTATCATTTGTGTGCCATATAGTTTCATCAGTAAAACTGTATGTCTGTGCACATTTAGTGGTCATTTGACTAGAGAACATGCTGTATTTATTTATTTTATTTATTACAAACTTGTACCGCACTGGGAATCGACTCCCGAAGGAGTATCTCCGCGCCCCTGGCGTCATCTTTGAACAGAGCAGGTCCTACAGTGTAGCATTATTTCCCTTTGTCGGATAAACTAGTATTGGAAAAGGAAAGTTGTTAGTTTCTTCCTAAAAGGAAGATGTTCCCTACACTGTCTGATCTCTCTGGGGAGATTGTTCCACAGCTTTGGGCCAGCCACAGACCGGGCCCTATCCCCTTGCCTGGCCTTCTTAATCCTAGGAACACATAGGAGTTCTTGATCTCCCGATCTAAGAGATCGGGAGGGAGCGTATGCATTGAATTGTTTTGTCAGATATTCGGAGCCTTTCCCTGTGAGGCACTTATGGATGACACAACATGTCTTAAACAATACCCTCTGTTTCACTGAAAGCCAGTGAAGCTTAATTAACAGGGGTTTGGATGGAGTACGTGCAGGGGCATTGAGGACAAGGCGTGCAGCAGTGTTTTGCACAACCTGCAATCTGGAGATGACCCCCTCGTTGGCAGCTAACAGCAATCCATTAAAGTAATCAAGCCTGCTCAACACAAGCGCCTGTACCAAGGTTTTTCTAGTGGTATCAGGGAGCAGGGGGAACACTTTTCGGAGAAGCCCAAAGATATGGAAACAGGAGCCAACCACTTGGTTTCCATGTTGTTTCAAGGAAAGCTCCTGATCCAATTTTACTCCAAGATTTTTCACGCACTGTTTAGGTTCAGGTTAGGTAAATAACAGTGCACCACCACTTAATCTGTTAGTTACATAAAAAAATTGCCCACCTCATGTTAATTAAAAATAGGTGGGCCAAGAAAGTTTCTCGTTCTAAAAATTGGGTCATGGTTCTAAAATGGATGGGAAGCAAAAGTTTAGGTAATTACTTACTGTAAGCACCTCTGAAAACATTACGTACATATGTTCTACTTTTGAACACTATGCACCCTACCTTAGGGATTGTATGGCCTACTTTATGGGTAACCTACTACTAATGAAAAGGAGGGTTTAGATCAGGCATTTCGAAAACTGTTAAGCCAGGCTGGATAGCAGGTCTAGAGTCATGCTTTAGGTGGTCACTTTAGTGGTGGCAAAGTAAGTGCTGAAGTCTACAAGTGCCATTTAACATAGAGGCCTGGGCACGCTGGGTGCCATGTACTAGGGATTTATTGAGAAGTTAAATGTGTCAATCAGAGATTTTAAATTATTTGACAAGGCTATTAGAGTCAAAGCACATGCACTGGGGCTTAGTAGCAGGATCCCATTGTACTGACTGCAAAAAACACCGGCATCAGTCTAAAAACTGGGGATATCTCTGATCATGAAAAAGAGAAATCTTCTTACATCATGCTATATATTTGTATCATTATGATGCCTGTATTTATTGTATACTTTCTGCATTTTGTTTTACATTTGTGCTTTCTGTGTATTTCCTTTTTTTGTTCAACTATATTATATTTAATGTATTATATAGTCCCTATGTATAAATACCGGCTCATGAGCCCAGCGCCAGAGGAAAGAAGAGGGGCAGCTGGGGTACTTGATGCAAATTGAGCAAGAGAGAGTCCAGTATTGCTGTTTCGGCTGTCAGACTTCTGTTTACAGTGAACTAAGGAGCGACATTAACTGACCTAGGATACCTGGCTCAGAAAAACACTCTTGGTATCTCCCAGAAAGCTTGACAGTGGTGACTTCTCCCATCCTAAGACTGGACCTAGTAACAGCTCCAGAATAATAATATCAGAAAGAGCTGCCAGGGTGCTGCTCTGCCTGCAATGTATATGTAGAGATTGCTTGACACTCCCCGTTAGCCATTGAGAGCCACCCTGAAGTGTGTGACCTCACTGGTTTAAAGGACTTGTTGAGTTTTCATTAATCATGTGTGCATATGTGTAAAAATTACTGGTTTTAGAAAGAAGATTTTAAAATAATTTTTTTTGACATGAGATAATACAAATAAATTGCAAGTTAATAGAACAAAGCAATGATCTATTAAGATAATTAAGAGCTCAAACAACACCACCAACAGTTGTATAATTTTTCCTCTGAAGAATATATACGGTTTGAACCACAGTACATATTTTCACCACTACTTAGTCGCATTCGAATGTTACAACTAAAACAAACAGCAAGGAATCCGATCTCTGAATATGTTAATTACTAAATAAGATGAGTATCTTTATCAATACAAACAGGAAAAAGGACTATAGGAATTGAGGCAAAAAGATTGGCACAGAGAGTGGTGTTGCGGTACCTCTCCAGGGGCCTTATGTATGAAGGCAATTTTGCGATTGCAAAAGCCAAAATTCTGTGAATTTCGGCGTTTGTGATCGCAAATCAGCAGTGTCCAATGTATGACACAAAACACCACTCACAAAATAAGGAATCGCAAATTTTGCGATTCCCTATTTTGCGATTGCATTTAAGCAATCAATAATTGCGATTCCTTAAATGCAATGTAAGAAGCACAATAAAAGTGCGATTCGGCCATAAGGAATCGCAAATTACCACCAACTTCAAGTTGGTGGTAATATGCGATTTTTTTGAAAAATTCACTTTTTTGTATTTTTCAAAGTGCCATGTGAGTCACATACATGCCCCCAGGGCATGTATGTGTGCCACATGTGCACACATGCACATTTCAGGGGTGCAACAGGGTGTCATTTTGACACCCTGGCACCCTTGAAATTGAATTCCCAATTTGCGATTCTCTAATTGCGAATCGCTATTCGAGAATGTCTTGGCATTCATTCCTATGGGGAGGTATTCTTTAATTGTGAATCGAAATTTGCGATTCCCAATTAAGAAATATGTAGGATTCAAAAAATTCTTTGCAAATCCTACATACATAGCGTTTTATGATACTCAAATAGCTATTGGCAAAAAATCGCTACTTGAGAATCACATATAGACTTTTTCAAACATATGGCCCCATGAGTGTTTTATTGTTGTCAAGTGCTACCGGGCCGAGAGTCTAACTTGCAGCACCTCCAGTGATATAACATCAACATACAGTGACAACGCTGATACATCTCGCTTATACAAAGTGCCTCCTCATTGATTGCAGAGACTGGTTGTATATCACAATAGTAAGGTCAAGAATGTCGACATGTAACACCATTACAATATCTACTCTCGCCAGATTCTCAAGGTAAGTAGATATAGGGAAATAATGATTTACTGTTCTTCCCTCCACAGCCGCTTACCCTCACATTTTATTGTTGCCATTTATTGTGTATTCGATATGTTTGCTAGTTGATATTTCAATCATAATATTGTGATCCCCTATACCTTATCTCTGTCTATTGTGGAAGTATTAAAAGCGATGGAATACTACTTGTTACATACAAAGGAACAAGAGGTAAATGTGTTGCTGTGGCAAATGATGAACTTCAAAATTACTTTCGAGCATTAGGCACATTTCCAGGACATCTATGTTTTTTTTAAATCAGTGGTGGCCTATTAAAATACCTTTATCAACAGATTTGAAAATGAACATATATTGAATGATACAATGGAAAAAAGAGTCTTCAAAACATGCTCGGGTACATAGATGGTGTGCTTTGATTCGATTGAACCAAAAGAAGAATTGAAAGAAGTACACAAAAGAATACATTTTACACAATCAATTCATAGGTTACCAGTCCATTATCTCGAATTTAAGGTTTCATAAATCAATTATAAAAGGACCACAACACTATTTATAAAACCTACAGAGAGGAATAACTTATTTCATTGAAAATTCTGCCACCATGTAGTTTATTTTAATTTCTTTCTCACCCTCTGTATTAGTACATTAATAAGTGGAAAGAGAGAGAGAATATGTAAAGTACAGAGTAAAAAAGCCAAGTAAAGAATTAAACAGGAACAATAGTTAGTTAAGTCTCAAAGAAGGATAAATGAGCCCCTTAGAGCCATGTTTGTCAAACAATATTCAGTAAAGAGCAATAAAATAAGAAGAATACTATTCAAACGTTACAGATATTGAATCAGACAAGGATATTGTTGTATAACCTGTTTTTTTTCTAAATGCCCTTCAGGAAGTGAAAGATATAAGAGAAAAAAATATCAAAACTGACACAATGGGGCTTATTACGTTGTGTTGCGGATTTGAACAGACCGACCTTAGGTTGGCATTTCCAACCACCTAATTTGTATGTGACCACCCATAGGGCGGTCGGAAACATCCATTCTACAATAGAAGCTTGTGCTGTGGGTGGAATAGGCCCTCAGAACAAGCTTCCATTGTTGAATGGAGGTTTGCAAACATCCCTGCACTGTGTGGTAAGCACTAGATGGTGCCTGCCACACGTGGCAGGGATGGGGAGCGGGCACCATAGGTGCCCCCCAGGCCCCATTGCACAGGGTCAGAGGGGAAGGGGGCCATGCCATGGGCCCCCAAAGACACTTTTCAACAGCCTTTTCATGTCAGAAAGGCCAACATGAAATTACTGTCGGAAACTGGCATCATAATCCCGCCGCCAGAGACGAGTCTGGATACCCTGTCATTAGCGGATTATGGTGTGTTCTGACGCACCGACGATCTCCTTGAGCCTGTGGGGAGCACGCAGACGGTCTGTCCGCCTGATGCCTCCACACACTGCACTATATTGTGGCAAGCAGACTGCATGTAAAGATGTTGGTTGGATCACAGCTGACAGGCCGTTAGCTGCAATCCAACCAACATCGTCATCAGCCCCTGAATCCTTGAAAAAAACAGCAGACTTAGGCCAAACTTAAATTACTCAGTTTCCATGTTCAATTTGCGTACAATACATAAATATCATTAAAGGAACTATGTTTTATCATCCAACTACTACTGAAGTCCTTCACAAATACAATCCATAGAGGCATTTTCCACTTTCTATATGAGCTGCATAATGTAGCACACATAGACAGAGGAAAAACAAGTAGAAATAACATATTTCTCCTTGTTCCGCCTCACCTGATGAGGCATATCTTTTTTGGTGCATTTCCAGGTTTAAGAGGTTTGGTAAATCTGGGAATGCATCAAAAATCATGAGATTTTCACTGGAAAATTTACTACAGTGCCCATGGAACGCCTCCCTTGTGCAGAGTAATGCAACGCAGTGATTTGCTTTACTCCATATTTATGAAGCCATTAAAAGTGTTTTTTATGTGGCTTCATAATTATTATTCCGAGGTTTGTGTCGTGCATGTACCAAGTTGCGAGGTGCAAGATTGACACAAAGCTCTCATAAATATGCCCGACGATCTCTCGGAATGGACAGGCACTCATCACATCATCTGTGGGACTTTGCAAAGTTACATAAATTTACTCTTGCAAAATTCCTGCAGTTTCGAAGATACCATTATTACAGCCCACTGTTTGCAAAGATTTCTGCATTTGGGTTTTCATATTAAATATAAGAATTTTGCATCTCTTTTAGATTGTTTAGGAAACAAAGGTTCAGCAACATCATTCAGTTAAAAAATCTAGAGGAAAATAGTTTTCAAGTTAATGAGCAAGAACAATGCACATCTGTTTTTAGCTCCCAATAGCTGTGGTGGTCTAATGTTGCTGGTCTGCGTGCAGGGGCACAAAGGCAGGGAAAGAGAGATACTTTGTGGCATATTATCAAGCATGGCGTTAATATTATCCCCGCTTTAGTGGCAAAAAACTGCCGCTAAAGCAGCGATAATGGGCTTGATAATACACCATAGAGAATTCCCATAGAAGCCCATGTTAACACCAGAAGATGGGCTTCTATGGGAATTCACAAGGGCATATTATCAAGTCCATTATCGCCGCTTTGGCGGCAGTTTTCTGCCGCTAAAGCAGCGATAATGTTAATGCTGTTTCTTGATAATACACCCCTTTGTTAGATAAATATTTTGCACAGCCTTATCATCTAAAAAATAATATTGTGCTCTGCAACATGGCATGGCCTGCTTGTTGTAAATGTTATGCAACTGCTCATTGTTACTGAGTGACATTCAGCCACTATTGGAATTTGACAGATGGCTGCTCCATCAAAACTTGGTGGACTGGGAGACTCATTTACTACAAAATGGCACAGTGCCACAAGCCATTTTGCTGGGCAACAATACAACGCAACTGCGTGCTTTCCCCTGCATTGGCGCGCATTTGGGTACCAAGCGCCAGAGCAAGCACCCTTGCGTCATGTAGCAAGGGTGCCTACATTGCGGGGAAGATTGTTTTTGTGAACAAAGGGACACCTTCCTGCTCAAAAACAATAATTGATGGCATTTTCTTCTGCAGCACACAATTGAAAGAGGAAAAAACGATTTGAAATAAAAGTATTTCTCCTCGTTGCACCAGTCCTACTCCTCCCCTGGGGAGCTGTAGGATATTGATGCATTTCCAGCTTTATAAAACATTGTAAATCTGGGGAATTGTCAGGTGCTATGAATGTTGGGTGGGAATACCCACTGCAACACCCATTGAACGCTCCTTTAACGCAGAGTAATGTGTGAAAGGGGCCCATACTTACAAGACCATGAAAAGTCATGCAGGGGGACTTTACGTGTCCTTGAAAATATGGGTAAGCCCATTGCGCTGCTGGTACGTTAAATAAAGTGACGCACCAGAGGTACAATGGGATTGTAAATGAGGCCTTGTGTGTTTTTGTGAGTTTGGGACGGAGTAGTCCGTGGCCAAACTCTAAATCAGGCCCATAGTCTGTTCGGCGACGCAACTGAAATACATTTGACCCAAAATGAAGAAAAGACATTTACCGTACACAATACTTGTCACATTGGTTGCATTTACTGATTATTTCTTTGTGACCCTGGACAGCTCGCTGACTGGTCCAGTGCACAGAAAAGTTCAAGAAATCTACCTTGTACAAAAATACTTTCTGCTCAATGATGGACATTGTAGAATCTCCAGTAAGAAAAGTAAAATTCGATAAAGTGGCTTTATTGATTTGCTGTCGATTTAGATTCAGAATATCAGAAGACAAAGAATTGCACCACTATGTTCTGCAAGAACAACCCGGATTATACATTCCCGTGGATCATGGCTCGTTTTGCAGTTGTTAAAGGCACGTGGGAAGTGGACTGCTCAAAGACTGCTGGGAAACCATACTTTACATCATAGATGAATTCTAAACACGCTGTGCAATACCCTAGAGAAACACTCCTTTTTAATTTATTCTAAGTGTGCTCTGATGTGTTCAAATCGCACATTGCTCAAATTCTTTTCTTGAAATCACGTGGGAGCAAAAAAAAGTCAGGATTGTGTGAAATATGGTTTTGACAGCTGCGGTTTCCCATGTCCAATCGTCGCTTAATGCGTCTGTTTGACATTCTATCCGGGCAGTACCTGTGTCAATAAAGTGTCAGTTGGCCGTTTGGCAGTGGAGAATAGAAAGCAACACGATCGGCTTTTTGTGCACGGTTTACATTTTTGCACCTGTTATTCTAGCGTTTCTTTCAGTTGTATTTGCTAACACTCCGGTTGAGATCTCCTTGCCAACCTGAGATGGTATCAGCCTGGGTAACAGAACAAAATGTGAGAAGGTCCTTCTGTCTCTAACGCCTGTTCACGAGTGAATCAGCCTCCAATTAATCTGTTCCTTCAGTAGGAGTTTATTAAAAGTGAGGCACACACATGCTTCTGTCTTGTTTTGTTTCAAAGCTTTGCTAACTGTATTTGTCCAGTTAGGTCAGCAGTCTTGCTATTTGAAATGACAAAAATGTTTAGCTTTTTAATATACTGCTTATACATGTATAACATGCAAATATGTGTGTACACGTCATTATAACAAATTCGTACAAATAACATTGTAAACGCTATGTTTACACGAGACGTGCTGTATAATATTCACAAAGGAGCGTATGAAACATGTCAACTTAAAGGGAATAATGTGAAAATAAAAACGAAGAAAGTATGATGAAGAACTGCATAAATGCAAATATAAAATGATATTTTACAATGAATGGAAAGCAAAAGACTATTTAAAAAAAGCAATGTTTAATCAATTAGAAAGGCTTAGTATTGACATTTTACACACGGTAAATTTTAAAAACAGCGTTAGAGTTAGGGCTTAAGATCAGTGTCAGCTCGTCATTTAGGCTGGTCAACATTGCCCTCTCATTTTTTTTTCTTCTGTCTGTCTGGAAGTCTGAGTTGTATACCACAGATTCACACTCTCAAATTGACATTAGAAAATGCATAGGTAAACTACATTTGGCTATCAGTCACAGTTTGTGCATTTAGAGCATTGGCGACAGGGATCTGTTTGATCGGATGGGCCTTCAAGTGGATCTTACTTCTTCACTTTCGGAGCTCTGTCTGTCAGCTTTGTTACCAATGGCAAGAATTCGCAACAAAAATATGTGACTAGAGGCTTCAGAATGCAGGCAATTCAAAGATGAGGGAGCTGTATGCACAGTGATCCATGGACATGCTTGCCCAGCTGAGGAAGACCTGAAGCAGAACACTAGCAAATGACAGGTTTTTTTTTTCTTTTACTTTAGTTAGAAGCTTTTAACATATACAAGCTATGGCCCGGCATCACAATAGCATACATATAGGTGCAGAACCGTATTCAATTACATTTGGCATTATAGGATTCAAGTCATATCTGAAGAGAGAAAATAAAAAGAAATATACTTGTACATATATACTTGTACATTAAGGAAGAAGTACTGCACCATCTCATCAGTGCATTTGGTCAACTAGGCATTGGAAACCGTATGCCGGCAACAATGAGAGAACAAAGTGAGGCAGAGCAAAGAAAAGGGGTTTTGCAAGTAAGCAGCACAAGGACAGAAAGAGGGAGGAGAGGAAAGTAGTAAATCTTGGGAGGAAACGGGAGAGAGAGGGGAGGGAAGACTCGTCGGCTAAGTTGGAAGCAGCGCCGCCTGGCCATAGCGAGCCCCGGGCAATCCCCTGGTGCGCCGCACGGGTGACTGCCGTTTTTGGGTCCCTGGGGGCCGTTTTTGTTACTGGGCCATTTTTGCAGCATAGGGGGCGGTCGGCCAAGCACTTTGCTAGGGCTGGTTGTAGTTCCCAGTCCGGCCCTGGTTGGAAGGATGGGTGCTCCAATGTGTAAAACAGGCCCCTCTGTAGTGTGCAGAGAAGCACAATCGTTCACCCGTCCGAGGCAGTAGCCTGTGCATGATCAACAGAGTAGCCTGCAGGAAACTTAGCAAGGAATCCCATAAAGTGACATGATTTGTGAAACACAATGGCGAATGCTGTGTGCATGTGTACATGCTAGAGAGGGAGAGGTTGTGTATCGGTGAGAGAGAGTGAATGTAAGAGAGGGGTTTGTGAGAATGAGAAAGCGAGAGTGACTGATAGAATGAAGAAGTGAATCAGCAAGAGTGAGAACGTTAGCAACAGAGTCAGAGTGGGTGAGAAAGTAAGAGAATGAGTGAAAAATTGGAGGCTTAGTGAAAGAGAGTGAGAAAGGGAGTGAGAGTGAATGAGAGGAAATGAGTGAAAGTAAGATAGTTAGAGAATAAGAGACGGTGAGACAAAATGAGATATAAGAAGTGGGTGTGAGGCAGAGGTTCGAAAAGAAATAATAAGAAAGGAAAAGTGACAGAAAGAGAGAAAGGAAACTAGAGAAATTGGGAGTGACAAAGTGTGTAGGAGAGAGTGGTTTAGAGTAAGAGAGTGTGAAAGAGTAAAAATGAGAGTGAGTGAGAGAAAGAGTGAGAACGAGGAAATGAGAGAGTGAGTGAGGAAGTTAATAAGCGGGAGTGAGTAAGAGAGAGTGTCAGAGAAATCAGGAAAGGAAGTGAGAGTGAGACAATGAAAACGTGAAAGAGCTATGCAGTTAGAGACAAAGTAGAAAAGTAAAAAATGGCTGTGAGAGTGATAGAAAATAGGAGAGTAAGAGATAGACCTAATGAGATTGCAAGAGTGAGTGGGAGGGTGTGTGAAAGGGTGTGAAAAAGTGGGAATGTGAGAGAGAGTGAAAGGGCAAGAATGAGTGAGGGAGATGTGAGAGAGTGAGAATGAGACAGCGAGAGAATGATTGAGAGTGAAGGAGTACAAAAGTGATAGAAAGATAGTGAAGGAGTGAGTGAAAGGCATGCTGAGAGGGGAGGCAAAAAGTGAGACTTAGACTTAGAGTGAGTGAGTGTATGAATGAGTAAGAAAAGATGTGAAAGAAAGCCATAATGAGTGACATTAAGAGAGTCAGTGAGAGTACAAGAAAGAGTGAATGAGAAAGAATATGAGTGAGAGTGTGTTAATGAGAGTGTGAGAGATAGTGAGAAAGTGAGTGAGTGAGCAATGAAGTGACTAAGAAGAGATTGAATGCGAGTAAAAGAAGAGTGACATAACGACAGCGTCCCAGACTGTGGAGAAACTTCATAAACACCTATACATACTTATGTTTAGTGCAATATCATTCTGGTACGTCTGCCTGTTAAGAACGAACCTGCTATCTTGTGAATTTCAGTATTGTGGCCAGTAATTTCTCTAGGCACTGCATGGTGCTTTGTCTTGACATACCGCTTGTACAACATTGCAATTCAGAAAAAGAGATTGCTTATCTTACCAAGAAAACATTGGATGATAAAGCATTAACGAATACAAAGGAAGCATTATCTGCCCTAAAACAAATTGTACCTGGCATTAAAAGAATCACACAACAGAAAAAAACTTGACAAACTAGTTAGAGACATCAGAAACTATGATAAATATAACGAATATCATCAAGCACCATGGCGTCCGAGGGTCCTGACAATGAACAGTAACCAAGTACAGGCAGTTCTACCACCGTAAGGTCCTTTTGAAATAATTGATCCTTCTGCATCTTCCTTATCTTTTTTAGCGAAGGTCAGTTGCAAACAAGGCCCGTAGTCAGGAGACCAACAGAGTTAGCCAATCATAGAGAGGCAACAGAGGCAGAACCAGGGAATGAGACAGAGATTGAGGCTAATAACAACAGTACACATACCAGGAGTGACAAACCCAGAGACGGAAATACAAATGGTAACGAGATCTACTCAGGCACCACTAGACTTCACAGCAATGACTTTCTTCAATTTGACTTTCTTCAATTTGTCCAAAATTTGTGGTAAATAAATAATTAATTACCGGTACTATTTTTCTATGCATTCAATAAAACAGATAGCTCAATAAATAAGAGGCAGGATCCGGGGTATCTGAGTCAAACAGGCTTTAATCAGGCACAAGGGAAGGGACAGGATCGGAACACAGCCTGAAACAGAATGGCATGGAATGGCAGCTGCAACGTCTTATTAACAGTACATGATATATATAGTAAAACAGTACAATTACATTGCATACAGTAGGCGTAACAAGTGACAATCGTAAGATAAGGACACATGGGCGTAAAAAGAAGGCGTGCACAGGGCGTGCACGAAGACATGTGATGAGAACGTCACAGAAGTGTCATAAATGGGTGGATACATGGAGGGGGCTACCTGGGCAGCTGGAACCTTTAACCTAGTGGTGCGCGCAAACGGGCCATGACGTGTAACTGGGGAAAGCTGGGGGCTCTGACTTCTGCACTAGAAGAGGAGACTAAAGTCTACGATGTCAGGACGACATGTACCTATAGCATATCTAGTATCTTGTGTTTGGAGTACATGTTGATAGAATCTAAAAGTTATCAGAGCAAAGGCTACTGGACATTAAGGCTGGTGCATGCATATATTCTACATGTATTGCGTGTGCTATGAATCTTCCATGGATATTAATACAGTAATTCACTTGCATGGAGACAGAAAGACTAGACTATAACTGGAGATGTTTATGCGGTTCGTTAGCTTAGGAATGTGAAGACGGAGAGCTGAACTGATAACTAGAGGCATAACATATTCTTGGCAGACAGGCAGGCAGAGCCAGGCCGGGCACCGCGCTGCGCGGCAGGAAGTAAGCGAAGGGTCAGGGATGCAGGAGGGGCTGCATCGCTCCTCGGAGTGGGTTCAGGAGACTGGAGCTTGAATCTGATGTCCGGGCCCTTTGAGGCCTAGAAACGGGGACAATTCGATGAATTAACATGCACAATGTAAAGTGTTGGCAACATAGGCCTAATACTCGTTGCTTTCACGGGGACTGGATAACTGGCATACTGACGTTGGACACAACTATAATTGCGTCTTTAATCGATCATAGGGGGATATATGCATATCGATCATGCACATATAACATAGGATGGGGAACACGTAGGCACACATGACAAGGCAAAATTCAATTTTCCTCATTCCCTCCTTGTGCCCTACGTTTCCATCAGGAAACATCAATATTCATGATACCATCTATCATTTCATATAGCATCATTTGCTCGTCTCGAATGTTCTTGGAACGGGACTTAGGACTAGGAATACAAGATGTAGCGCACAAGCCGCAAATTGCAGGGCCACATTGTAAACAGAGACAGCAACTGAATATGATCATTACTGCTATACCCAGGAATGACAATACTTTCCATCCCCAGGCAGATATTATACTCCAGAGCCAACCGGACCATGTCCAGGTGCCTGGATTCTGGTGTAACTGATGGGCTATTTTATGAAGTCTGGTTATAGCTGAATAAACAGACGGTGCGTTATTAGGAATGAAAATGCAGCAACTAGATCCGATGACTCTACAAGCTCCGCCCCTATCAGCCAGTATGACGTCAAGGACGAGACGATTTTGAAGCACGACAAATCTCATAGCAGATTGCTCTTCAGTTAAGTTACCTAGAGCGGAAGTAGTCTCATTCACTACTGCTTCAAGGGTTCTGGTTAGCCTACGTATTAACTTACTATTCTGGACAGGACCTATGAAGAAAAAGAAACCTTTATTGAAGTCTTGATACTGTTCTAAGGCAGTTTCAGTCTGATCGACAATTGGGGACTCGACCTCCCTTCTATGTCTAACATGTACTAGATGTATGTTTCTGTGATAATCGGATGGGGCTAGGAAAACTGGTGGCAGTAGGAAGGCAATGTAACATGTTCCATCCCAATCTAGGGGCAGACGTACATATGCGGTCTGACCACACACAAAATAAGAATGACGTGAGGCTTTGAAAGTAGATTTCCCACTGTCACTATACTCGACCACAGTAGTACAATCACTGTGTCCTACATGTACTGAACCATTCTTTCTGACACATAATTCACCTTTCACTGGTAGAACTGTAATAGCAGGCAAATCTGGAGTAGTCTCGGACTGAACATTCAAAACCATGAAATTCGAGGAATAATTACCTAGATCATATACTTCATTTTCTAGATCTAACCCTGTTCTATGGGAAAGACCTTCCTTGTCTGGGAAACATGTTCTATTCAGAAGGGACATATCGTTTGAGGATGACGTTAACGTGGACCATGCTCCACACGAACCATTGTGTGAAAACGGATAGGGAAAAAGTGGCAGAACTCCCTTCGGTGTCTGGAAAGGGGGGAGTCGACCACACACCCAACAATTAGTGGCATTGCTGGTCTGGTGAGAATAGTGTAACATTCGGATAAAAGTATTATTGCGCATAGCAAGACGATAGGATAACTCGTGAGGAGGCAGTTCACTAAATGTGTGCTCTACTGTAACATTAGAAAACATATTTACATGTGAATCAATAGGAGGAAAATATATATGTAAAACATAACTTATGCCTGTAATCGTAAGACTCAGAAATAACATAACGAATAAAGTAACAATGCATCGACTTCGAAGATTCTTTCGATAACGTATTCTCTTAGAGTTTCGACTAACTCTCTCACTGTGTGGGTCTATCTCATACATGTCAGGGACCTGTCTAACCGTTTCACCCGAGAGGGACTTAGACAATTAAACTGGCTGACTTACTAGACCGTAACTTTTCTTTATACTCCTGCTGCAGAGTTTTCTCTAACAGAGGAAGTTTAGAGTCAGTATCTGGGCAGTCCTTGAGAACGGGGCAGTCCTTGAAAAAAGTCTTTGGACGGAGTCCATGGAATCGCTTCACGTGACTGGAGTGCAACCACCCCTTACGACCCTCGACCTTGATTGCAGTCCTTGTTGTCATCAGAACGAGTTTTGGTTCTTTCCATCGGGGCTCCAGCGGACTTGAACGATCAAAATTTCTAATCAGAACGAGGTCGCCTGGTATGACCTCGTGCGGTTTCACTTGAGTGTTGTCTGGAAAAGCAGCGGCGACCTGTGAACGACAAGAGAGTATTGCAGACATCAAGGAAGCCAGGTAATCTGTCAGCATATTACTGTCAACATCCGTAATTGTACGTGGCCTAGGTGTACCCCACATGTTTGGGGGACGACCGAAAACTACCTCGTAAGGGGACAGACCTGAACGGGAGTGAGCGACCATTCTCATGTAAAAAAGGGCGACTGGCAGTGCTACCATCCAATCTACGCCTTTCTCTGCGCATACCTTGGCAATGCGGATTTTCAGGGTCTGATTATGTCTCTCTACGAGACCAGCTGCTTCGGGATGTCGTACACAGTGGAACTTCCACTGGTACCCTAACAGAAGGGATACTTGTTTCATGAGTTCGGATGAGAATGGCTGGCCGTTATCTGAATACACGACCCTTGGTAATCCATAGCGGGGGAAATACTCACGAACCAACTGCCTGGCAGTGGTCGCGGCAGTGTAATCTGGGACTGGATAGGCTTCTGTCCATCTGGACAAAGCGCATACAACTACGAGGACATACTTGAAACCTCGACATCGATCCATCTGAATATAATCCATCTGGAGGACTTCAAAAGGGTGGTCAGGAGGATGGAATCCACCTTGTTCCACCGGGACACCTTTACCTGGATTGAACTGACAACAGATCATGCAGGTACGCACTTTCTGCTTGGCTGCTGCTCGTAAATGCTTGTTAAACCAGAGGATCTGAATACTGTCTAACATGGCTTTTTCTCCTAAGTGTGCTGGACTATGTGCGGTGTTAATAATGACTTGAACCATAGAGTCGGGGAGAAACCATGTGGCTTTTCCCTTCGTCAACCATCCCTGATCTGTCTGGACCCCTCCTTGTTCAGACCATTTCTTGATTTCGTCTGGGGTAGCATGTGACTGTATATCTAGTACGTCTTGTGTAGGGTCCTTAACTGTCATACAAGTCGTCTGAACTGGAACGTCTGTCTGTGTCGTGTTAACTGGAATGTCTGGAGTCTGAGCTGTAAGCTTGGCTGTTCGATCTGCCAGGTCATTACCCTGGGAAATGATGTCAGTGACTTTCGTATGTGCTTTGCACTTCATGATAGCGATAGCTGTCGGTAAATGTATTGCATCTAACAGAGCTTGAATGAGGGGGCCATGCTGAATCTTGGTTCCATGAGAAGTCATAAAACCTCTTTCTTGCCAGAGCACTCCAAAGTCGTGTACGACTCCGAATGCATATCGTGAATCTGTGTATATGTTTACTTTCAGGTTCTTGGCTCGTATGCAGGCTTGGGTCAGAGCAACAAGCTCTGCTGCTTGAGCAGACAGGGTGTCAATACGATGTGTTTCTATAACTTCAGTTTCAGTAGTCACTGCATACGCGGCTACTAGTTCTCCTGTACTTGTCCTCATACATGAACCATCCACATAAAGTGTCAGGTCAGGATCAGGTAATGCAATGTCTGTCAAGTCTTGTCTTGGCTTTGTCATGGTGTTAACAACTTCCACACAGTCATGTGCGGCAGGATTTGAAGTAACTGAGGGTAACAGTGTAGCGGGATTTAAAATGTTGCAGCGTCTGATTTCTATGTGTGGTTGAAACAATGTCAGTTCATATCCTGTTAAACGTGCAATAGTCAAGTGCTGGGTCTGTGTTCGGTTTAAAAGAACTTCCACAGAGTGTGGAACTTGTACTGTCAGGGAGTGTCCTAACACTATGGAATCACTCTGTCTGATAGCTAGAGCTGTGGCTGCAACTGACTTGAGGCACGCAGGCAAAGCCTGGGCCACTGGATCTAATGTGCTAGAGAAATAAGCACAGGGCTTGTATTGTCCTGCTTGATCTTGTGTGAGAACAGATAATGCAGTACCATCACGTTCAGTAACAAAAAGTGTAAAAGGCTTACTGTAGTTTGGTGTTGCTAGAACAGGTGCTTGGCATAAGGCTTTCTTTAACTCATTGAAAACAAGTGTATGTTCCTGGGTCCAAGGGTGGACAGTCGATGCGGCTGCCTCCTGTGTCGTTAACTGTATCAGTGGCTTGGCTAGATATGCGTTCTGAGGAATCCATTGTCTGCAGTAAGAAGTGAGGCCGATAAAAGCTCGTACCTCCTTCTGAGTCTTGGGCTGTGGAAGATGTGCTATTAACTGGATACGGTCTGGTGTCAACTGCCTACCCCTCTTGGACAGTAAGTGTCCAAGGTAGACCACTTGCTGGACACAGAATTGCAGTTTCGAAGGGGACACCTTGTGCCCCATCTCGGCCAGGAAATACAAGACTGTAAGTGACGCACGTTCGCAGTCGCGTTCAGAACGGGCTGTGATCAATAGATCATCGACATACTGGAGCAGGGCAGTGTCAGTTGGCATGTGAATATTGTCTAGTTGTCTTTTCAGTGCTTGACTGTAAATGCTAGGACTTTCTGTGAAACCTTGAGGAGCTTGTGTAAATTTATAGCTCCTTCCATTTAAACAGAATCCGAAAAGGAACTGGCTGTCTGGATGAATGGGGACACTAAAGAATGCGTTCTTGAGATCAATAACAGTAAAGAACTCTGCTTCAGAATCAATAGCTGTCAATAGGGAAGAGATATCTGGAACCACTGGGTACTGGGGTATGATACATTTATTAAGTTCTCGGAGGTCAATCACTAATCGATAAACTGGGGGTGCATTGGGATCAGTACGTTTTAGAATCGGAATGATGGGAGAATTACATACATTGGAGTCAGTTTCTACAACTACTCCTTGAGCAATGAGCTCGTCAATAATTTTTGATAAGGCTGCTACAGCCTCAGGTGGCAATTTGTACTGTCGGATTCGTGGTAATACAACACCTTGCTTCAGAGTGACACGAAAGGGTGTGATGTGCATACAACCTACATCAGTTGGACCTTGCGCCCATAAATGCTGTGGTACATTCAATAATCTTGGATCAAAATCACGTAATACATAATGACCTTTAAAATCTCGTAAGAACAATCTCACACCTTCTGGGGAGCAGCATATAACTGCTCCTAATTCTTTCAATGTCTTGATACCCAGTACATTTTCTGGACATGATTTCGTAAGTAACAAGTCTGTAGTTCGGGACAATGGACCAACTTCTAGGGAAACTGGTTTCGATATTTCATTAACAATAGGCTTTCCTGAAAATCCAAGGGAAACATTTCTAGAGCCTGAGAGTGGAGCCCCTGGAACCTCGTCATGACTGATGGTAGTCCTACTTGCCCCTGAATCAATCAGAAACTTTCTGTCTTTCCCTAATACTTGACTGTGTACATAGGGACCCTCTTGATCTACAGGAATCTCGATGAGAGGCAAGCCAACCTCCCTCTCTAGGCTGTTTCATGAATACTGCTGATAATCTGGATATTCTGACTGTGCATACTGGTACATCTGTTGTGTAACGTGTTGTGTGGCAGCTATAGGCTGCGGTACTGTAACTGTCTGTTGTGCATTCTGCGGTGGCTGAGAAACTTGTTCTTGTCTAGGCGGACGTGGTCTCTCTTTCGTTTTACCAGTAGCTATGTTGTGTTTCAGAACTGCACATTAGTTTATATAATGACCTGGCTGTTTACAGTAATTGCATGTCCCTTTAACGGGAGCTGCAGGATGACTAGTTTGATTCGGACCCCTCTTCTGACTGTCTTGTGGAACAGATTGTGCAACTAGTACTTTCATTTTCGTGTCTTTCATACGTCTCCTTTCATGTTCCTGCTCCTCCCTAATTCTGTTCTGGTGGTACTGTAGCATCTGGAGCATTTGTGACGGAGTATTAGCTTGCCAGGTACTTTCGACTTTTAGTACTCGATTTTTAACTTGTGGTAAAGAATTCTCAACTAGTTTGGTAACAAAAAGATGTGGATACGATTCACTACTTGTTTTCAGACCACTATTAATAATGAAACATTTCTCAAATCTAGAATAAAAATCACTAATGTCGTCGTCTTGTTTCTGTTTACAGGCTGAGATGGCATCCCAGTCTTCCTTTTTCGTGGCTAGTAATCTTGGCAAGACTTGTATTAACAACTCGGGCAATGCTTTAGCTTTATCCCCAAGACCGGTACCTGGAACTCGTGTGTTATCTTCAGTCTCTAATGCGGTCCAATCTATCTTTTTCTCTCCCACCTCCCATTCTTTTTCTTTGAGTTTTTCATATATGCCCGCAGGCAACAGGACCTTTAACATTTTAATGATATCAGGATACGTGTATTCTCCCATACGGAGCATGTCCTTTAATTCACGGTGGAACCCTGCTGGATCTTTATCGTGACAGGGTATTAACTTTTTCATTTCTAGAAGTTCTATTTTCGTGATAGGGGTGTAAACAAATACTCGTTCGAGCTCACCCCCCTCTCCCTTAACTGGATGTACTTCTCGCAACGGATTCTGTCTGTCTATGTAGAATGATTTTCTTTCTGGGGGTGGAACAGGAACAAAATGTGGATTCAGGAACGTTCTGTATTTGTGGCGCTGTTCTAATATGACACTAATTAAATCGGTACCTAGACCTTTCCATCTGTTTAGGAGTAACTCGTTCAGTACATCATGTAAAGGACCTGGATCAGAATGCTGATCCTCATACAGTGTGATGAGGTGCTGGATCATATACATACCCACCAGACGCTGCTCGGCTGGGGGCAGTTTCAGAAACGTTTGGGCCACTATTTCATCTGAAAACGTGGTAGAATCACTAGTCCATCGAACGGCTGATCGGGCTAGTTCTTGTTCATGCACGGTACTGAGCTCACTATAACCTATTCGCAGTTTCAGAACTTTATCAGTAGCCTGGAATACTTGTTCAAGAGAACACTGTTCTGGTACGGGAGGAGGAAAAGCTTTCTTGTAATCTAGGCGTGAATGTCGGTCGGAAAATCTAGTTCTACCTACATACGCTATTCTGGCGGGATTCTCGCTGTCTATCTCTTCACTTGAAGAGTCATTCTCTTTCTCGGTTGCTCTTTTTGCTTCCTCCTTCTGGTGTATACTTATAATTTCCTTACGAATTTTCCTGTACATACTTTCTATACTACCTTGTGTCTTGTGTTTTCCCTCGGCTATATTGTCACTCCACCTAGTCAGGGCTTTCATCTCGTCTTTGTCTTTATCAGGATAATCTTGTTCTCTTATTAAACAGTTAATCAAGAACTGTAAAATCATATTTTGAATCTCGGCTTTCCTGTGTGCCATAGCTTCGTGAATACTTCCTGGATTCTCCCCTGTACGGATAAAATGATATATTCTGTCTAGATGTTCCTTCATCTCGGGCTGGGTGGCCAAAAAGTTGGCAACTCGTCTTAAACGTACGGAATATAATATCATGTGATCTTCGCCTGGAACTGAATCATATATACAGTCAGTAAGGTGTCGCTTGAGGTCTGCGTATGTAGTCACTTTTGGCGTGCGCTGTAACGCTGCGTCTCTCGGCGTCAGTCGTTTTACTTGAGGCGGGGTGGTAGGAGCGCCTCCCCCCGCTCCTCCTGAACTAGAATCGTCAGTTAATACTGAACGTGCTGGTAAAGTGACTGGCAAAACGGGCACACTTAATGTGGGCTGGTCCGGGGGTACTGGCACATTAACGTGGTCCCCGGGACCAATGACTGGAGGAACAGGTATTACATTATTAACAGGGTGCTGAGGGTGAGCAGGTGGAATAGGATTTACATATGCTGGGACTGTATCGTCCAAGTAGGACGAAAGAAAAATTTCAGCTGCAGTCGGTTTATGACGTAGCTTAATCGGGACCAATGGTGGCGGTAACTTACAGGGTACTTCCGGGGTTGCCTTCGGCAAGCCCTCGGCAAGAAGAGGATACATACCTTTAATAAGGGCATTTCTCTGTCTGTCTGACTGTTCTGCTCTAACTCGTTCACCTTCTTCTAGAAGTTCCCTTTCTTGGGCTTTTTCTGAGGATTCCCTACTTAATTCTGCTTTTCTGAATTCTTTTTCGGTTCTTCTATGAGATTCCTTGCGCCATAACTCGATGGCATCTTTCTGAGACTGTCTGGCTTTCTTTTTCCATAATGCTTCTTCTACTCGCATGATGCACTCGGCATCCCATGTACCTGATACAGGCCATCTATATTTCTCTTCAAGATTCTTTGTATAATCCACCCACAAGTCTAGATATAATATGGCATCTAAGCCATGCTTGTGATACATGAAATGTCCAGGACTGTCCCTAGGAGGGACAGGAACTGCTTCTTCGAGTAACCCTTTTCTGGTTTTTATCTGACGTAACTTTGAAAACAGAGGCATATCGGAGTCGTACTTGAACTAAACTCAATACACAATAATCACAGTAATGAAATGGCAAACAAATCACTCATACCACGACATAGAAATACATTAATAACAGTTCGAACAGAATACTACCTGATACACTGAAAACATAACACTTGAATTTCTCGAGAACGGACTTACTAGAATTACTAGATGCACTGCTAAAACAGTACAGAACATACCGGTCTCATAAAGAGACACGTCATACCGTATCCACCTAGATGGACACGTCGGACTGGATATGCGTACCCAAACCCATCGGACCGGAGACATACTAATGACCCCGTCTATATACTCCCCCAGCAACGGTACTCACCGGGAAGCAGAACTGAAGGCCTCAGACTGGACTGGACTGCTACGACGTCTGGTTACTACGCATGCGCTTCGAACTTCGGGCTTCGGAAACAGGTGGGCCTCCGGATACCTCGGACCTTGCTCTCTCGGCTTGGGCTCTGGTCGGGACGAACCGCATTCCTCACCGCCTCGTCTGGATGCCGGACCGCAGTCTCCGTCTCCTCCGTGGGCCTGAGGGAGACTTGAAGCAGAAATATCTGCACGTGCACGGTTGAGTTCCGTCACGGCTGTAGAAGGGTCAGGGGGCCTGCGTTACATCGCCGGCGCGTGGGGAAGGGGCTCGTTCCTGTTCGGGCGCCATTATGTGGTAAATAAATAATTAATTACCGGTACTATTTTTCTATGCATTCAATAAAACAGATAGCTCAATAAATAAGAGGCAGGATCCGGGGTATCTGAGTCGAACAGGCTTTAATCAGGCACAAGGGAAGGGACAGGATCGGAACAGCCTGAAACAGAATGGCATGGAATGGCAGCTGCAACGTCTTATTAACAGTACATGATATATATAGTAAAACAGTACAATTACATTGCATACAGTAGGCGTAAGAAGTGACAAACGTAAGATAAGGACACATGGGCGTAAAAAGAAGGCGTGCACAGGGCGTGCACGAAGACATGTGATGAGAACGTCACAGAAGTGTCATAAATGGGTGGATACATGGAGGGGGCTACCTGGGCAGCTGGAACCTTTACCCTAGTGGTGCGCGCAAACGGGCCATGACGTGTAACTGGGGAAAGCTGGGGGCTCTGACTTCTGCACTAGAAGAGGAGACTAAAGTCTACGATGTCAGGACGACATGTACCTATAGCATATCTAGTATCTTGTGTTTGGAGTACATGTTGATAGAATCTAAAAGTTATCAGAGCAAAGGCTACTGGACATTAAGGCTGGTGCATGCATATATTCTACATGTATTGCGTGTGCTATGAATCTTCCATGGATATTAATACAGTAATTCACTTGCATGGAGACAGAAAGACTAGACTATAACTGGAGATGTTTATGCGGTTCGTTAGCTTAGGAATGTGAAGACGGAGAGCTGAACTGATAACTAGAGGCATAACATATTCTTGGCAGACAGGCAGGCAGAGCCAGGCCGGGCACCGCGCTGCGCGGCAGGAAGTAAGCGAAGGGTCAGGGATGCAGGAGGGGCTGCATCGCTCCTCGGAGTGGGTTCAGGAGACTGGAGCTTGAATCTGATGTCCGGGCCCTTTGAGGCCTAGAAACGGGGACAATTCGATGAATTAACATGCACAATGTAAAGTGTTGGCAACATAGGCCTAATACTCGTTGCTTTCACGGGGACTGGATAACTGGCATACTGACGTTGGACACAACTATAATTGCGTCTTTAATCGATCATAGGGGGATATATGCATATCGATCATGCACATATAACATAGGATGGGGAACACGTAGGCACACATGACAAGGCAAAATTCAATTTTCCTCACAATCATAGCTTTTTGAATCCTGAATGGTCAATACTGAGCAGTGGGCTGACTTATTACCCACCACCACATCAGACTTTTTCTTAAAAATGGAAACACAAATGTGTTTGCACAATGTACACCTTGAACATTTCTTCCCTCAAAATCCATTATGGCCGCCATCTTTCTTCTACCCTCCAGTGTATATACCCCAGATAGAAATCACATTTGAGAAGATGGTTACTCAAGATCCTGATAGATTGAGAGCACAACTCAACACATAAAATACAACAAAATCAAAGATTAAAAAAAACATGCTTTAAAAACCTTATGCATAAATCCAAATACAGTTATAAAACCTGCAGACAATGGTGGAGGAATTAAACTCTTAGATACTGTGGCATATTGCACCAAAGTATTAAGACACCTGGGTATTATAGTACTTTACAACAAACCAAGCGTAGATCCACATAAGGACATCAAGACACTTATCAAAGACAGTACAACACTGTATTGCAGTTTGACTTCCAGAGTAATAAAACACTGTAGATGTCTGACTATTTACAGATTAACCAAAATATATAAATATCCAGTCAATCCTCCAGGTGACTGATTGTGACGGGATGTTGTTTCGTTCTGGAGCAACACTTTCAATATGTGGATACCTTCCTTAAGACCTTCGGAACCAAAAACCAAGGTTTATATCAGTGGTATCATGGGTTCTAATAAGTAGATTGAAGGGCTCTCAATTGACATTGATACACAGCCACTGCTAACTGTAGCCTTGCAATCGTTTTCTAAAAACATACCCCAATTGGAAGCGTCACAAGTGATTTCACACAATTTGGAAACTAGAAACAAACCTGTCTACATACCTTTTCCTTTTGTCACTATAATGACCAGACTTGCTCTGACTTGTAATTATTTCAAATTCCAGAACACCTCTTTTTTTCAAAAGAAAGGTGTAGTCATGGATAAGGATGTGTACCAGGCCTGACAAATTTGTTCATAGATAATTACAAACTCAAATATCCATTTGTAGATACCAACCCCATCATGAACATCATCTATTTTGGTGTACATTATGTCGATGATGTTTGTCTAATTTGGAATGGTAACAGTGAGACAGTAAATTCATTTTTACAATTAAACAACTTACAATCAAGTGATTTTCAATGATCATTATTGCTTGTAAACTCCAAGTTTTAGTTCTGGCCATGAAAATAAAAATTAGCAAATTCTATACCACTCTGTTTCAATAAGGAATTCTTTACTCATGTACTCCTGCCACCACCCGAGACACATTAGGGATAACTTACCCTATGGTCAGTTCTTGAGATTGCGAAGGAACTCTGCAATTAAATGTGATTTTCTTATCTTGAATCTGACTCTCTAATTGAAAGATTAGCTGAAAGCAGGTTCACAGACAGCTTTGGTTCACCTACAGAGAATATCTCCAAACCCCTAAATTTATTAAAGAGATGGAGTAATGCCTTATCTTTGTTAGCACATTTGACACAACAATCAATGAAATTATACAAGCAGTGGCATTTCATACAGGAGACAAAAGAGCGCAAAGGTAAATGTATGTGTTCCTTTAAGAGTGAATCGGGTGATGGAGCAAGGATTCGCACCTAACGCAACTTGCTTGAATTCAGTCCTCTCGAGATAACGTTAATGTACTAATAAACATGTTTTGTGTACAAAAAAATTGCATTACATGACACAACTAGTATCATCCAAGGGAAGCTTTTCAATGTGCTTTTATTAACTATAATCCTAAAATGGCTGTTGCTACGCGGGATTTTCTACTGCACATACGTCTATCACACTCACGTGACATGACGTATCTTTCGCTTGGAGGGAAACTTTCGCTTCTGCGCATTAAAACTAAAATGGCTGCTCTGTGTTGCAGCATGCATGACGCTTGTACTGCTGCTTTTACTAAGCTGTTCGTTCTGCTTAACACTAACGCAATAGTTAAATATAAAGTAATGGGAATAGAGTAGAGATAAGTGGTATAAAGTGCATTAATTTTATCTGTGTTCTCAAACAGTTTCTTTTCTATTCTTACATGTAAATCAATTTGGACCTGACGCCTATTGCTGAACTCCATCTTGGAGAAAATTGCTACTGCGCACGAACCACAAAGTCCATGAAGCAGAGTGACCTTTGAAACGCTGCCAAAGGGCCAACTTGCTAGAAGATGCTTGTGGAAACCTTACCTCTTGACCCTACAGAGGAAACTAGAGTTCTAAAATGGACTAAAATGTAACAAATATTGGAACATTCATTGTCGGGTGGAATAAAATATACATGGGAAAATAAAAGTTGATGGGCGGGAACGTTAATAGAATATTCAAAAAGAAAAAGTGTCATGTTGGTATGGTGTGATGACCTCTCCTCATTCCTTGTCCAATCAAAATTGGGGATCCTTACATTTGCAACATTGGGGGGTGGTACACTGACCTGAAAAATAGTATAACTAGGGTAGGCTTAGCTAGTTAATTTGTCCGTCTTGTCCGAATAGCTGACCTGTCACTGACCCAAAACACTCAATAGGTAATTGGGAGCAGAGGTGCTGGCGGAGCACTCTGTCAGAAGGTTCGAAAACCAGATTGGGGTTTGCAAGCTGAAGTGCTGGCAAAGCACTTTGTCAGAGAAATCGATAACTCTTACTGGGTTCTGGCTATTAGCTGCAGAGAGGGAGTAACGCAGGCATTGCAAATTTTAACTGCGGGTGCCGGTCTTAGCCTGTGTTGGTCCTGTCATGATCCAATTTGACTTTACCTGTCCTGATTCTGATCTGCAACTGCCTGCCTTTAAGGTGCCTGCACTTTCGGGGTTCTGTCCTTTATACTGACCTGTGGCCAGGGTTAGTTCTTCACACCATTCTAGGTAAATATACTATATGGGTATGTCATTGTTCTGACTCCTTTTCTTTTCCCAACCTAATGTTAAATGATAACGGTTTTGCATATTGTCGTATGTCATTGCTCTGACCCCTTCTCTTCCCCTACCCTAAATGACAAATGCGTAAAGACTGCCTTATAAAATCTATACATATTTTCATTCTAATCGTTACTTTTCTGTTTGAGAATTTTCTATTGCTCAATCCTTGGATTAAGACATTTAAAGATTTTAGATAAAGAGTTTAAACCTTTCCCGAGTTTGTGGTTATAATATGAGTGCAAATGTTAATGTTACCTATTTTCTTGCTAACACCCTGATCCAATAGGACTTTAGATACCGGTGACAAGGATTGGTAAGTCAATGCTATAGGTCATAAATGAAATGTATAAATCACTGATAAGAGGAAAGCGCACAGGTTACCTGGTTAGACTCACATACAAGTTTATGTTTTTTTGTTTTGTGGACCCAGGGGAGAATGGTAAATTGAGTCGGGTGACCTGCGCGCTCTATCAGGGGTAAAATGTTTAACAATGTTCAGCATTCCATCAATCATCTTATTATGTTGCTATAAGTCACCCTTAGTGGGAAATATATGGACAGACGTACCACCAACTTTGCGATAACTATGCAGCCTATCATCTCTCAAGGAACATGTCAAATGTGGTTGTTATGTTGCATGTAACATTTGCATTGAGGAAAATGTTTTTATACATAATGATTTGTTGTATGCTTTGAGAGACTTCAGCAACTGCAATACAAGCTGTTTTATGTATGTGCTGTAGCTCCCATGCAACAAAACAAATATTGTCCAAAACACTCTGCAAGTACAAAACAGGTTTCTTCAACAATGGAACCACATCAAGTCCTGCACTGTGCGAGCACCGTTAGTGGAACATTATAAGGATGCAGGGCAAAGCTGGAATGACATAAAGGCCCTCATTACGATATCAGTGGGACTGCCACCAACAGGCCTTCGGTGGCAGTCTCACCGACATCTATGCCATCAGTCCGAACGTCGGATTTTGATTCCTGGTGTCAGAGCGAGTTAGGTATGGGGAAAGACCGCCGCCTCCGACAGGCTCAAGGAGCCCATCTGGATGGCGGTTGGATTCCTAATCCCTACAATGGGGCGGTGCCTGTGCAGGCACCACTGTAGGGGTAGGATTTCCCTTTCCAACTGCCTGTTTATAGTTGTTCTTTTAGGTTGCTACCTTTTCCACTTGTTTCGTAGAAAACCTGCAACAAATCGACCCAGGGGTCGAAATGTCAATAGTTTCTTTTGTGTGGGCACATTTGAATTATGGACAATCTATCCTTGTGAAGTTATAGATGTCTTATATTCATTTCATTTACTATATGTGCAATTCCTTTTACCATATCACCTTATCACTTGCACTTCAACAGGAGCCCACTGTTTGAAATTAAGTTATTTCTTGTGATTATATTTTGCCCAACAAAAAATAAGTCTTGTAATTTACATTTGTTGTCTGCTTCATTCTGAATGTGGGGTAAGGTTGATGTGGTCCCGAATTTTAAACCGTTTTCTTAACAAATCTAAAGGAACCATTGTTTCTTTGATTTTCAGTTTGACTCTGGGTTCCAAGGAATATATATGGTTGTCCCTGGGATATTTTACTAAAGATGTTTACTGAGCATTAAGGATACAGGGATGAGCCTGAGGATGCTGAAAAGTATGGGGGAAAGTTTTCAGCAAAACTGGACTAAGGAGGAAATGTACTAAGCTATCTAAGTACCACAGTTGGTAACCCTGGAAAAGTCTGTGAATACAAGAGTGTGAGTCTTTCATGGGCAGATTGAGTGGGTTGTGAGGGTCCTGAAGAATATCATTAGGAATGACAGAATAAAGAGGCCAGGGCTTGCTGAAATGAACTGTGGAGTTGGCTAGGTGTAACATTAAAAAGCACTGAGAGGGCATACATTTTCATTAATGACATAAATGCAACATGGTACCATCAGAGTAAAATCTATCAGGCAGCTAAGATCGCCTGAGGATGTTTAATTTGTAAATCTTCCTCCTTCCTCCCACTGCTAAGCACTGAGACCACAGGCACAATAAATGAATGAAATAGGATACTACCCAGGACAATTAATTAAAGAATATTGTATTACTCATATTAGCATACATTTATTAGCTTCAGCGTAATTAGATACTTTCTTTGAGAGACATTATACTATGACTTTACACTTTATATCATATGTACAAATAAAAAAGTCTTCTTAACATTTAGATGTATTATATTACAAAAAACATTTTACCATATGATTCAATTTTGTTGTGTCATGCAGTTTGGGTATTTGGGACAAAATATCAAACCAAAAAATATTGTGATACTCAAGTATTGTGTCAAGAATATAGGGATGTGAAAATATCAACAACAGGAATATCGAAGGTAAGAATATTGGTGGAAGTGGTATTTATAGCATTTTTAATACTTTATCATTTTTGATTTAGGGAATATATTTTCTAAAAAATATTAATATTCATTTGTTTAAGAAAAAATATTTTAAGAATGGGTTTTATGTGCTTTTGTTAATGTTATGATTGCTAATTCTGGACTATGATTATACTTTTGATTTTTTGGTTCAAAGTTTAGTAATAGTATAAATATTTTTAAACAGACTACATATTGCTAGTGATAAAAAATATTCTTTAATATGTCAATGTTACATTTTTAAGATATAAGTATGTACCTTTGGTTAGTGTTTTATTTTCGTAAATGTACGTTTATTTTATGGATAAAAAATTATGAGTGAGTATGGAGTATTGATTGTGTATTAGACATTTTGAATGTCTAGCACCTTGCATAAAATGTTTTAGACTGTGGTGAAAATAGTAAATGTCACCCTTTTATGTTCAACACCTTCCCCACATTGGTTTAGAATGAAGTGGGAACAGTAAATGTCACACCCTTTTAGTGTCAAGCACCTTCCCCAAAGTGGTATAGATAGAAGTGAGAATAGTAAATATCACCCCTTTAGTGTGTAACACCTTCTCCCTAGACTGGGGTCAGAATAGGAATTGTAACACTTTTAGTGTTCAATACCTTCGCCAAATTGGTTTACATTGAGGTGGGAGTATTAAATGTCTCTACTTTAGTATCCAACACCTTCTCCAAATTGGTTTAGATTGGAGTTGGAATAGCAAATGTCACCCATTTAGTGATCAACACTTAGCGAAAATTGGTATAGATTTGACTGGGATTAATAAATGTCACCACTTTGGTGTCCAACACCTTCTATAAATCGATTTAAATTGGAGAGGAAATAGTAAATGTCACTACTTTCTTTGAAGTGGTTTATGCAGAAGTGTGATTATTTAATGTAATCATTTTGGTGTGAAATTCTTTGTTTAAATTGAATTTGTATGTTGTAC
Source organism: Lissotriton helveticus (assembly GCF_964261635.1). Taxonomy (NCBI): domain Eukaryota; kingdom Metazoa; phylum Chordata; class Amphibia; order Caudata; family Salamandridae; genus Lissotriton; species Lissotriton helveticus. The sequence goes on along the minus strand of NC_136061.1, from coordinate 1,700,774,875 downwards.
AAATAATTTATGTTATTTAATTATTATTGTTGGTGTTTGGCAATGTAGTAAAAAAAGTTATTTACATGTATAGTTCTACTCACAAATACGCATTTATAAATAGGTAAATTAAACAATGTTTAATGCACTTTTCTTATTCAATAAAAATGTAAATCATATTTGAATAGTATTGCATGGTGTACATATTCCATGTTTTGTCTAGTGTTTATCATTTATTTACATTTTTTGAAATTGTTTCCTATAGATATCTTCAACATCCTTTTAACATTAGTTTCTTTCAGTATATATTAAGTAAATGTATATTTTTATACAATTATTTAATTTATACCTATACATTTCTTTATATTTTTAACAACACTTTAAAAATGTTTTACATAGCTTAATAATTTGTTGATATTTTTAAATACATTTATTTAACATTTGAAAAATATTTCCCAATCATTTCTATGAGGAGAGATTTAGCGGCTGAATTGTTTTTACCGCTACCTTCAATTTTGTAGCCCATTTGTGTCATTTTTAGTCTAATTTCCATGATAGAGGTCATGGTAAGGTCGTGCTGTTCGTTGAAACAGGGAAGTCCTTTTTTTTTTTTTTTTTTTAGGGTTTTGGGGCCATGGGGATGTAGGTAGGAGGTCTAGTGCTTAGTTATATGGTTTTTGTATGTTCACTGTATTAATAGTGTTTTCCTTTACTAGTGCACTGTTTTAGTAATGTATCATAATGTTATATTATGTAAATTAAGTGAAATGTATATGTATTTTTTGGGAATGTAATATTTTTTTGAGGGTGGGTTTTCTGTTTTACTTTCAGGATTTTTATCTACGAATATGTCCTATGGGCCTTGGGATTTACCATTTTTTTCCACTCTTTTTTGGTTTATAAGAAACCAATACTTTTAACTTTGATTTCCTTTTTTTGGTGCTTCCTGAAGCGTTTCTTCTTGTAACACTTTTTTGGGTGTTATTTTGCATTTTGCTTGTTTTTTTTTAATTTTAGTAAGTGATATTTCCTTTGTTTGCTCTGGGTGGGAAATGTTAAACTTTATTGTTTGTGTAATTATTATTTGATTGCTATTTGGAAATGTGTTTAGATGTTGAATTAATTTTACGTAACATATTTAGTTTGTTCTTTGAGCTTTTAGGTTTGTCAAGTTTAGATTTGTAATGTAAATAATTTATATATTATTTTAATTTTTGCAGAAATCTTATTTAAGGTTGGAGTTTTATTTAACATTTTGACTGATGTAATAAAATATTATGTTTATTATGTTGGGACTTTTATGGGTTACTTTTGATCCAATTTACAAAAGCTATACAGGGAGAGCAAAACACCAGGATTAACAGCTGGCAATCTAATACAATTGTCTTAAATCCTATTTTATTTTACAAAGCAAAATGGCAAATATAATAAAAACATATATAAAAAAAGAAACTAATTGATCAACCATTGCCTTAATGGTGCCCATATTTTTACACCCCTCTCCCTTCTCCTCCTGCCGCTTCTCAAAAACACAGCTGACTCCAGATTATGAATGGCCAGTAACCTTACTCTCCAATTTGGAAAGGTAGGGGAGACTGGATTTAACCATTCTGAGGTTATGCACAGCCGGAGTAGTGCCATTGCAATGGACAGAAAGGCAGATTCACAGTTTGATCTAGCACTGTGCGTTTCAGAACCCATTATCACCAGCTCTGCTGTGAGCACAACTGGTATTTTTAAAGAATTATTGATAAACAGCTGAACTTCCTGTAAGAATTTGATTAACTTAACACATGAAAAAAACATATGAATATCGTTCACAGCAGGCATTGCACACCTTGGACAGCACTGAACTCCACTGCCCCCCATTTTGATATTTTATTGGGAATATAGTATAAGTCAAGTAATGCCATGTAGCTTTGGGAGCAGAGGCTTCCTGAAACTAAAGCTGAGTGTGAGAGCTCCAGAGCCTGACCTACATCCGTGCCAACTGTCCCAAATTTCAAATCCAACTTTGAGTTCTGGTTGTGAAGGTCATCAGGGAGACCCGACAACAAACTTTGATACAGGGTCCCAATTCTAACCTTCCTCAGGATCATATTCATGAGTGGCTGATTGCCCAGTGCGGTTGGGGAATTCTGCAGGAGAGTACCTATATAGCTGCGCAATTGTAAAAATTTTAAAAAAACATGCGTACCTAAACCAAATTTTTCTTGTAAAGAAGAAAAAGAAGCCATATTGCCATCATATACTAAATCCCCCAGCATAATAATACCATGAGATCTCCACCTTATTACAACTGAATCCTGGAAAATAGAGGGTAACAGCCTGGCAGCAGCAAGAGGTGTGCAGATATTTATTTTAGGGATCGACCATTTTCGTCGCACCTTCTTCCAAACTGAAAAGATTGCCTTTGCTTCCTTAAACTTGGTCTTTTTATAATAACTGGGCTCTAAAACTGAGGAAAGAATCCCTTTAGCCTCCTCTCCCAACCCGATTTCAAATATGGAGGGACTAAGTGCTGGTGAGAGTGGGGAGCGCAGGCCGAATAAAGGCTGAGCAAGATGTTGCAAGAATGCCGCCCAGTTATATAACAAAAGATTAGGAACAGCCCACCCGCCCCTTTGCAGTGGCAAACGCATCAATTTAGCAGCCCTTCGAGGTAGACGGTAGCCCCGTAAGAACCTATTGCAGCATCTTTCTGCGCTATTGAGGCTGGACTGGGCAAATTCCAGCGGAATGGTCCTGAATATATACAAGAACTTTGGTAGGATCAACATCTTCAGCACATTCCTCCTGCCGAATAAAGATAAATGCAAGTTATCGCCTACGGTGGGTGGAATTAACAGTCCCTATTATCGGTAAAATGTTCATCTCCGGTATCTGCTCTACTGCAGCCGTTATTTAACCCCCAGGTAAGTTGCAACTTGGACAATTGGTGCTTCAGAAGGACCCATGGTAGAAGACTGAATCACCTGTGTTTTCTGGACATTGAGTTTGTACCCTGATATACGACCAAAAGATTCAGCCTGTCTCTTGATTTCTGGAAATGCCGATGAAACATTGCTGGTTAAGACAATTAAATCATCTGCATATGCCAGAACTTTCAATTCAACCAGGTTCACCCTTACCAGAATAATTTCGGGAGAGAGCTCCAATTTGCTAATTAACAGGTCAATATAAAGGGCAAATAAAAGGGGCGAACAGGGACAACCCTGATGGGCGCCCCTATTTATGTCAAACGGCCTTGATTGTAAACCTGAGATAGAGAGGGTGGCTTGTGGGGGAATGTACAGCGACTGCAGCGCAAAGATGAAGCTGTGGGAGAAACCCTTCCAGCGCATAACTCTCCACAGAAATCCCCACGCAACCCTGTCGAACGCCTTCTCGGCGTCCAACAGGATTGCGCCAAGGGGAGATCTCGTGGCTTGAGCCCAGTCCAATAGAGCTATGACTCAGCGGACATGATCCGCCGTATCTCTTCCGGGGATAAACCCCTGCTGGCGAATAGAGGCTATGGGAGATATCACTTTTGCCAATCTAGCCGCTAGTATCTTTGAAAATAGCTTGCTATCAGCATTGATGAGCGAGATTGGACGGAATGATGCAGGTTCAAGCTCTGCCTTATCCTTTTTTTTCAACAAGATAATCGTTGTAAACCGCCATAAGTCTGGAACCCTGCCCTGCTGTGCATCCCTCAAAGTTGTTAAAAGGTCCTCCCTAAGCTACATCCGAAATATGCTATAGAACTCCAACGGAATGGAGTCTGGACCTGCTGCCTTACCGCTAGCTAATGAATTTAGAGATGCGTCTACATCTTCCCACTCAATGGGTGCTGCTAGTATCGCATTTTGATGGTCCGAGAGTCTACTAGTACCAAGTCCATCTGTAAAGGAGGCAAACTCTGATTCTATCACCTGCGCATTGACTTATTCAGTATAAAGGGATTAATAGAATCCCGAAAACACTGACAACACCCATTCTGGGGTTCCTTGGATTACTCCCTGCGCATCCTTAATCTTATCAATGCGATTAGACATACTTCGCTGATGAAGCCGCTTGGCCAGTACCCTACCTGATCTTTCGCCATGCTTAAACATCATTGATCTATACTGTAGGTATTTGGCAGCGAGATCCTGGCCCAAAAACTCAAGCAAAGAAGCTTTAATACATGCAACCTGTGTCTGCACCTGCGATATATCGAGCCCCCCCAAATAGCAGCTGTAGGCTGAACCTCTGCATGACGTAATTCGTCCATGCTGCGCTTTATTGTTTCTTTAATTTGCTTCTGACGAAAGAACGAAAAACTTTTAGTTTCCCCGCGAACAGCTGCCTTTAGTGAATCCCATACTATACTACTAGGGGCTGAGCCTCTATTAATATTCAAAAATCCAATGACCCAGGGCCTCATATGTTCTAAGTATGGCTCTTCTAGCAACAGCTTCCTCTCAAATGTCCATAATGTAGGAATTCTCACGTATCCTGACAAACAGCAATTGATGGTCAATAAATTATGGTCCGAAATAATGCTGGGGGACATGGAAATTGATGTAGTTTCAGCTTAGTGATTTGAAATAAAAAAATAATCCAACCGAACCATCTTTTTATGTGGGGCAGAGAAATATGTGGCACCATATTAGTTCTTGCAGTGGTGGAACCAGAGGTCGGTCATGCGATGTTCTGAAACTAGGCCTTGTAAGGCTCTGTATACTCTTGGTTTCTGTCCAACACAACTCTGACCCCCTGCCACATCGAAATTTGCAGATAAATTGATGTTGAAATCCCCACACAAGCATACGGGCTGAGGCCATAAAGCCAGCTCAACGTTTAGGTACTCTAGTACCGCAGGATCATCTAAATTGGCACCATACACCGTACAGAGCATCAAAGAAGAGTGGCGAACACACAACTCCGCTATTGCCCATCTCCCCACAGAGTCTTGACTAGATCTGACACAAGAGCCCTGCCCGTGTTTCATCAATATAGCAACCCCACGAATCATAGAGGACTGCTGTGAGCATACTACCAGATCAAACCCAGGGATTCTGAGGCAGTCCCTCTTGTTCCAGGGGATATGAGTCTCCTGTAGGCAAAGTACTTCTAAGTATTGTGCTTGAATAATGCGTGCAAACAGAGCCAGCTTTTTACCATTGTTAAGTCCGCACACATTCCAGGAGGCTATATTTACCTTAAGTGACCCCATTATGTGACTTAAGAAAAAACAAAAATACTGTAATTGTTACATGATTTAATCTTTCATTGCCATAATTGTCATAATGGAGAAGAACGTTTTTCAAGCTTTTTATTTACCCCAAACCCTGCCCTCCCCCCCAACCCCCACCCCCTCTGGTTACACCCCCCCACCCAGCCTTACCCCGACCCCTCCCACCCCGACACTAGGAAGGAACCGGAGTTCCAGTGATAGCGAGACTGGTGTAAGCGAAGCCCCCCCCCCCAGGAAATGTTGCCATCTATCTGCACACTAAACCAGACCTTCGCAAGAATTGCTCTCTAACAAAGAAACCCCTAAATCGACTGACCACAAATTTACTTATAAGCAACAACAAGAAGGGATAATTCATATTCAAAAACCAAACAGACTCGATTACTTCAGACCATCAAGAAATGCTTTGGCCTGGATCTCAGATTCAAAATATTTTGTCTGACCTTTATGTATGCTTTTGAGCTTTGCCGGGAAAAGCAAAAAGACCTGTGCCCCCTTGGATTGGAAGGGAGTAATCAACTGGCGGAACTGCCACCTCCGTTCTACCGTGGCTGGGCAGAAGTCTGGCCTTACAAAAAACTGACAACCTTTTCCCGATCTTTGCCTATCGGGCCTGGCTAAGTCATAGATTCTTTCTCTCGCTAGGACATTTTGCATACAAATCATAATTGCGCGGGGTCTGTTCTCTGCTTGTCCTACACGCTGCTTAATTTTGAAGGGCAAACGATGAGCTCGTTGAATCTCCATTCGCCAGTCCCAGTCTTTTACTTCGGGAAAAGCCTCTGTAAATAAGTCGACAACAAATTGACGAGCGTCTGACACCTCCACCCCCTCAGGGACCCCCAGAATTCGTAGGTTGTTCCTCCGTGCCCGATTCTGGATGTCGATGAGTTTTGCCTGGATGTCCTCCCTCTGTAGCTGAATTTCATCCACCACGCTTTTTTGTACCACCAAGTCCTCTTCTAACGTGGAAATCCTTGTCTCTGCCTCCGTAACTCTGGAGGCTATATACGTGCATGTCTTCATAACCATGCGCAAAGAGTTTTGGACTCTCCGGCAAGCCCCTTGCGCACGAGCGCTCTCTTGGCGCGTTTCCTCACGATGAGCCATTATAGTTTGATATATAACGGCGAGAGATATTTCAGCAGATGTTGAGCCACTGTTATAGTCCGTACCATGAGCTATTTGATCGTGGGGTTTGCCTTGTAGTACTGGCTGATTGATGAATGAGTAGTCCCAGGTCAAGGAGCCCACTGCCGAACTAGAATCCTGGGTCACCTTGCGTACTCTAGATAAGCCATTCAAAACAGCATTAGTGTGCCAATCAGCAAAATCACTGCCCTCCTCCTCATCTGTCCAGTCTTTATCCAAACCATCAGCTGATGACCCTGTATGATCCGATAATGAGTAGAAATCCCCATCTGTATCACCATCTGCCCTTGCGGAGGGTGCCGGAGTCATTAATAGAGGGTTTTGGGGGACTATAATCTGTGGGTTTAGCAATAAAGACTGAGGGACTACATCTCCCAGAACCCGGCGTTGTGGTGCTTCCAAACCCGAAACAGAGGCAGTGCTTGAGAACACTCCTGATGAATTATCCGCTGCCTGCTCACTGTCCTTGCGTGAGAATGATGTTCCCGCACTGTCTCCAGTGTCTTTTTCACAAGCTGCTACAGGGGGGAATGAAGAACCAGTATCGATCTTATTGGTCAGAATCTCCGCTGTAGGTGCTACAGGAGCTGTAGGGGAAACTGCTGCGTTACAAGCGGCTTTACCTGCCGCAATCCCCCGAGGTTTGAACATTGCAGGAGTTTCCGCAGGAATGCCTGTTTTACCGATTCTGCTAACCCCCGCTGAAGCTTTCTTTGTGATGTCCGACTGGAGAGCTGTGCGAGGTAGCGCTACGGCGGGCGCGGGTGCTGGTGCCGGCGGCAGTAAACCTGTTGTGGCTGCCACTGCTGCTACGGGCGTTTTCGCGGCTGTGCCCCATGGAAGGGACTTAGGCTGGTTCTTGGGCGGCATCCCGCTGTAGAAGGGCAAGGTCCAGGAAACTCGAGCGAGCAAAGTGTATACTGGCCAGCGCTGGGCTAGAAGGTCTCTGCCCGAAAACCAGCGTGCCGAGATACACCTAGAGAAGTTATGTCAAGAGGCTGAGAGTTGCCACAGCATCCTTCGGAGATCGAGCAATGACGGTAAGGTCTGATACTGAGCCTTACGATTAGCACGTACTTGCAGGCAACAGCTCCTGGGAAGTGAGCAACGCAGCTACCAGCTCACTCGGCCATGGGACTGGCCGCCATCTTGCCCCGCAATCCCTTTATAATATGTTTTGATTAATATATATAAGTAATCTAGGCCTCTGTTGTGTATGAAGAGTTTTTCGTTAAATTGAAGCATGTTGTACCTTCTTTTGGTTTGTTTGCTAAGTTTAGGTGCAATTTGGGTCACAAATTTCTCCTTGCATAATTATTGGTAGCGTTGCCCTATTTGTAATGCTTCTTTAAATTTATACAGTGCAGATTATCTTCTACTTAGGACCTGATTACGAGTTTAGTGGTGCTGGACCGCCCGGTCCAGCACCGTAAAACCCATGGTTGAACTTCCAGCCAGATTAGGAGTTTTCTCCTGGTCTGGCGGATGGTTATTTTTCATTCCAATGGTGGTGCCTATGAAATAGCACCACAATGGGAACATCAAAATCAGTACCTGCACAGCAAGGAGTGCTGCAGTCAATGCTGTGGAGCTACTGGGGTGCATGCCGACATGGGGGCACAACATGTGCTCCCCGGCATTCATCTTCAGGCCAAGAGGCAAAAGGGGGCCCCCTTTGTTTCCTCTGTGCCAGAGTTTTCATGGCGGTGGAACTGCCATGAAAACTGATGTGGATAGGAATCTCGAAATATTCTTGGTGGGACCACAGTGGTCCTGCCAAGCATATTGCAGCCTTGAGTCCCCTATGCCACAACCAGGGATCTCTTCTCCTTGGTGATTTTGGCGGCCCTAGGGTGGCCCAACAGCCCTAGTTGTAATAGGGTGGTTGGTAGGCCGCCGCACCCCCACAAATCTTTTGGTCCATGGACCGCCGGACCAAAATTAGTCCCTAAGTGTGGATTAGAAGGCATTGTGTCATCTTTCCACTGCATTGTTTGTTTTCTCATCCAGTGCCATGGTGCTGTCATAGACATTTCACCATGGAATTTGGAATTTGGGTTTACGTCTGTGTCCGGAGCAATGCAGTCTCTGAACCCAAGTTTTTTTGAAATAATCCTTCAATGGGCTTAGTGTCTTCATTTTTTTGGTAGAAATGGTTTTCTATTAGTAAATTGTAGTGGTTAGCTACCTCTGTGACAGGGGCATAGGCTAGTACTATTGTGTTTTACGTCAAAGAAAAATATACTATTTATAGCATATTCTACACTTAATGCAAATTGTAGGAGGTGTCTCCATATGATTTGATTGAAATGTTAGTAGCAGCCATGAATGGCTGTGTCGGGTTAAAATGGTTTGAATCATGGCGTGTTGAAAGTCTATGATTATTTTTTATGGGTGGTAGTTATTTGTTTTATGTTTAATTTGAGTTTGTAATAAATGCTACTTCGTTTATTTGGCAGTAGGGCATATATAAAAGGGATATTTGTGTTTTGATATTTACTATGTATGGTGTATATCTGAGTGAATGATTTGGGAAATTTTCGAAGGTTCCATCCATCGTCAAGGTTTGACAATGGCTTAGTTTTAGGGCATTATTATCAGTTTGGTAGTGGAGAAGTGTGTTGGTTCAACACTACCCCACTCCCACACCATGTCATGCTGGATCTGAGGGGGTGTTTGCACATAGGGGGTACAACATGTGCCCCCCTGAATACACCTGCCTGCATGGCAGGTTTTCCTGCCACCAGCTTTTACACAACAGAGCAGACCGCCATGTAAGGCTGTTGATGGGGAAACTCAAAATCTGCATGGTGATGCCGCAGCAGCACCACCAGCATATTCTGATCTCCTGACCACGACGCCACCAGGAAGTGGCTGGAGTCTGACTGTCCACTGACCACCAGACTAATAATAAGGCCCTTTGTAAGTTATCCACTGTTGAAAATATTAGGACTAGTTTATCATTGTCTAAGTTGTCATATAAAAGAAAGGTTTCTTCATTATATGTTACTTTTAAATGTTCAGGTGTTTATATATGTTGATATCTCCCAAGGACAGGAGGAGTATCGCACGTGACGTTTTTAGTTTGTGCAATTAAACATTTTAACATACGTACAGGTGGTAGTTGGCCTCTGATGTGTTCAGGGACTTTAAGGAGTGTATCTTTTAGGATTTTAGTTGTGGGCTCCTTTGGGCTGGTTCTTGCCTCTCCTATATCTTGTAATAACTCCCTTACTTCTATTTCTGTCACATTTTGGGATTGGCTGCTTGTGTTCTCTTAAATTAATTACAACATCATTGTTTTAGTGGTCCATAGCAAGCATTAGAATACATTTTGGTACATTTCTATTTCACATTTTCCATCAATGTACTTTCTTGATTGTCTGTGTAGCTCATGTAACGCAGTGATTGCTTTCCTTTTTGGGTTGGTATATATTTTAATCTCTTTGTCATTGTATCTGGAAGTAGTGTAACAGTATAAATAAATATACTTTTTACAAGTTTATAAGTTTCTTATTTACATATTAAATTGTACACCTACTTTTTTATTAATACTTACAGATTTGTTTTCCTTAGCTATTTCACAGTCTTTTCCAGCTTTGCTGTTGAGGGTGTTGTGCTATGGACCTAGTGCTTTCTTTTCTGTTTCAGAAAAAAAAGTGTCAGTTTCCATTTCAATTGTTATTTGTTGGTAGTGTGTCAAGGTACAGGTTGCTAGGGGTATTTTTACCTTCTTTTGAGGGGAATTTATATTTTATAAAAATGTATATAAGTTCACTTTGTCATATTATTTGTGGTGTGTGATTGATGTTATTTTTTGAGGTGTTAGCACTTTTTGAAGTTGTTGAGTTTTCATTTCGGAAGTACATATAAAAAGATAGAAGTTGGAGAGTGTTTTATTCATTATGTGCTATTTTACATTTATTATTTTATTTACAAGCATGTTTTAGTTTAAATATACGTTTTATTTATTTCGGTAGGAGCTGTCTAGGTATGCATATATTACTTTGTTTGCAGTTCTGGTCAGAAAATCTGTCAGGGTTTCCTTGTCTTGCAGCATTTGCCTTTTTGTAGTATTTAGTTGAATACATTTGTGTGCCTTGTGAATTGTTGATTTAAACGTTTGTCTATTTGTATTGGTTACGTTTGTCTATGTCATCATTAACGGCATCACTGATAATATCATACAATGAGTTTCAAGAAGATAAGGTGTTGCAGGCTGTGGTTCCTGTTGTTGGCTTTCCAGCAAAGATGTGGTTTGCTGCTGGAGCAGTTCAATTTCAGACTCATTGCTCTCTATGCTTGTTGACACTGTATCACTGTAATACAGGAGATTTGATTTTGCTAGTGGGGCTGGTAATTTAAGGTTGGTCCTCTTTCTGCCCGAGGAGGGTGCAGCAAGTATATTGCCGTTCTGAATAAGGAGGCCATCTTGATGCCAGTGGTGATACTGGCAACAGACTTCTACTTATCATTTAGCTCTTTTTTTCAAGAACTTCCTTCCTTGGGACCATCTTCTTTACATGTTATGTTATGGTATGCAGATTTATAGATTGGGGTGTCACCTGGGAGTGTATCCTTGACCTGAGCAGGTGCGAGTCTAGCCACACCTAGGGCATTGTGAACCTACTCCAAAAAACAGGTCTTCAGCTTCTTTCAGAATTCAAGAAGTGCTGAGGAGGCTGTTATTGTATTGTAATTACATTTGTATATGCCTTACTACCCCTTACGAGGCGTCAAAGGGCTTTTTCGGCGAGTAGGACATTACTCCTGGACCCATAGAGGATTAGAGTTTAATTAGTTTAGTGAAGAATGCAAGTACATTTTAAGTGGTGGATAGGTTAGTCAGTTATTTGGATTCGGAAAGATAGCAGAAGGATAGAAGAGGAAAAAAGCTTTGTATTTACATAGCGCTGGTTACCCCTGCTGGGGTGTTAAAGCACGCTACTCCGGAACCCATAAAGGATTAGTGTTGAAAATTAGTATAGTGTAATATGAAGTAATTTGAGAGGTGGATATGTTATTCAGTTACTTGGATAGAGAAGAGTAGGTGGCGGGATAGAAGATGGAAAGAGGTTTGTTGATATATAGTGCTTGCTACCCTGATGGTGTTTTGAAGCGCTTTTTTGGCAAGTAGCATGCTACTCAAGAACCCATAAGGATTAGTGGTGAATTAGTATGGTACAACATGAAATTAATTTGAGTGGTGGATATGTTAGATAGTTATTTGGATTGAGAAGGGTTGGAGAGGGGTAGAAAAGTGAAAAAGGTTTGCAGTTATATAGCGCTTGTAACCCTGATGGGGTGTTGAAACGCTTTATTGGCGAGTAGCACGCTACTCTGGAACCCATAAACAATTAGTGGTAAATTAGTATAGTGGAATATGGAATTTGAGAACTGAACATGTTAGTCTGTTATTTTGATTGAAAAGGAAAGTGGAAGGATAGAAGATTTAGGTCATAGCAGTAGGAGGAGGCTACTCCATGTTGACCACACAATAGACCGCCCTACCTGAGACATAACCTCAGACATGCGCTGTTGTCTCTTTTAATCAGGTTGGGAGACTTATTGAATAAAATTGTTTTTGTTGCCACTTCCAAACATGTTTTAAACTTCCTTCAGGTTGTACACCTCCAGTCACTCATCTACACTGGTTAGGCCCCTCACCCACACGGCACCAAAAGGCAATTCGGAATAAAAGATCTCTTCCAAAGAGCCCCTCATAGGGAGCCCGTCAGGTATTGCAGCACCGACCTGACGAGGAGCAGCCCTATGATGAAGCATGACACCCAGCCGGGTGTGTGAGGGCCCCAAATTCCAAGAGGAGGAATCCCAGTCCTTCTACATCTCATGACCACGCAAAACTGGTTCCCCTAGTTTTACCTTACATCATTTTAGTTCATTCAGAATCGTATCTCCATCTCAGTATTGTGCATGATGTTATGTGATGGCTAATGCCCCTATATGCAATAAAAATGAAGCTGGAAGTCGGAGAGACTTGGGAAATCTAGCAATTGTAATAAAAGTAATCTTCATCATCACAGATGTGTAACAGTAGTATACCTATGCAAAACTACACAGTTTTTTTGGCAAATATTACATAGGAAAAGTTAACTTGGTGCCCCTCAATTGTCCAAGTAGACTTTACGAGAGGCAGGCTAAACTATTAGCCATTTTTTAAATAATTAAATAATTTCTGCTGTCTCCAGGGCCCAAAGGAAACCTAGGGGAGGTGGGTACCAGGATAACACTAAATACATAAATTATGTTTCTGGTGGTGGTCCTGCGAGGCCTATGAAAAGCTATGGTTAGCAGAGGGCGAACAAAAATTGAATACATGTATAAAATAATTGCCAATGCCTCATCGGGGTCATGAAAACACTGTGAGAGGCTTGGGACAGGCAAAAACCAAATTATTGTATCAAAAACAACTCTGCAATGCAATCAGCATCAAGTGAGAATAAATATAAATATATCTTTGAAAAAATGAACAAATAGGCTGTGGGCTTCCTGTATCACTGTACCCATGAAATGACTTTTAAAATTGGAATAGACACATATTGGCAGCACAAACTGGTGGTAGCCAACTCATTCATCACATGACCTGCAAGAAAGAGTCACGTAGAACAAAGATAAACTGTCCACCACACACTATTACACATTGGCTATATAAAATGGCCACTGCCACATGACCAGAGATGAAGGAAGTAGAGAGAAAAAAATGACTTGATTGCCCCAGCATGCCTGAAGCCCCCTCTGCATCCTCCCATAAAAACATTCTAGCATTGCTGGGAAAGGATTGCACAGATACGTTTTATTTACCCACATTGTGCCTGGGCCCACACATAAGACTGCCCTTTACCACGCACTAGTAGATCAGCAATGTCCCATGGAGAGATTAGCTAATCCTCGTATATGGGCCTGCAAGTAATTTGCACTGCAGTAGAAATTGGATGTGCATCCTAATATCGTGACAGATTCGTAAATCCATGTGGGAGTGATTATATTGTGTGCTGAGGAAGGAGGTTTTATGAACATTGACATCCAGCGAAACGCGTTGACGCAAATTGTGTAAAGGCACACTGTAGATTGTGGTGACATTTGTGAAACTGCTAAAATCCAATGCACAAGAATTGTGTGTCTTACAAATGATCTGGATCTAATGTATGTGCCTTTGATGACTAGAAAGTATTTTTTCTTGCAGTTTCTCCCTATGATCAATTGTGTTGATTGAATTATGTGTATGTTTTTATCCTTTTTTAATATTGTGTAATGATTTTCTGCTCATGGGTATGTGACGATTTTTAAATAAAATATTTGTATACTGTGCATACATTTGGCCTTTGATGGTGTTATGTTCTGGTGATAATTTGGATGTGAAGAGTGGTTTGGCTCTGTTGTACTAAGTATACCTAAAGGGGTTTGTTCTTGACTACGGCCCACCACATTTTCAACAGAGCCGTCTACACCATCACACCCATGCTCTGCCACACCATCAACTGCTCCCTGGCAACCGCCTCATAGCCTGTTGACCGGAAACACGCTGAGATCAACCCCCTCCTGGAGAGACCCTCAGCGAACCCCAGCGACCTCAAAAACTACAGACCCATCTCTCAGCTCCCGTACCCAGCGAAAGTCATAGAGAAAGCCATCAACAGCCAACTCGCCACATTCAACGAAGAGCACAACATCCTCGACTCCTCCCAATCCGGCTTCAGAAATAAACACAGTACGGAAACCGCACTCCTCTCTGCAACAGACGACATCCGTACCTTACTGGACAAAGGAGAAACAGCAGCCCTCATCCTCCTTGACCTCTCAGCGGTGTTCAACACAGTCTCTCATCGCACCCTAATATGCAGACTCCACGATGCAGGAATCCAAGACAAGGCGCTCAACTGGATCTGCTCCTTCCTCTGTCGCAGAACGCAGGAGGTCAGACTACCCCTTTCCTCTCAGACCCTACACCTATTACCTGCGAAGTCTCCCAGGGGTCTTCCGTCAGCCCTACGCTCTTCAACGTCTACATGGCTCCACTCGCCCCCATCGTCAGAACCTACGGACTCAACATTGCGTCATACGCAGAAGACACCCAACTCATCCTCTCCCTATCCAATGAACCCAACACCACCAGGCACAACTTTCGAGAAGGCATGGAAGCCATCGCAAAATGGATGAAAAACCACTGCCTACAACTAAACACCAACAAAATGGAAGTACTCAACTTTAGCCCAAACCCCGACGCCTGGAACAACACCTGGTGGCCCCGCACCCTCGGAAGTCCGCCCACCCCCATGGCCCAGGCACGCAACCTGGGAATCATCCTGGACTCAGCGCTCAAAATGGACCGCCACATCAACTCCGTCTCATACTCCTGCTTCCACACCCTCCACCTCCTACGTAAGACCATCAAATGGATCTACCTCGAACACAGAAAGACTGGCACTCATGCCCTGGTCACCAGCAGACTCGACTACGGCAACGCACTCTATGCCGGAAAAAACAAAAACCTCACCTGCCAGCTACAGAACATCCAAAATGCAGCCACAAGACTGATCCTCAACCTGCCAAAACACTACCACATCTCCCAGCACCTGCGCACACTCCACTGGCTCCCCATCGAAGCTAGAGTCACCTTCACGATGATAACCAACGCTCACAAGGCCCTCCGAGACACCGAACCAGCATACCTGAACAGCCGACTCAAATTCCAAGCACCCCAAAGGACCCTACGATCAGCTCATCTCTTCTATGCGTGGTCCCCTGCACCAGAAAGACCAGATCAGTAGGCCGATCCTTCTCCTTCTTTGCGGCCAGAACCTGGAAAGACCTTCTGCTCCACCTCAGACAGATAACATCGCTTCCCATCTTTGCAAAACCTGGCTCTTCAACAGACCCACTCCTTGATGGACTAGAACCTGCGACCCCCCCCCCGCTACCCCCAGCACCTTGAGACCCTTCCGGGTGAGAAGTTGCACTTAACAAACACCTGATTGATTGATTAATCTGGGCATGCAGAGATTCTCCCTGTAACAGGTCTCTCTCTGATGTGATGTGCTTCTCTCTTGCATTCACATATCCTATGCTCCTGTTTCTCTGAGAAATGCAGGATGTTGAGTTACCTCTCCACTTCTCAAAAAGTCCTAACGTCATGATTGTTGAATTATTGTTTGAGTCCAGAGCCTTGCACTCCCTCACAAGAGCAGGCATAATTTTGACAGTTGCCAGGCCCACATATGCACATGGATTCAGATGTTCATGCACTTCATGCTATGCACTAATCAATGAAAAGACTCAGAGTGAATTGGAGGTGGCTCATGAAGAGCCAATCATTTTGTTAAATAAGTTTAAATTTCTAGTACTGAAATGATCTGTAAAGACAGTTGAAAGACCTGATGTGGTGCAGATTTAAATCCTAGTGAATTTTTCTCTGTTAACAGGCCTCACAGTTTTGAAGTTGCCTGAGAAAATTTCAAGGGACCTTAAAACATTTCAGTCTTTTCTCGCGTAGTGCAAACCACAATTTCACAATTGACCATAGCTGTTTCAGACAAACCCGACTAAAGTCTTGTTCATTCCCTTTCATTTGTTCCAATATTCTTTAGCCTGGGCCACACCTTTAGTCAACAGTGAAAGCCCATTATTACTGCTCTATTGAGACTTCATTCAACAGCTCTCCAGTATCTTTCTCTGGAAATATACATTATAGTCACTACATGTTAATTTCATTATGCTAAAACAGGGAACTTATGATATCATTTCCTAATTTGGCAAATGTTATCAATTATGCGAGGAAACAGGGTAAACTGATGATGACTCTCCAGCCGGGTTCCTCAATGGCTTGTTGAAAGAATTAAAAGATGCTTTAGCACTAGTGCTAAATAAGCCCACCACAATCAAACTCCTAATATAATTAATCCTTCAGATAGAAGCTCAGCAGTCCCATAGGAAGAAAGAAAGATGAAGGTAGGTCCATCCTGCAATGCTTAAACAAACCAAGATTTCTAAACCATTGGAGGAAAGGCAGATGAACATATTCAGGTTCAGAATTTGAAAGCAAAAGAAGAGAACAATCCCTATGACATAGAATGGGCATGCTTTTACTGTAGTAAATCAGGATATTTTGTCAGAGACTACCCCCAGTTGCAGGAGAACTACTGGGCCTGTCATTGGCTCATTAGTCCCCGGACAGGACTTTCAGTACCTAAAGATACTGCACGTTCAAAACCTCATTACTATTTGAACTTACGTCACCCAATGGGCTGTGTGTGCCTTTGGCTATAATTGACTGTGGTTCATCTGGTTGTTATGATCATGAATTCTAGATGACAGAAATACTGCTACAGAATAAGACTTGGCAGATCCAATGAAGGAAATAAATGAGTAACTCTAAATCTCTGCAGATATTTTACCTCATTTAATGGTTACTTCTGTATGACATGCAGAGCCTTTGGCATTTGGTTTAATTGACACACCATCTCTTTCCCCTCTCCTGGGGACATTGTGGTTGTGAATCCATAGTCCTACAATTGGAAAACTCATATCATTGAGTACTCAACTACACATTGTTAAGAGAAGTTTTTCTGAGAAAAGGTCTGCAAAAACAATAAAATCTCTCATGTATGGTGTTAAAAAAGGAGGAATCATTATTCTCTGCCATCCCTTAAGGGTACCAAGACTTTGTTCATGTTTTATTAAACTTCAAGCAGACTGATGCCACCCCACAGAGAATTGCCCAATTGATTTGATTCCTGCGGTGGTGATTCCTCATGCAAGGATGTATCATACGATCATCAAGTAAGACTAAATTCTTAAGTAATATCTTGATGAAAACCCTAAGCAAGGATTCATAAGGCACTCAAATTCTTTGGCTGGGTCTCCCATCTTTTTGATTCCTGAATTAGATGTGACTTACAAACTGTGTATCAATTTTTGTAAAGTCAACATCGTCACTGTTTGCAAATGAAATCCATATCCCTAACTTTAGTGTTAATTAATCAAATAGGTATGCCAAGATATTAATGAAGTTGGATGTACAATCTGGTGCTGTTTACAGATGGCAATGAGTGGAAGATCACCTTTGAAACCAGGCACACCTTTTTTGAGTATTTGGTCATGCATTTTGTTCTATGTAATGCCTCAGCATTGGTCCACCGGATGTATGACGTTTCCACCACCTAGCAAATGACATTGGTAGAGATATTTTGAATTAATATGTAGCGATTTATCTCAATGGCATCCTGATTTTCACTGACTATGTGGAAGAACATTGATCACATGTTAAAGAGGTGTTGTACTGACTCCAGAAATATTTGCTCTATTTCTGGAATCCCACTTAGGGATTTTCTTTTTCAAAATAATATATATATACATATTACATACAGGCGGACACCAGTAGGTAGTTATTATTTGGGTTTAGTTTCCATACACAAATCGTTTTTGGTTTGCTAATCAAGTAAGGTTGAAAAAAGAGGGGAGGGTAAAAACATTTGAGTTTCCTATGCATTTTCCCATAGACATTTTAGACAAGACTACTGCCCGAACCGCTGAACAAAATTACACCAAATTTGGCAGAAAACTAGCTTGTGGTCCAGAAATAGCCCTTTTTCTGAGTTAGTATAAATCCATTCAGTAGTTGTGGCGTTATTAAAGAAAAAAGATTAATAGATATCTAGGGATGTGGATCCTTCGCAGATTCATCGCTGTAGACTCACGAATCTGCCGCTCCAACAGCAATGCCGTGATTTGCTGGCCGCAACCTGACTCAAAAGTTTTGGCCACCATTTTATCATTCGTGGCATGGTCTTGGGGCTAAAATTGAAGTATAAACTGATTGATGAGCTCAGGATAGAGATATCCTGACCTCATGGGTCAGAAAGAGGGGTCACTGAGGGATCCCTGATGGGCAAATGTTTTTTTACATGTGCATGGATTCAAGGACCTATCATGGTGCTCAGTGTGGCCCCTGTGCAATTCTACTGCGGATCCATGGATCCTGTGCCAAATAAAAGAATACAATTAATACCCACTCACAGAACTACTCACACCTACTTACAGACACATAACAATACATACACACCCAATCACGCAGCCATACACTCACACACACACTCACAGGCCCATAAAGTCACTGACCCACCCAGTCATAGACCCAAATACCCACTTACACACCCACTCACTGACCAATACAGCCACTCATACACCCACTCATACACCCACACAGCCGCTTACACACCCACACACCAACCCAAACATCCACTCACACACAACTCATACTCATATAACCACTCACCCACCCACTCACAGACCTATACAGCCACTCACCCACCCACTCACTGACCCACGCAGCCACTCACATACCCACTCACATACTCCAACAGCCACTCACTGCCCCATACACTCACTCACACTCACTGACCCACAATGCCACTCACACACCCACTGACAGACTCATGTAGCAACTTACACACCCACTCACATACCTATACTGTCACTCATACACCCACTTACAGACCAATACAGCCACTTGACAAACCCACTCACTGGGACATCGACTCATACACCCATACAAGCACAGTTACACCTAGTGATTGGGACACTCATTCACACACCCATGCTGCCACACTCACTCACAAAGACACACAGCTACTTACACACCCACTCACACACTTATTGAAATATTCAATCACCTGGATACAGACCCACAACATCCTTAATACATCCACTCATAGAGCCATGCACATGCCCACTGTATTAAATGTTGGGTTGTTTTAAATGAGTGTTTCTGGTTGGGAACAGAGTCATGGGTTCATCATGAATCCTAAACTTGGTGTTTTGTATTGAATCTGCTCTTTTGGTTTGGTGATCTGTGATGGATCCACAGATCCAAGTACATTTTAAAAAGAGGTTGGTCTGAAAATTGCCTTGATGTTTATGGTGTGCAGATGAAACATAAACATAAAACAGGCTGTAGTCTTTCAAGGTGTTGAGGAATACTCTGTTGCCTTTCTCTGAAATAAACTCCATCATTTCTATATATATTGTCCATGTCAAAGCATAAATTGTTGCTGTATATAGTGCCCATGTTGCAGTCTTTGAGGAATGCAGAAAGTCTTTTTTTGGTTCAGTTTTATTGCATTTTTTCAACCAATACAAAAACACAACACTCATCAATAGCACTACAGTGTATGTAGATGGTATCTCATCATAAACATCATCAATACATCTTACTCTCATTATACTATGTGTCAATATGGAGGGGCTGAGGGTGATGTGGGGAGGCCGTAGCTCAGGTTGCTGACAGCAAGCAAGTTCCAAGGGCATAGTGGCTGTGCAGCAGTGGAGCACTGCAAAGCCTACAGCCTGTGAGGAATTGCAGTGTGTGCCTTACTACTTGCCTGATTACTTTGCAGTGGACAGGTCTTCATGGCGTGGTCCAGGCTTTGCATTGCCTTAGCAGTGTATTTGTCTGCATCTCCAGACGTGATCCCACAGCACCAGCGGGGGTGCCATCAGTAAGGCAGCAGTGCTGTGGGCAGCTGAGTGAGGCTTAGCAGCCCTGTGCCTCAGGCTCACCAGCGGTAATTGCAAACACAACAGTGATGGACAGAATGTGGATCAATGTCACACATTCACCCCAGTCCAAAGATCTGGGCCCAAATCCATCGTTTTTCCACTCCACACCACCCTGGGTTAGACAATGGCGATATGCAAATCAGCGCTGACCCTGTGCCATTGATCCACATTCTGTCCATCATTGTTGTGTTTGCAATTACCGCTCTAAGTGTACTGGGGATGCTCAGACGTGAGTCCCAAGCACTCCACACCACTGGAGTCAAGCTAGCCGGGCTGATGAGAGGTGTTACCTCGAAACCGGGCCGGTCCTCGGATGCTTGATTCCGTTCTGGGAAGGACATGGCTTTTGTAGTTCGGACTGGACTGTTCCCATGGGGCACAGGGTCAGCGCTGATTTGCATATCGCCATTGTCTAACCCAGGGTGGTGTGGAGTGGAAAAACGATGGATTTGGGCCCAGATCTTTGGACTGGGGTGAATGTGTGACATTGATCCACATTCTGTCCATCATTGTTGTGTTTGCAATTACCGCTCTAAGTGTACTGGGGATGCTCAGACGTGAGTCCCAGGCACTCCACACCACTGGAGTCAAGCTAGCCGGGCTGATGAGAGGTGTTACCTCGAAACCGGGCCGGTCCTCGGATGCTTGATTCCGTTCTGGGAAGGACATGGCTTTTGTAGTTCGGACTGGACTGTTCCCATGGGGCACAGGGTCAGCGCTGATTTGCATATCGCCATTGTCTAACCCAGGGTGGTGTGTAGTGGAAAAACGATGGATTTGGGCCCAGATCTTTGGACTGGGGTGAATGTGTGACATTGATCCACATTCTGTCCATCATTGTTGTGTTTGCAATTACCGCTCTAAGTGTACTGGGGATGCTCAGACGTGAGTCCCAGGCACTCCACACCACTGGAGTCAAGCTAGCCGGGCTGATGAGAGGTGTTACCTCGAAACCGGGCCGGTCCTCGGATGCTTGATTCCGTTCTGGGAAGGACATGGCTTTTGTAGTTCGGACTGGACTGTTCCCATGGGGCACAGGGTCAGCGCTGATTTGCATATCGCCATTGTCTAACCCAGGGTGGTGTGGAGTGGAAAAACGATGGATTTGGGCCCAGATCTTTGGACTGGGGTGAATGTGTGACATTGATCCACATTCTGTCCATCATTGTTGTGTTTGCAATTACCGCTCTAAGTGTACTGGGGATGCTCAGACGTGAGTCCCAGGCACTCCACACCACTGGAGTCAAGCTAGCCGGGCTGATGAGAGGTGTTACCTCGAAACCGGGCCGGTCCTCGGATGCTTGATTCCGTTCTGGGAAGGACATGGCTTTTGTAGTTCGGACTGGACTGTTCCCATGGGGCACAGGGTCAGCGCTGATTTGCATATCGCCATTGTCTAACCCAGGGTGGTGTGGAGTGGAAAAACGATGGATTTGGGCCCAGATCTTTGGACTGGGGTGAATGTGTGACATTGATCCACATTCTGTCCATCATTGTTGTGTTTGCAATTACCGCTCTAAGTGTACTGGGGATGCTCAGACGTGAGTCCCAGGCACTCCACACCACTGGAGTCAAGCTAGCCGGGCTGATGAGAGGTGTTACCTCGAAACCGGGCCGGTCCTCGGATGCTTGATTCCGTTCTGGAAAGGACATGGCTTTTGTAGTTCGGACTGGACTGTTCCCATGGGGCACAGGGTCAGCGCTGATTTGCATATCGCCATTGTCTAACCCAGGGTGGTGTGGAGTGGAAAAACGATGGATTTGGGCCCAGATCTTTGGACTGGGGTGAATGTGTGACATTGATCCACATTCTGTCCATCATTGTTGTGTTTGCAATTACCGCTCTAAGTGTACTGGGGATGCTCAGACGTGAGTCCCAGGCACTTCACACCACTGGAGTCAAGCTAGCCGGGCTGATGAGAGGTGTTACCTCGAAACCGGGCCGGTCCTCGGATGCTTGATTCCGTTCTGGGAAGGACATGGCTTTTGTAGTTCGGACTGGACTGTTCCCATGGGGCACAGGGTCAGCGCTGATTTGCATATCGCCATTGTCTAACCCAGGGTGGTGTGGAGTGGAAAAACGATGGATTTGGGCCCAGATCTTTGGACTGGGGTGAATGTGTGACATTGATCCACATTCTGTCCATCATTGTTGTGTTTGCAATTACCGCTCTAAGTGTACTGGGGATGCTCAGACGTGAGTCCCAGGCACTCCACACCACTGGAGTCAAGCTAGCCGGGCTGATGAGAGGTGTTACCTCGAAACCGGGCCGGTCCTCGGATGCTTGATTCCGTTCTGGGAAGGACATGGCTTTTGTAGTTCGGACTGGACTGTTCCCATGGGGCACAGGGTCAGCGCTGATTTGCATATCGCCATTGTCTAACCCAGGGTAGTGTGGAGTGGAAAAACGATGGATTTGGGCCCAGATCTTTGGACTGGGGTGAATGTGTGACATTGATCCACATTCTGTCCATCATTGTTGTGTTTGCAATTACCGCTCTAAGTGTACTGGGGATGCTCAGACGTGAGTCCCAGGTACTCCACACCACTGGAGTCAAGCTAGCCGGGCTGATGAGAGGTGTTACCTCGAAACCGGGCCGGTCCTCGGATGCTTGATTCCGTTCTGGGAAGGACATGGCTTTTGTAGTTCGGACTGGACTGTTCCCATGGGGCAAAGGGTCAGCGCTGATTTGCATATCGCCATTGTCTAACCCAGGGTGGTGTGGAGTGGAAAAACGATGGATTTGGGCCCAGATCTTTGGACTGGGGTGAATGTGTGACATTGATCCACATTCTGTCCATCATTGTGTTTGCAATTACCGCTCTAAGTGTACTGGGGATGCTCAGACGTGAGTCCCAGGCACTCCACACCACTGGAGTCAAGCTAGCCGGGCTGATGAGAGGTGTTACCTCGAAACCGGGCCGGTCCTCGGATGCTTGATTCCGTTCTGGGAAGGACATGGCTTTTGTAGTTCGGACTGGACTGTTCCCATGGGGCACAGGGTCAGCGCTGATTTGCATATCGCCATTGTCTAACCCAGGGTGGTGTGGAGTGGAAAAACGATGGATTTGGGCCCAGATCTTTGGACTGGGGTGAATGTGTGACATTGATCCACATTCTGTCCATCATTGTTGTGTTTGCAATTACCGCTCTAAGTGTACTGGGGATGCTCAGACGTGAGTCCCAGGCACTCCACACCACTGGAGTCAAGCTAGCCGGGCTGATGAGAGGTGTTACCTCGAAACCGGGCCGGTCCTCGGATGCTTGATTCCGTTCTGGGAAGGACATGGCTTTTGTAGTTCGGACTGGACTGTTCCCATGGGGCACAGGGTCAGCGCTGATTTGCATATCGCCATTGTCTAACCCAGGGTGGTGTGGAGTGGAAAAACGATGGATTTGGGCCCAGATCTTTGGACTGGGGTGAATGTGTGACATTGATCCACATTCTGTCCATCATTGTTGTGTTTGCAATTACCGCTCTAAGTGTACTGGGGATGCTCAGACGTGAGTCCCAGGCACTCCACACCACTGGAGTCAAGCTAGCCGGGCTGATGAGAGGTGTTACCTCGAAACCGGGCCGGTCCTAGGATGCTTGATTCCGTTCTGGGAAGGACATGGCTTTTGTAGTTCGGACTGGACTGTTCCCATGGTGCACAGGGTCAGCGCTGATTTGCATATCGCCATTGTCTAACCCAGGATGGTGTGGAGTGGAAAAACAATGGATTTGGGCCCAGATCTTTGGACTGGGGTGAATGTGTGACATTGATCCACATTCTGTCCATCATTGTTGTGTTTGCAATTACCGCTCTAAGTGTACTGGGGATGCTCAGACGTGAGTCCCAGGCACTCCACACCACTGGAGTCAAGCTAGCCGGGCTGATGAGAGGTGTTACCTCGAAACCGGGCCGGTCCTCGGATGCTTGATTCCGTTCTGGGAAGGACATGGCTTTTGTAGTTCGGACTGGACTGTTCCCATGGGGCACAGGGTCAGCGCTGATTTGCATATCGCCATTGTCTAACCCAGGGTGGTGTGGAGTGGAAAAACGATGGATTTGGGCCCAGATCTTTGGACTGGGGTGAATGTGTGACATTGATCCACATTCTGTCCATCATTGTTGTGTTTGCAATTACCGCTCTAAGTGTACTGGGGATGCTCAGACGTGAGTCCCAGGCACTTCACACCACTGGAGTCAAGCTAGCCGGGCTGATGAGAGGTGTTACCTCGAAACCGGGCCGGTCCTCGGATGCTTGATTCCGTTCTGGGAAGGACATGGCTTTTGTAGTTCGGACTGGACTGTTCCCATGGGGCACAGGGTCAGCGCTGATTTGCATATCGCCATTGTCCAACCCAGGGTGGTGTGGAGTGGAAAAACGATGGATTTGGGCCCAGATCTTTGGACTGGGGTGAATGTGTGACATTGATCCACATTCTGTCCATCATTGTTGTGTTTGCAATTACCGCTCTAAGTGTACTGGGGATGCTCAGACGTGAGTCCCAGGCACTCCACACCACTGGAGTCAAGCTAGCCGGGCTGATGAGAGGTGTTACCTCGAAACCGGGCCGGTCCTCGGATGCTTGATTCCGTTCTGGGAAGGACATGGCTTTTGTAGTTCGGACTGGACTGTTCCCATGGGGCACAGGGTCAGCGCTGATTTGCATATCGCCATTGTCTAACCCAGGGTAGTGTGGAGTGGAAAAACGATGGATTTGGGCCCAGATCTTTGGACTGGGGTGAATGTGTGACATTGATCCACATTCTGTCCATCATTGTTGTGTTTGCAATTACCGCTCTAAGTGTACTGGGGATGCTCAGACGTGAGTCCCAGGTACTCCACACCACTGGAGTCAAGCTAGCCGGGCTGATGGGAGGTGTTACCTCGAAACCGGGCCGGTCCTCGGATGCTTGATTCCGTTCTGGGAAGGACATGGCTTTTGTAGTTCGGACTGGACTGTTCCCATGGGGCAAAGGGTCAGCGCTGATTTGCATATCGCCATTGTCTAACCCAGGGTGGTGTGGAGTGGAAAAACGATGGATTTGGGCCCAGATCTTTGGACTGGGGTGAATGTGTGACATTGATCCACATTCTGTCCATCATTGTTGTGTTTGCAATTACCGCTCTAAGTGTACTGGGGATGCTCAGACGTGAGTCCCAGGCACTCCACACCACTGGAGTCAAGCTAGCCGGGCTGATGAGAGGTGTTACCTCGAAACCGGGCCGGTCCTCGGATGCTTGATTCCGTTCTGGGAAGGACATGGCTTTTGTAGTTCGGACTGGACTGTTCCCATGGGGTACAGGGTCAGCGCTGATTTGCATATCGCCATTGTCTAACCCAGGGTGGTGTGGAGTGGAAAACCGATGGATTTGGGCCCAGATCTTTGGACTGGGGTGAATGTGTGACATTGATCCACATTCTGTCCATCATTGTTGTGTTTGCAATTACCGCTCTAAGTGTACTGGGGATGCTCAGACGTGAGTCCCAGGCACTCCACACCACTGGAGTCAAGCTAGCCGGGCTGATGAGAGGTGTTACCTCGAAACCGGGCCGGTCCTCGGATGCTTGATTCCGTTCTGGGAAGGACATGGCTTTTGTAGTTCGGACTGGACTGTTCCCATGGGGCACAGGGTCAGCGCTGATTTGCATATCGCCATTGTCTAACCCAGGGTGGTGTGGAGTGGAAAAACGATGGATTTGGGCCCAGATCTTTGGACTGGGGTGAATGTGTGACATTGATCCACATTCTGTCCATCATTGTTGTGTTTGCAATTACCGCTCTAAGTGTACTGGGGATGCTCAGACGTGAGTCCCAGGCACTCCACACCACTGGAGTCAAGCTAGCCGGGCTGATGAGAGGTGTTACCTCGAAACCGGGCCGGTCCTAGGATGCTTGATTCCGTTCTGGGAAGGACATGGCTTTTGTAGTTCGGACTGGACTGTTCCCATGGTGCACAGGGTCAGCGCTGATTTGCATATCGCCATTGTCTAACCCAGGATGGTGTGGAGTGGAAAAACAATGGATTTGGGCCCAGATCTTTGGACTGGGGTGAATGTGTGACATTGATCCACATTCTGTCCATCATTGTTGTGTTTGCAATTACCGCTCTAAGTGTACTGGGGATGCTCAGACGTGAGTCCCAGGCACTCCACACCACTGGAGTCAAGCTAGCCGGGCTGATGAGAGGTGTTACCTCGAAACCGGGCCGGTCCTCGGATGCTTGATTCCGTTCTGGGAAGGACATGGCTTTTGTAGTTCGGACTGGACTGTTCCCATGGGGCACAGGGTCAGCGCTGATTTGCATATCGCCATTGTCTAACTCAGGGTGGTGTGGAGTGGAAAAACGATGGATTTGGGCCCAGATCTTTGGACTGGGGTGAATGTGTGACATTGATCCACATTCTGTCCATCATTGTTGTGTTTGCAATTACCGCTCTAAGTGTACTGGGGATGCTCAGACGTGAGTCCCAGGCACTCCACACCACTGGAGTCAAGCTAGCCGGGCTGATGAGAGGTGTTACCTCGAAACCGGGCCGGTCCTCGGATGCTTGATTCCGTTCTGGGAAGGACATGGCTTTTGTAGTTCGGACTGGACTGTTCCCATGGGGCACAGGGTCAGCGCTGATTTGCATATCGCCATTGTCTAACCCAGGGTGGTGTGGAGTGGAAAAACGATGGATTTGGGCCCAGATCTTTGGACTGGGGTGAATGTGTGACATTGATCCACATTCTGTCCATCATTGTTGTGTTTGCAATTACCGCTCTAAGTGTACTGGGGATGCTCAGACGTGAGTCCCAGGCACTCCACACCACTGGAGTCAAGCTAGCCGGGCTGATGAGAGGTGTTACCTCGAAACCGGGCCGGTCCTCGGATGCTTGATTCCGTTCTGGAAAGGACATGGCTTTTGTAGTTCGGACTGGACTGTTCCCATGGGGCACAGGGTCAGCGCTGATTTGCATATCGCCATTGTCTAACCCAGGGTGGTGTGGAGTGGAAAAACGATGGATTTGGGCCCAGATCTTTGGACTGGGGTGAATGTGTGACATTGATCCACATTCTGTCCATCATTGTTGTGTTTGCAATTACCGCTCTAAGTGTACTGGGGATGCTCAGACGTGAGTCCCAGGCACTTCACACCACTGGAGTCAAGCTAGCCGGGCTGATGAGAGGTGTTACCTCGAAACCGGGCCGGTCCTCGGATGCTTGATTCCGTTCTGGGAAGGACATGGCT
This sequence comes from Lissotriton helveticus, assembly GCF_964261635.1. NCBI lineage: Eukaryota > Metazoa > Chordata > Amphibia > Caudata > Salamandridae > Lissotriton > Lissotriton helveticus. The sequence goes on along the minus strand of NC_136061.1, from coordinate 1,700,747,715 downwards.
TTTGTAGTTCGGACTGGACTGTTCCCATGGGGCACAGGGTCAGCGCTGATTTGCATATCGCCATTGTCTAACCCAGGGTGGTGTGGAGTGGAAAAACGATGGATTTGGGCCCAGATCTTTGGACTGGGGTGAATGTGTGACATTGATCCACATTCTGTCCATCATTGTTGTGTTTGCAATTACCGCTCTAAGTGTACTGGGGATGCTCAGACGTGAGTCCCAGGCACTCCACACCACTGGAGTCAAGCTAGCCGCGCTGATGAGAGGTGTTACCTCGAAACCGGGCCGGTCCTCGGATGCTTGATTCCGTTCTGGGAAGGACATGGCTTTTGTAGTTCGGACTGGACTGTTCCCATGGGGCACAGGGTCAGCGCTGATTTGCATATCGCCATTGTCTAACCCAGGGTAGTGTGGAGTGGAAAAACGATGGATTTGGGCCCAGATCTTTGGACTGGGGTGAATGTGTGACATTGATCCACATTCTGTCCATCATTGTTGTGTTTGCAATTACCGCTCTAAGTGTACTGGGGATGCTCAGACGTGAGTCCCAGGTACTCCACACCACTGGAGTCAAGCTAGCCGGGCTGATGAGAGGTGTTACCTCGAAACCGGGCCGGTCCTCGGATGCTTGATTCCGTTCTGGGAAGGACATGGCTTTTGTAGTTCGGACTGGACTGTTCCCATGGGGCAAAGGGTCAGCGCTGATTTGCATATCGCCATTGTCTAACCCAGGGTGGTGTGGAGTGGAAAAACGATGGATTTGGGCCCAGATCTTTGGACTGGGGTGAATGTGTGACATTGATCCACATTCTGTCCATCATTGTGTTTGCAATTACCGCTCTAAGTGTACTGGGGATGCTCAGACGTGAGTCCCAGGCACTCCACACCACTGGAGTCAAGCTAGCCGGGCTGATGAGAGGTGTTACCTCGAAACCGGGCCGGTCCTCGGATGCTTGATTCCGTTCTGGGAAGGACATGGCTTTTGTAGTTCGGACTGGACTGTTCCCATGGGTCACAGGGTCAGCGCTGATTTGCATATCGCCATTGTCTAACCCAGGGTGGTGTGGAGTGGAAAAACAACGGATTTGGGCCCAGATCTTTGGACTGGGGTGAATGTGTGACATTGATCCACATTCTGTCCATCATTGTTGTGTTTGCAATTACCGCTCTAAGTGTACTGGGGATGCTCAGACGTGAGTCCCAGGCACTCCACACCACTGGAGTCAAGCTAGCCGGGCTGATGAGAGGTGTTACCTCGAAACCGGGCTGGTCCTCGGATGCTTGATTCCGTTCTGGGAAGGACATGGCTTTTGTAGTTCGGACTGGACTGTTCCCATGGGGCACAGGGTCAGCGCTGATTTGCATATCGCCATTGTCTAACCCAGGGTGGTGTGGAGTGGAAAAACGATGGATTTGGGCCCAGATCTTTGGACTGGGGTGAATGTGTGACATTGATCCACATTCTGTCCATCATTGTTGTGTTTGCAATTACCGCTCTAAGTGTACTGGGGATGCTCAGACGTGAGTCCCAGGCACTCCACACCACTGGAGTCAAGCTAGCCGGGCTGATGAGAGGTGTTACCTCGAAACCGGGCCGGTCCTAGGATGCTTGATTCCGTTCTGGGAAGGACATGGCTTTTGTAGTTCGGACTGGACTGTTCCCATGGTGCACAGGGTCAGCGCTGATTTGCATATCGCCATTGTCTAACCCAGGATGGTGTGGAGTGGAAAAACAATGGATTTGGGCCCAGATCTTTGGACTGGGGTGAATGTGTGACATTGATCCACATTCTGTCCATCATTGTTGTGTTTGCAATTACCGCTCTAAGTGTACTGGGGATGCTCAGACGTGAGTCCCAGGCACTCCACACCACTGGAGTCAAGCTAGCCGGGCTGATGAGAGGTGTTACCTCGAAACCGGGCCGGTCCTCGGATGCTTGATTCCGTTCTGGGAAGGACATGGCTTTTGTAGTTCGGACTGGACTGTTCCCATGGGGCACAGGGTCAGCGCTGATTTGCATATCGCCATTGTCTAACCCAGGGTGGTGTGGAGTGGAAAAACGATGGATTTGGGCCCAGATCTTTGGACTGGGGTGAATGTGTGACATTGATCCACATTCTGTCCATCATTGTTGTGTTTGCAATTACCGCTCTAAGTGTACTGGGGATGCTCAGACGTGAGTCCCAGGCACTCCACACCACTGGAGTCAAGCTAGCCGGGCTGATGAGAGGTGTTACCTCGAAACCGGGCCGGTCCTCGGATGCTTGATTCCGTTCTGGGAAGGACATGGCTTTTGTAGTTCGGACTGGACTGTTCCCATGGGGCACAGGGTCAGCGCTGATTTGCATATCGCCATTGTCTAACCCAGGGTGGTGTGGAGTGGAAAAACGATGGATTTGGGCCCAGATCTTTGGACTGGGGTGAATGTGTGACATTGATCCACATTCTGTCCATCATTGTTGTGTTTGCAATTACCGCTCTAAGTGTACTGGGGATGCTCAGACGTGAGTCCCAGGCACTTCACACCACTGGAGTCAAGCTAGCCGGGCTGATGAGAGGTGTTACCTCGAAACCGGGCCGGTCCTCGGGTGCTTGATTCCGTTCTGGGAAGGACATGGCTTTTGTAGTTCGGACTGGACTGTTCCCATGGGGCACAGGGTCAGCGCTGATTTGCATATCGCCATTGTCCAACCCAGGGTGGTGTGGAGTGGAAAAACGATGGATTTGGGCCCAGATCTTTGGACTGGGGTGAATGTGTGACATTGATCCACATTCTGTCCATCATTGTTGTGTTTGCAATTACCGCTCTAAGTGTACTGGGGATGCTCAGACGTGAGTCCCAGGCACTCCACACCACTGGAGTCAAGCTAGCCGGGCTGATGAGAGGTGTTACCTCGAAACCGGGCCGGTCCTCGGATGCTTGATTCCGTTCTGGGAAGGACATGGCTTTTGTAGTTCGGACTGGACTGTTCCCATGGGGCACAGGGTCAGCGCTGATTTGCATATCGCCATTGTCTAACCCAGGGTAGTGTGGAGTGGAAAAACGATGGATTTGGGCCCAGATCTTTGGACTGGGGTGAATGTGTGACATTGATCCACATTCTGTCCATCATTGTTGTGTTTGCAATTACCGCTCTAAGTGTACTGGGGATGCTCAGACGTGAGTCCCAGGTACTCCACACCACTGGAGTCAAGCTAGCCGGGCTGATGGGAGGTGTTACCTCGAAACCGGGCCGGTCCTCGGATGCTTGATTCCGTTCTGGGAAGGACATGGCTTTTGTAGTTCGGACTGGACTGTTCCCATGGGGCAAAGGGTCAGCGCTGATTTGCATATCGCCATTGTCTAACCCAGGGTGGTGTGGAGTGGAAAAACGATGGATTTGGGCCCAGATCTTTGGACTGGGGTGAATGTGTGACATTGATCCACATTCTGTCCATCATTGTTGTGTTTGCAATTACCGCTCTAAGTGTACTGGGGATGCTCAGACGTGAGTCCCAGGCACTCTACACCACTGGAGTCAAGCTAGCCGGGCTGATGAGAGGTGTTACCTCGAAACCGGGCCGGTCCTCGGATGCTTGATTCCGTTCTGGGAAGGACATGGCTTTTGTAGTTCGGACTGGACTGTTCCCATGGGGTACAGGGTCAGCGCTGATTTGCATATCGCCATTGTCTAACCCAGGGTGGTGTGGAGTGGAAAACCGATGGATTTGGGCCCAGATCTTTGGACTGGGGTGAATGTGTGACATTGATCCACATTCTGTCCATCATTGTTGTGTTTGCAATTACCGCTCTAAGTGTACTGGGGATGCTCAGACGTGAGTCCCAGGCACTCCACACCACTGGAGTCAAGCTAGCCGGGCTGATGAGAGGTGTTACCTCGAAACCGGGCCGGTCCTCGGATGCTTGATTCCGTTCTGGGAAGGACATGGCTTTTGTAGTTCGGACTGGACTGTTCCCATGGGGCACAGGGTCAGCGCTGATTTGCATATCGCCATTGTCTAACCCAGGGTGGTGTGGAGTGGAAAAACGATGGATTTGGGCCCAGATCTTTGGACTGGGGTGAATGTGTGACATTGATCCACATTCTGTCCATCATTGTTGTGTTTGCAATTACCGCTCTAAGTGTACTGGGGATGCTCAGACGTGAGTCCCAGGCACTCCACACCACTGGAGTCAAGCTAGCCGGGCTGATGAGAGGTGTTACCTCGAAACCGGGCCGGTCCTAGGATGCTTGATTCCGTTCTGGGAAGGACATGGCTTTTGTAGTTCGGACTGGACTGTTCCCATGGTGCACAGGGTCAGCGCTGATTTGCATATCGCCATTGTCTAACCCAGGATGGTGTGGAGTGGAAAAACAATGGATTTGGGCCCAGATCTTTGGACTGGGGTGAATGTGTGACATTGATCCACATTCTGTCCATCATTGTTGTGTTTGCAATTACCGCTCTAAGTGTACTGGGGATGCTCAGACGTGAGTCCCAGGCACTCCACACCACTGGAGTCAAGCTAGCCGGGCTGATGAGAGGTGTTACCTCGAAACCGGGCCGGTCCTCGGATGCTTGATTCCGTTCTGGGAAGGACATGGCTTTTGTAGTTCGGACTGGACTGTTCCCATGGGGCACAGGGTCAGCGCTGATTTGCATATCGCCATTGTCTAACTCAGGGTGGTGTGGAGTGGAAAAACGATGGATTTGGGCCCAGATCTTTGGACTGGGGTGAATGTGTGACATTGATCCACATTCTGTCCATCATTGTTGTGTTTGCAATTACCGCTCTAAGTGTACTGGGGATGCTCAGACGTGAGTCCCAGGCACTCCACACCACTGGAGTCAAGCTAGCCGGGCTGATGAGAGGTGTTACCTCGAAACCGGGCCGGTCCTCGGATGCTTGATTCCGTTCTGGGAAGGACATGGCTTTTGTAGTTCGGACTGGACTGTTCCCATGGGGCACAGGGTCAGCGCTGATTTGCATATCGCCATTGTCTAACCCAGGGTGGTGTGGAGTGGAAAAACGATGGATTTGGGCCCAGATCTTTGGACTGGGGTGAATGTGTGACATTGATCCACATTCTGTCCATCATTGTTGTGTTTGCAATTACCGCTCTAAGTGTACTGGGGATGCTCAGACGTGAGTCCCAGGCACTCCACACCACTGGAGTCAAGCTAGCCGGGCTGATGAGAGGTGTTACCTCGAAACCGGGCCGGTCCTCGGATGCTTGATTCCGTTCTGGGAAGGACATGGCTTTTGTAGTTTGGACTGGACTGTTCCCATGGGGCACAGGGTCAGCGCTGATTTGCATATCGCCATTGTCTAACCCAGGGTGGTGTGGAGTGGAAAAACGATGGATTTGGGCCCAGATCTTTGGACTGGGGTGAATGTGTGACATTGATCCACATTCTGTCAATCATTGTTGTGTTTGCAATTACCGCTCTAAGTGTACTGGGGATGCTCAGACGTGAGTCCCAGGCACTCCACACCACTGGAGTCAAGCTAGCCGGGCTGATGAGAGGTGTTACCTCGAAACCGGGCCGGTCCTCGGATGCTTGATTCCGTTCTGGGAAGGACATGGCTTTTGTAGTTCGGACTGGACTGTTCCCATGGGGCACAGGGTCAGCGCTGATTTGCATATCGCCATTGTCTAACCCAGGGTGGTGTGGAGTGGAAAAACGATGGATTTGGGCCCAGATCTTTGGACTGGGGTGAATGTGTGACATTGATCCACATTCTGTCCATCATTGTTGTGTTTGCAATTACCGCTCTAAGTGTACTGGGGATGCTCAGACGTGAGTCCCAGGCACTCCACACCACTGGAGTCAAGCTAGCCGGGCTGATGAGAGGTGTTACCTCGAAACCGGGCCGGTCCTCGGATGCTTGATTCCGTTCTGGGAAGAGCATGGCTTTTGTAGTTCGGACTGGACTGTTCCCATGGGGCACAGGGTCAGCGCTGATTTGCATATCGCCATTGTCTAACCCAGGGTGGTGTGGAGTGGAAAAACGATGGATTTGGGCCCAGATCTTTGGACTGGGGTGAATGTGTGACATTGATCCACATTCTGTCCATCATTGTTGTGTTTGCAATTACCGCTCTAAGTGTACTGGGGATGCTCAGACGTGAATCCCAGGCACTCCACACCACTGGAGTCAAGCTAGCCGGGCTGATGAGAGGTGTTACCTCGAAACCGGGCCGGTCCTCGGATGCTTGATTCCGTTCTGGGAAGGACATGGCTTTTGTAGTTCGGACTGGACTGTTCCCATGGGGCACAGGGTCAGCGCTGATTTGCATATCGCCATTGTCTAACCCAGGGTGGTGTGGAGTGGAAAAACGATAGATTTGGGCCCAGATCTTTGGAATGGGGTGAATGTGTGACATTGATCCACATTCTGTCCATCATTGTTGTGTTTGCAATTACCGCTCTAAGTGTACTGGGGATGCTCAGACGTGAGTCCCAGGCACTCCACACCACTGGAGTCAAGCTAGCCGGGCTGATGAGAGGTGTTACCTCGAAACCGGGCCGGTCCTCGGATGCTTGATTCCGTTCTGGGAAGGACATGGCTTTTGTAGTTCGGACTGGACTGTTCCCATGGGGCACAGGTTCAGCGCTGATTTGCATATCGCCATTGTCTAACCCAGGGTGGTGTGGAGTGGAAAAATGATGGATTTGGGCCCAGATCTTTGGACTGGGGTGAATGTGTGACATTGATCCACATTCTGTCCATCATTGTTGTGTTTGCAATTACCGCTCTAAGTGTACTGGGGATGCTCAGACGTGAGTCCCAGGCACTCCACACCACTGGAGTCAAGCTAGCCAGGCTGATGAGAGGTGTTACCTCGAAACCGGGCCGGTCCTCGGATGCTTGATTCCGTTCTGGGAAGGACATGGCTTTTGTAGTTCGGACTGGACTGTTCCCATGGGGCACAGGGTAAGCGCTGATTTGCATATCGCCATTGTCTAACCCAGGGTGGTGTGGAGTGGAAATACGATGGATTTGGGCCCAGATCTTTGGACTGGGGTGAATGTGTGACATTGATCCACATTCTGTCCATCATTGTTGTGTTTGCAATTCAGGCTCACCAGCAGCACCTATTGCTGTGGGACATCTGAGACAGGTGCTGAGCCACCATGCTTATGAGCCGGTCAGCAGTTCTGTTAGTGCTGCAGGTTAAAGAAGCATGCCACCCTGTGCCATTGTTTTTCACAGAGGGTGAGGCTGCATACCAGATGATATCAGACATTTCTGGAGACCCAAATCAAGGGCTGCGTTTGACGGAGCTTCAAAGAGCCGACATCTTATTCACCGGCATGGCCACGTCCCCATATTGCCTCTAAGTTAGGCTTAACTGTGTTTGTGCCAAGCTACTACAGGGTTGAGCACATGTTAATTTGGAATTTGCTTGTGTTTCAGTCTGACAAGAATTGTGGTTTCTGCTTGAGTAGGGTTTCACTCCTTATAACCAGTAACCCAATTTCCAACAACATTTATAATTATGAATGTTCTCTTTTTTTGTCTCTCTTTTTCAATTGAACGTAATGTTCATTTGAATTCATTCATTTATTTGAATTAATAATTACCTTCTGCTTTTATTTTTTCCTATGTCTGACTTATGTAGATACATGGAATTCCTCTAATTCTGTAATTGATAATACATAAGCAGCCTTGAAAAGGCCCCAAGCCTGCGTGCCTTTGAGAGGTAAAACACGTGTTGGCTGGCCAAAGTTCTCTGCTATCTCGTTCCATTTATTTTCTACTGCATTACAATAAACATATGTAACAATTGTTATGTAATCTCTGACCATTATATTACTCAAGGTTTATCAAACCACGTTTATCATTTTTTTGAGTTTTGTATACTCTACCCTAATTAAATATATTTCTTATTTGTGGGCTTAGGAGATTTACACAGAGTATAAATCAACACTACCAGTGAGCAAATACTGGTCAGCATGAATCTAGAACTATTACCCCTATTCTTCGATAATTGTTTCTTTATTTCTATGCTTGTAATAGAAAGAAAGCCACTGTGTTGTTACTAGAACGGAAGGGGGACTTTCTGGATGCCAAGAATCTTCCTTGCAAATGTCCACAAAGATCAGACTCACATAGTGTTGATCCAAGTATGTCTGATGAAAGCTTGGATGTCAATGAACATTCAAGCTTCAGTGTAGCTTACCTCCACTGATTTGAACTAATTGCACTAGTGGACTGATGCAGCAGCTACTGAACCAGTGTCTCCTATGCCACTATCTTACCCAACTCTGCTTCTACCAATTGAGGGGAGTACCTGTGTGTGAGCAGTGTGCTTGTGTGAGTGCAGCATAACCACCATGTGTTGTGAGTGTATTCTGTGGAATGTGCCTGTGTGAATGCAGGAGTAACATTGTCTTTTGTAAGTGGAGGGTAAGTAGTCTACAGGTTAAACGTTTTACCTGTGTGAGTGAAGAGTGAGGCATATCCCTGTGTGTGTGCAGCATGAGGGGTGTGCTTTTGTGAGGGCAGCTGCATAAGTGTAGGGTTCTGTACATTATGTCTTTATGGGCATAGACCATACATGTGCCACACCTACTGACTTTGGCAATGCTTTTCAGGTTTATGGCTTTGACTTGCAGAAATGTAGTGCAGGGAGTGAAAATACAATAGTGTGTGTATGAGAATGGTAGTGAGTTTTGATATGGCAGAAACTAAATATGTAGAAGGAGTTTAAGGAGTGCTGGGGGCAACTGACAGACTGAGATGTCACTCTAGTGAGAGGGTCCAGGTACTTTGCTTGCATCAAGGCCCGAGAGAACCTAGCTATGCCACTGCCAGCAGCTCCACTGCCATCGATATGGTACCACAACTTTCTGATACAGAGCACCAGGAATCATTGCTACAAGCTTCAAAACCAAGTCACAATATTGAAACAATATTCTGATTACTCTATCATGTGTTGCTGTTCACTTATGGAGGACTAGTCTGAAGTTTTACTTTTACATTTTTTTATTGATGCACATGCCTTCCACATCCAGTTTTGTCTTTCTATCTTTCTTTTTTTCTATTTTTCTTTCTTTCTTTCTTTCTTTCTTTCTTTCCTTCTTTCTTTCTTTCTTTCTTTCTTTCTTTCTTTCTTTCTTTCTTTCTTTCTTCTGCAAAGATAACCACCACCTTATAGTTAGATGGCACGTGTGGCTTGTATTTGATGCAAAGACTCTTTCCTGCAAATGTCCATGATGATCAGACTCACATAGTCTGCAGTGCAGGTTCAGGCGTGGCTGATGGGAGATTAGATAATCAATTAATCAATCAGGGAATTGTAAGCACACTACTCACCCGTGAGGGTCTCAAAGCGCTGAGCGGAGGGGTCCGCAGTTGCATATCAATTGAAAAGCCAGGTCTTCAGCGCCTTCCTGAAGGTGTTCAGGGAGGGGGTGTCTGATGTCGATGGGGAGCTCATTCCAGGTCTCAGCCACAATGTAGGAGAAGGATTTGCCCCCTGCACTGGCTCTGCAGAATGCTTGGGGTCTAGGCGAGCAGGAGGTTGGTGGAGCGGAGGTTGCGTTTGGGCACGTGGATGGTGATTCTGTCGTTGAGGTATTGGGTTCTGGTGTTGTGTAGGCATTTAGGCTTCAGTGTGTCTTACCTCAAAAGCTTAGAATTGCACTAATGCTCTGATGCACCATATGGCAACATCTGTCCTAACCCTGCACCTGCATATTGAGTGGAGTACGTATGTTAGCACTGTACTTGTGTGAGTGTAGGATAGCTACCATATTTTGTGAATGCATTGTGAGGGGTTGCCTGTGTGATTGCAGGATTAATATTGTCTTCTGTGAGTGCAGGGTAAGTGGTCTACGGGTCAAAAGTTGTGCCTGTGAGAGTGCAGCATTTAGAGTGTCTAGATAGATGTGTCACTTTGTAAACCCCTGCGCCACATTATACCTGCGCCTGTTACAATGAATGCGGGGTAGTCTTTCTGATGCCAGTAAGCCGCGTAGAAGTGATGCTGTGAAATCTATGAGATTTGACTGCATCACTTTAGGACGCAAATATCTTACACCTGCCTCACAGCAGTAAGACTGACGCAGGCACATTTGAAATGGGACTTGCCCATTTGAAATAACCCATTGATGGAGTTGCGTCACTTTCATGACACACTCCAACAATGCGTCATTTTTGCACCTACAGATCCGTCAGAAACACTGTTGTATCTGTAACTCCTTGCGACATGATGCATCATACTATAAATATGATGAATCCTGCATGTCGCAAGAAGGGCGCAATGAAAAGTGACGCATCGCTGTTTTCACACAGCGATGCATCACTTTTCATAAATGAGGCCCTAAGGGGCTTATTTAAAACCCTCTGCACCACTTTTGCGTCACTTTTAACATGGGAAAAGTGACGCAAAAGTGGCGCAAGGGGCTTGTAAACAAGTCCCTAAGTATTGAATGGATACACTAGGGGGCATATTCACAAGGAGCTATCGCCAAATTAATGGCACGTTATCGCAGCCAATGTTGTGATAAATGTGCCCCACCATTCACAAGCAGGTGCTAACAGCCCACAGCACCAGTTTTCCCGCTATAGCAGCTGCAAAAAACATCGCCACAGAGGACCTCCGCGACTATCGCTAATGAGATGCAGAGTAGGCATTCTGGTGCACAAAGCTGCGACAACACCACACCTCAACATTCACAGCGACCAGACAGATCGTCAATAAGAACACAAAACATGCGATAAGGCGTGTTAGCAGCAGGAAATTTACACCTGCTCTGACCTGCTATAAAGTCAGCCGGCAGCCTGCAGCACAATAGGGAACCCAACCCAGGGCGTCATCGGAAGGGGAACACATGCCATGGAGCACTGAACATGCAGCCCGGACACCCAAGAGGGCCACAACACCCACTCGGCAACCCCCCAGACCACTACAGAGGCCAGGCATATAAAGACAGGTGCCCCCCAGGAAACACACCAGCCTCACAGGCACAACATCTCACAATGGAATTGTCCACTACAGGGTGAAAGGGACAACCATCTTACGCATCCTGGCCATCAACGCCCAACAGGCCAAGGCACCAACACAGCGGACAACCAACATCCCACCCCACACCAACCTGCTGGCGGTGCTGCACCTGTGGGCACCTGTCACACCCCAACCAACACCATCCAGAGTCGACTGAGTCTCACAACCAGCCACATCCAAGTCTCCCACACCTGTCCTGGACATCATCATCACCCTGGCACCCCAGGCCCCGTACGGCCAACACAATGCGCAGGAACCGCTGGAGACCAAGCAAGGACATTACGCCGTAGCCAGATGCACGCATGTGTTGGGGGCAATCCACTGTACACATGTCCCACCCGTCCCTCTGATGACACAGCACACAATCAGTGCAACAGGAAGCACACGTCACACATCAATGTGCAGCTAACATCAGAACACTGCGGGACCAACACCAATGTCGCCTCCAATTACACAGCCTGTGTGCATGATCCCTTGGCCCTCTGACAGTCCATCAGCAACTAACCTTCCCAGGATGTCACCAAATGGCTTGGCAGTTCAGGCTGGACTGTTCTCATGAGGCACAGGGTCAGACTGATTTGCATAATGGCCATGTCTGAACTGGGATGGCGGAGTGAGCTAAAGAATGTTGATGGATTAAACCCAGATCCGTTGACTGGGGTGAGTGTTTTCAATGTTCAACACTCCGTCCATCATCCCCTTTGGTTTTGCTTTGTTCTTCCCAGGATGACACCAAAGGAAATGCACAACCCCTTGGCAAGTTTCCAATTAACATCCAACTCACCTCAACTCCACAACCATGTAATCCACAACTCTGGCAAAGCACACATCACAAGTTCACAACCAACATGTCCACCCACCAGACACGATAGAACAACTTACAATGGTAACCTGGGCAAGCCTTGAACATGACCAATCAATGGCATGGCACCTCAGCCACACAATAGACGAATGTGGGGAGAGGAGGCAACCAGGCATATGTGAAGGATGTAGTAAAACCATGATTGGGAAAGTACACAATGCCAAGAGTGTCGGCGAAGTGCTGGACAGTCTGCAGTATGCAGAACACACCCATATCCATGGTGACATACACCTCTGGTGTATGGAGTGTAGTGGACAGTGGATGCAACCATGTCACCCCAGGGATTCTGCTCCTACACAGAACTGTGCACGGAGACTTGGGACCTCAGTGAATTAGGGTGTGCCAAAACTCACCTTAGTACCCAAAATCCCCTACAAGACTAGCATCAGTGTCACATTGGCTCTTCCAAAATACCAATGATTAGACAACCCAGAACATGCAACTTAGGTTACCTCAGGCAATGTGGAAAACATGAACTACTCTCATACCAGTCCAAAACAGGGAGAAAAAAGAAACACGAGCAAATTTGAAATATTTATTTCTAACGCCGTGTTTTAATGCGCAGCACCTTATCTAATACAAGCAGACATATTATTAGAAACAAGATTGTCAGAATAGTTACTATTCCATAAAATACAACGGGAGAAAGCACGTTATAATGCTAAATGGAAACAGGTTTAAAATATACCTATATTTCACCCTCGCTTGCTAGTAGGTTATTTTATAACTACAGAAGGTCTCTTGGGATTACATCGGCGGCCCCATACCTCTGGTATTAGCAGAAGTGGATCACATCAAATTGTGCACAAGCTCTCAGCATACGAATGTACTCCAAGTGTGTGTGATCATGCCTACACAGTGCATTATTAAACGCGCCAATATCAGAGGTGGCCACCGCTGCATATGTGTTATGTCTAGAACATGCACTGATCAGTCCGAACAACAACCACAGTGTTGAAATAACCTCGAAGGTCTCAGCACTCACTGTTCAGACTAAGGTTACCAAGCAAGACTACTAATGTAGAACAACACGTTATTCTCGTGTGAATCAAAACACTCTGCTAAAATCTAGACAATTAATAAAGTGCATGCCGTGTGCAAAAGGCAGCAGAAAGGAAAAATGGAGTTTAAACTTCTAATAAACTCATTTCAACCTAACACTTTGTGAATGCAAGACTCAGCCCCACGACAGTGGGGGTCCTCGCAGAAATGTTACCTGTTACGCCCCGCCGTAAGCATGAGCAGAGTGGGATGACCCGGCGTACGCCAGGCCAGCGTAGTGGTGTGAATAAAAAGCATGTAGCCCTGGGTGCGGTCCTCTTCTGGAAAGCCCACCTCCCACCCCACCATGAGGCCGACGTCATCCTCGTTAGCGGAGTTGCCTGAGATCCTGTGCGCCTGCCGTACCCCAGCTTGCTGGACCACAAACATGTCAGGCCCGACCCTACGCAGCCAGGCCACACTGATCAGCATCCAACACTGGCGTGTGTCAGGGAGGGCCCACCACGTGCCTGTGTAAGCTCCAAGCCCGAGGCCCAGGACCCAGCTAGCCTTTCAGACCACTGCTGTCCCCCCACGCTGGCCCACATTACTCCTTCCTCATTGACATATTCTACCGGCGTCCTCGGCGGCCCAGTGGGTCCCATATGTGAAACTGTGTACTGACTCCTGAATGGCAGTGACCACAAATCCGGGCCAGCGGCCACAGCACCAGACCACCCCTTCAATCCATGAGGCATAATTCCTTATGCGCATCTTGCAACACGTGGTGGCACAAACCCAGTTCAATGCCAGCCGGCGACACGTGCTGCAACAAACCATGTTCAATGCCAGCCGGTAACACGTGCTGCCACAAAACCTGTTCAAACCCAGCTGGCAAAACGCGCTTCCACAAACCCTGTTCAACGCCAGCCGGCGGCACGTGGATGAGGGACCAGGACTACTCGGCAGACCCATAGGTCTCACATCCAGCACCTAGTCGCTGTTAGACTTGGGCCTTAGGGCAGGTTCACCCCTAATCTTTTTGCCTTTATTTGTGACCCTGTGTAGTGATTTTTGGGTCTTGGCGCACTTTTTCCCTGTGTCCCAGAGTGAAAGTGCGTGCGTGTAGTATGGCTGGCCTGCCCTCCCATAGGAATGCATGGGGAATGTGTGTGCCCTGGTAGTTCCTGATGTGTGGGGAGTGCAGGCTCGAGTTTAGTATGTATGAACTCGTGAGAGCGAATGCTGCGCAATGGTATGTGCGGCTTGTGTGTGTCTAGAAGGGAAGTGCTACTTCTGGACATTGATGTATGTGTGCAGTGAGGATAGTGGAGCGTGATTGGCTGGAGCTGGCTGGCATGCCAGGCTCCAGGAAGTCTGGATGGGTCTGCCCGGTGGTGAGTGTGAGATCAGCATGAGTGATGTGTGGGAGGAGTAGATCTGTGTCCTGGATGGGCTGGGTTTTTCCCCACACAATGCTGGCTCCGCCCCCCTGTGGTTTGTCTAATGACCCTAGCCTCCCCAGTGAATGAAAGGGGTGGTTGGGCCATCAAGGGTACTCCCAAGCCAGCTGCAACTGGTTTCCCCCCACCCTGCACCTCCTAACAAAGGAATTCTCTGTATAAATATGGGGCTGTGTCCCCACAGAGGTTGTTCTACTTGTGGATCCTTGCCAGAGGGGGCTGTTGCTGCTGCTGGGGCCAGGAGGACCGCCACTTGGACTGTCTCCCTGCCTGGAGACCCAGTGTGCTGGCTCTGGCCCTGCCCTGCCCCTTTGCCTGCCTCCAGTCCCTGCTGGAGCTTTTGCTTTGACTTAGAGTGCCTGGAGGCGCTCTTATTTGATTTATAGCGCTAGGCGCGCTTTCCTGGTGCCCCAGCGCTCAATAGCGCTTTGCTGATATTTCTAGCGCTAGGAGCGCTTTTCTTTAGCCCCTAAGCGCTGGGTGCGCTTTATTTCTATTATAGCGCTGTGGAGCGCTTTTGCCGCTTTTTGGCATTAGCGAGTGCCACCTCGCTTTACTTTTTATTTTGAGCGCCGGTGCCCACCCGGCATTGCCCCGTTATTGGATTTTGTAAATACCTCGAGGGAGCCCACTCCTCGGGTACTGGGAGCCCGCCTGCCTACCTGGAACGGGCCGCCGCGCTGCCCGCGACGACCCGGAAGTGCTGGAACCGTCAGCCAATCGCTGCGCGGCCCGGGAGAGGCGATCCGGAAGTCCCGCCCCCGGAGCCGAGCAGCGAGGAAGGAAGCAGCCGGCTCTGTCCTCGAGGCTCCCAGAGTGAAAGGGAGCCCCGCGCTGACCAGAAGAGGAGACGCATCCGGCCCCAGAGACCTGGTGAGTGAGAGGCGTCTGCATTGTGTGCAGAGCGGCCCCGGTTGGCAGCGGGCCGCTCCGCAGGATAGAGCGGGCATTATTGGATTCTGAGTCCCCCGTGAGGGACTCCAACGAGAGGGGCCATTCTTTGTTCTTTGAGCCCGAGGGGCTCCAGCCACAGTCTTTAACGGGCCCGAGGCTCCTGGGGGCAAATTGTATATTTCGAGCCCTGAGGCTCGCGCCCACAGTGAATTTACGAGCCTGCAAGGCTCGAGGGGGGCAGTCCTTTGCTCTATTGCCCCGAGAGGCTCAGTGTCCCATTTTTGTTTTGCGAGCTCAGAGAAGCTCGAGGGGGCAGTTGATTTATTTAGAGCCAGAAAGGCTCACAGCGCCCACATTTGTTCTAGAGCCCCAGAGAGGCTCTTGGGTGCCACCTGTGTTCTTGAGCCCACGAGGCTCCAACGTGTGCCCAACTGTGATTTACAACTGTCCAGCACTTAGTGGACAGTTGCTACGTTTAGGCTGTTGTTCTGTGCTGCCTGCGCAGCCTCCCCTGACATTGAGACTCAGGGCATTCCAGCCCTTTCGAGGCCAGTTGGCCTGGGGGACAATTCTGGTGTTGTGCCATGTGCACCCTGCGCAATTTATGATTTACTGCTAATTAGATTCCTGCGCAAATGTTCTACCTGCACCTCTGAATGTGTTTTAATGTTTCATGTGCAATTGTTTGTTTTATCGCCTTTGCTAAAAGTTACTTGCCTAGGTGATTATTTTAGGTTTCCTTCCCTTTGCTAAAAGTGACCTGCTTAGAGGATAGGTTTTCCTTCCATAGGTCCTGATGATAAGGTCCTAGTTCCCTGCGTGATTTCCCTACAGTGTTTAGGGTGGCGTAGGAGGTATTTTCCCTCAACCAGTAGTTACTGGTTGTATGCTATATTCACTATTCCTGTGTTACAGTCATTGTATGTTGATGTGCTAAAGTGTTATACCTACAAGTATTATTTCTAACAAGTGCATACCCCTGACAGTGGTCCAGGTGGCCCTGTCCTGTACATAATCCCTTGTAAATCTTGCCCGTGCCTGTTGGCACATTGTAAAGTGTGTGTGTTATCTAATGTGTTTTTATTATTATAATACAAAGGCTATTTTTGATATAACCTTGTGTGGAGTTTCCTTTGTGGTGGGCCTTTGGTTGTTGTCGCTGGGGTGCGCGCGCAAACGCTTTACACATCGCCTCTGAGATTAGCCTTGCTGCTCGCGCCACGTTACCTAGAGGGTGAGCGGGGGTTATCTTGGTGTGTGACTCCCTAGCCCTGACCTTAGAAATGGTGATCCCTGACTGACCTCGACGCGAGTCTTGGCCGGCCAGGGTCCCGTTTCTAACATTGGTGGCAGCGGTGGGATTGGACTTGCGTTTGCGTTGTACCACAGTGGCGACAGGCCACACTTCAAAGCTCTGCAATTTTAGATAACCACATTTTGGGGATTATTGTTTTTTAGGAAAGTTCAGTTTTGCTTCTCCTGAAAGGTGTCATTTTGTATTTTGTCCAGTACCTTGTTCCCCGCCCTGCTCCCAGAGTTTGGTACCTGTGTCGCTAGTGGTCAGGTTGAGATAATCAGGGGTGGTAGAAACTGCCTTACCAGTCCGAGGGGAGGGTTGTGTGTGAATGAGTGTGTGTTACGCTGGACAGTGGAGTGCAAGTTCTGAGATAGGAATCTTGCTGAATTTTGTTGATTGTATACTCCTGTTTAGCTCAGACCCCCAGGTTCCCTGTGTGATCTCGTCTCTAGAACGTCTGCCAAAATGGAGCCTGTTTTTGATCTCAGTGATCTAGTTTGGTACAGTATGCAGGAGTTGGAAAGGTTCTGTAGAGAGAGAGACATAGGGGTGGATGAGTCAGATACTGAGAACCAACTTAGGAACCACCTGGTCCAATGGTATAAGGATCAAAGGGATCTTGAGCGCAGCGAGGAAAGGGCCCAGGCCACACGCCATGAGGGTGGTGAGTCTGTGGGGAGCCCTGAAGATTCTGATGAAGAATGTGAGTTGGATGATGACAGTGGTTGGGCCCCAGCAGATAGTGAGGACCCCATAGATAGGGAGTCCCTTGCTAGGCCCAGTGTCAGTACCAGCGCCCCATCCCTTGTCCTGTCCCCAGAAGAGTGGGAAGATAGGGAGAAAGAAAGGGAGCATCAGTTAGCGATGGAACAGCTCATGTTAGAGCATGCCCAGGCTATGGCGCAGCTAGAGATCGAAAGACTCTTAGCGCAGGAGAGGATAGAGGTGGAGAGAAGGGCCATCATCCGTGAGAGAGCAGCCCTAGAGGATAGACTCTTCCCTGCGCACAGTTGTAATTGTCTGGATTCCCCAGAGAGGGTGGAGTCCAGTGGTGGCAGCTTTTTAAATGTCAGTGTAGACAGTCCCACTCCCAGTTCCCCGAGTATGGTTCCTGTTTCCCCAGAGGAGGAGAATAGGTTGAGGTTTAGGAACCTTAAGAAACCATCTCACCAGAAGTGGGGGTATTTTGTGGATGACTGTTCGGATGCAATGTGGGGTTGGCTGACGGCTAACTCGGACAATGAGGTGGACGGTGTGGTGAATATGTTCCTCAAAGAGCAGTTGCTCAGTGTTGTTTGTCCAGAGTTGCGCCAGCACCTGCTAAAGTTGAAGTGTTTTTGTCCTTGGGACCTCGCAGAGGAAGCAGAACGCTGGGACAGTGCGAGAGGTTCTTTTGAGTCACTAGTGAGTGATTCCAACAATAGTGGGTCAGGTGTCTTCCAGCCCAGTGTGGTGGAGGAGGGTGAGAGTAGCCCAGCTAGGTCCTTGGTTAGTGAGAAGGGTGTAGGGGCTGACTGCCTGTCTCAGTGGAGCGGGAGTGAGTGTGTGACCGAGAGTCCCCAGACGCCCGAAGCCCTGTCACAGAGCCTGGATGGTTTCTTTAGGGAACACCAGGAAGGGAACCTAGGCTTGCCTGTTAGTTCACTTGAGGGAGATCTCCTAGTGGGTAGAGAACCTGGAGCATCTGTAAGCGGAGCTTCCATGGTTATAGAGTCTGGCAGTACTGCTCCAGTAGGGAGAGTACAGGAGTCCAGCGTGAGGAGTGATTGGGGGAGTGCCCCAGTGGAAGAACCAGTGGGTCAGGGACTACCCAGTGGGGCTAGGATCCCGTGTAGTGACCATGGTGACACCACTTCTGTGCTGGGGGACCTTTGCGCACTGTCAGGTGGACAGGAGGCGGGAGATCTGCGCCAGGCAGACAGTCACACAACATATGTGTCATTTGCTAGCCTCAGGGGGATGGTGTGTGAATCCCCAGAAGTCCTGGAGTGCCAGGCAGTGATTCCACCAAAGGTTCTAGACCGGAGGTTGGAGGTCCAGGTTCAGGATTCGCCTGACCTGAAGGGTGGGAATACTGTAAACAGTGTCCTAACCAGTTCTTTCTCCAGAGGTACCGCCCCGCTTGGGAGGGAGCAGGACTCTGGAAGGGGGTGCAGAGGGTGGGAAAGCCCACCTCTGACCCCGGTACCACCTGAGGGGTTAAACCCTAGGTTGGGAGAGTGGTGTTTAGAGGGTACCCCTCGCAGGAGGAGGAGGAACCCTAGGAGAAGAGGTAAGGGGAGGAGAGCCTTCCCTGAGACTCCTGGTCCACCTAAGGTTGTAGACCCTAGGCTGGAGAACCAGTGGAAGTCTAGCCCTGTCTTGCAGACAGGAAGAGTGGAGCATGGCTATTATGTGCCAGGGGTTACTACCCCCCACTTTGTGAGTAGGCAGGATCCAGTGGTACCTGGGTGGCCTAGGGCCTGGTCCTGGCCGAGGGCAGCTGGAGAGTATCAGTGGGGTACCCCACTTAGTCCCTACAGTAGTTTTAGAAGGAACCCTAGGGGTTCACCGTGGCGTAAAACAGGAGGGTGTCCCTGCAGTTGTGGGCCCGCGTCCTTGTTTTATCGCCCCAAGCAGGGAAGCCCATCACGGTGGTGATCGGTCTGCCCTGCGTTTTGGCTGGAAGGGGGTCGTGTTAGACTTGGGCCTTAGGGCAGGTTCACCCCTAATCTTTTTGCCTTTATTTGTGACCCTGTGTAGTGATTTTTGGGTCTTGGCGCACTTTTTCCCTGTGTCCCAGAGTGAAAGTGCGTGCGTGTAGTATGGCTGGCCTGCCCTCCCATAGGAATGCATGGGGAATGTGTGTGCCCTGGTAGTTCCTGATGTGTGGGGAGTGCAGGCTCGAGTTTAGTATGTATGAACTCGTGAGAGCGAATGCTGCGCAATGGTATGTGCGGCTTGTGTGTGTCTAGAAGGGAAGTGCTACTTCTGGACATTGATGTATGTGTGCAGTGAGGATAGTGGAGCGTGATTGGCTGGAGCTGGCTGGCATGCCAGGCTCCAGGAAGTCTGGATGGGTCTGCCCGGTGGTGAGTGTGAGATCAGCATGAGTGATGTGTGGGAGGAGTAGATCTGTGTCCTGGATGGGCTGGGTTTTTCCCCACACAATGCTGGCTCCGCCCCCCTGTGGTTTGTCTAATGACCCTAGCCTCCCCAGTGAATGAAAGGGGTGGTTGGGCCATCAAGGGTACTCCCAAGCCAGCTGCAACTGGTTTCCCCCCACCCTGCACCTCCTAACAAAGGAATTCTCTGTATAAATATGGGGCTGTGTCCCCACAGAGGTTGTTCTACTTGTGGATCCTTGCCAGAGGGGGCTGTTGCTGCTGCTGGGGCCAGGAGGACCGCCACTTGGACTGTCTCCCTGCCTGGAGACCCAGTGTGCTGGCTCTGGCCCTGCCCTGCCCCTTTGCCTGCCTCCAGTCCCTGCTGGAGCTTTTGCTTTGACTTAGAGTGCCTGGAGGCGCTCTTATTTGATTTATAGCGCTAGGCGCGCTTTCCTGGTGCCCCAGCGCTCAATAGCGCTTTGCTGATATTTCTAGCGCTAGGAGCGCTTTTCTTTAGCCCCTAAGCGCTGGGTGCGCTTTATTTCTATTATAGCGCTGTGGAGCGCTTTTGCCGCTTTTTGGCATTAGCGAGTGCCACCTCGCTTTACTTTTTATTTTGAGCGCCGGTGCCCACCCGGCATTGCCCCGTTATTGGATTTTGTAAATACCTCGAGGGAGCCCACTCCTCGGGTACTGGGAGCCCGCCTGCCTACCTGGAACGGGCCGCCGCGCTGCCCGCGACGACCCGGAAGTGCTGGAACCGTCAGCCAATCGCTGCGCGGCCCGGGAGAGGCGATCCGGAAGTCCCGCCCCCGGAGCCGAGCAGCGAGGAAGGAAGCAGCCGGCTCTGTCCTCGAGGCTCCCAGAGTGAAAGGGAGCCCCGCGCTGACCAGAAGAGGAGACGCATCCGGCCCCAGAGACCTGGTGAGTGAGAGGCGTCTGCATTGTGTGCAGAGCGGCCCCGGTTGGCAGCGGGCCGCTCCGCAGGATAGAGCGGGCATTATTGGATTCTGAGTCCCCCGTGAGGGACTCCAACGAGAGGGGCCATTCTTTGTTCTTTGAGCCCGAGGGGCTCCAGCCACAGTCTTTAACGGGCCCGAGGCTCCTGGGGGCAAATTGTATATTTCGAGCCCTGAGGCTCGCGCCCACAGTGAATTTACGAGCCTGCAAGGCTCGAGGGGGGCAGTCCTTTGCTCTATTGCCCCGAGAGGCTCAGTGTCCCATTTTTGTTTTGCGAGCTCAGAGAAGCTCGAGGGGGCAGTTGATTTATTTAGAGCCAGAAAGGCTCACAGCGCCCACATTTGTTCTAGAGCCCCAGAGAGGCTCTTGGGTGCCACCTGTGTTCTTGAGCCCACGAGGCTCCAACGTGTGCCCAACTGTGATTTACAACTGTCCAGCACTTAGTGGACAGTTGCTACGTTTAGGCTGTTGTTCTGTGCTGCCTGCGCAGCCTCCCCTGACATTGAGACTCAGGGCATTCCAGCCCTTTCGAGGCCAGTTGGCCTGGGGGACAATTCTGGTGTTGTGCCATGTGCACCCTGCGCAATTTATGATTTACTGCTAATTAGATTCCTGCGCAAATGTTCTACCTGCACCTCTGAATGTGTTTTAATGTTTCATGTGCAATTGTTTGTTTTATCGCCTTTGCTAAAAGTTACTTGCCTAGGTGATTATTTTAGGTTTCCTTCCCTTTGCTAAAAGTGACCTGCTTAGAGGATAGGTTTTCCTTCCATAGGTCCTGATGATAAGGTCCTAGTTCCCTGCGTGATTTCCCTACAGTGTTTAGGGTGGCGTAGGAGGTATTTTCCCTCAACCAGTAGTTACTGGTTGTATGCTATATTCACTATTCCTGTGTTACAGTCATTGTATGTTGATGTGCTAAAGTGTTATACCTACAAGTATTATTTCTAACAAGTGCATACCCCTGACAGTGGTCCAGGTGGCCCTGTCCTGTACATAATCCCTTGTAAATCTTGCCCGTGCCTGTTGGCACATTGTAAAGTGTGTGTGTTATCTAATGTGTTTTTATTATTATAATACAAAGGCTATTTTTGATATAACCTTGTGTGGAGTTTCCTTTGTGGTGGGCCTTTGGTTGTTGTCGCTGGGGTGCGCGCGCAAACGCTTTACACATCGCCTCTGAGATTAGCCTTGCTGCTCGCGCCACGTTACCTAGAGGGTGAGCGGGGGTTATCTTGGTGTGTGACTCCCTAGCCCTGACCTTAGAAATGGTGATCCCTGACTGACCTCGACGCGAGTCTTGGCCGGCCAGGGTCCCGTTTCTAACATCGCGATTTCACGAATGGCAGAGTCCACACCGGTGGTCGCATGGAGAGGAGTAAGAGGAAGATGCAGCTGAGTCCGGATGAAAGCCGGGTCACAGACACGGAGGTGACCGAATATGTGGTGCCACTGAACCTGAACTACGCAGGGCAGTAGGGCCACCAACCTATGCCAGCGACACTCGGTGAATGGCCCGTGCTGACCACTGCCTCCAGCCTACACTGCTCTCGGCCTAGGCTGCGTTCGAGTACGTCACAGATTCTGTACTGAACATCGAGTATGCAAAGGCAGATTACACATCATTGCATGCAAGGAGAGGCGTAAGAGGTTGACGTCTTGCATCTTGGTGGAGAGAAAAGGATCATCGTTACGGAGGTGTTCGAACACTACCGACAACTGCCCTGGTGTCACTTGCCCTGTGCATCGTAAGCCAACAACACATGGCTGTGGACCACTACTGACCACTGCCTCCAGCCTACACTGCGGTCTAGTAGGTCACAGAGTCATGATTCAGCAATGGCGGGGTTCATATCAGTGTACTGGCACCATATCAGACTGCATCCCCACTCAGCCCGGTGCCACTAAGCCTGTTCCCAGACATTCATGGACACTCTGTGGTCAAACTGTGGTGACGTGTGAGCCTATGGACTTGGGGGCAGTTTTCATCCTCATGTAGCTGAAACCGAATGGGTGGTGGTAATGAGGCTGTCGAATTCCACTCCTCCATTTGCTGCTTCCGGATAAAATCAAACCTTTCTGAGTCTTGCCCTGGAGGGCACCTTCCACTGTCCCCTGAAACACTCCGAAACATACACCTCGGATATTGATGGTGACCCGCTCAGGTCGAATGGCCCATCTGACTGCACCACAAGTCACCGTCCCGTGGTTTGGTTCTTGTGCCGCCCGCAGTGCATCCGGGGCCACTAACTATGTGCTGGTCCTGTCCGGGAACCCTTCTCCGGAGACATTGGCTGGGCCCTGAGGTGTAGGTCCTGGGGTCATCAACGCCATTAGTCTGTGGCCTTGTGCTGTATGCAGCCTCCGTGCCCAATTGCATCCCACCAGGGCTCACACACCAAAGCGAGTCTAGACCAGCCCGTATGACGCATCACCGCAGGAGGCACACACCACCACCGCAAGAACAACCTCCAAATACCATCTTCCAGAGTCAAAGTGGTGGCGCTGACAAACTTACGGAGTTGCTCTGGCCTGTCGTGGATGCCATCATCGGCCTAATACCCTGCTCAGCACTCCAAATGCCATTGACTCAGTGCACCACAAGCCATTGTCTGTTGCTGGTTGTGTTTTGTGCTGTGGAGGAGTTGCGCAGGTATGTCTCCTCAAACAGTGTTGGGGCCCTGAGACCTTGATGGGGAAGATAATGCAGGTCTGACACACCCCACTGCATCTGCATCAGAAATATATCGAAGGGACACAATCCGAGACTTTTTCTTCACATGAGCGCGCTCATCTCTAGTGTCCAAAGCCCAGTGCACTGCAACTCAAGGACACTTCTGTTTGCATGTTGGCTGTCCTCTGGACTTTCTCCGGCTCACTCCATGTTGCTCAGCATTTGACTCTGTATTTCATGTGTTTTCTGTTTCTGTTGCACTGATGTCCAATATTCAAGTGGTTGCCAGCACCAGACATTCCATGCGGAATGGCTTACACTCACCCCACACACATACAGCAAAGGCGTCACTGTACATGTGGCCCTGCCAATAAAGGGGCCAGGTGCATGTGCCTGCAGCCAGTTCAAGATGATATCTGCATTTGTCCCTGTGGTCTTGTAGTATCCTTGTAGGCCATGGGCCCTCCGACATTACATTGTGCTGTCTACATCAGATGCAGACATGTCACTGCAGGCAGCGGGTTGGAGCTTAGACATGTATCTTTGTCATCACCCACTCAATTCATAAGAGTTATTGCCAGGGCCATCATACACACAGCCAACATGGGTGTGCACCTGCTTTTTGAGCTCCCCTAGACGCGGTTCTGTGCTGTGAATATGCATTTGCATGTGTCTCTATGGCAGTGTGGGTCTCCTTAGTGGTGTGTGGGTGGGCCCTGAAGGGTGATAGGGTCCTAGGTATGTGTCCTGGTTTGCATTCCATGGGTTCCGCCCCCACCCACACCTGTTGGGCCACCTCCTTTTGGCAGGCTGACACGTGATATTGGAGTGCCATGTGTGGGTGGGTGAAGTGTCATGAGTTAGCTGTTCTTGCGGGTGCTTCCTGATGTGTGGTCTGTTGCAGGCGCGGTGTTCCCCCCTGAGTTGCTTGGCTGGCCGGGTCCTGGTGGGAATTGCGTGGGATATCCATGGGCTGTTGTAGGGCGTTGGTGTTGACGGTGTGGTGGTCCTTTCTGGCATCACTGAATGTGTTCTGTGCTCTGCTGAAGGTGCTGTGTGCCCCTCTGCAATGTGAAGGGGAGGTGCGTAAGGAACTTGTGTTTGCATATGTGTTGATGCATTGTGCTGCTTTCCATGCAGACTGTATGGCAATGTGCATTGTGACAGGGGGTGCTGGATTCTTCTGCGGAACAGTGTACATTTGGGCTACATGACGGATGTGAGGTTGTACACGTACATTTCCATTTCACTGTTTCTGGTACTGTTAGATGTAGTGGACATGTTTCTGTGCATATGCAGAACCAGTTGTGTCCTCTGTTCTGCAGTGCCAGCTATGCACATTGTTCCATGTTCTCGTCCATATGGGTGTGCTGTTCATGCTATGTGTGTGTGCTGCAGTGTGCCAAGGGGATCTGGAACATGATCCTGGGTGTTTGTGGGTGTGCAGTGTGCTTCGCCTAGTTGTGCATGTATGCCATTGTGGCCATCTCCCCCAGTCCCTGTTCTTTGCACTCCCTGTTGATGGTGTGTCAGGTCCTCTCGAGCTGTGTCCATACTCCCTAATCCTTGCACCGTCTCCACACTTATGACTGTGGCCTGGGTTTCCTACAACTACTCCGGGGGCACTGGACTGCCACCTCCTGCCACGTCCTGTCACAGTTGCTGCCTTCCTGTTGGCAGCGGGTTGGTGCCTGGTTTAGGTAGTCACGTCATTCCGGTGCCTGTGGGCCTCCTGGATTGGCCTCCTTGGCACTCCGGCTGCAATTCAGGTGGTCTGCTAGTGGGTCAGTTGCTGGTAGTGTTCTCTCTCACCTCCGTGACGCTGGTCTTGTTTTCATGCGGTCTGCACCCCGTCTTCCTCTCCCTCTTCTCCTTGGCCTTCCCCGACCCCGTTGTTCCTTGCTGGTAGTCTGTGGGGGTTGTGGGATTCGAGTTGGCCTCTGCGCTGGGTCAGGGTGCATCCATGTTGCTACCTGCTTTGGCTTGTTTCTGGTGTAAATTTTCTGTCGTTTTATGGTGCATTGTCCCGCCAGACGCGTGGGATTAGTAGGCCTGTGACTGATATTCCCTACTTTTTGTACAACGTTTGGCCTCATCGCATGTTTTTTAGTGTTTGTGTATCGCATTTTTTAAACATTAGATTGATATTCACACAGAGCAGCATTATCTGGTGTCTATCGCATGCTACCACCTTGTTATGAATTCCACGTTGACACAGGGTTATTTTGCCGCAATAGGCTGCAATGTTAAAAGTCGCGTTACGCTACTCTTGCGGTAGTTATCACACATTCTTGTGAATATACCCCTAGGTCTGTTGCCTTAGTAGACCATATTTAAAAAGGAGGGATCCGATATTCATTGAGGGGCAGTTTTAAACTAATTACACCATTGGCTTGCCAGTCAAATCCTGCATGAAGTATTACAAATCACACAAATAAGAAAACCCCAATACATCTATAATTGATTCAAAGGTACCTAATTTTATCGAAAACAGTATTTTCCAGATCCAAAAACGTCATTTGTGTCCTTCGTTCGCGTGTTTGCATCATTAACCATCTCCAGCGGGTGTATTTTAACTACAGCAGTTTTTTTTGCACAAAAAATACCACGTTTCGTTATTTTCTGTACTGTATTGCAGGTGCAATTGCTCTAGTTGAATATGCGAGTCACACTGCGAAAACAACTACGCAGTCTAATCATTTAACATTCAGTTTCTTCCACAGAGTCAAATCCAAGAACGGAAATCTGAGTTTTGTTATTGAGTTTCATTTTATTGTCACGTGGCATGGACCCACAAGGTTAACATATTCTCTCAAATCAGTTATCCCGATTTATCCTGAAATAACACGGTCATATTCTGTAATCTATTAGGAAATCTGCTGTTCCAGTTTTAAATCCTTCCCTCAGCCCAGTGATTATCAAGAACGTTTTTGTACAGGAGGGAATTAATACTACGTACTGGCTAAGCAGCTTTGAAGTGAGAAGGGTTAGACCTGCAATAACTTTTGTGCACGGTATTGATTCAGTGACAGTAAGAGAGCCGGCAGTCAATGAGGTTTACAGAGCTTTTCCTTCGCGTTTTTACCTTTTATACTTCGTGCTTCGTTTCATTCTGTGTTAACTTTCCGCATTAAATCTACGGACTATACCGCCTGTGTCCCTGTTACAGAACCTTTGCACTAGATTAAATACAGTAAGCACCCGTTTTCTAACTAATGTAATACGGAATGGAAAAAACAGTTACGCCATATTACAAGAATTCTGCACCAGTTTCAAACCGGGGACACAAATGGCGGCACCACTGCTATAAGTTATATAACATTTCGTTTTACTGAGGCTACGTGCATTTTAAAAAAAACAGCACAAATCTAAAAACCCTTCAAAAATGGAGATGAAGACATTTGTACTGTTTTTTTATTAATAATTTTATACAATGGGACTCAATAATTTAGCCTCAAATATAGTCCCACATTTCAGATTTGAAAAGTGGAGAAAATAATGTTAAACCAATGTTTCCACGTATGCCTAATATAAATACCGCCTGTTCCATTTCCTGTTAACAAAACGGTTCAGTGGGGTATATTTTCCTAGTTTTATGCAGTAGTGCCTAATATACTGGCACAGGTAATTATACAACTATTGTTACTCTGGGTTTTCGACTTTCAAGTGGTAGAACTAGCAGTACATTCTGGTATGCATGTTTATAATAAGCAACAGAGCGCATTATTCATGGCACAAACCACACTGCACTGTGATTCCAAGAACGCACACTACCGTGGTGCAGAAAAATATCTGTTTCTTCATTGTATGCTTAAATGTAAGAGCCTTTTCTTTCCGTCAATAAAAATCCATATGTTTAAAAAAAAATCTGAATGAACGTGCCAGAACTGTAATTACGCGTGCCTTGGTTGGATTGGCTAGCAGAACAGAGCAAAAATCACGGGCCAGACGTGTGTGTATTCAAAAGCATGTGGGTCTGTGCGCGCGCATCTTCATCACTCCAGTGATAATTAAATCACCAAATCACAGGTGATGTCCTCGCGTCGTCCCTTTCACTGGTTCCCACTAGGCCCATGAAGCAGGCCTCCCTGTGAGGCCTGTTAGCGCAGATCAGGTGGTAATGTAGAGGGACAGATGAGCTTCAGCTGACAGATGGCGGGATGACCTGGAAAACCTGCCCCTTTTTCTGGGATCAGGCAGCAGCTGACAGGTATTATTTCATAAAATAACGTCTAAAAGGAATCGCCAGGGTCCTCGCATTAATCTGAGGCTGCAACCAGCCATGTAACGTTTATGTCAGAACAAATCTGTCTCTGTGCAGGAGAGGGAAAGTGGTTTTTGATGAAGTTGTTCATAAATTTTAATATAATATGCCTGATGGTGTCAGATATGGTCTCATATCTCTTTTATATTTAAAGGCTTTAGTGAAACACAGAAATATTCATCTTTTATAAGCTACTTTTAAATAACTGATAATGTTACTAGAGCTACCTTTAGTGCCTTTTTATTTTCAAGTGACAACTTTCATGTGGTGTACCGTATACCTATTTTAGAAGTAAAAGCTCTCAAGTTGAAAGGAATGCATTCTACGGACATCAGTCGGGGAACTGAGCGCAGCAGTTCAGTGAAAATAATGTGCTCCATAAAAAGGTTTCAAAAACAGCATAAAACCTAAATTGCTGAAAAATAAACACGGGCGTTTCAAAGGCAAAAAATATTTTATTTGAAACCTTTGCATTTTGTGGTTAAACAAATTGTTCCTTCACTTGCATATTTCTAGCACATGCGTATGCTTTATGTATTATTGGGACGTTTTGGGAACTGTGTAGAAATGTCTCCATCTCTAATCAGAGCAAGGATGGTAATATGATAGAAGTACACATAAAATCACCAAGGGAAGTCTTAGACTGGTAACAACCACAAAACGATAACAATGACTTATCACCGTTCAAGTAGATGGTTAGCTGAAACATAGTGAATTAAATATAAAACAGTAAGTAGTTAATACATACCACTGCTTTTCTGAACAGTTAATACATACCACTGTTTTTCTGAACATTTAGCAAAATGCATACATGCTGATTTATATATAGACCGCAAAACCTGGCATTCCCTACTGTGCATTTCAATGAGGACCATGGCCTGGAGTCCTGCCACAACATGTTGTCCATGTCCATAAATCGTGGAGGGGAGAGAGCTTGGGACTGCCATATGCCACTGTTGGTCAGCTTGTGTTCACTCTGCCCCCTTTTATATTTTTTTCATTCATTTTCAGGACGCAGGGCCGTGTCCCTGTGTCCTGTATTGGGTGTCAGTGATGTAATCAGTGATGTCACTGACCATCTCATGAGTGATGTTATATGCGAGTTCATGAGCGGTGCACTGTGGGGGCGTAAGTTGTAGCAGAGGCCGCCCCAGAAGGGGGCCTCAAGGGCCGGCGCCTTAACGGCCACCGAGCCACAAGGAATCAGTTGGCACAGGTTAGCGCCACCAGGAATTGCCGCGCGGCGAAAAGCGCCAGAGGCCGTCCCCCTCCCCAAGAACAAAGGGAATAAGGAAGGGGGATGGGGATATAAGGCGACGCTCCCCTTGGGCAGCTCACCTTTTTCATCACGGAGCTGGGGGAGCGGCACCAGCAATTTTGAGTGCTGCCGAGGGGCGCCAGAAGAATTACACAGGCGACATGGAGTCAAGGCCCCACCAGCAGGAGCAACCAACTGCACTGAGTCAGCAGAATTCCTGAACTTTGCCAGCTCTGTTTACAGTGCAGAGAGGAAAGCGCTCTTACTGTGTGACCACCGTGACCCAGACAACTGATGGCCGGGTTCCCACAGCACGGCTCAAGATAATTACCAGGGGAGGGGAAGATTGAGGATGTCTGCGTGAGCGGGGATGTCTGCTTACAGCCGGAGATATCGACCGGGGAGCTGAGGCACTGGGTTCTGCCCCCAGCAACGGCGCCGTACCCAGTGGAATCCAGATTTCAGAGTTGACGCCGGAGTAGTAGGGATGTGGACGCGACAATCATCGTTGAGGCCCACGTCGTCGGAGCGCTTAGAGGGCCTGAGGAGGTCACTGGGAGGCTTCGGCATGTTAAGGTGAGCGCGGGAAGTGTGAATAATGCTCTAGAAAGACTAATCGTTTAACTGGTATTTGTTGAAAAATTCTGAAAGAGTGTGCTCATTTGAATAGTCCCAGCTGATTAACGCTGGTAAGATGTTGCGTAGCGCTGAGAGCAGGGCTCTCCTTTGGAGCTGGATAGAGTGGGCGCGGTGGAGGAGCCACCATCATAGGGCATAAGTAACTGGTTACACACAGCGTGTACGTTCATTATGGCCCCCCACCACCCGCACCCCAGCTCGAGCCTGGGTAGAGTGGGAAACTGCGCAGGCGCTCATGCAACTTGCCGGTCCGGGGTTTCGAATCTTTTCAGGGCCTCTGACCGTTTGCACCTTCACAGAGGGGAGCGCTTTAGTAAGGCATGGTTGCTTCGGGTTCAAACCGTGGTGCCATCTTAAGTTTATGTCCATCCTAGATTGGCAGGGCTGAAATCCTTTAGTAAAAAGATAGTACAACCGGTTGCACGAGGCATGACAAAAAACATCTAGGGTCCGAGCACCCGCTAAGATGAAGTAATATACCCCAGTACAGAGCGCCTGGTGCCCAGAATGTTTTTGAAGTGCGTGCAGGCCGGTGACCAGCCCACGGCTCGCGCCAGAGCAAAAATAAAATAAAATGGAGAAGCCACCGAAACGGCACAGTGGGACGAGCGGTATACGACAGATTCATGCAGCGAAACCTTATTTGCACGCTCGCAACAAGAATGTAACATCGCGAGGTGGCGGACAGTAGCAGATATATATAAAAAACAAAAAAACACTTTTTTCGGTAGGATATTACCCTGAGTACTCGTAAGATGAGTATGGTATTAGTAGGACCCAATTAAAGTCGCCCTTCGTGGATGACCTTGGCCCCCCAAAATCGGTCTGGTGAACAGCTTACGTATCGCAGTGGTCTGATGCGCCTGTTGCGGAGGGCTAGGTCGAACCTTTACACCATGGCATCCGCATTTGCGGCAGCTAACTGTGGGCTCATCCCATGTCATGGCGTCCACCCCCGGTTAAGCCCGACTTTTTAGCCACATTCACCGGCATTCTTGACAGGGCAGATTTTAATTTTCCCCTTTGGAGGGTAGGACAGCTAGACCCAGTTCATAGAGTGGGGGTGGACCGAGGGCTAGGTGAGGTGCCCCTCGAAAAATGGGGCCACTTTGCAGCTACATGCCAGCATTTCAACCATCTCTGATGGCGGCACTTAGGTAGTTCCGGGTAACTTTAGTAGCATTTACACTGAGTAAATGAGCGGCAGGTATTCATAGAATGTTGCCAGATGTGTAGTGTTAAAGAATGGGTAATCAATATATTGGTCAGGTTACTGCCTTGGAATAATAGAACACGCGCTAAATTAATCTAGAACACCAAAGAGGAAAAGTGGTACTCCGAAGCCTGCCACTAGTGGTCAGTGTTGCACAGCCTAATCTGTGACGAAGATGCGCAGATTTAGAAATTAAACCTTGCTGTAACTGAAAGGGAAACATTACGCTCAAACTCCTAGATAAGCACACGAGGTAGATGTTTCAAACCGCATCACCCTCTTCATGGTTAAAGCTATCATGGTGCATGGACATATGCAGGTCCAGCCTGCGGTGAAGCTGTAGAGGAGCAAAAACCCTCAGAATAAAAGTCCATTCGCGAATTACATGCTATTGAATGTCTTCAGTAGCCCTTATTTAAAATACTAGGTAGTGCGGCGTTACCAGGAGAAGTTAAGGTTGGGTTTGAGGAATAGCGCCTGTACCAGCAGGTGCCATTCATAGGAAAGAGTGCTGAAGGATAGGAAACCAAGTATGGCATTTGGCACAAACGTGATAGAAAGGGACTGTGTAATGGGGACAGTGCATCCGGCAGGGGAACCGCGTCAGCCGGTAGCTCAGCTACCTGTAATACAAGGCTAATTGGATAATACGCACGCACATGTACAGCCGGGATGATTCCTGGTAAAACAATGAAGATCAATGGAGCAAGTTTTCAAAGACAGCCGTGCGGCAGTCAAGTGAATAAGTGGACAATAATATTACCCTATCAGTAAGGCACCCCTGGCCGTTGGGCCCGGGCATTCGTGCTGCGCCTGGTTATCTCTACGTGGAAGGGAGGAAAGTAAACAAATTGAGTTGGGTGACAATCAACATCTGTCATGGGTCATGGTCCCTGCGACCCCAGCTGTGCCACTATGGGATCTCGTAATAAAGGCAGGGGAAACCCAATTTACCCTTGTAGGCTTGGGCACAGGATAATTAAGGTCAAGGGGTGCTACAAGGGACTTGATTCTGGAAACAAATCTACTCAATTAGGAGTCGTATTTCAAATTATCGCACTCCAGTGTATCAACAGAATATCACATATCAAGAAAAATAAAAAAATAGAATAAATCACTGGAAGGAGAAAGATACACGGAAAGAATAAAAATGTATTCATAAGAAATTTTATAGATTTTAGTAATGCAGTTTGCAGATAGACATATGGGGAGACATATGAAACAATGAATTTGAGCATAAAGTTATGAAAAGAGGTATAAGCAACATAAACACTTCAGTTCAAAACTAAATATCAACTCCTAACAATTAAGACAAACAACCAGCAAAATGAATCAACAATGGTTGTGTGTTTGTGCCAAAGCAACGTTGATGGAGATGATGGGGATGTCGACGTTTCGGTCTATGATGCCGCCGTCATGTAGACCAAAGGCGGCTTCCAGAGGACAGGGACATGGGTATGATCAGGTTATAAACCCACTTTACGGGTAAGGACTCTACATAGGGGGCCCAGCCATAGCAGCACCGCCCAACTGTAAGCTGTCAGGGTGATTTTCAAACCTAGGATATGCAAATGAGCAAAAGACAAACTAGTGATTTATGGTCAGCCGATGATTTATGGCTGATGATTTATGATGCCCAGGCAGAATGTTTTGTGATAACAAAATGATGACAGATTTGTGACCAAATGATTCATGACAGCCCGATGATTTATGACCATGATTTATGGCGGCTGATTTATGACGATCAGGCAGAGCGATTTATGACAACAAAATGATGACTGATTTGTGACAGAATGATTTATGATACTCGATGATTTATGACACGCAATTCATGATGTCCAAATGACACTGAGCAATAAACCAATTGTGATAATGTATGATAATGATTTATGACCCCGGCCTGAGAAGGTATCTAGGGGAGTTGTACAAATATGACGTTTGTCATGAGTAATAAAAACTGCGGCCAACAACCACCACAAAAACATTGTCTGTTGGCTGTGTGTAGGAATGCATGTACACAGGTATGGTACAGTTCCGGGAATGGGCGCAGTGCGGCCATTATATTTAGCTCAGAAAACTATAACTGCTGAATTTCGATGGTCTTGTACAAGTGAAATCTAACCCTTACTATAACATCCCTGAAACCTTTGTTACATCTCTAATAAAAGAGAGAGTGACCCAACAACCAAAGGGGTAGGGTACTGTCAATACAAATGTCCAAAAATAAGATCCCATTTGGGTGATTTACAAACACTCAATCCACAACATCAAGGGATCTGAATTCACACAATGTATACAACTGTGTGAATTCAGATCCCTTGATGTTGTGGATGGAGTGTTTGTAAATCACCCAAAGGGGATCTCATTTTTGGACCTTTGTTACATCCCCAGGGGCCCGGTTTTTCTTTTTCTTTTTTTTTACTTTAAAGGAGGGCGGCCGAGCGTTCTTCCACCCGGGCCATATTTGGACCCGGAGACCCCATTCTCCAGGGCCTGTCCCTTTTTTATTTTAATGTTTTTTTTAAAAAGAGGGATGGGTCACACGGCCCTCCTCCAGGGCTTAATTTGACCCAGGGACCCCATACTCCCGACCCAGGGACCCCATACTCCCAGCCTTTTATTTAAAAAAAAAATTCTCATAGAGGAAGGGGTGCCTCATCCCTCCCACCTAGGCCGATTTCAGCTCTAAGGAATCCATGCCTGTGGGCCTGGTCATTTCCTTTTACATTTTTTTTAAATAGGGGAGGTGTGTGCCCCTCCTCTCCAGTCTGATTTTGGCCCTGAGGACCCCATCCCTTGGGGCCCAGCCTTTTACAGATGGGGAGTGGGCCCCTACTCATCAGGCCAAATTGAGCCCCTGGATCCCATCCCGGGGCCTGCCTATTTAAAGTGGGTGCTTCCAGGACACCCACTCACCAATGGAACCGAAGGGGGAGCCAGAAGGCTCCCAAGCTCCATGCTGTCTCCATGCCTCCTGCAGGAGCCAGCATTGCTTTGAGACCCACAGAGCTGCTGAATATGCATCTCTCTGAGTCCCAAATCAATGTCTGTTTCCATGCTCGCTGCACAGCAGGCAGCAAAACAGACATGCTCTGCTTTCGCTAAGCGAGAGCATTTTCTGCTCTCACTTGCTGAAATCAGAGAGTTTGCTATAGCTTAGCAGTAGCAGGGCCCCCAACAAGCCATTGTAAACTGCAATGTCCTGAGGGTGCCCCCCCCCCGGAACATTGCTGGAGCCGGCCCTGGGGGGTGGCAGTCCCCAGGGTCATATAGGGCTACACAAAAGGGGCTGCGGCCCCCTTCCTTTGTTAACTTTAGCCTCGGGGCTTCAGTGGGCCATGGGGCTGTGGACCCCCGTATTTATTTTAAAAGACTGGGCCTGGGGAGATGGTAGTCCCCGGACTATGGGTAAGGCCTTAGGGCCTCCCCCACATTATTTTAATTTGACATTTGTGCCCCGGGGAGGTGGCGGTCCCCAGGGGCTTTGTGGTAGGTCATAGGAACTCCCCAGCATTATTTTAATTTGGCATTTTTGCCCCGGGAAGGCGCACGGCTTCCCTGCCTATAATTTAATGACTGTATCAATGCACACCTGATGTTTCGACATTAACAAGAGGTGGGAGACTGAAGAGTAGCTCCCAACTTCCCAATACCACATACTACGCCCAACAAAGTCAAAGCAAGACCAGTGTACAGGGGAAAGATGAGAAACAAGGGGAGGAGAAAAACTGAAGAGGGTCTCTAGGCACAGCATGGGCAGCAAGGATTCGTCACCGGAGACTTCTGTGATCCTGTAAGCAAAGCATTGTCAATAGACTACTCTCAAAATAATTGTTTTGGTTTAGATAAAGATTATTTATTTTTCCAAACTGGTGTCGTGTCCATTTGTAGTGTTTTTACTGTATTACTGTATGTGTTCACAAATGTTTTACACACTGCCTCTGAGATAAGCCTGTTTGCTCGTACCAAGCTACCAAGGGGGTGAGCAGGGGTTATTTTAGTAGTGTAGCCCCCTTACCCTGACTAGAAGCAAGGGCCTCTATTTGGACAAAGGTACCTACCTCTGCCAATTAGAGACCCCCATTTCGGAAAAAAGGTTCGGGAATTAAGAATAATCTTATTGAAGTAAAAACAATCTGGGCTTGTTTTAACACTGCCAATACACGAGTACCAGATAGGGAAGAAATCGGGAATAGGCACAAACACGTGTCTACGTGGAACAGCATTGATTGTATTGCTGTCTTTAACGTATTCCTGCAGTTAGGAGGATTGTTCCCGTTTTGGAAGTTTATTGGCGGCTGAGCTCGTTCACGCATACCAAAGTGACCAGTACTAATTATCCTACTTGACCTCTCCAGCGTGGGTGCCGGTCTGGAAGTATCACCGCTATCCCGCTTATATGATACGAAGCATCTACTGACAGCCTCTGTTACTTCAATAAGATTATTCTTAATTCCCTAACATTTTTTCCAAAACACGACCAGGTTGGAATTATCACAGGTGCAGGGATTTGACTGTCAATTTTACCCTTAGCCCTGAAGAGTCGGAGTACACTGTTTCTCTGACGAAACACGTATCGGCTGGTTGTTTTTGTGCTGTGAAATATTAAAGAAACCAAGAACCGACGTTGAATATTGTTCTAAAAATTGTTTGAATTACCTTCACACTGTAATATTTTACTCTGTACGTGTGCGCAGGACTGTTGCTATTGTGTGTGGTTGGTTTGTCCGCCACAAAGTAAGGGGTTAGTAGGGTTGCCCCTTTCCTTTGAGCACCATAACTAATTAGCATATATTGAATCGATTTACGTTAATTTGCAGATGGCCCAAAGCTCCTATGTACTAAAACCCTAGTCTCTGGTACCCATTTCTAACATTGGCGGTCAGGGGTGTGGATCTTGGACTTGCATTTGTGTCTTACATATAGTGATTGGTGTACACTACTAGTGAGTAGAGACCATTGTGCAACCACATACATTTTTGAAGAGTTCTTTCTGGGAATTGTTTGCATCTTAGGAACTGCCAATTTTCACCATGAGTAAAGAAGTATCAATTGCATCTGTGGATATTGAATTTGAAGAGGAGAGGGTTGATACCTATACTGTGCCACAACTTTATACCATATGCAAAATATTTAAAATCTCAGTGAGAGGCCTCACTAGGAAGGAGGAGTTCGAAAAGGCACTGAGGGCCTGGTTGAAAGCAAGGAATGCCAGTGGACAGACCAAGGATCCTATGGTGGAGGGGGAGAATTTAGAAGCGCAGCAGGATGGGCTAGTGGGCCTAACTGGAGGGGAAGTGCCTCCCCGGGAAGGCAGTAGTGTGTCTTCAAGGGGTCTGTCTCCAGAAGAGTTGGAGGACAGGCAGAAAAACAGAGTGCATGAAATGGAGCTTGCTAAGCTCAAGCTGGGGAGCCAGGGCGACTTAGAGAATGAGGGGTTGGAGTTGGAGAGCCAGAAATTGGCCATGGAGGAAAATAAGATGCTTTTACAACATGAGAGAGTGTTGAGGGAGCTATATCTGAAAGCGAAGGGCCTAGAGATCACTCCCACTGGTGGAAGCAAACCATGAGTTCCTGGCGAAGGGAAAGTATACGTCCCCAAAGATGTGATCAAAGATTTCATGACGCAAGAAGATATTAGGCAGTGGGTTAAGGCCTACGAGATAGCGATGAAGTCCCACCAGGTCCCTGAGATAGATTGGGGAGCGGGGTTGTGGGGCTGCTTCATAGGTGAAGGGAGGGAAACCTTGCTAGCTTTGCACCACTGAGGATCAAATATTGTATGCCCCCATGAAGGAAGTCTTGATAGCCAGGTATGGGTTAAGAGCTTTATAGGCAGATATTTAGGAACTACAAGAAGCTTGAATCAAGTACTTGGGTAGAGTATGTATCTTACTTTTGCAGAGCACTGGATGGTGGATGGATGGGTGTTGGGTAGCAAGGTAACTGACTTGCAAGGGCTCCATGATTTGGGTGCATGGGAACACTTGTCCAGTAGTTGTTTTCCAGAACTACACCAGCATCTGATTGATAGCAAGCTGACTAATCCCAGGAAGCTTGCTGCGGAGGCGGACTGCCGGGTCAGTACCAGGGTTCACAAAGATCATGTGGGAGACTCTGCCAAAGGTGGGCAGGGTCTCCAGCAGAAGAGTGGGGGGACAATGGTAAAGAGAAGCAGTTCCAAAAAGGTCCCCAAAGAAATCCCCAAGGGAACCAAGGTAAGAGTTCCCTACCTCCCGCTGAAAAGAAACCATGGGTCCCGCCAGGTAAGCCTGTGCAGAAGGGCCCCGAGACTTGTTTTAGCTGTGGTCAGGTGGGTCAATTCCTAGGAAGTCTCAAGTTTCCCAACACAGTGACCACTGCACCCACTCGTGCACCGTCCCAGGAAATGGCTAGTTTAGCCTTGGGGGAGGTGCCCAAAGTGGGTGGGGTTGAGCAAAAATGTATCTGGTCTCTGTAGGACACAGTGAGATGGTCCCAAGAGCTCATCTGTTTGATAACACTCAAAAGTACAGGCAGTGGGTGACCATCAATTGCCATAGTGTGGAGGCTCCGAGAGACACCGGAGCCAGTGTGACAGATATCACTTGTCTGCTAGTGTCTGAAGAGCAGGTGGTCTACGACGCAGTCTACCCAGTAGTTGCCGCAGACAATTTAGTGAGCCTCAGTAAAGTGGCACAGGTTCACTTTTAGTGTGGGGGTCTCAGGTACCTTGAAAATAGCCTTGAGGCCAGCCATGCCTTTTCACTGTCTGCTAGGCAATAATTTGAAGAGGTTTTTTGGAAGAAGGTGGAGCAGAAGTCTCATTTAGAGATGTTGGGTCTGCCTGAGTGGGCATGTGTGACCACTAGGTCAATGGCAGCCGGTAAGGGCATTCAAGAGGAAATGGAGCCTTAAAGAGTGGCCCAAGTGCCTGCCAGAAAGAGAAGAAGCAGGTGGTGCAGGAAACCGGCCCGCAGTTCTTACAGTCCAGGAGGAGGTAGATCCTGAGGGGATGCCCGGGAGGCTACAGGGTAGCAAGTAGCTGAACTGGGGGACCTGCCTGAGCTGACCCATTGGCAGCAGGAAAGAGGCCCCTCTAGGGAATAGTTCTGCAAGGAGCAGAAGAAGTGTCCTTCTCTTGTCAGTTTGTGGCAACAGGATACAAACCAGGCAGCAGGTGAAATAGTCTGGATCACATTGGATTTACTAGGAGAATGGTCTCCTGTATAGTGAATCTAAAAGTTGCTGAGCCTGGGTTAGCCCATGTGCTGGTGGTACCCCAGCGCTTCAGAGCGTTCCTACTGGGACTGGCTCATTATGTGCCTTTAGCAGGATATTTGGGACCGGACAAGACCTTTGAGAGACTTGTCATCCACTTTTACTGGCCCCAAATGTGCAAGAGTTCTGAACTCATTGTAGGACTTGCCAGACTTGCCATGCAAGTGGTAAGAGTGGGAGGAAGCACAAGGCTCCTCTCCAACCTTTTCCTGTGGTCAGCACCCACTTTGAGAGGGTGTGCATTGATATTGTGGGGCCTCTGAATCCCAAGACAGCCATTGGCAACAGGCTCATCCTGGTCTTGGTGGACCATGCCACCCGGAAGCCATCCCTCTACTGACTGTGATGGCCCCTGTGGTGAGTCATGCGTTGATAGGGATTTTCTCCTGTGTGAGGTTCCCCAGAGAGGTGGTGTCGGACGTGGTACCAACTTCATATATAAGTATATGAAGTCCCTGTGGCAGGAGTGCGGTGTAACCTATAAGTTCACCACTCCTTACCACCTGCAAGGTAATGGGAAGGGTTGAGAGATTCAACTGGACCCTGAAGGGCATGATTATGGGTCTTGGTGAACACATGAGGCATAAGTGGATGTCCTCTTGCCATGCCTTCTGTTTGCTTGCAGGGAGGTGCCACAGAAGTCCTTCAGGTTCAGTCCCTTTGAACTGCTGTACGACCATCCTGTGGCAGGACCTCTGAGTCTGGTGAAAGAAGGCTGGGAGAAAGCTCCCAGTAAACCTCCCCAGGATGAACATAGCTACATGCTGACCTTCAGAAACTAGACTTAGAGCTTCTCACAACTCACTCAGGTGAATCTGAAAGCCAGCCAGTAGGAAATGAAACGTTGGTATGATCAGAATGCCACTCTGATCGAGTTTCAGCCTGGACAAAAAGTATGGGTCATGGCCCCCGTAGAGCCCTGTGCGCTCCAGGATAAGTGGACTGGACCATTTGAGGTGGTGGAGCGCAAGAGTAACATCACCTACTTGGTGGACTAGCAGTCTCCTGGTAACCATTTTTGGTTCTTGCATGTGAACCGCCTGAATCCCGACTTGGAGAGTGGGCATGCTCCTAGCAACAGATGCTGAGACGGAAGAGGAGATTGTGCCTCTGCCTGACCTCCTGTTGTAATTTAGCAGTGATTAGGTTAAGAATTAGCAGAAGACATCTTGTATTAAGAGACTATCTTGTCCGTTGTGTGGAATCCATATTGTATTTCTGGCAGCCATTTGGTTTGCCATGTGCTCGCCATGTGCTCTGACCTACCTTCCTGTCAATTGCTCTTGAAATCTGCCTGGAGATGAGATATATTTAGCCTCTTCTGCTTTGCACATGCTCAGTTGAGCTTACAGCTGTCCCCAACTTGTAACTGTCAGGATGTGTCCACCAGAATTGGCCAACTGTCAGCCCCTCCAACTTGTTGCCAGTACACTCTCTGTATGACCTTGTATGTATTTGAAACCAGCATTCTGTACTTGAAAGACCTTCATTTGAGCCCCTGCGTTGTGTGAATGTAGTTCCACCTCATGAGGTTTAATAAACTTTGGGGTATATTATCAAGGGGTTTATCTCCGCTTTTTTGGCTTTAAAAGCCAAGAAAGCGGAGATAAAATTATCTCCCTATTACCAAGCTGTCGCTAACACCAGTTAGTGACAGCTAATAGGAGATAGTGACCATCTTGGGCCCCGCTTTGCATGTCAGTGATATTTATCACTAATGACATGCAAAGTGGGCGTGCCAAGATGTTAGCGACTGGAAACAGTCGCTAACATCGCTATCTCCTATTACCAACTTTTGGAGATATTCGCGCTAAGCGCGAATATCTCCAAAAGCTAACACCTGCCCTGAGCAGTTCTTCACCATGTTATCCAATGGGAGGTGGATAACATGGCTAAGAGCATTTGCTCGATAATGCATGAATATCGCTGACTTTTCAGCGATATTCATGCATTGCGGCCGTTTTTTATCGCATTTGCGATAAACCTTGCTAATAGCAAGGTTTATCGGCGATAAAAATCGCCGATGTGCGGCGATAATTTTTGTCTCTAAACAAGTTAGAGACAAAAATTATCGCTAGTTGTTGGTAATATACCCCTTTGTCTTTTCTATTCCAGCTTCTGTGCCAACTTCTTTCTATTGGTCTGAGGACTCTGTGCAGAGAAGGGAGAACCCCTAGCACTGGTAGGCCTTGCTGAGGCTAACCACCACAAATTGGCGCTTCCAACGCGAGGCTCATCGGTGACTCATATGCCCGAAGGACTGGTCGAGACGAAGGATTGGAATCTCGCTTTTGGACGCGATCGCTGCCTGAGGAGACCGGAGTCTTGGCACCCACTGCGTTTTTCCTTTCTTCCTGATCTGACCATCCAGGTGGCGCCGGTCCTCGACTGAGATCTCTTCTGTTTATTCGCTGTGCAGTGACCATTTGGTCGATTTGAGAACTTGGCAGTTGGAACCTGGACACCATTTGATTGGTAAGAGCCGTTCTGCCGCACTTGCTGTTGGTTTGACGCCTTTGATTGGTAAAGTAGTTTTGTAACACTTACTCAGGCTTTGTTTGTATGATTGGTCAATATTGAATCACGTTTGATAAATATATATATGTGTTGCAATACATATAGGTAGGTAATGAGGAGATTTTTCTCTATTTTTTTTCGTTTGAATGGCGCACGTACGAAGAGTACCTTAATTGCTACTTTTAATTTTAATACTGCATATTTTGCACTATTTTTGGCATGCCTGTTTCCAGCACACTTTGTAGGATGTGTTGCTTTTGTAGTGGTATAAATTTGAGACTCGACGAAGCACAACAGGGCCGGACCGGCTACCGGGCAGTTAGGAATGCTGCCGAGCTGCTGCCTGATTTTACTACAGTGGAGGCTGATTTCGTCCATGGAGACCTGCGTGTGCTGCGAAATACTGAAAGCAAAACGAATTTCGTTTAGCTCACGCAGGTCCCCATTAACGAAATCACCCCCCAGCTCTGCAGCCTTCCTAACTGCCCGGTAGCCAGTCCGGCCCTGAAGCACAACCGCCCCCCTCCCCCGGAGGGGAGCCCTAATAGGGACATGTATGTTAAGTATGATATTTCTTCCATAATGTACAGCACGTTATGGAAAAAATATACTAGTAAAGCTCCTGAGTTGCGTTGGCCTATGCATGGGTCATTTGAATTGCAAAAGATTCAGTATGTGGAGCGACGGATGGTTAAGCAAAAGGCTAGGCAAGATATGTTTGACTGTGTATGAATGTGGGAGAAAGAAGTGCGTGAACGAAGGAAGCGTGGGCAAGCCTTGACTGAAAAAGAACAGCGAAAGAGTATCCATGCGAAAGCATTGGAAATGAAAAATAGGGAAATTAAAGAAATTAAAAAGAGGGAAGATAGGGACCGTCATATACAGGTAAACGGCCAATACGCTGTTCATAGACCTCTTTATCCTATTCTTAATAAACCCCAAGATGACTCTCTCTTTTAGATCGTTGTCCACCTCCGTATACTCTTCCTTCTGCTCCTCATGAGTCAGAAGAGGACTCTTCTACAGACCAGGACAAAGCTAGAGAAACTCGCTCAATGTTATCTGCTGAACGTGCGTCTCAGATTAGATCTGCTGCGCGTAAGCCTGTTCGTAGTACTGCTACTGCTTCTGAACTTCTAGATAGTATAAAAAGTTAGCAAGAAAGGGAGAAGATATTTTTTACTGAGGTATTTGCTGCAGAGGTTATTGAACCATTTAGGAAACATTCTGTAGAAATAGAGCCCGATGATGTAGCAGCTGATTGTAAACAATTACGTGACGGTCTTTTTGTCTTCTCCCAGGTGGCTGACACAATCAGACGCTTGGTTAAACTGCATGTTGAAGCAGCCCGTTTGCGAGAGGAGAAAAAGGCAGCAGACACAGCTGCACCAACATCTCAGATCAGCATGGTTCGAGAAGCTCTTCCCGACAGATCTACAGGTGAGGCCCATGAACTCCGTCCAGGCGACTATGTGATGGTCAAGATCTTCGACAGATTGAAAAGCTTGGAAACGAGGTGGCGTGGTCCGGAGCAGGTGCTTTTGGCTACAAGGACATCACGTCGAGTGAAGAACAAAAATAACTGTGTCCACAGCACACATTGCAAGCGTGTGTCCCTGCCTTGGTGGAACCTTCTGCGCTGACCTACCATCGAGATATTCTGGAGACGGAGAAAGGTCAAGCTATCTCACCTGAAGAATCGGCGGAAGTCTTCCCGGACCACACGATTCCTGGAGCATCGCGATACCACTTGAAACCGAGGAAAGAATCTGCAGTGTTGAACGAGACTGGTTGAGCTACCGCCCTGGGCTTGTGAAACGGAGAGCCAATGTGGCAAGGGGGGGATCAGCCCTGCCTTAGTGGAGTGACACCCGTCTTGGCCCGTGGTGAAGAAATCAGCAGCTGCCTAAAGGATAAGAGCTGCAACGATTGTTTTCAACGAGTTTTTAGGAAGAGCAATTATCGCTCTTGCTTAAATGAATAACAAAAGAATCATTTGTGCTGTAGGGTTTGTTGTTGCTCTGGTGGTTATGGCGATAATCACTGGTTTGTTGAGAAAGTGGCTCCTGCTCGACAGCTTTTTGTTGCCACTACTCCAACTCCAGTGGAACACCATTACTATACGCTTCCCTATCATGAGCAGAAGCATCGACAATCCTACCTAAATAACACATTCATCCAGATGTTGCATCATACACACAATACCACGAATACTACCAATCGTTGGGTGTGTGGGATGATACCTGCACACCAAAAGAAAGGAGGAACACCTTTTATTCCTCTACCGTTTTCCCATGATGGTTCTTGTCAAGCTTTGTATGCTCTTTTGTTTGCTTTCGGAAAGCCCTCAGTAGGTGGAATCATATTTTGTCTGAATAAAGTATGCTATCAAGATAAAGATGGTTATCTTCAAGCCAAAGGGACTAAATGGGAATGGGAAGAATACCAACCGTACAATATTTCAACACCATATATCTTCACAAATATGAGGAACATTAAAGACAATGGACCTTTTGTAATTTCTGTGACCAGAGCTAAAGCAAAACTATGTATAAGTAGTGCTGGGAGAATCCCAGTAGGACGGAGTGAATGTATTTTGACATTGATTATTGAAGGAGCTAACAACAGTAGTTTTACTTCTTCACACACTTCATATTTTATATGTGGTAATAAAGGATACTATAAATTACCTGTTGGGTGGTCCAGGGTGTGTTACATATCATTTTTGTTACCACCTGTGTTCTTGTTCCCTCCATCCTATCACCTGAATTTAAAGTTGTATAATGACATTACAAGGAATAGATATAAACGAACAATAAGTGCAGATGAAGTTGACCAGACACATACCACTTTGCAACAATATGTCGCTTTCAATTTGGGTTTGTTCTTCTGTGTGGGTGCTGCATTGAATAGCAGAAAGATAAGGCGATTAACTCCTGTTGTGGAAGCTGTCACCAATCAAACAGCTATGGCACTTGGGATCATTACAGAGGAACTACAAATTGGAAGGATTGTAGCACTCCAAAATAGGATGGTGCTTGATGTGGTTTTGGCTGATCGAGGTGGTGCATGTCGCATCATCGGTAGCAGTTGCTGCGTATTTATACCGGATCACTCACCTTCAGTATATGATGCAATCTCAAAACTGCATATGATTGCTGCAGAAATTCACACAGAGACTGGTACATGGACATTTTTAAACACTCTTTGCTACTTGGGGCTGGAAACTACTGACAATTCTATGTATACTAATGGTGATACTATTTACATGCTGTACTTGTATACAATGTGGTCCTATGCTTAGCTCCATGTGCGTCACTGCTTGTACACCTTCCAAAAGAAATATTGCAGATATAAAAGCACAGCAAATGTTAAATAAAGAAATAGCTGAGATGATGAGCATCAATATACAGGATGCATATCTAGATTACCCCAGATAAACAAATGTGTTCAGCTAATGCTGAAAGGGTCGTCTGTTGTAATTTAGCAACGATTAGGTTAAGCATTAGCAGAAGACATCTTGTATTTAGAGACTATCTTGTCCCTTGTGTGGAATCCATTTTGTAATTCTGGCAGCCATTTTGTTTGCCATGTGCTCGCCATGTGCTCTGTCCTACCTTCCTGTCAACTGCTCTTGAAATCTGCCTGGAGACGAGATATATTTAGCCTCTTCTGCTTTGCACATGCTCAGTTGAGCTTACAGCTGTCCCCAACTTGTAACTGTCAGGATGTGTCCACCAGAATTAGCTAACTGTCAGCCCCTCCCACTTGTTGCCAGCACACTCTCTGTATG
Organism: Lissotriton helveticus; assembly: GCF_964261635.1. Classification (NCBI taxonomy): domain Eukaryota; kingdom Metazoa; phylum Chordata; class Amphibia; order Caudata; family Salamandridae; genus Lissotriton; species Lissotriton helveticus. The sequence continues at coordinate 1,700,703,553 of NC_136061.1, read as the reverse complement.
ACCTTGTATGTATTTGAAACCAGCATTCTGTACTTGTACCGCCTTCATTTGAGCCCCTGTGAGGGTATAGAAGGACCAAGCTCCTTCCAGTCAGTGTGCTACCTCATACACTACCGAAGGGTGTTGTGTGAATGTAGTTCCACCTCATGAGGTTTAATAAACTTTGTCTTTTCTATTCCAGTGTCCGTGTCAAATTCTTTCTATTGGTCTGAGGACTCTGTGCAGAGAAGGGAGAACCCCCAGCACTGGTAGGCCTTGCTGAGGCTCACCACCACACTCCTGTCTGCAAAGGAGGAAGATGGGTCGTGGACGGTGTGAACATCTCTCCCGCCCTGACCCCTGAGCAACAGAATGACTGCTGCCAACTGTTGGGACACTTTTCTGATCTGTTCTTTCTGACTCCTGGTGTTACTCAGTGGTGCGTCCATGATGTGGACACTGGGGACAGCCCTCCAGTAAAACATAAGATTTACAGAGTGACTGACAGGGTCAGAGCTTGCATCAAGGAGGAAGTCTCCAAGATGTTTGTATTAGGGATGATTGAGTCCTCAAACAGCGCTTGGGCCAGCCCAGTGGACTTGGTCCCAAAGGTAGTCACACCCAGTGCCACTCCAGAACTCCTAGCTCTGTATGGACTTACTGAGGGCTCAATTCAGTCACCAGGACTGACACGCATGCCATTCCAGAGCTAATGAGCTCATCAATCGGTTGGGGGCTGCCCGGTAGCTCAGTACGTTTGACTTAACCTCTGGGCACTGGCAGATCGCCTTTACCGATGGGGCACCCGACGATGATGTCATTGTGCTTCCAGAAGGGCGTTACTTAGTCCTGGCCGTGGGAGCAGCAGGTTGCCAGTTACTCTCTTCGCTGAGACGTCGTTGCCCTGAGGTCTGGAAAGGATGCAATTGTGCACCGCTTTTCATATATTCTGGTTCGAGTCGCTCAGCGGAGGCGGCATTGTCTGACTCGCTTATAAACCCCTGCCCTGTTGGTTGACCACTTCCTGGTTCTTGTGGGGAAGTGGCATTCCATTTTATGTGCTCAAAACTAGCAGTCGTTTTGTGTGCCTATTAAACGTGTGCTTTACTGAAGAGGCAGCTGCCTTCCTTTACGATCCTGAAATACTCATTGCGGAAGGGTTTTGCCGTGATAGAGTACAGTGTATGATATCTTTGTTCTTGGATGTACTCAAGTGATTTGCTCTTGGTCTATTTCCTGGGAGTCTGCTGCATTTCCTTGGGGGCAAAGAGCCTTGGTACATTGTGTTCGTTCTTGGTTATGAAATACTCACGTGGATAGTGAGGTGGAATACAACAAGCTGCGCAAAGCGACCTTCTGAGATGTATCAGAAGTACTTTGGGTTTCTAGCTCAGAATCACATTACTTTGAAGCAAGTTCACGATTCTGTTCTGCAAGGAAGAACGTAATTTCTTCCTGAACTATCTTTTCACACGCCTATGCCTGGGGCCATGTTTATAATGTTTTCCTACAGGGGAACCCTGCTATTTACTCAAGTCAGCCCTCCACCCCTTGTAAGTCTCACACAGGTATCCTTGGGTAAGGTTGCATAAAGCTTGGAAAGGTGAAACAATTGTAGCAGCTCCATGTATTATTAATGTGTGTTTCATTTGTTTAGATATGCACAGCGTCATGATCTCCATTATATGCTGACTAGAGTAAGCAAGAATATTTTTCTTTACATGTATGTAGATAGAGTGTTAAGCATATGTGATCATATAGTAGAATCTAGGTAGAGTATATTACTGAACTTTACCTGATTGTTATTGGTTTTCAGGTCTCCCTCCCCGCTGTTCCCATCCTTCCCTTCCCCCGCTAGATCACTCCACGGAGTCTGTATACTGAACCAGACCGTGGTGGTATCAAGAGGTGGACCATTACGAGCAACATACGACCCTGAGGATTCAAGGCTGCGACAACTGGTGTGGTGTTCATTTATTGTGTTTTCACTGTATTACGGTATGTGTTCACAAATGCTTTACACACTGCCTCTGGGATAAGCCTGTCTGCTCGTGTCTTGCTACCAAGGGGGTGTGCAGGGTTTATTTAGGAGTGTATCCCTCTTACCCTGATTAGGGGCAAGGGCCCCTATTTGGACAAAGGTACCTACCTCTGCCAACTAGAGACCCTCATTTCTAACACTCCCCATACACCCTACTACCTAAACCCATCATCTAAGAGAGAAATTTCGAAGGAGAGGCCAGTCACTCCCCATACACCCTACTAGCAAAACCCATCATCTAAGAGAGAGGTCTCGAAGGAGGGACTAGTCCATCCACAAACTTCACTACGCACACCCATCATTTCAGAGAGAGTTGTTAAAGGAAAGTCCAGTATCTCCCCACTCACTTCTACCCACACCTGTCATTTGAGAGAGAGGTCCCAAAGGAGAGGGCAGTTCATCCAGGCACCCTACTATGCACACCCGTTATCTAAAAGAGAGATCTCAAAGGAGAGGACAGTTGCTCCACAAACACCCTACAAAGCACAACTGTCATCTGAGAGACATCTCAAAGGAAAGGCCAATCCATACACACACCCTTTCTGCATACCTGTAATCTGAGAGAGAGGTCTGTAAGGAGAGGCCAGTCTATCCATACACGCTACCATGTACACCTGGCATCTGAAAGATAAGTCTGAAAGGAAAGGGTAGTCTAACTGTCAATCATTTGAGTTTATTCTTAAAGTAATCAATGCCAAGTTACAACCAACCCTCATTTATGGTTCCCCAATTACTAGAGGGAAAGATGTGAAGGTGCTTGACCTACTGACTGTCGAGGTCTTCAAAGCAACTTTTGGGATTGCCAGGTCAGTGTGTCAAGCAGCAATAAGATTGGAATTGGGACTTCTAAAATGTATGGTCGCATTGTCAACGTCTTCCCCTGCATCTTTAGGGAATATTTGTAGGCAAGAAATAGACCAGTATGACTACGCGACTAAATGGAAATCTTATATTTTAACTTCCCTACGTGATATCGGCCTGCAAAGTGAATTGCCAGATTTGAAAATACCCAATTATAAGTTAATTTAAAAAAAGCATATTAAAGCTGAATCGTTTAAATTGCATAAAAATGCATTCGCTAAGAAATATTATGCATGGTATGTGATTAATTCATTCCAATCCCCGCGTGTTCAGATGTATTTGAATGTTTTCTTTTCTGCAAAGTTTAAAAACATGTTTTTAAAGTTACGCATAGGAATAAACCCAATAAAGGAGGGCACTCGATCTTGGATCAAACAGTGGCTGGATTCTAACTGTAGATTGTGCATATAGTATGTGTATGCCCCAAGCTGAATAATCTTAGACGTTTAGTTTTGAGACCTTACTTTTTGATGAGTGGCGTGAGATCTGCCCGACAGGGATTAATCATGTCATTGTCTGGTGAATCGGTTCCATTACTATGTCAACTGGTAACATTTTTAATGGCAGTTAAAAAATGTCTAATATAATAGGGCAGACCCCCTTTATTTTTATGGCTTTGGTACAGTTTTAACGGCTTATAAATTCCATCACCTAATAATTTTTGCTCCAAGGCTATTAATATGAAATGTAACAATAGCTGGGTTTTCATCGCAGCAAATTGATGTACCTTTTTTGGTTTGATATGATGGTTGTTGCAATTATTGCACATTAGAATTTTGAAAGGTAAGGGTGTCAAGAAATGTATAAAAGTATTAGTCATTTCTGCACTTTACCATTAGCACTTTGAAATTTCACATGTGTAGTGTTTCATTGTGGAAATGATTGGTCATTTGTCAGAATATTTTTTCCGTTATATTTATGGAAATAGTATGTAATGCACTTTGTGCAATAATATCCTGTAATTTAGGATGTAAAGTGGCTAGATTTGGGTTTTATCGATAAGTTTTTAAACTGTATTTATGGTACAGTTTTTTATTACTATGTGATGAGAAGATGCTTTGTTTGCAATGTAAATGTGTTGGAGTTGTAAGATGTTGTGATTGCAATGATTTTAATTAATCAAGCAATAAAGATTATAAACATAGATTTTATTGTGGGTTGTTCTTAGACCAGATGTGAACCCCCCTATAGATAAAACATTAGATGAAGTGTGATAATAATGAACAAATACCCTATTATTCCCAACATAGAATGAATGCCTCAGTCAAGCCATAAATCTATTGGCCGACTAACTTTATTGATGTCAGTCTGAAGAATGATTGAACTTCTTAATTTCAGACGGCTGTTCAGAAAAACATGATTATTTGAGATCAAGCTTTTTGAGTCAAACCTTATCATCCCAAAATACATGACCCATGTAAAGGCCTGCATTGTGTTTTATTGTTCAACTTAACACTTTTGAAAACCTTCCATGAAGTAAACATTTGGTTGTGGTAAGAGATATAGTGGTGCCTTTATTATCAGTTTGGTTGACATCTTAACTACAGCCGATACGGCCGCCCTATCCCTAAAAGTTGCTTGTGCTCCCACCTACCCTTTTTGTTGCCAAAACAGAGCTTTTCACGAATACCCCTTATGTGCCTTTCCCATCCTCTGGATAACTTCTTTCTGTACTGAATGTACTTACATTTTATTATGAAGAATAAGAAAACAAAGTATATAGCCCATAAATTACATTCTCATTCCAGGCCTGGTATTGTACTGGAACGGACATAATTCGAAAAGGTGCTTGTCTATGAATATTTAACACTAAGGGCTTATTCACATGCTCCTTGGAACGCTGGTGCATCACTTTTAATATAGGAAAAAGAGGCACACCGGCATCGCAAGGGGCTTGTAAATAAGCCCCTAGATGATAAAACCAGATGGCTAAGAGCACACACTTCCCCACTTGAAATGTAGGAAGGGCATTTTAATCTATGGCAAATGCAAGTGAGGCCAAGGTTATGTCTGAAGGAATACATGAGGTAAACTTCTGGGGAAATGCTAACTCTAGAAAAGCGTGTAAATGTGATTTATTTTTCTAGAAATAGTGATGTGGGACTTCAAAAGTCCACTCCTTTGCTCGTATATTTACATTGGGGGCACAATAACATGCAATTAAGCCACTATTACTCTTGACTAAGATCCTATACTGGTTCGTCCATGTTCAGTCATACTACTAAGCTTATGCTGGTCACATTTCTGGTGAAACCCAGCATCTACAACAGTGAGTGCATTGCCCCTGTTTACAGAGGAGCATCGCTGATGGTCTAGGTACTTTCACACCAGTGTCTGTAAGTATTTGAAGTAAATGTGCTCTCACAAAGGAATGCTTCTCCAATTTAAAGTGTATACACTGCATTTTGTCAGTTAATTTGTTTACAAAACATTCAGAAGAGGAATTCCCTTTCTACAATGTGTTGGTTTTCTTTGCTTAGATATAATGGAAATTCTAGCACATTTGTAGCTTTTCTCTCTGAATAACTTCGTTTTCCTATGTTTATCATGCTTGGAATTAGAATGTCAAGAGGCATTGTTCTATTTTGATTTTGCTACCAAGATGATAGCAATTTTTGTTGTTTTAAAATTTTTGACCTATTAATGGAAGCCTCGGATTAACTACAATTAGGATTCCCAAAGGCAACTAACTAAAAAGTGTTGACATGAGTAGAATAGACAGTAATAGGAGAATTCTGATCAATTACGATGTGAGTGATTGATTCAAAAGAGGTGAGGGTTATATTTAAGGGCTCAAGTGTTCATTTGCAACCAGCCCAAGGTCTCTTGCCCCAGTTGTGCAGCAGCAGATCTTATTTTAATTTAAAGGCAGACATTTTACCAGTGCTTGCTGTGAGTGAGATTCAGTTGGTATGACTCACTCATTGCAGAAGTTCAAGAACTGATAGTCCAAAAAGTCCAGCAGGATTAAATGGATCAGAGACCATTTCTCAACCAAGTGGTCAGTGAAGCATGAGTATAGGGAATGTGGGCATCGAGTGACCCTCAAAGAGAGTGGGATTCAGCAAGGAAGCAGGAGACACAGGAAGACTGCGAATCACCAGAGACAGGCGATAACATGATCTGCATCAACACGTCAGGTTATATTGAACTACTCTTTGAGGACAATCCACACCTCCTAAATAACCAACATCAACGAAAGTGGATGGGAAAAGAAATCTCTGAGACGATACAATGGATAACCCCACACTCGCAGACATGAATCTATTCACGAGAACATAAAATACCAAGAGATGAGGACTGCAAAAACTCTTGTAATATAAAATATTTTGTGTTTTGATTCATTTGAATGTTTCCTTACTGTTGCGATTTCCTCGCACTTCAGGTTACTTTGAACTCCAGCGATTGAGGGGATCAGACATAGCAGTTATGAGAGAGATCAGTGGGGTTTTGTTTTTTTCTAAGGTGTGGCTTTACTCAAAAATATTCACATAAAGCCTGGAACTGAAAAACATAAGAAATAAAACGTTATTTGGAATGGTATTAAAGTGATAAATGTGAGGCAATTTTAAACATATGGAAAATATCAGTACAGATTAAGCAGCCCTGTGTTCTGTTTTGCATAGACATTTTTTGTGATTGTAATCAACACCGGCCACGCTAAATAGAATTTTAGTTTTAGTCATGCCTCAGATAATTGCCGCATTGTAATCTTAGCACATAAGAGATTCATAAAGAGTTTGAATTCCAGGGATAAAAATATAGTCACATTAATCATACGGTTTCATTTCAAGTCACCATAGGATTATAGCTTCATTTCTGAAAGCACTTATTTTTCAAATCAAAACTTTGAACAATAACATAATATCCTACAAGCAAGAAGGTAACAGGAGGTCAACATTCGAAGCACAGGTGTCTGAACAAAAGGCTTACCAAGCAAACTTAAATGCGGTCACTAGAAGGGAGGTCTGATGGTTGTATTGGAGACAGCGTTAGGTTGTTTATTGATGGTTGCGTTTTTCTAACGGAGTATGGATGTTGAACATGGGTTCAAATGAGTAAATGGGTGTAAGGAGACTTTATTGGATATTTAGTAATGTTAGAGCACACTGTGTCAGTAGTAGCACTGTTGTTACCTAATTAAACACCAACCACTCGATATGACACAATGAAGCCTATTGTTATATCATTGTTTTTTATGTTACATAGTACCCGCAGTAATAAACAATGCACATAGAATTATAAATGGAGAGCTGTCAACTGTACGATTGTTTTCCTCCAAGGGTCGGTGTTGCATGTCCAGAGTCTGTTATGTTATGTTATGTTATGTTAAATTAGGGCTTATATAGCGCAACGGCTACTCCAAAGGAGTGTCCCGGCGCTTTGAGCTCCAAACCAAAAGGGGGGCAGAAAACATAACAGTAACAAAAAAAGGGGCCACAGAGGGGAGAATTATCCGGCAAATAGCCAAGTTTTCAAGTTTTTCCTGAAAATAAGCAAATTAGAAGTGCTCCGCAGAGACAACGGCAATGAGTTCCAAAGCTTAGGAGCGAGAAAGCTAAAAGACCGGCCGCCTAGCCGAGCCTTTTTGATACGTGGAACCCGAGCCAAGGCCAAAGTTTCTGACCTAAGGGAGCGTGCCGGTCGATAAAAGTCCAGCCTCCTCTGAAGATACTTGGCACCAGTGCCATATAAGGCCTTGTGGGCAAGAGTCATGGTCTTAAACAGTATCCTCTTCCGCACCGGGAGCCAGTGAAGGGATGCAAGAAGATGAGAGGCACTAGTCCGACGATGAAGGCCAAAGATGGCACGCGCAGCAGCGTTCTGGGTGATCTGCAGGCGTTGGAGGAGGTATTCAGGCAGGCCCAGATAAAGAGCGTTAGCATAGTCCAATCTGGACCCTATGAGGGCCTGAACGGTAATCCTCCGATGTTGCTCCGAAAGTAAGGGGAAAAACTTGCGCAACATTCTGAGGATCCCGAAACAGGTTCCCGTAAGGGTGGACACCTGGGATTTGAGCGACAGCTCATTGTCGATTTTGACTCCCAGGTTCTTAGCCCACTTAGATGACTGTGTGGGAGGGAACTTGTCTACAGGCCACCAGCCTCGCCAATCTGGTTCAGAGGGGCATCCGAAGAATAGTATCTCGGACTTATCCGAGTTGCACTTGAGGCTGTTTTGTGAAAACCAGCTAAAAACAGCCCCAAGGCACTCGCGGATCCCTTCGCCATCAAACTCTTCACCCTTACGACAGGTGAAGAGGAGCTGAGTGTCGTCAGCATAAGAGACGATCCGGGCCCCATAGGACTCCGCCAATGTCGCCAGAGGGGTCATCAAGATGTTGAAAAGAGTGGGGCTCAGGATAGAGCCCTGAGGCACTCCGACTCCCAATGGCGGCATCTCGGCGGATCCGGGTGGAACCCAGACCGTCTGGCGGCGGCTGGCCAAAAAGGAAGAAAACCAGTTGAGCACCGTCCCCCCAAGCCCGATGTCATGGAGCCTAATGAGGAGATCCTCATGGGGGACGGTGTCAAACGCCGCCGACAGGTCTAGCATGACTAACAGCACCCTGCCTCCCATATCCAGCACCTCTCTAATGATCTCCGAGACTTCCAAGAGCGCCGTCTCGGTGCTTAAGTTGGAACGGAATCCCGATTGGGACTCATGGAGCAGATCATTAGACTCCAGGAAATTGGAGAGCACGCCATGTACGTGCTTTTCCAAGATCTTGGTCAGTGCTGGGAGGAGCGAGATTGGTCTGTAGTTGGAAGGAGCCTCCGGGTCAAGATTAGGTTTCTTGATCAGAGGAATGACCATGGCTTGCTTCCAGGTCGGAGGCAAAAAGCCCTCGCTCAAAGAAAGATTAAGGATGGGATTGGCTATAGGATTTATAGCATCTGCCACTCTCGCCAGAAATTTTGCCGGGCATGGGTCTAATGGTGAGCCCGACTTAAGGTTCCTCATCAGGGTTAAAGATGTGTCAGCCGAGAGAGGAGGAAAATCGAGCAGGACTGGGCCCGGTGGAGACAGAGGCACTGCCTCAATCGGCCTCACAGACACATTATCCAGGTCTCTCTGCGGAAAGGAGGCCTGGATTTGCCTGATTTTGGTGGTAAAAAAGTTGGCAATAGTGTTGGCCCAGATCTCTGTCGGGGCACTCTGAGTGGAAACAGACCGAGGGCCAGTAAATTCCCGCACGATTGAGAAAATCTCCTTACAGGAGTTGGCAGCGTCGTCAATCCTTTTGGCGAGATATCGTTTCTTGCTCTGAAGAACAAGTACATGGTATGCCTTCATCGTTGTTTTATAACGTTGTTTAGCCTCAGGCTCATACTGGGCTCTCCATGCACGCTCTGCCACTTTACAATGCCTGCGGGCAATGGCTAGGTCCTCCGTGAACCAGGGAGCAGAGACCCGTCGAGCAGCGGACCTGGGTGGCTGGAGGGGAGCGAACTCATCGAGTCTGGCGAGGAGCCATGATTGTAAGCTCTCCAGATCTTCCTCTAGATCCCCAGTACAGACCACAGGGTGATCAATTAAGGCATGTGTGAGCATGTCCGAGGTCACCCTGTGCAGTGTTCTGTAGTTGCTGCCCTGCTGTCTCGTAGTTCTGGCAGGGGGGGCCGAGATAGAATGTATTTCGAAGTGGGCCAGGAAATGGTCAGACCAAACGATAGGCGAGAGTGTAACGTTCATGATAGGTATGGTGGAAAAAACCTGATCAAGTGTGTGGCCTTTATCGTGGGTAGGACCAAAAAGATAAGGGGAAAGGCCCAGGGTAGATGTAATATCCAACAATTTGATGGCATTTTGGTCATTGTGGTCGTCCATGTGAAAATTAAAATCGCCTACCAATAAGCACTGCTCCGATCTCAAAACAAGGACCGACATGGCCTGTTGGAGGTCCTCGAAAAAAGAGCCGACAGCGCCCGGGGGTCTGTAAACGATCATACCCTTCAATGCTTGTTGCGGTGATAAAGAGATGGTGAAGGCTAATGAATCGGTCCCTTCGATGGTATGTGTGTGAGTGACCGTGCACGGAAGAGAATTCTTCACAATCAGGGCGACTCCTCCTCCCCTTCCCTTGTCTCTATCCTGACGATAGATGGTGTAGTCAGTGGGAATGGCAGCCACTATGTCCGGATTAGAGGAATCATTGAGCCATGTCTCAGTAAGCATCAGACAGGTGGGACTGATAGTTGACAGAAGATCAAAGATCTCTTGAGTGTGGCGATGCAATGACCTCGTATTAAGGAGTAGACAGATATGTTTAGAGCTACTCTCCTTAACAGACAAATGGGAAGGGAGGGTGCAAACAGGGTGCCAAAGACAGGCAGGGCACTTATGCTTACCCTTATACCGGCTAGGGAAGACTGATAGGCATGAAGTATTGCGATTGCGCAATAACAAGAGCTCCTGAGCGGAATAGCAGCACATAGTGGCCAGAGGTACCTGCCACGCCGAACGCCTCCGAGACGCTGACGGGCGCAGACGGGCAGGACTCTGGCACGACTCCGGCGCAGATCCGGCGCGGCCGCTGAACGCGTCCGCTGCGCGGAGAAAGAGGTGAGCTTTTTATAGCGCTGCTAGAGCGCGCGTGTGGAAGTCCTACCCCCAAGATGGCTGCCAAGATGAGATCCCAGCCCTCGGCGTCAATACTCAGCCGAGGGCGGTCTCAGAGTCCCAGGCAAGGGAGGGGGGGGAAGCAAAGCGCTTACAAGCGCTGGGAGATCAAAAAATAAGCAGCGCTGTGCTCCTGCACGCTTTAGACACAAGCGCGAGCACAACTGCAGAGGCACACAGTGAAATTGTAAATTTTAAAAAAACACGAGTCAAGTGTTCTAAATAAAAGAAAAGTAGGGAGACCTCCCGGCTTCCGCCTCAGGAGGGGAAAGTAGGTTCGAAGCAGATGGTAATCACCTGCAAAGTGATCCGGTTCCCTTTTATAGCGCTGCTAGAGCGCGCGTGTGGAAGTCCTACCCCCAAGATGGCTGCCAAGATGAGATCCCAGCCCTCGGCGTCAATACTCAGCCGAGGGCGGTCTCAGAGTCCCAGGCAAGGGAGGGGGGGGAAGCAAAGCGCTTACAAGCGCTGGGAGATCAAAAAATAAGCAGCGCTGTGCTCCTGCACGCTTTAGACACAAGCGCGAGCACAACTGCAGAGGCACACAGTGAAATTGTAAATTTTAAAAAAACACGAGTCAAGTGTTCTAAATAAAAGAAAAGTAGGGAGACCTCCCGGCTTCCGCCTCAGGAGGGGAAAGTAGGTTCGAAGCAGATGGTAATCACCTGCAAAGTGATCCGGTTCCCTTTTATAGCGCTGCTAGAGCGCGCGTGTGGAAGTCCTACCCCCAAGATGGCTGCCAAGATGAGATCCCAGCCCTCGGCGTCAATACTCAGCCGAGGGCGGTCTCAGAGTCCCAGGCAAGGGAGGGGGGGGAAGCAAAGCGCTTACAAGCGCTGGGAGATCAAAAAATAAGCAGCGCTGTGCTCCTGCACGCTTTAGACACAAGCGCGAGCACAACTGCAGAGGCACACAGTGAAATTGTAAATTTTAAAAAAACACGAGTCAAGTGTTCTAAATAAAAGAAAAGTAGGGAGACCTCCCGGCTTCCGCCTCAGGAGGGGAAAGTAGGTTCGAAGCAGATGGTAGTCTGCGCCCGCTTATTTAAAAAAAAGTTGAAAATGAGCCCTTTAAAGCGAGTACATGTACATGAATGCAGATCTACTACCATTCGTAAAAGGTTGCCAAAGAACACCGACATCGCTGCTCACAGATTCTGAGCCGTGCTTCCGGTCAGTACTTGTGCTTTACTGCTTTTGTCTGTGCGCTGGCACGCCACGCCCTCTGCACTGGCTTACTTGTATATGTGGACAAATACACCTGCTTAAACCACTTGGCATTTAGGGGCAGATGTATCATCCGTTTTTTTTGTCTCAAACGCTGCGATTCGCAAAAAAGCAGCGTTTGCGACAAAAAAATTGGCAAATGCGATGTATGATGAAAATCGCTTCGCAAAATTAAGAAATCACAAAATTTGTGATTCCTTAATTTTGCGCAAGCATTTCAGGAATCGCAAAAAGCGATTCCTTAAATGCTATGTAAGAAGCTTTCAAGTTTTGCTATTTCACACTAAGAAATCGCAAATTACCACCAACTTGTAGTTGGTGGTAATTTGCGAATTCTTTTACAAATGCACTTTTTGGCATTTGTAAAGGTGCCATGTGGCGCTCATACATCCCCTTAGGTCATGTATGTGCGCCATATGCGCACACATGTAAATTTCAGGGGTGCAGCAGGGTGTCCTTCAGACACCCTTGCTCCCTTGAAATTATTCTCAATTCGCGATTAGCAAATTGAGAATCGCAAATTGAGAATAACTTCCCATTCCTTCCTATGGGCCTCCTGGCCCATAGAAATGAAGGGGAAAATATTCCTTAATTGTGAATTCGCAATTTGCAATTCGCAAATAAGGAATATTAAGAAATCACTAAAAAATTGTGATTTTTTAGATATATGCCATTTTGAAATTCTCCAATAGCGATTCTCAAAAAATCGCTATTTGAGAATCGCAAATAGGTCTTTTGATACATCTGCCCCTTATTGTCTTTACACATGCAGGTGTGGTAGTATTGAGTAGTGTTCATGCAGTGGCATATGTGTTATAGTGTTTACTTTGCTGCTGAGTATGTGACATTGTTCACTCTGCTGGTCTAATGAATTGACGGCAGCACAAGTTTTCATATTTAGAACAATGTAGGAAACTGCTTGGCTGAGACCTTCTGTGTGTGTCACATTGATCCAGTGTTCGTGTATTGTGTGTGTATGCAAGCATGAGTGTGTGATAGAGAGAGGATGAGACAGAGAGGGAAAGAGAGATAGAGACAACACGTCTTATACTGCTTGTGTGAGGTTGAGCTTTTAGGGGCGTATTTACAAGGCATTGCTTTGTCAGTGTGTCACTTTTATTCACGCACTGGCAGCGCAATGGGCTTGCCCATATTTATAAGGCCACATACAGTCACCATGCGTAACTTTTCATGGTCTGGTAAATATGGACCCCTTTCCCGCATTACTCTGTGTGAAAGGGGCGGTCCACGGGTGATGCTGTCGGTTTTCCCTCGCAACATCCATGGAACTTGAGGCATTCCCAGATTTACAACATTCTGTAAAACTGGGACTGCGTCAGAATCCTATGCCTCTCCAGGGGAGGTGCAGGAATGGCGCAATGAGGAGAAATGCTTTTAGGGCTTTATTTACAAGAAATTGATGTAGCGCAGTGCTGCAAGCCATTTGGTTGCGCTGCGATGCATTAATTCTGAAGCAAAGGGATGAGTCATATCTACAACAATATGATGGATCCCTTTGCTCTTCTCTGTACTGGCACACAATTAGCTGCTAGGTGCTGACGCAGGCAAGTGCAAGGGTGCCTGCGTCACACAATAATTGTTTTTGTGCAAGAAGGAACACCTTCCTGCACAAAAGCAATCACTAGATGTGATATTCTCTTCCTATGTGTGCTGCAGAATGCAGCTTGCATAGGAAGAGGAAAAAACGAGGAGAAATGAAAACATTTCTCCTCGTTGCACCTCCCTACACCTCCCCTGGGGAGGCGTAGCATTCGTATGCATTTCCAGGTTTACAATTTCTCATAAATCTGGGAATATGTCAGGTTTCATGGGTGTTGGGTGAGAACACCCACAGCAACAACCATGGAACGCCCCTTTCACACAAAGTGCTGCTTGTAAAGGGGCCATATTTACAAGGACAAAAAAAGCCATGCAGGGTGGCTTTTCCTGTCATTGTAAATATGGGGCAGCAAAATCCGCAGGCGGTGCATCACAAAAAGTGAAGCACTGGCGGTGTAAGGGGCTAGTAAATAAGCCCCTCATTTCTCCTAGTTTTTTCCTCTTTCTATGCGAGAAAGAGGAAAATGCCATAAATGACTGTTTTTGTGCCCGAAGGTTTCGTCCCTTCCGGCACAAAAACAATCATCTCTGCAACACAGGCACCATTGGAACATGGCACGAGGGTGTTTGCATAGACGCATGGCTGCTGTTTGTGCGCCGGTGCAGGCGAGAAGGACAGGAATGCACTGTATCTTGTAGAAACAATGCAATGTAATTAATGAGGGCCCTCAGTTGTTGAGGCACTCTGCAACCATAATAGAATGCCCATTTATGACTTGGATTATGTGTGAGAGCTTTTGTAAAGCAGTCTATCTATAGAGATTCTAGGCATGCACCAAAGATGGTGTGTAAGAGACCTACTGCTTTCTGCACTCTTTAACTGTGTAACACTTTCCAAATGAGTGCTCATGCCCGTCTTCAACTCTCTCACTCTTTAATCTTCTTAAATTGAAAATTTACATTTGTGAAGTCGAGTTTTGACTTTCTACATGTATAAGAATCTGTATGTGCAAGGTGTTCTAAATGTGTGATACTATGTAGTTATTACCTAAGGTGCAAGCAAGAGTGGCACCCACAGTCTTCTGCAATAGCAAGCAAATCGGAGCAGTGCTTTGCAAGGCTTTGCATTATACCAGAACTCACTGAAAACATTTTTCTACCTTTATCTATGGTGTGTGTGTGTTTGTGTGAATGCCTAATAAAAATGAATTTAGAGTAGAGTCATAATTCCGACTGCATTAACATCATACACGAAAATTCCAGTAGAATCCTTCTTTAACAACACTTTCATTTGGTTGTATGTAAGTACCGAATATATTTAGTGCAAATCTATTGATTAAGCAGCATAGCACTATACACAGCAAGGAGTCACTAAACAATGAGAAGAAACAGATGGCAAGCATTGTGGCATTTTCATGGTCATCACAATGCGGCGCTGCATTGTGAAAAGGGTGTACTGCCCTCATCTGAAACATGGCACACACCTAAAAGGTGGGCAAGTGCCAACCAGTGCAGTGTGCCCTTATACAATCAATGTCCTACTCCCAGGACACGTGTGAACTTGCAGATGCCCTAGGGGCAGCACATTAGTGCAAGGGAAACCAGTCATATGAAGCAGCTGATTCATCTTTCGCACTGCAGGCAGCACCTGGTCTGCTTGTGAAAGGGGAGGAGAGACCCCCTTGCATACAGTATCAGGGTCAAGTCAGCGGTGGGGTCAGTGGAGCCACCTATACCCCCCTGTAGGGTTTGCTCTCTAAAGATGCACTGTCTGTAGGCTACCTCTTTGTGGTTCAGTCTGTTCCGGCCTGATGGTTTCTTTACCTCTGTGGCTGTATCCATATTACATTCTGGGTGCAGAGGTAAAGTGCTTGCTGCATACGCATTAGGCCATGCCCCTAAGCTGGTGAGGGAATGCCCCCTTCGAATTACACCATTGCTATGCGTGCACTGGTGCAATCTGTTTTACAAAAGGGTCCATGGAAGTGTTTGCAGCGCAGAAAGTGCTCACCCATTCTTATTACTTCATGGGGCACTTTATGTAAGACGGCCTCTGGGATATGGAGATCTGGAATTATACAAATATTCTAGGTTTAGAAAAAGATGGACTGGAGTTATTTCCTCAAGTGGATGACAGAAGGTGCTTAGTAGATTTCCTCTGGTATTGAACTTCACACTATGGAGTTGTCATTATAATACCATTGCCACAGTTCTTGCAAGGCTTCATCCCATGTCCATAGTGTATCATGAATCTTGTGAGACTTGTAATTTGCTTTTCATCATGGCACTCCACCGACCTAACCCATTTCATCTCAACATTTTAAAGTTAAAATCTTTGATCTTCTAACTTGGACCCAATTCTCAGGCAGTACACCCAATAAAGACAATGGCATTTAGACTAAGCCTTTCCAGACTGTGCTGCATTTAATCTTGTGAAATTTACAGATCCTGCCAGATATGCAGCCATGCAAAGTTTCCCTGAGTAAGCTGCACCCAATTATGTACATGTGCGTGTTCTTCAGTGCCTCTGGGCATCTGGTGTGATAGCAGTTCACCGTTGTGAGAACATTCTTGCTTGAAACTGAACAAAGAAAAACAAAGAAGAAAACCTTGTCAATTTGTTTTCCTTTTCTTAGACTTGTCAATAGTAAGCTGATGCTTTATTACCAGATATTCTTAGATAAAGGGCCTCCGCATGATCAATGGTGGTAATAGTCCTCAAGAACATAAATCAGCATTGTCAATGTAATACACCCTAAGACTCAAGAAGGCCCAAGTCCAGCAAAAGTTAGAAACCATGTAGGTTTATTCAATGATTAAAGTGCATTACAGAAGGCAACAATAATTGTTAGTTAAAATGCATGGTAAATCAATATAATTAAGCAGCATAAAGCTCAATAAAATGCAGCAAAGAGCCTGACATGGGGTACAATCTTAGTGTATAGTATCACTAAGTCCTTAGCAAAAGACAGACTAACATGAGTACATGCTATAAAACTGGGACAAACTAGACTTTCCTTCCCTTCTGAATAGACCCTTTTCTCTAAAAAATACACAGTGAAAATCACAGTGTCAGCATAAAGTGATCCATTAGTTTCAGAGTTTGTCAAATCCGAATACAGAATGCATTGCAGGATCATTCAGCACCAACCTAATACCATCCCCTAAATGAATATTAATATGACCTCTTTTGGCTTAATCTCTTCAGATGTGACAATACACATCTATTTACACTAAAAACAATGAGGCGTATGCATGAATAGTCCCACTTTGGAACAGACAAGTAGCCTTGAAATGCTGCAAAAAGCTTCCGCCGGAGTTCTTTGAGAACAGCATGTCAACACAGAGCATTTCATAGTGCAAATTATGGGACGTGTGATGAGAGTACACATGAAAAAACACACCATGGCTTCATTGAGATTTAAGATGGACTAAATCCTTTGGAGATTGCGATTCGTCACACAAAAAAGATTTCAGGTATTACCACCCTAGTTGATGAACTTAAGCTCACAATTAATGCAGATGACATATTTGTAACCCTTGGATATCCGGTATCTTCCATACCAGTTCTCATATCCTTCATATCAGACTTATGTTTTTTGACAGGATAAGTTATTAACTGGTCAAAGAGTGAAGCCCTACCTTTTACTCTTTTTATGACAGCCTCCTTAATACATGATATGCCTCTTTGTACGAAACAATCCAAGGGGAAATATCTTATGTATTCTAGTAAGTCAAGATCCATGTTCAATGGTCAAAGATAATGTTGACATCCTCATACTTTACTCATGTTTTTGGGATGTTATGCATCCCAGTGCCAATCAAAACACTTTACCTTGTTGACCAGCGGATTAGGAGTAATATCTGGTAGTGATCCACCCCTCGATTATCTAGCAGAAAGCTTCATGCAGCTATCACATCTGGGGGTTTCTGCCATTCAAACATAGAAATGTATCGAATGGCCCAACACCTCCTCCAAATAAAATAGCATTTTCATTCTAACCTGGAAACCTCAATATGGGTCTTACAGGAACATCATCAACAAAAAGATGTAACGGACCCTACAGTCCTCTTTTATAAACTGAACAAGACTATATCGGAGTCTAACCCATTTTTGTATAGTATATGAAAGGTTTAGACTGCCTTTCATACATTTCTGCAACAAAATTCGTTTTTGTATTTGAATTGCAATTTGTGGAATTATTTGGTAACTCTTTCTTCTGGTCAAACTCTATACTGGCCGCCTTAGATTCTCTGTGGGATACATAATTCAAATTAAGTACTACTGTAAAGCGTAACAAAACCTTTTCAAGTTTCACAAATGGAATTTCAGCTGGATACTCCTCAGTTTACAGACTATTAGCTACTACAAAGATGCCTTATGGGCAAAATGAACAACTGAACGTTTACACTATGGGCCCGATTACAAGTTTGACAGTGTGGCGGCATTGCCAAATCCACGCAGGAAACACCTGCAAGAGGTTACTGCAGGGCCCAAATTACCTTCTTCTTTCCCGCTGTTTTCATAGAGGAAAGACCTCCATGAAATCAGTGGCAGAGATAAAAGATGTAATGTTCTCCGCGGGAACTCGGTGGTTCCACCAAGCATATAGATGCCACTTGACCTCCAAGCAACTGCCAGGAAAAGGCGGTTCCCTTGGCAGAAATCGGCGGTCCCAGGCAGGCACTACCACTAGGGTCATAATGTGGTGGTCGCAAGCCCGCCACCGCCACACCACCATGAGTCTGCCGGTCCAAGGACAGCAAGAGGCATAATTAGTAAATCATCTATTCATGAATGTTTAGTTAAATGGGGCATGTATATGAAACTAGTGGAACCATTACAGATATTAACTCCAAATCAACATTAGTTCCACTTCACAAGCAGTGGCAACCTTATATTACCAAAAAATATTCTGATGGAGAATGGCAGAAACCGATACTCACTCATGACAAGGGTCTTCAAGAAGCAAGGATGAAGTTCAGCTTCTACAAAATACTACATAATACTATAAAATTGGCACTGATCCCCATAAAAAAAATCCATAGAGCTAAATTGACACTTATGGCTCAAGTTTGGCTATGAACATTATACATATTCTGTCGTCCTGTACAAACATTCAATATTATGGGAAACAGATCTGGAGACAGTTACTAACCTTTCCGTAGAACCCTCAATAAAACTTGGAATCCTTCATAGTACACCGGACGTAGTGGACATCACAGACCATATACAATGCAAGCTGGACGTTGTGTTTGGAGTCGCCATACTTAGTATACTATGCCATTGAAAGCCTCTGAACGCTCTGGAAATAGAAGAGTGGCATGAAATTGTTGCAACAGTCACCTCACATGAAAGAGTAATATACTGGATGAAAGATCAGTTGCCTAAATCCAATAATATCTGAGATGCTTACATTTCCTGGTGCCATACAATATCTTAAGGTTTTCTTGATTGGAACTCATCCATTACGCTGACTTCTTAAACCTACTATTGCCAACAAACATCATTTGGAAATATCTCTCATTTTAAAGTAGAGGTTTCTAACTTTCGGTATTCTATTTAAATAGAGTACTATTGTCTGATGTGCTTCTGTATACATGCCATGATTATAATGGTGCAGAGAGAGAATATCAAGGAAGAAATAGAGAATTGCACAAATATTGTGGTAAAAATATTGTGGGTCAGGAATATCGACAAAAAAATCCTTATGGTCAAGAATATAGATTTTAGTAAGTAATATAGATTTAAAAAATATCAAAGAGTTTAATATTGTTTATAAAAATATTGGGGTGATTCTAATGGCGGGTGGATCACCAATGCTGGCCTGGCGGTGGCGATCTGCCAATCATAATACAAAAAATAGTGGAGGGTCAAGAGGTATGGGATTCACAAGAGACGACTATGTGATGGAGGTAGTGATACTAGTTCACTAGACCGGGTACAACATTCATAGTTATTGAAAAATACCCATCAGTAGCTCTTCCTGGGTGCCCTTTTCATCATGTGGGTTCCTTCTAACCATGAAGGACAGGAAAAGAGTGTGGTCATGAATGACAACATGGGAACCAGTGATGTTATATCTGGGTCACAAGGGGCTACTGAGAAGCAGTGCGAGGAAAAGTGAAATAGTGCAAAGGTGCAAAGTGGTGATATTTAAAATTAGATGGCTCTGAGGAAGGTACTTATTTATTGGAAACCACAGAGTCTCTAAGACTTAAAAAGAGCGAGATTGGTAGTTTTAACTCATAGCTACCAACAGGTTGGTCGACATGTTTCAGCAGGAATTACGGATCACACTGGTATCCACTGCATTCTTCAGGACCTGTGTCGCTACTGCTAATAATGTGTAAACAAAATATGAAAAAAGGAAAAGGTATCACCTGGGTATTAGTGAAGGATCATTCTCCCAGCTGCGAAGTCCAAAGGAGAACAAACATAGTCGAAAACAAGGGAAAAACATACAGTTAGTATATCTAGGGTATCCAAAATATTTACATGGTATACCATATCTGCAAAGAGAATTTATAAAGCAATCCTCTTAGTAGTGTTTTAGTTACTACATATAACTACAATACCTACATATGATATGTAGTAGAACTCCCACTTACCATATTGTGCAGGAGAGTACTGCCTCACCTCACCTGGCAAACAGCTCAGGTAATTGAAGCACCGCTCTAGTGGAAAGAGAGAGACATACAAAGACACGTCAGCAAGCAGCTGACTTCACACTTAATCACAACTTGTACTGGTGGTGGTAGTAGGTCAGAAAAGCCAAAAGGCCCAAGCTTGGGCTTTGGCCGCAGTTGAACAAATGGCAAGAAACAGACCCTTATTGGCCTGGAAATTTATGTTATGGCGATAAGGACAATGCAAAGAATAAGCATATCTGTTCCCAAAGCTGATGAGGTAAGAGGTTCGCCTGCGCCTCATTTTATAATTTTGTCTACATGTATCACTGAGTCATTATAGAACTGCCCCTAGTGAACGTAGTGACAAAATCCCTGCTTGTGAGGCTGTATTTTAATTTCAGCTTGAACACTCTAACAATTGTATTAAAGCGCATTCCGTTATCTAATCACAGTGTAAGCACATAAATACATAAATGCTTTTCAAGCACTGCCAATCATCCCAGCAGGGGGTACCGCGGCAGACGGAAAGTCCGTCCGCCGCTTTTCCACCGATTGGTAATCGAAGCGATTGCTGGCTGGGCGGACCTGGCCACTAATATGGTGGCAGTGACTATCAGGCATTGCCATCCATATTAGAATGGGTGCGGTAACTGGCCTTTCCATGGCGATGGTGCTGCCATGAAAAAGCTGGCGGGGATTCGTTACGGGGCCCGGCGCAGGCCCCCTGGGGGTGGAGGGGTGCACTTGGGGGTACCCCCCTACAGTTTTCTGCACCAAGTGGTAGCCTGGTGCAGGGAAATGCAGTGCATGCCCTTTTACAAATGCGGCTAGCAGCAACGTCCGCAATTGTAAAAGGGCAGGATGCGGGCGCAGGTGTGACCGACGCACGTCTGGAGGCTGGTCCCATCACCGTTATGGTGGCGGGCGGACTGATGTCCACCCGTCTTCATAAAGAGCCCCATAGCTGTTAAAAATATCGATTTTGTAATAATGTATATGTATATATTTTGTGTGTGTGATGCTTGTTTTTTTGTAAAAGAATTGTTTGTATTTTTATTATATGTGTTAAAATGTTAGTAGTTATTAAAAAAATCATTTAAGTTTGCGTTTTTAGTTCAGTAGCGGGTTGTGGGTTTATAGGAGAATAGGATGGAATGTAATTTAATTATATAAAATTTATTAATTATTTACAGTAGTTATTAAATAAATTACTTGAAATTTGCATTTTCAGTTCCGTAGAGGGTTGTGAATTTATAGGGGAATAGGGACCACCTGGAGCGGTACCCCCTTCTAGAATAGCCAGGGCCCCTGTGGCAGGTGTCCCGCACCATTCATCCACCAGTTCAGGGGTGCTATCCTGCAACTGGTATTCCAGGTCAGGGGGGATACCCCGGGCCTGGCCCTCCAACCTAGGCTCCAAAGCCTCCAGGTCAGACAACACCTGAACCTGGTATCCCCACCCAGGGACCAAAACCTGCAGTTGTGCATTTGCCTGGCACGCCAGGACTTCTGAGGACTCACATAGTACCCCCTTGAGGGTGATGCACAACTCATGTGTCCTGTGACAGTCTGCCTGGCACAGATCTCCCGACCCCTGTCCACCTGACAGAGCGGGAAGATCCCCCAGGACAGAAGAGAGGTCACCATGGTCACTCACTGTGGACTCAGCCCTTCCGACTGGTCCCTGACCCACTGGTTCTCCCACTGGGGACTCCTTCCCCCTCTCACCCCTCAGTCTGGACTTCGGTACCCTCCCAAATGGAGCGGCACTGCCAGACACCAGAACTGATGGAGGCCTGGTTACAGGCACTCCCCGTTCCCCAGACACTAGGAGATCCTCCTCAAATGGCCTACAAGTACAGTCTAGGTCCCCAACCTGGTGTTCCCTTAAGGAACCCTCCAGGCCCTGAGACTGGGTTTTGGTCACCGTGAGACACACCGTCCCACACTCACTCCCTCTCCACTGAGACCGGACATGAGCCCCTACACCCCTCCCACTACACTGGGACCTAACTGGGCTACACTGAACCTCCTCCACCTCACAGGTCTGGAAGATATCTAAGCCACTCCTTTTGGGATCACTCCCCAATGCCTCCTCAGACTCTCTGGAATCCACCAGGAGGTCTGCCTCCAACGCAAGCTCTCTGGGATCAGAGAACTCACACTCCACCGGGTGTTGGCATAGCTCTGGAAAACAGGGACTTAAAATATGCTCTCCAACAAATGAATCACACAGCCCCCCACAGTTGTTAACCAAGCTACCCTTTGCCTCACCCTCCAGTGCCTCACACAAGTACCCCACACCACTCTTCTGAGACTGGCAAGACAGTATCTGACTGTCTCTGTCACACAACCCACACTCTTCTGGCTGGTCTTCACACACACACACCAAGGTTTCTACCATGGGGGAACCCCTCTCCCTGTACCTCTCATCTAGAGTCAGTAGAGTGTCCCTCCCACCACTAGGAATATGGTCCCCAGTGCCAGTCCCCCAATCTACTTCAGGGACACTGCACTCCACTGGAACTACATCATAAACCTGAACTCCCTGGTGTATGTCGACCCCCTCCCTCAAGTCAGGCGCCACATCTCTGGGTGTTTGTACCTTTCTCTCAGCACTAGATATCATAAACATGCTGCCACCATCTGAGCTGGACTCCACCTCCAACTCAGCAAAGCGCACCTCTTTAGCTACCCATGTTACTTCTTCAGCTGAGACCCTCATGGCCTCACGCTTCTGGAGCTCCAACTCAAGCTTCCTCATTCTTAATTCATGGGCCAAGGTCAATTTCAATTCTTCCAGGGCACGGGCATTTTTGCTCTCCTCCGCCGCCCTTTCTCTCTCTTTCTCCATTTCCAATTGCTTCAGCTCCATTTCAAGCTTTAACATTTCTAACTTATGATCTCTAGCCCTTTGGTTTTCCTCCAACTCCTCTGGGGAAAAACTTTCAGCTGAATGGTTGCTGCCAGCCCTTGAGGCTGCTCTGGACACAGGCAGATCCTGTGGCCTGAAACCATTCCTTTGTGCATCCTCATCCACTTCTGCATCATCTGTCTCCCCAGCCTCTTTGGTCTCCCACCAGGCCCTTAAGGCCTCCTGTAGCTCTTCCTTCTTGGAGCAGCGCTTCATGGGGCATCCAAAGTTCCTGCAGAACTGCCTGAGTTGACCTACTTTGTAATCACTTAACATTTCAATATCAAACTCCAGTTCTGCAATATCACTTGCTGGTTTACCATTCTGAGACATGATGCTTGGATTCTTTCAGGGTTATGATCAAAAAATAGAACCAACCAAAAAAAACAGTAGTATGCGGTGGCGTAGTGGTCTGCACTCACTAGTGATGTACACCAATTACTGTGGGTCAAGTACAAATACAAGTTCAAATCCCACCGCACTACGCGAAGCTACGCAAACTTCACGTAGCACTACGCGAGCTGCGTAGTAGCATGTTAGCACTATGCAAGATGCGTTTTCAATGATTGCACAGTGCAGACAAGCATGCGGCACTGTGCAAACATTGAAAACGGCATCTTGCACAGTGCGAGCTGTAGTTTTCTGCTGCTCGAGTAGATTATTACTCGAGCGGCAGCTTTCTCAACGCGAACAGGTAGTTTCTCATTGAGAGCGGTTGCGAGCATGCGCAACCACTCACAATGAGAAACCTATCCTCCTCGCGTTGAGACTCTCGCCGGGATGTCATTTTGCTTGCTCGCGGTCGCGAACATGACGTTCAGGACCGCGAACAAGCAAAAAAAATGACCGCTGCACTACGCTACGCTGCACTACGCATGTTCGCACTGTGCTACGTGCAGCTCGCGTAGTGCGAAGTTGCGAAAACTTCACAAACTCCGCGAGCGTAGCGTAGTGCTTCTCCCAGGGTTATTAATAATTACTTGTTAATAATTTAACTTAATTAATTAGTAATTATTGATAATTGTGTAATTAATTTTAGGGGTGTGTTGTGGTGTTTTTAGGTGTAAATGGTGTGAAGGGTGGGAAGTAATGTATTTTTTTGATGAGTTATTAATTAGTTGTTTATTAATTTAAATTAATTAATTAGTAATTAATGATGGTAATTGTGTAATGAATTTTAGGTGTATGTTGTTGTGGTGTTTATAGGTGTAAATGGTGGGAAGGGTGGGAAGTACGTTTTTTTGATGAATTAATATTTTGTTGTTAATTAATTAGAATTAATTAATTAATAATTTATTATGGAAACTGTGTAATTTATTTTAGGTGTGTGTTGTGGATATTACAGTGTTAAAGAATGTGTACTCAATTAATGTTTATTATCTTTTTTTTATTAATAATATATTTTAAATTTATTATTGATTATGTTATTTATGGATATAAATGTAAATCCAAATCTTGATGTCTTTTTTTATTGGTGTGGTGTTATAGGGTAGGAAATAAAATAAATACATTTATGTTTTAAATAATTTGTTTGTGAATATTTGCTCCTTTTAAATAAATATTGATAAAAAATGTATTTATTAGTTTTTACATCATATTTGTACTGTTTTGTTATATGTAATATGCATCTTTTTATATGTTTAATATATTTAATATATTTAATTCTATATTTTCATAATGTTGTTTATTCATTTTTAAGATTATTTAATGTTTAAAAGTGTATGTAAATTGTTTTCCCTACTAGCCAATACTTTCCCTACTGTTGCACTAACAGGAGTGGAAATAGTAATTTTTACCCCTCCGCTATCCAATACTTTCCCTACTTTTGCACTCATTGGAGTGGGAACAGTAAGTTTTTTTACACCTCTGCTAGCCAATACTTTCCCTACTGTTGCACTCTTTGTAGTGGGAATATTAATTTTTACCCATTTGCTATCCAGCACTTTCCCTACTGTTGCACTCATTGGAGTGGGAATAGTAATTTTTACACCTCCGCTATCCAATACTTTCCCTACTGTTGCACTCACTGGTGGGGAATAGTTATTTTTTCCTTCCCGCTATCCAGCTCTTTCCCTACTGTTGCACTCACTGGAGTGGGAATAGTAATCGTCCCCCCTCCGATATCCAGCACTTTCCCTACTGTTTCATTCACTGGAGTGGGAATAGTCATTTTTACCCCTCCGCAATCCAATACTTTCCCCACTGTTGCACTCACTGGAGTGGGAATAGTTATGGTTACCTTCCCGCTATCCAGCACTTTCCCTACTGTTGCACTCACTGGAGTGGGAATAGTAATTGTCACCCCTCCGCTATTCAGCACTTTCCCTACTGTTGCACTCACTGGAGTGGGAATAGTCATTTTTACACCTCCGCAATCCAATACTTTCCCCACTATTGCACTCACTGGAGTGGGAAAAGGAATGTTTACCCCTTTGCTATCTAGCAGTTTCCCTACTGTTGCAATTACTGGAGTGGGAACAGTAATTTGTACCCCTCCGCTATCCAATAATTTCCATACTGTTACACCTACCGGAGTGGGAATAGTACATTTTACCACCCTGCTATCCAACACTTGGGATTACCTGATAGGTGCTTCAGTGGAAATGTATGACATGAGACTGGTAGCATGACCATGTTTGGTATGTTTGGAACAGTAGTGATAAATCCTGCTTATTGGTGAAAGTGGATTTGTCATTACTAGTTTAAAAATGCCACTTTTGGAAGTGGGCATTTCTGTGTGCCTATGTGTCTTTGTGCCCTGCCTGGATGTGTATTCACTGTCTGGTTTTGACTAACAGGAGAGAGGGGATGTGCATTCACTATAGACAGTCACAAGGGGTTGAGGTGTGTCCTGCCTTTCCTGGGTGACTCACTGCTAGGCTCAATAGACCTTGGCTGTATTTAGAGTAGCGGGAGGAGTTTCCCTTGCACCTGAATATGCCTGGTCTGCACTTGAAGTGGTGGGAAGAGTTGCACCTGCACCTGCATAGGGCCATACCTCCCTTCTACAATGCTGTCCCTGAACCCCTGTGGTATGTCTGGGACCACGGCTTGAAATGTGAATGGGGGTGCTGTGCACTTCTATACAGTGTTTGTAGTGCCCCCCAGAAGAAAGACATTCGGGCTATGTATGGGGGCTGTGACCCGATGAAGAGAGACACTGTGTGGATGTGTAACTGGAAGGCTGCTGGACTAGCATGAGGAACCACCATGGGATTGGATCACTCTATGGTATGGACCTGCTACCCTAAGTTAAGGACTGCTACTCTGCTCTGAGGACCCCACGCATGCCTCTTGCTGGTGTAACCCAGGTACTTTTATTTTTGGGTGAAATTCCCTAGTGCTTTGCTCCTGGTCGTTCTCTAAAGGAGCATGTGCAGCGCTGCTGTTCCCTGTGGTATGGGAACCAAAGGGGGTGTAGAACTGAAGTGACAGAAGCTCTCTCCCTCCCCCTCACAGCATCGATCTCCTTACCTGCAGTCGGGGCTCTGCTAACTGGCCCGGGGCAGCAAA
Organism: Lissotriton helveticus; assembly: GCF_964261635.1. NCBI lineage: Eukaryota > Metazoa > Chordata > Amphibia > Caudata > Salamandridae > Lissotriton > Lissotriton helveticus. The sequence goes on along the minus strand of NC_136061.1, from coordinate 1,700,677,203 downwards.
TTCTCGTTGTGTGAAGTTTCCGGAGTGTCCTTCCACCTCCCCGTCTTTAGGCAGAGCCATGACTTCAGGGAGCCTCGATAGGAAGAGGTTCTGCCAAGGAGGGCAGTATGGCTAGGTAATTGGCTGGCATGTAGGACAAATCCCAATGCCCGGCGGCCCCAAGGTTGGTAGCCCCGCACTCATCAAGGTGACCAGGGGCTGCCAGAGAACAAAGGAAATGCCCACAGCAGTAGGGACCTTGCCCTCTTGAGCGGAGGGAACCTTACCCCAAATGAAGTGGAAGCCCTTTGCCCCTCATACCGTGCAGCCGAAGGGGCTGCACTGCCCGTGACTCGGTCAGGGCCCGCAGGAGGTCCCGCAGCTGGTAGAGGTATGACATTAGTAATAGCAGCACACTGCGGCCAGCTGCTTGGTGATTTATATGCAGAGTGGGACTCAGAGAGGTTACCCCGCAAAGATTGGCAATGATACCTACCGGAGGGTCCCACACTTGTCTTTACCGGGCCGGTCCCGAGGGACATTACTGAAACTCTGCATATGGTGGGTGCTGTCCCAGCATCAGCCAAAAGTACTGTATTCCCTGCTGTAGGTGGACGGTGGCCAGGTGGCCCAGGAGCCTACGTGGAGGGAACAGAGACACTAGATATCCATGCTAGGTGTGGGTTATGTAATATATGGTGACATGCATATTTGGACATCACATTTATAATCCTTGTGAGGTTTACGGTACATTCTGTTACAACTCATGCCCTGATATTATGATATATATCATTGTGACATACAGTATCAGGAAGTGGCCTATATGTGCAGTAATGGTGGATCTATGATGTGTGCACTCTACAAGTATTTATCGTAGTGCACTGCTGGTGTTGTTATGACATCTGCCCAATTGGGAGAATGATTTTGTAGTCTATGTGACGTCATGCGTCATGACAAGTGCCTAGTGGCATAGTGATTTAGGTGGTTGTGGTCTAATATGTCTTTTACGAACAATACAAATGATATTTCAATATAACCTTGTGTGGAGTCTCTTTTTGTAGTGTGCCTAGTGTATCACAGCTGTGTGTAGGTGTTGAGCAAACGCTTTACACATTGTTATGTTATGTTATGTTAAGGCCGTACTTTTAGAGCGCACGGCTGCCCAAAGGGCTCTGGGATAAGCCGGATTTCTCTGCCAAGCTAACAAGGGGGTGAGCAGGGGTTATCTTGGGTGTATAACTCCCTTTCCCTGACTAGAGCAGTGGGTCTGCCTGGTTTAAGTGCATACCCTAGCCAAACAGAAAACTCATTTCTAGCAACAATATTGGACCCTCAACACAAGACAACTTTGCCCTCTTTGACCAGAAGAATATCTAATTCAAGGCAGTGTTATATACCCATCACAAATAATGCCATTTGTCCCTCATTTATTCATGTTAATGCACCAGCAGTGTTCGTTGCTAATTAAACCAATTTTTCATGAGACCCAACATGATTCCAAACTTCTCCAGTAGCCCCAGCAACATCCTGTAAGTAAATAAGGGCATCTTTTACATATAGAGAGATGATATGGTGCTCTTCATGAGCCAGAAGTCCCACTTGCCAAGCATGCAAGTGCAGGCAACAAACCAGGGGCTTCACGGCCAAGGCCAAGAATAAACAGGCAAAAGGGACACCCCTGTCTGGTGCCCCTCTGTATGGCAAAACTGTTGGATATCAACTGTCCCATCCAAACTCTCGCCGCCGGGTCCCTACAGAGGGTGTGGATCCAACAAATGTACCCCAACCCAAGTACATCCAGTGTCGCTGTTAAATAATTCCATCCCGATGTAGAGCCTCCAGGTCAGAATACTACGTTGTGTCCTCCCCTGGTGGAGCCTCAACATCAATGGGCAGTGATCAGAGAAGGTGATCACCAAGTATGCCCCTCTAGTGATCTGCGTGCCCAGTGGTTCACTGCGGAGAAAAAGATTCAGCCTAGTGTGTAAGTCATGGACCAGGGAGTAAAACGCATACTCACTGGTTTTAGGATGCCACTACCTCCATATGTCAAACACTCTCCCCCCCCCATACTCTCCTGGAAGGATTGCAATGCCCTGGCATGCAGGCCACCATTCTTTGGAGGGGTGGAACGTTCCTGGGCAATGTTCACACAGTTAAAGTCACAGCCCGATGTGCTGGGAGCATGTGGGCCTTGGAAGAGAGATGGGGTCAGGGGATTAGTGTTGGAAAAGTGGTCAAATAAATGAGTAAGGATGAAGGAACAATGGCTTCTCGTCTAGGTGAATTTGTCATCAATAATCCAAATGGGTTCAGAATCTCAATGGGTGCGGCATGAATAAAAAAACGTCCTCACGAATGTGGATAGGGCAGGTAAGTATGAATAATAATCTAAAGACCTTCCAACCAATTCAATATTGAGCTGCTACCAATACATTGTATCACTGTCTCCCGCAGTATATATATATTTATATATATATATATATATATATATATGTATTTTAAAATAACAATTTTAATTTATTGTAAAATGTTCTACCTGGAAGTTTTAAAAAAATCACTATTTAATTACACATCAAATGTAAACAAATATACAAGTAGATTTTACTAAAACTATATTATATATTACAAAAATTACTGTATAAAAATATACTTTTTAATAAGTAGGAAACATAATAATATAGTTTTTAAAAATATTAACAAAACAGTCCCATTCTAAGAAAAATACAAATACTATTCAGACACCAGACTGTGCAACAGTAGAGAAAGCATTGGACTCAGGAGGGTTACATTTAATAAATCCCTTTCTAGTATGTGCAACAGTAAGGAAAGCGTTGAACTTCGAAGGGGTAAAATTCTTCCCACTTCAGTTGGTGCAACAGTGGGGAAAGCGTTTGACTAAGGAAGGATGAAATTTACTATTCCCACACCTGTCTCTGCAACAGTAGAGAAACCGCTGGACTCAGGAGAGGTAAAATTTACTATTCATTCTTCAGTCTGTGCAACATTAGGGAAAGCATGGACTCAGTAGGAGTAATATGTACGACTCTCACTCCAGTCTGCGCAACAATAGAGAAAGTCTTGCACTCAGGAGAGGTACAATTCACTATTCCGATTCCAGTCTGTGCAACAGGAGAGAAAGCATTGGGCTCAGGATGGGCAAAATATACTACACCCACCCCAGTCTGTACAACAATAAGGAAAGCGTTGGAATGAGGAGGGGTTAAATGTACTATTCCCACTCCAGACTGTGCAACAGTAGGGAAAGCGTTGGACTCAGTAGTGGTAACATTTGTATTCCAACTCCAGTCTGTGCAACAGTAAGAAAACCATTAGACTCAAAATGTACTTTTCCCACTGCATTCAGTGGTACAGTGCAGGGAAAGTACTTCACTTCAAACAAATAACATACTTTAACAACGTCATTAAATACCTAAAAAAAATCATTTCTAAATAAAAAAATTAAATGTCTTAATTTTAATTAAAATTATTAGATTATTCATATGTTTTAAACAAATCACCACATACTTCCACAAACATAACAGCCAACAATTAAAATGTAATAAAAATACACAAAGTATAACACAATTAACATATTAAATAATAAAGTAATTTTTTTAAATAAATGAATGTCTTTTTTATTTATGATTATTTAAATAACTACCCCTGTTCCTCTATGAACTAAACAACACACATCTAAAATATAACTTAGCAAATATGATAAATTCACAATCAACATAATCATCAATTAAATGATTAATAATACAGTAATAATACATTATCAATACATCTTAATTAATTTCCCACACTATAACCTGCATCTAGCATATAATTTAACACATATCTTGATTACAAAATGTAGCTAATTAATAATCAATTAAATCAGAAATAAAAATAAAAATTAATTATCAACAAATTATAATTCATGTGCTTCCCTCCCTTTTCCCCTAAAACCCACACTTGACAAATAAAATGAAAAAAATGTTAATTTTAGAATTTACATAATTAATTATCAGTTAAACAATTAATAATCATTTGAATTAATTATTGATTCATTATAATTAATTTACTTCCCACTTGGCACCCCTATGTACCTCACAACCTGAACCTAAAATATAACCTACAAAATTAATTAATTGCATAATGTACATAATCAATTAGCAATTAAACAATAAACAAACATAGTAATTTAAATGAAATTACTTCCCATCCTCTACCCCTACAAACTCCTGCACCTCGAACATAACTTTATAATATGTAATTATCAATTAAATAATTAATAATAATTAAAAACGTAATTGGTAATTATTGCCAATAAATTATTTCCCATCCTATACTCCTACAAACCCCACAACCCGCACCTAAAACTTAACAGAAAAAATATATTAATTACTCAATGTATGTATTTAATTAACATTTAAATAATTATTAATGTTTAAAAATGTATTATTAATTAATTATAGTTAACTTGCTTCCCACCCTTTAATGCTACAAAACCCACAACCCTCTACTAGAGAAACAATGTCAATAACAATTACATTGAATGAAAAAAGAACTACAAATGTACAAACTATAATAAAAACATTCCCAATAATTATACAAACAATGTAAAACATACACAATTAAAAAATATAAAAAATGCATAAAAATAATTGTAAAATTATATTATTAACAATTATATTTTTGTAGACAATCAATTTTCTACAAGAGACATCAATTTTAAAAATGTTATATTCTTATCACCTATATTCTTTCATCACAATATTATTGTATCACGATATTAAAAACACAATATTTTGTCTGAACACCCCGAGTTGGGCTTCCACCCCCTTAACCAATAATCCTATTTCTTACATCGGCCAATTAAATGGATGCTCCTGTTCATGGAGAGAAGTGACTAATACAATATGAGCTTATGATATTTTCAAGACTCTCAGAACATCACTAAAAATTCAGGATATTTTAGAATGGTTTAAAAAGGAAATAAATAAATCGCAATCTGAGAATATATTCTCTAATTGTTCTAGATTCTTTTCAGTAGTTGAGGCCTTAATATTACTTTAAGGGCCCTCCAGTGGTGCTACCACCGCGCCATACTCTGGAGGACTGCCAAAGCTGTGGTGCGCCCGCCCGACTAGAATTAGACTCATATTCCGGTGATCTGTTTATAAGGAGTGTCTAACGTTAGGGCTCACCATGTTAGGGCTCCCTTTGTTGTCTCTCCCCCACCCTTTTTTATGTCGGGCTCAGCGCCATGACAGGGGCAGTGGACAGGAAGTTTGTAATATGCTTGTTGGTGCCGCAGACGCACCACCAGCACATTGCAGCACCGTGTTGGACTTGGCCCTTTTTGCAGGGTCATCCCTAAACTTTTTGCCTTCCTCCTCTATTTTTTCTGACCTGTTGTTGGCTGTTTTATGACGCTGGGCACTTTACTACTGCTGATCAGTGCTTAAGTGCATATGCACTCCCTATTGTAAAGTATTGTATTGGATTATTGACTCCATGATTGGCTGGTTTGGTTTACTTGTCAGACCCTAGTAAAGTGCACTGAGTGTTCCCAGGGCTTGTAAATCAAATACTGCTGGTGGGCTTGCAGCACTGGTTGTGCCATCCACAGAAGAAGCCTGTAAAAGTGTGCCATTGCTGAGCCTGTGTGCAGTCCGGTACTGCCATGGGGACTGGGCAAGTACACCCACTTCCCAGTCCCTACACCTTCCCTTTTCTACATACTAATCACCACTATGGTAGGCCCAAGGGCCGGGTGCATTGTAGGTAAAATGTAGGACATGTCCTGATGTGCGTGGTCTGTCCTGATAGTGAATTACAGCCATTTTAGTTTTTCACTATTGCAAGGCTACCTGTTCCTCATTGGTCAGAATGGGCAGTTTGATTATAACAACTTATAATCCTTTTTGACTCAGGGAACTAGGTAGAAATTCGAGTTTAGTATGCCTGAACTCAGAATGATAAAATACATCTTTTAGTGAAGTTTGTTTTAACATTTTGTGCTTCAAAATACCACGTTTAGAAAGTAGGTATTTTCTTGACTAACTATCCAAGCCTGCCTCTGCTAGGTTGTGTATTCCTTGTCTGGAGTTTGAGTGACAGGGGCTGGGGGATTCCAGGAGACAGGGTGAGTCAGCACAGTGCGGAATAGAGCTATCTGCATGTCAATGGGTGGAAGGAGTTGCACCTGGGACCTGAATGTGTGGGTCTGATGTCCCTGGCCCACACTGTCAAAGGAAAGAAGAAGTCTTGTCAACAAAGTGCTCCAGGACTAAACAGAACTCGTTTGAACTAGGCACAGACACTCTCTGCCTTCAGAGACAAAGGATTTTGATGTATGAAAGAGGGTACCCAGACCCCAGTACTTTAGATCACTTTCAGGAAACAAGAAGAACCTTTGCTGAGGAGAAGAACCAGAGAAACTGAGGAGGAGACTATCCCTAAGCTGAGAGCTGTTTGGGGGATTGGCCTGCAGTGGTTGCCTGACTGCCAAAGAAAGGAGAAAGGACTTTGTGCTACTTTCAAATCAACTGGTATAGGATCATCAAAGGCTTGAGAGAGAGCTTGCCTCCCGCTGAAGTCTCAGGGACAACAGACTTCACCAACCAGCTCCCCTGCCTTCCCTTGTTTGGAATTGAAGTGCCTGCTGTTGAGCTGTGCCTTCTGAGAGGCTGCGTGTTGTCGCTGGGAGCTGGAAGGATGACTCTAGACCAAGAAGTGTGTCACCGCTGTAGCCGTTGTTGTCGCATCACCAGAGAAGAGAATCGCCGTCGTAGCAGACGCCATCGCATCACCGGAGAAGCGTGCCTCAGCTGCTGCTGTCGCCATTGCATCACCCGAAGTGCCTTGCATCACCGGAGAAGGGTGTCGCAGGGCCTGTCACGGCTCAGAAGAATCGTTGAGTTGCAGCACGGCAGTCGGGCGTGCACGCATCGCAGTCGCATCAAGAAGAAGACAACATTTTGTTTTGTTGCACCGAATCATCATCGTATCACAGCGCTGCTGTTCGCATCGCCACGGAAGCGCAGTAAGAAATCGACCCATAACATCCTCACGCGGAGAAGAGCCAACGCATCCCCTACGCAGCAGTAGGGACACGATGTATCACCGTTCTTGCATGTACGGAACAGATGCATCACCTTCCCTGCAACACTTTTGTTGTATAGTGTTACGCATCCAAAGGTACATTGAACTTAAAGTGTCACATTTTTCATCTAAAGAGAACTAAGCTATTTCTACCATTTTTGAAGTACAGTATTGTGGATTTTTGTTGTTTGAGGTCTTGTGTTAAGTCTATATAAAAATACTTATTTTAATACTACAACTCATGTGGTGTCCATCTGTAGTGTTGTCACTGAGTTACTGTATGTGTTCACAAATGCATTACACACTGCCTCTGAGATAAGCTTGCCTATTCCTGCCAAGCTACCAAGGGGGTGAGCAGGTTGGTATTTTAGGAGTGTACCCCCTTACCCTGACTAGACGCAAGGGTCCCTACTTGGACAAAGGTACTTACCTCTGCCAACTAGATACCCCCAAATCTAACACTCACCAAATGCTGTGGGACCACTGCGGGATCCTGGATCCAAGCTAGAAGCTGCGGTTCTGTGGCAGTCTGAACTCCCAACTCGTATTTCTGCAAGAGGGCCCGCATTGTGGTATTGATCAGACTGTCACCACGAGTACGGCAGCTTACTCGTACGAAGGTGCTTAGTATCCTCCCAGTGACATTTTGCCAATCTTGACTGATGATCTTTTTCTTTTGATTGTTCTTCATCTAAATCCTATATGCTTTTAATTCTTTTTTGTTTGACACAAACACTTTGGGGGACTTCCCCCTCCATTTACTTCTGTAATTACTTTAGAGTACTCCTGTGTATTAACAATATTACTCTTGAGATATTTGCAGTAGGGTATATCACTATGTTTTTCTATCAACCTTTCTACCTTTGTCTTCAGTTGTTGGGCACCTAAGAGTGTTTGATGTATCTCTTTGTTCATGTGCTTCGATATTGATTCCATAGGTGCTATTCATTGGAAGAATTGGTTGCCTGGGTTTTGTTACTGATTCCCTCATTTTCCATTTCAATGCAGTCTGAAATAATCTGAGTGTTCATTTGACCATACTCTCATCCATGAATCTCTGTTTCCACCATTTTATAACTTTTTGTTATTCCATCACAATGTTGCCCAGGGTCTAAAGAGTATCCTTTTTTAAAATTGGCTACTGCATTAACCATTGATTTGTTATCTTTGGAGCCTCCTAATTTCTGATACTTTAGATGTTATAGTACTGATATTCAGATATCTGTGTACAATCAGTATTATTCACTAATTTTGACAACTAGGCTGTGATTCACAAAGAGCCTTCATACTGGACGAAAAAGGTTCTGCAGTCATGGTAGGATCTCTGCACTCGTATTAGGATCTCCGCAATGGGGAACTGCAGTGTGGAGATCTCGCCACAAGTGCGAAGATCCCACTAGAACTGCAAAGCATCTGCCCTGCAGGCAGAGGCTCATTGTGAATTAGGGTCTAAGGGCCTGATTAGGATGATGGTGGAACTGACACTGACAGCCCATTTGTGATAGTCCCACGCAATTGTAATACTGATTACCGCCCACCACATTAGGATGGCGGGAGGATTGTTGTCGGTCAGATAGACCGACCGCCTCTGTCAGAGGGACTTGTATCCCTACAACAGTGGCAGTGCCTGGCAGGCACCGTTGTAGGGATTACAATGTCCCTTCCCGCCGGCCTTTCAGGGTGCCATGAGCTGTGGCGTATGCTGCAGCCCACAGCACCCGCCGCAATACAAAATATATACTTTGAGACCACCTTGAAGGCGGATGCAACATGATTCAGGATGCAGGACTGACAACAGCTTGTTGGGCAGTCCCATTTCCCACCACCGCCATACTAATCAGGCCCTAAGTTCTAAATGGATTAAAGAGCGTTTTGAATTGATGCGACCATTAATGCTTCTTCCACTGCTTTAGCACCTAAATCTAAGCCAGGATGCTCAAACAGATTCCTACATAATAGCCCTTCATTCTATTATGCGCTATGGATTCATCCAAAAGAGAGCTACCATTTCTTAATATTCAATCTGTCATGAAGGGGAGGGAGAATCCTCTTTACTTGGAGACAGTATTTTGTCTAGCCTTTATTTTTGAATGGAATATGCTTTCGAGATTGCACTAGAGGTATTTTTTGTAGCATGTAGTTCACATTTTCAAGATAACATTGAGCAAATAGACATATCTGTTTGTTCTTAAGAGTCTCCATCACAAGGGATGATTTCCAATATGGATCTGCCACCAACTTTATTAAAAATAAATATGGTCACTGGATGGTCTTATACTTACTATAAAACTGGGTTTCACCTCTTGTTCTTTAACCAGTTTTCTCCCCTGGCTCATTTAGTTTGTTTGTGGTGTTTGTCTTTTTGAACCTTTATCACCAGGATCCTGATTTTGTGTGAAGGAAGAACTTTTTTCCTTGAATAAGAAATGGTTGTTTATATTGTGGTGAATATCTACCTGCACAGTACTAGGGTTTTGTTCCTTACATAAAGTTCATAACTCTAACCCCCTTTGTATCTGCCAGATCACTTCTGTCATTTATTGTGTAATGTTTGAAATTGACCTTTGTGTACATCCTTGATATTTCCTCTACTACGTTTGTGCTATAAGGTTCTTCTGTTTGGAGATTTTTTCCTAAACTATTTAGTCTAAGGGGCATATTTACAAGTACATACACCGTCGCAGCAACTTCTTTTTTTCAGTGCTCCACATTGCTCCATATTTACAAACTGACGCATTGGGCCCAATGAGTCAGTTTGTAGACACCTGCGTCACTTTATACCTGCACCAGGTATAATGTATGCAGGGTAGGCGTTCCCACGTTAAAAGCCACGTAGAACACACACAGTGAAATGTATAACTTTTCATGGTGTCACTGTACGACTTGACTGTGTCACAATCCCTACACCTTCCCTTTTCTACATACTAATCACCACTATGGTAGGCCCAAGGGCCGGGTGCATTGTAGGTAAAATGTAGGACATGTCCTGATGTGCGTGGTCTGTCCTGATAGTGAATTACAGCCATTTTAGTTTTTCACTATTGCAAGGCTACCTGTTCCTCATTGGTCAGAATGGGCAGTTTGATTATAACAACTTATAATCCTTTTTGACTCAGGGAACTAGGTAGAAATTCGAGTTTAGTATGCCTGAACTCAGAATGATAAAATACATCTTTTAGTGAAGTTTGTTTTAACATTTTGTGCTTCAAAATACCACGTTTAGAAAGTAGGTATTTTCTTGCCTAACTATCCAAGCCTGCCTCTGCTAGGTTGTGTATTCCTTGTCTGGAGTTTGAGTGACAGGGGCTGGGGGATTCCAGGAGACAGGGTGAGTCAGCACAGTGCGGAATAGAGCTATCTGCATGTCAATGGGTGGAAGGAGTTGCACCTGGGACCTGAATGTGTGGGTCTGATGTCCCTGGCCCACACTGTCAAAGGAAAGAAGAAGTCTTGTCAACAAAGTGCTCCAGGACTAAACAGAACTCGTTTGAACTAGGCACAGACACTCTCTGCCTTCAGAGACAAAAGATTTTGATGTATGAAAGAGGGTACCCAGACCCCAGTACTTTAGATCACTTTCAGGAAACAAGAAGAACCTTTGCTGAGGAGAAGAACCAGAGAAACTGAGGAGGAGACTATCCCTAAGCTGAGAGCTGTTTGGGGGATTGGCCTGCAGTGGTTGCCTGACTGCCAAAGAAAGGAGAAAGGACTTTGTGCTACTTTCAAATCAACTGGTATAGGATCATCAAAGGCTTGAGAGAGAGCTTGCCTCCCGCTGAAGTCTCAGGGACAACAGACTTCACCAACCAGCTCCCCTGCCTTCCCTTGTTTGGAATTGAAGTGCCTGCTGTTGAGCTGTGCCTTCTGAGAGGCTGCGTGTTGTCGCTGGGAGCTGGAAGGATGACTCTAGACCAAGAAGTGTGTCACCGCTGTAGCCGTTGTTGTCGCATCACCAGAGAAGAGAATCGCCGTCGTAGCAGACGCCATCGCATCACCGGAGAAGCGTGCCTCAGCTGCTGCTGTCGCCATTGCATCACCCGAAGTGCCTTGCATCACCGGAGAAGGGTGTCGCAGGGCCTGTCACGGCTCAGAAGAATCGTTGAGTTGCAGCACGGCAGTCGGGCGTGCACGCATCGCAGTCGCATCAAGAAGAAGACAACATTTTGTTTTGTTGCACCGAATCATCATCGTATCACAGCGCTGCTGTTCGCATCGCCACGGAAGCGCAGTAAGAAACCGACCCATAACATCCTCACGCGGAGAAGAGCCAACGCATCCCCTACGCAGCAGTAGGGACACGATGTATCACCGTTCTTGCATGTACGGAACAGATGCATCACCTTCCCTGCAACACTTTTGTTGTATAGTGTTACGCATCCAAAGGTACATTGTACTTAAAGTGTCACATTTTTCATCTAAAGAGAACTAAGCTATTTCTACCATTTTTGAAGTACAGTATTGTGGATTTTTGTTGTTTGAGGTCTTGTGTTAAGTCTATATAAAAATACTTATTTTAATACTACAACTCATGTGGTGTCCATCTGTAGTGTTGTCACTGAGTTACTGTATGTGTTCACAAATGCATTACACACTGCCTCTGAGATAAGCTTGCCTATTCCTGCCAAGCTACCAAGGGGGTGAGCAGGTTGGTATTTTAGGAGTGTACCCCCTTACCCTGACTAGACGCAAGGGTCCCTACTTGGACAAAGGTACTTACCTCTGCCAACTAGATACCCCCAAATCTAACACTCACCAAATGCTGTGGGACCACTGCGGGATCCTGGATCCAAGCTAGAAGCTGCGGTTCTGTGGCAGTCTGAACTCCCAACTCGTATTTCTGCAAGAGGGCCCGCATTGTGGTATTGATCAGACTGTCACCACGAGTACGGCAGCTTACTCGTACGAAGGTGCTTAGTATCCTCCCAGTGACATTTTGCCAATCTTGACTGATGATCTTTTTCTTTTGATTGTTCTTCATCTAAATCCTATATGCTTTTAATTCTTTTTTGTTTGACACAAACACTTTGGGGGACTTCCCCCTCCATTTACTTCTGTAATTACTTTAGAGTACTCCTGTGTATTAACAATATTACTCTTGAGATATTTGCAGTAGGGTATATCACTATGTTTTTTTATCAACCTTTCTACCTTTGTCTTCAGTTGTTGGGCACCTAAGAGTGTTTGATGTATCTCTTTGTTCATGTGCTTCGATATTGATTCCATAGGTGCTATTCATTGGAAGAATTGGTTGCCTGGGTTTTGTTACTGATTCCCTCATTTTCCATTTCAATGCAGTCTGAAATAATCTGAGTGTTCATTTGACCATACTCTCATCCATGAATCTCTGTTTCCACCATTTTATAACTTTTTGTTATTCCATCACAATGTTGCCCAGGGTCTAAAGAGTATCCTTTTTTAAAATTGGCTACTGCATTAACCATTGATTTGTTATCTTTGGAGCCTCCTAATTTCTGATACTTTAGATGTTATAGTACTGATATTCAGATATCTGTGTACAATCAGTATTATTCACTAATTTTGACAACTAGGCTGTGATTCACAAAGAGCCTTCATACTGGACGAAAAAGGTTCTGCAGTCATGGTAGGATCTCTGCACTCGTATTAGGATCTCCGCAATGGGGAACTGCAGTGTGGAGATCTCGCCACAAGTGCGAAGATCCCACTAGAACTGCAAAGCATCTGCCCTGCAGGCAGAGGCTCATTGTGAATTAGGGTCTAAGGGCCTGATTAGGATGATGGTGGAACTGACACTGACAGCCCATTTGTGATAGTCCCACGCAATTGTAATACTGATTACCGCCCACCACATTAGGATGGCGGGAGGATTGTTGTCGGTCAGATAGACCGACCGCCTCTGTCAGAGGGACTTGTATCCCTACAACAGTGGCAGTGCCTGGCAGGCACCGTTGTAGGGATTACAATGTCCCTTCCCGCCGGCCTTTCAGGGTGCCATGAGCTGTGGCGTATGCTGCAGCCCACAGCACCCGCCGCAATACAAAATATATACTTTGAGACCACCTTGAAGGCGGATGCAACATGATTCAGGATGCAGGACTGACAACAGCTTGTTGGGCAGTCCCATTTCCCACCACCGCCATACTAATCAGGCCCTAAGTTCTAAATGGATTAAAGAGCGTTTTGAATTGATGCGACCATTAATGCTTCTTCCACTGCTTTAGCACCTAAATCTAAGCCAGGATGCTCAAACAGATTCCTACATAATAGCCCTTCATTCTATTATGCGCTATGGATTCATCCAAAAGAGAGCTACCATTTCTTAATATTCAATCTGTCATGAAGGGGAGGGAGAATCCTCTTTACTTGGAGACAGTATTTTGTCTAGCCTTTATTTTTGAATGGAATATGCTTTCGAGATTGCACTAGAGGTATTTTTTGTAGCATGTAGTTCACATTTTCAAGATAACATTGAGCAAATAGACATATCTGTTTGTTCTTAAGAGTCTCCATCACAAGGGATGATTTCCAATATGGATCTGCCACCAACTTTATTAAAAATAAATATGGTCACTGGATGGTCTTATACTTACTATAAAACTGGGTTTCACCTCTTGTTCTTTAACCAGTTTTCTCCCCTGGCTCATTTAGTTTGTTTGTGGTGTTTGTCTTTTTGAACCTTTATCACCAGGATCCTGATTTTGTGTGAAGGAAGAACTTTTTTCCTTGAATAAGAAATGGTTGTTTATATTGTGGTGAATATCTACCTGCACAGTACTAGGGTTTTGTTCCTTCCATAAAGTTCATAACTCTAACCCCCTTTGTATCTGCCAGATCACTTCTGTCATTTATTGTGTAATGTTTGAAATTGACCTTTGTGTACATCCTTGATATTTCCTCTACTACGTTTGTGCTATAAGGTTCTTCTGTTTGGAGATTTTTTCCTAAACTATTTAGTCTAAGGGGCATATTTACAAGTACATACACCGTCGCAGCAACTTCTTTTTTTCAGTGCTCCACATTGCTCCATATTTACAAACTGACGCATTGGGCCCAATGAGTCAGTTTGTAGACACCTGCGTCACTTTATACCTGCACCAGGTATAATGTATGCAGGGTAGGCGTTCCCACGTTAAAAGCCACGTAGAACACACACAGTGAAATGTATAACTTTTCATGGTGTCACTGTACGACTTGACTGTGTCACAATCCCCACACCTTCTCAAAACAGGCATAAGGATTGATGCATGGTTTTTAACATGGGACTCGCCTTTTTGTTCTGATGCATTGCTGGAGTTGGTCGTTGATGGAGTTGCATAAGTCTTATGACCAACTCCACCAACGCATCACTTTAGCACCAAAAGATGTGTCAGAATTTCTGATGCATCCATGAATCCTTGCATCATGATGTTGTTAGGGCATTTTCAGCAGGTGCAAGAAATCGGACACATAGATGTCGATGCTTCAGTTCTTGTAAATGTGCCTCTTAGAGACATTTGCAAGTTTGAGTCAGAAATCTGTGCATTCCTTTTCTGATCTTGAATTATGATGCATGGTTTCCAGCATGGTATCCATGCTGGCCAGTCCGACATGTAAATCAGTAGGGTCCCCTTGAGTGTGCGGCCTCTGGATCGGGCAGAGGGGGAACCTATGGTGCCCCCTGTTGATCCCTCCACCCCATGGAAGGCACATTGAGGTGCCTGCCAGGGGGTGCCGGGATGAATCACACCTCCCATTTCCCTATGGAAGCATGTAATATGGCTGGTTTATGGCCATAATGCATGCTCCCATCAGGAAATGTAGAAACATGACCAAACAGTGTTTCGGTCGCACCCAGATTACGAGGTCGGGACCGCCGACCGGGTGTCAGTTGGTCCCAGGACGGAGTTGGTGTTGGGTAACAATTCCACCCAACACCAAAATCGGCCCTATATTATATTATACTTGACTTCCTACAGGGGCTTTTTAATTCTGTAGCATGATTGCCACTGATGGGTGTCATTTCAGGTGTAAATTTAGCCATGATTTTGGTTAGATTTTGATTCTATATTGTCTGGTGCAAACTTGGTAGAACTGTTTAATTTCAGGTTCCCCATGTCAGAGTAGGTTATAAAAGGCTTTGCACGTTATTTAGCTTAACTTTTAGTCTTCGTACTCTCAGAACATATGGGCCTAATTTATTTTGGGTCATTACACTTTAGTTACTATTCACTTTGCCTGTCTTTTGTATTCATTCTTTGCTTTTCAAGATCCAGGACCTGAGAATCCTAAATGGATTTTTTTACTTATGGAACTAATCCTCCTGCAGCATAATTAAGTTTGGATCACCGAGTGTTATATCTGCCATTAGGCAGATTACTATATTATACTCCATTGACATTTTACCATTATTTTTGCTTTTCCCCTTTTGGGTTGAAGATTGCTAACAAGTTCCTAATTTCAGGTTACTTCTTCTGGGGTATTTACACTGGATGATAATTCAGTTAGGAATCAATTGTGGGTAGAGTAAATTCATGATAATTACTAAATAATAGATAGTAATGGAAGATTAGCCATTAACTGTACATTTAACTCAATCAGATAGATATATATTGGCACACCCAGTTCAGTGTACTTGAGCCTATGTTTGTGCTGCAAGGCTCCTGCATTGGAAGACTTGGTTCTAGTTTATCCATGATTAGACCTATGTATTTAAGGGTGACCTGACAGTTGTCTTGACACCTTCATGAAGGAAGAAGAATTTTATTTTTGGATGTAATTCATATATATTAACACCTAAGCATCTTATTTCATTGAGCAAAATGAGAAATTCAACTATTCTGAAGTGGAATTGGACAACTGCATTCAGCTGTTGGACCTGGTCCTTTTTGCAGGATCACCCCCCTTTTTATTTCCTTCTGTTGCTGAACCCATTGTGCACTTTTTCCAATTTAACCAGTGGTAAAGTGCTTGTGCTCTCTCCCTAAAATATGGTACAATTGGCGTATATTTGGTTGAGATATTTAATTTGCTTGTATGTAAGTCCCTAGAAAATGGTTCTGCATGTACCCCAGGCCTGTATTTAAAATGCTACTAGAGGGTAGCAGTACTTCTTGTGCAACCCACTAATGTAGCTTTTAAGATATTTTTCAGGCCTGACATTGCAGCTTTTAGTTTAGTTTTTACCTGTCATTTCGACTTGGCAAAATAATCTTTTTGCCAGACTCAAACCTTCCTTTTTAATACATATAAGTCACCCCTAGGTTAGGCTCTAGAAAGGCCAGAGGTCAGGGTACAATGTATTCAAAAAGTAGGACATAAACTTTCAAGTTTTACATGTCCTGGTAGTGAAAAAATCTTTAAATTGTTTTTCACTTCTTCAAGGCCTTCCTCTCCAATAGGATAACATTGCAGTTGATTTATTCCATTTAATAAGCTGTAATTTCCAAATGGGAGAAGGTAAGTAGCTCATGTTTGGGCTGTCAGGCAGGTGCGACGGAGATTAGGCTCATCACTCAGCCCAAACACTCTTCAACATCTACATGACACCATCTGTAGACATGGCATGGTCCCACGACATCAACATCATCTCCTATGGTGACAATACCCAACTCGTCCTTTCGCTCACAGTGGACCCCACCTCTATGAAGACCAATTTCCACAACTGGATGAAGAACGCCAGAGTCTGGAAGAAGAACAACTGCCTGAAGTGCATGGTTTACAAAACCGAAGTCCTCATCTTCGCAGATACACTGCACTCTGGAATGACTCCTGGTGGCCAGTGGAACTTGGTTCCCACCCTTTCCCTAAAGACCACACCTGCAACCTTTTTTTTTTTAACTCTTTATTGGTGACTGTAGTGAGAACTTACATTTGTACAAGGACTTGTGCACATCACAGTCATTTTTTTTCTTTTTTGTGTTGCCATATTTGACCTCCTGTCTCACCGTGCATTAGAACAGTCTCTTAACAAAGTTTCGTAAATAAGGAAAAAAGAAACAGGGCAAGTTCCATCATCATCAGCTGTCAGTTCCTCACACTGACTACATCTTATAAGTTCGCCTTATATGGAACAGTATCATTGTCAAAACAATAACCACCCACCCCCAACACAACCCCCTTCCTCTAACCCACCCTCTCCTGGTCGCTTCCACACCTGCAACCTCTGTATCATCCTAGACAGTGAACTCTCCAAGAAACATCAGGTTAGCATTGTCTCCTTAGCCTGTTTTCACACTCTCCATATGCTCTGCAAAGGCTTCAAATGGCTCCACTTCAGCACCAAAAAACGGTGACACATGCTCTCATCACCAGCTGGTTGGACTACGACAACACACTCTATGCAGACACCACCATCAAACTCATGAAAAGACTTGAGACAATCTAGAACGCAGCAGCCAGACTGATCCTCAACCTCCCCATGATGACCCACATCACACAGCACCTGAAGGGCATCCACTGGCTCCCTATACAGAAGAGAGGCCAATGTTGAGCTTCTGACCCACCCCCACAAAGCCATCCATGACCAAGGACCTGCGTACATGAACCTCTGCCTTAAATTCCTCTGACCTCCCTGGAACCTCAGCTCCTTGCCCTCTCACCATTACCATGCATCTGCTCCTGCCGCTGTGGAGCACACTCCTTCTCCCACCTCATCGGCAATGCCTGTAACACCTTTCTGCTCCACCTCTTTACTTCATCCTCTCTGACGCACTTCAGGAAGGGACTCAAGACCTGCTTCTTTGACTGAGACTGTAGCAAAGCTCCTGGATACCTTCAATGGTTATAAGCTGCGCTATACAAATACTGCTTGATTGATTGATTGATTGAGTGATTGATTGATTGATTGATTGATTGATTGATGTCTGATGTCTGTGGATCGCAATTCAAAATCTTAATCTTTGTTGAAATCAGATTTTAAATTACATTTTTAAACATGTCACTTTTAGAAAGTATGGCATTTTCCTGACTTAACCATTCAGTGACTGCAGCCTGTCTCTGGATCATATGACTGGGTATAGTTGACAGTTGAGCTTTGTGCATCTGGGCTGAGGGGTGCTTGGATGGCTCTTCACTGACAGGATGGGAGGGAGGGGGAACTGGGCACAGACCCTCTCATACTTAAATAGGCAGTGTCCTGCCAACACACAAAGGGCTGCATACCCCCTATAGTTGGTCTGGGACACGGAAGGCAGGATGCCTGGGGAATTCAAAAAGAATTTCTAAAAGCTTCTCCCACCTTTCAGAGGAAGGGTACAAGATATAGAAATTGGACCCCAAACACCACCACTTCAATACACTTCTGGACCTGTGTATACTCTGTCAGGAAGAAGAACTGCTGAACTGTTGAAAGGACTGTCACTCTGCTGGGCTGCTGCACTGAAGGACTACTGGTCTGCTGTGCTGACCTGCTGACTGCTGCCATCTTGACGGGGATATAGAAAGGCCTATGCCTGCATCTGTGGAACCCAGGACCCTAGAGTGACTCCAAGGGCTAGCTGACTGGCCTTCTGGCTAGGAGATTGAAAGAAAGAGTCTCCAACAACAGTGAACTCTGCACCTGAACTCTACCATTTGTGAGTTTGCTCTGCCAAGTTGATCCACTCTGGTCCTGGACCATTGGAAGTTCAGTCTAATTCATTATATATGTTTATTCAAATCACAGTATATAAAACAGAAAACAATTCAAATACTACTACTGCTCAATAAATTATTTAAAATGTAACTCTCTAAATAATACTATACGCTTTCAACATTTTTCTGATTTTCCTCTGATCTAAAAAATAAACAATTCATTAAAATCAGCACACTTGAGCATTTCATTGCTAGCCCACAACAACAAAGGCCATTAATTCATTTTGAACGCCCTAACCACTTCATGATAGGAATACAGAGTATTGATTCCAATTCGAAATTTAAAAATGTATTGCCTCATAGACATATTTGCTAGTGCTGTAAGATAGGGAAAGGAAACCCATTACTGCCAGGCCTCCCAGCACAGGGCAGTGTACCTTTTTTTACTAAAATATGTAATATCCCTCTTCTGAAGATAATTTCAGTTTTGGCAATTCATTAATTGTTGGACAGTTCTACTGGACAATCCCACATGGAGTAGACCAATAAAAGCAGAGGTCCTGATTCACAAAAGTAATCTGAGACAACATCCTAACTTTACGACTTTTGGTATTCACAAAATGCATTTTAGGACTAGTAAAGTCAGGATTCCTAACTTTAGTACTCCTAAATGCTTTATGTGAATAGTCGTAAAGTTAGGATTTTGTCTCAGATGACTTTTGTGAATTTGGCCCACACTTTTTATCATTGATACTGCACATCGTATATTACCTGCCCTTTTTCATTCACTTTTCATGATTTCCTCCTTACACCATAATGATATCTTTACATCGCTTGCCACCAATTGCCTGTCCCAAAATTCAGTACAGTTCTTCCGGAAAGGCAGGACCATGATGGTAACCCTGTTTCGAGTCTTATGGCCTGAACTATAGTGGATCTGAGAAGATGCAATATCCTTTTCAGACACTGCCCTTCAGTTTTATCCCAATTCCTAATCCGACTTTTACACACAATTTCTGAACCAGAAGGTCATTTTGTCTGAACCACTTTTTTATACGCTACCAAGACAGAGTCTAACTTAGGTCCCCCAAACTCTTTCCTAAATTTACTTGATTTTAGGGTTAATGGCAAGACATTAGCTTTTATTACCATCAAATGTGGCATCCAACTTAACTTTGATGTAAGTAAGTAATTACGCGATTTATATAGTGCTCCATTGCCGAGGCGTCTTGGCGCTGGAGAAAAATAGAAAGTAGGGTAAGTCCACAGGTACAAGATACACTGCTAGGCCTGGAAGAGCCAGGTTTTTAATAGGCCACTTAATTTGGAAAGAGCTGGTTGAGATCTGATATCCAAAGGCAGCCTGTTCCAGAGCTTGGGAGCCATGTATGATAGGCATCTACCACCCCATCTGGCCTTCCTCCAGTTTGGGATTTTAACAAAGGCCTGATTAGCAGACCGCAGTGAACGTCCTGGACAGTACCATCGAAATAGGTTGCGGTATGCCAAAGGACTGCCACCATGCGGGGTTTTGTGGACCAGGCAAAGAGTCTCAAATTCCTTACGCTACTTAACTACGAGCCAATGAAGGCCCCTAATGGCCCCAGAAGTATGATTGAATTTCGGTATGTTGAGTAGTGTCCGAGCAGCAGTATTGAATGCCCGACTAATGATACATGGTCACATCTTCTATCCTTCTCTTGCCTAAATACCATTTAAATTCCTTCTTTCCATCCCCAAAACCAGAATTCCATTGTTATACATTGACAAGGAGTTTTCTGTCCACTATATATCTTTAAAATGCCTGTTATTTTCGCTGAAAGCCAATTTGCTCATATCTATTATGATTGGCTAATCAATGTAAAACAGGCAAGCCACATGAAGCCCACCTATCCTAGGTGAGAAGGCTGCTATCTCATTTAAGGCCCTCAGCAGGTCCCTTAAATACAATGCTAATAAGGTTGGCGCTGTAACACATCCTTGTCATAACACATTCCTGAACATGATGTTCTATGTTAATGTTCCGCCACTATCAAGTTCTGCCTGGGCCCAATTTTCACGGTGCAATTCTTTTATAATACTAACCAGGTCTCTCTGAATTTTTAGTCTTTCCAGATTTTCCCAGAAAATCTTTTGATTTACCAAATCTATGAAACAGCAAAACAGGTTCCCTGTTATGTCATTAGCCGACATTGATCCAGGATCGAGTGGCCTTTTTGAAGCCAACCTGTTCCACTGGGATCAATGACTTTTCTCCAATCCACTCTTTAAGTCTTTTTAAGGCAAATTTCCAAAACATCTTCTCACTCACATCCATGAAGCTAATTAGCCAATTATTCTTTAGGTCAGAGCCTATACAATTTTTTAGGAATTTGTTTCAGAATTGCACCCTTCCAGCTCTCTGGAGTTATGCCTCAAATGACTACTGCTCTAATTATTATTTCACAATTGTGCTCTACCTATCCATATTTAGTTTCACCAATATGGCTGGGATGTTACCGGGCCTGCTGCTCTTGACAAAGACAACGTTTTTATAGCCTCCTTTAATTATTTTACGATGAGGCACTCTAATAGTTCCTCAATTGCCTCACAGGCCTCCTTCCACTGGTCCGAATAAACTTTTATATATATCTCTTGTAAATACATTATACAGGCCACCTCAGAGACCATAGAGTTGGGTCTCGACAAAGTAATATCCATACCTCAATGTACCAATTTCCACAACATTTTGGTACCTTTGCTTTCAATGACTTTTTACATGTTCTGCCAGTTAGAGTTATAGAAGGCCATTGTCTTTGCTATAATTGTATTTTACTACTTTTTGTGTCATTTTCTGATTCTCCCTTCCTTGTCTGGATTCATCCTTCCCACCTGTTGCCCTTTGAGTTTTCTTAATTATCATTTTAAATTCTGATCACAGTCATACCACCTTTTCTGTGTGAGTTCTACCTGTCTTATGCTGGCCCCTCTTTCTTATCTTCCACTGTTCTACATTCATACATTCAATTACGTACCCCAATAACTCTGTATAACACTTAATTATGCCTGATTTTGTTGGTATTTGCACCTCCCCAATAGTTTTTAGGCCGTCTAGGCAGGGTCATTTCTATATTTAACACCTTCTCCTTTTCAATAAGAGACGTCATTTGACAAATTGCTTAAATTGGTAGGTGGTCACTGCCGTTTTCCTTAAGTATCATGAAGTCTATGAACAAGCTAAACTACCGAAATGGTACAAATATATCATCAATTGGGAACCGATTCGAAAAGTCTGCGCTGGTAGTATATAATTTTTACATCGGCTATTTAGACAAACAAAGCCTAAGATTTGGATCACTGTAACCCACTTTTTAATCATTTTTAGGGCCCTATTAGGTGGAAAAATTGCATTAGGCTCATTATTAGCAGACCAAAGTTCAAAGCTATTATTCCAAGCCCCATTCAGATAAATCTTGAAATTAAAGTCTTCCACTATATGCAGCAGACCCCTTGAATAGGTATCGGTGCACACATGTACGTCCTTATGGAATAACTTTATTTGAAATTCATTGTTCCCAGGAGCATCCAGGCATTGATTATGATCAATTATTCCAAGTTTACAAAGTTATGAAAAAGATCAACCTTACATTTATACACCGTTCACACTTAGAGGGTATAGCTTTGACATATTTGGCTACTTTTGCTGAGACTGGTAATAACAAGCCCTATGACAAGATCCCTGCATAATCTTTTTGCATTAACCTCTGATTGTAGCATCTCATCAAATGTAATCATCTACCACTCAGCCAAGTTTCTTGGAGACAAATCATTTCATTCTCCAGTAGAATGTGGTCCAAATAGCCTGATGATTTGAAACTTCTAAGTAAATGCATGTTTCAACCCAACTTAGGCCTCATGGAGAGATGTTCCTCTTTTAATCTATATCACTTAGACCGCCCTTCTCATTTTCATCCATACAATCATCATTATCACATTCATGGTAATGCACCTTGCCTGCCATACTTCCCTCAGTTGGTCCTACTATAGTGCACCATGGCAATGAGGAAATGAAGTATCGCCACCTCTACCTCTGTGATTAATCTAATTAAGTTACTCTTCAACTCTTTTTCTTCCTTCATAATGAAATCTTTTGCTTACATTGATCTCCGCACTGTCTTTGTAGTTGCATTCCCTTCCTTTTGCTGCAAAAAACCTACTCTACTTATATCTGCTGATGAGCTGGCCACAAGAGTTTTATGACACTGAAATACACTTCTATTTAATGGCTTTAATTTAGTCCACCTTTTTTTCCCTTTGCTATAATCTCCATAAATGCCCCCAATTTGGGTTTGGGATTTTGTGGCCTTTTGAAGGGCTTTGCTTTTCCTGGCTCACTTCATTCAACTGATCTTGTGTTTGACTCTCTTGCTTCCCCCTTTCACAAACCACTTAGTGCTCCTATTAACATGTTTACTCATATTTCTGTTCTTTAACCTTTTGTTCTGAGGTTCTCTCCTATCTTGTCTTGTTCCCCTTTCTGCTCCCTTTCCAGCTATTCTTTTTCATTTTTTCCTACAGTTGATTTTTGGTATCAATCTTCCATTCCACTGATTATTTGTTCCTAGGTGACCACTATTAGTACTATTTCCATCAAATGTATGTTCTGTTTTATGGGCAGGATTTAATTTTCCTTTCCTTCCACAATCTTCTGCCTATATCAGATGTCCAGCCTTTCTTATAAAACCTAGGATCCCCTCTTTTTTTAATCATCATAGGTGCATGTGACACAAAAACTGAGGCCTGCCGTCTTCAAATGGGGAGACTGATTTTGGTGAGATTACAACTGACCTCACCATGGTGGGCATACATCTATTTATTTATTTCAACAATGTTGCTAGGAACTGTAATAGTTTTGTTGGATTTTTTTTATTGCGTCCTTATTAAGTGGCATTGCTTCTAAAATTCCATGGAAAGTTTTCTGCATACGTACAATGACATCCAGCATTGAGGAGGACGAGCTGGCTGAGGTTTCTGGCAAGCAAAGAAGCGAATCTACATATTCCTGTGGCCCCTCGAATCCCTTAACCTCACCATTCCCTCCCAACCTGGTTTCAACACAACTCATTTCTTTGGTAGGGATACTGTGTTATATACGATTCCTATAAGTAGGACTGTGTATCTGGCTAACATAAACTTCAGAAAATGGGAACTCAAAGGCATATGTACAAAAAATTACGCATCACTGTGCCAAGGCAGTGATGTGGCAACATTTCTTGCACCTGCGTGAAAAATCCTTACTCTGAAATTGATGTTCCATATTTATAATACTGTGCTCCATGGCTCAAGGTCCCAAGAATGCATAAGAAATTCTGACATATGCGTGGGAGAATGCCGCACGGCATCCGACCTAAAACTGGTGCATTGATGTAGTTGGCCATAACACTTACAGCAATGCATGACAAAATAGGGGTGAGGTGTCAGTTTTGACTGACACAAGCAGCTTACTATATGGGGACCAATGTAATGGAGTGTCAAAAGGTGAAAAAACTCACCTTGCACTCTATTACATTGGTCCTGGTTGTCATGGATACAAATGGGCATAGTGTAATTATGTTTACCACTATGCCTAAGTGTGTGAGAGATAAGTCATTAAGGGTGTGTAATGTGGGATTTACTGTGTTACCTACCTTTTGCGTGCACTTACCTGTTTAGGGAATATGACTTGATTGCAGATTAAACTGTTTCAAGTCACTTCAGCTGGTCACAGTCAATGCTTCATTCCTACACCTGGGTTTTAGAGGCGTAGGAATTTTGATGCATCTCAAGCTCAGCGGCCTGCCTCCCAAAGATGCATCCATCTCAAGCTCAGCGGCCTGCCTCCCAAAGATGCGTCTCTTTGGGAAAAAGTAATCAATACCACTGCATCAGTTTTTGAGGAGAATTTAGCTGGGAACGCCTAATTTGCATATATTAAAACAAACAAGACGCAGCCAATGCCAACAAAGGAAAAAAACGGCGCAGGCCGCCGAAAAAGCAACATATCAGCCTAGCTGTGTCACCATGTAAATATGAAGCAATGGCAGTGCAGCCGATACAACAACAAAAAAAAACAGAATGGCAGCACAAGCTCCTTGTAAACAGGACCCTCAGTTCACACATAACATCAGGAAATGTTGGCCCAAAACCTAATAGTTCCTCAACTGACCCCCTAACCTGACCAGGGTACCAGATGGTATTAGCAACCACGAACATGATCACTCTCAAAGTAAATCATGGAATCATATCTACCCTTTCATTGTTACTTATGCATGCCCAAGGAAAACGCAAGAACACGACAAACATGTCTTTTTAACCTTTATTGAAACAAGCAGTGAGCTGCATTTTTTCGGCAGTAGAAACAAACAATATAACCGGCATTACAAGAATGGTGAAAAAATATACAGATGAACCTAGCACTATACTATCGAGAGTATAGTGGGAGTACCCTCTGACAGATCCATTTGGGTAGCCAAACCCCCATACCTTAGCATGTTGTATCAGGAACCCAATCTGATGTAGAGCAAGCTATTGTCCTTAGCACAATTAAGGTCAGAGTCAGCATGCCTGCATCTCAGTCACAGTGCACCGTGTTCCAGGACAATCCCAGAGGAAGTGCTCCTCTGCTGAATGTAGCAGAGAGGCAGTTTATAAAATAAAAGCACCAATCCAATCACACTATGGCAAAGTTGCAGAGCTGATGCAATGGATTGTCTGGAGCCTTAGAGCTGTCTCCAACCGGGGAACCAAATACCTGGGCATCTCATTCTATGTGCCCAGCCTTAGCCAGAGTGTAGGAACAAAATGCTAATAATGCTTACTAAGAAATGGACTGTGTGTAGAATAGTTTCTTAGTGCTTTATTCTGTAAGTGTAAGACATGTGAAAATTCACCATTAGAAAAAGCTGTCAAGCTAAAATGTGACGCTAAATGGAGGATCATTGGGCAGTGTTGCACTGCGCAACAACAGATTGATGGTTTGACACCAATACCTTTTGACCGCATCCGTAGGTAGTACTGACAGCCCTAGAAATGGAAATATTGGAGATGAGGTGCTCAGCACATGATAACCTCTAGATCTGTTGCCATCATAAGACTCTGGGACTGATATAATGCTGAAAAGAAGGTGTCATGCGTTCAGTCTCAGTCAAGAGTGTTTTAATTTGATGGCCAAACGATACTTTCAATGATACTGTAAGTGTAATGCATTACACTGGTTAAAATCTAATTATAAAAAAACTGTATTCTCAACTTAAGTTCCACTTCACCCTCAGTGGGACTAAAACTGTTTTTCCATTGGATTGGATCTGAATGAAGGATAAATATATTGAGATCCTCCTGTTTTAAGAAAGTGTTGGCTTGAATTCATTCCAGGGCACATGATAAAGAGATAGAAAAGGTCACTTTAAATCGCCCCATTTATGTGGGCATGAACACAACATTATGCTCAATATAAGGTGATGAGAAGGGATGTGCACACCCTCTCATAGAGTTTATATTAGGTGGTTATTTGAGATAATCTTAAATGGAGCTAGATACCACTACAAGTAAGACAGCACAGCGTCTTCCTTTTCCAAAGGGAACAATAGGATTCATGGTTGAATGAAGAACATATGCCTCTCTTATTAATAAGTGGCCACATGTTCAACAGTCATTCATGGCCACACCCCCTACCAGCTGACTGCAGGAATATAATAAACACATCAATTCAGACCACTTTGATGCTGTCCTGGAACAATAGAAATGTCCAGTTTAATACACCTTGGATAGGTCAAAGTGCTACTTGATTTTAATGCATTACACTAGTGTACTGGCCATCAGGTTAGAAAAGCATTACCATGATAATCCGATAGCAACAATAAAGATTTATAAGACGTAAGTCACTTTAGCAAAATCAATGGCTTCCTTTATTTCACCAATACCGTGAAGAGGACTATGGGGGAGGCATAAGAAAAAAAGTTTGCTTTTAAGAAGCAAAGTCGGTGGGCGCTATGACTCACAGCTGATCATGGAGAGCTCCTCCTCCCCCCTTATGTCCTACACCCAACACAATGTCAGACGCCAGGCAGACTCAGCGGTGTGCAATGGCGGTCTCACTGGCATAACGAAAAGTGAGGGGGCCTCCCTGCACGGTACTTAGGGGGGCCCCCTCTGGGCTCAATCAGGAGCTCTCCATTCAGAGTTCAAGGCCGATGGGGCCCCTTGGAGTCAGGCCCAGACTGGCCATTGCGGGTACCGGGCAATCCCCCGGTGCGCCGCAAGGGTGGGGGCCAGTTTTTGTTACAGGGCCGTTTTTGCAGCTCAGCTGCAAAATCGGCCCTGTAACAAAATCGGCCGAAAACCGACCACTCCAGGGGGCCGGCCGAGCACTTTGCCAGGGCCGGTTTTGGTTCTCAGTCCGGCCCTGCTTGGAGTTAGGGGCCCCCCCGCACCGCGTGGGCAGCGGGGGCCTGTGTTACGCCCCTGGGCGGTCTCCGATGCTTTCCAAATCATTGCCGATCCGGCCCACTTTACCCTTCTTGGTCGGCGTTTGCATGAAATCCGCCCAGTAGCTTTCATGGTCCCGGGAGACCCGCTACCTGCTGAGAGAAGCCGTATTGCAGGCAGCATGTCTGGATTCGTTAATTGCGTTCTGTCTTTGTTTGGGAAGCCCTCTGGGAGCACCTTCTTCCTACATTCTTGAGCTATGCTCTGAGGTGAATTAATGTGACTGAACCAGTTCACGGCCACTAGGTGTCTCAGAGGGGGATAAGTGTTACGCCCTGACGGCAGTTACAGCAGGGTGTGCTGTTGCTACCCGTTTGAGTGTCGCTGGGTGGGCATCTCCATATAATTTGCAATAAGTGAACTGCAGTTTTGGAGAACTAGTCTTAAAACAGCATTTTTAATCTCTGCTTAACCAGCGCTGTGGGTTGGACTTTTTTTCCCACTTTTTCTTCACAGGTGGAGTGGTATATGGGAGAGGGGCCCACTGGTCTTGGCACAGTGTCACAGTGCCATTATCTCATAGAGAGGAAGCATGTCAGGTGTGGGTGGCAAGGCAAGCCACTCACCACTGCTTGGGGAGAGGGGTTCGGGGGCGTTTAGTGGTGGATTCAGGGAGGTAGGGGGGTGAAATAGGTTAGTTAAAAAGGACCCAAATACCAATTGCAGAAACATGTACCTGTCTTAAAATATTAGAATGTCTACTTTAGGAATATGTCGATGACAGTACTGGGTTGACTATAACTTTGTATTACAACAGCTTTATGGCTTAAACGGGTGGTCTTTTATAAGAAAAGGTCAGATACACATGCCCAGTAAACTAGATAAACATTGTAGGGGGTGAGGCATCACACTAAGTATGGGGTTATAGGCCCCATATGTTTTTCTCTTTCCCCTTGTCTTGGGTGTTGGTCAAGGGATGGAAGATTATTCATTAATATACATACCACGTTATTGCTTCTTTGAACTTTACACACTTTAAGCACTTTCATTGGTGTTTTCTCTGTACTGATTGGATTAGCCAGGTATAGAAAGCTGAGATGATGTTGAATAATATCCTGACGGTGGCCTATTTTAATGTTAATGGTTAAAATAATCAAAAGAAAATACGTGCAATAGAAGCCTGGATTAAAGCTGAGAACCCGTCAGTAATTTTAGTCCGAGAAATGCATATATTTCCTATTATTTAAATCCTGGGTGGGCTATAGGGGCTTTTCCTCTGCTCAGGTAGCACACGGAGGTACCGCAATTTTCCTGGCCCAAAGGCTTGGTAGAAAAAAAGTTGATTTTGCCAGTGACAAAGATGGATGCTGGTGCTGGGTGAGTAGTCAGGTACTATCCAGGCGTCTCATGTTTGTGAGTTGGTATGCCGCTTTAGACGACAATGCCATGCCTGACGAGGAGATTTTTCAGTTTTTGTTAAAAATCTCAGGTGAAATTATTCTCGGAGGAGATTTTAATTTCTTACAGAATCCTAGATTAGACTCCTCAGTAAACTCAAAGAGGCAATTGAAGCCCAAAAGTGCGAAGGTTTTACAAAATGATCAGAAAACTCTGAGGCTATTCCACACATGGAGGGTGGCCTTTCCTCCAAAAATTGAATGTACCTGTTTCTCTGGACGATTTCATAGCTCCTCTAGTACAGATTTTTTTCCACTTACAAAAGCTCCGGCTTTTAATGGCCAGTGGACTTTGCCCAATGGTTTCTCAGATCATTAAATGATTGTTCTTGAGAAATCGGTAGGAAAAGCTACAGAGAATTCCAGACATTTAGTTTATACAGCACTTACAGGAGAGGTTGGGTCTAGAACTGTCAAGAGGAGATAAAGGAATTCTTGGGGATAAATCATGGCTCCACCGCCCCCCATTATAGTGAGTGATGATCTAAAAACCTATATTAGAGGGTTAGTGATAGGGAAGGACACCGAGTAAAAGGGGTAGCCTCCAAAAGCAAACTATAGAAAGGACTGTCCAGCATAGTTACGAAAAATATCTTATGAACTCTTCTAAGCCTAATAAAGAGAATTGGACAGGGCCAAGCAGGCATTAACTTAGGCGTACTATAAAAAGTGTGTGGTTTTAAACTGTGTCTATATGCAAAAAGTATACGAGTAGAGTAACTTCACTGGGAGATTCTTCTTAGCATGGCAGTCACACAAACAAACTGCCAACAATAGAAATGCCTGGTTTCTGCGATCAGGTGTAAGGACCTGGAAAAAGTGGGGAAAATTATGCTTTATCATTATAAGCTGATCTATACCCAAAATTAAGTGGAATATAAAGAACTACTGAAAAGGTTTTTAGCAGATCGCAATATCTCCATCTTATCGGAGGAGGAGGTGGAAAACATCACTCGACTTTTCTCCAAAGGAGAGGAGGTGGTTAAAAATCTCCCAAATTGTAAAGCCCGTGGGTCTAATGGTTTTTCTGTAAAATTAACAAAAAACTTTTCTAGATGTTTTAGTTGACTATTTTTTTACTAGTGGCCAATAATAATCCACATTAATAATAATCCACATTTGAACAATCACCCGTAAGGGTCTCTAGGCGCTGGGGGCCGTCAGGAAGATTAAGCAAGCTATTGCCCAGAGTCACATGGCGCTGGGCTAATCTGCTACTGGCTCCGGGGATCGAACCGCGATCCCCAGATTCCAGTGTCAGTCACCCTGGCCGCGGCGCCACACCTCTGCCTAAAATTAATTGTGTTGCATGCACTGCATCGTATTTGGCGATGCAGTGCTCGCAACGAAATTCATTGTATTTATTTATATGTTTACTTACCTGTAATCCTCTGTAATCCATAGATTACTACCCCCCACCCTGCCCCTCCCCACGTCACCGCCCGTCAGCTACTCCCACCACCGATTGCTACTGTAAATGGTTGGTATATAGGACTCCACAATTCCTCTCACAAATTAACCCTAGCTAGCCGGGTCACTGTTTTCGATGTACCTCGAGGGCTGCAGCAACTTGGTTACATGTAATAGGTACGCCCCCTCATTCAGGAATTTTGGAATGGAATATTTCAGTATTTGGAGAACGACTGACAGATAAATCTAGCCCCCAATATCTGGTGGAAAATTCTGGAGTACGATCCCACTTCTGGTTTAACCAGTAGATTTGTGAAATTATGATATGTGGTAATGGCAGTGGCCAGATACTTGTTGATTTAAAAGTGGCGGGAACAGTTGGTCCCCGCCTTAAGAGAATGGATGTAAAAAATGAAAGATGTTAGAAATAAGGAATGGTTATACGGAGTGCGTAATGGTGGGATTAAGAAATTTAACAAGCTGTAATGTAAAAAAACTGGTTAACACTTTTTGCTCCTTCGCACATCTAGCAATTTCGGTGGCTTAAATTACAAGGGAAGCTGTCAGGAATTGTTTATTGTATTTATCCCATATGGAGTGTTTCATTGCGTTTCTCTTCTGACTTTATTTGCTCCTGGATTAACTTTGTGATGAAATGTGTTTTGCACGTCTATTTTGGTGTGTGGGTTGCTAGTATGAATTGATGTATTTTACCCCAATTTTTGGTCCTCAATAGAAAATTAAAAAATAAATAAAAAATACTGTGAAGAGAACAACATCCTTCCTAAAGTGGGGTGAAGACAATGTGTTGCTCTAGATTCAATTGTATTTGTGTTATAAGTGTTAGCAAACTTGTAACTTGGTCATCAGTATTTAAATTTTATGGCTGCAGACAAGAAAGACTCGAACATAAAAAACTGATGTAAAGAAGATATTGGCAACATAGCCAATGATTGTGGAACGAAGAAAGAGGCATGGTAGACAACTATACTTCTTAATATTTGTCATGGAGCACATGGCGCAAAAAGCTTGAGATAGGACAGATAAGGGTCGTTTTTTTCAGGTTGAGATTAATATAAAACGAGTCCTGCGTCAATTCACGAGTAATACTCTCCTGCAAACATTTTGCCACACAGTGAAACCACTGTGATAGTGCTCTGTGAAACTAACTGAGGAATTACACTCGATTACGTTCCTAGAGCGTTTTGTGACATTTCTTTGTATTTTGTAATTGTACGCCTTTTCCTTGAGTTAACCTGTGATGAAATGTGGAGAATGAAATGTGGTAATTATCACAATAATCAAAATCTGAGTAAATGGCACAAGTGACCAAAAATCACAGCGGGGGCAATCCGCCCGACATCCGCATTCTAATTCCCCCCGCCATATTAGGATGGCGGGGGGGACCGCGGCGGACGAAAACACCGTCCGCCGCTTTTCCGCCCCGGTCGAATGGCGGCCGGGGCGGTAATGGAACCATATGGTGGCGGTGTCTATCAGACAACGCCATCCATATTACGGTGCCTGTCTGCAGCTGATTTTCCGCGGCGGCAATGCCGCCACGGAAAGGCAGGCGGGGATTGCTGCGGGGGCCCCCTGCAGGGCCCCCAGGTTGCCGCCACTGTCGGGGGGCACATGGGGGGTACCTATGGTACCCCCCCACATTTGCATATGCAAAGCGGCAGGCACCGCGCGGTGCCTGCCGCTTTGCATTTGCAAATGCCAAAAAGCATTTTTAACATTGTGGCGGGCGGTGCAGAGTGCACCGCCCGCCACAATGCTAAAACTACAGGATGTGCCCGCCACTGTGGCGGGCACATCCTAATTCCCCCCACGGGACCCCCGCCCTTATGGCGGGCGGTCCCGTTTCCCACTATGGTGACGGGCGGACAAAGTCCGCCCGTCATCATAATGACCCCCATTGTGTTTGTTTTTTTTGTCGAAAAGAAAACATACACAAGACATGTGCAAAGTTTAAGTGGAAGCCTAGCCTATTTAGAGAAGTAATGAAAGGTGATGGATGAACCTTCAATAATTATAGCCTATTGGGGTAATGGCAATATTTACATTGATTTCCTAAAACAAACGTAGGCTAAGTTGTGTGAGCATTTGGTTCAGGATTTGGGTAAGGTGGGGGGATACATGTCAAGGTTGATCCTTTAAAAGTGGTGGGCGAGTACAGGAGTGAATGAAAACCTACCTTGAAGCAACTAAACATGTAGATGCATTTGCCAACTACCATTTCTATGACAGATGAAATGTTGTGCAGCAATTACGATTCCTTCAAAACTCATAAGATGCTACTGTGTTAATGGAAAATGTTAAGCTGTTCCAAGACAGCTGGAAAGGATAATAGACTGAGTAATGAACATACTTTCTTTACTGTGATAGTGTGATCATGTGGAGCATAAGGAAAAAAGCTGTTGTATAATACTGTTTATTTATCAGGCAGTAAATAGACATGGTGTCTCTATTATATTGGTACGTCTACAATCTAACCAGCTGGAGGTGAAGGTCTCCAACACCATCATTGAAAACCAGAGCTAGACTCTATTCTTTCCCACCTTGCCACACAAGTAGCTTCATTCCTTTTAATTTAGGAGATAGCCTTCCTGTGGCAAGACATTGGTGTATATTAGCGTGGTGTTACAGCTGCCAGAATGCTAATGCTTAGTTCAGCAAGCAAGGCGGTTGACTGGTGCATGCTGGCTAAACACTTTGGGAATCCACTACTTTTGAGTATTCTCTGGAATTCCCGGCTTCTCTCAAGGTCCTATGTATGTGGGTACTGAGTTGAGAACCCAACGGAAACTCTAAGACCAAAGACACACCTTTCAAGGACTTCAACTGGAATTTCAAGAGGCTTAGTGCACAGAGAAAAGGAGGAGGGGAGTTCCACCAACTCAGATCTGACTGTGATAAGATGAACTTCTTAGCATGTTGCCCAATGTGTTCATGATCGTTCACATGCGGCAGCAGGTAATGCCAGTGGGATCTTGAGGAATCACTCTGCCACCAGTGGCAGCTCGCACTGGTAAATGCTGTGGTGCAAATAGGCGTGGCGGGCGGGGTGGAGTGGAGTGGGGGATAGTAGAGTTCAACAGACGACGGAATAGTGGAAAGTAAATAAATAAAAGCACTTACCTTCAGCCGCGGCCCGTGGAGGGAGTTGCGGTGGGGAGGGGCAGGGTGGGTTGCTAAAAACCGGCATATCGATAATTGGAGGTAAGTAAACAATTTAATTAATAAAACAAATTTCGTAACGTGCCCTGCATTTCAAAATGCGATGCAGCGTGCACTACGAAATTCGTTTTTATTAATTAAATTGTTTAATTACCTCCAATTATCCATATGCTGGTTTTTAGCACCCCCCACTCTGCCCCTCCCCGCCCCGCCTCTCTGCCCCACCGCAACTCCCTCCACGGGCCGGGGCTGCTTACCTTGCTCTTGCCTCATCACCGAGTCGGCGAGCGCAAGGCAAGTGCTTTTATTTATTTACTTTCCACTTTCCCGGCGTATGTCGAACTCCACTCCCCCTGCCCAGCCCCCGCCCGCTTCACCGCCCCAAAGCGTTTATCTGTGTGAACCACCACTGCCTGCCTCCCGCCCCCACATAAACATCTGGCAGAATAAGTAACAAGTTCTAGTATTAGGGCCTGGATCACAAATACACATTGATCTATTTCATAGCTATCATTACCTAATTATTTGATTTTCATGTTAATTTACTTTATATTCAGAAATTAGGTTTACATTGTCCATTTAGTGTTCTCTGCTAGAAAGCCTCATTGCATTTTATAGGGCGTTTTTGTACAGCGTAGTCAGCCCAATGGAAGTTATTTCTGAACATCCTTTATTGCATCATCTTCATCCAAACACACCGATGGACTAACGTCAACAAATATTCGAAAGTACAGACTGCATTGAAGTCCCATATGGAGCATAAATCACTGTAGAAGCTTTGTCTGCAGCTTTGTAAACGGACATATGGAAAAGAAAAGCACATCAACATCAATCTGTGGAGTTTTCCTAGAGAATATTATTTTTCTGATAACTGAACTAGAACACTATATTTAGCATGAAGCGCTATGCAATGGTAATAAATGATAAACATAAATAATGTGATATGATGAACGGGTAGACTTCATTTAGAACTGACTGTACGCTTTGCATTCCATTCATATTTCGAGCAGTGGTTACTGCAGTATATAAATCCCACCCAATGTCACCCACAATATGAAAATCAAAATTAAAATAGAACACACCGATCTTTACAATCTTTCAACATGGCGCCGTGTATTTATATTCAGGCTGCAATTAATAGGGACATAAAACAATTTAACCAACATAGATTTGGGCTGAGTTAATATTAACATTACATTTACAAGTCATGACGGTCTGTTCCTCTAACAACATCAGTGTTCTAGCTGTAGGCAATACATATTGCCCCTTGTGGTGAGAGAACACGAGACAGAGTTGCTTTTGGAAATTCCCTGTTGATCTTCTATCAGTTCGTCACAGAATGCTTATATTTTTGTCATTTTTAATTCCATATGCCTTAGTGCGTGAATATCTGTATCCAGCAAATTAGAAATATCGATTAGCACGTGTGAATGCCATGTTTATGTGGCAACACTATATAGGAAGCATAATGTGCAGCTTTCAATGGGCATCTCATATTCAGAATTAATCCTAACCTATCCATGTAGAATGTGGTGCTTACATTGGCATCCTAAGTACAGTACAAGCATAACTTACAAGACAACATGTGTCGATCGGCACTTTTATCGCATGCAATTTATGAGCTATTCCCATGTAACAGATGGAAATAAATATAGCGAATGGCTTAGAATTTTGCTTTCCACTGTATTATTTTTTAATTATAATTTGTTGGCATTTACTAGGTTCATTATGAAAAATATATGTGTGTACAATCGCCCTAATCAGACATCAAGTTAAATGCAGCATATTAACATATATGTTACTATGACATCACATATTTGCTTGACATTGTATTAAAAAATATAGAAAATGCATTTTTGTTCAAGCGTAGAATTTAGAAAATCTCGTTTTTCAGCAGATGCTTAAAATTGCCAGCTATAAGCAATTGAATATCAAATGTTTTTTTCTTCAATTTTGCTTTTCTTTCGTGGTTGTGATTATGTTTGAAGATTTTCGTGTCGAATGGCATGCACATTTTCAATCATGTCTTAATTACTTTTAAAAATGCAGTCTTGGCACGGTGACAAGACAGATAACTTGTTAAGCATTTGATATTTCTGAGCTGTTTTCTCAGTTCTGGCAGTCAATACCCAAGTCCAGATTGTAACCTCCTTTCTGCCTCCAAAGCCTGCCTTGGCTGCGTGTCCAGTGAGGGATTATGGATTTAGCAAGGAAGGTAAGTGTGACTACAAGCATTGGCTTGCCATCTGCTCCCCAGCAGAGTTTGGGCCAACCTGCATAGCCTGCAGCAAGACCAGGGCATTGTGCTAAATCCAGCCCTTTCCAACCTGGCTCAAGAAGCACATCCCATTCGCTGGAATGATTATGTCTAACTAGCCCATATGCAACTGAAATTTATTCCTAAACACCAAAATGAAAACAAACTGTATGTCATTTCACCACTCCCGTCATCCACTGCATCGAGTTAAGTTTACATAAGTAAATCCTCTTGTCAAGATTTATGCAAATTAAAGAAAAATAAAGCTATGCATTATTTAGTAGTTCTCCTATTTCAAGATCTAACAGACTTTATTCACAGCATGTTTTTTCCCTAGTTTACGTTGGCCCTCTCTTCAGATTTCACTTTTTAATTCATCTTTTTAAATTATTCCTTTTTAAATCATTATCTCATGTGTTTCATATATTTTCATGTATTAATCTATTATTAATATTTCGCACTATATTCTATTTGCACTCAAACTGTTTAAAACCCTTTTCAGGGTCAGCACCTCCACATCTTAGAGAAATGCTTTACTGTAGCATTTTAGCAAATTTGTGATTGTGGCTATGGGTTAAATTGAATGTGTTCTCTTTCAATATATGCACTGCGAAGTGATTGACACATTGGCTATGATTTTCCAGCATTACGTAGCCAAGAATCATGAGTAGGCAAAATCATTGTTTCAGCTGAAAAAAAAATCATGTATGGATATAAACTTGCCGTATAATATTCAATACAGTACATTATGACTGTTAAATAATTCATGGAGCGACAGCTATGGGGAATATGTTCAAAACTATTTTGCAGTACCAAAGCAGGCAACTTGCAAAATCACAGGTTTTACAACTAGACTACGAATGTGTGGCAATATACTAAAGGTACTCTGAATCAGGAATGATTATCGAACTTGCAAATCCTTTAAGCGACTTAATCCGAATCATCAGGAGGGGGCATGAAAGGGGGGATCTTGATCCAATGTGAAATTGACGATGCATTGTGTCACTCATTTGTGACTTCAAATGTAGTCACCAACATTGATCAGTTACTTAAATTGGTAAGTTATTGCGTGTAAATCGGAAGCTGTAAATGTGGGACAACTATCATCTTATGGCAAGTGGTTCTGGGAGGAGACATTGTTTAAAGGGACTGCTGCATGCGGTCTTGGATGTTGCACGCTGGATGTCAACTACACCTGTCTCACTACCCCCTCAGACCGAAGCTTTGTTCTTCTCCCACTTTCTCATACTCTGCCTTTCTCTCTTTCGTACTATCTATTTTCTCCCTCTCTCTTTCTCCCTCTCTTGCTCTCAATATTTGCACTCTCTCTTTATCTGTGGCACACATATTTTACCTTTCTATCTAATCATGCTAATATGAGAATGTATAATTTATTATACCTGAACCCACACATATTGAAACACAGTAGATAGAACACTGACCCAGGTGATACCCAACACCTTAGTGAGTAGTTTCAGGCGATGAATAATGAAGGATTCGTTTCATGGGCATATATAAAAACTTGCTGACAGAGAGACATTAAATGAATATTGTCAAAAAAGCCCTGCGTATGCTTTACCAAGACCTTCTTTATAATTTGAATTAAAAGTGAAAGCCTAGTAATAGGAAATATAATTCTTAAGATAGAGTTATCTAAATTCGGACTTTTAAGCGAGAGAGACCCTCATTGCTCTGTATCACGGGAGTAGTCTACCCTTCTCTTAATAATTTATTAATCCCAATTCAAATGAAAGAGGCAAATATTGTAGAATGGTGAGGTGGGAGACACATGTAGATGATGTAGTATCAAAAAGTTATAAATTGCAGACGTGGTACAATGTCCAGTTTTTCAATGAGTTTGGTAAATCCCGAACTCATTCCTTTTAAACAGGGAAATAAGGATGTTACCTAACCACAGAAAGGTGGTGGACAACCACAGAGCTGTATTTTGAGTGGATTTGGTATTCAAGACAAGTTGCTAGAGAATCATAGTGAGCGTGCTAGTGAATTTAATCGTACCAGTCTATTGCACTTTTGTGTGCAGAATAACGTAGAATGGCATACATTTCACCACTTAGTAAAATAAATATTAAATCACATCACAGTTCAAAGTGAAACTGTGCTTAACTGCTGGTTCCCTAGAGAAATGCATGTTAATTTCAGGCAGTATCAAACAATGTTAAAGGTAAGGAAACACAATGAAACTATTTAGTAACATGAACAAAACAAAGAATGATGTGAAAATGGTTAAATTGTGCTAAATTAACCAGAGATTTTGAACGTTATAGGGCAAACGCGCTAAGGCCCAATGGAGGAGTAAAAATCACAGCTTTTTTATGCACTATAGGCTAATTTAGCACATAAAACTAAAACATAAAAATAAGTGTTGATAATATTTCACAATAGTAAATGTCCATGATCCCAATCTTCCTGGTGCTCCTCTGTGGAACTTCAGCCACAGCTCTAAGTGGTATTATTCTTTCCCTGCTTCCTGCTAAAATCCATAGTCTCAATTCCTTGAAGAGGCTAAAAAAGTTGCTCCTTGGTTCTTACACATGCCCGGCTTATTCTGTCAGCTGGCTCTCTGAACAGGCTACCAGCTAGCTGACCCTAGAGAGCATTTCTTGCAAATTGGTGTAAGTAAAGAACAAGAGTCCTTAAGTCTTTTCCCCTCTTTCTCCAGTCAGGGTTCTTATTCCTTCATGTGTGTGTGTTTTTTTAAGGAGAAGGAGTTAGCAGCCAGATGCAATTATCCTGTGCACTAGCAAGTAATGTCGAATTCCCTAGGTCTAGGTCTAATTCTGTCAGAATTGGGGGGGCGGAGCTAGCCGGCGTCCATGTAAGACGCGCGAGCGCGGAGCTCCTTACCGATAACCCGCCAAACTCCTACAAACACATCCTACAACAGCCCTGCCGACGTTCACAACTGTGGCGGACCACCGCACGACACCCCGGTAGGACAGTGGCCCCTTTACCCGGTGGAGAACAGGCGCGGTGCGACTTGGCGCCGAAGCGAACGGGGCATCGACATCCCAGGCCGCGATCCCCGACCTGAACTGAAGGACTGCCCGGGTTACGTCGCAGTGCGTGCGGCGTGGGAGATCGGGCGGTCCCGGCTGCCAGCAGAGACATCTGGTCGGTCGGCACACTCGCGACCGGCGCTGGCGGCGGCAGAGATGACCGGCCCCCGTCCGGTGTCGACAAATTGAGGGGGTTCCCACAGTGAGTACGGAGCACACATTGACTGGGAGGAGAGCCCAAAAAAGACTTGCAACCCTAAAGGCGAGGCGTACTGTTCGCCGCCACCGCGCAGTGATGAGACATCGGAGGGGCGGTGTGAGGCTTACCCCCAAGCACAGGACCAAGTCGGCCGCCCTCTGGACGAACAAACTGCAAGGGGTACTGCCCAAGGGTGTGACCTGCGAACCGGCTAAAATCTGTAATCCGGTGCGGGCGGCCGCCATCTTGGGCAACGGTCCGACTGAATACCACCCTAGTCGGGGGGGACCTCCGCCGCTTCGCTCACTACTAAGCCTGACCACTGCTCACAAGTTGTGGACCCCACACCCCTGAGCCGGCCGGCTGTGTGTCCACCAGGACTACCATGGGGAAAGGGGACAGAACGCAGCCCAAGCTATCTTTTGACCAGAGGAAGGCGAAGGGGGCCGAGGGGGCAGCACAAATTACCCCTCCACGCCCAACAACGTCCGAGAACTCTCTGTGCTCGGAGATACGGGGCATGCTGGGGAACATGGAAAAGGGCCTGCAGGACAGCATGACGGAGATCAGCACCAAAATTGACGCGCTGACGTACAGGATGGACCGCATGTCCGAGAGGGTGGACAAACATGCGGAGAGGCTGGACATGGCGGAGAGACAGCTTACAGAGGCGGAAGAGGCTCAAACGGAGTGGGATAAGGACCGCAGACAGTTCGGCCGGCTGCTCCAGGTAATACAAGATAAGACGGAGGATTTGGAGGCGCGCTCAAGGCGCTCCAATCTACGCATTACGGGAGTAGCAGAATCCACAAGCACCGGTAAAATGGAGCTGTTTGTGGAGAAACTCCTTCGGACCCTGTTGGGGGAAGATGTCTTCTCCCCTATGTTTATTATCGAGAGGGCCCACCGCACTCTGGGGCCGAAACCACAACCGGGCCTCCCGCCACGACCGATTATTGCGAAGCTATTAAATTACCGGGACAGGGACTTGGCATTGCGTCTGGCCAGAGAAAAGGGAAAGCTACAGTTCGAGGGCATGGACATCTCCCTATTCCCGGACTTCACGGCGAGAGTACAGGAGGAAAGGAAGCGATTTGCCCCCTACAAGAAGCAGCTGAAAGACCTGGGGCTCGACTACGCCATGCTGTACCCTGCGAGGCTTCGCATCAACAGGCAGGGTCACTGTCACTTCTTCACCGACCCTGCAGAGTTTAAGAAATCCTTAAAGGAATGGGAGAAGGACAACCGCAATAGTCAGAGGAGTCGGCAGGAGGACCTGGAGGCCTCATCCCACTTGGATGATCAGGAGTAACCGGACACTAGAGCGACGCTGCTGAACTGATGGCGCTGTGTGGCGCTCGGACTGACACACAGTCGGTGTGGTCCGTCGAGATATGACTTTGGGGTGAGATCTAACTGGTTCTATCGGAATGGTTTGTCTGCGCTGTGGTTTGGGTGGGGGGCCGCTTAACTGGCTGAGGGCAATA
This sequence comes from Lissotriton helveticus, assembly GCF_964261635.1. Lineage (NCBI taxonomy): Eukaryota > Metazoa > Chordata > Amphibia > Caudata > Salamandridae > Lissotriton > Lissotriton helveticus. Next base: position 1,700,637,145 of record NC_136061.1, on the reverse strand, counting down.
GCGGGCTAGACCCCTCCACATAAGGGTCTGTCCTTAACAAACTGCGAAGACTGGAGCTGGCAGGGCTCAATGCCACTGGGCGGGGGGCGGGACGGGAGCGCGCGAGTGGTTACTAGCTCTGGTCTCCCTGCAGAGCCGTTAGCTGGCTAGACTTCTCTGCCCCTGCGCTTTTGGCTTTTGGCTCCTTCGGGGGCTACTTGGGGTTCTGTAGAGTTTCTTGTTGCATAAAGGGGGGGATGGTGGGTGGTGAGGAGTCCTGTCTGACCGGGTTGGGGTTGGTCGGCTGTGGGTGGGTGGGAGGCTGTTCTCTGATTCACATGTTGGGACTGTTGTGCGGGATGATTATGGGTGGTGCTAGGGGGGGTATTTGTGTGTTCAGGGTAGTGGAGACGCTCATGCAAGAAGGTGTATATGGCTCGAGGGGACTACATGTGTAATGCTGTGTTTCGCTGCTTATCGGGTGCTCTTGGTGTTTGTCCCTGTGATGGGGAAGACTATTCATGCTACCTGTAGACTGATGATGGAACAGTTGAAATTGAAATGTCGAATGCCGCCATGACTGATCGCATGCACACCCCACACACTCTCAAACTGATGACGTGGAATGTACGGGGGCTAAATGATCACCGCAAACTGAGGAAGGTTCTTAGTTGCCTACACCGTCATAAGGTGGACATAGCCCTTCTACATGAAACACATTTGCCCACCCATATCAGGATGCTACAGACACGAGGGTTGGCGGGACACATAGTGACGTCTGGCTTTACGACACACTCTAGAGGGGTACTGACCTGGGTTAGCCCGTCCTCGCAACTGACATTGCTCCCGGTGGAGATAGACACTGAGGGGCGGTATGTCCTGGCCAGATGTGTAGGCAAGGGGCTAGACCTCCTGATTGTTAATGTTTACGGCCCTAATTTTGACAATTCTGACTTCTATGCAGCTCTGTCCGCACTATGTAGGAAGCACACTCAACCAGGGGTGTTATGGGGGGGTGATTTTAACTTTGTCTTCGACCCCGAGAAAGACCGTTCCTCAGGGCCAGCCCGGAGGCCGGTGGCTTCTGCTGCTTATATGAGAGCCGAATTACTCAAACTTGACTTGGTCGATGTCTGGAGGGAGAGGCACCCCACGCTCGGTGGCTTCACCCACTACTCGGCCTTCCATAATGTCCACACTCGTATAGATTATTGGTTGGCGTCGTCTTTGGTCCAACGAAGTATTGGCAGGTGCGAGGTGTTGCCGCGCACCCTATCTGACCACTCTCCCGTAATGTTACATCTCACCACGGCCAGGAGAGGTATCCCAGCTTTTACCTGGAGGTTCCCCCCCTTTGCCCTCCTAGACGAGGTGTTTCGGGGCGAACTGGCGGAGGATATTGAGGGATTCTTTGCTACAAATCTGGGCTCAGTAGATCACTTTTCTACGGTCTGGGAGTCGTTTAAGGTCTTCACTAGAGGCATGGCTATGTCCAAACACTCCAGTACACTGCGCACTATTAGAAGAGAGTTGACCGCGCTGGAGGCCACACTAGCGGACTTGGAGAATAAACAGCTCAGAGACCCGGGTCCCGACATCGGCTCGAGGTTCCCCCCTCTGTTATCAGAATACCAGGAGCTGGCGGATAGGGAGGTCCTCTTTATGGGGAAATATGCTACGGCCCGCGCTTATGGAGAAGGGGACAGGCCAGGCGCCCTTCTGGCCCGCATGGTGCGGAGTTCACGCAAACCCCTAGTCGTAGAAGAACTGACCACCCCGGAAGGTGACGTGGTCACAGATGAGGAGCAAATCCTAACAACTTTCCGTCGATATTACGCGGACCTCTATCAATCCAGATCCCTGGGCGTGGAGGAGGCCATGGACGACTATCTGGGACATATAAATATGCCATTTTTGCGGAACTCCGACAGGGAATTCCTTATGGCCCCCTTTCATGAGGACGAAATACTGGAAGCCTTGGCGGGCATGAGAGCGGGTAGTGCTCCGGGTTCTGATGGGCTCACGGTGGGCTTCTATAAAGCCTATGCTGGGATCCTCCTTCCTCATTTGGTCACTCTCTTTGATGAGATTTGTGAGGATGGGGAAATGCCCCCCACCATGCGGGAGGCACTGCTAGTCACAATCCCGAAGCCGGGGAAGCCGCTGAACATGTGCAGTTCCTACAGGCCCCTTAGTCTGCTAAATGTGGATGCTAAAATTTACGCGAAGGTACTGGCCAATCGGCTAGCCCTCCTAGTCCCGGAACTGGTTGCACCTGAACAGTCTGGGTTCGTCCCTTGTAGAAACCTGACGTACAATATACGCACGGTCCTGGGTACGATGCAACATGTGCGGCAGGAGAATGGCGCTCTGGCGATTTTCCTGGATATGGAAAAGGCATTCGACTCAGTCGAATGGCCGTTTCTGGTCCGGGTGCTTCGGAAGCTGGGTCTGGGTGAACCATTTCTGCAAAGGGTTGGCGCACTGTATCACCGACCATCGGCTAGATTGAAATTGGGGGATAGAGTGTCGGCACCGATTCATATCAGCAGGGGGACGCGGCAAGGCTGCCCACTATCGCCGCTTCTTTATGCGCTGGTGGCGGAACCACTTGCTTGTGCCATCAGGGAGTACCACAGTTTGGAGGGGATCAGCTTCCCCTGTTATAAGATAGGCATATCCACGTACGCTGATGACACCTTGCTGTACGTCCGCGACCCAGAGACTAACCTGGCATCCGTCCTCAGAGAGGTGGTCCGCTTCGGCTCCCTCTCAGGCCTACGTGTGAATTGGGACAAGTCTATCGCGTTCCCCCTCACTCCTGTGACGCAGCCCTTCACTATGGAGTACCCACTAAGGTGGACAACGGACTCGGTACGATACCTGGGCATCCACTTACACACTGACCCGGACATTCTTGTCCGTGATAACTACGGCGTGGCCTTCGCCAAACTGGTGGAGGATGTGGACGCTTGGTGCAGGCTCCCACTGTCCCTACTGGGCAGAATAGCCATTATGAAGATGATTGTCCTACCCCGGTTTCTGTTCTTATTCACGAATCTACCGGTGGTACTCTCGAAGGCCTTCTTTAACCAACTCACGCAGGTACTCATTCGGCTGGCATGGGCTGGCAAACAGCCCAGGATACGGTGGGCGACACTGATTCTCCCTTGCGAACTGGGGGGCCTGGGAGCCCCTGACATGGAACGTTACTATCGTGTGGCGCAGGCTACCCACTTGCACTCATGGGTTCACGGAGACGCGCGTACACCGCACTTGCTCCTAGAGCGACTGTTCGCAGACCCGCTCCCTCTTCCAGCTACGATAAGCCTTCCATTGGATCGATCGGTCGGGCGCCTTGACTCCCTTAAGGCGACTAACCACGCATGGCATGCACTGGTGCGCGCCCGTGATTGCGATCGATTATATTCACCCCTGATGCCGATAGAATGGGCGCTATGGTTGGGCCCCCTGAGAGAGAAAGGCGTTGTAGAATCCCTTCGCTCTTTGGGTCTGGAGAGAATGGAGGATCTATTCGAAGAGGGCACACTTAAAACTTGGGGTCAGCTAACTTTGAAAATTGCGAGCCCCACGCTGCTTCAACGATTTCAGTTTCACAGACTGCGATCGGCTTACCGAGACGAGATGGGCCCGGCTATGGAAGAACCTGAGGAGATCTCGGAGCTGACCTATATTATTAAAACTAAGTCCCCGGCCAAGCTCCTCTCGTTGGTCAACAAGTTAGGCATTGCACACCAGACACTGCCGCCATCTAAAGCCAGAGAGGCATGGCAGGAGGATCTGCAGTCGCCCATAGATGATGCCATGTGGAGATACTGCTGCTCCAGCACCCGTAAGATCTCACTCAATGGTAGGCACAGGCTGGTGCACTTTAAGTTTCTCCAAAGGGTGTACTATACTCCAGAGCGACTACACCGCTATGGCCTACGACCTTCGGCGGAATGTGAGCGCTGTCGCACCCAAGTTGCCGACTTTTTCCACATGGCGTGGCTCTGCCCTGGTGTGCAAGCGTTCTGGAATGAGGTGTTTGCGGAGCTTGACCAGATGCTAGAAGAAACGCTACCCAAGACACCAGCGCTGGCATTGCTAGGCTTTTCTAAGCCACTCACGCCATCACTTCGCCGACTGGCTGATATGGCGTTGTTGATAGCCAGGAGAGTAGTGGCATCCTGCTGGATGCGCGGACCGCTGCCCACTGTGGCCAGATGGAAGAGGGATCTGTGGTTTTGCTGTACCCAAACTGAGCTGTACAGTGAACTGTTGCCTCCTAGGAGTAGGCCGAAAAACTTCTGGCACCTCTATAAGGAATACTTACGGAAGGGGGAGGAAGGTAATTCAGACACGTCTGAGGAGGTGGATCTTCAGGACCAAGTTTCAGAATAATGGGCTGGACAGGCGGGGGTTCCTCTATGGGTAGGAGAGTGAGGAGGTTGCTGGGGGGGGTGCTGGGACGTACATGTGGCTGCCTGCATGGGAGGGCTTAGCGGGAGGGTCCCTACAGGGTTAGACAATTGGGATATGGGATGAGGTGTAGCGCGGGACATGGTATTCACACGACACGATACATCCACATCAGTCTGACTGGGCATTCCACGGAACATACAAGGGTGGGTGGGTAGAGTTGGGGGTTGGAGTTAGGGTAGGGTTTCTGGGCGTTCTTGTTCTACTATTGACCTCATACGCACGAGACCTTCCCTTCAAGTTGTTATTAATGTGTGATCAGTTGTCGTGCTGCGATGTGTGCTGCCTTTGTGGGGGAGCTAATATCAATACAGCTGGGTTGAGTCCTCTACATATCGCCGCCGGGCCCCCGGAATGCCGGCAAACAAGGCTGTGTAACATCTTTGACTGAGGACTTGTTGTGCTCCGGTGGCCACGAAATGTATGCTTACTAGTGCATTTGTAATGACGCTGATTTTGATGCTAATAAAGGTCTTTAAAAATAAAAAATAAAAAAAATAAAAATAAAAAAAATTCTGTCAGAATTCCCAACAAACCTCAACCTTCTTTTTGAGCACCTTCTTTTTCAATTTTCATCAACCTTTCTAAAAGTTCCTAATTTAAAATGGATTCAAATTAGAATCCCCTTTCAGGAAGTCTGTGTCCCTCCTAAATCCAACCCTGTGAAAATGAGGAATCATTCCTTCATCCCACTCTGGGAATAGGTTCTGTCCTCCTATTTACAGAGATAATTGTTGAGCAAGTGATCCCAATAAAGTGTTTCTGTCATTTTGCTTTCCCAATTGGAATGCTCATATGTAAAGAAAGGGCCTTGCTGAAGTCCTTTATGATAATATGTGTTTCTGCCCCTTCCAGATAACCTATTCCAGCTACATGGCAAATGTTTGCACTGCAAAAGTTTTCCACATTTTAGAAGTGGCTGTATTGTGCTCTAGCATACCAATCCTCAATACCTAAAAGGAATCATAATTACAGCCACTTGTTGAAAAACATCTAGCAGAAGTGAATTTAGTTTGGTGTCAAGGCAATACAAGGTTTTTTTCTAAAACAAAGTTCAATTTCCACCACAAATATCAAGCATCTAATTTCAGCGTTACATTAGATATTTACCTTATGACAGTTAATAAGTTGTAACAAGTTTGGGAGCAGATAGGAAAATGGTTTTACTTTCAAATGAATTGAAACTTAAAACCTCTCTAGTGGTAAAGTTGAAATTTAGGTCACAATCTGACAATGCCTGTTTTAAAACGTCCTAACCATTTGGTGCCTGGTGCCTGCTGGCTGGGTCCTGGGTTATATGACCAGGTGTAGCTGGCAGCTGGCCTTTGTGTATTCCTCCCAGACAGTGGCATGAAGGGGGAATAAGGGTGGCAGGATCTGCCTTGATGGTTGTGGGAGGAGCTTTTCCCTGACTCTATTATAATTCAAAGGGTTGCCCTAGGACAGGGTTCTCCAAAGTTTATCTAAATGGGGAAATGCTAAAAATCTGGCATGTATCCTGCTGCTCGAAGGACTGCCCTGCAACCTGCAACAATATGCACTGCTCTATTGTCCTTCTGCTTTAGGAAGGAAGCCTTGGCCTTCTCCTTGAACCCAGAACCACCAGAGTAACTCCAAAGGCTAGCTGACTGGTCTCCTGGTCAAAGCTACAAGGACATAACAAGCTCTCGAGACCTGCCCAGCATCTGCTCAGCCAGATTGAACTTGGCGTCCATGTGCCTTGTTGCAGGCCTCTGCTGGAGTGAGTCCTGATCCCCAAGATGTGAACCCCAGGTTGTAGACATTTGGCTGGCAATAGAGTGTATTCCTTCCACCTCAACAATGGGATTCCTCAGAGCATGATGGAACTTGATGCAGCGCGATGTAGGACCTAGCATCGAAACACCTTGCATTTCCTGATCTGCAGCCTCATCTGAACCAACTGTACGTGACCCGTGATCCATCAAGATTGGCTAGAACTTGTGTGTTTTTCCTGGTCCAGTGCGACCAAATAACCACATACGGCATGTTGTGCTTTTTGGCACCACTTTTACATAAGACTTTGAAATTGCATATCACCAGTTCTACTACTGGATTTTCTCGTTCTGGTATCATTATGTTAATTAAAATGTATTCTATTTTTCTAAATTGATTTTTATTATGTTGTGTTCTCACTTTATTACTGTTTGAGTGCGCCATAATTACTTTACACATTGTGTCAAAGTTCAGCCTGACTGCTTTTGTGCCAAGCTGCTAGAGGGTTAAGTACAGGTTAATTTAGTACCTTTTTGTGGTACACCCTGATGAGGATTGTGGTTGTTGCTTGAGAAGGTTTTCACCCTCCTCAACCAATAGCCCTATTTCTTACAGTTATCTAATGCATTAATAATTTGTGCTCCCACAAAGTATCAGTGTCTCTGTGAGAATTATGTGATCCTATAGTATCCAACAGAGACTCTGGAGTTTTCACGCATATGAACATATTCTTAGAGACTCATTGTATGTCCAAGTAGTCTCAAGGAACTCAAACAAAGAATGTTTATTTCATTATGCAGGTGATATCCAGATATTGTAACTTTCTTAGTGTATATATTTTCAGAAAGCATGCAGAGAGTTTTTTCAGATGTTTTATTCTCCTACAATCTTAGTGTGGCCAAAGAAGATTATGTATTTCCATTATATGCTCCATATATTTCCTGCACTGTCAAGAAGTCCATCCATTTCTTTGGATGTCCCACAGAGGAACAGTATCCTAGAGAATACATTGAGTCTAATGAAGTTGTCATATGTTTTATTTCATATATGTTCCCCTAAAAGTATATACATCTCCCTGAGTACTCATGGATTTCAGGTCTATCAGAGGGTTTTGCTAGTTTCAAAATAGTCCTTCATTCCCCTCAGTGTCTCTCTGTATCTTGGGAATGCTGGGTTTCTTTTTAAGAGTGTGTGTTTCTCTAATTATGTTTCTGAATGTCTCATGGAATATTAGGGTCTATAAGAGAGCTGAAGGGCCTGCTGAATAACATGTGCATCTTGCAAAGAGTATTTGTGCCCCATAAGGAACATATGTATTCTCCTCTTGAACAAATTTGGGGAACATCAAATGAAGAAAAAATTAGTTTATTATTTATGAATTTATATTTCGAATTTAATATTTTCTGTTTGATGAAGGAATGTATATGTGACAAGAGTCCCCCCTGGAGAAAGATAAGTAGTATTTGCAGATATAGCTAATGGAACACAGTTGGGCAACGTTGATTCAATACCTTGGTTCAAATGTTCAGGGAGATCTTAACAAATTCATTTTCCTCTACTTCAAATATGCAAACTGAAGGTTGTCATGCCAAACTCATCCCTTTCTGCAGTTACCTTCAACTCTAGTGTAGGCCACCAGTAAGTGCTCTGTTCTTTGGTACCAATAACCTGGGAGTCTTCTGTCTTATCGTACCATAGTGTTACAAATCGATGATTCAACAGCCCAACAGTACAACAACAGTACAACAGAGCATATGTTCAGTTCACATGTAGTCAGCAATGAATGCTAACTGCTAAGGTCAAGGTCACATCTCAGAGGATAACAGGTACAATATTGTTGATTACATTTACACACAGTCAAGTACCACCAGCTGAATAAATCAGCATGTTATGTTTTTAAAGTGCCATCCATGAAAGCCAGGAAAAGAAAGGAAATATGGAACATCACTTCTCAGTTTTCTTGCGGGCCCCCTTAAGCATGGTGGCATATCTCGTATAGAGTACCTTGATAGCAGTTGAGCTCAGCCAAGTCCTATGCCAGCACCATCAATAAGACTGCCAATAGAAGCAGAACGGTGTTCAAGACAATCAATCACCATATCAACTCCTGCCTTACCCTCCTATCCATCACCCCACAGACATTTTCGAAGCCATCAACTTTTTCTTCATTGAAATAATGCAGAATAACTGATAACATATAAACAACACAAGCCTGTTGCTCCTCTGACAACCATCTCTTTATGCTTCGTTCCATAATGGTTATCCTTCAAATATACCTAAATTATATAGTAGCTCCTGTCTAACCCTTGTGAACCTTGATCCCCCAAATCTTGCAAGACTCCATTTGAATAGATATTATTAAATATGTATGGGTATTTTCAGTGACAAGAGTGACTGTGGCCATTAGCCCTTTCCTTGCACCCGTCGGCTAATGGCCGGCACAAGCACTACCTTCGTAGTGCTGTGCACGTCCGTTGGCCGAGGCGGCCCCGCCCACTCAATGAAACGCCCAGCACCGCGGCGGAATTGCCGCTGCGATTAAGGTGTTATATCTCAAAAGGCAGGAAAGGCACCTGGGTTTGATCGAATTGTGTTGGACCTTTTCAAATCCAAACTGGCAGTTTGTGCACCCTACCCTACATTTTAGCAGGAGGCAAAATTATATCCTCATGGAAAGGGCCAGAACTTATTCCCATTAATAAGAAAAGGCTCAAAGTCTGATTCGGTAAACTATCACCCAATTAGCCTTATTGATTCTTCCCCAAAAATATTTTCTAAGCTTTTATTGGATCAGCTCCTTATTTGAGTTGAAGAAAATATAATGTTAACACAGTTTCAGACTGGATTTCACCCCAAAATAAGTACAGTCGACCAGGCTTTAAGGTTTCAAGTGAAAAGGTAGAAAGAAGTAGACATAAAAAGGGTTAGCCTTTATGTCGCTTTTGTTGATATCAAGGCAGCATTTAACATGGTCCCTAGGGATAAGTTATGGCATACGCTAGGAGGCCTTAGGCTTCCCCACCCTCCTTTTGATTTATTTGCCAAGATTCACCATGATAGTTTTGATGGGGCCAGATGGGGTATATATGGGGAAAACACGGATCTCTTCAAGGTTGAAAAAGCAGTCAGGCTTGATCCTTGCCCCCACATTGTTCCTGTTGTGTATAAACAGCTCATTGATGACCTCTGGTGTTTTTGTGATAACAACTCTCCAGTTCTAAAGGGAACAGAAAATCCTGCCCGATCATTCACAGTTGATACTTTATTATTATCAAAACTCCCCAAGGGCTTAGAGACCCTTTTGATTAAATGTAAGACATTTTGTCTAGACCATGGACTGACAATTATCACAAGTAAGCCATAATAAATGGCCGTCCACCACAATAGAGGCTTTGGAGGGTCAATATTATTGGAAGGGGAGGAGATGGAGAAAGAGCTAGATTTTGATTATTTTGGCATTTGTTTCTCAAATAAAAATACCTGGGGTCCCCAGGTTACCAAATGTACTCTTATACTAAAGCACAGGTGGCAGTAATTTTAGAATCCACAAACAAGACTTAGTTCCATCCAATTTCACTCCTTCTTGAGGTCTGGAGGAACCAAACCTGTAGTCTTCACAACAGATGGAGCTGAATTCTGGGGATATGTCCATTTAAAAGCCCTGGAGGTAGCTGAGAATAAATGTTTAAGAGCAGCCCTTAAATTGCCACAAAGCATGCAACTTATTTTTAAACATGACTTAGGCTTCGGGTCTATTGTACCCCTAGTACACCTGCAACCTATTTTGTTTTGGCTACAAATTTGGTCTACACCCGAGCTGGCAGAATTTAAAAGATGTTCTCAATAAATCACAGAAAGGTGTTCTGTTACCCTGGTTGGACTATGTAAAACAGTCCCTATACTCTGAATCCACACAAGTATTGGTTGTCCCCTGTAACTATGCCATCTTTTGCAAATATGAGAGTGAAGGCTATTTATTGGGAGCTTGAGGAGGTTAAATTCTCTAAACAGGTGGGATTAGGTAACATGACTGATTGTTTCATAGGATTCAATCCTGCCTCTTATTTTGAAAACTAAATTCATGTTATTGACCCTTCATTCACACAACCTATTTATATAAGGTTCAGGTTAGGTTCATTACAGCTTGCTACCTTTATCACTAGATGGAATAGTCAACAAGGTGCAAGCAAAATGTGTCCTGTTTGCAGAAGTGCTGAAGAAACTGAATATCACCACCTCTTTTTTTCCCCAAGGTACTCTAGTCAAGCGTAGGTGTTGGAGTGTTACTTTGAGCCACCTTTTGGGTGTAGTCCGATACAGGTACAGTGATAAGACTATGAGCCGACATGTCCCCGCTAATTCTTTTTTCTCTTGTTAAATTCGTAGAGAGCATTTGGCCAATTCTACAAGAAATTGACTCTTTTACCCTTTCTTCGCCCTCTGTCTAATACATATCCTCCTACCTTTTGTGTATCATAGTTTTATTGATTTTAGAACTTGTTTTTCATTATAATGTAAGCACTTGCACTTTATTCAGCTAGGTTGTCTGTGCAACAGGGAAGAATATGCAATCCTAGTTGTATTGGTGGCTTAAAAGCGGCCCCCCAACCTGTCTGGGCTCTTGCCTCGAGGAGGTGATGAGATGGATGTGCAATTCCATCTCAAATTGTACGGTGACAAAACCAAGCTTACGTTGATCGGTAATCCTTACCCCCTTGAGATTGCTTCCATCTGGCCAGCATGTATGGATCCTCCGCCGGCCCCCAAACATGAAATAAAGGGTCTGGGTTTCATGCTTGATTCTGAGCTTGGCCTTAAAACCTAAGCTAGAAAGGCGGTTGACTCCTGCTTCAGCATCCTAACATTGTTGCTTAAAGTGTTGCCTCTGCTCTTCCCTTCAGTGAGGAAGCTCGTAGTCCAGGCGCTTGTTCTATTGTGCCTGGACTATGGCATAGCCCTTTATCTTGGTGCCTCCGGTGCGGTTTTTAAGAAACTTTACACTCTGCAAAATTGTGCCGCCCAGGGTGTTCCTAGCCGTCAAACAGCTAAACCCGCCCTCAGGTCTCTTCTTTGCTCCCTATCCAAGAAAGGGTTCATTTTAAAGCCCTTTGCACCACCCATAAGTTGCTTGGGGGTGAGGGACCAGATATCATTTCATCTCTTGTCAGGCCCTGTAAAGTCCATAGACAGTTACGCTGAAATGACCTTTATTGTGCGTCTGTTCCCAGAATTAGGAGGTCCAGAAGCGGCGGACGGCTCTTTTCCTATAATGCCGCTAATCTCTGGAATTCCTTGCCACTGCAGCTGCGTAAAGAGTCAGACCATTCCATCTTCTGTAAGATGCTTAAGACCTGGCTATTCGCACATTGATTGCCACAGTTTACTGCGGTTCTGCCCTAGCACTGGGATGCCTTTGGGTAACCATGCGCTTTATAAATGCTTTTTAATTTCATTGCATTCCTGTTTCCACCCTATCTTGTTCCACAATAGATAAATCCCCCATGCTCCAGGTCTTAAATGTAGTATGCACCTAGTAATGTATTTTATTGGAGTACCCACTTTTTAAAGCTTAATATACTTGTCTGAAGCTTTTCAAACACCCTTACTATAGCATGACTTGTATAAAGCTGTACTTTTAGGCATGATGGACCAAAATAGGTTTTTGTCTATGGTCAAGTGTTTGCATGTCTGTTCTCTGATCATAGGCCAAGAGTAGATACTTTAATGAATATTTTTATGCTCAGTATCTGTATATTTTCCAGCCACACTGTATTGTGCGTCCGTTTACAATTATTTTAACTGTATCGCCTTTATGTCCATTGGCCAAAATACAGCAAATAAAGTTTAAAAAAAAAATATATATATATATATATATATATATCTGATATCATGCAAACAACATAAAGCCTGTTTCGCCTCCGACAACCACCATTTTGTGCTGCATTCCACAATGGTTATCAATCAAACACTGTCTCCTGTATGCCTTGCAGACATCCACAACTGCCTCAGAGCCAACTCCTTCATCAAAGCCCTCGTCACAGAATCTCTCAGTCCTACTTACCATCTCCAGACTAAGCATGGGCGGATTTTGCGGATTGGCAATCCGCGAACTTGCGTATTTACGGATTCGCAATCCGCGAAGATCCGCGAACTCTAGCGGACTTGCGGATTTTTCCGTTTTTTGTGTTGGCGCGTGTTCGCGCCGATTTTGGGACAAGTTCGCAATTGCGAACTTACTTTTCGGCTTGCAACGGCCGCGACTATGTTGTTTCTACGTCTGGTTTATCATCACAGGTTCACAGCACCCTCTGTTTCACCACTGCCACCCTCTGGGACACCCATGCCACCCTCTAGTACATCCTCACAGGCACCTATTAGGTTTATTTATTACTGTAGATTATGGTGGTTGAAAAAAGCTAGCACACCTGCCCTTCTTCAACTGCCATCAATTAATTTGTGTTTCATTAATGTGTCAGTAATTTTGAAAGTTCCAGTCTGGCTGGCACCTGCTTCCTTCCTTATCTGTAATTTGCTTTTTGTTGCAGTGAAATTTTTTTTTACAGGACCTTTATGGTGCTATTCTATGAGCCTGCTGTTTGGGTCATAGCAGGGTCATAGAATTGTTGCAAACTCTGGAGGGGCCCATCAGGAAGCACTACCTTGAATGTTACTAATGTTAAGTTTGAACTTTTGCACCTGCTCATTGCTTTCATTTTAGCTAAAATCGTTTTTTTTGCAATTTCGCGCGTTATTTGGGGCGCGAATCCGTGCGAGATCGATTTCGGAAGCCGCGAATACGTGCGAATACAAAATTGTTTTTGTTGCGACGTGTATGTTCGCGTGATCTTGCGCGTGTTCGCGAGGCGCTTCTAGCTATTCGTTTGCCAAGTTACCCTATCGGTCGTACACGGGCGCGGCCATCTTGTTGGCGTGACGTAATTCCGTTTCCGCCCGCTATGTGTAATCTCGCAAAGTGTGCTGCTCGCGAGTACAAGTTCGCGCGTACTCGCAAGGAAAATCTCGCGCGAACTTACCCACGCGGTCGTGAACGGGCGCGGCCATCTTGTTTCTCATTCATTGCTATGGTTCTGGGCATGCTTTCTCTATCCTCTCTCAATCTCTGCCATCCTTTGCTTGTTTGAAGTTTTTTTGATCTAATTTTACTTATTATCTAACCCTCTATTTTTCTAGCTCTATATTTTTGTGTTTTCTGCAGCTTTTAGTTACTTTTAAACTACTTTTTTAAACTCTTTTATTTTCTTCTTCACTATTCTATTTCTTCTTTATCATTTAAGTTTATTTCTGCCCAGACCATGGTAAAGGGAGCCGGGAAGCACCCTGAGAAGGGGAAGGGTCCCGCACCCCGTGCCCGGCTCCCGTGCGGGCGTTTAAGGGGGGAGCAAGTGGTCCCGAGGGAGATCTTTAGCGCGGAGGAAGTGGCGGCACTGATCTTCCATGTCCAGCGCCGCCTCCCCAAGACGATCCTGGGAGGCGGCAAGATCGCGACCGGCTATGGCATCCGGGAGCGCCGCCAGCGGTGGGAGAAGGTGTGCCGGGCCATGTACAAGATCTCTGGGGTCCGGCGCACATATAACCAGGCCACCCACCGCTGGACCGATGTCATGGACCGGGAGCGGGACTTGCTGGACGCGCTCGGCGTAGAGGTCCCCGGGCTTGGTGAGTAGTAGTAGTAGTACATTTACTACTCTGTTTTATCCTGCTCTGTTATTTGCAAATCTTTGTTCTTTACCAAGAGCAATAATGCTGCCGATTACATTGAGGTAAATTATATTTCAAAATCTTCTATGCATTTCATTTTCAGGTGCACTGCTCTCCTTCTCAGTAGCCTTGCTTGCTACTATGCTTCTTTGTTTTGTATGTTGTGTTCAGAAGCATTTCATTGGCCTGAGAAATTATGTATCAGTGTACTGTAAAGAAAAGAACTGCGTAATGCTAGACAGTAAGGGTCATATTTTCAATTACCGGCGCATCCCTGCAAAGTAGCAGGGATGCGGCAGTAATTGTGTGCCATGCCACCACCACCCATTGGCCCAAAACGTCACAGAAGCCTTACGCATCTGTGCCGTAAAGGCAGCGCATTGCTGGAGTTGCGTGCCAACGATGGCGCAGCTCCAGCAATGCTCTGGGGTACCCTATCTCCCCAATGCTGCATCAAGCCGTACGTCGGCTTCAAGCGCGCAGGGTTTGAGTCATGCATCATTGTCATAAAAATGACTGATTGACATCTTGTAGATTTCCCTCAGCCACTTTTAGGATTCGTTCCTGCGCAGGTACGCCCTCCCTTGCGCCGGAACGCCCCCTGATGGCGCAGGGCTTTACAACGTGATGCATCGCCCATATGCCCATATGTGTTTTTTTTTTTAATATATACGCCGCACCAACACCATGGCGAGTCTTTTGTTCTGCCGCTGCGTCAGAAAAGGCACGCAACAATGGAGGAAAATCAGCCGCAACTTCCGCAAGGGACTTATAAATCAGCCCCAACAGACTGAAGTCCAGTGTCCTTCCTTTAGACAGTCACATGGCTATCAGAAGAAATAGTGGCGGTGGTGGCGGGTGGATTGATAGTTTGAGTATTCACTGATCTGCAAGCAGGATGGACTTTGTCTGTCACGTGTTGTGCACTACTGCCTGCAGTGCCAGGCCTAGGCAAACCTCTTTAGTAGTCTGTTTATTGAGTTACATAGGAACTTTCTAAGTCAACGTTCCGCAAATCAGGCAATACGAATAACGTAGTATACCACATGAGATAGATCCCGTGGAATAGTTGTCTATCTATTTGCTATTTTTCCAAAATATGTTGTTATTGTTCTTTTGAAATGTTTGATTTGGTTGAAAAATCTCATCCATGTTTTATGGTTTTTCTTTCTTTCATGTTGTACATCAGCTCCCCCCAAGGGCAAGAGGACACAGGAGGAGGGTGCTGAGGATGCAGGCCAGGATCGGGCAGGCGAGGGCTCCTTTGCTGGCCCCAGTAAGTTTACATTTTACTAAACAGTACCTATTTTTTCCTAGCGTTCCTCATTCGATTTTTTCTAAATCGTCTTTGATCTTCTTGTAGACTGGATATAAATTCTTATCCTGCCTCGAATATGATGACTCCCTGTGGTATTACTAGACTATTCTTATTAGTCTGTCTGTGTAGCTAACTAAGATTGGACATTTGGCAATTCCATTGGACTCCCATTATATTCAGCAATACCTCTATGCACTGTCTCCTTACTGACTAGATAGTGTGGCAGAGTCATTCAGCTCCCGAAGTCACCGATTATAGATCCCCAATGATCTCTAGATTATCGTACGCAGGACAAGAGAGTAGTACGGAGTCACAGCACAGTCAAGAAGTGTCAGAGGCACTCATGCTTGCAAAAATTCCAAAACCTTTAGCTCATCCACTGTAGTCTAGAGGAACAAAAACCACAGAGTCTATTTAAGTGTAAAAGCTTTATTAAAAGTAAACACATTTATTGAAATCTACTTTGTCATAAAACTATTTAACTGTAAACGGAAAAGTGGTTAGTGCTGACGATTAATTGGACACATTTCTTGTGGTCGAGCCGAACTCTCACCTACTTTGAACTTGATCCTGGTCGTGTTCTTAGGACTCAGGAGTCAAGCTTCTGTCTGTTAGGAGAAAAAGTGGTGCGTGTTAAAAATCAAAAGCAAGCATTCATCAGTTGTGCATAAAAGTGCAGCAAGACAACAGCCTTCCCTGGAAAATGGGACATTTTTACTATGGAGTAGACAGTCACAAATTATTACATTGTATTCTGTTTTTTTAACATTTCTCCTAGACCAAATATTATATAGTAGTGAGTGGTGTATTCTAACTTTCTTAAATGTACTTTGTAGGTGTAACATCTGGTGACGGGGCCAGCGCGGAGGTGGCTGATGTGTTGGACTTGGACTCGGAGGCCTCTGGGGAGGATGCGGCGGTAGAAGAGCTGGTGGCCGTTCCTGTGGGGGATCAAACGGTGGTGGCGGAAACAGGTAAGCTATATATTCCTTACTTATTGAGATTGAAGACTGCATAGTGTGCTTTCTGCACGGGTGTATTACAATTACAAATCAACCAGGTAGTAGCCTCCTCGAAATGTACTTCGACTTAGCTGTGAAGTTTTTGGTGAGAAGAATCCCAATAAGTTCTTAGACGAACGTGATGGATGGGATGAACGAAAAGCGAAAGAAGGGTGTAAGTAAGTGGGACGCGAACTTGTATGATGGCTGGCAAAGAAGAACGATATGTGTTTGCTTGGACCCAGAGGTGGCTGGGAAGGAAAGAATATGGTATGGTGCATGGCTGGGTCAATGATGAAGCAAGGATGGGTGGAAGGACAGCAGCCTGGGTGGGTGAAACAGAAACTGTATGTGTGCGTATACTTTGAATGAATGGATGCCTGGAGCATGGTATTCTCTGACTCTTACATAGCAAATGTGTATCTAGAGAGAGTAGATGGTCGCCAGGTGAAGTAAGTGTTACCTTGAAGAGCATGTACCACCGCACCCGCACGTCCGTCCCAGTGCAGGGAAGGCAAGGAAAAGAAATTGTAAATGTGTCCAATACTACCATGAATAGTAGCAGTACTTTGTATTGCGTTTGCATTCACAGCATATATCTGGTTATTACGGTGGACACTCCGTACCTCTCTTAATAACTTTAGTTTACTTGTAGTACGTCATTCATGTGTGGGTGTATCACTGTGTTCACTCAATATTAAGCAAAGCACCTAAAGTCATCTCATCTGTCATTAAATACGTCCCATGTGAAGTGATAGATAATCAAATTAGTTAGCTTCTTCAGTTTCCTTTTCTAGTACTCATTTGCACTGTAGGGTGAAAGGTAAATTAATTAAGCAGTAGCCCTTGTAACAGAGTATTCTCAGTGCCACCCGTAATAGAAAAGTAATAGCTTCACCACCTGCATGTACTGGACCGGTACAGTAACGCAAGTCTGTCTCCATCATCATGGTGTGCAACTTTTTTTCTCGGGTGCAACTTCACTGTGCTGTGTCCATGTCATTCTGCCGGCTTGCATAAGATAACGTACCCATTTCCCTAAACAAGAGAGAAGAAGAAGAATAAGACTGGTGTACTGTCATAGTCGACTGTAATGGAAGTCCATAGTGGTCGTAGAATTAGTTCATTAAACTACCACTACTGTTAGAGCAAGGATGCAGAAGTGGGAGGGTTACATAGATACTGTCCTCAATAGTTATGTACTGTGCTTTCAATTTGCTACTTGTACTCTGTGACCCAACTTTCGGCTCAATCACTTTGTGTTATTAATAAGGAGCATTGGTTACAGACTATGTCTTTCTTTCTTCATATAGTTGCTCCTTCTTCCAAATCAACAACAAGGAGGGAGCAGGCTAGATTGGCCCGGCAACGGAGGCTGGAGGCCACAGTCGCCGAGTATCGGCGGCTGGTGGCCCTGGAGGAGGAGGAGGACACGCAGTCGAGCGGGGCAACATCTTCGACTGCATCCTCCTCCGTGACTAAACCAGCGGGACCGAGCCGGGCTAAGAAAGCCGACCGCCACCGCCAAGCACCCGAAACACCAGCTGCCCCCCACAGGAGCTGCAAGGAACGCCAACACCGCCTACGAGTCCGCATGTCCAACCTGGAGCAGGAGGTCCTGAGGTATAAGACCTTGGTTAAGGGCCTCCGCTCCGAGCTTGCCACCCTCCGCAAGGAGTATGATGCCCATGCCGCATCATGCACCAGCACCAGCACCCTCCAGTAGTGGAGTGTCCCTTGCCCTTTTTTTATAGACTTTTGGGGGGTGGGATTTGGGAGTTGGGATCGTTTTGGGACGTTTCAGAGACAATCGTTGGGGTTAGGGTGGGTGAGGGAGATTATTTTGTTAGGGATAAATAAATATATTTTTCAACTACTTTATCTGACCATACCTGTTTTTTACTGCTTTTCAGTCTGGTGGGTGGGGGGCGGGGGTGTAACAGTAACTTTGTTTTCCTGAACAGTCGTAGGACTTTAGTAGTACAACCGTCAAACTCTTGTCTACTCCGAAATAATACTCCATTATACTACCTCCCACCAAACGCTTATCTTACCTGTAATTTGTGTTAGAAATTAGGGCTAGGCCCAGGGCTGGCTCCAGGTGAAATGGGGATTAACGTTGTCATTCCTGGGCGGGTGACATTTCCTCATTGCGGTGTTACTAGTGGTGTGACACAGTGGCAGTTGCATGCCTATGGAAAAAAAGAAAACGAAACCTTGTTTGTACTCCTTACTGTAGCATTACAACGGTTACGGTACGATCGAGAAAATAGCAGGTGACAGTACACTAGAACAGTGCCATAATGTAGCCTAACAAATGGTAAAGTATTGCAAGTATAACTAGTACTTGCGTTGAATTTATTTGACATTGGCTACTACTACTAGAAGATATAGTACTGAAGCTGAGTAAGTCTAGAAGATATCCTCGTATTCCTTCACCAGCCTGTTGCTGCTATCACCTTATCCTCCCCAGCAAGTGTGTGGAATTATTGATGTCATTTTAGTCAGACATCAAGCAAAACAACACAGCCCGGGGGAAGAGGGTTAGGGTTTGTAAAATGGATGGGAATGGGGGTTTCTTTTTGGGTAGGTTTTGTTGAGAGAAGAAAAAAAAAGCAGAGCATGGACAAACAATAATTGAAGATACAGAGTTTACAGACAATCTTTGGTTACAAAGTAAAGGTAAGCACATGCAGTCACACTCATAGAATAAAAGACAACAATGGATACTGTATCTGTATTGCGTATGTTGTTGGAGTTGTCCTGTTGAAATTGGTAAGTAAGTTGCATGCAGCAAACAATTCCTCTTATTGGCGGCACTCCTCCATTCCAGCTGACGCTTCGTCCATCAATGTGGTGGTGACCACTGACAGAAGAGACACCCTGTCCACTGCCTGCCTGGCGGATGTTGACTGAAACCCGGCCTGTAATTATTGAACGGAAAACAGGAAGTGCTATTACAATACCACTGATAAATAAATAAAAGGTATGTACGCTGTGTGGTTCAAAAAGTCACACTTTGATGATGCCTAGCAGAAAAATGGTTACAAAACGTACTTTGAAAGTAACAGTAGACCCAAATACAGACCGTGGATTGTATTCAAACCACTTGCCTGCAAGCAAAAGTATCCATAGCCAGCATCGCTCCAACAGTGCTCTACAACAACAGAACCGCGTTGCAATAGAACCCCCCTAAACACATGCAATCCTGCTGCTAGGGCTAACCCTAACGAACCCTAACTTACAAAGTGCCAAAACTGGTGTTTCCTTATGGATTTTGTCCAACTAACTTCTAGCCGGTATTAGACCTTCCCAGGAATGCCCCAGGCAAGACCCGCCAACCCACCCGCAAAAAAACACCCGACACAACACCACCAAACAGCGAAAAAGCTAAATCTCATACTTACAATGTCTCTCGGCCTTCGGTCCAAACGCGGCGCTGTGCAGCTAGGTCGTCATCATCATCATCAATCATCATAACTCCTGTTTTCCACCACGGATTTCCTGAAAAGCAAATGCAATCAAGATTAGACTGTCGCAGCAGTGCTTCGACAGAGACCCCGGCCGCAACCCACCCACGAACAGCAGGAAGCCCCCCAAAACGCTACATTGAGCAAGATGTCTGAA
The DNA here is from genome assembly GCF_964261635.1 of Lissotriton helveticus. Classification (NCBI taxonomy): domain Eukaryota; kingdom Metazoa; phylum Chordata; class Amphibia; order Caudata; family Salamandridae; genus Lissotriton; species Lissotriton helveticus. The sequence goes on along the minus strand of NC_136061.1, from coordinate 1,700,617,285 downwards.
GAAATGGCAAAAAAAAGGCTGTTCCTTATGGATTTTGTCCAAAACACTTGTATCCGGTATTAGACCTTCCCAGGAATGCCCCAGGCAAGACCCGCCGGCGCCAACCCACCCGCAAAAAAACACGCGACACAACACCACCAAACAGCGAAAAAGCTAAATCTCATACTTACAATGTCTCTCGGCCTTCGGTCCAAACGCGGCGCTGTGCAGCTAGGTCGTCATCATCATCAATCATCATAACTCCTGTTTTCCACCACGGATTTCCTGAAAAGCAAATGCAATCAAGATTAGACTGTCGCAGCAGTGCTTCGACAGAGACCCCGGCCGCAACCCACCCACGAACAGCAGGAAGCCCCCCAAAACGCTACATTGAGCAAGATGTCTGAAGAAATGGCAAAAAAAAGGCTGTTCCTTATGGATTTTGTCCAAAACACTTGTATCCGGTATTAGACCTTCCCAGGAATGCCCCAGGCAAGACCCGCCGGCGCCAACCCACCCGCAAAAAAACACCCGACAACACCCCCAAACAGCGAAAAAGCTAAATCTCATACTTACAATATCTCTCGGCCTTCGGTCCAAAGTAACGCGCTGTGCAGCTAGGTCATCATCAATCATCATAACTCCTGTTTTCCACCACGGATTTCCTGAAAAGCAAATGCAATCAAGATTAGACTGTCGCAGCAGTGCTTCGACAGACACCAAAAATTACACACAAACCCCCGGAACCCCGCCAAAGAGCACCTCAAAGGCAAGCAAGTCAGCAAAAACGGCAAGAAATTTCCACCTCATATTTGGTCCAAAACACTTTTGTCCATTATTAGAGCTTCACAGCAATGGGCCCAAAACCGTCAACTCACCCGCAAAGAAGTACAACACCCCCACAAGTGCTGAGTCTTTCTTCATTGTGCGTAATCCAGCACTCTGCTTGGAGGGAAATCGCAGTCTGGAGGAGGAGGATAGAGGAGCATGTTCTTCAGAACTTGTGAACCTGAGGAATGTAGACTGCGGCACCTTCAAATCAATAAGCAAACAAGTGAAGACAGTTCTGATGATGGTCTTGTTTTTGGGATTAGGTGATTAAAGTTTGAATTAAATTAACTGTGCAAAACAAAGAAAGAGAGACACAAAGCACACAGGAATAAAAGTGAATAAGGACGAAAAAGAAAGTTCTTGATTGATTGTCTCATTTTCAGGGCTCGGTGTCAGGGAATAAGAACAAGATTTCGTCATCATACTCTGCGAATTCAGGCTGGATGAGGTCAGTGGCACCGAACAGAGAAAAAATCCCCTCATCTACGTTGCTGTCCTCATCGTCTTCATGTGGCGTGCTTTCTCGCACTTTGTAATCTGGTGGTATGAGGTGCTGATTCATCTTGATCATTGTCAGCCGCTCCACATTTTTGGGCGATAGGCGGCTCCGTTTGGCAGTTACAATGCCACCAGCAGCACTGAAAACACGTTCAGAAGACACACTTGCGAGTGGGCAAGACAAATAGTTTATAGCCAGGTTGTAGAGCTGTGGCCACAATTGTTTTTTGCCATGCCAATACTGCAATGGCTCCTCATTAGGAAAGACCACTGTTGAGTCATTCAGATAGTCCTGCACCATCGACTCAAGGTCATCAACTGTTCCTCCACTTTGCTTACTTTTTGCTGTGCCTGTGACATTTTTTAGAGAACCATACCCCATCAAACTTAGCCAATCCTCCTCCCCAGCCACTGTTAGTGTTGTCATTGTGTGTGGTGCAGATGATCCAGTTGCCGGTGTCTTTAACGGCTGAGAGGTCACTTGTGCCCCAGCCACAGGTGCAGAAGTGGATTCTTGTGACTGCGGATGGCCTGCTGATGCTGATGCTGATGTACTGGCTTCTCCTTCAATAACCTGCCGTTCTTTTTCAAACCTCTTGGCTGACCAGGCTAACCAATGTTTGTACTTTTGAACATCTGCATCAGCGAAAGGAAAGAATGCGTTGTCTGCCAGCGCCTTTTTGTAGCGTGGATCCAGAATAGTAGCACAAATGTAATGCTGATCTGAGTTGATGTTTTTAAGACGTTCATCACCACGTAGGCGATGTAATAATTTCTCAGACAAAATGAAATGGTTTTTTTTTTTTTCATCTTTTTCAAACTCAGAAGAAACCGCCATCAGTTGGTGCTCCAGTATGCACAACAATGGGATAGCTTTTCCCAAATTACAGTCCTCCTGGCTGACTGCACGCGTGAAGAACTCAAAAGGACGAAGCATGTCTGTCAGGCTTTTAACTATGGCCCATTGCGCCTTACTCATCCGCAGGTCCTCCTTCTGAGATGTAGCCTCTGTCAAGAAATAGTGATCGAGTACCGTATACTGCTCATGCAGACGCTCAAGCATGTAGAAGGTTGAGTTCCAACGTGTTGCCACCTCCTGGATGAGTGCTTTCACTGGCATTCCACGTTGAAGTAGCAGTCTCCGCAGATGCTTCCGGGCCTTAAAAGAATGGCTGAAATGGTTGCACATTTTGCGGCAGGTGGCCATTACCTCGAACGCTGGACTCTCTTTATCACTCAAGAATTTTTGAACTACCAGGTTGATACAGTGCGCCAAACACGGCACTCTAACATGGTGACCCTGTGACATGGCCTTAACTACATTGGCGCCATTATCCGTGGAAACATAACCAATCTTGCGTTTTAGGGGGGATAGCATTGACAACACCTTTTTGTCAAACTCTTCCAAAAGGTTTTCTGCTGTGTGACTTTTCTCCAAGGCAAACATGGCTAGTGTTGCATGTTTCCGAGCAGCTTTGAAAACTTGGTCCGGGTCAACACCTGCGTTTAGCTTTGCTATAACACCTGAAAAAGAGACCCAGTGTGCAGTGATGCACATGTAATCATCGCCTGGGCCACTGGTCCACATGTCTGTTGTCAGATGTATTGTGTGAACAGCACTCTTCTGCAAAGCTGCCCCAATCGCCTGCAGCACATCTTCATGTAGTGCTGGAACCGCAACTCTGGCAAAATAGAACCGGCTCGGAACCTTCCATTTAGGGCAGAGCGTTGCAACTAATTCAAGAAAACCTACCGCTTCTACAAAAGAAAAAGGTAGAAGGTCCACAGCTAGCATTTTAGCCAGCTTAGTGTTATACAGACGCGTCAGTGGGTGGTTGCGTTCATATGGCACGTCTGAAGTAAGCATTGTTCTAATGTTGGCCTGGACCAAGCATTTACGGGCTGATAATGACTTCGTTGACCCAATTTTGCTCGCTGGTGAACTTTTGTGCGTTGGTGTCTCACTCGCTCCAACACTCTTAGTGTGCCTCACATTGGGTGTGCTGCTGAGAGGGGTACTGGGTGTAAGGGAAGTGTTTGACACGTCTTCTTCCTGCTCGTCAACATCAGATGAAACATCAACGTTTCCTTGATTTTGGCCTTTCTTGATCGCAGCTAGGTGCGCAAACCATTGGACACCGTGCTTTCTGTCAAGATGACCACTCTGGCCGCCGGTACCATAGTTGCTACCTGGCTTACCACGACTAACTGCAAGCTTACAAAGGGTACAAATGGCAAACCTTGGATTTTTGGGACAAACAGTAAAGAAGTCCCAAACTGGGGACTTGAAGTGTCTGTGGGACCTGGAGGAGGCGGCGATACTGGTGGTGGTGGTGGTCATGAAGCTAATGCCAGATGAAGTGGAGGATCTGGATTGGCCAACTTTTGTACGTTTTCCACTTTCACCGCCACTAATTAAGGTCGAGGTTGACGCAGGTCTCTTCTTGCCAGAAAGAAATATGGAAGCGGGACGAGTTGGTGTACTACTTAACTCCAATGATTGTGGTGTTTCCACTGCCTCCTCATCGACAACATCATCATCATCATCATCACGCGCAGCAGCTCTTCGGGCTAGGGTCAAAATGTCTGTTTGCTGCATGCCCGCTGGGGCTGCAGTGACCTTTATGATGACTGGGTCGTCGTTGGCAGAGTCTTCATCAGCAGCAGTATCCGCCACTTCTTGTTGAGCCTCATCACACTCCATAAGTCTGAGACTTTGGACGAGCTTCCTTTTACGCTTAAGTACCTTTGTTGGATCATGGTGTGCCTCACTCTCAGACGGCTGTGGTGCTGGTTCCCAAGTTTGATCCGTATCATCAGAAGGAGGTGTGCTTGAAGAGGATGTAGACACCACCCTTGATCTCTTCCTTGCTAGGGTTGTGGAAGACAATGAAGGATCATCAGGAGGAGTGGCTTCCTCAAATGATACCTCGCCTTGATTGTCGATTTCCTGATGTGCCCCTACTTCGGGAGGAACAACTATTGTGGGCACTTGTTGTGACCCTCCATGCACCTCTGCATGCGCATCTCCTTGCGCTGCCTCTCCTTCCACATGTACTTGGGCTTGTACTTGCACATGTGATTGTTGTTGCCGCTGTGGTTGTTCAACACTCGTCAGATGAGCTACAACAACCTGTGTTGATTGAGGGACATTGCTGCTGCTTTCTTGCGATGAGCCAACATCACTGGTCGATGGTGATTGAAGAAGTATACTGGCTGCCTCTGCAGCACTCAAGGGCTTGGACTTAAGTTGGCGTGGTGGTGGTGGTGGCACTGAGCCCAATGGAGCGGGGGTGCTGCTGCCAGCTTGGTCCCCAGCAGATCCCGCTGCAGCTGCTGCAGGCATACTTTTTTTTTTACTCACAAAAAAAGGGGCGGGCGGCACACCAGTGTCCTTGGTAACTTGCTTCTTCTGCTCCTTACTGGCACCTTTCTTGCTAGAGGAGCTACGGGTTACTTTTTTTGGGGCCATCTTCTTCAGAGCAGGTCAGCAGGCAGCAGTTGCACGAGTTGCAGAGGGTTCTGTGTCCAGACGTGACGTCGCGTGACGTTATGCTGCACACACCGCTGCAGGACTTCTTCCTGGCACTGGTGGTTCTATTGAGTCTTCTTGTGCACCTAAAAGCAATGGAAGACAGAGGAACATCAGTTCAGTTATACACCCCAAAAAATCGACAAAACACAGAAAAATGAGCACAATCCCATGCCATCCATGATGTTTACATTGAAGACACCCCACAGAAAGACTAGGGACATGCAAGTATGCAACACTCACTACCCCTGGGCATAAGGGATGAAAAGTAGGCAAAATAAGTGCAGGCCTCAGACACTGCCTCTCCTCAAAATGGCCCCCTTACACCCCAAGCACATGTTGCCTGTACCAGCCAGCACTCAAGATGGCCACCACCACCACCCACATGGCCAGTCCACATCAACAGTACACCCCCAAAAAACAGAAAAACAACCAGAAATCACCACAATCCAATGCCATCCATGATGTTTACATCAAAGAGAGTGAGACAACACCACAGGCACACTCAGTCCATGCACCACCACCACCCCTGGGCAAGCAAAAGGCCACACCAGCAGCCCCCCAAAAACGACAAAAAACAATAAAATAAGCACAATCCCAGCCCATCCATGGCCTCAATTATGTTTAAATTCAAGAAGACACCCCACAGAAAGACTAGGCCCATGCAACACTCACCACCCCTGGGCAAAGGGCCACACCAGCAGGCCCAAAAAAACGACAAAAAACAATAAAATCTGCACAATCCCAGCCCATCCATGGCCTCAATTATGTTTAAATTCAAGAAGACACCCCACAGAAAGACTAGGCCCATGCAACACTCACCACCCCTGGGCAAAGGGCCACACCAGCAGGCCCAAAAAAACGACAAAAAACAATAAAATCTGCACAATCCCAGCCCATCCATGGCCTCAATGGTGTTTAAATTCAAGAAGACACCCCACAGAAAGACTAGGCCCATGCAACACTCACCACCCCTGGGCAAAGGGCCACACCAGCAGGCCCAAAAAAACGACAAAAACCAATAAAATCTGCACATTCCCAGTCCATCCATGACCTCAATGGTGTTTAAATTCAAGAAGACACCCCTCAGAAACACTAGGCCCATGCAACACTCACTACCCCTGGGCATAAGGGATGAAAAGTAGGCAAAATAAGTGCAGGCCTCAGACACTGCCTCTCCTCAAAATGGCCCCCTTACACCCCAAGCACATGTTGCCTGTACCAGCCAGCACTCAAGATGGCCACCACCACCACCCACATGGCCAGTCCACATCAACAGTACACCCCCAAAAAACAGAAAAACTGCCAGAAATCACCACAATCCAATGCCATCCATGATGTTTACATCAAAAAGAGTGAGACAACACCACAGGCACACTCAGTCCATGCACCACCACCACCCCTGGGCAAGCAAAAGGCCACACCAGCAGCCCCCCAAAAACGACAAAAAACAATAAAATAAGCACAATCCCAGCCCATCCATGGCCTCAATTATGTTTAAATTCAAGAAGACACCCCACAGAAAGACTAGGCCCATGCAACACTCACCACCCCTGGGCAAAGGGCCACACCAGCAGGCCCAAAAAAACGACAAAAAACAATAAAATCTGCACAATCCCAGCCCATCCATGGCCTCAATGGTGTTTAAATTCAAGAAGACACCCCACAGAAAGACTAGGCCCATGCAACACTCACCACCCCTGGGCAAAGGGCCACACCAGCAGGCCCAAAAAAACGACAAAAAACAATAAAATCTGCACAATCCCAGCCCATCCATGGCCTCAATGGTGTTTAAATTCAAGAAGACACCCCACAGAAAGACTAGGCCCATGCAACACTCACCACCCCTGGGCAAAGGGCCACACCAGCAGGCCCAAAAAAACGACAAAAAACAATAAAATCTGCACAATCCCAGCCCATCCATGGCCTCAATGGTGTTTAAATTCAAGAAGACACCCCTCAGAAACACTAGGCCCATGCAACACTCACTACCCCTGGGCATAAGGGATGAAAAGTAGGCAAAATAAGTGCAGGCCTCAGACACTGCCTCTCCTCAAAATGGCCCCCTTACACCCCAAGCACATGTTGCCTGTACCAGCCAGCACTCAAGATGGCCACCACCACCACCCACATGGCCAGTCCACATCAACAGTACACCCCCAAAAAACAGAAAAACAGCCAGAAATCACCACAATCCAATGCCATCCATGATGTTTACATCAAAGAGAGTGAGACAACACCACAGGCACACTCAGTCCATGCACCACCACCACCCCTGGGCAAGCAAAAGGCCACACCAGCAGCCCCCCAAAAACGACAAAAAACAATAAAATAAGCACAATCCCAGCCCATCCATGGCCTCAATTATGTTTAAATTCAAGAAGACACCCCACAGAAAGACTAGGCCCATGCAACACTCACCACCCCTGGGCAAAGGGCCACACCAGCAGGCCCAAAAAAACGACAAAAAACAATAAAATCTGCACAATCCCAGCCCATCCATGGCCTCAATGGTGTTTAAATTCAACAAAACAGTTGTATCATGCACCCATAACCAACCCTGGTCCTACTGGATACTGTGGCTACCCACAATATAATTTATTTAATTTTCTGAAAAAGTTCCAAAATTGTACTTGCAGCAACTGTAATGCCCCAAACAAACTTACTTGTGAAAGTTGATTTCTAATCCAAAAGTGATCCAAAGACAGTCAAAAAGGCCTCAAATCCAAATATCCAGCAGCACCCACAAAAAGTAATCCTTCCAGCTCCAGATCCAAATGAAAGTGACCAGGAGATGGACAAAGCACTGGGAGGAGCCTGCTGGACAGGAACAGGAAGTTGGAGACTGTGGGGCACTTCCTTCCTCCCCCCCCCCCCAAAATGGACTCCTTGCAAAAAAAAGGCCATGCAAATGTCAACCTGAGGAGTGATTCTGATAAAAATCATAATTTTCTGAAGGTTTATCCTGTTTGCTGGTGATTTTCTTGTGCGAAATTGCAAAATCTCTATTTCGCAAGTGCGAGATTGTTCCTTTCCGCCGCAACTACATGTTCGCAATTGCGAACTCTCGCGAGGTGTGCTGTGCAAGGTGGCAAGCCGCGAGTACGTATTCGCGGGCGACAAACTCCCGCGGGAACACGCAGCAAGATCTAAAATGGCGCGTCACTCGCAAAGAAAAACAACTCGGCAAACGCTAAAATGACGGAAAGTGAACGCCGTGCACCACGCCGCGCGCCGCAACCAAGCAAAAAATCCGCCGCGAGCGGTTTCACGGATTTTCGACAAATTCGCGAGCGTTCGCGGATTGCGGATTTGCCGAAAATCCGAAAAATCCGCGAGCGGAGCGGATTTTACGCCCATGCTTACTCCAGACCTCCCCAGCTCACTCACTCACTCACTCGCTCACTCACTGACTCACTAACTCACTCACTCACGGCATCTTCTCAGAAGCTTTCAAGACAAGACAGATATTCCCACTGTGAAGAAACCCACTGCACTCTGATGATCCCACCAACAACCAGCCCCATATCATTTCTGAAGACAACTCCAAGATATCAACAATGCCCCCATACCATGCACAACTAAACCCTTTTTTATCATGTCAAAGCATGGAGCCAGCTACCTTGCAAATCACAGAGAATGCCTTTCTCATCACAAGATAAGCCATGCCTTTTTATTTTTCTGGACCTCTCAGACATCTTCAAGACAACTAAGCATCCCACCCTCATCTGCACACCTTAAACATGTAAGTGTCCTTCACTGGTTCTCCTGTCATCTATCCAAACAAAACCTCTTAATTCCCATTGGCATCTAAAAGTCTAAGAATATCCCCACTTCCTTTGGAATCCATCAGAATTGCATTGTGTCCCTTGTCATCTTCAATGATGTATATGAATTAATGGAAAAATGAAAACTGAGAAATTAAACTGGAAAAAACAAATCATGGAAACTCAATTTTAGGAGAAATCAATGTCAAGGTAATACAAACACATGGAGATTTACAGGAAGTATTTAAAAGGAAAGATAAAGTTAAGTGTGGGTGTTTAGGGATCAAGGGATCAAGTATGGGTGGAGATTAGGGATTCTGAGGGGTTTTTAAGGTTTGTATTTGATTGGAGTTTAAGGGTGGTGAGAGTATTTTAGAGTTCAGATATATGTTGGGCATTGATATGTTGAGGCTTTTTCGATTTTACAGATGGGTGAAGTTTAGGGCTGGTGAATGTTTTTAAGGTTTAAGTGATGGGTAAAGTTTTGGGGTGGTGAAGGTATTTTAGCATTTGGAAATTGGTGGAGTTTAGGATGGTGTGGAGTTTTAGGGTTCGGGGATATGTGGAGTATATATGTAAAAACGTTTTTTAGGTTTCCAGGATGAAGGGATTTAAGGGTGGTGAGGTACTTTAGGGGTCATGAATGGGTGGTGTTCAGGGATGGTGAGGTTTTTGATTGTGTTCAGGGATAAGTGTAGTTTAGGGGTTTATGGGATTTTAGGGATCAGATATGGGTGAGGCCTAGGTATAGAAAAGGGTTTTTAGGTTTTAGGAATGGGGTTTTAGGCTGTAGCAAGGGGGTTTAGGATAACATATAGGTAGAGTTTAGGACTAGAAATGGCTTTAGTGGTCAGGGATGGATGGTGTTTAAGGGGGGTTAGTGATCAGTGAATTAAATGCATCCAGAGAAATTGCTTGACATTATAAAAGATATGAATACAAAACGCCCCCTGATGTAAAGAATTTTAAAAAATAACGTTGGCAAAAGTGTTTCTTAAAGTATGACTTGCAACCATTTCAGTAAGTATGCAGAAGCCAATTTTGAAAAACAAATACTTTCTATGAATTGGTTTCTATGAAATGGTAAGTAGCATTGTTCCTGAAAATTTCATTTGAACCCTTTAGATGAAATTGATTTTCAACAATGATATTCCATTAAATATATTTCCAATGAAATTACACACAGCCCATCTTCAACCTCTACATGGACTCTCTTATGAACCTATTCACTAATGGCACCATAAAACTTCACAGTTATGCTAAGAGCACATAGCTATACTTGAAAGTTTTATCCTCTCAAAATAGCCCATGTCTCAAACACAGTCTGCACTTCATCCAGATCTTCACATCTGGTATTTATCCGATAATGCATCAGACCACTGAAATGGAACAGCAATCAACAATCTATTCAAACCTGGCTCAACAACATGAACTTGGATGAATTTTACTAATTGCCAAATTGCTCGAATTCTCCCGGGACAACAACCTTACACTCAAAAAACACATTTTCAACAAGATGAAAATGGTTTGGTATTATCTCTACCTACTAAAGAAAGTAAACAAATTATTCCCAGAAAGGGTGTCTGGCCTGCCATTCAAGCTTTGTACTCTTGCATCTCTATGGTGTTAACACCCAGCTCCATGTCCTTACACACTCCACATCGCCTCCTATTACATTAATCCTACACGGATGTATGACGTTACAACGCATACTTTTACCATGCATACCATTACAACGCGGTTTTTACCACGCATACCATTACAACGCATAGCGCTTTGGGGTGCTGGATAGTGAATAGTTTAATTTACTATTCCAACTCCAGTCCCCGTGGACACTAGGGAAGGTTATTGGATAGTAAATTAACCTATTCCCTATCCTAGAGCGCCCCCCAGCGCAATGCGTTGTAATGGTATGCGTGGTAAAAACCGCGTTGTAATGGTAGTGCGTGGTAAAAACTGCGTGGTAAGGGTTGTATACCATCCTACACACTGATGGGCCCCTCATCAAGGTCCCGAAAAAATAAATTCACATCATACCCACTTATAAGCAACTTTACCGATTTCCAATCCATGTACTAAACCAACCTCATTCCTTACAAGCCATGACTTTACCACCTATCTGACTTTCAACCTCACCAGCTCCAGTGACTATTTGAAAAATTCAGACTGGAGACAAATAAAAATACGATATCAGATTTTCTATATTTGTACAGTACAGGGACCAGCATTCCTGCATCCATCAGAGATGCTCCAACTCTATTCCAATTTGGAAAATCACTGAGGATACACATCTGTTAAAAACACTACATTTCAATACAATAACAGGCACTTTGCTCTCTCTCTCAAAATCCAGCTACTTCTCCAATGACTCATTGGCTGTATCTTTGCCTTTGACACTGGACAAAGCTCCTATGCCTCCAGCTGAATGTGTGCTGTGCAAATACCATATACACATATTTATGCATGCACAACGGCAAAGACAAATCTAAGCTCGAAGCTGGCTGAGCGAAATTAGATGGGCTCAACCACAAGACCAAGAAGTCAGAGCCGGCTTGACCTGCTGATAAATAGCACAGCTATACATAAATTTGAGCAGCAGTTGGCAGCAACATTCCTCCGCTGTGTGAGCTAGAGTAAAACTTGGCACCACTCGTTATTCGAAGAAAAACCAAAGGTGGTGATGGACGGAGCGGTGACAATACAAACACTCACCCAGAGTCAACTGATCTGGGTTTAATCCATCACTGTTCTTTAGCTCATTCCGCCACCCCAATTCAGACATGGCCATATGCAATTTAGTCTGACAGGTGCCTCATGGGCCATATGCAAATCACTCATTATTCCTCATCAGATCTCAGAACAGACACAGAGTAGAATAACCAGCCCTCCACCACAAACAAAAAAATGAAACACACCATGGAACTGTGATCCTTTATGCACGGGCATGGCAGCTCTACATTGAGCTTAGAAACAGCATTTCTAACCAGTCTCACCATAGTAGCAAGTACACAGTTAGATGGACCATCAATTTGTGAAGCCAGTCATTGCTGCTGCGGTGTTCTCTTTTCTCTCAGCAGCTCTGTGGCACTATTTTAGAGCAGAATATCTGAGGTGGCTGGACACTCTCATGAGGGACTACAGAGATGTGCACAGTGCCAGAGGGTTCTAACATCCCATTCCTTTTTAAGTGGGATTCTGAATCATTGCTATAGATGTGGAACAGGAGAGGGGCCAATGCACACCCTTTTCTCACCCCTAAGTGTGCCCTTTAATGTTTACTTTAAGTTCTCCATCCTAACCAAATCTAACTATGATATTGGTGTCCCAGTGCATTCTTTGTAGGAGGCCACTTAGACCAGAACGAGGCACAAACCTTTGGGTCACTCTCTGGCTACAAACTCAACACTGGTAAGACACAAGTGATTATTTACTTTAAATATAAATGTAAATGTAAATGTATGTATACTTGTAAAGCGCACTATCACCTTTCAGGCATCCTGGCGCTGTATACCACTGTGGAACCCTTCCTGGCTTTCTCTGTGAGATGCCCCCCACTGGGCACCCCCAAGGAGAGGCCAGGCATCCTAGCACTTTCGGGGCCGTTGTGGAGATTAAGCAAGCTATTGCAAAGAGTTGCAGAGTGGGACCCATGATTAGAGTAGGCACCTAAACCTGCTAGACCTATTGCAGGCGTGTGCGTATCGCTTCAGAACTACGAAACATACACAATCTGAATTAGGAATCTTTGTTACAGGAAGTTACCAAAAAGCGAAAGCGATGGCATAATCTCCCTACCAAGAAAGTATAGGAGGCCCCCTCATGTAAAGGTCTGGGACCAGGGGAGTAAAATTTAAAAAATAAGAGTGTCCCTAAGGTCAAATACTCCCGTGTGAATGATCAGAAGGACTTTGGTACCCACTGCACTTGTATATCGGCACAACCACAAAATACATTTAAAGTGTTATCTAAATAAAAACACTTCAGGTATATCAGGACCCTGGAATGAGTAACAGCATGCAATTAACAATCACTAGGAGATAGTGTTATTTAGATTTGTGACAGCCTATTAAGATAATACAACAAAAAGATTTTAAAGTAAAATTGAACAAGAATTTATTGCACTTCATAGGTTAAAAATTTCTTTTTTTTGGATACAGTTATTAAACAATACATACAACATGAATTGCAAAAAGTACAATATGTTACACAATGAATTAAAAAATTGTTTGTGAGAACAAAAGTCGACGCGGCGTTTCAGTTAAAAACCTTCTTCAGGACAGTTTCTATAAAGAAACACAAAATTACTAAATGGTAATATGACAGTGCATACAATACCTACGAACATGTATATAATTTATCTAACTGTCACAAATTACATAAAAAACAAATACACATTACCTAATGGAGCTCTAATATCTAAAACATATTTCTAAACATTGCTGATATTTACACTTTTATCAAATCTAACTTTCATACTATGTAAACAGCATACAGTCAGATGATTTAAAAATTCCTCCAATCTTGGTGTGATCTATTGTGTGCATGCAAGTGGTATATATCAAATTGAATCTTTATACACAATATTGTATTGTGATGGTTGTGCAAGTAATCACATGGGATTTCGTGCTATTGGAAAGCAATAAACAAATATATGAAGCTCCCAGGAGATGAAGTGCTCATTATAGATAACATGGAGGATAATGCAATCCATAGGTTAAGGGTCTCTTACCTCAAACAATATATATATATATCTCGCTCAGGTTTTTTTTCCCCGAGGTCAAATGTTAAAAGTTGTCCTGTTTTAGGTAAACACTCAAGACAACAAATATCCCGTTTGATTAGACTGGGTATAATTGTAATTGATAATGTCTAGAAAATCAAAAAAAGGATATTTTTAGATTAGATCATATACGAACTGTGAGAGCACATTTTCTCTCCTACATTGATGGTAGAACATGGTTGGGTAGAGTAATACCTTGTTGTAAGGTCTGTTAATTCCACACTGTGTCGGAGGGGCCACCGGTTAGTTTTATGTTGCTTTACTCATACTGGAAAAATAGAAAGAAGCTCTAATGACTTATTTATATAAATGATTGTTATGTGCCTAGTGAGATCTACCTATTTAATAAAGAACTCACCTAGAGTAGAGACTTGATAAATCACTGTAGCCGCGTGCTAGGTATGCTTTGTCAGCTAGTTCTATGTATGGGACGATCCTCGCAATCTCTAGAACATCTGTTGACAAATGAATGATGAATAATTCCCTGTTTCATCTTGTTCTTTATTTAGTTTTTGAATACTTATAGATGCCGATATATTAATTCTAGTGATGAATCTACCTATATCATCTTACTTCAACTATGATGCAATAAGGAAATACTCAAAAGCCCAGAAATCTAGCAACGATCGTTCTAATTTCACATTGATTCCCCAAAAATATTTTTGGGGACATGCGGTACTCAGGTACATTAATATACGTGATTGGTTGTTTTTTATTTATAAACATCGTATTATTTGCAATGAAAGAATACTGATAATATCTTTCACATTCATCAGTTTCAAATTGTATCGGTTTTAGGCTTGCTTTCCGATCTAAAACATTCCATTAGCCGGTTGAAACCATTCCATTAGTCATGTTAAAATTAATACTCTGAGTTCTTTAAGTGAACTCGGTAACAAATCACATCACGTGTGCTTACCCAAATTAAAAACGGCCTGCTCTACGTGATTAGTCATTTCTTAAAACATCTTGTTGCTCACAACGAGAGAATACTAATAACATCTTTCACATTCATCAGTCTCAAATTATATCGGTATTGGGCTTACTTTCAGGTCCAAACCATTCTATTAGCCGGTTTAAACCATTCCAATAGCCAGTGTAAAAGTAATACTCTAAGTTCCTTAAATTAACTCGGTAACAATTTCATCCCGTGTGCTTACCCGAGTAAAAGAAAACGGCCTCCCTGCTTCTCCGATCACAGCGTCCGGGGGTTCTGTTATATTCAATAGAAAACACTGTGGACTGGCAAGTTTGTCTTTAAATACAAGAAGCCTTTCTATTGGTCGTTATGAGACGTACCGCTACTGGCTATAACGTCGTCACGTGATCGTGATGTCTAAGTAAACTTTCGTTGTGAGCAAAAAGTGACAGTAAGAATAGGAGAGTGTAAATCAAATGAAATACATAGATTCTAATACTTTCTTAAAGCGTAATTATTAATTGCTGGCTTGTTTGTTTATTTTTTTTAAATTCGCGTTACGAAATACACTCGTAGGTTACTCGTGACCTGTTGGTCACATGATCACATCTCCTCGAGATAGCCTCATCTTATTCAATGTCAATATACACAAATGTTAGATAAAGTGAACAGCGGTTTACTTTTAGATTTTCTAGTCGCTGTTATAGTATTTCTAACTGATGTTAGTATGACCCATTAATTCAAATATTAGTTACTGTCACTCGCTGATGTTATGCTCATAATTGACATTAAGAAAACTTTTGAGAAAACTTTATTATGCTTTGCTCACAGGTGAAGATAGAAAACTTTATTAGTTGTGACTGGTGGGACATAGTTATTCATTGATAAAGGAGTGTTGTCCAAAAGTGACAACCCAAAACTTTATAGTTGTAGCTAGAGAGACATAGTTATCCATTAATGAAGGAGTGTTATATGGAAAAACTATTTACACATCCTATAATTTTAAATGAATAAAACTACTATTGGCATAGTACCCTTAAAGGTTTGCTGATAAGCAGGAACCATGTTTGTTCAGCTAATTATGCGCTCCCAATCTTCTCGGCTATTGAGTCCAGATCTCACGCTATTGAACCTAGACATGAAGTACTGATCACGCTTTTTGCGCTTTTGATTTAAGTCTCCCCCTCTGGCATTCATGGAATCTGCTTCCAGGCAACACCATTGAAACTCATTGATATTGTGGCCCATTGTTTGCCAGTGGTCAGTTAATGGTGCGCCTTTTTTGTGAGTCCTTATTGCTGATTTTTGCTCATTCATGAGAATGCCTACCTCACGTGACGTCTCACCAATATAAATCAGGTCACATGGGCAGCGTATCATATAAATGACATTTTTTGAGTGACAATTCATGAAACCTTTAATTCCTACAGAGTTATTCTTATTATTGATGGTATTACCCTTGATTATGTTCTTACAATTGGCACACCCTGAGCAAGCAAAGGTGCCAGTTGGTAAGGGTGCTTTGTCTATGCTCTGTTGTGTAGAGTTTCTGATGTCTCTGTAAGTGTGCACTATGCTGTTGCGAATAGTGCGGTTTCTACGAAAGGAAAACATAGGTTTAGGAAGATTCTTTTGTTGCTTATCATTGATAAGATGCCAGTTTCTATTGATGATGTTTTTTTTAATTTATTACTCGCTGAATTGTAGTTGGTGACAAAAACAAGTGGTTGGGAATTAGTATCTATTTTCTGTTTATTACTAAGCAGGCTATCTCTGTCATAGTATTTTGCCCGTTTGTATGCGTGCCTCACCATGCGTTTAGGATATCCTCTATCTATGAATTTTTGTTTCAGAATCATAGCATGTTTATCAAAATCTTGAGTCGTTGTACAGTTGCGTTTTAATCGCAGAAACTGCCCAAAAGGAATATTATTAATTTGACTGGGGGGATGATTACTGGTAAAATGGAGCATGGTGTTCTTGTCGGTAGGTTTGGTGAAAAGCTCTACATTGATGCAGCCATTAACATGTTTAATGATTAAATCAAGAAATTCACATTGCTGTCTGTTGGTATGGGAAGTGAATTTAAGATTATCATCTCCTAGATTCAGCCAACTGATGAATTCATCCAGCATCTCTGATGGTCCCGTCCATATGAAGAAAACATCGTCGATGTAACGGGACCATTCAGTAATATTTTCAAAAAAAGGTGCCAGGTTACTGAAGATATGATATTCTTCAAACCTTGAGACATAAAGGGAAGCCAAACTGGGAGCACAAGTGGCTCCCATGTCTTTAGTCTGTTTGTATAGATCCTTATTAAATAGAAAAATATTGTTCTTAAGCACCAAGGAAACACAATCTATAATAAAAATTTCATGGGCATTAAGGTCTCTCTCATTTACACTGAACATGGATTTAATCATTTCAATCGTGGCGTCCTGTGGAATATTAGTGTAAAGCGCCTCGATATCCAATTTTACCAAGACTTGAGTTTCAGGATTGAATTCAAGGCCTTCCAATTTTTGTATAATAGCTGTGGTGTTTTTAATGTATGCATTTTGGGTCACTACAAGGGGCTTTAAATATACATCTACATACTTGCTCAAGGGCTCAGTGAGCGAGCCAATGCTAGAAACAATTGGTCGCATGGGTGGGTTAACCATATTTTCATGGACCTTAGGGAGTCCGTATAGAGCTGGGATAGTGGGATCAGTGTTATTGAGAAAGGTGAATTCATCTTCGCAAATTACCTCATCTTCTCTCGCTTGTTGTAAAAGGGTTTGAATTGTTGTTTTAAGGAGGGCCCACTCATTGAGATTAGATGATTTATAATGTTCCTTGTTATGTAATAGGGAATACATTCTATTATTATAATCTGGGGTATCCATGACTACGATACCACCGCCTTTATCGGCTGATTTTATTGTTAAGTCAACATTATTATGTAGTGCTAGGAGTGCGGCTGCCTCTTCTCTAGTTAGATTGTGCTTCGTCCATTGTTTCTGTTTTAGCAGGTCATCTATGCTTTTATCCACACTGCGCTCAAATGCCTCAATGTCCTTTGGAACCATATTGATGTTGGGTGTCCAGGATGATTTATTTCTCAATCCGGATTTATTGGCCCTAATCTGCCTTTCTTTCCCTTCGAAAAAGATTTCCAGGCGGATCTTTCTAAAGAAGCTCTGAAGGTCTCTTTCAAGAGAGTATCTATCTATGGTAGCGGAGACAGCAAAGCCTAAACCTTTCTCTAAGAGGGTAATTTCACTATCTGACAAAACATGTTTCGAGAGATTTATAATGGGTGCTTTCTTTGAGCTGGCTAATCCCAATGTTTCTGGCTCCTCATGTGAGGACGTCGAAGGAATTGGGGAGTTTGGTTGTAATTGCCCCGTCCCCTTCCTTTACCTCGCTGGTGGCCGAAGTTCTGTTGGCGTGAGTCTAAAAAAGAAAACCCTTCTTTGTGGGGACCTCCAGGTATCTCCTTCGTATTTCTACCATCGTCTTGACAATCTGCTTCTGAATCTGAGCTGGTATACGATGTATCGAAAAATCTGACCCTCTTTCCAGGATGGTTACGGGGTTGATAGCGAGGTTGGTTTTGCCACTGTCTGCGTGGTTGGTATGTATCCCTAGGTCTATCATAAAAGTCTTGTTGAAGATAAGGGTAAGCATATTCTAGTTTGTAGTTTTGGATATCCTTATGCAATTTGTTAGTCTTCTTATTGGTTAAGTAATCACTATAGCCTGTTACATCTTTTTGGATTTCTTCTAATTTTTGTTTGGCATCTAATAATGCCGTGTTATCATTGAATCTGGCTTCCATATCCTCAATGTCTTTATGTTCTATGACTAAAATCTCAAATGCTGTCTCAATTATTAGAAGCATCCAATCACGGCTACAGTGATTAGCAATAAGGGTCCAATTCTCAATAAATTTCCTATTTTCTATGAAGACACCTGGTTCATTCACAACTTGCAGACCCTTTGGTATTATACCTTGCTTGCAATATTGCACTACAAAGTCGGCATGTAATTCTGCTCGTACTACCTTCTTTTTGAGATTCCACAATGTACGCCACTGTTCTTCGTCATTTTTGTCTAGGCGCACACTAGATATGTTTTTGGATGAAGTTCCATTAATGATCCTATTGAATTGATTTTCAGAGTAGCTCAGTGTTTTGATACCTTTCATTTATAATCAGTAAGGTATATGTAATTTCACCAATGTATTAGGTGAGAAGCACTATATATGTGCACAACAGCAAACGCCTCCTCAGCTAACAAGCTGGGCAAGTGACAAAGAAAGTATAGGAGGCCCCCTCATGTAAAGGTCTGGGACCAGGGGAGTAAAATTGAAAAAATAAGAGTGTCCCTAAGGTCAAATACTCCCGTGTGAATGATCAGAAGGACTTTGGTACCCACTGCACTTGTATATCGGCACAACCACCAAATACATTTAAAGTGTTATCTAAATAAAAACATTTCAGGTATATCAGGACCCTGGAATGAGTAACAGCATGCAATTAACAATCACTAGGAGATAGTTTTATTTGGATTTGTGACAGCCTATTAAGATAATACAACAAAAAGATTTTAAAGTAAAACTGAACAAGAATTTATTGCACTTCATAGGTGAAAAAAATATTTTTTGCATACAGTTATTAAACAATACATACAACATGAATTGCAAAAAGTACAATATGTTACACAATGAATTAAAAAATTGTTTGTGAGAACAAAAGTCGACGCGGCGTTTCGGTTAAAAACCTTCTTCAGGACAGTTTCTATAAAGAAACACAAAATTACTAAATGGTAGTATGAAAGTGCATACAATACCTATGAACATGTATATAATTTATCTAACTGTCACAAATTACATAAAAAACAAATACACATTACCTAAGGGAGCTCTAATATCTAAAACATATTTCTAAACATTGCTGATATTTACACTTTTATCAAATCTAACTTTCATACTATGTAAACAGCATACAGTCAGATGATTTTAAAATTCCTCCAATCTTGGTGTGATCTATTGTGTGCATGCAAGTGGTATATATCAAATTGAATTTTTATACAAAATATTGTATTGTGATGGTTGTGCAAGTAATCACGTGGGATTTCGTGCTATTGGAAAGCAATAAACAAATAAGTGAAGCACCCAGGAGATGAAGTGCTCATTATAGAAAACATGGAGGATAATGCAATCCATTGGGGAAAGGGTCTCTTACCTCAAACAATATATATATATCTCGCTCAGGTTTTTTTTCCCCGAGGTCAAATGTTAAAAGTTGTCCTGTTTTAGGTACACACTCAAGGCAACAAATATCCCGCTTGATTAGACTGGGTATAATTGTAATTGATAATGTCTAGAAAATCAAAAAAAGGATATTTTTAGATTAGATCATATACGAACTGTGAGAGCACATTTTCTCTCCTACATTGATGGTAGAACATGGTTGGGTAGAGTAATACCTTGTTGTAAGGTCTGTTAATTTCACACTGTGTCGGAGGGGCCACTGGTTAGTTTTATGTTGCTTTACTCATACTGGAAAAATAGAAAGAAGCTCTAATGACTCATTTATATAAATGATTGTTATGTGCCTAGTGAGGCACATAACAATTTAACCGAAACGCCGCATCGACTTTTGTTCTCACGAACAATTTTTTAATTCATTGTGTAACATATTATACTTTTTGCAATTCATGTTGTATGTATTGTTTAATAAATGTATGCAACAAAATTTTTTTTAACCTATGAAGTGCAATAAATTCTTGTTCAATTTTACTTTAAATTCTTTTTGTTGTATTATCTTAATAGGCTGTCACAAATCCAAATAACACTATCTCCTAGTGATTGTTAATTGCATGCTGGTACTCATTCCAGGGTCCTGATATACCTGAAATGTTTTTATTTAGATAACACTTTAAATGTATTTGGTGGTTTTGCCAATATACAAGTGCAGTGGGTACCAAAGTCCTTCTGATCATTCACACGAGAATATTTGACCTTAGGGACACTCTTATTTTTTTAATAATCTCCCTACCAGCATTATTGGCAGATGTAACATATTAAATATGTTGATACTATCCACATTTTTATACTGATTCCACGCTATCTCTCTATAAAACTTGCCGGTATTATAAGTAGTTTCATTTGAGGCTACAAGCAAGCTCAGCGACCGATCAAACTTATAAAATATCCCTACATACAAGGATGTCTTCAACTACCTGATTTCAAGCTTTATTTTTGGTCCTCCTTCTTGGGGCATCTGCATAGACTTCTCTTAAATAAAGACCACGATTTTATCATCAGCTTTTACTGGGCCACGGCAGTGGTAGATTACTCTATTGTACTCCAAATCCTAACTATTAAACAAGTCTGTTTCAAGACCATCAGGGACACTGTTACTGTTTGGTGGGACATCCTTTCTGCCTAGTCACTCACAACATTTTATGATGGTACCCTCTATGGGACAACCCATTTTGCCGGAGATTTTCATGGATAGGGTGGCAAAATGCTGGGCTATGTAAGGTGTGCAAAGACTTGGTCAAATATATGGCATTAACGGTTACAAGACCTTTCAAATTCTCCAGAACACGTTCGCCCTCCCTCAACAATTTCACTATAAGTTTCTTAAAATCAGAGACTGTTTCTTGAGGTCTCAAAGACTTGTATCCATTTCTGCATACGAGATTCTGATACTTATCCATGAAAGATCCGTAAACATTCAATACGTATTTCTTACCAATATTTAACTTTGTTTAGAAAAGTACCATGTGTCCAGCTTGCGCTGAAGTGGAGTCACACTTTGGGGACAGACATCTCTACCGCAATAACTAACAATGCATTTACTACATTAAAATAAGCTGTAGTGTCAGTTAATTTAAAGCTCCACATTTTAGGACACATGTATGCTATATTATACCCCTAAGAAGATAGCAAGCTGGTGGGACAAAAGAGGCTACCAAGCCCGATGACAAAACTAAATGTCCCAAGTGCGGAGCCACAGCGGTCAACATGCTGCACATGTTTGCTACATGCCCGCTGAAATGGGAGTTTTGGAAGTACTTTACCTATGCTAGCCCTGCATGCTGTGCACTTTTTGCTATATTATTAGTGACTGCAAGGCTCACCATCGCCAGGGCTTGGATCTCCCCAAAACTTGGTAGCTCGTTACAGTGGTAAATCGTGTTGGTCGAGATTTGTGAAAGGGAAAAAGCTGTGGCAAAAACCAGAGTTATATATTTTAAACTGTTTGGTATAAGGTACCTAAGGATCAATAATGTAAATATGATTTTCCTATTTTATATGTCCCCGGTGTACCAATTCATTTTATGCACATTATGTGATTTGGTTGCTACCCTGTTTTACCATTAATGCATATTTCTATACATTGTTATGATCCCCTTTTGCATTAATAATTAAAAAAAACTTTTAAAAAAGCAGCACACTTGGACCTTGTTTAATCCCCATCCTTTTCATGCAGTCCAATAACTTTCTCCTGTTGACCAAGTCAAAGGCAGAGGAGAGGTCCATTAATGCATGGTGAATGGAACATCTCCTTGCTTTGACATTGTTCCCTATTGTCAGTTTCAGGTTAAGGCAGTTCTCCACAGTGCCGAAACTTGGACAGAATCCATATTAGGCATTGGATAGGGACTGATTTTCCTCTAGCAAGGCTTCAAGGTTTAAAGCAAGAACTCTTCCCAAAATGTTTAGGGAGCTGTCCCGCAGGAATAAAGGACAATAACAAGCCGGGGAGTTCCAATGGCACTTCTTAAATATTGGGACAACTATAGCTCCGGACCATGATGGAATTAGGTCTCCTTTAATTGCTGCTTTAAAAGTGTTAGTTAAAATGGTTTACTAAAATTACTTGGCCCCTGATTAAATGAAACATCAAAGTGTGTGAGTATTCCAAGCGAAATACAAAATAGAAGCAAAAATAGCAGAACTCAGATAGTCCAATACTGAGGGATTAGTTGAGGCAAGGTGAAGAAAAATGATGGTGTTGCAACCTAGGATTCTTTATTTATTTCATCTTTTGATGTTATGGTTAGCACCATATTGAAAATCAATGTCAACCTACACCAAGTAGCACACTAAACGATTCCCAATTGATGTACACTAATGATTAGCCATTACTTTAGCAAATGTTTACATTTTCTTTTTTTCTACAGCTCATATTGCTCTTATGTACTCTCATCATATAATAAGAAAAAAATCATGATACACATAAATTTGAAGCAGTTTGTGTATTCATGTTTACCTAACGTTCCCTACTAAAAGGCTGATGGATGGAAATAATAGATAGACATAACTGGTTACAGGCATTTAGCTCGTTCGTCTTAACCTCTCTCTTCCAAAAATTGTTTTTAATCACACACTACTTTGGATATCAAAAACTGTCATGGCATAATTCTCGGAAATTGAATTCCAAACCAACACTTTCAATCTAATGTAAGTAAATGATATGATAACACAAACCTCCGTAGAAAATGTGGCTAACAAGCTGCACAGTAAATAATTTGTTTTACAGTGTTTGGGTTGACAACCTGGATTGCAATAAACAGGTTTTCCAAATGTTCTCTTGCTTTTCTTGGAATTCTAAAATACCTTTTCTATCATATTTAATTCCTTTCCCCTTTACATACATTATTTGCTTCTACCTGCAACTTCTCTGAATACCCTTAAGTTGTTACAACTTGTGTTTAGGGGTATATAACATCATACCTTTTTTTTCTAATTAGCTCCAAATATATTTTATCAAAGCTACCAAAGGTAAGCGAAGTTCAAGATGTACTATGCTTTCAGTTGGTTCTCGTGAAAAAAGTAACTTTGTGATACTTTAGTGTTAGAATTGTATTCCCTCTCGAATGTTGACTATTGAGTCACCCAGAAAGAATGTGTATGCACTCATTTTTGCCTCGCATTCATTTTTAGCCACAACAAGTGCATCATTTTGAGTGGTGGAGCAATAGTGTAATGTTAGGAATCTTGAATAATGAGCATGAAATGAAAGTCTAGAAATGATGCAAGATTATGAATTTCAATAGGCCTAGTTGTAAAAAGGAGTAGAAATTAAGCAGTTTAACATGGCTGATTGATTGTAAGCAATGAGGTGGAGTGTCTTGGAGTGGATGTTGAGCATTAATGTGGTCTGAAGTGCCCAAAAGGTTACAATACATTTAATGATTTAGGAAATAACATGGGAATTAGGAGGTTAGAGCATAGTATAGAAAGAAGAGAAAGGAGAAGACTGATTTGCTCACCGGTTCCATGGAGTGTGGGAATTCAAGTGAAATAAGTGAAGTCCAGGTTGGCTGGGATGTGGAATGTTGGTAAAGAGAAGGTGAGTTTAGCAAGGAAAAGACAGAAAGTACAAAGCTTCCTGGGACATGGCAGAGGATGTTGATGTATTGAGATGAGATTCAGAACTATTATCAGGTAAGGGACCACAGCTAAAACCTGAATGTAGGTTCCAAAATCAAAATGTATGCCAGCAGCAGTTGGGAGGCATTTTAAGGGATACATATTGCCATTCAGGCAGGTATGCTGGTGTTATGTGCTCTTGGTGCATACACCAGATAACTGAGGTCTCACACTCCTAGCACTATGTAATAAAATTAGGGTCACATCTTTTGGGACTTATTTACAAGCCCCTTGCTCTGCCGGTACGTCACGTTTAAGGCTCCGGGTTTTCCGTTTTTACTGATTTTTACAGATAAATACATACAGAAAACATTCATTTTCTTGTCTGTATTTATTTTAAAATGTGGATAAATACGGAAATTGGGCTGCTTTTTGAGTAAATATAAACACTGTCTGCCATGAGTGTTATGGAAATATACTAATTTCAGCTTCATTTTTCCACATAACCCAAAATAAATATGGATAAATACACATAAAATTAGCAAAAAATAAATATGGATAACTACAGGCAGAAATAGCAAAAAAATTAATACCAAAAAACCGGGAGCCCTAGTCACATTGCATGACGCACCATGCTGCCCGATATTTACAAGATCACGTAAAGCCACCCTGCGTGGCTTCATGTATGCTTGTAAATATTGCCCCATCTCATGCAACACCTAGGCCCCCATTAGGATGGCGGGCGGGCTTTGCCCACCTGCAACCCTTGTGGAAAATGGGACCCGCCCGCCTTAAGGGCGGGGTCCCGATGTGTGCATTAGGAAGCGCCCGCCACAGTGGTGGGCACATCCCCCATTTTTAACATTGTGGCGGGCGGTGCTCACTGCACTGCCCGCCACAATGTTAAAAATGTATGCGTGCGTTTGCATAAACAAAGCGGCAGGCACTGCACGGTGCCTGCCTCTTTGTTTATGCAAATTCTGGGGGGTACCACAGGTACCCCTGTGTGCACCCCCCACCCCTCCTTCACTCTGGGGGCCCGCAGGGGGCCCCCAGAGTGAAGACGGCATGTGGAAATGCATTCGATTTGGCACATCATATTAATCCTATTCCGCCCCGGCCGCAAGGCGACCGGGGCGGAAAAGCGGCGGACGGTCTTTTTGTCCGCCGCGGTCCCTCCGCCATACTAATATGGCTGGGGGGCATTTGGGAGTGGATGTCGGGCGGATTGCCCCCGCCAGGCCGGCGGTGGCTACCGCCAGCCTGGCGGGGGCAATCCGCCTGACATTCTAATGGGCACCCTTGTGTGTAAGGGGCATGACATGGGTGTTGCTGTGGGTGTTCCCACGCAACAGCCATGTATTCTGATGCATTTCCAGATTTACGATAAATCGTAAACCTGGAAATGCGTTAGAATGCTACTTCACCCTAGGGGAGGCATAGCGAGGTGCAATGAGGAGAAATGTTTAAATTTCGCCTTGTTTTTTTCCTCTTACAATGTGTGCTGCATTCTACAGCACGCATGGAAAGAGGAAGTTACCTCAACTGATTATTTTTGTGCAGCAAAGTGTCCCTTCCCGCACAAAAACAATCTCCTCACAATGCAGGCATCCTTGCACCATGGTGTAAGGGTGCCAGCACCGGCAGATGGGAGCCCATTGTGCGCCAGTGCAGAGGAAAGCACAGGCATGCAACATTTTGTAAATACGTCGCTTCCCTGTGCTTTGAAAGTGACTCAGTGTGGCGCAGCCAAATGGCTTGCGGCACGCACTGAGTCACTTTCATTGTAAATATGGCCCTTTCTGTCTAGAGAGGGACCTGCCGAATTGCCTAGTGGTGGCAATGGAGTTTTGTACACCAATGTATAGTGGTTAATTGATGCTTCATATTTTGTCACAGTTAATATTCATTCATTTATCTTGTGACTGCAGTTTTTTTTGCGCACCACGGTGCCATTTCCATCCCTAATTAATTTAAGGTATAGTGGAGCCTAAAAACACACATGATGTCAAATCTCTAAATGGTGACTGTAGATCTTACTTTGAGGGCTCCTGATAAGAAACAAGAAGCATTAAAACACACAGATTAATTCGACAACATTTGTAAAAAGGTCAGTGCCGGCCTGACCTGGACAAACACTTTCTTCTCAATAGAGGTAAAATGTAGTTATGACGCATGTTCATTTAAAGCCCACAGAACATAATCCAATTTGTTTTAATTTGTATTCGATTCCATCCTTTCAGGCTAGCCAACACACAACGTATCAGTTTTGACCTGAATCTCCTTAATAATTAGCTGTGGTTTGGATTGGCCACTAACATCAAATGAAGCTTAAGTAAACAGTGCAGTTTTCAGTAAAGCATGTGAATGAACCAGGTTTGCTCTATTCCTTTGTTGCTCTCCTTTCCTGTACAAGGGGCATGACTCGCCTTTTAGCCTAAGTCAAATTGTCTTTGACAGTCTGTCCGGGGAGTTATATAATTCCGTTAGACCCATTTAATTGAATGGCGATTGAATACACTTTAGCCAAGGGATTTTATTTGCCACCTCTAGATTCATACAATCTTTCAGAATCCCAAAATTGAGTTCTGTCTCCATATTTTACCAAATCCAAATCCATCGTACTATGGGTTGTAACGCTACCAGGTCGGAAAGGTTTCCAATGCCTAGTTTATCATGTAAAATGTAGGAGTGGCTGGATTCCGGTGAAGATAACAGGTGCCTCAAAAATGAATTCTCTACAACCTGCAGTTCTGGCACGTTCTATAACCCCAAATGTCACTACCATAACTGACTGCTGAAATTTTGTTTGGCAGATTTTAGTAGGCTTCTTAATGGGTTTATTACCCATTCTTGAGGCAAATTCAGAGAGCCCTGCTAGAGTTCTGGTCATCAAGTTTTTGCCGCGAGAAGTGGAATATATGCTCACTTACAATTAAATAAAAGATATGTAAAGGCCCCCACCCTGAATGTATTACAGTCTTCTAAAATATATTCCCTTGTTTTAGTGGTCTGTGGTCCAACAATCATAATTAGTACTCAAGTCTAAATTATTTATAAAATCCACAAAGGAACTGATGAGGTGTCAAAGACAGTGAGGTTTTCTCAATAAGAACCACATCGCTGGCATATGGGGGCAGGAATTCATGCCCACTCAGGATATCTTTGCTCACTGTACATATACTGGGACCCAAGTGGTTCATGTACAATGTGACTAGCAGAGTGGCCAGAATGCAGCAGGGCCATATCTAACAACTGCTGTTAAATACTTGTGAAGGTCATGTAAGAAAATGACAACATCCTTGACTACCTCCTAAATAAGCATAATATTCCACAGCTTACTCATATTAACTCAGTTAAAAGTAGTTGTTAGGTACATAAATGCCATATGGAGTGAGCAAGTATATACTTTCCCACAAGCATGTTCAAGTTCGAACATTAATTAAGGGTGCCACACCCTGTTTTGTAACCATACTGCAGGTCAGAAAGTATGTGGTTAATTTCAGCCCAAATTGCAAGCTTAATGAGGACGGTTCAACCCATAACACTGACTAATAAGTCAATTCAATACATGGGCCTAGAACACCGTAGATCATCCTTCTGACCCTTCTTAAAGCCTGAAATAATTATGGACATTGTCAGAGGAGGGATACCCACTTTACAAGCAGCGTTTAAGGTTTGGGTCAAATTCTCCCTCATCTAGGAGGATTTAATGTATATAAATCAGCGAGCACCTCATCCAGGCCATAAGCTTTGTCTTTAGTTAAGTAAGCAAAAGCCTAACAGAGTTACTCCAATTTTGGACCTTCCCATAACATTCACTTTACTGCTTTCTAAATACTCAGCCAAATATCAGCCAACCCATAAATCCCTTCAAACTGTTTCACACAAGTGTCTGGGGATATGTGACATTCAATAAGACCTTGTCATTAGGGGCATTAGGGGCTGTTGGTCACGCTGGGGGGGGGGGGTGCTGACATAAGCTGACACTGACTGTTCGATTTTACTGCGAATTTGCACGTTTTAAGCAAATTTTAAACATTTGTGTATTTTAATTGTGCTAACTTTTAAATTGTGCAGGACCCTTGGGAAGCATCCCGCTAGCGCTCGTAGCGCTTTACTTTCACCCTACCTGCCGTTATCCCCCTCGCCCAGCCGATTTAGGGGCTGGGGCGAGAGACGGCCGCCATCTTGGGGTAAGGCAGGGCAGCGCGCTAGTCGCTGGCTGACTCCTGCCCTCCTCTGCTACCTATAAATGTGTACCATGGGCAGACGGCGCAGCGGGCTGGCGCAGCGGGCGCGCCGGAAGCGCGCCAAAGTCACGCCAAAGTCCAGCCCGTCTGCGCCCGTCCGCGACGGTACGGGGCCAGGGAATACAATCCCTGCTCGATCCTCCAGTACCGTACCCTACACAAGTAAGATTCCATACACCAGTCATGAGCTGAGGAAGATCTACTATAAGTCGCCACACAACACTCACGTTTGTGCTTGTGTGGGTCCTCTAGAGACGCAGGGTCCATTTAGCTGCTACAACTGTAGATGGGAAAGCGTTCCTAAAGAAAGTCATGTGCCATTGCAGACCTTGACAACCCCGTTTAAGTGCATGTATGTGAATGTCAGATCTCTGCCCAAACACTCCACATACATTTGGGATTTTTTAAACGAACATAAGCCCGACTTGGCTTTTTTAACAGAAACATGGCTGGATGAACATAACACCCCCGATATAGTCACAGCCCTCCCTCCAGAATATAAGATCTTGAATGTGAATAGAATAAAACAAAAGGGAGGAGGTGTCGCTCTTTTATTTAGAGATTTTCTTACCTGTAAGCAAGAGACGAGTATACAAGTCGAAAGGTGTGAATCTATGGCATTCTCTGTGTCCCTGAATACTAATGTATTATTTGGAGGAGTACTAATCTATAACCCTCCTGGTTGTACATTGAACTTTAGTACACAACTACTGGAGCAAATGATGCCAGTTTGTTTGACGAACAAAAATATCCTCCTCCTTGGAGATTTCAACGTACATTTTGATAAATGTAACAACCCCTTAACAAAACAACTAGTTGAAGATATGGAAATCTTGCAGATATCTCAAAGAGTCAACCAACCTACACACTTGGCAGGTCACATACTGGACTTGATATTTTCTAATATAGACTCTATTGACATTAACTCCGTAACATCTCTGCTATGGACAGATCATCATATGATCACTTTCTGTATCAATTTACCCACTATATTTCTATTTAGGGAGTTTTGTAAAGCGCATGGTGACGCAACAACGGCGTGTCCCCGCGCTAAGGAGCTACTTTCATTACTGGACCCTACAGAAACGGCGCATCAACTAAGCAAATAGAGCAGTTTTGAGTTTAGCTCTAAAGACTGATTCAGATGGCTCAAGTCGAAGCGCCGTAGGCAGCTTGTTCCATCTAGCGGCTGCAAGGCATCTGAAAGATCTTCCCCCCATCCGCGCTCTGGACACCTTAGGAACCGCCAGGAGTCCAGAACCGGAAGATCTCAGGGAGCGGGGAGGCTCATAAGGTGTCAAAAGTTCTTGTAAAGGGAGAGGGGATCTCCCATTGATGATCCGATGGCATGTGCAAAGTGCTTTAAATTCTACCCTGCTTCTGACTGGAAGCCAGTGCAGAGAACGGAGAGCCGCTGCAGAAGCAGCTCTTCTGGGTAGTCTAAGCACCAGTCGGGCAGCGGCGTTCTGTAGGACCTGTAAGCGGTTAAGATTCTTCTCCAGGGTGCCCAAATAGAGAAGGTTGCCATAGTCCATCCTTGATGTGACTAGTGCATGTACCAAGGTCTGTCGGGCTTGCACAGGCAAGAACTTCAGCGTCTTCCTAAGGCTTTTAAGAATCCCAAAGCAAAGTCCGACCACCTGGTTGATCTGAGGGCTAAAGGTGAGGGCTGCATCAAACCAGATGCCCAGATTCCTCGCTTTTTGGCACGGAATGGGTGTTGGGCCCAGGGAGGATGGCCACCATGCCGACGTCCACGCAGACTGGCAGCCCCCCACGACCAGCACCTCGGTCTTGCCCCCGTTGAGCTTGAGGCAATTGGCGGACATCCAGGCAGCAAGGTCTTGCATGCATGCTCTGAAGGTGTCCGCCGAAAGACCGGGTGCACGCGATAGGGAGATAACCAGCTGCGTGTCGTCGGCATACGACACCAAGCTGAGGCCGTGACTCTCTACTAAGGTGGCAATCGGAGCGACATAAAGATTGAAAAGTGTTGGACTCAGGGAGGAGCCCTGCGGCACCCCCTGGTCCAAAGAAATTCGCTCCGAGTAGTAGTCACCCTGCCTCACTTGGAAACCTCGGCCAGTGAGAAATGAATAAATCCACTTCAACGCCGCTCCTTTCACCCCGATCTTGTCCAGACACTGTAACAAGATGGAGTGTGCTACAGTGTCGAACGCAGCGCTAAGGTCTAATAGAATTAGCGCCATTGTTTGTCCCTCGTCAGCACCCTGCCTGAGGGCTTCGGTGGCCCTCAGAAGGGCGGACTCGGTCGAATGACGGGGCCGAAACCCAAATTGGGTAGGATGAAGATGGTTGCCTTCCTCCATGTATGCCATTAGCTGTTTATTTGCCACCTTCTCCGCTACTTTGGAGAGATAGGGCAGCAAGGAGATGGGGCGTAGATTGTCCAAGTTCTCGAAACTAATATTGGGCTTCTTACGGAGGGGGAGCACCACCGCCTGTTTCCAATCATCAGGTACTGAACTGGACCGGAAGGAAACATCCAGCACATGCCTGATGTAGGGTTCCAGGGTCTCCAGACTGTCACTCAATCTTTTAGGGGGTGCGGGATCTCGAGGGGAGCCTGATTTAACAGACTTACAGATTTTAATTAGCTCTTCCGGTAAAGGGGTGATAAAGTTAAGTAGCCGATTACGATCATCTCCCTCTACTGCTAAGTCTATTGGCTCTTCCGCTGCACAGGGTATTTCGGGGAAGGCGGCGTAGATTTTCGACACTTTGTCTCCGAAATAAGTAGCGATGCGGTTGCATGCTGCTACTGAGTGATCTTTATCTAGACTTGCAGCTTTGGGGGTGGCTAGAGACTTATATATGCTAAACAGTTCCTTAGCAGAATTCTCTGCCCTCTGGATTCTGTCTGCATAGTATGTGGCCTTTTCAATACGGATTCTGTTATGATAGAAGCGTCTCTTGATAAGGTAGACTTCCTTCATCGAACCCTCATATGCCACTCTCCATTGTCTCTCTGCCCGCTTGCAGTCCCTTTTGGCGAGACGCAATGCCTCGCTGAACCAGGGAGCAGTTATCTGTCTGCGGGCACCTTTATTAAGCCGACCCAATGGGGCTGTACAGTCCAGAGCGGCTATAATACGATCATTAAGCAACTTGTTTGCTGATGTCACATCCTTACCTCCTGGAGGTCCTTCCGCAATGAGAGCCCTATTAAACTCTAGCAAGGAAAATGTTGCCCACCTTCGACAAGGGTAATTGAGAGGGGCGGAAGCATGACCCTTATATTTAGGCAGGTGAATGACAAACGGGACAAGGAAGTGATCTGTCCAGGGCAGGGGCTCTGGAGGTGCAGCCAGGACATCCCCCCAGTTAGCAAATATAGGATCTAACAAATGCCCACATACATACATACGCGAACATCGGGACCTAGTGTAACAAATACGAGTAGCTGGAAAAACTTTTCAATAGATAACTTCAAACAACACTTTTCACACCCAAATGTAGCAGTTTCTGACATTCATGAAGAAATTGAGTCACTTCACACAAACATTAAGACTGCTCTTGAGTTCTGTTCCACCGTACGTGTTCATCACGGACCAGAGATGAAATCTCTAAAGAGAAAATGTACCTCTCTGGAACATAAATGGAGACTAGGCAAATCTGACGAGACTAGAAGCGCATATAAACAAGCGCTAGTACTCTATAACAAAGCAATTAAGAAGGCAAAAAAGGAGTACTTTACACGCAGAATAACTGAAAATAAAAATTCCACCAAGGAACGTTTCAAAATTGTTGGGGAACTATGCAATCCAACAAATCTCTCAGTAAAACTTACTCCAACACAGGAGAACTGCAATAAATTAAATGATTTCTTCTGTGAGAAAATTGATAATATCTACGCCTCCTTCTCTAATTGCACGCCAGAAATTATCGAGAACAATGTGCTAACTACGACTCAAGTTACTTGTACAGGTTTTGGCCCATTCTCAGAAGCTGAGGTGGGCAAAGCCATGCTTGAAGTCAAGTCAGGATCCCCACTAGATCCATGTCCACACCACATTTACTCTCAGCTAACCCCTGTAATTTGCCCTGCCGTAACGAAAGTTCTGAATCTTTCCTTATGCTCTGCTACATTCCCAAGATCCTGGAAGCAGGCCCTAGTTACTCCGCTAGTAAAAAAGGCAGGACTAGATGTTAATAATCCTGCCAACTACCGGCCAATATCCCAGTACTATTGGACCATTCCCAGACGGGTTTCAGGGTGAACAACAGCACCGAAACAACACTTTTGGCGGTGACGGATAACATTAGGGCCCAGGTAGATCAAGGTAAGACAGTCGTTCTGATACTCCTTGATTTATCAGCGGCTTTTGATACCGTTCCACACGACCAATTACTGAAAGCCCTGGAAGGGAAAGGTATACGAGACAAGGCATTGGGATGGCTAAAATCTTTTCTGGAGGAACGAACACAATCAGTGTGTTTGGGTGACTTCATCTCTCCCCCGCGAAACATTAAATATGGGGTTCCCCAGGCGGCCTCACTCAGTCCAACTTTGTTTAATGTTTTCGTTTCCTCATTGGCAGCCATTGGAAGACGCTGGGGTGTCGAAATGTGTTCTTATGCTGACGACACCCAGTTAATGGTTACCATTGATGAAAAGGATGATCCTAAAACCCAACTGATAAACTGCCTGACTGAACTGGCCAACTGGATGCAAGAGCATTGTCTGAGATTAAATGCAGACAAGTCAGAAATCCTCTTGTTTGGCAAAAATCCCCAGCTCTGGGATAACAGCTGGTGGCCAAGCAACCTGGGGTTGCCTCCGAATCCCACCCCAAAAGCAAAAAACCTGGGAGTGGTATTGGACAGTGCTCTGTCCATGAAATCACATGTCTCCACTGTCTGCGGCAAAAGCTTTGCATTGCTGAAAATGCTCAGACGAGTTTTCCCCTGGATCCCGACTGAATGCAGGAAAACTCTGGTTCAGTCATTGCTGATGAGCAGACTGGACTATGGCAACTCACTGTTTGTCGGGATGGCAGACTATCTCTTTTCCAAACTGCAGATGGTACAAAATGCCGCGGCAAAGGCTGTCTGTAATAAAAAGAAATTTGATTCGGCTAAAAGTTGCTTGCGAGAGCTTCATTGGCTCCCGATGCGACAAAGAGCAAATTTTAAATTACTATGTATCACACACAAGGTGCTATATAACGCAGGCCCTACCATTTTACATAACAAAGTTGAATTCCACAGACCACCGAGGAACCTCCGATCCAGTACATTAGGAAGAGCCACCACCACCCGGGTGAAGACTGTCAGGATGGGAGAGCGAGCCTTCTCGCATCTGGCGGCTACTAAGTGGAATGAACTTCCTCCCAGTCTTAGACTGACAGATGACCTTCTGTCTTTTAGGAAACAACTAAAGACACTACTCTTCCCTAAATTAGAATAAATCATCACTCAGTGTGGTCATCGTCCCTCTCAGCATCCAACTTTAGCGCCGTGATATCCTACTCAGGATGATTGTTAGCGCTCTATAAATAAATTAAATACAAATGCAACAATAGGATGGTTCACTACTTCCTGGAAGAGAAACCTGTTTGATAAGACACTCTCTTGTGCAAGTTGATCCCATGACTCTCTCTTACGTTAATATTTCCACTCCTTGATGGCCAAAGCATAGCTCTTGTGGCATGCCGTGGAGCAATTAATGTCAATTCATCTGTTTTTGGTCTAACACTTGATTGGACCAGGATATGGTAGCCATTGGCTGATTTCTATGCAGCCAGTATTTCCTATTTTGTAAGAGGCGGCCTCTAGATAGATGTCAGATACTATACAGCAGGTTGAGAGGAAAAGCCTTTGGTACCACCATTTTAACCCGTGACCTTGATAAATGGCTATAAATAAATGATTCAAAACCAAAGGGGGTGATGGACGGCGTGTTGAACAATACAAGCACTCACCCCAAGTCAACTGATCAGGGTTTAATTCATCATCATTCTTTAGCTGGTGAGCAAAAGTATGATGTATTTAACCCAGATCTCTTTTTTTTGTAGAGTTTTATATAGCGCGAACTAGAACCGAACCGAATCAGTTATCAGAGCGCTTTACATAGCACCAGTTACGTTACAAGAGGACACACTTTCATTTTAGGCACGGGGAGATTAAGTGATTTGCCCAGAATCACAGGGGGTTTTTGGCATCGTTACCGAGACTCGAACCCAGATTCCCAGGTCCGAGGTCGAGCGCCTTAGCCGTTAGGCCAACCCCTCTCTCTTGACTGGGGGTGAATGTTTTGATTTGTTCTACATTCCGTCCATTATTTGTGTGTCTTTTAAATAAATGATTGGCAAGTTCAGCATTTCGAGGGACCCCTCGCTTTGTGTCTAATCTAATGTTAGATGCAAAGGGTTAGGGTCACTCTGCTCACTCCATATAACCTTAAAGTTCCTTACAAATTGTACTAAATTTGCAGACACAAATATGTAATTAATACGACTAGTATACCCTCTTACTCTGAAGGTTGAAATGCAACTTAGGGAATCTTCCTCGCTGTCCCGAGCAAAAGTAACAACAAAGTTATATTCCGCTATAATAGAGTTAAGTATATCTATTTAAGTTGTGTCCTCTATGTGTAGCACAGTATCGGTAAGTAGGTCATGACTAAGATCTTTCTTATGACAGGAATCGGTGCATAAATGTATATTAAAGTCAGCTAGTAACACAATGGAAGGTGAGTTATGTCATCTTAACATAGAGGGGTCGATTACGATTCGGGAAAAAAACCGTCCGTACGATTTGTATCCAGAGCCCTCTCCGTACGAATCGTACCCGTCCGTCCGAGTCGCGAAGTACGATCCGAATTCCGTGAATCCGTCCGAATCGTCGCGATCTGTACGTATTGCAAGGCTGAAACCGTGAACCGTACGACTCGTACACATACCGTATGACTCGTACACATGCCGTACGACCCGACGAGTACAATCCAGACCGGGGTATGAGGACGCGATTCGTACGGTCCACGTCAGGTAAGGGCGAGTCGTACGGAAAAGCACACAAACACATACACACCGTACGGTCCGTACCCCCCATAATCGCAGGGGTACGCACCGTACCCCTGCGATCATGGGGTGTACGAGCCGTACCCCCATTGTACGATCGGTGTACGAGCCGTACCCCCATTGTACGATCGGTGTTCGAGCCGTACCCCCATCGTACACCGATCGTACAATGGGGGTACGGCTCGTACACCGATCGTACAATGGGGGGTACGGCTCGTACACCGATCGTACACTGGGGGTACGGCTCGTACACCGATCGTACATGGGGTACGGCTCGTACACCGATCGTACATGGGGTACGGCTCGTACACCGAGGCGTGAACTCTGCTTTTACAGCTGTTTTCAGCTCCCGTAGAAAAAGGGTCGTATGGTGCGTACCCGACACGTATCGAACTTGCTGGGTTGTAAAAACCAGCCGCGAACCGTACAAATGTCGCGTACAGCGGGTTCCGAGGGAGAATCGTACGGAGATTAGAGTCGTACGGTGTCTTGTACGACTCGTACGGAGTACTGCTCCTGGTACGAATCGTACTTCGTCGTAAGTACGGGACGTTTACAGGTACGATTCGTACGGGGAAAAAACGCTCCGTACGACGATTCGGAGCGCTTTTTACCGGATCGGAATCGACCCCAGAGTGTTCCAGAAACACCTTCAAGGTAAACAGGTGCCCAGCATTTCTTTGGGAGGAAGGAGAAAAAATATATTAGGAACCTTGTGGAAAATGCATTTTACCACTTACATACATGGTGAACCAGTGTATACCTGGGTGGGCTTACAAAGATAAAAGAATGATAGGCCCACCCTTTGCTCTCCCATGGTGGTGGGAATGACAAGAGAGAAAAATGATATAAAGCCATCCACAAGTGCAAGTTGTTATCCATGTTTATTGTCACCAAATAACATTGAAACTCTTAATGAAGCAAAGCCATGTCAAATTACATTTCTTATTCCTCAGACCAGATATAGCCGAATGCAGGAACTCTACTGGTTTGTCTTTTTTCTTTGGGGATGCAGAACAAGCTGCAATTAACACTGAGTGGTACATAGTTGGTTCACCAGTGGATGCATGCAGTCAATCACTGCTAACAACTAAACTGAGGGATTTAAATCTATTAAATGTCTGGGGAGGAGAGCATAGTAATCCCATAAGAAGCCAACCATGTGCTTGTTCCCACAGATTCCTGAGGTCAAAGTTTGGGCGAGGGGGGCCCTAAGCAAGGCCCTGAATTGTTAATGAAGTGCCCTTTGCCTGGCCTAACTGGGACATAAGTCGGCCTGCTATTTCTGGTAGATAGAAACTAATTATCACCATCCAAAGATTTTACACCATTTCCCTACCACAATGTTAATATGGGAGAATAAATACTCCTCCCCTGCCACTTGCACCTGTGCAGTACTTTATTTTTGCGGTACAAAAGGGGGTGGTGATGGACGGAGCATCTGAATCAATCAAACACTCACACCCAGTCAAAAGATCTGGGTTTAATCCATCACCGTTCTTTAGCCCACTCTGCCACCCCAGTTCAGAAATGGCTATATGCAAATCAGTCCGACCCTGTGCCTCATGGGAACAGTCCAGCTTGAACTGCCAAGCCATGTCTTCCCTGGACCGGAAACAAGCTGCCGAGGACCGGTTTCTTGCATTCCAGCAGTCTTCAGCCCGGCTTGCTTGAATCCAGTGGCAAAGTGAGCAAGGGACTCACGTCTGAGCATACCCTGCCACACTTATGGCGGCCAAAAGCAGCACAAAAGGGGGTGGTGATGGATGGAGCATCTGAATCAATCAAACACTCACACCCAGTCAAAAGATCTGGGTTTAATCCATCACCGTTCTTTAGCCCACTCTGCCACCCCAGTTCAGACATGGCAATATGCAAATCAGTCTGACCCTGTGCCTCATGGGAACAGTCCAGCCCGAAACTGCCAAGCCATGTCTTCCCTGGACCGGAAACAAGCTTTTGAGCTGGTGTATGGTTTCCCTTACACCCTCTATGCCTTAATGGGGGAACTATCGCAAGGATAGCTTCTAAAGGTGTTGATTCCAGTCGAAGACTCAAACTGTTCTTATGAACAATACGGATCACTGACATAATATCGAGGGACATAATATCGACTATCAAAAATATCGGCGACAAAATATCGACAGACAGAATATCGACTTTGTATCTAGAAACAGGTAAGTACAAAAATATTGAGTAAAAAATATCGTTTACAAAAATATAGTTTATAAAAATATCGACTTTATTAAAAACAATGTTAAATTAAAATAATATTAAAAATAATTACTAAAATATACTTAAAAATACTTGAATTACCTTGTAATAATTAAATAAATTAATGAAAGTTATAAAAAAAATGTACAATCATATTTGTTAAAACATATATATATATAGTAACATAATATAATTAAATAATATCTAATATTATTACCGTAGCATAGCAGAAGTGTAAAAATTACTATTCCTACTCCAGAGAGTGCAACAGTAGGGAAAGCGTTGGATAGCGTAGGGGTAGAAATTACTATTCCCACTCCAGAGAGAGCAACAGTAGGCAAAGCGTTGGATAGCGTAGGGGTACAAATTACTATTCTCACTCCAGTGAGTGCAACAGTAGAGAAAGCGTTGGATAGCTTAGGGGTAAAAATTACTATTCCCACTCCAGTGGGTGCAACAGTAGGGAAAGCGTTGTATAGTGTAGGGGTAAAAATTACTATTCCAACTCCAGTGGGTGCAACAGTAGGGAAAGCGTTGGATAGCGTAGGGGTAGAATTTACTATTCCCACTCCAGTGGGTGCAACAGTAGGGAAAGCATTGGATAGCGTAGGGGTAAAAATTACTATTCCCACTCCAGTGAGTGCAACAGTAGGGAAAGAGTTGGATAGTGTAGGGGTAAAAATTACTATTCCCACTCCAGTGGGTGCAACAGTAGGGAAAGAGTTGGATAGCGTAGGGGTACAAATTACTATTCCCACTCCAAAGAGTGCAACAGTAGGGAAAGCGTTGGATAGCGTAGGGGTAACAATTACTATTCCCACTCCAGAGAATGCAACAGTAGGGAAAGTAAATACTTCTTATATTATTTAAAAACAGTATAAATTAATGTCTATAAAAATGTATTAAAAGTAATTACCAAATTAATATAATATAATAATTAATCAATTAAAATTACAAATTACAATACATTTTTACTATTAGTTACCTATTCAAAATAATTACAAATAAACAATTATTATTATTAACAATTAAAGATTAATTAACAATTAATTCAAATTTAAAATAATTAAATACATTGAATTATTTAATTAATTATGAATAAATTACTTCCCACCCTATTCCCCTATAAACTCAGAACCCGCTACAGAAAATAAATTAGTAAAATTAATATAATTAGCAATTAATCAATTAAAAAAAAAATTGGCATTTAAAATTCAATTAATTGCCCATAAAAAATAATTAACAATTAATTCTAAAAAATACCAATAAATATTTTTACATATTTATTTAATTATAAATAAATTACTTCCCACCCAATTCCCCTATAAACCCACAACCCGCTACAGAAAATAAATTAGTAAAATTAACATAATTACCAATTAATCAATTAATTAAAATTAATTGCCAATTAAAAATTAATTAATTACCAAATATAAATTAATTAACAATTAATTAAAAATGAATACCAATATATAAATTTACATATTTAATTAATTATAATTAAATTACTTCCCATCCTATTCCCCTATAAACCCACAACCCGCTACAGAATTAAATTACGCAAAAATTAAAAAACCAAAATTCATTAATTAAAATTAATTATAACATAAATACACACTTTTCACACATATAATAACATAACAAACACTATAAAAAATTCGATATTATTAAAAATTCGATAATTTTAATAACCTATATTATATACTTCGATATTTTAACTTTCTATATTTTTAACATTCGATATTACATTACTTACCTTCAAAACGATATTTTTGATGTCTATATTCTGTCCATTCGATATTTTGTCCAGCCTATATTTTGTACTCGATATTATGTCCATTCGATATTTTGTAGTCAATATTATGTCTGTTTGCCAACAAGACGGTGGTGTGATGTATAATGGGATGATTCCCTCTTTAAGCTAGTGTGTCCTAAATGGGTCGCTTCTGCTAGGATGAGAGATCGTAACTATCCAAATCAAAATGATTTCGACTGTCTACCTCAAATAAATCAATGTTATGTGAGGGCCCACCTGGCTTCAGAAAAGACCTCGGGCCCTCATTTATTTTAACTTATCGAGAACTCCCAGAAGTTCCTTTGAGTATATATCCTGGAGCTGTGACAGTCTCCTCTATAATGTCTCAGTCCCCTGATTCAGTGAAGGTGCACAACTCCTTAACTGCCGATTTTGACTTTTCCAAAATAAGATGGTTCAAGTTACCTATTTTGGACTCTAGCATGTTAGGCCTATTAACAAAACCATCAACTGTTCTCTCTAAAAACTTCAGTGCTGTCAGTTTTACTTTTAATTCCCAAGTCTTTGTTATTGTTTTTACCATTGGGTTGTTCACGATCTGTCGGTGAGGCCACAAGACTACTGTGCACATTTGCCACTGTTATCAATGAGGAGGAACCTTCCGCCAGTGAGGCCTCCATGTCAGCTTTGTTATGCAGCTCAGAGTCACCAACAAGCAGGTTAATCTCTTCTCCTCCATCTCAGGTATCAGTTGGTCCTGAGATTGATAATACCCCACCTCAAATTCCTCTGCCACATACATAATTTCTTAATGTAAAGCCCCCACAGTGGAGGTTACAAAAAGATTATTGAAGGCCCTTTTTGAGTTCCCCTAGAAACAAAGGAGCGAGCGAGGTGTGGGTGGGGGGGTTACCCTTATCTTTCTCAAATTCCTCAATGAAAAGGTGAAAGGAGTGTGGCTCAGCCCAGGCTCTTCTAGACTCTGATAGGCACAGATGGGCCTGCTCTTGGCCCAGTCTTCGCCTGAGTCTCTACCGGGTGAGCCCAATGCATAGCAGTAGCAGGAATTGTAGGCATTGGAGGTAGGGTGGGCGGAATTTTTAATTCTGCTGGCAGAATTGGAGGAATTTAGTAATTCCACGTTACTTTTGTAACACGGAATTACTAACAAATATCACCGCTCTGCCAACGGAATTAATCATTTAGCACTAAACAGTTGCGTGAGATCATGCACTCATGATGCAAATACGGATGGGTGGCTCTGGGAGGTACTTCATCCAATAGAAGCTGCTGCATGGCAGAGTACAATAAAAGTAAAAATGCCTTATAAGAGCGATAGTGCTTATTACTCACATACTGTCTTAACTGCCCCGTATATTGCAGTTTCAATGGCAGACAAACAGAGAAATAGATACACTGGAAGCATCCTTATATTGGAATCATTAAAGCCTGGCTAGAGAGAGCAGGACGGGAAGAGCAGATTCTAAATATTGTGCATTTAGCATGCTGACTATCAGGGCCCCACAGCCAATGAGCAACTGGCAATCATTTCCCCAGCCATTCCAAAGCCAGAATACAGTCTCCAACCACAACCAATAAAGCTAATTCACTAAAGCTCTCTAGTCAATCCAATGACAACAGTTCTGCCAAACGATCCAAGATTATCACACTTCCACAGTCCAAATAACAATATTTTTCCTTATACTTAATTGGCTGTGGACACCTAGGTTACATAAGCTTTGGCCCGTTTTCTCAGTGATTACAGGACAAAGACATCCATTAAAGAAGTGATAACAGACTGTCCACTGAAATTCTAAAATGTTCGTGACGTTAGGAGTTGGGTACTGAAAGTAAAGCCCCACGTATGTATCCCTCTGTTCACCACCAATCCTTATGACCAAGATGTGGGTAAGTGCTGCCTATACAAGAGGGGGTTTTGCTCCATCCCCACCCAGATGTCCTATAGTGTCTGTCATTCCATGTGATTCTCCCATCAACTTGTGATTGTCAGGAAGCATATTTGCGGACTTGCCAGTGAGAGAAGGACATGTAACTGCTGTAGTTTACAATTCACTTTCGACTCAAACTACTTTTACCTATTTTTATTTGTATAATTTGCACATTGCTAACTTTCAGAAGATGGTACTTCTTACTTGTACCTCATAACCCTATATGGAAGGCCTTTCCTTAAGGGATGCATGCAAATTCTAACTTCATCATAGATATGGGGATAGAATATGCATTATTCTCATTTACCTTGCTTTGATCCATTTAGAGTGCACACAATCTGGTTTGTTTTTCCTTCGCTTTTCAGATGGCAGATGAAAAGCTCATATTACAGCATCTGGAGGTACTGCCAAGGTTCTTTGCATGGGCTGTGAGCTGGTTTTCCTATGACTGCAGTGGTGAGCGGGGTAGACTATCTTCTGTAATAGTGTTTGTTTCCTCTGGAATACCAACTCAGGCCTCTTTTAGATGAGTCCTTTTGAGTAGTTATATGGACCCACATGGGCCTCCCCATTTCCCCAGGTGTGCTTTTATTCAGAAGGTCTTCAGGCTGCCAACTTTGAGGGCTGCCTGATGAATACTATCATACGAGGGATAAAACCTGGAACGCATCACCGTCGGTGTTGGATACCAAAAATCGGTGCTCCCTCCTCTGTCCTTGGTGGTTAAAATGCAGGATAATACAAAGACAATCCTGCAGAAGCTTTCGAAGCAAGAATTTAACAGCAAATTAGACAGCTACACTCAATGACGAATGGGGAGCTTCAACTCATCACAGCATCAGGAAGTAAGTTTCACTTATGTAAGGGGGAGACGTCATCATTAATAGAGCCAGAAATACAAAATGATGGATTCAAATCAGACAAAACAATTCTACATCATGCAAATGATTCTGAAAGTGAATCTGTTTTAAATTCCCATCAGAAAATGTGAATTCAGTTTCATGTGTAGTTTTGCGTAGGTGACCCAGACCAATCATTCAGTACATGTCCCATTTTTTTTAATACTGTCCTGATGACCATTAACTGCTATAATAAATTCATGTCCTGGTTTTTGCTGCTTTCATTAATTACATTAGTGTGTGATTACACTTCTACCGGTCCTTTCACCATACTGTATCTTGTATTTCAGTACTTTGTAGAGCTGCATTCTGTGCTGCCTTGCCTCCTGCAAGTAGCATAGCAGGTTTTAATGTGGGGTCAAATTTCATTACTCAGAGCCCATCAGCATGTCTCTGTGAATCGAGGCTTCAGGGAAGGAGTATTATTTAGGGGTGGGCGGAACTTTACAGAATCTCATTGAGTTTTTATTTAAAACTCTGGAAGTTCTGCCCACCCCTACATTGGAGTCCAGCTGCCCCACAGCAATTAGCAGCAACAGTAGTGGCAATGGTTTCCCATACCACGGGCTTTAGCAGATCGATTTATGCCCCCGAGTCATGCCTTTTTCCTCGCCTCCCTCCTTAGTAGCAGGGAATTGTGGGTATATGAGTCCAGCTGCCCAGTAGATTTAAGCTGCATACAGTGGAGGCAATGGTGTACCACTATGAGTTACATAATTGTTACTTTTTCAAACCAAAAATAAAAAGAACATTTAAGTAATGCTTTCAATATAACCTAACAGCATTTATAATGCTCGCTTACTAGTCAGTCAAATTTGAGAAATTTCAGCATTCTTGAAATCAATCCATGTTTCCTCAACTCCTTCCAAATATGGTGGGAGGAGTAGAAAACAAATACTAAATACCCGCATCTAATAATGTCCCATCTGAGGGCTTTCCTAAAGCAGGAGATCATCATCAGAGGTGGATCTTACCTGCGATAAGCAGTTAAGAAATACTGTGATGGATTTCAGGGACACTGATTGTGAAAGGTGGCAGATTCTGTTGGGGGTGTACCTCAGCATCAAATTAACAAAGAGGGATCAAAGAAGGGCTTGGAAGATTTAAAACCACAACCACATACACTCATAAATGTGTACATGAAATAAATCATTTGATGATCTTACTTTAAGGAATCAGTCACCAGAGGTTGTGGCAGTTGTACAATCATTAATTGATCATTCTGTGTTTCCTCCTTGTTGACCAGTATCACTCCTTGCAGGCAGTCGATCTGCCCTGCTACTGTACAGTTTGTTAATGATGGAAATAGAGTACATCACAAGAAAGGTTGTAATTTCAGGTAATATTGTTGAGATTAAATTAAATGGAAGGGAAGGTAGAAGGTTGAGATATGGATGACAGTTATCCACCTGAACTAGACATACATAGCACACCTGCCATAAAAGAAGATATTTGTTCAGGACTCTTGTGCATTATATTTTAGGGCCTCATTACGAGTCTGGAGGTCCGAGGACTGCCAGACTCATGGGGGCACACTGGTAGCAGTCTTCGGACCACCCTATTACAACCAGGGCAGTCGACCTGCCCTGGGCCCACTGCAACTGCCGGGGATCACAGATCCCTGGTCTTGAGGCAGCAATATGCTTGGTTGCACCACTGCAGCCTTACCAAGCATATTACTAGATTCCTCACCACCAAACTTTTCAGTGTGACCGCCATAAAAAGTGTGATGGTGAGAAAACATAGGGGGTTTGCCTGTGCGCCATGGAGTGCATGCAGGGGGGCACATATTGGTGCTCCTGTGCATGCAGCCCAGTACCTGCACGGCATGGACTGCAGCAGTCCCTGCTGTGCAGGTACTGATTTTGATGTTCCCTTGGTGGTGCCTATTCAAAAGGCACCTCCATGATAATGCCAAAGACCCGCCCACCAGACAGGCAAAAACTCTAAATCTGGCAGGCGGTTCAACCACGGGTTTGGCAGTGCAGGAGCGAGGCGGTTCCGCTCCTGCACCGCCAAACTAGTGATGAGGT
Organism: Lissotriton helveticus; assembly: GCF_964261635.1. Taxonomy (NCBI): domain Eukaryota; kingdom Metazoa; phylum Chordata; class Amphibia; order Caudata; family Salamandridae; genus Lissotriton; species Lissotriton helveticus. The sequence goes on along the minus strand of NC_136061.1, from coordinate 1,700,573,453 downwards.
CGGTAATTTTTTCATTTTCTTTCTAATAATTAGTTGATTATCCAACAGACAAACTACAAATTACCTGTAGATACTCACAAGAAAAAAGTAGAGGACAACCTTAGCACAATTATATTGCATTCATTAAATATTATAAGTGAGATTAACTTACTTTAAGTTGGTAGGTTTTCAAAAATTCCTATTGTTTTCAAAAAATATTAATTCTCCTATCTGACATTAGAGGTCGGAGCAGTGCCATTCCACAATGAATATCCAGCAAAACTACAGCAAGGATTTGAGTGCATTATATGGTATGGATGTAGGACCTTCTCCTGTTATACACGTGCTGAAACTGTCTTGGTTTCAGTCAGGCTTATTTGAACAACCTTAAACTCGTCCCTGGGAGATCTGGCTTTCAAGCAATAAGGTTTGAGCAAAGAAACTTAGTGTAAAGCATTAAACAGCGCCAAACAATGCAGTAAGAAAGCCACACAACACGAAAGAAACACAACACCAATTTATAAAAATAGATCATATTTTGATGCATTTTTAGAGCCTTTGATTATCAAAATCCACTGGAGGGTTAAGTAGATACAGATTTCTAAAGGTTTTGTCTCTTTAAATATCAACTTCAAACAAGCATGGTCAACAAAATGTTTGGAACCTTTGCAAAAGTTTGTAAAAATTAGTTTGGCTACTCTGGCAGGACTTGGATGACCAAATTTGACAGTATGAAGACCTGGGGGGCCAGTGTGGTAGACTTGGACAGTACGTTGACCATAAGAACATTTTTCCGTATAGTTCTAAACTTTACAGCATGACCGCCATAGTCTCTAATGCAGTGGTCGTGGTGCTGGGCATACAGGATGAAAATATGCTCACAGATGCTCCAGTTGCTGTTCAATCAACGGGGGGGTCCTTTGTGGTGATTCCTCCATCCATAGGTAATGTGGGGTGACTTTGGCCATGGAGGTTGGAGTCCCATAAATCCTCTTCTTCTTTAGAAGGCCAGCTGCAGCTGGGCTACTTGTCTTCAAACACAGTGGTTGGAGAAAAATCCTTTATTGGAGGATAGTGTCACTATTGGGTGACCAATTCAGATGATAGGCCCAGGTACATCTGACTTAGCTGCTACTTTTCACCATCGAAGATCAGTCTCCCGGGGCACCCAGCGGCAATCAGCGGTGGGTTCATGGAAGTGGCTACCAACTTGAGGATTTGGGTTTCTTCAGCTCATTTGTCCCTGGTGCTGGTTCCAGGTTTTCAGCCAACCGATCCTTGGAGTCCCTGCTTTGGTCTGTGGCTGGGCTATTACTTTTCCCCATGACAGGAGCCAAAGGCACAGTTCTAACTTTGATAGACAAAAAGTGCAGCAGGTACAGTCCAGCAGATGGTGCATCATCTCTTTGAGCAGTCCAGGGTAAGCAGGGCAGTCCATCTTCGGTCCTCATTTGATCAGAGGTTCACAGTGTCATATTTATCCCAGGATAGTGCCAAGAGCGGGACACACTGTCACTAGCAAATGGGCTACTAATTCCCCTCCCTACTGGGGATGACTTTCCAGCAATGTGTGGCACCTTAAAATCCCAGAGTGCACTATTCTGCCAACTTCTAAGATGTTGGCACTCTGCTTTGGCTGTTAGGAGCGTGGTAGTCCACCCTAGAGTTGTGCCTACCTGTGGGCTACTCACCCATGGGAAAAGCAGATAGGGCACTGGTCTTCCCACTCCGGCCCTGCCTCTAGCTTGTCTACCTAAACAAATGCCTGCCCCTTGGAAGTGCTAGTGCCATTTAACCATCAAAGGTGGCTTTGCGTTTGAAGCTCATCTTTTGGACTAACATCAAGTGGCTTCCTACAAGGGGGCAGTGACACCTAATTCTGCAGCAGGCTTCTATTGTTTTCGAGTCCCAGAGTCATTCAAACTATTCCCCAGGTAGGCAGAATCTTGTCTGGTGCAAGTACCATGTGAGGCTACTGGACCAGCTCGGTCATAGAGTGGCAACTTTCTAAAAGTTGTTTTAATTGAATAATGACATTAAATTCAACCCGGGCATCAGGTCAGGTTTAATGCCACAATTAATTTGATACCACATACCCACTTAGGTGGTCCTATTCAGAAGTTAGGCAGGCTGGGGTGCCAGCCTGCACCCCTGTAGTAAATAATGAGGCTACTAACTACCACAGCAAAATGTCAATTTGAGGTGTTTTGCTGCAAGTATATATATACATACATGCCTCACTTAATAATAGACAGATCCCTGCCTTAGGACTCTTTAGGTCTTCCTTACGGAAGACTTGCATATGTGTTTAAGGGATGCAGTTGTTTTGCCATTGGGTTGAATGTCAAAGTTGATCTGGCAGTGTAAGCACTACCCTTCCAGTCTGCAGTGGCAGTCTGGTAGCCATGTTGTACTTTGTCACACACAGGATGGCACAATCACTGCTGCAGCCTTGGGTGGACGCTATGCCTTATGTGCCCTTGGCACTTTGCATACCATATACTAGGGACTTATAAGTAAGTCAGTACTTGCCAATTGGGGATAGCTATTTGACATACACTGTAAGGGGTTGGCACTGAGGGCTTGTTACCAGGCCTCAGTGCACTCTCAGAGTCGAAAGACCAGCAGTATCAGTCCAAAAATGTGGGGGTAAACATGCAAAAAGAGGCATTTCCCTACAACCACCCACATGTTCCCAAGAAGACCTGTTCAATGAGAAAAATGAAATGAAAGAAGCAAGGCATGTTATGATACACCACACATTTATCATTTAACTTAACCAACAAGTGACTTCAAATCGTTCAATTACAGTGCAGTATCCCAATGATTTTCAGAAGTAGTCATACAATCAGTTCTCTCGCCATCTTCAAAGTTTGCTGAGTATGGTTGGAGTGCCACATGTAGGGGCTCATTTATGAAGTAGTCATGCAGTCCATTGCAGCAAGTCACATTCCTACAATGTACTGCGTGATAGGGAAAAGCCATGATGAATGCACTGTATTTGAGGCAATAAGGGGCATTCCTGTCCTTTCACATGGAGAAGTGTGGCTCACTGGTTAGAGGCGTCAGACCCGTAAGCAGAGAACGGCCCGGGACCAGGGTTCGATTCCCGACGCGGCAGGGTCGTGGACCAGGGTCAGCGGACTCGATAATTCTCGCCTCGGTGCCTACTCTAGTCAGAAACCACACTCGGCAACTCTGGGCATCAGCTTGCCTCATCTTCACAACAACCCCCCCAGACCGCCGGGGATGCTTGGTCGCACCTTAGAGATACCCATCAGGGACCATCTCTCAGGGTGAGCCAGGACGGGTTCCCCAGCGGTCGAAGCGTGGAGATACTCCTCCGGGAGTCGATTCCTAGCGCTATATAAACCCACATGTGCTGGCGGCCTTTTGTCTGCCTGGTGCCAACACAGGCACCCTTGCACCCTGGTGCAAAGGTGCCTGTGTTTCATGCAGGATTGTTTTGGGGTACCTTCCTGCACAGAAACAATCCTGGGAGGCATAGTGCTCTTCCTATGTGTGGTGCAGAATGCAGCACACATAGAAAGATGGAGAAACAAGGAGACATGGAGGTATTTCTCATCATTATGCCTCCACAGGGAAGGCATACGATTTTGGCATATTCCCAGGTTTACAACTTGTTGTAAATCTGCGAATGCATCAACATCCATGGGAGTTGACTGGGAACACCCACACAATGCCCATGGAACATCTTCCCAGAGCAGAGTAACGCAATTCAGTGATTTGTCATGCTTTGTGTTCGTCCAGATATATGAAGCATCTCAGAGGCATGCAAAGTGGCTCTGCGTGGCTTCATAAATCTGACTTAGAAGTTAGTGTCACGCATGTACCATGATGTGTTGTGCAAACGCAATGCAAGACTCTCATAAACATCCCCCCATTTCTTTGGATGGCCTGGTGGGGTTGTCCTTTGCAATATGAACGAAATAAAGGATAGTAATGAACAGACTCTAATAAATCAGAAACTGGCAGCAGCAATTGCATAGGCATCCTTTTAAAGTAACTTTTGCAGTTGATTGGGCCATTAAATGAGATTATTCATTTGTCCTTTGATCCCGACCAGTGTCACTGTGCTAGTGGTTACTTTGGTTGAGTCAGTCTCACTGACCACTTACTTGGTAGCTACAGATTTTTTGGATGTCTGACCCTCTTTAAATCCCATGCCATTCCTCGTCATGAAATACACAATTGCGGAAGTGATGTTCTGTCTTATTCAGCTTTCAGGTAAGGAGAAATGAGAGGGCAGATCAAACTTTCACATTGCAGTGATGTACTACACCTATGAAGGAGTACCATGCGTAGTTAGTGTAGCTACACTTGGCATTACAAATGTATTCACATATGCTTCTTTTAATACTAAAAACTGTTCATGTTGTGTGGCTAATATGTTTGACTGGCACTCTTACCCACTTCACACAGGAACATTTCTAAGACAAAGGAAGGATTGTATGCTATGTTCAAGTTATAGGAAAGAACCATACTCACACTAGTCTAAAGCTGCGATCCCAAACAAATGGAGCCACTCACTGAACCAAAGCAGACATAGGCAGCCACAAAGCAGACATGACTTATGAAAATTAAAGAGCCTCAAATTTGGAACTAAATCCAAAACCTGCCCATAGGTACTTAGAGCACCATCAGCATCAGAAATGAGAATGGGAAAAACTATACAAACTCAGAAAAGTATCTGTGGCCTAGACAAGACCCTAAGCACAATGGGACCCCAGCAAGATCTTTTGAAAAACGACACTTAAATCTGAAATAATATATGTGGCCTGCACATGAACCTAAAAAAGCTAGAACCTCAGCAAGGTGTTGTAGGAAAACACAATAAAAAAAAAATGGAAAATTATCTGTTAAATACAGTCCATACATAAGGGCTCAAACACATAAGACACAAGAAAAACGTTATGAAAATAAAATTGCAACATTTTGAAAAATGTCCATAACACACCAAAGCCCCCATCCAAATCATTGGATATGCTGTAACAATTCTAGTAAATGAATCAAGGAGCACACACAGGCACACATGCAATGCATTCTAAATGACAAGGACGCCTTGAACAAGCAGAAATTAAAGAGGACAAAGGAAAGTTATTTTAACTTGTCTCCCTGTCCCCCACTCCACACGTATGTAAGACAAGGATTGCAGTGGAAATCCGCCACATTTGAAAAAACCTCTTAAACCATCCCCAAGTCCTGAGCAAACATAGGATAGCAGCAAAGATACATGGACAATTATTAAAACTGTAAAATATATTTGTAGCCTACGCTAGGGCCTAAATACACCAGCACCACCACAGCAAAAAATGCTCTGTAGAATTTAGTAAAACCAGGAATGTCATGCAAGGCCCCAACATACCACGAGTCTAGCAGAAACTTTTCAATTAATGCAGTAAAATAGTGAGCTATGTCTGTGTCATATAAATGGACCTCCACATATGAAGCCTAGCAAGGACAGGGTAAAAAGGTAGAAATGTTGGGTAAAGATATCAGCTGACCTCAAAAGTTTCTACCACAAATAGAACTACAGGAGTAACGGTAGGAAAGTTGCAAGACGTTCAAGTGAAAAACTAATGTGCTTATACACAGACTAACAAACATATTGTGACTAGTTTAAAATGAAAGAACATTGCCTTCACAAAAATCACTTCTGTGAGTCCCTGCAACGGCCTACTCTGACCTGCCTGCAGGCATTTCCAGCACTTCTACCAACAAACAAAAATAAAATAAGAAAAACACAGAAGCATGACTGTTTGCCCTAACGCTTTAACCATTAGACCATTGAACAGAAATAAATATCTTACAAAATCCTTTTTTATATTCCAAGAAAATGGAATGGATGATGAGAGAAAAAGTATGCAGTTCTGTGGGATGCTTTGCTTGCAGTATCTAAACACAAAGTAGACAGATACTCAAGATATGTGAGGGAGGAGTCTGAATGACAACACTGGGAAATTGGTACCTTATGATCAGAACAAAGTCAAGCCCTCTGTATGGTCATTTTGTGCAAAAAAAAAGACATATATATATGCATCATAGGTATGTACATTTGTCTATGTTTATGTATGTATGTTGGTATATGGTATTTTTATAGCGGGAACCTACTCAAAAAGCAGCAGAATGCTGTACATGGTCAAAGTCAAGCATACCCTCAACAAGCGATAGGAGAGGAAGCTGGGTTCTTGTGGGTTCCAGTGTTCTTCAAATAGGTAAGTCTTCAACTCTTTCCTAAATTGAAGCAGCTTTGGAGGCAGTCCTGATGGAAATGGGGCTGCTGTTGCAAATCCCGGGTGCATACACTGAAAAGGTCTGCTGTCTTGTTTTTGTTTTTTTTTGACACTTTGGAGTCTGCAGTTTGATGGTGTCCTGGGTCTGCGGTGCTGAGAACCACCAGGGATGGTTGCCTTATCTGCAAGATAAATGGGGGTGCTGTTCATGATGGTTTTGTAAATGATGCAGCTGGTTTTGAAAATGATGCGGGAGGCAAGGCAGGCCAATGGGGTTCCATCAGGACCATATTTCCTCAGACCCTTGGTGAGAATTGACACTACTTGTAGGATGCCCCAAAGTGGTGCCAGTGTAGAGCCTGGGAGGCCTTGGTGTAGGGTATTACCACCATCCAAATGTGAGAGAACTAGGGCTTAAATAGGAGTTCTGAAGTCCACTTTTGGCACAAACACTTTTACTTTCTTTAGAAGAGACAGATGGTGCCAAGTAGACTTTGTTTTATAGGCAATGTGTTCCTTGAGAATGACCAAGGTGAATACAAGATACCTAGCAAATAAAAAATCACTAAACCGAGATTTGCGCTGGATATCCACTTCCAAAAATCAAAAATTTAATTTTGAGAAATAAAAAGACTTGTGGTAGAGGAAAATACCCGTGCATTATTCGGTAAGCTGCTAGGGGAATGTTACAATAGTAACGCATGCAGCACACATTCGCTGTCAATGTGTCCTGAGAGAAAAGTATGTTCTTTTCGATAGCAATTGAGATAAGAAACTGCAAAATATGTGAAGTCCAAAAAGGCGCAATGATGATGTAAATCTACACCTATGTAACAAATATTTTGCACAACTCTTCTTGTAGCATGATACTATCTCAACTTTAAGATGTTTTGTAGTTATTGTAGCTTTGCAAAGTTATGTATATAATTCTTCTACCAACCAGAAAATATCTAATATATTGCATAAAATGTTTACTAACTCACATTAGTTGTCCTACGACAAAGAACAGCCAGCTTAGTCTCAATGGAAAATGCCACTGTGTTGATCCCAAGTGATATATTTAGCACATGTCATCAAACATTAGAAAGGGGAAATGCAACGGTCAATATCAATTAACGTTTACAATGACTCCTTCTAAAAGGAGATATCTGTTGGTCTATGCATTGAGGTTTTTTTTTCTTCAAATTATGTGCCTAAACATTTTTGCTCCAAAAAGCCCTCATTTACTAAAGTGCGTGAGTGCACTCATGTAATGCAGTGTAGCGCTGTGCATGGGCGTCTTTACAATGGTAAGTAAACTAATGCTATATTTTTTGCCGTATTGTGTAGTGTAACATAAGTTCATATGCAAACATTTTCTAAATGAGCCTGAATGTTTGGGCCATACCTAGTTGAGGAAACCGAACATTTTTCATACGCCAAAATATACAATTCCAGATTTGGATCTTCAGATTCACAAACATACAATTATCCTGCATATGTTCTATTCCCTGCTGTGCAATTTTGTAAAAATAAAAACTGTTTAATTTTGACCATTAAAAAAATATAATTATGCAACTGTTCTGTTTTCTATGTGAAAGTGATTTTTTCAAATCGAAAGCTTAATCCATCCTCTGGTACATACTTTGCAGATTTGAACGGAAAATATTGTTCTAGCTCAAAGAGACCAACAGTTATTTTTGAAATTAGGCAGTGCTGCATCAGACACTTGAAGTAGGTTACCTGTTCGCATTTACTCTTTATTGTTGTACCTATTTAAAAAAGTGTCAATGTTGCCCAGAGTGTAGAAACAGCCACATTTAGGGGCTGATTATGATATCGGTTTTCCCGCATCCTCCGGGCCGGCGGAAGCCACCGCCGGCCCGGAGGATGCGGGAAAACCGCTGCGGACTGAAAAAAGACCCCCGCCAGATTAGGATGGCTGGGGGATCATTTTTCCGTCCGCAGCTTTTCCGCCGCGGTTGCCTCCCATCCGCGGCGGAAAAGCACTAACATGGCTGGCGGTGTCTATCAGACACCGCCAGCCATATTAGGATGTCTGGAGTACTATGCCTTTACACTGCGGCATTTCCGCCATGCAAAGGCATACAGATTTTTGTTTGGGGGCCCGTTGTGGGCCCCCAGGGGTGAAGGGGGCGGTGGGGGGTGCACATGGGGGGTACCTATGGTACCCCCATGCATTTGCGTGCACAAAGCGGCAGGCACCGCGCGGTGCCTGCCGCTTTGTGCATGCAAATGCACAGCTTACATTTTTAACATTGCGGCGGGTGCTGCTTCAAGCAGCACCCGCCGCAATGTTAAAAATACAGGAAGTGACCGCCAGGGTGGTGGTCACATCCTAATTTGCACGGAGGGACCGCCGCTGCCCCTGCGGATGGTCCCTCCTACTCCGGGGTGGCGGACGGACTCAGGTCCGTCCGCCATCATAATCAGCCCCTTAGTGCGATTTGGGTGGTGCTTTTTCTTCAGCAGGAATAAAAATCCGCAAACATATACATGAATAACAAACAAAGCATAGGCAGTAATGTCTACTTTGTCGTGGTATCTTTTATTTCACTACTACCACATATTCATGTTCAGATGATAGTAACTTCTCAATGCTGTAGTTATTTCCACCGGCTACTCAGCATTTAGAAGAGACAAGGACGTTACATTCACTCATAATCGTGAAAAATAGGGTTGTTGCTTGACTGGGATGTGAGCCCTGGTCAAGTAGCAACCACAATTCTTTTCAGGGTATGGCACAAACAAACTCAAAATTACTCTGTGCTCAACCCCTCATATCTTGGCCCAGAGCAGTCAGGCTTAACTTAGAGTGAATGGGTAAAGTATTTGTGAAACACTTCAAACAGTAACACAGTTTAAACATCACACAAAAAAGATCCCAAACCCATTAAGAAAAATAGAGCGAAATGTAATAAAAATAACATGATCAGAATAGCAAAAACCAAATCAGTACAACAGGAGAATTTTGAAATAATTTAGTGAATATAGCACCAAAAAGCACAAAGTGCCAACTCAGGAAATCTGATTGCACTGGACTGGGTCACAGGCAAAAGTTCAGGCTATAGTTCCCAGATTAGTCCCACTGAAGTTTTACCTTCTCAAAACATCACCAAGAATCTGTTCACATTGGGGAGGGCAGGTAGGATAGTATAGCACGAAGAGCAGGCTGGATGTCACAGCGGGCAGTCTGGAGCTTTACATTTATTGGCAGTCCCCTGTGAGTGGTCAATCCTGGAGTGCAAAGAGTTGAGCTGTTGATATTTTGTGTAGAATTGCGTTGTGAGTGGTGAGGTTTTGTTTATATGGCCCTGTTTGTGGTTGCAAGGAGACCAAAATCTTGATTTTAGCTTCCTGCTCCACACCAAGGGTCCAATGCTGTCACGTTGGCACCGGTTAGCAGTGGTAAAATGTGCAGAGTACTAAAGCCAACAAATACGAAGACAGAAAAAACAGGGGGTCTGAAGGCAAAAAGTTAAGGGTCAACCACACCAAAGATGTCAGGTCTAACAATTAATATTACATCTACTTTTCTGTTCTAGAGAGGTGTGTTGTGATGCAGGGAGCGGCTACATAATTGCTGTCGGACCTGCCATACATAGCTCGGTAAGTTAGTTAAACGTGCCATACAATTTGACTTTCAACTCTCCAATAATTCCAGTGCCCCGTGGTAATTCAGTAACAAGGATCTAGCCAAAGCCCAGACACAAATGTTGCTTGCATGCATGTGAAACTGGACCAACACTATAATATAGAAAGCAGTATAATGTGTATAATGGCTAGTAACCGGGTATTATTAAACTTCCTTGACAGTTCGCACAAATGTAATTGAGTTGAGCTCAACTCAAGCTAGAAAAAATGCCTCAAGCTTCTAAATGCATCAGGTAGTTCCCGGCCACATACATGATGGAACAAACCTTTGCTAAACTCACAATAAAAAATAGATACCCTTGTAAGAACCTTTTGATGCATAAACTCTCAATTAGGAAAGCCCTTCCAAACCACGTAGGAAATAGCCCTTAATTTTCCATCTTTAACACACTATTGAAGACTTTCATAGACAAATACGTGAACAGCTGAACTTTAGATGAAAACGCCTCTCTCTGATGCCACCTATTATTCCAATACAGTGGCCCTAGAAATATGCTGCAGTGTCTAAAGCTTTTCTGTAGCTACTCAGTGTAGTCCGTAAAATACACTATGATTTTTTTCTTGCTCCCTTATAATACAGTTGCCTCCATTACACCTTCCTGTTGTTCTCTTATTTCTGTCTCTATGTATTTCTCGACTTGTACTAGATTGTCATGTACATATTTAATTTTTATGTTGTAAATGACTTTAAGACTTTTTTCTTAAACTGTAAAATACTCAATGATGAAAATGTTAAAGAAGCATATAACCCACTGATTCAGAGTACTTTAAAACCCCCATGCCTGTGCTTTAAAAAAGATCCTTGTGCCCCAAGGGGCTCTTCTTATTGGTCAGAGTCCTCACTAGGGGGCATATTATCAAGAACGGCGTTAGAAATGATCCCCAGTTTAGCGGCAGAAAACTGCAGCTAAAGCAGCGATAATGGGCTAGATTATATGCCCTTGAGAATTCCAATAGAAGTCCATGTTCTGGTGTGATTATCAGCCGCGGCCCATGGAGCGAGTTGCCTTGGAGCGGAAAGGCGGGCCGGGGTGCTAAAAAACGGAATATGGATAATTGGAGGTAAGTAAACATTGTAATTAATAAAATGAATTTCTTGGCGCGTGCTGCATCGCATTTTGCGATGCAGGGCGCGCTACGAAATTTGTTTTATTTATTAAATTGTTTACTTATCTCCAATTATCCATATTCTGGTTTTTAGCACCCCCCCACCCTGCCCCGCCTTTCCGCCCCACCGCAACTCCCTTCATGGGGCGTGACTGGTGAACATGGGCTTCTAATGGAATTCTCCAGGGCTTATAATATTAAGCCCATTATCGCCGCTTTAGCTGAAGTTTTCTACCGCTAAACCGGCGATAATTTTAACACCGTTCTTGCTAATATGCCCCCATATTCCCTGCTCTCTACCCTAGTACTTATCAATGTATCTGCAAGAGAGACTGTAACATGTATATCACTGCATGTGAAATTCATGTCTAAGTGTTAAATGTATCGGTTTTTATAAACCTTCTATTGCACACCTCAGAAAATGTGGTGAACATGAATACACATTTAAACAGCCAGTGTTCTAATTATGTGCATTTTATAGTTTAAGTATGACAAGCACCAGAAAAAGATAGTCGCAGCTTTGTGTATACTTGCTTTGTATAACGCAACAAAGCTATGCATTGGTCACTCATAGTAACGTGTTTCTAGCTATAAATTATTTACAGTCCATTTAGGTAATCCATATTCAGGTATGTCAAAGCGGAACATAAATCTTTAATGCTGACCGGTTGAGGGAGCCAATCTGAGGATTAAAGACATTTTAAAGAAGAAAAAAACTGCACAAATTGATACAGCCTTTTCAACGCCTTAATGCACCACTGTGCTAATAAATTGATGGATGGCATGTCATGGCAAGGCTTGAAATTCCAGCAATTTCAAATGGAGTGGGATTTGATACCAGTGTGTCGAAATGTGCATTATTGCACCCTGATGTCACAGAGATTGTCTTTGCTTGACTTTGCATAACCTATGGGTTCAGAAAATGTATAATACGAAATGTTAGTGCTCTCCTTCACACTATGCCAACGATAAGTACAGTAATTCAACAAAATAAATCACCCATAGAGTCAGTTACGTGTATGTTGATTTGTTGTTCATATAGAGACTTCTTTTCGCAGAAGCAGTGGGGAGACGCACACCTAAATGAGTGTATTTGCATCTTGGGAGTCAATGGTCTGGATTTTGGGTAATAGTAACAACAGAATGGACGTTTTATCTGATGCAGCTGTCGCCTTCATTGGTGCATTTACGGATGCGACTAGCACTGGATACTGATTTGTTTTTTTAAATGACCTACAGGCTCACATGCCACACGTGTTTGTTTCCTCTTGCAGAACCTCTATTAATTCATCTTACAAAGCTCTTTGCTCGGGAAGGAAATTGTGCATACATTAGGAATCGGAATTAGCATCTCGCTGTGTAGAACATTCCATCCCCAACTTCTCTCCCAGCAACCATGAAAGGTCATGTTTTGACTACTGAATGGCATGTCTGCACCTTGGTTCCCTCGAGAGGCATTCCCCAGGTACATGCAAAAGGTTATTAAATTACCTTCCAAGCAACACTATCTCTTCGGATGAAAATAATTACAGGCTTTTAGAGACATCAAAATGCTTTCTTTTTGAAAAAAAAAAGCGGATGAAGACGGCGAACCTAATGACCATTTCTGCGCGTGAGTCATATGGCCTGTCAACAGTGACAGGACAAATGAGCATAATGGCACAGCTTAAAGGTGAAAGGTTCATTCTAAATAGTGACAAATAATATTTAAATGGCATTGTTGGAAGCCCATCATGCTTGCAAAATGTGGTTTGTATTTCTTCTTCATCCCTTAATTTCCTAACTGTCAGCTGGCATTAGATGTCAACATGCAACATCAGGTGCAGACTTAATGTCAAATATTAATTGTGTCCCAAACAAAACAGAATGAGCAGACTTCTCGAGTACCTCTACATATGCTAAAAATTCAAAGGTTGCGATGCGTATTTACAGGAAACATTGGAAATTTCAGCACAACAAAATCAAAGCATAACAAAATATGCCTACACATAATTGCGTGGGTAATATTGGTAAACAAACAAAAACAACATATACCGAGAGTATTGAATATATTGAATTTTTCTTTTCTTTATGAACCCTTCAAAAAACCACCGATTTTTAAGTATTCCAGAACTTTCTCTGGAGAGTATGATAACAGTTAATTTGGCTTTCCGCTGATATCTTTCTTAGTGGCACAAGTAAATTATTTGTGCAAAATCCAGGGGCTTAGCTATTATTCGTCGATCCTGTGTAGCGACATCGGGATCGTGGGATTTGATGGACACTAACTCAGGGTTCAGTTATGACTGTTCTTGCTTGCAATAGGTCTCAGGAGAATCTAGTTACGCTACTAACTGGCTTTGCTATCAGTGGGGCAGCAGGTGCAGTGGCACCGGGGCCCAGAGTTGTGTGGTCCCTCTACACCCCAAATATGGATTCTTTTTAGTACCCAACCGTGAAATACGGACCTAAATGTTAACCCTTTTAGGAACAATGGAACTCTTACTGCTTCACTGGCCACTGAAATAGTCCTACATTTATACCATGGATGAGTTTTGTGACACTTTCGACACTACAACAGCATTTGATGGACACCAAATATTGCAGAAATGAGACATTTAAAAAAGAACACGAGGCTTATTGATGACAGTAATACAGAAATCCGATTAGTATTCTATCCGGGCACAGCATTCAGGTAGACATTCACGGAAGATATGCTACTCAAAAGCTGCGGTAGAAATCTTTTTCTTCCAATAAGAGGCGCCATGAATAAATAGTCATATGTGATTCAAGTGAACAGGTTTGTCAACTTAGCAGGTTGCCTTGCATCATGGTTCCATTTAGGGTCACGTTTGAATGTTTTCTGAATGTCACAAAACCTTAGGTACATCACACAATTAGGATGTATGACGTTATAACGCATACTTTTACTCCGCAGACCATTACAACGCGACTTTTACTCCGCATACCGTTACAACGCATAGCGCCTTGGGGCGCTGGGTAGTGGTAAGTATAATTTACTATTCTAACTCCAGTCCCCGTGGACCCTAGGGAAGGTGTTGGATAGTAAATTATACTTATTCCCTAACCTAGAGCGCCCCCCAGCGCAATGCGTTGTAATGGTATGCGGAGTAATGGTCGCGTTGTAATGGGTCTGCGGAGTAAAAGATCCGTTGTAACGGGTGTATACCCACAATTACTATGTGGGTTTTCATCCCAGGAGAGTTGACTTGAGTTGTATTTAGATAATTGGTTTTGCAATCCAAGGTTTTGGAAATATTGACTCATTTCACTAGACTTGACCTTTGCAGTAGTTAAAATAAGTGCATGGAGAGAGGCATTGACTTCGTCCCTTGTTCACCAACATTTGATTGGGAAGCAGTTGTGTCAGACCACCTATGAAGTTGGTCCATTGCAGTTCGAGGAGGGTGCAGTGCCCAAGAATTGCAATCTGCTTCAGATGCAACCAAACCTCCTGATATCCATGTACTGCAGCACCTACAACTGTGGCAACACAAGCACTACCAGATGCCACACTCATCTCCATTGATAAATCAGCACAAGTATATCAATGTTTGAATGCCAATAGTCACTGGTCCAGTATTACATTCAATAATGTGCTACATATTTCCTACTCCTAAAATGGCTTCCAGGTTCAAGTTGACAAAGCGGCACATGGAGTTGGGCTACATTTCAAGATCAACTCCCTATTGATATGGAAAAGTGGCCAGTCTTTTAGACCTCTTTTTCCCAAATTGATTACAAGTACAATACGGGCATTGTGTGCTATGTACAATGAGAGTTACTTGACGTATCTTTCACTACATCCCACACTTCAGTGGGACACTTGTTTGTATAGGTGGGGACAAGGGAGGCAACATAGGATGGTTGAACAAAGATATGAAAAGTGCCATCATATGTGTTGTGTGCCTGCTTGTGCTCTTACTCCATCCAACACCACCCTGCTCCATTCAGGAAAAAGAAAGATAGGAGGAAGTATCAAGTAACACAGATGGGGCAGCAACAAAAACTGCAACGTTGTTCTGGTTCAGTTCGAACGTTTAGTGGGGTGTCTGGAATCACAAGGGTTTCTAAGGCTCTAGAAAGATTGGAAGAACAGCAGTTACACATTTTCCTTTAAGGTGCGGCATAACGGTCTATTGTGGCTGCGTTACTGTGAATAGCTACGGGCTGGGGTCAGGGGCTGGAATTCTGGGTCACTTCGGGCAGTTTGTAGCCTTCAGCAAAGCACCAGGAAATTTCTGCCAACTTCGTATACTATTGACTCTTCAGGAGTTTGTCTAATGTTCCCGTCCATCACCATTGTTGTTTTCTCTATTACAGTTCCTCAGTTAACTTGTCCTCCTTATATGTCAAAGTTGAGCTTGCTCTTTGGAATCCGTTTAGCTATGGCTTTAGCTTTCCTTCTTTTTGACTCTTTGCCTGTTTACCCAGATCTTGCTCTTTAGATTCTGTTGAGGCTCATGTGTTTTAATGCGCATTTATCAGTGCGACTCTCTGACCCTTTTTCCCTGTTATGCTGGCCTTGCTCTTTGGACTCTGCTTTGGCTTTGTTATCTGGCTGTGTTCCTTCCACTCCCTTTTGCTACTCAGATATATCGCCAGACCTTGCCAGATGTTGGGCTTCTGGCCTCACTTTCCATTGTTTTAGTTACACCCTTCGACAAGCCGATGAGTACAGATGCTTGTTATATGTTTGTTTGGCATATCGTGCATTTCAGATTATCATTACACTACCACATGTATCTTTTTGACTAGTGACTCTCACTACTACCTAAGAGTCTTTGTGAATGCCTGCACTGAGACCAGAGATGTAACACCAGGGAAAGTTGTACCAAAGAAGGGTAGGGCTTGCCTCTTGCCTCTCTCTCTCCTATCCCTTACTGTCTGGGGCAGACTTGTTAGTAGGGACACACTGTGGGTAGTGAAGCAGATTATGATCAGAACCCACCTGCTAACACAACGCAAATCCTGACAGAGGTCTTCTTTGGTTCAGGTCGGCAGACCAAGGAACTTCAGCTGACATTGTGGCCAGTGGACTGTTTCTAGATGGCACGGCTTCTACATTTTTGAGTCATCCTATATTTGGATATCTTAGTGAAATTATTTTGCTGCTAAAATAGGTTTAAATCCTGCAGGTCACAGGTTTGAACACCAACACTGCCGATTAAGATGCATCAGGCCAAATCTATTTAGCCACTAATTGTTATTTACAATGGTTTAAAGCTGCAGGATTTGGACATCACATACTATAAAAAAGAAACAATGACGGAAAAAACAATAGGTTTGACTTCTGTATAGGGTTGGCATAGAAATACGCAAAGTCATTGGTCAAAATATCAGTCCAATCACAAATGGATTCTAATGTGAGATGAGACCAGTTGGTGCACTTATGAACTAAGGACTTTATTTACATGGCCATTGTGTCACCGGTGTGCCACTTTTATTGACGCACCAGCAGCGCAATGGACTAGCCCTTATTTACAATTCCATTTAAAGTCACACTGCGTGACATTTCATGGCCTTGGAAATACGTTTCCCTTTCACGCAATCGTCGGTGTGAAAATGGCATTCCATGGGTTTTGCTGTTGGGGTTCCTATACAACATCCATGAAACTTGATGCATTCCCAGATTTGCAACATTTTGTAAACCTGGGAATGCGTCGGAATCCTACACCTCCCCAGGGAGGGAACTTTATCAGGACTTAAATGATAAGAATATTTAGAAGGGAAACCTCTAGGGTAATTACCTCCCTTCTCTGTTGCAGAAATGGTTGCCAAGATGTCATCATTAATCTTACCTATGGAATGTTTAACTGCTGCTACTACATATGTTGCTACTGCTGTCTTCGCTGCTTCGTCAGCATGACAGTTACCAACAGTGTGTACTCCTACGCGCTGGTGACCAAGAGTATGAATTACAAACACGAGTGGTAGATGTTATTTAAGCTCCGCCACTCGAACCCATATCATTTTGTATTTGATTGTGCTACCTTTCGAATCTCAATAGAATAAATTGTCATTGTGCGACTGAACACAGTAGTAAGAGTCACTTACAATAAGATTAGTCACACAAGGATCAGTGTACTCGAGTGCAAGCATCAAAGCATGTAGTTCTGCCAATTGGGTGGTACAGTCCCCTAATGTCTGTGTATGCACAACATCGGACTTGAACTCTCCATCCACCATTGTACCCACCAATATTACGCAGGCTGCTGAATAAGCATGCTTTGATCCGTCGCCGGTTGCGCTGAACCGTCAGTGTAAATGATACAATGGAAATCCTCCAGTGGGCGCAAGGACAGAGGAGTCGGATTAACAAATTCATACTGCAAGTACTCCTGTGTTTGCAAAGAGGAATCAAAAATAAACATGACATCTGGAGATGTCAAGGATGTGGCGAATTGTATCCAACGTGGATGCAAAGCTTTCGAATTAGGTACACTGGCCTTAGTCACTGCCTCAAGGGCAGGATACAGTGTAACAACCAACAAGCATTTCCCTTGCAACAGCGCTCTTTCTTTCAGAATCGCCATCTGCACAGCAGTCAAAACTTTTTCGACAGTGGAAAATCGCATTTCAGCCGAAGTGTACAAGTGTGACTTGTAAGCAATAGGGACTGTGTCACCCTCATTAAAAGTCCGGTACGTGAAACCAACTGAGCCCGGCACAATTCTTATCACCAGGTTTTTGGGGTTGTCACGAGTCAGTAAGTATTTAGATTCAAGAAGATCAGAATGCAAAGATTGCAGTACAGCTGAATGTTCTGGCATCCAGCAAGATTTGATAAAAGTAGGTTGTATCAAAGTATAAAGAGGCTTGATACGCTGCACATAATCGGGAATATAAGTACGCCCGAAGTTAAAAAAAAAACAAAGATTGTCATTTTTTCAGAGTTGTCGGAGTACGCAGCTGTGCGCACTTCTCCAGGAAGTGAGGTGCTAAACCTCGACCTTCATTGTTGAGCTCATAGCCCAGAAACAAAATTGTGTACGCTGCAATGTGTGATTTTGCAAAGTTAAACTTGTAACCGAAGTCCGCAAACATACAAAGGACGCAGTCAAAGCAACACAAATGCGGCCATATTTCGTCATCTGTGAGGTAAATATCATCCACATACGAGAACGCATCAGGGTTGAGTCCCTCCAAAAGAGAGATTATGTGAGCGGCAAAGCCGCCCAGGCTATTTTTGTAGCCCATGGCTAATCTTTTGAACTGATATTGATTGCCGCTGGAAGTAAATGCTGTCCATTGAATACTAATAGGGGGCAGGCTATGGCTAAAAAAGTATTGGATATGTCAAGTGTGGTTTTAAACCCTTTTCGCACAAGACTATCCACAAGGGCAGAACTGTGAGTATTCTGTACCATGCAGGTCCGACAATGAGAGTTCAAATGCCAGTAATCCAAAACTAGGCAGTACGATCCATCAGGCTTGGTCACAGTAAAAAGTGGATTAATCATCGGTGACAAACATGTTTCGATCACACCTTGATATACCAATTGTTCAAGGATTTCTGCACCGGGAGCTTTCGCCTCTCGTCACATGGGATATTGGGGTTGAGGCTGTGGCATGGACGGCAATGGTATCTCATGTCTGGGCGAAAGCTTGTCCCATCCACATTGAGTACAGTACAATGTCGGTGCAAGCACCTTAGCCCACTCTTCTGCAAAATTCAGCGCCTGCTCTTTCGACACTGTGTGTGCGAACCTAGGGAGTATTACCTCCTCCCCTCTGGGAGCGGCCAAAACTAAAGGAGGGGGCCAGTCTTCCTCCGCTAAGAAAATGTCATATGTAGAGGTCAGATTTTCCCCAGAAATCCCTTTTATAGTACGCTGTATGTCACCTTTCATTAAAAGAACTATTTCATGTAGTCTGTCAGGGGGAGCCACTCTAGTATCAACTGTTTCTATGGTGATGAACTTGACAGTTGCTGTCGCCTTCAGATATGGACGCAGTGCTTGCCGCACTACTGTAATTTCCACCGCACCGTCAGGTTCCGAAGCTGTTTTCTCACTATCCGTGGCATACCTCGCTGTTAAAGCAGCAACTTTCTTTTTCTGAAACTCAGGGCGTTGATGTTGAAAGTCGCCCTGCTTGCCTTTACCTTCGGTCTGGCGGGACTGCTCGACCCTGTGGGGCACCCCGACCTCTGCCGCGGTCTCCTGAAAGGAATCTGAAAATGATCAGGTGACTTAATATTCGCGCGGTTGCACAAATCATACGTGCGCTCAGTAGGCACAGGTATTGGTGATGCAGGATGGGACTCTTGTTTCTTTTGTTGCTTTCCCTGTTTTTTAGATTTCCATGTCTGCTTAGGAAAAGTGGGATGGTTGTCTTTATCAGAATTTGCCGTCTGAGTTTGCGGTTGAGCTGTTACTTTAGCAAAAGGCTTAACACCCAAACTATTGCAGCCAATGGTCTTATAAGCCTCCGCAATAATTTTCTGTGACTGCCAGGGCTTATCGGCATCAGGGACATCGCGCAAAGCATTAGACACTGGAAAGTTCACCGCATCTCCCTTGGCATTAGCGAGATCGGAAACTACGTCAAACACTCCGACTAGCCTCATTCCCAATTCAACAGCCGCCTCCGGACCATGGTGATCTTGGACACACTTAATCACGGAGGGTAGGACAGCCATGGACGGTGTGTCGAAGCACTTAGGATAGATTGCTGCAAATATCTTACCCCAGGTGTCACAATCTTTTACTTCTGGCACTAAGTCTTTCTGCAAACTAATAGTCAGAATCCTGTCTTTCTCAACAGGATTCATATTAGGAAATACTGCCTCCAGTTAGTCAAATTTCTCAGCAATCCAAAAAGGCATATCATCCTTATCTTGGGGGTGCTTGTCCATAATCGCATCAACCAGATGGGACTGAGTTTCATCCCAGCCGGTCCAACTGGATGCGCCGCAGCACCAGATGACCCCACCTGGACATTGCGGATACGTATTGCACTAAAGACCTAAGCACCCCTACAACAGAGGTATAAAGGGCTCTTAATTCCGCAACGGGAACTGTAAGGTAACGCGGGTGCCGAGTAAACCCGGCCAAAACAGGCCAAGTGGCCCCAGGAATAGACAAAGGACCTAACTGAACCACTGTTACCGAGTGGGGAAGGGCACCATTAAACCAAACTCGATGCTTCCAAGCTGAAATCGGAATCTCCTGTGTCCTATATGGAGTATATTCGAGAGGCACAGCAGTTTGAATGTAAATATGAAACGTACCTCTATCCGCATTTGCTGCAGGAAAGGTAACTCATGAGTAGAAAAGCTCAAATGGGTATGCTGCCTCAGCACTCACCACAAAAGGTACCGCCATGCCTTCCAAGGGTACGCCAAACGCCTGCAAATGATTGCGGACTGCTACCCAACTATGCTGGGGTATTTCAACGTCACCCATTAGGACACAGCAGAGAAGAAACAATCTATTGTAATGTAGCGCAAACGGGCTGTAATTCAAACATAGAATTTTTTTTTAAATATCAAGCTTGAATAAACCTATACTCAAACTATATAGGTAGGTTATTCTGTCACCACTGTCAACCGGAAACAGGAGTGAGGGTGTTGTGGACTGTTATAAGCACTACGCGAGAGTCTCAAATATAAGACCACATTGTTAGGTGCTCCATGTTGCAAGGATTCTGCTCATAAACAGGACTGTGCACAGAGGCCCAGGACCTCAGTGAATGATGGTGTACCAAAAAACTCACCTCAGTACCTAGAACTCCTAACCGACTAACATCAGTGTCTCATTGGCTCTCCGTCCAATAGCGAAGCTACGAATGATTAGAGAACCCAGAACATGCGACTTAGGTTACACTCAGGAATGGTGGGAATCAAGAACAGTCTTTCATTTGTCATTCTCATACCAATCCACAACGTGAGTAAATAGAGACACGGAAAAGTTTAAAATGTTTATTTTAACGACGTGCTCTAAGATGCAGTATTTTTGCTAAAATAAGCAGGCATATGATTAAAAATAATACGATCAGCATTGTTAAAATTCCATAAAGCACAAATGGTGAAATCATATTATAATGATAGTGGAAACAGAGTCTATAGTGCCTTGTGCACCACCCTCCCCAGCTAGGCAATACGTTTTATAATAATAATAGAAGGTCTCTTAGGCTTGAATGGGAAACCACATACCTCCAAGATCAGCAGAAGTGAATCACATCAGGATCAGCAAAGCTCTCTCTCTCTCTCTGGAAAAGGATTTTCTCCAAGTGCCCTGATCATGCATGCAGTGCAATATTGAAGGCGCTAGAATTTCAGTTAGCCACAGCTGTGTGCATGTTGTGTCTAGAGCGTGGACTGATCAGCCCGACAACAGCTTACTTTATTATGGGAACCTTGGAGCCTTCTGCGCACACTTTACAGACTGAGGTCGTGATGTAAGTCTAGGGATGTTGAAAACAAGCCTATCTCATTTAAAGAATCCAAGCAGTCTAACTTACAATGACAGATACATGCAGTGTGCAAAAAGCTGCAAAATGGCAAAATGGAGTTTAAACATCTAATAAGCTTATGTTAACATATCAATGTGTACACGCAAGGCCCTGCCATCACTACATTGGTTACCCAGAGGTATCCCAGCACTAACAGCGGTGCAACTTCAAACTCTGGGCATAGTTAGGGAAACAAATTAGTTTTTAATAATTTTTGAAAGGGCAGGTAATTTGGCTCAAGGCGGATGCAGAGGGGAAGATGATTCCATAGCTTGGCGGCATTATACGAGAAGAGACGCCCACCACTGTGTGGTCTTATTTTCGGGTCTGCCGCTAGTTGTTTATTATCTGACCTCAAAGCTGTATTCGAGCTGTAGGGCTGAACGATAGAGCTGATAATTGGAGGACCCTTGCCTGACAGTACTTTATGTGTAATACACAGCGTCTTAAATTGGATCCTCTCCTGAATGGGAAGCCAGTGAAGCGAGGCAAGCGGAGGTGTAGCCAATATGCATTTAGGGATACTACGGAGCAAACATGCCGCACAAGTTTGCACAATTTGTAATTTTTTAGTAGTAAGGTGTGGGCTCCCAGATATAAAGCGTTGGCATAATCAAAGCACGACAAAATTAATGCTAGAACCAGCAGTTTTCTGGCAGAGGAGGGTAACGGGGGAAGGATCTTTCTTATCATTCTCAAAATTCCATAGAAACATGCTGCAACCTTTTGTGCTTGCTCCTTGAAGTCAAGATTACGGTCCAGCCATACACCCAGGTTCTTTATCTCTTCTTTCGGGGAGGGGGCTGGACCCAGACAGCTGGGCTAAAAGTGACCCATATTCAGAGTGGCAGGATTACCAAGGAGCATCAGCTCAGGCTTGGCCCCATTGAGTTTTAGGTATGAGCTGTCCATCCATACTGATATCTTTTCAAGGCATGTGGCCAGGCCAGGTCCTGAGTTATCCAGTTGATTAAGAGAAATCACTAACTGAGTTTCATCAGCATTAGTGATGATCTGTACTGCAGAAGGCAGTACTACTTCTGCCAGGGAGCTCATATAAATATTAAATAAAGTGGGGCTAAAGGAAGATCCCTGAGGAACCCCACATCTGAGGGGCATTCTCGTTGAGGTGTTTTCATCTTCAAAGACTACAAAAAAGAATTGCCCTCCAGAAGGACTGCAGCCACTTTAGCCTTGTTCGGAACAGGCCTGCATCCTTGAGTCTTTGAATCAGCAATTGATGATTCACTGTATCGAAGGCTGCGCTGAGATGCAACACAGCCCCAGTCTTCTAGAATTTTTCTTAATCCCTCTACAAACTGCCAAAAGTGCTGTCTTTGTGCCCTTCTGTGGTCTGAATTCTCTCTGTGAGGAATGCAGGCGATTATTCATTTCCATAAAAGTTGAGAGGGAAGAATTTACATGCTTCTTGGCTATTTTACTAATTCCTGGTAGTAATGAAATGGGACGGTAATTTGCCAATACATCAGGGTATATTAGGTTTTTTCAAGAGTGCTCTAACCGTTGCCTGTTTCCAGAGAGGGGGCACAAGTACCGTCCTGAGTGAAGCATTGATCACATCCGAATTCACTGGAGATACAGTCTCAGTGACCAGATTTAAGATAGTGGGAAGAACGGAATCTGTGGGGGATCCAGATTTTAGATGACTGAGAATCCCTCAGAGGGAGGTCATATTCAGAGAGGGAATTGCCTCCAGTAAACATTCTCCATTTTGAGTTATATTATTTGTGAGCGATATAGTCTGTTGAACTTTAACCTGAGGAAAGGACATATAGATGCTTTGTATTTTTTCAAAGAAGAATTCTGCTATTTTGTTGCGGCATAAAGAAATATCATCAGAGGTGATAGAAGGGGCAGGAGGTATGCAGAGAGATTTTGCAGTACAGAAGATTTCACGTGGAGAGTTTGCAGCCGATATAATTCTCTCTTCATAATAGAGAGCTGGAGCCTATTTTATTTCTGTTTTATAAACTTTGAATGCCTCTCTATATTTATCTTTACTAATTCTGATACATTCTTTCTCCAGCTGCTATCCAGCCTTTTACACAAGTGTTTAAGCTCCCGAAGTTTGGGAGAATACCAGGCATTTTGAATGACTCCTACTTTTTTAAGAATCCCTTTTTTTGGGAGAACAGTGTCGAGTGACGATTCAATCCATTTATTAAATTCATCATTTGCAATGATCGGATTTGAGTCAGAAATAGGTATAGTGTCCTTTCAGATTTGCCACCCAGGACGCTGTTGAAAGTTTGGACCAAGTAGAAGCCTGCCTATTGGTTCTAGCCGTCTGGATAGTAGCATCCTGCAATACCCAAGAAAACAGAATTAGGAATGATCTGACCAAGGCATTGGAATAGGGTCTCTGACTAGAAGATTCTGAATATTAGAAAAGATGGGAACTAGCAGGTGGCCCTTGGAGTGGGTGGGAACACCCACTTTTTGAATAAGTTGAAGCAACCCCAACCCATTCATTCACTTCCTCGTAGTTGAGAGGGGGGCGTCGTCGAAGTGGACAAGAGGCAAAAGAACTGCAGAAAGAGGCAAGAGAGGTGCAGAATGAGGCAAGAGAGGTGCAGAAAGAGGGAAGGGGTACAGAAAGAGGCAATAGAAGTGCAGAAAGAAGCAACAGGAAAGTGGAAAGAGGCAAGAGAAGTGCAAAAAGAAGAAACAGAAATGCAGAAAGAGGCTTGAGAAGTGTAGAATGAAGCAACAGAGGTGTAGAAAGAGGTAAGAGAAGTGCTGAAAGAAGCAAGTGAGGTACAGAAACAGGCAAGAGTGGTGCAAAAAGAGGGAACAGGGGTGCAGAAAAACGTAAGAGATGTACAAAAAGGGGGAAGAGGGGTGCAGAAAGAGGCAGAAGTGGTGCAGAAGAGGCATGAGAGGTGCAGAAAGAGGCAAGAGGGGTACAGAAAGAGGCAAGAGAAGTGCAGAAAGAAGCAATAGAAAAGCAGATAGAGGTGAGAGGTGCAGAAAGAAGCAACAGAAATGCAGAACGAGGCAAGAGAAGTTAAAAAAGAAGCAACAGAAGTGCAGAAAGAGCAACAGAAGTGCAGAAATAGGCAAGAGAGGTGTAGAAACAGGCAAGAGAGGTACAAAACGAGGGAGCAGTGGTGCAGAGAAAGGCAAGAGAGGTACAGAAGCAGAGAAGAGATCTGCAGAAAGAGGCAGAAGGGGTGCAGAAATACCAACTGAAGTGCAGAAACAGGCTAGAGGGATGCAGAAAGAGGCTAGAGGGATGCAGAAAGAGGTAAGTGAGGTGTAGAAAGAGGTCAGAGAACTACAGAAAGAGGCAAGGGGGTTGCAGAGATAGGCAAGAGAGGTGAATAAAGAGGGAACAGAGGTACAGAAAGAGGCAAGAGTAGTACAGAAACAGGCAAGAGAAATGCATAAACAGGCAAGAGAGGTGTAGATAGAGGCAAGGCAAGTGCAAAAAGAAGCAAGAGAAGTGCTGAAAGAATCTAGAAGTACAGAAAGAAGCAAGAGAAGTGATGCATGGGACACGAGAGTTGGCAAAAGAAACAAGAGAGGTACAGAAAAAAGTTAGAAATGTGCAGATAGAGGCAAGTAAGGTGCAGAAAAAGCCAAGTGAGGTGCAGAAATGGGCAAGAGGGGTGCAGAAAGAGGCAAGTGAGATGAAGAAACATGCATGAGAACTGCAAAAAGAGGTGGGAGAGTTGTACAAACAGGGAAGAGAGGTGTAGAATCAAGGAACAGGGTACAGAAAGATATAAGAGACATACAAAAGAGGCAAGAGAAGTGCATAAACATGCAAGAAAAGAGTAGAAAGTTGCAAGACAAGTACAGAAAGAAGCTAGAAAAGTGCAGAAAGAAGCAAGAGAAGTGATGAAAGAGACAAGAGTGTTGCAAAAAGAAACAAAAGAGGTGCTTAAAAAGCAAGAGAAGTGCAGATAGAGGCAAATGAGGTACAGAAAGAAGCAAGAGAGGTGCAGGAAGAGGAAAGAGAGGTACACAAAGAGGCAAGTGAGGTGCAGAAATGGGCAAGAGTAGTCCAGAAAGAAGCAACAATATTTCATAAAGAGAAGCAACACAAATCTAGAAGGAGGCAAGAGAAGTGCAGAAAGAGGACAAAAGATGTGCAGAAACATGGAAGAGAGGTGCAGAAAGAGGGAACAGGGGTGCAGAAAAAGGTAAAAGAGGTGTAGAAAGAGGGAAGAGCGGTGCAGATAAGAACATGGCTGTTCACAAAAGTAGTAGAATAGGCTGCCGTAGGTACCAGGTTCACTCCTACTGACTTTACAGTGTCTTCCTTTTTCCTCTTCTCTCTTTCTCTTCTTGCTCTCTCCTTTAGCACTACGGCAAAACCCTCTGGTATGTGCACACTTTAAAAGATTATTTTCATTCATTCAGAAAGAGGCGAGAGAAGTGCAGAAAGAGTCAAGAGGGGTACCGAAAGAGGCAAGAGAAGTGCAGAAAGAAGCATCAGAAAAAGGCACGAGAAGTACAGACAAAAGCAACAGAGGTGCAGAAACAGGCAAGAAGTTACAAAGCACCAGGGGGTGTCTTTGCACACATGTAATATAAGGCCCTACCCACTCCCTGCACCACTGTGCAAACATGCTCCCTGGCATGTTGTAAGTTGGGGGATTAAGTACCCTTAAATCCTAAGGGTTCCTGGGGGCCAACTAGCCCACCAGGTACCTCCACTTAGCGCCACAGAGCTGCGTTGCAGAGAGATGTAAAAAGGGGCATGGCCTCGGAACACCTCTCTGCAATTCAGTTCTGTGGCGCATACTGGACGTACCTGGTGGTCTAGTTGGCCCCCAGGGACCCCCAGTATTCAAGGGGGATTCATTTCCCAACTTACAATGTGCAACGGGGGCACGTTTGCAGAGCGGTGCAGTGAGGGGGCGGGGCCTCCGGTGAGATTCTGGTTTTGTTTTTTTAATTTATTTTTTAGAAGGGGGCTCTGTGACTTCCATTCTTTTACTATTTTTTGGGCCCTGGGGACACCATCCCCCTGGGCCTGACCCCTTATTTGAAAAATTATGTTTTTAAAAATGGGAAGGGGGCGGCGTGGTCCCCCTCCCGAGGCCAACTTCAGCCCCAGGAACCGCATTTTGTTTTTTTAAATAATGTATTTATTTATTTGGAGGGGGTGGTGTAGCCCCCCTCTTCCAGCCAATTAAGGCCCCGTGGATCCCATCCCCCGGAGCAGACCTTTCCTTTTTTTTAAATGTATTTTATTTTCACAGGGGAGGAGGTCTGCGTGGCCCCACTCCCGGGCCCTTTTTGCACCGGTGACCCCATCCCCCAGGGCCTGGCTGCCCCTTTGGTGACCGTGGGGGGAGCCCCAATGCCCCCACAGTCCCTGCCGGCTCCCCCGCTCCTGTGGGAGCCGGCATTGATTGTCCATAAGGGGAGAAGCTGACATGCAGCTCTCCTTGTGAAAAAGCAATCCTGCTTTGCTTCATTGATAAATGAAGCAAAGCAGAGTTTGCTATGGCAGGGCAGGAGTCGTACGGCTCCCGCCCTGCCACAGGAAACAGTAGGGTGGGCACCCCGGGACACTACAGTAGCCGGCCCTTGGCGGTGGTGGTCCCCAGGGCCATCAAGGGATCCAGTAGGGGGCCGTAGGCCCCACTCTCTGTGATTAAAGCCACTGGGAGGTGGTGGTCCCCGGGGGTCCATAATGGACCCCCCATTTGAATTCAGAGTGCCCTAGGAAGATGGCTGTCCCTGGGTCAGTAATTATTTATTACAGCCCTTGGGAGGTGGCATTCTCCAAGGCGTGGGCGGCCTGTGAGGCCCCAACCTCATTTAATGAAGTCCGGGGAGGTGGCGGTACCCAGGGCAGCGTGGGAGGTTGGGACCCCCCCACATTATTTTTTTTAAATCTCCAGGGAGGTGGCGGTCCCCCGGGCTGCGGGGGCCCCCACGGGCCCCCTCTATTATTTTTTTAATGCACTCAGGTTCATATTTTTTTAACATTTCTGCGGGATTTGCGACTCCAACTCAAATTCTGCCGTATTATTAAAAAAATGCTTTTTTTGGACCTGGGGGACCTTGTGGGACCCCCTGAGTCGGCCAAGGAGGTGAGGGTCTTTCTACTCTGGCCCCCTTTTTTTTTTTTACTGTTTTCTTGTGACCCCGGTTCTACCGAGTCACAAGATGGCTGCCAATACTTTCTGGTTTGGAGTGTTGGCAGTCAATCAGAATGAAGCTCATGGTCGGAAGGGTTTACAAACCTACCATGCCCACAGATATCGAAACTGTTTCTTTTTCTAATGTCTCAGGGACTACTGAAAAGATTTACCCCATTTTAAAAAAGGGCTCTTTCTGAACCAAGACCTACAGTTTGCCAAATTTGGTGTCATTCCGTTCAGCAGTTCCGGCTGTAGCTTTGTCTATAGTTTCCTAAGGAAATTAACATGGGGAAAACACTTTTTGGGACCCCCTTCTTTTCTTGGCCCCCGCTTGTAGACCGAAAATTTCAAGACAGGAGCTGACCGGAGAGGGTCACTAGTTTTAAAAAATTTGCGAAGATTTGTCAACCGGCACCAATGTTAGTGGGAAAAGAAAACAATCTTTTTGAATAGGAACGAGGTCCTAACTATAACTACCTACTGGCGACTGCGGACACTTGTCTGCATAATTTATGGAACAATAAATCCTACCATGTATCCATAAATCCGCTTATTTGGATTTTTGTTGTAGTGTTTGCCTGCTTGAGGTGAGGACCTGCTGTTTTCTTTCTCCTTGCATTTGGAGGATCAGGACTGTTGTAACATGTATATATATATGTTAGTCAGTAGGTAGTTATAGTTAGGACCTAGTTACCCTAGGAAAATTGCAACATTCTATTCCCAATAACTTTGCCGCCGATTGATGAATCTTCGTGCAATTTTCAAAACCTATGGCCCGCTCCGGTCTGCTCCTATCTTGAAAGTTTTGGGGTGATTCAGCAAGTGGGGGGCGAGAAAAAAGGGGGGTCCCAAAACATGTTTTCCCCCATGTAATTTCCCACAAGAAACTTTAGCCGCGGCTACAGCCCGAACTGCTGAACGGAATTACACCAAATTTGTCAAAAAGGTAGCCCTGGTTTCAGAAAGAATTCTTTTTGTTAAATGGTCTAAATCCGTTCTTTAGTTGCTGAGAAAATCAAAATTAAAAAAATATTGATATCTAGAGGCGCGCAGGATTCGCTCACCCTGCAGATTAGGTACCGCGCACAATACCGATCATGAGCTGAATTTTAATTGGCTGTCAACACTCCTAAGCAGGAACTGTTGGCAGCCATCTTGTGCTTTGGTAGAAGCGAGGTACAAGAAAACTTTAAAATGAAGGCACAAAACAAGAATAGGGAGCAGAGTGAAACACCCTGACCACCTAGGCTTGCTTAGGGGGTCCCATGTGGACCTCCAGGGCCAAAAAAAGCTTTTTTTTTTAAACGGCGAGATGCCCCCTGGGTGCGCACATCCAGCCGCAAAAATAAAAAAAACGTGCTTTGTTTAAATAAAGCCTAGGGTTGGGCCAGGTCCTGGGGGCAGAAAAACAAAAGTGTGGGGTGGCCCCACTGGGGCTTTTTAATAGTATTTGCGGGTGTCTCACAACCCCCACAGCCCTGGGGTCGACCACCACCGTGGCTTGTATAATAAATGGCCCCCCAAGCCCCGGGGACCACCACACCCGGGCCTTTTATAAAATATTGGCAGAGGCATATGGCCCCCCGCAGCCCCATAGACCGTCACCTCGCAGCGCTTGTTTTTTTAAATTAACTACCTGTGTGGGGGGCTCAACTGCCCCCACACGCCCCGGGGACCGTCACCACCCTGGGGCTCTAATTATTTAAATTGGGGGGTCCATGACAGACCACCAAGCCCCGGGGACCACCACCCCATGGGGCTTTGCAAATGTTGGGAGGGGGCTGCGCGGCCCCCCTCCTGGAGCCCTGTGATGGCCCTGGGGACTGCCACCCACCGGGGTTGGCTCCTGCAGGGTTCTGAGGTGCCTACCCCTGGGACACTGCTGTTTGCTTTGGCAGGGCAAGAGCTGTGTGGCTCCCACCCTGACATAGCAAACTGCTTTGGTTTTTGGAAGAGAGAGCAGGAAACCTGCTCTCTCTTCCAAAAATCAAAGCTGATTGCTTTTCCACACTAGGAGCTGCATCTTAGCAGCTCCCTATGTGGAAAAGCAATGCGCGGGGAGCAGGCAGGACCGCGAGGGCATCGGGGCTTCCCCCATGGTCCCAACTGTTGTGTATAGGCTCTAGGGGATGGGGACCCCGGGGCAAATAGAAATTAGTGGTAGGTGGCAGGTTTTTTTACAGAAAAATTTGGAGTCGCGATGCTCAGCGCTGCGCCCTGGTGTGAACGCGCTGGATGCGCAACTCTAAAACGCGCTGTGTGCGACTCCAAACAAAAAAATGTAATATTTTTTTAATATAAATCTACTTTATATGTTTGGATCTTGGGTGGCTCTAAAAAGAGCCCTTGTGTTTATTGGGAGATTTTGGTACCTACAAGTAAATACCTATGCAGAGTCTAAAGTTGTTGAGAAAGACTCTTACCCTCATCTGTGAAATGTCCACCATCTCTCCTGTAGATGCCATCCATATTAAAACGCAGATTATTATTGTAAATGGACCCTATCCTATAATCTCTGGAATAAGCTGAAACAGCTTTATTGACATGTTTCCTAGCTTTCTCAATCTGTGGACAAAATTGAATAGATCAGTTCCATTACCGTCTTTGCATATGTTAGCGTAGACAAAGACAGTTTGGGGGAAAAGTAACATCTATTCTGCAAAGGTGTCCTTCATTAGCATTTCCAGACCTACCCCAGTCAAAGTGCCTAGGTCATTGCCACCACAGTGCACAATTATGAGGTCAGGGTGCTGGAGATGCAGAAAGGATTTAACCAATGACATCAATTGGTGCCACTTTAATCCTCTCTGTCCAATCCATTTAATGTCTACATTTTGCAAAGCTTGGTCTTTGTCACTACCTCTGCTTTCAGCATACCTTTTGTACCAGCAAATATAGCTTTGTCCCACAATCCACACTCTAAGCATCTTGAAGGGAAGTCTGGATGCACTCAGATGTCTGCAGCTGAAGTAGGTAGTTTGTAAAATAAGATGTTTCAAAAATGGTGGACAAGGTGCAGTTTAAAAAAAAGAAGAGAAATGATTGGCTGATTGAGAACATTATCTTGAAACTCAAGGAGAGGGGGCTCTTTAAATCCAAAGGAATGGAACACCCAAAACCATAAGGTTAAAAGAGAAGGATTCCCTTTGGATAGGATACAAAATAAACGTATTCACATTCCTCTCACCATTCATCCGCATTGATTCTGAAAGCACACAAGTGAAGCACTTATAAATGAACTAAAAGGTTTAGTAAAAATATTCTTCTGATTTATTAGAGAAGAGATGCATTAAGTAATATGTCTTGTAGCATTAAGGCCCGTTACTAAAGAGAGATAATAATAACACATTGGGAAGCTGAGAGCGGCAGTCACGGGCAGAAAGGACGGGCTGGAATGTTAGCGCTGGAGTCAGAGTCACGGAGCAGGCGGGCTAATATGTCAGTATTTGAGTTAGAAGAAGTAGTACATCCGGGGGACAAGAGTGAAAAACACTTTGCCGTATCCCAATGTACTTGGGAAGAATTTAGAATATAAAAATCAAGATAGAAGGAGGAAACTTGAAGGATCCCCGGGTGTAGTGAAATTGCATCACTCAACAAAAAACTTTTAGCATGAATATATTGTGGAGAGAGGTAAGATAGGGACGTTAAAATTTAACGGATAAAATGCCAGAATAAAAATGTTAAATGAGAAAGAGTAGGATTAATGCTACCAAGGGCCTTATGCAATGGGTAACGCACAGCCATATAAAAAAAACATTGCAGCCAGGAATCAGGTGCCTGACTGTGTGATAAATCAATATCTGCCAGTGAAGTTGTTAGCAAATAATATATGCATTGGACGGTGTTATACTATTAATACACCTTCTGGATTGAAGCAGAGATTCAAATTGGTCTTAAGGTGAGACTGACTCTTTTAAATGTCCGTAAATAGAACAGGAGGGTGCTTACATTTACAGGCAACAGTTAACTAATAGTAATTAAATATAACTTTCAGATAAAATAAATGTGCAAGATTTAGGAAGTCGAAAAATCAGCAGAATAGATGCCATATAAAAACTTGAAAGGTAAAACATGTTTTTATTCAATTAGAACTCTGACGTGGTAAACCATTGAACAGGTCACATTAGAAGTATCACGTTCTCTAATATTTCTAGAACTCATGAGGATTACCTTCAAACCCTCGACTATTATTTCAAAGTGTTTAAAAAACAACATCCGAGAGCAGTTTGG
Source organism: Lissotriton helveticus (assembly GCF_964261635.1). Classification (NCBI taxonomy): domain Eukaryota; kingdom Metazoa; phylum Chordata; class Amphibia; order Caudata; family Salamandridae; genus Lissotriton; species Lissotriton helveticus. The sequence continues at coordinate 1,700,541,643 of NC_136061.1, read as the reverse complement.
GACCGGTGAGTGTGAACTATAAGAGACTTGATAAATTTTAAGCAGAATGTGTGAGTATGGGTATATGAGGGTACTTTGGTCCAGTTTGGGACATTTTGGGTTGATGCACTTATAAATTGTGTAAAAAGTCAAGTTCAATATAAATGTGGGATAAAGAAGCACTATACGTTTTAGTATAAAATATACAATCTATTGAGATTCATCCTGTTGTATTAAAGAATGGATGTATTTGATTCAAATGTATTTATATGTTGAATTATTTGTTTAGTGTTTTATGTATAGGTCTGATATGTAACGGATTTCTGGTTTTAAGTGTAATCAAATAAGGAGAGCAAAGTTAATGTCCTGAAGAAGGTGGCTTAAACACAAATTTGCCACCGAAACACGTCTACGCCTTAGTGTTAAATTGGGCAGGAGTCAGCACCAAATGATAGACAGGAAATTTATATCCATGCTCTGTGCTGTCTATATGTGTAGCCTAATTAACACAGGAATGACACAGTGTATTATCTTCATAGTTTCTGCTTTTTCATGTTTTTAACTGTTTTTAATGTCATGACGTAATTTTGTTTGATTAATGTATAATATGCATTTGTGAAATTCATTGATATAATAAATCAGAGGAATATTTTTACTAAACCTAGTAGTTCATTTATGAGTGCTTCACTCGCGTGCTTTCAGAATCGGTGTGGATGAATGGTGAGAGGAATGTGAATAATTTTACTTTGTATCCTATCCAAAGGGAATCCATCTCTTTTAACCTTATGATTGAGAACATTATACACTGAAAAAAAGGTGCATGTTTCTGAGTTTAAAAAGCATGTTTCTTAATGGTAAGTACTGTAAATATCAAGGGTCCCCTGCTAATAGAATAGATAGTTCTTAAGGCAGGGACAAAAACTGTGTGTGAATAGCAACTCAAAATAAATACAAAACTATAGGTCACAATAGACAGCTATGGGTCAACAGGGAAAGGTACATTCAAAGGAAACCAGCACAAGAATTAGTTTTTTATAAAATAATTTCGATTCATTTAATAACAGTCATATTAAAAAGTAGACATCAACTGTCATACTAACATAAACATACATTTAATAATTAAAAGCAAAGAACAGATTAGACAGCATCACTGTACTTCAATACATATAAATTGACAAAAAATAAAAATTAATAAGTGGCAATGATTATAGTTCGACGCGCGTTTCGGCATTGCAGACAACGCCTTCTTCAGGAGCCACAATTTTTCATCAGAAAGATATTCTGTTGATCACTTATACCAGCATTCTAGTATAATAATGGCCAGGATCTAGCCACCCTTTGCGAATAGTTTTTTCCACACGAACGATTTATAGATCTAAAATATATAGTACTGCCTCTGTAGTAAATAAACGATGCACTTGGAGGCAGCTGTGTCTCGCAGTTATTTGAATTGATGTCGACTGCTCCTGATGTGAGCTTGTCTGTACACTCAGGACAATGATACCCTGTCTATTAAAGAATGTCAGGCTTATCCGCTCTGGTGATTCTTAAAAGTCCACTAACTGCAAGCAATGCACCTTTTCTCAGCGTAAAAGCGGACAGTGGATAACACTTTTTGCCGTCGGCGGGTTGCGAGCAGTTATCCTTTGCAGCACCCGGACGTACCTCTGCACCATTCAAGCATCGAGACGACTCTGCTTGGAGCGGTTTATCTGTCCGCTTTTACGCTGAGAAAAGGTGCATTGCTTGCAGTTAGTGGACTTTTAAGAATCACCAGAGCGGATAAGCCTGACATTCTTTAATAGACAGGGTATCATTGTCCTGAGTGTACAGACAAGCTCACATCAGGAGCAGTCGACATCAATTCAAATAGCTGCGAGACACAGCTGCCTCCAAGTGCATCGTTTATTTACTACAGAGGCAGTACTATATATTTTAGATCTATAAATCGTTCGTGTGGAAAAAACTATTCGCAAAGGGTGGCTAGATCCTGGCCATTATTATACTAGAATGCTGGTATAAGTGATCAACAGAATATCTTTCTGATGAAAAATTGTGGCTCCGGAAGAAGGCGTTGTCTGCAACGCCGAAACGCGCGTCGAACTATAATCATTGCCACTTATTAATTTTTATTTTTTGTCAATTTATATGTATTGAAGTACAGTGATGCTGTCTAATCTGTTCTTTGCTTTTAATTATTAAATGTATGTTTATGTTAGTATGACAGTTGATGTCTACTTTTTAATATGACTGTTATTAAATGAATCGAAATTATTTTATAAAAAACTAATTCTTGTGCTGGTTTCCTTTGAATGTACCTTTCCCTGTTGACCCATAGCTGTCTATTGTGACCTATAGTTTTGTATTTATTTTGAGTTGCTATTCACACACAGTCTTAATGGTAAGTAAACATTGTTTGAAAGGTACATTAGATAAGATAAGCTTAAACTTTGGAAAGTCAAGCACACTTGCTGTTTGAATTTGCAACATTGTGTGCTGAACTTGTGACCTGTATGTTCAGTTGAGTGTACCATGAACTGTTACTATGATAACAGGCATTACGCAGAATGGGGGTAGGGTTGGAAGTAATGTGTGGCATTAAAATGTGTATTTCTTATTAATATTACAGTCATCTGTAATTGCAGTGAGATTTCCTAAGTCACTGGTATAGTTAAAAGTAGTGTGTTATGAAAAAATTGGTAAAACTATTTGTCATATACTTTTAAAGTCTCGTCTAGATCCGCGGTCTCATCTCTTACGGTGCATGGACCAGGTGCGAATCCCAAAAAAATCCAGAGCCAATTTTCGTTCAGTTAGAGGTCAGTTGGCAAGGGTTCATATGAGGAACCATTAGAAATGTGTGTTAGAATATGAATTAATCTGGGAAACAATGTGATTTGATATTTACATGTATATGATTGCAGAATGAGAGGGAAACTTTGCCATCTTTTGGTTTTGCTAAGAGCAGTGCACTACATTCATTGTGTGCATAAGTTCAAAAGTTTATTATGTTTTTGGCTCTCGATGAGGGCCACATAAAAATAAACGCACAATTATACAACATTAATTACAATTAAGTCACGAAACAAGACAGAAAGGAAACACTTCTTATCCACCGGTCGAGCAATCATCGAACATCTCCCTATGTATCATTAATAAATATATAAAAACCCTTTAAAAAAATTAAAATTTCTGAAACAGAACATTTCATTTGGAGGACAGTAAAGTGCATGGAAAAAGGTTTTTACATTTAAGATTCCTAGTTGTAGACAAATTGGTTTTAACCATTTATAGCGCAATGGGCGCAATGCGGGACAAATGAACAAGACATGATTACGATCCTGTACAGCATTATGACAGAGATTACATATTGGAGATACACCATACCACTTTGCTAGAAGGAGATTTAGTGGAAGCAGATCTTGTCTTAAAAGGTACCATAACCTACGGACTCTATGAGGAATATTCCAGATAAGGTATTGTTGGGCCAGCTTTGGTGTATATGTGTTTAACAGTGATTCCCTTTCTTTTTTTCTTGGTTGGGCAAGCATATCCAATTTATAACAAAGTTCCCAAGATGCACATTTTAATTTAGACTTTAGCTCAGAGGGAGTTAGTAAGAATAAAGTGCTTACATCCAACTCTAACAGAATTACTGCTTTTCTAAAGTTTTTTACTAGCAGAGAAAACTCGTTAAAGTTGCCCAGGAGTTCCCTTTTAATGGCTTCTCGTAAGGAACCCGATTTACCTCTGGCCAGACTGGCTACCCATCTTACGAGGGCAACCAACCCCTGTACCCAACAACTTCGGAGTCCGAATTCCAGCCTGCATGAAGATACAGAGCACGCTGTATTGAGGGAAGAAATTTTTCTTAGTACCTTTCCTTCCATTTTTTGCAAGAATCCCCATTGTTTTAACTCCACTAATTCGATTCCGTACTGTAGAGTTGCAGGAATCTTTGCTCTAAATACATCCAAAAATAGTGTAAAATGACTCTTCCCTGTAGCATTGTACAAGGAACATAACCCCATGCCATGGGCCAATGCTTTACGTGAATTGTGTTCAATGTGGGGATTCTCACTTAGGTTTGCTGAAATTATTTTACCTAAGAAGGTGTAGGTTTTAACCACCTCTAGTTTCTGTCCACCTATAGCCCAACTATAGCTTCCAGACCTACATTTTTTCTTTCCAAAAATGCACATAATTTTACTTTTCGTTATATTAATTTTCATGTGATGTGCTTCTGCAAATTGGTTCAATGCATGCAGGCGATTAGACAGGCCCTTCGGGGTTAAATCTAAAACGAGTATGTCGTCCGCATACATTAAAACCGATATAGATGACCCTCCAATTATCGGGGCTAATCCCCCACAAACTGCAATGGAAGATGGTAGGTCAGCCGTATATAGTGAAAACAATATAGGGGCCAGTATACACCCTTGTTTTAACCCATTCTGAGTAGGGATAGATTGAGAAAGACCCCTTTCTCCGCCTTGTAGCACCTTACACCACGTGTTCGAGTGAAGAGATTTTACCAATTCAAGTAACTGCACTGGCATACCCAATACAGCCAGCTTTCTCCACAGCGTTGGACGATCCACCTTGTCAAACGCTGTGGAGAAATCTATAAATGCTACGTATATGCCACCACCTCGAACACGTACATATTTGTCTACAATCACCTGTAATGATGTCAAATTATCTAAAGTTCCATGCTCTTTACGGAATCCTGTTTGTTCCAAGGGTAAAATACCATTTAATTCTACCCATTCAGTTATTAACATTAAAAGACATTTGGCGAAAATTTTTCCTATTGAGTCCAATAGAGCTATTAAACGATAATTCGTAGGCTTATCCCGCTCTCCCTTTTTAAATATAGGGATTAATATACTTCCCCTCCAAGAATTGGGGACTGATCTTGATATGAAGCATGCATGAAACACTGGGAGAAGAATCCTACTCCAGGAGGTGACGTCTTGCTTAATTATTGACATGGGCAATTCGTCCGGACCCATTGCTCCGGAAGAGCGCATACTCTTTATCACGGAAGCTATGGATTTCTCGGTCGGGAGTTCTATGTTATGCTCTCTATTTGGGGCTAGATCCCAGTTATCCCCCTCTGCACCATTAGATGCATATAAGCTAGATATAAATAATATCCAGACATCTTACGCAATAGGGATGGGAATGGGAGTTGTTATTGATCCACATCCCTTCCCTATTATGGACCAGAATTCTCTAGATTTGTTAAAGGCCGAAGCCTCTCTTAACCTAATCCAGAGAGAATCTTCTTTTTCTCTTTTTAATTTAGATCTCAATCTGACCCTCCTTCTTTTTAGTAAGACTAACTTATGCTCATTTTCCCTAGATCTATTAAGGTACTGTTGCCTCACAAGTTTATTTATTTCCTTATTTAAAGTTAATAATATACTAGGAGGGAAGTGCAATTTTTTAGGATTTCTAATTTTCTTAGCTGTCATGGTAAGCTTCTTCATAAAGTTTTCGAGGTGTAGAAATTCCCTACCCTGCCATTCATCTAGTTCTAGTAAAGTTTGGGCAAGAATATTTTGTACATCCTTCATAGTGATAGAATCCCAGAAGCATCTTCCAGACTTACAATTAATAGAAACTCCTTTATTCACTAGGGACCAAGAGTTAGTATCTGGAGGTTTTATTGAGACAGTTATGTTGATCATATTATGGTCGCTCAAAGAGGAGTGGGAGATCATTATATCTCGAATAAAAGAGAACGTGTCATAGTCCGTAATTACATAATCCAAGATGGATTCACCCCTAAATGACCCATGTGTAAAATTAGCAGGAGTGTCGGAAGGCATCCTACCGTTTACGATTAGCCCCTCTAAATAGCTAAGTTCTTCAAGCAATATCTTTCCTCTTTTATTGGTTTTTATTTTAATAGGAAAGATTGCTTGAGGTATATTATATGCTTCTTCCTTGGATTTATTTCTAAACATGTCTAAACTTAAGTTAGACACTTTGCTATTTAAGTCACCCACAAGTAAGATATATGGGGGCTGATCGAGCTCTAATAATTGTTTTACATAAGAAAACATTCGCTTTAGGACAATGTTAAAAGTATCTTCAGGTGGAATATATGCATTTAAAATTATAAACGAAGACCGTCTACCTACTAATGCTAGATTATTGATAGTTATTGATTGAAAAAGATTACTAGTGTCCGTATAATGGGAAAATTGCCATTGCAAAGAATTAGATAACAAACAGGCAATTCCACCTTTAGCATGGCCTTTTTTAGAAGGTGTAGCGGCGGCCTCCAGAACAAAATAATCTTTCCCCCCATATAGGAGATTTGTACACCATGTTTCCTGAATACATAGCACATCTGCGTTCAAAGAAAGTAAAAAATCAAGCTTCTCTGGGCAATTATGAAGGCCTGCAGCATTCCAAGAGACAATTTTTAATTGTCTGTTAAAGATGTTGAAATAGTCGTGAGTTGTTCGATGTGTTATTCGATAAAACTCCTGGTAACCAATTCCACATCTGATTATCTTCTGTTAGAGGAATATCCATATTGTCAGGAAGAGGGAGTACCTGAGAAACCATGCGTTTACCTCTAGAGACCCAGATTTTTAGATCTTTATTACAGGTGGACGGGTCTTCCTGCCTAGAACCCAACTTTGTATTTCCATCTCTAAAGAAAATACACTTTCCATTTTTAAAAACAGGTAACACATCAATCCCTCTACGTTGAAATACTTCCGCTTGTTGAAAGACAAGGTTAGCAATTATTTTTGAGTAAAATTTTACCCTTGCTCGTTGCCCATTTTCAAATCTTATTGGTGAGACCAAATCAATATCGTTTGACAGAATAAGTTTTAAGCTTTCAATGTCCTTAAAGCAATTAAGCAACCAAGATCTGTTCAAATTTAGGTTTAAATCGAATAAGGGAAGAAAATCCAATGTCAAGGTATCCACACATGTGATAGGAACTTTCAATGGCTGAATAGTTGAACTAGTAGCCACTTCAGATTGGAGCCGAAAAGTAGGTGCAGATGGATTAAGTACCCTTGTTACTATAGGCATATTTCTTGTATCCTCATCAACTGGTGCTTGGGGTTCTATTACATTTACCTCAGAGCATGGAACTACCCCATTCATAGTACCGTCAACAGGGGTACCTTCCACTACAGTGTTAGTGATACAACCCACTACCTCTTTATCGGGAGTATCCAATATTAAACTATCTGCACTTTCTATAACATCAGGCACTTCAGTTATTATGTGTTTTTGGAAAATAATTTGTCTCTGTCTTTTCTTCTTGTACTTACGAACAAGCTTCCTATTTTTCCCTTTACTTTTTTCTTTTACTGTTCTATTAGTCGCCAAAGTTCCTTCAGGTTCTTTTTTCTCCTGATTAAAGATGGGAAAAAGTTCATTTCCAGCAGTTTGGTTAACCTCTACCAAGCTTTCTTCCTTCAAGGTTGGTTCTAATTCTTTCCTCTGGTTTAACGAAGATGGGGTAGGAGTCTTGGAGGGCTCATGAATATCTACCTTTAAAGTCATCCCCTGCGGTGCATTTTTTCTCAATGGATTATTGCTGTCTACGACTTCTTGGATAACAGATTCAGTAGGGGGAATAGTCACATTCTCTGCATTTTTAACCAGCAATGCTTTCAATATCTCAGTAACTGAGGCCAAAATGCAATCAGAACTCACTGCAAATTTACCTAGTAGGAGTAGTATAGAAGCCAGTAATTGTTCAAGTGCTATCAGAGAATCAGAGATCGGTTTTTCATTTTTTGGGTAAACAGATGCAGAAAAAGAGCAGATCCCTGATAGATTAAGTTGTGGAGATTTCAAATCACTCTGCATTGAGGGGATGTCATTAGATTTTATAGAGGGAGTGCTACTATATAGCAGTAATCCTGATGGCGTTGCTCCATTTGGAGTTTTACTAGGCTCAGGCTGATTCAAAATTCTCTTGTCCATGTAGCGACCACAAAGTTCGAGATCGATACTGGACGAAATAGATACTTCTCCTATGTCCTCCTCCACATTTTCTGTGCCCTTAAGAGTATTACGCTGAAGTACTTTCAAATGTGTTAACATAAGATCGGAGTCGACTCCTTTTGATGAGCATACTGGGAGGATTGCATCGTTAGACTGAGTCCGAGAAGGCTTATTTGTTTCCGTCGTTAGATCAAGATTAAAATCTTTCACTACATCAGACTGCGATTTCGACTGTGTTATCATCTCATCATCAGTTGTTATTAGAACTTCCATGGATTTATTCACAGATTTTTCCCAGATTTGCAGTAACTGCATCTGTCCTTTAAGTTGTACACTATTTTCGTATTTATTCCTCAGGGGGTTAGATCTTGTTTTTATACATGACCTCCCCCCTAGGACTCTTCCAGATCGTAATTTCTTTGCAGTCATGATGTCTGGAGAAAATCTAGCCCGGCAGCAGGCTTATAAAACCAGGATATATAATTGTTTTTTAAATAAACAAACAGTCAATAGAATATGAATCCACAGGGAGAGGAAGTAAACGCTCGTCCAGGCGACAGATTTATTTCCTCACAGTTTACAGATCTGCGAACATTATAAGAACTTACTTAGAATAAAAAAACAAAAATAAAAAATACCGGAGCCCAGCCCGGCCTACCTTGGCCACTGAGGACCACAGAGGGCCCGCCCTTTGCCCGGGCTTAGCCGGCGCCGCCCGCGCGCGTCCCGCGATGCGCGCTCCTGCTACAGAATTATAGCCAGGTGAGGGGGGCGTGGTGGGAAGGTGCTCCAGGCCTAGATGGCGTGTGGATTTTGCAGTTTCCTGGTCTCCCAGTCCGCCTACCAGCCCAGTAACACAAGTGTTTCCCGGGAAACGCGAGCAGTTGAGTTCAAGCGCTGCCCAATAGCACTTTCAGGTGAGTAGCGCTTTCAAATGCCAGCAGCGACCTTCCAGCGACGAGGGTTTTCTTTCCACACACAGCAAACAGCAGCACCGGATTAGCAGCGGCAATCTCCGCTCCCCTGCGCTCCTGCTGCAGAATTATAGCCAGGTGAGGGGGGCGTGGTGGGGAGGTGCTCCAGGCCCAGATGGCTTGTGGATTTTGCAGTTTCCTGGTCTCCCAGTCCGCCTACCAGCCCAGTAACACAAGTGTTTCCCGCGCAGCGGGAAACGCGAGCAGTTGAGTTCAAGCGCTGCCCAATAGCACTTTCAGGTGAGTAGCGCTTTCAAATGCCAGCAGCGACCTTCCAGCGACGAGGGTTTTCTTTCCACACACAGCAAACAGCAGCACCGGATTAGCAGCGGCGATCTCCGCTCCCCAGCGCTCCTGCTGCAGAATTATAGCCAGGTGAGGGGGGCGTGGTGGGGAGGTGCTCCAGGCCCAGATGGCTTGTGGATTTTGCAGTTTCCTGGTCTCCCAGTCTGCCTACCAGCCCAGTAACACGAGTGTTTCCCGCGCAGCGGGAAACGCGAGCAGTTGAGTTCAAGCGCTGCCCAATAGCACTTTCAGGTGAGTAGCGCTTTCAAATGCCAGCAGCGACCTTCCAGCGACGAGGGTTTTCTTTCCACACACAGCAAACAGCAGCACCGGATTAGCAGCGGCGATCTCCGCTCCCCAGTGCTCCTGCTGCAGAATTATAGCCAGGTGAGGGGGGCGTGGTGGGGAGGTGCTCCAGGCCCAGATGGCTTGTGGATTTTGCAGTTTCCTGGTCTCCCAGTCCGCCTACCAGCCCAGTAACACGAGTGTTTCCCGAAACGCGAGCAGTTGAGTTCAAGCGCTGCCCAATAGCACTTTCAGGTGAGTAGCGCTTTCAAATGCCAGAAGCGACCTTCCAGCGACGAGGGTTTTCTTTCCACACACAGCAAACAGCAGCACCGGATTAGCAGCGGTGATCTCCGCTCCCCAGCGCTCCTGCTGCAGAATTATAGCCAGGTGAGGAGGGCGTGGTGGGGAGGTGCTCCAGGCCCAGATGGCTTGTGGATTTTGCAGTTTCCTGGTCTCCCAGTCCGCCTACCAGCCCAGTAACACGAGTGTTTCCCGCGCAGCGGGAAACGCGAGCAGTTGAGTTCAAGCGCTGCCCAATAGCACTTTCAGGTGAGTAGCGCTTTCAAATGCCAGCAGCGACCTTCCAGCGACGAGGGTTTTCTTTCCACACACAGCAAACAGCAGCACCGGATTAGCAGCGGCGATCTCCGCTCCCCAGCGCTCCTGCTGCAGAATTATAGCCAGGTGAGGGGGGCGTGGTGGGGAGGTGCTCCAGGCCCAGATGGCTTGTGGATTTTGCAGTTTCCTGGTCTCCCAGTCCGCCTACCAGCCCAGTAACACGAGTGTTTCCCGCGCAGCGGGAAACGCGAGCAGTTGAGTTCAAGCGCTGCCCAATAGCACTTTCAGGTGAGTAGCGCTTTCAAATGCCAGCAGCGACCTTCCAGCGACGAGGGTTTTCTTTCCACACACAGCAAACAGCAGCACCGGATTAGCAGCGGCGATCTCCCATTGTGTGCATAAGAAAATCTGGTGTGCGATTCAGATAATTCATAATCTACAAATCAATTTGAAAGGTTAGTTATTAATTTGTGAGAAATTTTATTTCTCACAAATATAATTTATAAAATTTGGAGTTAGTGATATATTTTCTAATGAAGAAATATTTATTACAGTTTTTTGTAATATTAGTAGTGAAACATTCCGCCAATCACCCTTTGAGCACCATATACTAATTCATTCAGTATAGTATTACCTATGTACTTAAACATTCTCTCTGCACTGTGTTTGTGTACAGTCAAATGTGCACAATGTATGCACTCCCCTAACCCCTTTCAGACTACTGAGTCAGTCTTGCAAAAGTCTAGGGAATAGTCATGCTTGTCTGGAATCACATTGTGAGTCTGTGTCCACTACTGAAATCATCCTGTCAGAAGCATGTCCTTATTTAATCTCTCTGCTGACACATAAGTGCTTATAAACTTATCCTGTTGCCAACTACTATCAGTCTGTGAACCCAGTCACTGTCTATGCACTTGCAGAATGAGTGAGGCATTCAGACAAGCACTGGTACAGTCAAATGTGCACAATGTATGCGGTCCCCTAACCCCTTCCAGACTACTGAGTCTCTACTGCTAAAGTCCAGGGAATAGTCATGCCTGTCTGGAATCACACTGTGAGTACGTGTCCACTCCTACAATCATCCTGACAAAAGCATGTCCTTATTTAATCTTTATGCTGACATATAAGCACTTATAAAATGTTGCTACTTTCAACTACTAGCAGTCTGAGATCCCTGTCACTGTCTATGCACTTGCAGACTGAGTCAGGCATTTAGACATGCAGTGGTACAGTCAAATTGCACATTGTATGCGGTCTCCTAATTCCTTCCAGACTACTCAGTTTCTCCTCCAAAAGAACAGGGAATAGTCATGCCTGTCTGGAATCACACTGTGAGTCTGTGTCCACTCCTACAATCATCCTGACAGAAGCATGTCCTTATTTAATCTCTCTGATGACATATAAATGCTTATAAACTTAGCCTGATGTCAAATACTAGCAGTCTGAGAACCCATTCATCGTCTATGCACTTGAAGAGTGAGTCAGGAGTTCAGACAAGAAGAAGGTGCAGTCAAATTTAAACAATGTACGCGATCCCCTTACTCATTTCAGATTACTGAGTCTCTCCTGCAAAAGTCCAGGGAATAGTCATGCCTCTGAGGAATCACACTGTGAGTCTGTGTCCAATCCTACAATCACCTTGACAGAAGCAAATCCTTCTTTAATCTCTCTGCTGAGATATAAGAACTTATAATTTTTTCCTAATGTCAGCTACTAGCAGTCTGAGACCCCAGTCACTGTTTATGCACTTGGAGAATGAGTCAGGCATTCAGACAAGCAGTGGTACAGTCAATTGTGCACTATGTATGCGGTCCCTTAATCTCTTGCAGACTACTGAGTCTCTGCTGTTGTAGTCCAGGGAATAGTTATGCCTGTTTGGAATCACACTGTGAGTCTGTGTCCACTCCTACAATTATCAGGACAAAAGCATGTCCTTATTTAATCTCTCTGCTGACATGTAAGTGCTTAACACTTTTCCTACTGTCAACTACTAGCAGTCTGAGAACTCAGTCACTGTTTATGCACTTTGTGAATGAGTCAGTCATTCAGACAAGCAGTGATAAATTCAAATGTGCACAATGTTTGCGATCCTCTAACTGCTTCCAGAGTACTGAGTCTCTACTGCTAAAGTCCAGGGAATAGTCATACCTGTCTGGAATCACACTGTGAGTCTGCGTCCACTCCTACAATCATCCTGACAGAAAAATGTCCTTATTTAATATCTCTGCTGACACATAAGTGCTTATAAACTTATACTGCTGTCAACTACTAGCCGTCTGTGAACCCACTCACTGTCTATGCTCTTGCAGAATTAGTCAGGCATTCAGGCAAGCAGTGGTACAGTCAAATGTGCACAATGTATGTGGTCCTTTCAGACAACTGAGTCTCTCCTGCAAAAGTCCAGGGAACAGTCATGCCTTTGTGGAATCACACTGTGAGTCTGTGTTCACTCCTACAATCATCTTGACAGAAGCATAGCCTTCATTGAACTCTCTACTGCCATATAAGCTCTTATAATCTTTTCCTACTGTCAACTACTAGCAGTTTGAGAACCCAGTCACTGTTTATGCACTTGGAGAATGAGTCAGGCATTCTGACAAGCAGTGGTGCAGTCAAATGTCCACAATGTATGCGGTCCCCTAACCCCTTGCAGACTACTGAGTCTCTGCTGCTAAAGTCCACCGAATAGTCATGCCTGTCTGAAATCACACTGTGAGTCTGTGTCTACTCCTATTATCATCCTCACAGAAACATGTCCTTATTTAATCTCTCTGCTGACACATAAGTCCTTTTAAACTTTTCCTGCTGTTAACTACTAGCAGTCTGAAAACCCAGTCACTGTCTATGCACTTGCAGAATGAGTCAGGTATTCAGACAAGCAGTGGTACAGTCAAATGTGCACAATGTATGTGGTCCCCTAACCTCTTCCAGACTACTGAGTCAGTCCTGCAAAAGTCCAGGAAATAGTCATGCCTGTCTGGAATCACACTGTGAGTCTGTGTTCCCTCCTACACTCATCTTGACAAAAGCATGTCCTTATTTAATCTCTCTGCTGACACATAAGTGCTTCTAAACTGATACTGCTGTCAACTACTAGCAGTCTGGGAACCCAGTCACTGTCTATGCACTTGCAGAACGAGTTAGGCATTCAGACAAGCAGTGGTGCAGTCAAATGTGCACAATGTATGCAATCCCCTAATCCCTTCCAGACTACTGAGTCTCTCCTGCAAAAGTCCAGGGAGTTGTCATGCCTGTATGGAATTACCCTGTGAGTCTGTGTCCACTCCTACAATCATCCTGATAAAAGTATGTCCTTATTTAAATGCTCTGCTGATATATAAGCACTTATAAACTTTTCCTACTGTCAACTACTAGCAGTCTGAGAACCCAGTCACTGTTTATGCACTTGGAGAATGAGTAAGGCATTCAGACAAGCAGTGGTACAGTCAAATGTTGACAATGTATGTGGTCCCCTAACCCCTTCCAGACTACTGTGTCTCTCCTGCTAAAGTCTAGGGAACAGTCATGCCTGTCTGGAATCACACTGTGAGTCTGTGTCCACCCTAACAATCATCCTGACAGAAGCACGTCCTTATGTAATCTCCTTGCTGACACATACGTGCTTATAAACTTAGACTGTTGTCAAGTACAAGCAGTCTGAGAACCCAGTCACTGTCTATGCACTTATAGAATTAGTCAGACATTCAGACAAGCAGTAGTACAGTTAAACACAATGTATTTGGTCCCCTAACTTCTTGCAGAGCGCTGAGTTAGTTTTATATAAGTGCAGGTAATAGTCATGCTTGCCTGGAATCACACGGTGAGTCTGTGTGCACTCTTGCAATCATCTTGACAGAAGTATGTCATAATGAAATTACTTTGCTGAAACAGAAGTACTTATAAAGTTACTTTGCTGTGAACTACTAGCACTTGAGGTACTCATTCATAGTCTTTGCATTTGTATTGCCCTCATTTATTTGAATATTCTTTTAATTAATAGATGTGTGCTTTAGTATATTAATTGTGATTTCTAAAGGGGGTGTTTAAATGTTTTTTTTGGTGAATGTTTTTGTTTAGTAATAGAATAGTATTTTGTATAGATATTTTTTAAATAATATCACATAATTTTTTCAGATATTGTTCATCATCATTAAAAGAAATGTATTATGGCTAGAAAACAGAAAAGAGGAAACAACATAAAAAGGACTATTATTTGAAGAAAACTGAACAAGTATTGGATGAACAACAATATGTGGGGGAAAAAGAGAAAGTCTTACGGTAAAAGAACAAAAGAATTTGTTAAAAAACTTTCAAAGCCTAGAAACAGTGTGCAGATTGTGGAAAGTATAAAGAATGCCTCAACAACAACAAAGAATAAGAAGAAAATAACATGTTAAAAATGGGAATTTACATTCAAAAGACACAATGTATGGTAAAAGGAGGCACACTCAATATGAAGAAATAAGAAAGAAGATGTTTTACAATAGAGTTGTCTTTAACTTGTAAGATATGAAGAAATACAAAAGAAGAGCACCATTTTATAAAAAGAAAAAAGAAATTGACATTTTTGTTGAGAAGGCTTTTGAATTAAAAAGGAAATTATTCATTTTAGTTTTAAACAGAATTCGATCACTAGATAAACCAATGAATTTTATGAAGGCCAAAAGTAAGAAGAAAAGAGTAATTATCAGAACTACTTTTTGTGATTTTTTTAGGTGGAATAGAAACGCAGTTCAAGTCCAGAGCCTTTCTTTAATGAAGAGAGTTATTTTCAGACCAATACTTTATTGCTTGCAGTTGATACCAGTGGTCGAGCTTATGAGGCTAGAAATGGTTTTCCTATTGAGAAGGAGAAGATGGTGTCTAGAAATGTAGAAGAACTAATAGCTAATGATTTCTAGGGAGACGTCCTAAAGCCCCAGTGTATACTTGGGATTGCAGTAGTATTTGTAGTATACAACAGGAATCTATTGATATTTTAAGAAAAGTCTTACACCAGTGTTGTAAAAAAAGTGTTAAACAAAAGATTAAGATGTTGCAAGAACTAGATCCTTGCAGAGTGAGAAAAAATACTGGTTTGCAAGGTTATTCTCTGGCTGGTCTTGCTAGGAAGGTATGTCAAAGTGTTTTTCATCATTTCAGAATGTTATCAGTACATCATTCTCAAATGCAGAAGTTAGTCAGAAGATTGTATTACGCAAAAAGTCCAGCAATAATTTTGAATAAGTTGGACAGTGCTCTTTTGCATGGGTCTGTGTCAGATGTAAAGAAGGTGTGTGATGAAAATGAGTTTTGTTACTTTGGTCCCGAACAAGAGAGTGAAGAAACTGACACATTAATAGAAGAATATGTTGAAGAGAATGTGGAACATACTGCTACAAAAAAGTTGAAGAACAAATTACAAAGTTTAAGGTGATCTATGTTTAAAAAGTGAAAGAGAAAATAATGATAAGTGGAAGGAATTTTCAACTTATCTGTTGGTAGAGAATTGCTTTGATTTGGGTTGTGATCAGAGTATTTGTAAATATTGTTATAACAAATTAGACGAGAAAAAAATGCCCGCTAGAGCTGTCCATGATAATCTAGAGTTGGTAACTATTCCTCCAGAACTGATAGATTTAAATACATATACGTCCATTCTGATGCAATGTGTGCACCCATTTCAGGCTATTGTTCGTATGGAGCCTAAAACAGGTAAATTGCCTCCTACAGATTTACAGAGAGGACCAAAAGGAAGAGTTGTATATTTACCTCTAAATTTAAAGAAAAATAATAAAACTATTGGTGTAGAAAATGTAAAAAGTGAACCACTAGTTATTCTAGTTAATGGTGTTCCATTATGACAACATTATATCTTATAAAAAACAATGATTACTACAAAAATGTGTAAGTGGAAGAAAAAGAAATACTTTTAGGAGATGTTAGTGAAACGTCAAGTGGTCAAATTGAAAAAGTGGACATGTCCAAAAGTGAAGAAATATATGAACATTATAGTGTACATCCACTTCATTTGAAAGATGTGATGGGGAATAATACTATTGAATTATTCCAAATGAAAAAAACAAAGGGGACTCCCATGAGTGTATGGGAAAAAAGTTTGGAAGCTTGTTGTTTTCCGCATCTATTCCCAACTGGAAAAGGTGGCCGATATGATGAAGGATCAGTACAGATTCCTGCATCACAATATCGGACAACCGGATTGTATGCAGAAGATCCAAGATTTTGTCAATGTATCCCATATATATTTCATCTTTTGTTTGAGAGCGACATGTCTGGACTTTCATATGCAGTCAACCACATATTAAAAACAGGAGTACATCTTCAAAAAGTTTCTGCAAAGGAATTCATGGATAAAGTACATCAGAAAGACGATCATTTAGAATCTCAGATGATTAATTTAATGGCATGTCAACTTGGTAATAATGAGTATTGGTACCGTCGTCATGGAGAACCTAAATGTATGCTAAGGAACCTAGGAACTCCTACATGGTTTGTTACCCTAAGCTGTGCTGAATAAGCTTGGGATGATGTACTTGAATTTCTTCGAGAAGCAAATTCAAATATAAAAAATATTACATATAAGACACCTGGAGAATTGTCCTCTTGGATCCTGGTAATGTATGCAGATGTTTCAATCATAGGTTTGAAGCTATAATGTCTTTTATCTGCAATAAACAGAATCCTCCTCTTGGAGAAGTTGTGGATTTCTTTTGGAGAAAGGAGTATCAAGCAAGAGGTGCTCCTCGTATAAATATGCTGTTATGGATCAAGGATGAACCCAAATTTAGTACTGATTCTGATGACACTGTTTTGTCTTTTATTGAAGAATATGTCACATGTGCTACACCAAAAAGAACAGAAGAAAACACCCTAGGGCAACAAATCTTACGATTCTAAAGGCAACGATGTGGCAAATACTGTTGATGAAAGTACAAGTCTAAGGAAAAGTTTTATACCAAATGTTATTTTGGATTTCCACGTCCAGTAATATCCAAAGGAAGAGTAAACAGTTTGAGAAGGAGTGAAGAATCAAAGTATATCAAGGATTATAATCCTGTTATACTCTCAATGTGGATTGCTAATATGGATATCCAGTATGTTGTGGATAATTCCATTGCTGTGGCCCGGTAGGTGACATCTTACATAACACAATCAGAAAAGACGGAGCTGAAAGAAATGTGGGAAGAAATTTCTCACATGGAGTCTTAGTAAGAAATCGTACAGTTTCAGTTTGAAGATGTTATCCCATCGAGAAATTGGAGCGTATGAATGATCGGTTATCATCTGCAAGTTTATACTCAAAATCTACTCAAAATCTAGAAGAATCATTTGGGTGAGTCTAGTTCTTGCTGCAGCGCAAACTCGAGTACTAAAATCTATACAAGAAATTGAATATTTAGCAGAAAAAGAACCGGAAAGTACAGATATTATCAAAACAAGCATGTTGGACACATATTATCCAAATAGAATTGTAAAAAATTGTAAATTGATACTTGTATAGCGCACTACTCACCAGCAAGGGTCTCAAGGCGCTTGTACGAATACCGCTGTGGAACCCATCCTGGCTTTCCCTTTTAGGTGTCCACTCCTGGGCACCCCCAAGGTGGAGGCCAGGCATCCTTAGCGTTGTGGGGGCCATTGTGGAGATTAAGCAAGCTATTGCCCATAGCTGCAGAGTGGGACTCCATGATTGGAATAGGCACCGAGGCGAGAATTATCAGGTCCGTGGAACTTTTGAGCCCAAGACCCGCTGAGGCGGGGAAGTGAACCCTGGTCCCGGGCTAAACCTTTGCATCAGGGTCTGCCGCTCTAACCAATGAGCCACACTTCTCCAGAATTCATCGTCTTGAGAAGATATGTCTCTATTAAGTGCTACAATATTACATTTTTTAAAAGGAATACTAAAGAAAACATAAATGAAGGTAAATATGCAGTGATTGGTTCCGAAGGATGTTGGTGAAACAAAGGAAAGGAAATGTGATGCTCCTGATAAAAGGGAATTTTACTATTTAGCACTTTTGCAACTCTTTAAACCGTGGCGTATAACATTGGAATTACTTGGAGATTTTCATTGCTATGAAAATTCCTTCGATACTTATAAAGATAGCATAGAATGCAATTTTTGCAAATTATCTCAGAATGTTGATTGATGAAATTGATCAAGAAGCTACTATTGCAGCTGAGATTGCTAGAGACAGTTCTCAAGACAGTCAAACTTCTACCCCACTGAGTCAAGATCCACTAGGACAATGAAGTGGAAACAGCAATGCATCAAGCTCAAGAAGATATTATGGACTTAGGAAACTTGGAAGAACAACTAAATGTTGAACAGAAAGAAATATATCTGCAAGTGAGACAACAGATTAACCATGAATTTCTTCATGAAAAGAAAGAATGCACATGCACATCATTTCAACCTATCTGAATGTATGTCAGTGGTCAAATTGGAACAGGAAAACGTTTCTTAATTAAAGTATTGACCAGTTATCTACAGAAAAAGACTGACTCACATTTGTCTTGTGGTGTAACTGCTCCAACTGGGTTGGCAGCATGCAAAATTAAAGGAATTACATTACATCATTTACTTATGCTACCTGTAGAGCATGCACATAAATTGGAATATAACAAACTATCTGGAAAAGCTTGCTATGAAGTTTCAAGAGTGCTAAAGAAAATGAAACTTCTGATTATTGATGAGGTGAGCTTAATGCTTGCTTTTGTGCATTTAAGAATGTGCATTTAAGAATGCAGCAAATTCTTAAAACAGAATACGATGTCTTATTAGGAGGAAAACATGTGATAGTTTTTGGAGATCTACAGCAACTTACACCCGTAAAAGGACAACCAGTATTTAAAACACTTGTACTTGAAGACATACATCAAAAAATCTTTGGGAAGTGTTGGAAACATTAACATTTGGTCATATTTTGAATACAAAGAGCTCATTAAAAATATGTGACAGGGAAATAATGCTGATTATGGAACTATTCTTTAAGATATAAGAATTGGAGTATTGACAGACCATGGCAAACATGCTTTGCAAAGTCGACTACTTACAAACTTGTTTCCAAATGAAAATATAGTTCCTGAAAAAATATATAAAAAATTTGCAGAAAATAAATATCTAATCTATAGTGTTCTATATTCAATGAAGAACTTTTGAAGCTTGAAAATGAACAAATAATAAAAATGGAAGCCATTGATAAAATAGAGCATGAAGGAATGACTATTATTTTGACGGAAAAATTGAAAAAGAAATTGGATTCTTTAGAAAAATCTATATCTAAAACTGCTGGTTTAGAAAACAGTTTATATGTATGTGCTAACTGTTGGGTAATTTCACGGCGTAATTTGGATGTGGAAAAAAGTTTAGTAAATGGAGCAATGGGTAAAGCTGTTGATTTTGTGTTAATTATCAACATAGAGATGGAATTGAGGGGCATATTATCAAGGGATTTATCTCTGCTTTTTTGGCTTTAAAAGCCAAGAAAGCGGAGATAAAATTATTTCCCTATTACCTAGCTGTCGCTAACACCAGTTAGCGACAGCTAGTAGGAGATAGCGACCATCTTGGGCCCGCTTTGCATGTCAGAGATATTTATCACTAATGACATGCAAAGTGGGCGTGCCATGATGTTAGCGACTGGAAACAGTCGCTAACATCGCTATCTCCTATTACCAACTTTTGGAGATATTGGCGCTAAGCGCGAATATCTCCAAAAGCTAACACCTGCCCTGAGAAGTTCTTATTTACAACAAGGGGTGGTGATGGACAAAGTCTCTGAATTAAGCAGAGTACTCTCACCCAGTCAAGAGATCAGGGCTAGATCCAACACCGTTTTTTAGCTCATTGCACCATCCCAGTTTCAGAACCTGGCTGTATGCAAATTAGTCTGTCCCTGGCCCAGTGCATCATGGGAACAGGGCAGACCAGACTACAAAAGCCAATTCTTACACTGGTAAGGAAACAAGCTTCCGGGGACCGGTTTCTGGCATTTCAGCCGTCTTCGGCCCGGCTTGCTTGAATCCTGATGGTGCAATGAGCAAGGGACTCACATCTGAGTATACCCTTCCACGCTTAGGGTGGACAAAATTATTTACAACAAGGGGTGGTGATGGACAGAGTCTCTGAATTAAGCAGAGTACTCTCACCCAGTCAAGAGATCAGGGCTAGATCCAACACCGTTTTTTAGCTCATTGCACCATCCCAGTTTCAGAACCTGGCTGTATGCAAATTAGTCTGTCCCTGGCCCAGTGCATCATGGGAACAGGGCAGACCAGACTACAAAAGCCAATTCTTACACTGGTAAGGAAACAAGCTTCCGGGGACCGGTTTCTGGCATTTCAGCCGTCTTCGGCCCGGCTTGCTTGAATCCTGATGGTGCAATGAGCAAGGGACTCACATCTGAGTATACCCTTCCACGCTTAGGGTGGACAAAATTATTTACAACAAGGGGTGGTGATGGACAGAGTCTCTGAATTAAGCAGAGTACTCTCACCCAGTCAAGAGATCAGGGCTAGATCCAACACCGTTTTTTAGCTCATTGCACCATCCCAGTTTCAGAACCTGGCTGTATGCAAATTAGTCTGTCCCTGGCCTAGTGCATCATGGGAACAGGGCAGACCAGACTACAAAAGCCAATTCTTACACTGGTAAGGAAACAAGCTTCCGGGGACCGGTTTCTGGCATTTCAGCCGTCTTCGGCCCGGCTTGCTTGAATCCTGATGGTGCAATGAGCAAGGGACTCACATCTGAGTATACCCTTCCACGCTTAGGGTGGACAAAATTATTTACAACAAGGGGTGGTGATGGACAGAGTCTCTGAATTAAGCAGAGTACTCTCACCCAGTCAAGAGATCAGGGCTAGATCCAACACCGTTTTTTAGCTCATTGCACCATCCCAGTTTCAGAACCTGGCTGTATGCAAATTAGTCTGTCCCTGGCCCAGTGCATCATGGGAACAGGGCAGACCAGACTACAAAAGCCAATTCTTACACTGGTAAGGAAACAAGCTTCCGGGGACCGGTTTCTGGCATTTCAGCCGTCTTCGGCCCGGCTTGCTTGAATCCTGATGGTGCAATGAGAAGTTCTTAGCCATGTTATCCAATGGGAGGTGGATAACATGGCTAAGTGCATTAGCTCGGTAATGCATGAATATCGCTGACTTTACAGCGATATTCATGCATTTCGGCCGATTTTTATCGCTTAGGAGATAATCCTTGATAATAGCAAGGCTCCTAAGCGATAAAATCGCCGCAACACGGCGATAAAATTATTGCCGCTAAGCTAACATAGCGATAATTATCGCTAGTTGTTGGTTATATGCCCCTGAATTTTTAAAAATCAAATTTGATCAGATTGAAGAAGTAAAACAAATTGGTCATTGTTCAGTTTGTTTTTTGTTTGCTAAATATTTATATGTTCGTAGAAACAGTTTCCTCTTTCTCTGGCATATGCAGTGACTATTCATAAATCTCAAGGTTTAAGTGTAGCTAGTGCTTTGGTAAACAGTTGAAATACTGTGTTTAAAGAGGGTATGGCATATGTTGCTTTGTCCCGAGTCAGAACTTTATCTGGATTGTATTTGATTGATTTTTATGACGGAAATATTAGTGCAGATGCAAACTGTGTAAAAGAGTATAATTGGTTAAGAAGAGTGTATGCTTCCAATTTAGGTGAATATCCTGTTTATGAAAAGCGTGTAGTAGGTCGAAAAAGAAAATATGAGAATATCTGTAGTGAAATTATAGAGAAGGAAAAAAATCAAGATAATGTTGAGATTGCAAGCAAAAAGAAAAAGGACACTATTGAAGAGATTGTCGGGCATCAGCTAGAAAATATTTCAGGTATCAACCGCTATGCTAATGTAGTGGTCAATGTTGTTTTTTTTCTGGAAAGTTTGCATCAGAAAATGATGGAGAATCGTGAAAAAAGACTTTGTTCCTTATTGCATCGTATTTATGAAAACTTGAGAAAATACAACGTGTTTCTGATATTCGTAATCTTTTGGATATATGTTCTGGTTCTTCACAATTTACGCAGAATATTCAACAAGATGTTGAGGAATTTCTAATGTATATGCTTGAAGTATTGGAAAATTAAGGAAAAGAAATTGAAAATCTTTTTGGCCTTCATTATAAATGGGAACATGAATGTGAAAATTGTATGTTTACTTCTAGCACTAGCATAGACACTGAAAGATTCATATATTTGACAATACCGGACTGTAAAACAGTGTCTTTCAACAAACTAGTTGAAGCAGATCAAAACATGGAGTGTAGCCAATGCAAATCAGAAATGTTATCAACAATATTTATAGAAAGATGTGGACAATATATAATTTTAATGATTCAACGTTGTACAGCTGATGGGAGAAAATTGGAAACTATAATTAAACATTTTGTAGCAAGTCAACTATCAATATCAGGAAGAACTTTTGTAGCAGTAGCAATTATTTTCCATGATGGTCCTTCTACATCTGGACATTACACTGTCTATTTAAAATGCAATAAAGGATGGACATATTGTAATGATGCACATTTGCTTTTTAAACATCGTTTGCCTTATAAATAACCAAATTCCTACCTAATATTTTTAAAGCCAAAGTTTTAAGAACATAGTTCGGCCCATTAGGAATATGTTAAAATGTATTAATACGATTACTATTGGACAATTTCTGTATAAAGGATTTCAGGAATACCATTTGACCTAGAGGAAAGGTATTACTATTAATTAGGCACTTTTTCGTGGACATTCTCACAGCATGTATTTTTAAAGAACATCATTTAGAGTATATGGAAATTATAAAGAATTGTTGATTGAATTATTGTTTCGGTTCTTTCATATTGATGTAACAAAATTCTCTTAGAAAGAAGCATTTTATTTTTTTGTTTTTTGAAAATCTTTTTATTATCAGCATTAAACATGGACATATACACATGAGTTCATTGCATATCATAATATTCTTATACAGAAAGCCCATATATATCACATATAATATTACATATATTGGCATTTTCAAGTTTTCCGGTATCTTATCAACTCCTCCCACAATAACACCCCCCACCCGCTTCCGCCTTAGCACTGACACTTTTACATTACTTCTACGCTTTATTTACACTTGGTACGTGATCCCATTAGTCCATGTCTCACTCTGCCATCTTCACCCACAGTTCTACGTCCAATATGTATCGAGCACACTCCTCTACACCTGGATCCGTGCTCGCTCCGTGGTACATTGGGTATCGTGTATTGAACGAGCAACTCCCCTCTCGCTAGCCATGTAGACCACTATTCTAATCGCCCATAGAGGACAAAGACATACTATCATCATTACCGGATTCAAAAGCCCCAACCATAGCATTCCAATCTAGGGATATCCGAGCCCTCCTGAGGCCCCTATGCTCTTCACGCTGCAGCGCCATACCCTCTGCCTTCCCCCATCGCACCACTTCTCCCCGCCACACATCTGGGTCTGGGGGCCTAGCCGACTTCCACCGCATAGTTATGGTTCTCTTGGCAAGCAGCAGTGCCAGATCGGCAAATCGTGTTGCTATGTTTTTTTTCTTTTCAGTAGGGCCCAACCCCAGCAAGCTATACTCCATACATGCGTATGGTCTGGCCGGAGCCAGCTTGGTCAGTTCATCATGGACTGTCTTCCAATAGTATCCCAGTTTTGGGCAATCCCACAACATGTGCAGCAGTTGCGCATCAGCTGCTCCGCATCGGGGGCAGGTGTCCGCCGTATCTGGGAGCATGGCGTGCAAACGATGAGGTGTGAGGTAAGCTCTATGCAACGCCATAAGTTGAATACATTTAAATTTCGGGTTTCTTGATACTTTCTTCGGGAATTTCAAAATTCGTACCCACTCCTTGTCTCTAAAAGCCCTCCCTATGTCCCCTCCCATCAGTCTCGTAGGGGTTGTAGTGAGGCTGCCCTCCCTGTCCTAATGCCACTCCCTATCCACTTCGTCAAATGGCTGCCTGTTCCCATTAAGTACTGCATAGAGAGCAATGGATTCGTGGGAGGTTCATCTCCATTCGGTGCCCATGTCTGCGTAATGTAGCGCTGTACCCCAGCATGCAATAGGAACAGTCCTCCTGGGGCGTGGCGTGAACTGCAAAAGTCCACGAAGTTCATGACATGGCCCTCCGCAAACAGGTCCCCCACCTGGACTACGCCCACATCATGCCAGGCAGTTAGTACCCGGCTCGACAACGGGCCCGTTCCCGTCGGTAGCCCTAGTAGAGGTATCGTGGGGGCGTAGGAGGACGTTGCGTTCGTGTATTTCACCGCCTTCCTCCAGCAGGTAATGGCAAGTTTAAGCATGGGTGGTGTTGTCCTAGGGATCTCAACCCTCGGGAGCAACAATGTATGTATGACACCCCTCGCCCTGTCCGCCTCCGTCATGCCTATTTCGTGGAGGTTGCGCCCGCCAGCCAGTAGGCTAGCCATGGCAGTTGACAAGCATAACCATACGCCAACATATCAGGGACCCCCATACCTCCCTCAGCAGTGGGCAGCGGCAGCTTAGCCAAACTAATGCGCCGTATACCCGACCCAAGATCAGCTCCGTAAGCATAGTGTTCAGCGTTTTAAACATGGTCGCAGGGGCCATAAAGGGCAAGTTCGTGAAGAAATATATAAGCCGGGGCAGTACAACCATTTTAGCAATGGCCACCCTGCCCGCCACCGAAAGCGGCAATGCGTTCCAGAACTGCACCTGCGACTTCAGAGCAGCTATCGCTCTACCCAGGTTCCCGTCAATCATGCTTCCCGCTTCCCTGTATACTTGTATGCCGAGATCTTGGAAAGTCACCGCCTCCACCTAAAAGGTGCAGGGGGGAAGCGCAGCTGGGCCGAATCCGCGGCGGCGTTGAAACAATACCCATAAGACTTAGCGTCGTTAATCGTGAGGCCGGACAATGCCCGGAAATCTTCAAATATTTCTGGGATAGGGTCTAGGCTGCCTCTCACATCTCCCAGGTAGAGGACAATGTCGTCCGCATAAGCCGACACCACATGAGTCGTCGCAGCCCTTCGTATGCCCCTGTGCTGCGCCTCTGTCCGAAGTTTACACAGCAGGGGTTCCAAAGCTAGTATAAATAAGAGGGGGGATAATGGGCATCCCTGTCTAGTGCCCCTCGCTATCTCGAGCTGTGTCGAGATGCACCTATTCGTGCAAACCCGGGCCGTTGGGTGGGTATATAACAGCTTTACCCAGGCAATAAATTCAGGCGGTATCCCAAATTTGGCAAACGCTGCAAACATATAATCCCACCTAAGGGAATCAAAGGCCTGTTTTAGGTCCAAGGAAATGCAGCCTTCCGCCCCCTCAGTCGCGTGTTCATGAAACATTAATTGGCTGAGCCTCCGCAGGTTCATCGCCGTACTTCTACCGGGCACGAAGCCGCATTGGTCGGGGTGTATTAATTGTGGAACTTGTTGAGCCAGTCTCGTCGCTAGAACCTTACTCAGGATTTTGTAGTCTGTGTTTAGTAAGGACATAAGGACAGAGGCCTGTAATTAGCCAATTGTAGCCCGTCTCTGCCCGGTTTCGGGAGTGAGACGATCAACGCCTGCAGGGATGACTGTGGCAGTCCCTGTGCCTTCAGCGCTTCTTGGTACACTACATGCAGGCGTGGTGCAATTAAATCTATATAGGCCCCATAGAACTCGGCTGGAAGGCCGTCGGTCCCGGGGTTTTATTCCGCGGCAGTGCTCGTATTGCCTGGCGTATCTCTGCGAGTGTGATAGGACTTGCCATATCCTTCGCCTGCTTCACCGTAAGGTGCGGCAGCTCGAGGTCCGCCATAAACACTTCAAATGCCTCCACCGACAATTGCTGGTGCTGCCCATACAGTGTCTCGTAATAGTCCCTAAAAGTAGTGTTTATACCTATTTGGGTCGTGACCGGCACCCCTCCCTGATCAGTGACCTCCAGTATGGGCATATACACCGGAGCATTCCGCACCAGGCGTGCCAGTAAAGGGCCCGATCTCTCCGTGTGTGCGTGTTGCCTGCACGTGTACTCACTGTAGTCCAGTACACGCAGCTCCTCCAGTAATTCAGCGTGTTGTATGTGCGCCTCTTGCAGTGGTGTGAACGGTACGTTCGTACCTGCGGCCTCACTTTCCAACATTGCCTGTAATTAGCCAATTGTAGCCCGTCTCTGCCCGGTTTCGGGAGTGAGACGATCAACGCCTGCAGGGATGACTGTGGCAGTCCCTGTGCCTTCAGCGCTTCTTGGTACACTACATGCAGGCGTGGTGCAATTAAATCTATATAGGCCCCATAGAACTCGGCTGGAAGGCCGTCGGTCCCGGGGTTTTATTCCGCGGCAGTGCTCGTATTGCCTGGCGTATCTCTGCGAGTGTGATAGGACTTGCCATATCCTTCGCCTGCTTCACCGTAAGGTGCGGCAGCTCGAGGTCCGCCATAAACACTTCAAATGCCTCCACCGACAATTGCTGGTGCTGCCCATACAGTGTCTCGTAATAGTCCCTAAAAGTAGTGTTTATACCTATTTGGGTCGTGACCGGCACCCCTCCCTGATCAGTGACCTCCAGTATGGGCATATACACCGGAGCATTCCGCACCAGGCGTGCCAGTAAAGGGCCCGATCTCTCCGTGTGTGCGTGTTGCCTGCACGTGTACTCACTGTAGTCCAGTACACGCAGCTCCTCCAGTAATTCAGCGTGTTGTATGTGCGCCTCTTGCAGTGGTGTGAACGGTACGTTCGTACCTGCGGCCTCACTTTCCAACATTGCCAGCCGCCCCTCTACCTCCCGGAGCCTCTCCAGTACCGTGTGTCTCATGCCCACCATGGTGCTCATCGCCACCCCCCTCATGGACACCTTAAAGGCGTCCCACTCTACCTGTCGTGAGCTAGCCGTGCCAGCGTTTGTATTGAAGTAGTGCGAGATAGCGTCCGCTAGGGCAGTCCTAAATACTGTGTCCCCTAGCAGATCCGACGTTAAGCGCCATGTTGGTATAGGAGTTGGGACCCTCCCCCATTGCAGCGTGACATCCACCGGGTTATGATCAGAGATCGTTTTGCCCATATGCTCGGCAGTCACCACCAACTCCAACAAAGGTCTAGTACAGAAAACACGGTCCATCCTAGTGTGCAGCTTATGTGGCGGGAGTAGACTGTATATTCCCTGTTTAGCAAGTGTGTGCTCCTCCGTGTGTCAGCTAGATCCCAACCTTCCACCCACTGTGTAAGAGCATCCACTTGTCTCCTACTCTCGGTGGCCTGTAATGGTGGGTGTGACCTGTCAAATGCTATGTCTAATACTGCATTATAATCCCCCCCTAGTATCCAATTATATTCCGACCAATCTGCCAGCACCCTATTAAGGGCAGCCAGGAAATCCGACTGACCCGTATTCGGTGCGTGAACACTACCGAGCACAACAGGGGATCCATCTAACAACCCGCGTATGAACACATATCTACCTTCTTGATCTACCCTTTTTTCCACTAACTTAAAAGGGACAGAGTTCTTGAGCCATATAGCCGCCCCTCTCGAAAACACAGAATAAGTAGTAGCAAACAGTTGCCCCTTCCACTTTTTAAGTAGCTTTGCGCTCTCCGCACTGTTGAGGTGAGTTTCCTGAAGGCACGCTATTGATACATGTCTCCGATTAAGTTGCGCCAGAATTGTATGCCTCTTGTAGATTGACCCCATTCCACGCACATTCCAGGTGCATACTTTGTATGTGCTAAGAGTTCCCATGGTGGGTCTTGGCAGGTACATTCAACAGACCCCGCACCAACTGTGTATTATACAACAATTGTGGTGTCCTAAGTGCCAGTAAACAGTGTAACCCCCTAACATCAAGGTCCCCGTGAGAAAAAACCTGGGGTCCATACATCATCGCCCAACATGGGCAACAGTTAAACTGAATCGTGCCTGCGCTCTGGGGGGTGGTACCACTCACACCCGCTAGGTACCTGTCGGTGTTACTGCAGTGTGCCCTAAGCGCTCATGTATCCCGTTCCCCACTAGCCCACCCCCACTCCCAGGTAAATCTCATACATTACCAATTAGTGTCTTCTACGGCTATAATCAGAAGTCATTCGCCACTTGGGCAGTAATTTTAGGAAAGAGTTGCTAACTAGTGACAGAGCCCAACATTTCCGTACGGGTGTCTGATCCGCTGCCTAAGTCTGATCTGTCCCTTGCATCGTGCTTTGCCAGTGCATCCTCCGTCAGCAGGGACACCTCCGGGGTCTTCCCTACTCTGGCCAGTGTTCTCCCTCCCTTCGCCTCTGGTCCCAAGTGTGGTCCTCCCTCTCACAATGCTGCGATCCTCCTCGGCGCCACGATCCCGCATCTCGATCGTCTTCCAGTGGGTCCTGCGTATGCAGCGGCGTCAGCACCACTTCCATCCACTCCGCCGCCTCCTCCAGGGAGTCAAAGAAATATGATTTGTTGCCATGTATTATTTTGAGTCGGGCCGGGAATAGCAGTGCGTACTTCAGGTTGCGGGCCCGCAGTTTGCGCTTCACACCCAGGAACGTCGACCTGGCTTTCTGCACCGCGGGGGTGAAGTCTGGGTAAATAGATATGGTCTTGTCCTCAAATTTCAGTGGTGCTTTTTCTCTCGCCACTCTCAGCACTGAGTCTCTGTCCTTGTAATGGAGAAGGCATGCTATCAGCGGTCGCGGTGGGGCTCTCGGCCTGGGTGGCATCCCTGGTATTCTGTGCGCTCTCTCCACGCTGTATAACGGAGTAAGGTCCTGTGGCCCCACTACCTTCTTCAGCCAATCTTCTACAAACTGCGTAGAATTCCTCCCTTCACTCCGTTCCGGAACCCCTAAAATTCGCACATTATTACGGCGTGCACGCCCTTCTGCATCATCCATCCTGTCCCAGAGTGATTTAAGCTGCTTCTCCATGTTCTCTAGTTTTGTGGAGTGTTCAGTGTGCTGCGGTATTAGGTTGTTTAGCGCGATCTTGTGCTCCGTGACCTTTTCAGCCAGTTTGTTGTGATCCGCCCGGAGGAGCGACAGGCCAGTTGCCATGTTATCCATGCGTGTTTCAAGCGCCTCTCTGGAAGCTTTAATTTCGGCCAGTATGAGGTCCAGTTCGGCCTCTTGCGTGCCCTTGCCCGTCGGTGGCACAAAGTCTGCGTTCGAGGAGGCCAGCGGGTAGTCTGAACCAGTCGACTGAAGATCCGCGTTCGCTCCTTGTTCCTGCGCCTTGGCCCTGTTTCTCCCCATGGCTTGTTTCGTCAGGGTAGCGGTGTTAGGGTCACGCTAGTACCTTCTGCACCCGCATCCGCAGTGCGTAGTTGATAGCGCCACTCACTCACTGGCGCTAGTCGCCTCCAAGATCTTCCACCCGTGTCGGAGTATAGGCAAAGAGCAGTCTGAGGTATCCCTCTCGGGCACTCCGATCGTCCAAGCTATATCCGTATCCTAAAAGCCTTTGATGTGCCCTGTGGAATCCCCTCTATGTCACATGGCGGGGGGAGGGTACAGCCACTCGTATCACAATGGCTCCACTGCCCGTTCTATGCTGTCACTCCCACGATAGCCAGGAGGGCAGGTACGGACACCGCTGTGCACTCCAATAAACTTCACCACTTTCAATAAGACCTCCAACCAGTCGGTCACAATGAGCGCAGACTCCAGTTCACTCCCACTACTCATCTAAACGGGGCACTGCCAGAGAGGCTCACGCAGTTTTAAAGCAGTCTTAAAAGTCTCTGCACACGCCGGTGTTACTCCTTACTGCATCAATCCGGTACTCCACCCTGTAATGTTGCGCACAGACCTCCACCACTGAGCCCATGCCCCGCTTATCCTCCACACCACGGGAGTCGTCCACGGGCTCAGAGGGACAATGTCGGCCGCTGCAGCAAAGTCCAAAATGGAGCCCGCAGTATCAGTCCCAGTGATGAAGGCACACTCCCTTCCCTGTCCAGGCAGCCGTTCACGCTCCCAGGGATCGCCGGCGCCTGGCAGCTCCCTACGACTCTTCCGTTTCTTTGTTCAGGGACACATCGGACCACTCACGTGTGCTGTGATCCCGTCTGCTCCTCTGGTGTCAGTGCTCCGAACAGGATACCCTCGTGTCCCCAGTAATGCCTCCAGTGCCTGTAAGCAGCTCGATCTCATCTCCCTCAGTCGAACGCTGCACTGCAGTTCCCGCCACCGGGTATAGCCTCCTCCAGGTTTATCGTGCAGCGGTATGCCGGACTTCCCCACAGGCCTCCTGCAGTTCGTCCCCAGTCAGGTCGCACGTAGCCCGGCTCCTTCCCTTGCCACAGGCCGCGGCTTACTGCGTGTGTCAAGGCCTTTCCTGCATCATCCGTATCTCACACCGTCGGGCAGCCACCCGTGCTGTGTCGTTTGGGTCTGCCTGGCCTCCGGACTTTAGTCGGTCTCCTCCAGTGCCTCTCATGTGTTGGTCGCTTCACAGTACCCCTCCGGCCTCCGGCAGCTAATCTCCAGACAGGCCGCACGCTTCCCAGCTCCGCCTCCTACCACGGGCCGCGGCTTACAGCATGCTTCAAGGCAGCACCGGGTCCGTCCGTGCCTCTCACCAATGGGAAGCAGCCCGTGAAGCGTAGCTCTGGTCTGCCTGTTCTCCGTACCTCCGTTGGTCGTGGGGTGAAGGTGGGTGTCCCTTGGGAAACAGGGACTCAAGATAATTAGAAAATTTCGGGCAAAAGACGGAGCTAGCCTAAATCATGTCCGCCATGCTCGGCTCGTGGCCACGCCCCCCCGAAAGAAGCATTTTATATATGTGTGATTTGTATTATATGGTATGTTATTGACTGTGTTGTTTTTATGGAATGTTGAGAGATAGTTGACTATATTGAAAATGTGTTTTTTTTTAAACAATCTTATTGATTGTTTTTTTTTGCCCGCTGTTATATGATGAGTAACATTGAAATCACTGTTTGTAGTAAAATTCAATATATACTGAGAACAGCAAAAAAGGCAAACAAAATAATTCATATAATGTTAAAATTATGTTGTGTTGTAAAAAATATAATATTATATATAACTGTATTTTTTCTTCTCTTTCACAGATTCTAATTCTAAAGTACGAAATTTTAAGAAATTTTAAATGTAAAAAACAACAAAAAAATGTTAAGCTTTTTTTATACGTACCACTGTCAAGGTAAGATTAAGTAATGCAAATCCTATCAATGCACTACTACATTCCGCTGTGCACTATATATATAAACCTCTAACCAACTAGTAAGTAAAGTAGTACCTATCCAATCTAGGAATCCTCCTGTCTATCCCATTCACTTCTCCAATTACCCATCCAGCACTATCCACATATTCTATCACTTTACTAATACCTAAGCACTTATAATTTCAGCATACAGTCTCTTTGCAACACTGAAATTACTTAAGAAATGGCCTAGCCACTAACAGAAGTGCAGGTACAATATTTTGTACAGTTTACATATAAAACTCTAAACAGCTACATACTATTGATACACTCTTCTAAATACCCAATTAATACTTATGTAATGTAGGAATCCTTCTATCAGTCTCATGTATTTCTCCAGTCACCCATTCAGCACTATCTACTTACAGTATAACTCTGCAAAACCTAATCACTTATTGATTCAACATGTGGTTTATGTGCAGCACTGACATTATTCTTGTTACGAGTAAGTATGGGCCAAAAATCCGTTCCGCTAGTGAAATTTGCAGATTTTTGGCAATTTTGCGATCTGCGAATCTCGCGAAATTGCCGCATAATTTGCAAATTCACTCGCGGGTGGATTTTTTTTTGTTTTTGATGGCCAGCTCACTCAAGGGACCAAAGTTACAGGCAAACACGTTCACTGAAGGCAAATCTTCTGGCCCTTTATGCAGCTGCAGTGTAGGAAAAGCACTATGCATTTACCCAACGAGGTAGTAGCACTTACTGATTGATTAGCCAGTAGAAAGTACTCCAGTTGAGTAGAGGTATTGCACAAAACGGGGGCATCTTCGTGGATAACTATGCAGGGCAGGATTCATTCTGGCACGAGCCTCCTGTCAACAAAAATTAAACCTCAAAGGAAGCACTTACTGATATTAATAAAGCAGGTGCCCGAGTTGAAGCTCAAATTCAGTAACGTTTTAATCAGCCAAAAACATTAGTGAGCACGGTCGAGGCTGGGAAGGGGGCTTTAACCCTATATCTGCCGTCGAAAATTTGCTGTAATACTCGAGGGAGGTCTTTGAATCCATGACTTTCTCGAGCGCAATCCCCGTGTAGTTCCTGTGACCAGGAGGCTGCTTTCTCCTCACCTGCTGCCCTGCTCGCTCTCTGACCCTTTATAGACAGCGCAATGCAGCTAAAGAGCTTGCACTGTCACGCTGTAGTACTTCCTCATAAATCTTCACCCATAAATTCACCATACACTACTAATACATTCTTTCAGTCAATCATGCTCTACACATCTATTCAACCAAACTTTCACACATTACCATGCAATTATAGTTCTTTCTTTAAAAAGATAAGGTCGTTCTGATAAGAAATATTTTTTCTTCTTTTTTCCATTATATATTTTTTTTTACTATTTTGTATTTTTTAGGTGTTTTTTTAAAAAAAGAACAAAAAAAAGAACGAATAAAACAGGAAACTTCTTGAATTTTTTAACATTCCAAAAAACGAAAGAAAACAAAAAATTAACAACGATGGTTCCTTTGCGCAACACAAACTGCATCCGCCGACTGCTCTCCAAAGCATATTAGTATTTTGCACTTCACACAGTGCTGTTCAAGGAAGGCAAACTCTGGCCTAATGTCCGTTGCAGGTGTGGCTGATGATGCTCCCGATGTGCTTGGAACAGCAGGTGAAGGGTTCATTGCAGCTCACCTACATTCCTCCCGAGCCAGATTGAGAGGATGTATTGTTCTTAGATGTTTGTACATGGAGGCAGTGGCACAGGAATATTTCTTGTCACTACCTCTTGACAGCACTCGTTGACAAATTCTGCATGTCACCTTCCTAGCGTTCACCTTTTTCTCCCTCGGTGGAAAAGTGAAGAATTTCCACATGATGGACTCAGGCCTTTGAGTAAGTGGTGCCTCCTGCAAAAATTCTTCTTCTGAAGATCTTTCCTCCTGCTGCTGCTGCTGCTGTCCAGAAGCCATGTTTTTGAATTTATTTTGATAAACACCAACAAAATAAGCAAAAAAGGTTCTTGAAGTAAAAGAGATGTCTCTCTAAAAATGCTCCAACAAGAATGATTGAAATGGGTGGGGGCCATTCAATAGTTACAATGGGAAATGTTATGAACCTATCAAATATTTTTTTTTCAGGTCACATGAGATTCGCGCACCCTGCGCTTACGAAGCATGCACCCAACACAATTTCGCGAAAATATATTTAAAAGTAATATAAGTTTATTTTAAGTACACATATATTATAAATATAAGTATCTTAGATAATCTCTTGCCCTAATATGTATATTAAAGATACATATATATAATTTTTGACATCAAAAAAATTCACAGGAGTCGCGCATCCAGCATGCACCAGCACGTATATGACATCACGCGGGACCCACCACCGCGCAAGTATTGCGTATCATAATGCACATGTGTTGCGAATGGGCGGGAGCAGGAGTTGCGGTTCCATCGCATAGCTATTGCGCACATCACGTAATGTTAAATGTATATGACGTAATTGAAAAAACACAAAGCCGTCGCTCAACGTACGCGGATCCTTCACAATTTTTTTTTAAATTGCAGCTTGAATCCACGCACCATCGTGCTAAGTGTGCTTTGGGTGCGCGACTCCAAAAACAACTTTAAAAAAAATAATAATAAAGAAAATTATTTAAATACATTAAATGAAAAAAAAGTTAACCAATATTTCAGTTTGAATTTTTTTTAAAACATTTTGTATGCAATTTTCATAAACATTATATCATGTTATTTAATGAATAAAATATTTAAAAATAAACAGTTAAAAAACTAGAAAATGAGTACCAAGAATAGATATAACTATCATTAAACTTTAAAATTATCATTTAAAAAACTTTTGACATTCACTGAAAAAACATAGCTTTCAGAGAAATTATAATTAGAAATTAGCATTTAAAAAACCTTTGAAATTCACTGAAAAAAACCATAGGTTTCAAGGGCGTTATAGTTAGGAATTAGCATTTAAAAAACCTTTTAAATGCACTGAAAAAAACCATAGGTTTCAGACACGTTATAGTTAGGAATAAGCATTTAAAAAACCTTAGAAATTCTCTGAAACAAACATAGGTTTCAGGGGCTTTATAGTTAGCTGGACATTTTACTCGTACAAAACCATAGAAATTCCTCTGTTATAGTTAATTCTGTTAACTATAACTTGCGAGCTCGCAATGCACTGCTGATGATGTCACATATTACATCATTCATGACATGGTCCGGGTAAAATACAGGCCCGCTAGTGGCTTCTGCAGTAAGGTCGGTCCAGCAGCGGCACCGGCTAGATCGAGCTCCAAGTGGCAATGTGAGCCGAGGAAGGCCAGGGTCGGACTCAGGCATGGCAGGTGGCCATCCCAGGGGCAAACACTGGAGTTCATGGGACAGCTGCTGCTGGGTAATAAAATCCATCTGTGTGAAGTGACCCTGTGGTGACACGCAGGGCCTTTAATACAATGCTTCTGGACACTACTGTATCCTACCAGCAACAACACACACACATGGGGGGTATCTTTGACCCGATGGAAATCTCAAGCACACCTCATGTGGTCACGGACACAAAAATTGGGCAATATTTTAGTCAAAGTTGACATGCTGAAGTGACCATCCAATAGATGGCTACAGTATGGTCCCTTCGAAAGGAAAGCTCAGTCTGGACCAGCATTTAATTGGCAGACTCCCCTAGTGGCATAATGAAACTTGAGCCAATGAAGAGTGGTGTTAAGGGGCTTCGAATGAAACACATGGGCAGCATGGAGCAGGGTGGGCATTGGGGGAGTGGCATAGCAAAGGGCCCTAAGGCAAGCAAGGAGAATGGCTTAGTATCAAAATACAGCAATATCCTGGACACAGTGGCCCCTCAGGGCTGTAGGTGGCGGTGCCACTGCACCTGCTGCACCATTTATAGCTACACCCCTGCAAAGGGGAGAGAAAACAGAAGAGAGCTTGGGTCGCACCGGAGTGAGACTGACTGGGTGATCTTCAGGGACGCTGTGGGTACAGTCAGAGCACAAAGAGACACCAAACTGACTCACCAAACAAGTTGGATGTGAATACCAGAGACAAAGAGCATTAGATGGTTTCCGGTGCACAGGGCCACCAACTCAGAGATGGAGTGCACAGTACTGAACCCCACTTATCCCTTCATATTTTGAGGTCGATTTGAGTCAATTGAGTTAGGAAATAGGAAACATACATTCACGTCTATAGCGCCAAGAGACCACTCTGAATGTGTTCTTCAACCACCCTGTTATGTTAATTGTGATGTGTGCACTAGAGTTTGGGCACTAATGAAAGGATCTACTAGAAATGATGGCGCCAGATGTGGGGGGCACCCTCCCATCAGGATGTGCTGCAGTTCGCCGTCCACGATCTGGTCCTAGGAGTCGAGGCGTGAGACACCCAAGCACCCGGCTGAGAGTGTCAGTGCATCACCGCAGATGGAGGGTTCGCGAATCCTCCTCGGTGCTCAGATATCTATATTTTTATATTTTGAATTTCTCAGCAACTGAATGGATTTACACCATTTAAATAAAGCACGCTTTCTAGACCAAGACCTACATTTTTGCCAAATTTGGTGTAATTCCGTTCAGCAGGATAGATCTGTACTATAGAAATTAACATGGGGAAATTGCGTTTTGGGACCCCCCTTTTTTCCCAGCCCCCGCTTGACGAATCACCCCGACGCTTACAAGACATGAGCTGACTGAAGCGCCCCATTAGTTTTGAAAATTTCATGAAGATTTGTCAAACGGCGTCAAAGATATTGCCAAATCAAAAGACGCTTTTTGAATATATACATATTTATACTTAAAGGAATAAATATGCCACATGACCCAATTATGATGACATGGAAGGACAATAATGACGTTCATTTTCGTAATTGACTTTTTTTTACTACAATATTTAAGATCTATTTGTAATTGTTTTTAACATATGCTTTTATTGTCTTTTTTGACTGAATAAAGATTATTTTGGACCTTTTGATTATACATCTGTATGTGTTTATGATTTACATAATAATTATTCAATTAAACTATTATTTAACAATTACAAATCATTACTTACTATTTATTTAAATATTAACTATTTTAAAAATAATTGTAATACACAATAATTGTAATACACATTTACAGTTTCAAAAAATGTATGATTAAAATATTTATTCAATTATCACGTAATTACCTTCCCACTCTATACCTCTGCAAACCCAGCAGCCCATACCTAAAATAAAACTAAAATAAATAAATATAGCACAATTTACATAATTAATAATTCATCAAATAATTAACCATGAATAATGAATTGGTAATTATTTACTACTTAATTCACTTCTCACCCTATACCCCCACACACCCAGCAGCCCACACCTAAATATAACTATAATATATACATGTTACACAAGTTACATAATTAATAATCAAACAAATGATTAATTAAATTAATAATTAATTATTAGTTAATTACCTATTTAACTCCCCTTCCTAATCCAACACAAACCCAGCAAACCACCTAAAATATAACTAAATGATATTAGAATCACACAGTTTACATGATACTCAATTAAATATGCAGTTCTAAAATTTATAATTAACTGTTAATTACTTACTAAGTAATTAACTTCCCACCTTATACTCCTACAAACCTAGCAACTCACACCTAATTGATTATTAATCATATAATTGATTACAAATGTTTAGTTAGTTAATAACTATTTATTCCTAAATTAACTTTCCATCCTATCCCCCTACAATCTCAACAACCAGCTAAAACACTATGAATTAAAATTAACAATTAAAGAAAACATTCTAAATCATTTAAAATTACAAATGAAATTTAAAACGAATAATAATTATTCAAACAATAGTAAGACATAAAATGAATATATATAAGTAATTAAAAAGTATTTATTACAGCTACAATACTGAAAACAGTATTAAAAACTATAATCTTCCTAAAAATGATATCACACTTACCTAAAATAAACTCATGACAATCATAGTTTTGCATCACCATATGTTTGTATCATGATAATTTATTTCCAATATGTCTGTCTTCCCATATTTACAACTTCCTATTTTGTCCAAATACCTCTGTAGAGCTTTCTAAGCATTCGGATAAGTGCCAGGGTTAGTTGCATATAAGGGTTTTGGTTTTAGCTAATAAATAAGATGTGTCCATCCAATTATCAATATGTTGGACTTAGCACTAAGTTCCTTTGGAGATTAAACCTGTGACTGCAGAGAAAGCTGAGAATTCATGTAAATACCAATTCTGAGACCCTTGTATATAATCAGGCTAGGTGAACATACCAAATTGCATCCCTATGTTTCAAGGAAATACATTAAACTTAATAATTCTGACAGGCCACCCGTATCTAGAAAAAAGCGAGCTGCACACTTGGCCCAAATACTTTCTGTTGATCTACTAAGAATATGTATATTCGACATTTTAGAAGCACTAAAAAAACAGAATAATTTAAACTGCCCCTCACCCTCACCCAAAAATATCTTGAGGTCTCTTTACGGCCCCTCACTGGAGATTTCCACAGGCATTCATTGCAGAACAATCCTATGCATGAAAGGTCTAAGTCAAACCATATTCTTTCTAATTCTGTTCACTCCAAGGAATACTAAAGTTGGTTATTTCTTTTGCTTGCCTGATAGCTAGGAAACTGTGGGAGACATGGTGATTCAAGAGCTGTCCCTTGACTATCCAATTATGATGTTGTGTAGGTCCTATATATTCCAATACAGAATCTGCACATTCGAATAACATAAACTGTGGGTTTGGTGGCAGACGGGCTCTGAGCACCCCCACCTAGCTAGCTCACAGTGCCACTAGAATCACCTGTTATCGGGGAGAGAAGAGTTTGCTGTGATCCGTCAGAATCGTGGAAACAATGTATTACCTTTCGCTCAGTCACCTGTGCTCACATATTCGGTCTCAGAGAGTTACACAGAAGAAACAGTCAAGCGTGGTACAATAAGAATTTTTTGCACAGCTGTTTTTTTAGTGTAAAATAGATGTGTGACAACAACCGTTAGACAGTAGCAGATATATATGATCAGCAGTACAGTGAATATAAAAGGGTAGTACAGTTCTACCATCTTGCAATGATCATGAATACATACATGAATATAAAATGCATGATAAAAGAAAGTACGTACTCCTACGATGCTTATCTACAGGTACCTAAGTGGACCTAGCATGTGAGTAGGTGTGAAGCCAAGACTCCCTCTAGGCTTAGTCTACCCCCTTACCTGAAGTGAGAAAGTGTGGAACCCCGTCCTGGTTTCGAGTTGGACACCCTGTGAGGAATATGTAAGACCACTGTCAGCTGGAGAGCCTGCATGCAGGATCCTCAGTGTCTCAGGTCAGTGTTTCGGTTGTAAGTCTTGGTTCCCTCTGGCTAATACTAGTAAGATGTGATGTATTTATACAGAAAGTATCTAGGGATCTTTGTCTCTTTTTTCTTGCATTAGCCATTGTTGGATTTGAGGATGACGTATGGGATGAACCTTGTAAATAGATATTATGCAGGTGGTGTAGCCCCTTACCGGTTTCCAAGAACCCTTATGAATATTCATTCATTCTGTCTGAGTCTATTGATGAAGTTAGAGCACTCTATTGTTCAGGACAAACTCTCCTTCTGTGCCCAGGCCAAGAACTAGGTAAAGGTTCAATCCTAAAAGGCTTGTTACTGTGTAGTGTTGGGGAGGTGATGTTGATGAAGGTGTATGATATTACCCGGGCCTACATTAGGGTACCTATATGAAACATAATAACCACTTCTCTTCCGAATTGTCACCAATAATAAAATGCTAGTGAGCTACTTTCTTTACTAGGTAGTAGCGCATAAAACTGTCAGTGTGCCTAGTAAAAATATTCTAAAACATTAAAATCATTTAAAAGAACTCTAAGAGGGGAAAAATGTTTTCCTGAAAATTTGTTTTTGGAATTGTTACTTAAGCCAAAGTCCTAGATGAGATTGTTCATATAAGTCGAACCACTACAAGCATCAGAAGGCAATGCTTTGCTAGCACTTTTTAGGAAATGTTAGTAGAGTTCTGAAACAAAATGGAAAACAAGCAATTATTTCCCAGCACAAGATGAGCCAGGTATAGATTAAGTGCCCTCTCAGGGAAATGCAACATCATCATTGCTCGCCTCTGCAAGGGATGGTCCTTGTAACACCTCGCAGAGTATGTCAATGGAGCACAGATGATACTCAGAACTGCCAATAGCTGGTTGCATGGCTTAGGAACAAGAGGGAATGGCGGCCGCTCTGGGGAGCTCCGGGAGAGCGTAGGGTGGTAGGACTCCTCCAGGCTCCCAACGCGGATGTGTGGATTCCGGGATTGCTTTTCTGAACAGGGGAACCTCGTCTGCATCAACTGTCAATGTTGCGGAGTTGCAGGGTGAGTGTGTGGCATGTTTATTTGGGTTTGGGAAAGTCTGCTGCTCTTTGCTGAGTCGCAGCGGCCATTTAGCAAATCTGTCGCTCCCCGCTCATTCTGCTCAGCTTTGTGACAGTGATTTAGCCCTGAAGTATGTTCTACTGCACTCAATGGACAATGTTCAGTGCTTTTGTCCTGTTTTACACCTCCTTTTAATTTGTTTGGGCAATTAGTGTATTTTTACAGCCTACAGACTAACTTTCATGTTTCCTCAGAGAGATAAAAGCTTTCCTGGACCCCATTTTACTTTTCTTCATTGAATCCATTCGCCAGTTTGTTTTTACCAAGCACTCTTAAAGCAGTGCTGTTTCTTGTTCTTCATGGTCACTGCTCTTACATGGAAGTTATGTTTATTCTTCACATGTGTTAAACAGCTTTATTAATTCCCCTTAGCATCATGTAGGATTCTCTTGGACGCCATTTCACAGTCCTGTTTAGAGTTGTCAGTTCTTCTCTTCACTCATATTTTTTGAGAAAATGGCTCGCTCCAACTGCAGTAATGCACAACTAATTACTGCCAACAGCACATCATCATTTGAGGACAGTAACCCTTTCAGTGTGTTGCAGAATAATATTGATGAAACACTTAATGAATCTGCTGGTATTCTAATAATACTCGCTCAAGCTCTACATTTAATTCTAAAATTCCTTCTACATCAGGAAAGCGGGTGAAGATAAATCCTCCTTCTCCCACCAACTTTGACTCCTCCATCTCTATGGAACTCTTACTTGAAAAAATGTGCTCGCTCAAACCATACATGGCCGAAACAAATGCTCGTCTTCAAAGCCTTGAAGATGATTGGTCTTATACTGAGCAGCAAGTTGTGGATCTTGAGAGAAGAGTGACCTCAGTGCAGGTGGTCTCAGACCAAGTTCCAGATATACATAAAGAAATACGGTATCTTAAACAACAGGTTGAAAATTTGGAAAACCGCAACTGGCGCAAGAACCTGTGTTTTACAGCCTTGCGGAAGGTCTCGAAGGTCTTGATCCTATAGCCTTCTTTCAAACCTTTCTGCCAACACTTCTTGGTCTCCCAAGTTCCCCTTCAATAAATATTCAGCAACCTCATCGTTTAGGTGAACTCTCTCGCTCTTCCACCTTTTCATCACTGTCAACTAAACCTAGAGGTGTTACCCTTTATATCCTAGAGTACACAGATCTGGTCAAAGTAATCCAAGCTGCCAAACAGAAGGGGAAACTTACCTGGAATGGTTCGAATTTCTTTCTAGCGCAAGATTACGCCAAAGCTACAACAGACCGTCATAAACAGTTTTTTTACATGAGCTCTTTTCTTCGTTCTCTGAATGCACAATATGGATTGTTTCATCTTGTCTCTACAAAGTAACTTAGAACAATAAAATGACTAATTATGAAGATCCTGCACTTCTTCAACAATTCCTGAACACCTGCAGAGATGACTCCATAGACATCTCCCATTTATAATTGTCCTGAATGTCCCATTAATATGTGCAGTTAATTGCATTTATCAACCTTTCCTGTTGTATCTAAATATGTTTTGAGACACCCTCCTAATGTTTTCCTTTTCTTTTTATCAGATGCAGTCTTGTGATCCTTTGTTTTATGACTTCTCCGTCGAATGCCTGGAGGCTGTTCCCCCCTTGCTGCGCCCTCTTGGAGTCCTCCGTCTGGTGTGCTGCCTCCCTAATGTGGTTCCTCTATCCCCATTCTCAATGTATTTTTGTGGTATGTCTTTTTGACATTGTTATGCATCATCAATTGTTGTTTGATTTGTCTTGCATCCCTGTTCAGTGTTTCCTCCCTTCATATCCTTTTTTCTTGCCCTCTTTTCCTTTCTTTTCTTTACTTTCTTTTCCTCATTACCTTTCCCCTTTTTCTTCAAATTGTTTGAGCTTTTTCTTTTACTTCTCCTTTTCTTCTCTTTTCAATCTGGATTTTCTTATATATCACTTCTTATTGCTCTATTTTCTATCTTTCTTCCTCTACTGAATTTAATTTCCTTATTCTCTGCATAATAATTGTTAAAATGTAATTTAACTGGTTACAGTTTTGCTCTACTTTCTATCATTTTTTCAGATATAAACGTAATATATGTATTGTATGCATAATAATTGTTCAAATTAAGTTTGTTTGGTTACATTTAGAGTAGTTACATGGAATGTTAAAGGATTAAATAACCCTATAAAAAGACAACGGGTATTATCCCATTTACCTAAGATTCATACCGACATAGCACTAATTCAAGAGGCACATTTATCTGATACTGAAGCCTCTAAACTGAAAAGATGCTGGGTTGGTAATGTTTTCTCTTCTCAAGCCCTAAGTAAGAA
Source organism: Lissotriton helveticus (assembly GCF_964261635.1). Taxonomy (NCBI): domain Eukaryota; kingdom Metazoa; phylum Chordata; class Amphibia; order Caudata; family Salamandridae; genus Lissotriton; species Lissotriton helveticus. The sequence continues at coordinate 1,700,499,623 of NC_136061.1, read as the reverse complement.
AAATTGAGTCGCTATTCTATGTCATAAAAAGTACCAGGTATCAGTCACCCATCAAGAATGTGATTTGGAAGGCCGTTGGACTATAGTCAAACTTCTCTTAAATCAAATACCTTTGGTCCTATTCAACATTTATGCCCCAGTTACGGTTGAGAATGTTTTTAGGACTCAAATCTCTGAGAAGCTCCTTCTGTTTGATGATGAATATATTATTTTTGGTGGTGATTGCAATCAGGTTTTTGACCCCATATTGGATAGGCGTTCTTCAGTTAAATTTTCTAATACTAAGATGCATTCCCAATTTACTTCTGCCATAAGACGTAAATCCTTAGTCGACATTCGTAGACTTTGCAACCCGGGCACTCGTGAATATAGTTTTTATTCCCCCTCTCATCACTCACAACCTTGAATAGATTATCTCTTCTTTAGGAAATCCTTGTCTCAACAGGTTTCCCATTCCAAAATTGGATCTATCCTAATCTCAGATCATGCTCCAGTTTCTGTTCATTTTGATTTGTTACCCTTTACTCCTCATTCACGTAGATGGCGTTTCAATAATTATTACTTCTCAAGCCAATCCACCTCTTTATCTCCGAATTCTTTTCCATCAATTCTACTCCTGGTTCTACTCCTGTCAATGGTCTGGGACTCCTTTAAAGCTGCGGCCAGGGGTTTCATCATACATTTTCTTTCCCAGAAGAAGAAATTCTTTGAAGCTAAAAATAATCAATTACTTGCTGACATCAAACAACTGGAGTATACCTATTACCATTCTAATTCTGAATCTTCAGTAAAAAAACGAATTGATTCAAATTCAATAAATCTTCCACTGAAGCCGCTTCTTCATATCTTTTAAAGAGCAGTGCCCGTTATTATGGAGGTCAAAATAAAATGGGGAAATTATTAGCAAATTACTTTAAAATAAGACGAGATTGGACCAAGATCGAGTCTATACGGAATTCTGCTGGTATTTCCTTATACTAAGACAATGACATTTTAAACAAGTCTGTTTCTTTCTATAAATCTCTATATACTCCCGAGCATCAACCGACTTCAACCAATCTCTCTACTTATTTTCAATCTGTTGATCAACCCCCAAGCCATGATACTGATTTTGGATCTTTAGAAACGGATATCATGCTCTCTGAGATTACTCATGTAGTATCTCTTTTAAAAAGGGGGAAGGCTCCAGGTCCTGATGGATTTAGTATTGAATTTTATGCACATTTTGCTAACTTTCTTCTTCCACGTCTTCTATTACTCTTTAACTCGTTTATTTCAGCTAGCGCCTCCTCTGGTACATTTCAGGAAGCCATGATCTGTTTAATACCCAAAGATAGCAAAGACCCTTCACTTTGCAAAAACTATCGCCAAATCTCCTTAGTCAAACTTGACTATAAGATATTTGCAAAAATTGTTGCTCTTCGTATTGATCCCATTTTACCTAATCTCATTGGCCCCGAACAATCAGGTTTTTTAAAAGGCGGTCTATCCTCTGATAGTTCCAGAGTCTTTTTTAACATTCTTAGTAAAGCTTCCTCTCTTAACTATCCTATTGCAGCAATAACATTGGATGCTGAAAAAGCATTTGATTGAAATGGATGGGATTTCAAGTCTCAGGCGCTAAAATGGATAGGGTTTCCCCTAAATTAATATCTCTTATATCATTATTGTATTCAGGTCCTACAGCTTCTATTTTTGTTAATAGAAAAAACTCACATTACTTTCCGCTTCTTAGGGGAGTTTGTCAACGATGCCCCCTTTCTCTTCTTTTATTTATAATAGTATTAGAACCCTTTTGAACTAAAATTAGACAGGATACTCAAATTACTGGTTTTGACTTGATACTTATCATGCTAAAATGTCTGTTTATGCAGACGATATTCTTTCATACTGGCGAATCCTTCAAAGTCCATTCCTGCCTTTATGAAACAGGTTAATATTTTTTCTCAATTATCCAGTTATCATCTCAACTCAGACAAATGTGAAGTTCTTCCCCTCAATGTACTTTGCCTTATATAAGACTTAATTTCTACTGATTTTTCTTGGAAAACTTCCAAAATAAAATATCTGGGCCTGTGGTTTTCTTCTAACATTCCCGAAACACTAAAATTAAACTTTGCCCATGTATCCAAAACTTTATCTGATTCTACAGACCGCTGGCACCCGTTTTGTCTCTCTTGGTGGGGATGGCTAGATTCCATTAAGAGGATGCTTTCTCCTCTAGTTCTATATAATATTTTCATGATTCCTGTACACAGTCCTGAATTTTACTTTAAAAAAAATAGACTCTCTTTTAACAAAATTGCTTTGGAAAAATAAACCTCCCCGAATAGCTTTATTCACTATGAAGGCAGACTTCTGGTGGACTTAAGTCTCCGGATTTCAAAAAACATCACTATACTTTATCTTTAAAGCAATCTTCCCATTGACTCTCTCTCGATCAATATGTATACCCTCCAGACTGGTTAACTAAAAAAAATATTTTATATCTCCCTTTAGTTTTAAGAAATCTTTAGCCTTTACTAATAACATTTCTCCTTTTCAAACTCCAATCATCTCTCACACTCGTAAAATCCTCGCACCATTAGATCAACAACCCACTTTGCACAACAATCTTCTACGTACCAAGAAGCGTACTGTTTATTGGAAATCCTGGAGAGTTAGGGGAATACATTGAATTTCACAACTTTTGTTTAATAATATTCCTTCATCCTTTTCGGATCTTCAAACACAATTTTCTTTACCATCTACCTGTGAGACTCAATGTGATCTCTTATATCCCTCCCTCTCCCATTACCTGGATACTCTACCACCAACGGCTTCTCCTTCTTCAAAGTGCTCCATGCTATTTCCCTAATATCTATTTATTCCTCAGCTTCATCACTTTATAAATGCTTATTGACTTCTTCGGGTAGAAACAAAACAAAAGTTGAATTGGATTGGGAAAAGGATCTTGCAGAATCTTGGACAACCCTCCTTTGGGACAAGTTGGGGCTCAGAGCTGCCAATACTTCTCAAACCCTGTATTTTGTTTATCAACAGCTTTTATTTACTCCTGCAAAATAAGCCTCCTCTATTAACTCTACTTCTACTTGTTGGTCCTGTGCTTGCACTAATGATGATTGTATGCACATGCTTTTTGACTACCCCCTTGCAACAATTTTGGCAATTAGTTTGGTCCCAGATTAATACATTTTTTAATACAATAATTATTTTCTCCTGTTCCAATGTTTTTCTAGGCCCTTTAAAACCTCACTGGCCCCAATCTCCTGCTAATTTTAAAGTAGTAGATTTATTATTGGCAATTGCACTTCACTTAATAACCTCTAATTGGAGACAAGCAGATAAAGTCACGTTTAGAGCTTGGTGAAATGCAGTTTGTTTGCATCATAGACTTGATACCAGTTACATTTCCCCCATCTCTGTGTCTATTAAAAGGGAGTTTTGTGGCTCCCTATCTCCACGTACTTAACATACATTGCCTCACATAACATCCCATCAGTCCATACTCCTGACGAGGTTCGGAAACATCCTTGAAATGCTTGTTGTCTTCTCTTTCTTCATTTTAATATGTCCACATTAAAAATCCCTTAGATGCTTTTTTCCCCTTATTATAATAAGTGTTTTAAATCTCTCAAATTGTTTTCTATGCATATAGAAATTTATTCCATGTGTTATTTCTCCTTCAAGATTATAATGGTGTTAAGGTTATAATAATATATTTCTTTTCCCTTTCCCTTGTCCCCCCGTTTTTTCTTTTCCATTCCCTCACCTTTTCCTATCCCATTTACTAATAGAATGTTTTTGATAAATTATTTCTTTTATATATTGTACTTTGAGGTACATGCTGTTCTTTCTTGTATTTTATTGATATTTGATGATTAAACTTGAACTTAAAAAAAGAACTGCCAATAGCTGGAGTAGAGGCAGCTGGTGCAGTAGTCATTACCTGAGTGCTTGTGGAAGAGCTAATGCTCCACCCCAATTTCAGTAAAAGGCACCTTCTGGTTCTTGAGGAATGCAGCCATCAATATAGGAATACGTTAGGAACATTGCAATTCCCGTAGGCGAGGTGTGCCCAGATGTTGTACCATGCGCTCACGGTATTTCGGCTCCAGGAGCGCTTTTGCCATCTCGTTGGTGATAGGGCTACCCATTGTGAAGCAGAGTAAAGACAATCAGGATTCCAGCTATAGAGAGCAAGATCAGCGAAAGATCTGCGAAAATGCAGAGTGTATAAAATGTGGAACAACTCCGAGGATTGTCTGAAAGGTGCTTAGAAATCCTGACCCCATGGTCTTAAATAGGTTTACAATACCACTCATATCAGACATATTAAAGATACGACCCACCATTTCTACGAAATAAAAGGGGCAGTTTGTACGTATAAGTGCCTGTATCTCAGTCGAGGTCCGTGCGATTTGAAGATCAAAGGTCTCTGGGGCAGAGGTTAAGGGTATAGTTTGCTGTAAAAGCATGGCTTTCAGTCTGCTCAAAGTATCAAATTCTATAAAGGAAACATTCAAGGAAGGCCATAACGGCGCCTCCCTGACTGTATTCGTTGGGGGAAACAATACAGCAAGTAACCCTGTAGCTCAAAGTGACCAGATAGGTAATGCCCGGAAGCATTCCACAGCAAACTTGACTGTTAAGCATCAAGTAACTCCCATTCGAAAGAAGCTTGAATTCCATAATAATCACGGCTGTTGGAGTCCCTTTCATGTGGCAGGACAAATTTGCTACCGAACCATTGCATGCTCCCTGCAGTGAAAGTCCTGGCACATGAGAGAACTGATTAAATAATTATTGCAGTTTGTGCGGCTTAGAGACACTTCTCGATCCCCACTCCAGCATCTAAATCTGTATGGTAATTCTCAGGATTCCTTACTGTATTACTTACCCATTTTTTCATATTTACCTGCCTGCCTTTGCTCAAGGCAATATTGAAACTGAAAAGTAGTGACCGGTAGAGTTATGTGGCCATGGATTATCCATACATTACCGTAAATAGTAATCTATCCAGTTTTTCAATACGTAGCATTGCATATTTAGCTTCCCTTTGTGCCATTTCTACCAGTTTATCTGTTAGATTATATTCAGAAAACAGAGACATACTGTTGATAAAATGCCAAGGCACATAGCCTGCATACAAAGATTGCAGCGTCCAGCTTAATAACATAATAGAACGTAACTGAAATTCTCTGTGTTGTAATATGGCCAAATCTTGTTCCAGTATGTCTATCGCCGAAGATACAATGTTGCCTAAGGAATATATCCTGAAGCTCAAAGTTGTTAACCCATTATCCACTACAGCTAATGCTTTTTCTAAGTTAATACGGTCTATTTCCCCTAATCTCTCTGCAGTCTCTTGTTGGGATATTTTTCCAAATTTCATTATAGGCAGCATAAATACCAGCATATATGAAACGTTTCTGACGAGATTTCCTGGGACCTAGAAAAAAATCCCTAAGATCCATGTCTTGTGTGAGTAAGGATAAGTGCTGTTTCACTTCTGTGAGTGTTGAGGTTTCTAGCAAATCAAGGCACAACTTACCAACACTGTAGGATGTCACTACTCCTGGATGTTCTCTTTGTACATAGCATGGGTCTGGCCTATGGATAGTGAACCCTTTGGTGATACCCCAGAATCTTTTCTGACATCTGTTCGTGTCTAAGGGCCAAACCAACCATTCTTTCCAATTAGGGTCTGATCAATTGTACTGTAAAATGTCATCAACTGTTCCCCCTTCCTGTGAAGTTGAATTTGGCCACCCCTCCATCTGTGATGGTCTTGGAAACCGAGATGTGGATTTATTTCGATCCTGTAAAACAGCCAAACGATCATGGATATCAAATGGTTTCCCATCCGCCACTGCGCCTTCACAATCTAGATCAGGTACCCACATTCTAGTCCCAAATAGGACCTCATAAGGAGTGACACCCCCTGGAGAACTTCTTGGCTGGTTGCTGGTGTTTCTCTGTACCCTATATAAGTGAATGACCCAACTATCATCCTTGCCTAATACCCTAGCTGTTAAAGATTGCTTTAAGTCCTGTTTTTTCCTTTCCACAACCAAATTTCCCTCAAGATGGTACAGACAGGAGTACTGCAATGCTAAGCCAATACTTTCTTGCCTCTTTGTATGTCTGAGAGCTAAACGCCGGCCCACAGTCAGAATATAACATGACAACTGCGTATGTCCCTATGAAGACTCACAAATCTGTGATAACAGTTCGAGCGTCAACTGAGCGATAAGGCCAATCTCTTAGGAATCTTGAGCATGAATCCACTGCCATCAAGATATACTTGTAAGCCCCATCAGATTGTAAGGGCTGTAGTGATCCAAATACACACAAGCGAGAGGTTTGTCTGATTTTAATAACAGTGTCTGTGCCGGGTGTGATATGGTGGAGCCTTTCATCTGTTGGCAGATGTCACATTTCAAGACATGGGGCCAGATGTAGGTCGCCAATTACCGGTCAGTAACGGCCGATTTTGGCCGTTACCGACCGGTAATTGGTTTTCGAGATGTAGGGGCAAATATTTACAGATTCGGTAAATTTACCGAAAAGGTAAATTTACCGAATCTGTAAAATACCGAATTGGTAATTTTACCGATTCGGTAAAACCCAGATGTAGGTAGCACTGTTGAAAGTGCTACAGGCCTTCAGAATTCGGTATTTTACCACCCAATCCAATTGATTTAGATTTTTTGATTTTAAAATATTTATAGAGCGCAACATTCACCTGGCGGTTTCTTGGCGCAGTGAAGGGAGGGTACCAGAGGAAAAAGATGACAACCACAAACTCAAGAAAGTGGTAGCAGTTTAACAGAGAGAAAGCCTGTTTAAAAAGAAAAGTTTTAAGGTCTTTCCGGAAGGGAAGATAATGCATGGCCGATCTTAGATAGTCGGGGAGAGAGTTCTAGAAGGTGGGTGCCAAGGTAGAAAAATTGGCCCCTCCCCACTTTTTGCGCTTCTAGCGAGGGACCAGCAGGAGTGACTGTGACGACGATCGCAGCTCTCTGGTGGGGGTGTACTCCCTGATCAAGGAGGAGATGAAGGCGGGAGCCAATTGGGTGGTAAAATACCGAATACAGGTGTGCATGCACATCTGTGCATGCACACCTGTGCCATGTGACACACAGACATGCCCATAGGGCATGTCTGTGTGCCACATGGCACACATGCCTGCATTTGGGGTGCTAGAGGGTGTCAAAGTGTCAAAGTGACACCCCCTGCACCCTTGCTGTAATCGGTATTTACCAAATCTGTAAATACCGATTCGGTAATGCCCATTGATTCCTATGGGCTTCAATGCCCATAGGAATAAATGGGCATTACCGATTTAGTATTTACAGAATCGGTAAATACCGAATCTTAACGATTCGGTATTTACCGATTCAGAAATACCTACATCTCCCCCCATCTATTTTACCACTTCTTAAATACCGAATCGGTATGATTCGGTATTTAAGAAGTGGTAAAATAAAATTACCTACATCTGACCCATAGTCTTTAATTTGCTTTGTTAGACTTGGCCACCAATATTGCTGTTTCAACAAGGAGATTGTCGCTGTAACGCCTGTATGTGCAGAGCCCAAACACTAGTGTGCGGCAAAAATCAAAGCTTGTCTACGATCCATATTTGGTATTACACTATTGCCCACTCCAGGAATCTGAGCATATGGAATGTTGTTTGCATCTAAGTTGTAGTAGTACTTGAGTGGAAATGTCTTTGGTACTGCTGAGTTGCTTTATGCAAAGCAATCGCAGCAACCATAATTTCATCGTCTATCCTCATTTTTGAACTAGTGATTATAGCTACGGAGCCTGTGCATACCGCCCTTGTCGCGGCTTCATCAACCAATGAATTCCCTTCAACGTGAACGCCATCACGTTGATGACTCATTTTATGAATCACGTGAGCCCTTGGTTGTTCGTTTTTCAACTCAACTAGCTGTTCCCATAGCATTTTATGCTTAATTGTGCCACCTTTTGCGTCTTTGAACCTGTTTTGTCCCCAAATATGTAAATATTCATTGCACGATTGCACACAGTAAAAGGAATCACACATTATCAGTGTGGGGAATTTGTGATACGTATTTACTACTGCCAGTGTCAGTGCTTTCAACTCTGCCAACTGAGCTGTGCAGTCTCCTAGAGATTGCATTTTGGTGCAACTTGGAAGGAACATTCCATCTCGCATGCGACTTTTAATGATAGAACATGCTGCGCTGTAATGTTGCTTACTCCCTATGGCCGGTTGAGCAGATCCGGCAGTGTAAATTATGTATTCATACTGATCTAGAGGCAAGATTTAATTCAGGAGAGGATATTCTTGTTCGTATTATAGAAATGCTTGTGTTTTTAGACTTGGATCAAATCTGTGTTCAACCTCCGTTACGGTAAGAGAATTAGCCCATTGTATCCATCTCGGATGTAAGGCTTTTGCATTAGGAATGCTAGCCTTTGTAACAGCTTCTAAACTGGGGTTATGACAATTATGCGTTTTCCCTGAGCCAATGCTCTTTCTCTTGCCACAGCGGTCTGAACTGCTGTCAGGATTTTTTCTGTTTAAGTGAAACACATTTCTGCGTTTGTGTACAGGTGTGATTTGTAAGCAATTGGTACTGTTTCGCTTTCATTGAAGATTAGGTAAGTGTACCCGCATTGACCTGCTACTACACGTATCACTAAGTTGCTTACTTTTACACGTGTCTGTAAGTGTTTTGACGCTATCATGTCTTCTTGAAGTGAACGTCCGATGTTTGTATGTTCCTGTTTCCATTGTGTAACTGAAAAGTCAGGTTTTATTAAGTCGTGTAAAGGTTTTACTCTTTCTGTATAATCCAAAATGTATGTTCTGTCATAATTTAGGAATCCCAGTATTGATTGTAGTAAGTAAGAAGTAAGTAAAGGGTATTGTATAAGTTAATAAAAACCTACCAAAAAGAATTCGCTCAAGGCGAAAATTCATAAAATTAAAATTACAATTTCATCATTTATGCTGACTAACAATAAAAAGAGCTATGGGACAGTTTAGATTAAGCAAAACCAAAGGGGATGATGGACGGAGTGTTGAACATTGCAAGCACTCACCCCCAGTCAACAGATCTGGGTTTAATCCATCATCATTCTTTAGCTCACTCCGCTACCCCAGTTCAGACATGGCTGTATGCAAATCAGTCTGACCCTGTACCTCATGGGAACAATCCAACCCGAACTGCCAAGCCATGTCTTCCCTTGACCAGAAACAAGCATCTGGGACCGGTTTCGGGCTCACAGCCCTCATCAGCCAGGCTATCTAGAATCCAGTGGCAAAGTGAGCGAGGGACCCACGTCTGGGTTTATCCTGCCAACTTAGGGCGAACAACGCAAAACCAAAGGGGATGATGGATGGAGTGTTGAACATTGCAAGCACTCACCCCAAGTCAACTGATCTGGGTTTAATCCATCATCATTCTTTAGCTCACTCCGCCACCCCAGTTCAAACATGCCTATATGGAAATCAGTCCTGTGCTTCATGGGAACAGTCCAACCCGAAATGCCAAGCCATGTCTTCAATGGACCAGAAACAAGCATCCTGGATCAGTTTTGGGCTCACAGCCCTCATCAGCCAGGCTATATTGAATCCAGTGGCAAAGTGAGTAAGGGACCCACTTCTGGGCATACCTTGCCAACTTAGGGGTCGATTAGGATTGCGGACAGATGCTACCCCAGAGGAGGAGGGAACGTCCGCATGGGCTGCGGCGTTCCCTCCATGCAGATTAGGATGTGACCACCAGGGTGGCGGTCACATCCTCTATCTTTAACATTGCGGCGGGTGCAGCTTCAAGCTGCACCCGCCGCAATGTTAAAAATGCATGCATCGCATTTGCGTGCACAAAGCGGCAGGCACCGCGCTGTGCCTGCTGCTGTGTGCATGCAAATGCAGGGGGGGTACCATAGGTACCCCCCATGTGCACCCCCCACCCCCCCTTCACCAAGGGGGCCCGCAACGGGCCCCCGAAGTGAATGTCCGTATGCTTTTCCATGGCGGAAAAGCCGGCGTGGAAAAGCATATGATTTCCTCCATCCTAATATGGCTTGCGGTGTCTGACAGACACCGCCAGCCATGTTAGAGCTTTTCCGCCGCGGTCGGAAGGCGACCGCGGCGGAAAAGCTGTGGACGGATTTTAAGACCCACCGCCATCCTAGTATGGCGGTGGATCTTTTGAGGCTCCGCAACGGTTTTCCCGCATCCTCCGGGCCGGCGGTGGCTTCCGCCGGCCCGGAGGATGTGGGAAAACCGCTATCACCATCGGCCCCTTAGCGCGAACAAAGCAAAACCAAAGGGGGATGATGGATGGAGTGTTGAACATTGCAAGCACTCACCCCCAGTCAACAGATATGGGTTTAATCCATCATCATTCTTTAGGTCAGTCCGCCACCCCAGTTCAGCCACGGCTATATGCAAATCAGTCTGACCCTGTGCATCATGGGAACTGTCCAGCCCAAACTGCCAAGCCATGTGTTCCCTGGACCGGAAACAATCAGTTTTATTCGAGCAGGCAGCTTTCTCAACGCGGAGTGGTAGTTTCTCATTGCGAGCGGTCGCGAGCATACACGATCACTCGCAATGAGAAACCTGACCACCCCGCATTGAGAATCTCGCCGGAAGGTTTATTTTACATGCTCACGATCGGCAACTGGATGTTGCTGAACGCGAACGAGAAAAAAGTATTGCCAGGATGTCATTTTGCTTGCTCGCGGTCGCAACTTGACGTTGGGGACCGCGAGGAAGCAAAAAATGACCGCTGCACTACGCTACGCTACGTGTGTTTGCACTGTGCTACGTGCAGTTTGAATAGTGCGAAGTAGTGCAAACTTCGCAAACTACGCAAGCGGAGCGTAGTGCTTTGCCCAGGGTTATTGAACACTCCGTCCATCATCCCCTTTTGTTTTGCACAGTTTAGATAAACCCGGCGCTTCCTGTTCAGCTGGCTTGTGCCATGCTCCGACGGAGTATCTATTCATCTGATGAGCTTTGGAAGGTCCTTAGTCCCAAACATGTAACATAAAAACATGAATAAAATAGTGCCTATGGATTACATGTATATCTAAATATAACAAGATTTGTAGCATCCTATAACAGCCTTGTAGTCAGATTTTATAATGAGGTTGCTACAGGTCCGTAGCATGTCAAGTGCCCAGTAAATAGCAAAAGATTATGTTCGATGTATTGAAAGGAAAGCTTTTTGTGTTTGGCGTTTTCCCAGTAAAAGAGTGCCAATTCTGGGGGATGGCGAACCCTTGTTCGAAGCTGTTTATGGTGGGCCGCATCTCTTCATTTTCTTCTATACCACCCGCATGAATTGAACAAACCGACATGCCAGCTGTAGGTCTCCTCCTCCAAAGCAAGCCTTCACTGCTTGTCTGCAGGTTCTTATCCTCTTGATGTTGAAAATTGATTAAAAAAAAAAAGGTGTTCAGGGTCCAGTCCTTGGCAGGTGCGTTGTAGGTGCGTGATGCTCTCTTCTGCTTTCCAGCAAAGACAGCACTTAGTTATTTCTGTGAATCGCTTCCATGATGGAAGGTGCAGCAGGACGGGAAAAATTCCCATTCGAAACCAGAAATATTTCTTTTCAATCTCCTGCTGAAGCCAGCACACAGATAGTTTTGCGGGCCAGGGCTTGTATTACTCTGCAGCACGCACCAACCATGAGACCTTGCCCTGAGCGCTTCTTTGTCCTCTACCACTGACAGCCTTTTCACTCTCTTATTTACCAAAGACTTGAAGCTGTTTTGCGCTCCCGAGGTTGCTCAGAGCTTCTTCAGGCATAGGCAATTTATTGATGCTGCCAGGTAGTCTCTTGCTGTGCAGGCTTTGCTTGAGTTTATCTCTTCCCATAGGTGGAAATTCAGAGAGCTTTGATTGGAGCTTCTGATCCTAAACCAGCATTTCACATAGGCGGCGTTTCGAGCTATTTTTAGCGATTGTAGACCAAACTCCAACCTGATTTGTGCAGGAGAGACATAATTTGAAAGGCTGAAGATTATTCCTGCTGATCTCGACACGGTTTGCTCCTAAGTATCCTCATCTTTTCCATTGAGGCACTCGCTCCTGTAAGTGATAGCTGGAATTAACTTTGCTTGTAGAACCTGTAGTAGAGGGTTAAAGCTTGGGCAAGCAGTTTTAAGTTTAAGAGATTTTAGAGCTACCCCTATTGAGTTACCTTTCTATTTTATGGCCTTTTTTGTTGTTTAAAAGTACCTTTCTCATCAATGATCACCCCTAGGTACTTATATGTATCCACGAATTCCATGGGTGCACCTGCCTGGTACCAGTGAAACCTGGTTGTGTTTTTTTTTCCGGGTTGAATTGCATAACCTATGACTTTTCTAGGTTGATGGTTAGATCATTAGATGCTGCGTGATTGATAGTTGTATTTAGAAGGTGTTGAAGCCCGATTGGAGTTCTGCTGATTAGCACGACGCCGTCGGCATACAGTAAGCTTGTACATTTTTTAATGATTTTGGAGGTTGGAGCCGTGCACACTGTTTTAAAAAGTTAGCTACAAGAATTTTTCCTTCACTTGACAGCTAGCTAAAAACAGGACAATGAGGTGGGCGGTTTTTGATTTTTTAAAGTTACATTTGTAGCCTCAGAGGCGAATCCCCTAATTATGGTGCTCACTCTGGTCAAGTACCTTTCTAAGTCATTGTCCTTCAGATAAATATCATCCACATAGAACAATGCTTCCTCATCAAAATCTTGGAGTAACTTAGTTAGTCTTGCTGAGAATACCCCCGGGCTGTTCTTATACCCCGGGGGAGAAGACAAAATTGTCTCTGGGACACTAATGCAGTCAAATACCTGCTTTTAGGGGCTATATTTTTTATAGAAAAATCCATTTTGGATATCAAGTGTTGTTTTGTAATTTTTCGGTACAATTGTATTCATTAATGTAGCACTGTGTGCTTTTTGGATAGCGAATGTCTTTGTGCATGTGTTTAAATGTCTGTAATCTAAAACTAGACGATATGAGTTTTCTGGTTTTGATACAGGAAACAAAGGATTGTTCATTGTTGAGGTGCATGTTTCAATGACCCCTTGATATTCAAGTTGCTCTATGCTCTTCCTGATCTGCTTTTTAGCTTTTTGCCTTATTGTATATTGCCTCTGTGCATTTGGTGAAACGTTTAATGGGATCACTTGGTGGGTTGAATTTTCATCCCATCCGGCAGGATTTTTGTATAATGCTGGAGCTAGGGCAACTGCCCACTCCGGTGCATATGTGGGTTTAATCTGAATGGGAACGACGTTGGAGAAGGATGGAAAATTATATTTTCTCCCCTAGAGCACTCCATAACAAATGTTGGTGGCCAATCTTGTTCAGCTAATAGGATGTCATAACCAAATGACAGGTTCTCCCAAAAGGGACCTTTAACTTTTCCTGGGCTTGTCCCTCTCAATTTGATGTGTACTTTCATATAATTTATGTGGGAAGTTCACCCTTGTATCTGGTGTTTCCACCTTGATGTAATCATTCAAGTCCGCTGTCACCAGAAATTCCATCAGGTTCTGGCGAGCTATTGTTACTTCTGCTGGACTGTCTAGCATTGTCTGAGCTCATTCCCCATTCAGAAGTTGTGTCCTCAGAATTCTGGGCATGTCTGATCTTCGGGCCTGCAACTTTCTTCTTTTTAAACTGAGGTTTTGATTTTGTTTTTTCTGCTTTTTTGGAAGCATATTCTTGTGCATGCTGCTTGTCTCTGGACTTAGTACTCTCTTCTTTGTGTTCTGACCGTCCTTCTCTCTCAGAGGTTTTCGATGAACCCTGAAAGGAACAAGAGGAACATGTATCAGTATCCTGATAACTGTCAGGTTTCCTAATATTACCCCTATTCCTACTCTCTATTCGTACCTCTTTTCAGAGCTCTCCTGTGGAGGAGATAAACCTTGGAATTGAGATCTGTTTTCTTTAAAGTTTTGTTCTTTTTATTATCCCACTTCTTTTTTGAAGAAGCAGGTGTCTGATTAGAAGTGTCCTTTTAAGGACTGCCCATACATTGAGGTTTTAAAGGTTTCCTACCCAAACTGTCTGTGCCTAATTGCGCATACACAGTTTCAAATATTTTGGGCAGTTTGTGTTGTTGATGTAACGGACTGAACTCCCTTAGGCGTTGGCAGATTGCCACTTAAGCTGCTTCCCCTTTAATATTAGCTAGTATTATGGCTGATACCTGGTCATAGTTATTTTGTAACTTTATCCCTAGGTTCAGAACAGGCTATGCGCCGTACTCTTCTGTATTTGTCTTAATACATCCGGTATCACCGCTTATGAAGGAATACCTTGAGTCCTGGTATAAATGGCAGCAAAGACTTTATCCCAAGTGGTACAATCCTCTAATTGTGGTGTTATACCCATAGGCATGCAGCTTGTTAGAATTCTGTGTTTTTCAAATAGGATGGTATTCGGGGATACCGCCTCTAACTGTGTTATTTTATGAGCTACCCAGAATAGCATTTGTGCCCATTACTGGGTGTAATGTTTGTTGAGTAATTTTAGTTGCTGTACCCTGAGATTGAGTTCCATTTATTGCAACTGTTGCTGGTTGGACTGTGAAAGTCCTCATGATGAATTGCATCAAGTTTCTGTAGATTTTCATTACTTTTTTGTGTTGGATGTGTAAGTCTCCTTGTGGCATTGTTTCAATGTCAGAATGAGGTGCGTAGGCTGCTAATATTGGCCATGTTGCTCTTGGTCTTCTTAACAAACGAAGCCTTCCTCTTCCTCTTATGTGGGGTAGGGTTCCATTAAACCAGTATTGGTGTTCCTCGTACGTGAGTGGAATATCTATGTCCTTGAACGGGCCAAATTCCAATGGTGCATCTTCCTCTGTGTGAGAGTGAAATGTCTGTGCTCTTGCATCTGCTGCTGGGAATGTAACCCACAAATAAAATACCTCTGCTTTGCTTGATGTGTGTGCCTCAATCACGAAAGCTACTAAGCCACCCCTTGCTTGTAAACCATTTTCTAATAGTTTCAGGGTGACTGTATGCCTGATTTTTGGTGCAATTTGTACTGCGTCCAAATTTTCTTCTACTGTTGAGAGGTGCAGATTCACTACTGGGTTATTTTTGCCCTCGGTCATTTTGTAACGAGGAAGTTTGTTCAAGGGAACTAAGATAAGGTAAAGATTTTATTGCGTTCACTGCATCCCCAAATGCAATGCAGTGCGCACAACAAAATTCATTTCATTTATTTATATGTGTACTTACCTGTCATACTCCATAATCTATAGATTACTACCCCCACCCTACCCCTCCCCACGTCACTGCCCGCTACTCCCACCACCGACCGCTACTGACTCAGATGTAGCTCAACTAGCCTGGTTAATATCCTCTATTTTTTTACAAACCTGCTGGTTCTATTGAAGTTGCAAACAATAACTTAGGGATGACAATGCAGTGTTTTTTCCATTTGCAAACATATGAAATCACCAAATATACCAACTTCTGTATTCTGAATTATTCTGTTGGCTGAGCAGCACCAGAAGTTAGAAGGTTTTTCAAAGTTTCCATGGGGCTGTTTTCAAAGAAACATATTTCAGGGACATCCATATGATTGAATTTTATGGGAATGTTGGGCCAAGGCATTGAAAATTTGCAGGTGTAGACCAGATCCCATTTACATACACATATATGGTTGGTAACTCCCAGGAATCCTGGGGATGAAGTATTTGTGCCCATCAACACCATGGGTATTTTCAAGTACACTAGAGGATGAATGCCTAAGACAGCTAGCATAGAAATGCAAAATGTTGGCTTTCAGTTTCGTTTACTTCCACGTCCCTAGAATATGAATAGGAGGACTGTGAGGGTAAGGTCTGAGATAATGTTTTCCTATCGTTTCACGATGATTAAAAATCAAAGGGATTCTGACATCACCCAGGACTTGAAGAATGTTGTTCTGAATCCCCCTGACCTCAGTGCCTAACTTCCTATCGCAGTGAACCATATCTCCCTCCTTTCCAGTAATTACACACCATGGTAAGTGTTTAGCAGCCAGTCAGGACAGTCAGTTCTGGGTGGCCCCTCATCCCAGACAATTGCTAGGTGGCAGAAATCACTGTGTTCTATTGGATAAAAGTAACATGGTGACAAACCTGGTTTCCCATCATCTAATGAATGCTTGAGGATTATGGTATTTTTGGTCTCTGTGATATGTTCTTGTTATATTTGTTTATTCATTTTCAGAGAAACACAGTACATACATTTCATCGAAAATTGTACTTTTCCAGGGTATATTCAAACTGTATAGTACTGAGATATACATAAGATTATTAATTAGGTAGGAGGATAAAAAAAAAAAAACAACAGGTAACTGTCAGTACTTCCCAACAATCTTCTAATTAAGCGTTTGTATCAGTCACGTTTGTAGCTTATGTAATTTAACTTGTGAGAACACACTGGAAGGTCAAGACAGCGCATCATGATAAATATATATAAGGATAAACAGTGCAGACAAGGTAACTAAACATGGCAGGTTAAGTGGCATGGTAGTAAATCTACAACATGTGCATAGTCTACAGATCCCAGTCATCTACATACAGTCAGTGTAATGCTCACAAGTTTTCCTAATCTGAACCATACTCAGTGTTCTGACTAATTGGATCGACTATCTCAGTTATCTGTGGTGTAGAGGGTGAGGATGTCGCTCTGTCCCGTGCCCAGCTAAGAAATGGTTACCATATATTGCGGGGCCTAGAAGCTGCAGTCAACAACTCCCAGTAGGTGCCTAGTTGTGTGTGCCCGTATGTGACGTCAGAGAGCCAGGCTGCAAATGTCGGTGGAACCTTTCATCCCCATCTAAGAGCCACTTGTCGTCTTGCATACAATAGGAGCAGCGCATGCAGCTTTCGATTTTTGGGGACCGTGTCAGTGATCAAGCCCAGAAGATCAATGTGAGGTGTCCGAACATCCGATCTACCAACTATCTGGTTAATAGCATCAAAAATGTCGGTCCAATATGTAGTTAGTAATGGGCAGTCCCAGGCCACATGGAGGAATCCAGCGTCCTCTCTGTCTTATCTCCAACAGTTAGCATCGTCTCTCAGCCCCATACGCCGTAAGCCTATAGGTGTATGATAGAATCTGTGAAGGAATTTAAAATGTATCAGGTGTATCTTGTAATTTGGTGCGAGTTCTAGCAGTTGTGTACAGCAAAAGGACCATTGTATGTCAGTCAATGGTGGCTCTAGATCTGCATTCCAGAGTTGCATAGATGTGGAATGTATTATCGAAGCTTGGTCTTGCATGGTGGTGTATAATCGGGTGACTAATTTTTTGGGGGAAGCTCGAGTTAATATAATCCTGGAGTGCAAGCAGTACTGGGGGTTCATCTGGAAAACCCTCCCAAAGTGCTCGGCAGGAAGACTTTAACTTATGGTATGTAAACAGGTCCCAAAACATTGTGAGCGAGCCCTCCTCTCCAATCTGTTCATCTCTAAATTTCCCCTCAGGGTATATATCAGCAATTGTACACAATGGTGTGTTGGCCAGGGATATTTCACATCCACTCACTGCCAAACAGGGCATCATCGGGTTCTGTTTCAGTGGGATGGCCGGAGCATATAGCAATGGGAGTTGCGCTCGTCGTTGTAGTTCTCGCCATACCCATCGCAATGTGTCGGCCGAGTCGACGTCTTTAGTGGGTCTCGGAGTTTTTTGATAGAGCGCCACATTCAAGGGCAGCGGTGTTACCAAGTCCAGCTCCACAGCCACATGTGGCTGATAGGGTGTTGGGTACGCCCAGAAATGCAAAAATTGAGCCTGCGCACATAGGGCATACAGATGCATGTCGGGAGCACCCAACCCTCCTTGCCTCAGTGGTAGGGTCAACAAGGCCCACGAGACTCTGGCCTGAGTTCCAGCCCACAACAAAGATTAAAGATGGGATCGCAGGCATGTGAAGAAGTGTTTCGTGAGTGGGATCGGGATGTTTGTAAATAAGTATACAAATTTGGGCAGGATGATTATCTTTGCCAGAGCAATTTTACCAGCGATAGAGAGAGGTAGTTTTGACCAGAAGGCCACTCTACTCTCAAGACAATCTACTGCCCGTCCAAAATGTAAGATCCAGATGTTTTGGAGATTGCGGCTAATCCATACTCCCAAGTACTTTACTTCGTCGGCCTCCCATCGCAGTGGGAACTCCGAGTGTACTTCCGGTGTATTGTCTGTTAGGGGACAAATTACCGATTTGGTCCAGTTAATAGATATACCGGACAAGCCTCCAAATTTTACAAATTCTCGTAATAAAGGGTTCAGGTTCTCAGCCGGGTTTAGGACATAGAGGGTGACATCATCTGCATAAAGAGATATCAGTAAACTGCGTGAGCTAAAGCCAATACCTCTACAAGTGTGGTGTTGTCTTATGCGGGCTGCGAGTGGCTCCATTGCTATAGCGAACAACAGGGGAGATAGGGGACAACCCTGCAGAGTACCATGGGAGATCTCAAAGGGGTCTGATATTATACCGTTAACTCTAACGCGCACTGTTGGTTTGGTGTATAGAAGGCGAATCTGATTAAGGAACAACGTGCTGAAGCCCATACGCTGTAATTTGCGGAATAGATAGGGCCACTCAAGGGAGTCAAAGGCTTTTGTGGCATCTAGGAACACCGCAGCCGCATGGACAGTGGGGTGGAGGTAATGCAATACTGAGAATATGGTTCACAGATTATGAGATGTGGAACGACCAGGTATAAACCCCGATTGGTCAGGTAGGACCACCATTGGAAGCAAAGGCTGCAAACGGTCCGCTATAATTTTCGCAAATATTTTGACGTCAACATTGATGAGGGAAAGAGGCCTGTAAGAATCTAGAGATTGGCTATCTTTGTCTGGTTTGAACAATGTTATAATCAAAGCTTCTCTCATCGATGCGGGGAGGATCTCTAGTTCTAATGATTCCGCAAAGACCTCATAGAACCTAGGTGCCAATTCCTCCACGTAGGTTTTATAAAATGCTGTGGTGAGACCGTCTGGGCCCAGTGCCTTATTTAATGGCAACCCCTTGATTACCTTCGCTATGTCTGCAACTGTCACTGGAAGGTCCATATATTTACGATGTGCATCGTTGAACCAGACCAGTGCAATGGAGTCTAGAAAGGCCTCAAGGTGTTCCGAGGTAGTAGTGTGTTTAGTGGTATACAAGTCAGCATAAAATTGTTTGAATTCATGTAGAATGTCAGTTTGCCCTACCATTGTGTTTCCTGTGGTGTCGCGGATTGTGTGTATGTATTCAGTTCTGCCAGTTGTGTTCAGCATTCTTGCCAGTGTACGGCTTGGTCTATCTCCCTCTCCCTACCGCCGGGCCTCAGCATGTTTGCCTAGTAATTTTAATTTTCACTGCGCTTCTTCCGTATAGTCTAGTAACTTTGCCTTCAACTTTGCAGCTGTTTTTGGCGTGGGTTTCTCACAGAATTGCTTCTCTGTGTCATGTATTTGACCCTCAATCATGCTGATGGTGCCTCTAATTGCTTTAAGGACACCGGATTGCCTCGCAATACATTGACCTCTTATGACCACCTTAAAGGCATCCCACAGAACTGATTCAGTGGACACCGATCCTGAATTAGTGTCAAAGTAATCCTTTATGTCCTGCCTGATTTCTTCCTTGAAAGCTTCATCAAGGAGTGCCTGCGGTGGCAGACGCCAGCTGAATGCGCGGGTTGGGGCATCAGGGATGTTCAAATCTGACAAGGAGTGGGCTAAACCACCCACACGGGCAGTCCAGGTGGCAACATCCAGGGAGACCAGCCAGAAATCTATTCTCGACCATGCGGCATGGTGACCAGAGATGCTTATGCCCACATGCTCGTTGGGGTGTCTGACTCTCCAAATGTCCGTCAAGGCCCCCTCCAGTAAGATGTCATGTAAGGCCTGGCTAGCGTGCAGATGTAGCGGTCTAGGCGCCCCCTGTCTGTCCATGAAATCGTCCAGAATTACATTAAAGTCACCCCCCCAGATTACGGTAGCACAGTCCATCCCTGCAATTCGAGCCCAGACCTGCCTAAAAAATTCAGGGTCATCTACATTTGGGCCATACACAGCCGCCAGAGTCACACATTTGCCACATAACACTCCATTTGCAACCACATATCTACAGTCTGGATCAATGTACGTGGTGCGTTCCCTCCAGTCCAACTTCTTCCGTATCAGTATAGCCACCCCTCATGCATAATTGGAATATATGGCAGAGTAGGTATGTCCCCATCTAGCATTT
The DNA here is from genome assembly GCF_964261635.1 of Lissotriton helveticus. Lineage (NCBI taxonomy): Eukaryota > Metazoa > Chordata > Amphibia > Caudata > Salamandridae > Lissotriton > Lissotriton helveticus. Next base: position 1,700,479,344 of record NC_136061.1, on the reverse strand, counting down.
TTGCGTTTCACTGAAGGTATAGAGTTAATGTGTGTTTCTTGTATAAAGCAAACATCTATTTCATGCCTCTGTAGATATGCATGCATCAGCTTCGCTTTCCTGCCATCATTTAGACCACGGATGTTCCATGTCAGGATTTTAGTCACTCTCATGTATGATTAACAATTAGAACGTGTCCAACTCCAGCGTGTCCCCCCGTGTCATTGTAATGCATGACCATTGTAAAAATAGTGTTATCATACTGACATTCAACTAAACACCCAACTGCACCCACCCACCCACAACAACCCCCCAATCAGGTTGTGTCAGGATCCCCTTAGAAACACGGAAAGCGAGAAAACCAACCAATGGTGGGAAATTTCCCGTGGGGGCGAGGTAACAGAGGCATACTCCCCTGTTTACACAGGGTGGCCAAGCTGACTATCGGTAAACCCTTCCCAGAGGTTACACATTGCGCCATAAATAGTGGCGTAAAGGCATAAATCGCTAAGGAAAAAATCAATACATTTGAGGAAAAGGGAGCTGACGAACATCGCACCCCCAAAACCAATCACAATCACTTATGTCTTATAAACAGCACTATCAGCAACACATGAATGAGAGAATAACATTTTAAACAGTTAGGACAACATATCCAGCTCCCACTTGCCCCAGGACAACAGTCAGTCATTATTGCTCAGCCGGTGTAGTAGAGGGTCATCGCCGGCTTCCCTTTGCTTCACAGTGGGCCCGCATACATGTTTAGCAAATTTGAGTGCCGACTTTGCATCCACAAAGAAATGAGAAGTGCCATCATGAGACACTTTAAGTTTCGCCGGATAGAGTAAAGAGTATGGAATTTGAGCTTGAAGTAGTAGACGCTAGGCCGGAAGGAATTCCCGGCGCGCAGCCTGCACCGCAGGGGTGAAGTCAGGGTAGAACGATATTTTGTTCCCTTTGTGGGTGATAGGGCCATGTTCTCTGGACAACCTAAGGATGGTGTCTCTATCTTGGTAATTCAGAATTTTAGCAAGGATGGGCCTGGGCGTACCTCCAACTGGTGGTTTCGGACCTAGTGCTCTATGTGCTCTTTCTACCACAAAGACCTGCGCCAACTTAGGGTCAAATAGCTCATGTAGTAGATCAGCCACGTAAGTCTCCATCTTTGGTATAGCTGTGGTCTCTGGAATACCTAGTAGGCGTAGGTTGTTTCTCCTAGAGCGTGCTTCCAGGTCATCGTTCTTTGCCCTTATGACCGTGAGGAGTTTGTCCAAATGCAAAAGTTGTTCCTTCGTCTCCTGTCTGAATTTGGGAAATTCGGTTTGCCTGTTTTCAAGGCAGTCCAATCTCGTTTCGTGGGTTGTGACCTGAGATTTTACCAAATCCAGTTGCGACGTCAGGGTGTCCAGCTTGGCGTCAATGCTCTTTAGGCTTGATCTCATCTCCAGCATGAGGGATTTTAAGTCACTACCCTGGTCCTCCACCTCTTCAGCATTCCCAGACGCACCTTGATTTTGATCGGGTGTTTTCCTTCCTTTTGCGGTCGGGAATGGGATTTTGGACTGCCTGGCGTCTGCTCTGCCCATGTTTCACTCTTGGCGTGCCTCTGCACTCACTGTTCGGGCGCCTGCAGTGTTCAATTGTTAAGTTAGGTCGGGAGACAGTAGCTCACCCCTTCGCCAGCATAGGTTTTCACAGGTATCCATGTGATCAATCAGAGGACTGAGGAATTAACGGATTCATCGTCGCATGTGAATCTCAGCTCACAGTGGTCACCCCTGCAACATGAGCGCTAGCCAAACGCCAACAACAACGCACATGCACCATCCGCGTCTCGGGTGTACACTTAGGATCGATCAATCCTCTCACTTGCCGCAGTTAATGGCGCCCACACTCACTCCGGTGTTCATATACCTGCCGGATACCAGTACAATTGGATGCGAAGGTCGGAAGCTTCCCGCCACGCAGCAGTCTCCTCCGCAAACAAAATGGCGGCTCCGAGTGGCGTAGTTCAGCAACGGGCTACTTGCTGGAGTGCCCGAAGTCAGGAAATAGTACAAGTAGCGCTAGGACCTCGGTTTTACTGTCTTGGCGTGTTTCGTGCTACGATATTTCAAGTACATGTTCCAGTAAACTGCGACGGGGCATTTAGTGTCCGCTATGGGGCTTGGCATTCCACGTGAGCACCACCTCAATATTTCTCATAACATAGCGTGCGCATTTGGGCGTAAAGGCAACCGTATTCACAGCATTGGCAGTTCTGAGGTACCCCGGGTGAAGGAATGGCGCTTCTGTAAATGGTTCCCGCTCTCAGGGCGATAGGGATCAGGGTGACACTGCGCACAGTCCTCCGGGAGAGACGGTGGACTGATGTAGCTCCCTCGTCTGCGATCGCGGGTTTAGTGTGGGCTAATGGTCCGAGTACTTGCACACTGCATATTCCCCGGCACTAACCTTAATGGCTTGGATTAGAAGCGCATCCCGCATGCATGTTATTACACCCCTGTCCGGCCGCTTCTCACGCCTCCATTTTCGGCCCGCGCAGCCTCGGGCTCGATTGCCATCCAGTGCCCGGTGTCAGGATTTCGCGTCCAGCAGTTAGCAGCGACTCCGTCCCGCTGTGCCTGGGAGTTGCTATATCTCACCGTTACCAGTTCCGAGCGTGCCGAAAATCAGCTCGTATTGTGCGATTATGCCCTCGCTTTCATCTCCGGTGTCTTGTGTCCCCGAGGGTGTAGGTTTCAGAAGGATTTTGTCAGGATTATTAGCTTGGCCGGCAGAGCTCGCTCAGTAAGCGGCCATTTCAAGCCACGCCCTCCTGTGATATGTTCTTGGAAAACAGGATGTTTTAATGGTGAGCACCATTACCTTTTACTGACCCTTTTTAGTAACATGCTCAAATCCTCGTTTTTTTAGTCATATAAACTTGCTTTTGGATTTGCAACTCCTATCACAATGCTATGCAAATCTTATCCCAATGCTTCCACTGTAATAGTGGACACACCTGGTGGTATTGGTCGGAAACATCTTCTCTAGTCCTTAAGGTAATCACAAGGTCGAGTACGGAAGTGGAAGGAAACAAAGAAAATAAATTGAATGTACAGGTACCTACCTCTAAAATAAAATTTTTAAAAGCCTGACCGCCGCCACCGCCGTCAAGGGCAATTTTAATAGATTGGTATGATATAAAGGTAAGAAATGCTGGTATATTAGTATTTCTGCTGGTATGTTAGTATTTCAATGTTTCAGAAGTTTTCTAATTATGCCTTCGCAACAACTGGGTAAACTGTGTGTTTGGAGGCATTTTTTTTAATAACATTTCGACCACAAAAAGTTTGAACCAGAAATTTGTAGAGAATAATCATAGATAAAATTAGGCCTGAGCAAAATATTCATTACGTAGCTGTAATCTCACATTATACTCAGCATTTCATGTTACAATTTTAATGCAAAATTCCCTAAATTAGGCCATTATGCCACGTCGTATAATTATAAGCCTGTTAGGGTAAAAATTTGGGGAGCATGGGAACAATGTGCACTTATAGAATGCGGGTGGCTGTTGTCCATATCAGCTGTGTTTGTTTCAACTTTGTTTCTAGCATCAAATGTGTCCTCGCATCTGAATATGCATTTCGCACTAAAATATAGCTTTGAATGCCAGATTTATATTCCATGCAATTTTGTGTAATTTTTTTCCGAAATTACAAGAATTTGCCAAACCAATCAATAAAACAATGGACTTATAATAATCAGAAAAGGGACAAGTACTCAATTGATATTAGGAGGTTGCTGACTATTCAAAACAATCTTACTTCCATATTTCAGTAGGAGCAAAGCTGTCTATAATATGGTTGCTCAACAATTTCACATCGAATGTGAAATCATCCTGATATGTTTGCAAATGTTATGATGTTTGAGAGATTCACATTTAGTAAAACGAAAATTGCACAACATTTTTGGGATAAGAAATGTATTTAAATAGTATCCCAAAAAGATATATTGGTAGTAAATCTAGCTCAAAAAACGATGTGAAACAGTCATGTACTCGAAATCATGAACAATTTTGGCCTCGATTTGAGAGACAATTTGCTTACAAAAAAGTTTATGCATGAAATGAATAACTTAAGTGCAAATCATACCACACATTGACAAATCCAATTAGTTGTGCTTTTGTATGCTGCCAGCCAACCTGTTGATCAATGCTTGTTGCAGAAGATTAGCGTTAACTGGCTAAAATGTTACAAATGTGGCCCTAACTTGATAATAAACACGTGCACATGCATCGCTATGCATAAGCACATACCTCACTATGGGGTGCCCATGTTGGCTTTTAAATTTACCCTTCTGGGATGGTGCATTTCCAGATCTGAGCAGTAAATACAAATACATAGAAGGATTGTGAAAGTTCTTATACATACATGAATGACTTGAAGGAAAATGCAGCTACCAGACCCTCCTAAAACAGAGAGAAAATGTCACTTACAAATAATGCGACAGAGAGGGATGGTGGAGCAATGGAGGACTGGGATGGACGGGAGGGAGCAAGTGAGTGCTGTTGATGAGCAGCAGCAGTGAGGAGACAGGTGCAGGCAGAAATTGGAAGAGCCAGAGGGAGCAGTGGGAAGAACAAGCAACGAGCTAGCGGGGTTGTGAAAGAGCAAAACAGAGCTCATGGGGCAGAGATGAAGGGGCTGAAGGGAGACACAGAGGACGGATAAAAAGCACATGTACTCCCAATAAGTTTTAAAGTAGAGGAAACAAGCCAATCTGTTTCAATTTGCAAATGCCTTTTCGCTGCCTGTACAGGTTTTGCCAATGCTTGTAATACATAGGCAAAGCCAACAACAGTGCCTCTCCAAAGTTGTTCCTCTCTTCAAACATTTCTTAGAGCAGATGCATGTTCTCTGTAAACCTTTCCCCTAATTATTGGAGCCATGTCTTCATGAAATCAGTATGAAGTAGTGTGGTCCAACGTCGGACAAAAAGCAAGCTGAGCTCCATAAATCATAGAAATACTGCAGACCACCACAGCACCAAGTATGGATTTCCATGTAAACAGTCCAGAACTCCAAATCTGGCCTACTATATATATTGTGGATAACAGGTTGGCTTTACCTTAGGAATATTACACCTATCCGCCCTCGTTTGAATGCTCTTCCTATTCCTTGATGATTTCCTAGTACCGCTTGTGATATTGACTCCTCTTTCAAGTTTTAGCATTACCCACAGTACGAAAGAAAGTCTTGGCGAGGTCACACTAATGCTTTATCTGGGTAATTGCTTGCCCTGGAAATTTGCCAAGAGTTTTTTTCTTGAGCCTCTTGCCAGACACTTCTTTAGCAGCTTTGGTCATTGCATTCTCCTAGACGTCTTTTTCTGATAGCCTGTTTTCTCTCCTCCAAGGTAACATGGTGTCTACTCTGCTCCTTGGGCTCTTTTTTGATCTTTTTACCAATATTGGAGAGTAGCAGAAGAAGAGTGGCAGATCTTTCCCACTCGATAAGTTGACTCTGACTGTGAGTCCCCAGAGGTCTGTCCTTGACATTAATGCCATTGACTAAATGGCAACATTCCTTTTTAGAAAAAAAAGTACCTGATTGAAGGACGGGAGATGCTTCTAAAATGATGTCACCTTCCAGTGAATACATGTGTAGACATGCTATTCTGCTGTTTCTCACAGGCCCTTGCTCTGCATGCGCAGCCATTCAGGAAGACACAAGCAGTCGCCTGCCTCATAAATATTAATGAAGTAGGAGTTTCCAATTCCCTTCAGATTGCCGCATCACAGAACCAGAAAATGTGATTGCCTACACCATGCGCAAGTAGGATGCAGTCATTATGAACACACTTGGATTAGGTGATTGTGAACATTAATTAAGATGTTGGTGTTCGTTACCTTCCTAGACACTTGACAATAGAATACCTTTTTCTAACATGAACCCTTCAGTTGTCTACTCTTTCCTTCTCTTAGATCACAAATTATAAGATAAAGGTTTGGGCTTTATTTATATTTGTCACTGCAGATAATATCATAAGGTGAATGATGTCATATGGCGATCATCTCTTGTGTAAAAAAACAATGTGAATGAAAATCTTACAAGGATGCAAATTGCAATTAACAAAGGTAAATCGTATAAAGTGCTTGAAGAAGAGACAAACACAAAAGAACTAGAATAATCATGATAAAAGATCGCTTGCATCAGTCACAAAGCTCTCCACCAAAACACGCCTTCTTACCTTTCAACCAAACTTCACAAAGCAGGATGTTCCAGGTCCCTGAGAAGCACTAACTCCCTTGTCCTTATCCCTCCTAGACTCAAATGTCAAAAGACCCAATCCCGTGCATTCTCTGGTAACGCGCCCACTATTTGGAACTCTCTCCCCAAGGATCTTCGCTGTAACCCCTCCTTCTCTCTCTTCAAAAAAGAACTCAAAGTACTTCTTCTCCACAAATACTGGGGTAGCTTATGCTAACTCTGATGATTGCACTGTCATTTTATTTATTTGCTTCCTCATGTGTATTTGCTTGCTGTGATTCTAGTGTTTCTTTCCGCACAATCATTCGTCTATCTTCACCCCATTGTAAAGCGCTCTGATACTCTTGGGTCCAGCAGCGCTATATAAAACCTTTGAAATAAATAAATAAATAAAAGACACATAAATATCACTAGCTGATAAGGGCCTATTTTTGTTTACACATTTTCCCTCTCTTCTCCATCAAGGATACTAACTTTCTGGAAGATGTTCATATCTTAAGCATTCGTCCCAACCTTTTCTTTTTCATTTACAGATTTCTTGAGACAAAATTGAAGATAGCATATAGTATGCACCTCTTGGAGCGTTAAGGATATAGGAAATTTCCAGAAAAATTGCACCAGCTAAAAACACAGAATTAAATATTTAATCACTTGATGTTAAAAAAAACGCTTACAATGAAAAATGTTGGCATATTGGCAATTCAAAATGGCCCTCACTTTCAAATTGTGAAATGGAAGGTATTGCAGAAGAACAAGAATAAATATAAAAACAAATGAGTTGACTTGAAGTGTTGCCGGCTTTCATAAACATGCTACTGCAATAACATGTGACATTAATATTTAATTACAAAAGCACTGCTGCAAAATCTTTGAAATTAATGTTTTGCAAAATTAACATTCCGTGCACAGAGGCAAAGTCGTTCCAGGCGCGACTGTGATTAACAATGCCATTCACTTTACATATTATATTAATATATTATTCAAGCTACGAATTAACACCTCCTAATTTAAATAAGGTGCTACATATCATGATGAGCTAAAATGCTTTTCTGAAAATGGCCCGTCTGATTTCAAGCAATCTGTGTTTATCATTTAATATTTTGCTACTGAACGCTGTTTGCTGGGAAAGCAAAAAAAAAAACCCAGTCGTTTTACTTTAATTTCCAGCAAAATAGATCTCATTAAATGGGTGCCTTCAGACACCTTCCATGATTAGAGAACCAGTTGCCATTTCAGATACATTTTGTTCTCCAGGTTGATTGAAAACAATAAACTTTTCGCTTAATTCTGCCACGGTGTTTGGTTGGTTAGATGCACATGTCACGCATATTTATTTCGACTAAAGTATTTGTTGCAAATTAGAGTATCTTGTTAAAAGTGGATAATGGGGCATTGTTGATCTTCTACTCCCATGACAAGAAGCAAAAGCTATTTTGTAGGCATTTAGGGCCTGGTTAAGTGTTGGTTAATTGTAGAAAATCCACCGAATTGCAGAGGAAGTGGTAATGCAGGAGAACCCATTCTGTCATCAGGAAAGTAGGATAGCGGAAATCCTGCTATGTTGATTCTTCACCGGATGTAGCATGTTTTTTTTCTACAACTCAGAGGATTTTCATTTACGATACAAATCTAATTCAGGCTTCGTTAAGTTCATTGTAGGTGAGCACGTGGTCACGTGACGCATGCCACCAATTGATAAAACCCACTAACGCAGACTGATCTCTGCATATGGTGTCAGGTCTAGGCCCCTGCACTGTTTCTTAGCAGGCAGCTAGGTAGCTAGCGTTAGTTTTGACGAACCAGCCCGCTCCAGGTACGTTGTGAAAAGGAAGTGTGACACCTGTCAGAAGAAACAAGTCTTGAGCTGCTATGCTATATTTCGGACAGCTGAATCAGCTTCTGTTTAAAACTGTGGTTCATGTGCAAGCGGCCTCCGATGATGTCATTGAGGCCTTTTTTCAAACTTGTAATCTTGCCCCCGTCTTACCTGCCCTCTATACTCCCCTCTCTCCTTCGCTTCAGCTGTTGTCTTTAAATGTTGAAGCATTTCAGGGTAAACAGTATCCTTTCAAGTACAGAGGAATCTTTTTGTTGCCATTTCTTATCATACATGCTAACTACATGTATGCCAGAGTTACTCAGGGCCTTATTTAGAGTCTGGTTGCAGAGAGTTCTGTCAAAACGTGAGTGCTATCCCATCTGCTCTATTACAATTGCCATAGCTCTGAAGTAGAGCAGATAGAACATCCACCATGTTTGTGACAGAGTAACCTGTCCTCCAAACTTTAAACATGACCTTTAGTCTAAAATACGTCTGAAAGTTTCCTAGATTAATTATTGGCAAGAAAATAGTTTGTATCCAATCTCAACTATAGAAAACCACTTCAGAATTAATTTAAATATATCAGTTCGCGAAAAGGTAAAGGAATGTAGTAGCATCTCTTCATGGTGATTATCCGCTCAATCTTTCAATGTCTTTGGCTGACTTTCGTACATGTGATAGCCATGTCAACGGCTTTTTCTTTGGTGCATGCAGTTGCATGATCCAGCATTTATTATAAATGTGAGTGATAGGGGTCCCTACTAAGCAGGACACTGTGCTCACAGTCTGTGATAGAAAGGGGGATTTATTAAACCATGTTAAGTTGACTTTAGGTAAAACAAAATGAGCTCCAACAGCAGCGGCCCGTGGAGGGAGTTGCGGTGGGGTAGAGACGCGGGGTGGGGAAGGGGCAGGGTGGGGGGTGCTAAAAACCGGATGTGGATAATTAGAGGTAAGTAAACAATTTAATTAATAAAACGAATTTCGTAGCGTGCGCTGCATCACATTTTGCGATGCAGGGCTAGGCATAGGGTGAGGCTGGACCGAAGTACAGACGATCTCTATGGTCCCACAAGAGGACTAATTGAAAACCAAGTCTTCAGCTTCTTGGGAATTCAGGAAGTGAGGAAGAGGATGCGCAGATGTGTTGGGGGAAGACGCTCCAGAATTTGGCGGCTTGGTAGGAGAATGATCGACCTCCCATTCTGTTCTGCGGATTCGGTGTGTGTGCGAGTGAGAGTGATGCTGAGTTAAGTTGTGTGACGGGCTGGTGGAAGTGAAGCCAGTTATTGAAATATGCAGATCCTGTGTTGTGTTGTGACTTGAACGCATGTGTGAGAAGTTGGAACTTGCGGCGCTTCTGGATGGGTAGCCAGTGGAACTCTCTGAGTAGTAGTGTCGGGTGGATTTGGTGCAGGAGGTTGAAGATGATTCTGGCAGCGGTGTTTATGATGGTTTGAATCTGTGAAGAAGAAGGATTAGAATGCCAGCGTAAAGTGTGTTGTAGTAGTACAAACTGCTTGTGAATAGGGCCTACGTGATGATACCTCTGGTGTCCAGTGGGAGTGAGAGAGTGGAGAAGAGAGAGGTGTTTCTGAAATGCCTCATCTGCTTTATTTTTAAATAAATTTCAGAATTTGCCCTCACAGAGTTCCCTTAAATGTCTTTTTCGAAGTCCTAAAGGGGCACCAATTCGATTACCATGGGAGAAAGAAAAATGTTTCTCTGTTGCGTTCAGGTGCAGTATCAGAGTTTTAGTAGGGAAAATACACAGAAGGTATCATACTTTATATCAACAGACAAGTGTCAGGATTCAGGAACCGCACTTGTTTTAGAGCACCAGAACTTTATTAAGGTGCTTGCCTGCATAGTCGACTTGAGGTCAGACAGTTGCACTTTTTGCACCTGAAATCACTGCTTCTGCAGCAGCAATACTGATTGTGGGAGGCAAGCACACAAAACGCTGCACAACTGTGACTGCAAAGTGGTAGTGGTATTACTGGCACATCAGGCCTCTTCCTGCCCCCATCATACCTTCAAGCTGGGAGATCAACTGAAATATCCCCCAAAGGCAGATTTTAGCATGTGTGGGCAAGGAGGGCACACCATCATGATGTTTCCTTGGTGCCTCCATCTGAACTATTCAGTGATATGGTACAGTCTGACAGATCTGCGCTGTCATGACCACATTTAGACTGAGGTTGGAATCACAGTCTAGACAAAAAGAAGTGTTTAAGTTGACAGAACTAAACATCCCAGTTTATCTGGTTTAATGCTTTCTACATATCCAAGTATATCACAAGCAAAGGAGCATTATAAGCAGAAATGAATGAATGAATGAATGACTACTCATTTGTATAGCGCATGGTTACCCGGAGGCATCCCAGCGCTGCAGTGGTCCAATTCATCCCCAGAGAGATTACAGAAATAGGAAGGTTTTTAGCATTTTCCTAAACCTAGAGTGGTTCTCCTCCATCCGAATAGGGTCCGGCAAGTTGTTCCAGAGTTTGGCTGACTGGACAGAGAAACGTCTGCCACCCATGCGGCTTCTCCTTATTCGTGGGACTGCCAGAAATATATTCTCCCCCACTAGGGGCCAGATGTACAAACTGTTATATCATTACCCCCAGGTCCCTCCGTCCTTGACACCTTCATAATAACAAGTGGAGATAACCATCTCCCAACAGAAAAAAAGAACAGAGGCATGCTGGGACCCTAATACTGCCCCTCCCACCGGGAGTACATAAGCAGTACTTACCCAGCATCCCGTCTGTTCTTTTTTTCTGTCTTCGACAGAATGGACTAATGGTGTGCTGTGATGTTGCCTCTGTGGTGTGCTGTGATGTTGCCTCTGGGAAGGTAAATCAGAGAGTTTGTAAACGCTAAAACCCTTTTTTTATGCAAAAAAATTATTTAGTGATTCTGGAAAGTGTTTCTGAATCACTAAATGTATTTAGAAAAGGATACAGATTCAGCATTTGGAAGGGCACCTGTTAGGCGCTCCTTCCAAATATCAAATCAGTATGTTATGTATTAATGTTTTGCAACCGAAATCCAGTTACAAAATATTTGATATTGTACCAACACCTCAAAGGAGGTGGCAACCCATTCACAAAAAGGAAGGGGGCTTAATGAAGAACAAATAATTGTTTAGGAGAAGGCAGTGGTCAATGAGACCACAAACAAAACAGAAAAAACAAAAACAACTTTTCTTTTAAATGAAATGTAGTCCAGTTTCCTTTTAGGAAAATGAGACCCATTTAAATAAACTAAAAAGATTCCTTTATTTAAAAGCAATGACAGACATGGGGGCACTGCTGACCCCAGTAGGCCACCAGCCCTGAAATGGAAGCATAGTGGGTTGAAATGTGTGACCTACCTCATTAATAATCATGAGGTAGGTCACATTAACCCACTATAATGTAGTATCTTGTGAACAAACCTATTCGTACGGAGGGCATTTCACAAAATACAATACCCTCAAAAATACTGGTCAGAAATTGCAATCAGTATTTTGCTACCAGTGTTTAGTACATCTTGCCTAGGATTGGTTGTGAGCTCTGCATATGTTGACTAAGACCCGCAGTTAGCTGCCTCCTGGCCTTCAACTTTCTGCTGCTATAGTCATACCTCACAAGAGTTCTTCAAACATTTTTCACACAACCACCAGAAGAAATTTGCCTCGTTAAATTAAACAAAATCAATCTACTATTTGATCCATATTTATATAAACATCTGAACTAAATCAATCGACCCTCCTCCCATGGTAGCTCAGTGAGTTAACATTGGACTTTGACCAGTGATCTGCATTTACCTATTTCCCACATAGGCAATGCCAACTCACTTTCGATTTCAGTTTTATTAACACTTTTACCCATTAACCTTCCATGAACAATGCCAACTCAGCCTTTAATTTTCCAATGCTTCCACTGCTGTCCAGACTAATCCTTTAAACTTGTTGCACTCAAGTTTTCCTTCAGAAACCCTCTATGAGCAACATAATTTGTAGAATGATATACCAAGCATTTTATGACATATTCGTCAATTGGGGTGAAAAATTAGACTCATGCCATGAGAGGAAATCAGTATTGGCTCTTTATAACAAAATTGGAGGAAAAGAAAGCCTCTCTGCCAGAAAAGCTTTTTTTAGACAGAATGTCGTGAACAGTGATATGATGTATTAAAGATCAGCCATATCTTACATCTTTAACATACTAACACAGAATTTAAAGTTGAATATGAATGATCTTTGGCCTGCCCTCATTTTTTTTTATATACGTGTGCGAAGGTCCACGGCTTTCTTCAATTACCAAATGTAGTTCCCACTGTCACATAGGTTTCGCGTAAATTCAGAAAAGCGGCACCCAGTTCAAGCCATCGATTGTATTTGTGCTTAGACCACTGTGTTTTAGCTTCATCGAAACGTCCCTCATATTGAATTAAAAGTAGCTCTATTCTGCAATGATATACTATCATAGTTAGTAGATAGAAATGAAATACCTTTACAGATTTCATTTATTTCTAAATGGTTATGTAATTTCATTATTAGGCAAATACTATTACTTAAAACATTTCAGACAATATTACAACATTTAAAAACTTATTATGACCATAATTCAAATACTGCTGAATACGACATTTTAACATTGAATTTATCAATGTATTGCACCATCCAAACTTGGTCATCAAGTAATTATATAAATGATTACAGCGCCAATAGCTTAAATAATTTCAAAACAGTTAGAGCGCATTCTCAAATCAAGATAAAAAAAAGTGTGAGTATGACAAAATGTTACTAATGTACAAAAGTGTGAGCTTTCTCCTTTTCCATCCTGCTGCTGGTAGTGAACTGATTTCTCATCCCTACTGACATCAGGGGACCAATAAATGCCTTCTTCCCCAGCTCATGACCGAGCAGCGCAGTAGAGGTGTCATGGCCAGTGGAACAGCAGCCAGGGCAGATGAAAACGCTCCCAGAAGCCCCATGCCAGGGTCCCCCAGCCCCCAAAGATGTGCCCAACTCCATGGGGGAGGGGCAACTGACATGAAAGAACCTCTTGGCAATTGTATATTGGTACTCAACATGACGGTCATAACTGGTCCTCTCCTAACAATTTATCAAAACTGATAGCGTTCACGCTTAATTCGATGTGTTCTGAGTGCATAATATCAATAACGAGTCCACCCTTGGAAAGGAAATATACTCCATCTGGTCCTAGACTTTATGAGATAATATTGAAAGAGCACTCAGAGAGAATTTGATAAAGTTTTACAATTGAAATTGCCACTTTCGTGCTAGGAACATATCTATTGCATTTCACGGAAAATCACAAGGTAATGAGACAAAAGGGGGCAAATAGACTTTTCAAGGCCAATATTCATGGTAGACAGTAAGGGGTCGATTATGATGGCAGTGAATCCGCATCCTCCGGGCCGGTGGAAGGCAACGCCGGCCCGGAGGATGCGGATTCACCGCCGCGGTCCCTGACAATACCACTCGCCAGATTAGGATGGCGGTGGGATCAGCGGCGGACGGCAGGTCCGTCCACCACTGATCCACGGGATGTAGACCGCTATTTGGTGGCGGTGTCTGCAAGACACCGCCAGCCAAATTAGGAAGCATGTGTAAACATGCTTTTCCGTGGCAGTTTTTCTGCTGTGGAAAAGCATGTGGACCTTTGCTTCTGAGGGGCCCTTTCGGGCCCCCAGAGTGAAGGGGGGGTTGGGGGTGCACATGGGGGGTACCTATGGTACCCCCCTGCATGTGCATGTACACAGCGGCAGGCACTGCGCGGTGCCTGCCGCTTTGTGCATGCAAATGCAATGCATGTTTTTTTAACATTGTGGCGGGTGCTGCTTGAAGCAGCACCCGCCGCAATGTTAAAGATACAGGATATGACCGCCAGGGTGGAGGTCACATCCTAATTGGCATGGGGGGAACGCCGCTGCCCTTGCGGAAGGTCCCTCCACCTCGGGGGTGGCGGACAGACGCAAGTCCGTCCGCCATCCTAATCGACACCTTAGTTTGGTGTTCAACATTAGTGGCTAACGTTCCAATATACTATGTACGTTCTTTCTATTTTCTTCCCTTTTGAACATTATCAGGATTTAGAAATATTTCTAGGGATCCATTTTTATAAATTGAAAACTTGATTGATTTTGATTTTCTACTATAGAGAAGGAAATACTTACAAATGGGATACCTTTTAGTTGTGGTTTAAAACGTTAAATGATTTATGATTACAATCCTGACAGTAAAAATTCCATGATGAATTCCAATCTAAATGTTTAATATATTGAAAACATGTCATATTTCGTCACTATCTATAAACTGCAACTAGTATTTCTTCTATAGGCAATTGAGCACAACACATCACTTGAGAAAGGCTTTGGCGAAACGCACCGTTTTTGTGCAGAATACATTCTTGTGCTGTCCTAAGGTGTTCCGCTTAGTTTTCTACTGGATTTTTATATATATATATATATATATATATATATATATATATATATATATATATATTACTTACCGGTGGTCGCCAGCAGGCAGTTGTAGTTAGGACCTAGTTTCCATAGGAAATCCACAACATTCTATTTGGAATAACTTTGGCGCTGGTGGACGAATCTTCGTGAATTTCTCCAAGAAAATGGCCTGCTTGGTTCCGCTCCTTCCCTGAAAGTTTGGGGGTGATTCTTCAAGTGGGGGCCGAGAAAAAAGGGGATCCCAAAATGTGTTTTACCCAAGCAATTTTCCACAGGGACATTTAGCCAGGGCTACAGCCCGAACGGCTGAATGGAATTACACGAAATTTGGCGGAGAGGTAGAGTTCTGTTCGCAGATTGTGCTTTTTGTTAAATGGTGTAAATCCGCTCAGTAGTTTCTGAGAAAATTGCAAGTAAAATCAAAGCAATATCTAGAGACGGAGTTCAGCACGCGTACGGAAATCTGTTCAATTACAAGCGCAAGCTGCATGCTGATTGGCTGCGAACTGTCTGTCAACACTCGAAACCAGGAAGTGTTGGCGGTCATCTTGTGCCTCGCAGAAATTACCAAGGCTATGATTGACATAACAACAAGAGTAACAAAGTATGAACAGACCATTAAGGACCGTAAAGCCCTTAAATTTCAGAGAGACCGGAATGATTACCTGAAAGGGAGGATTTACACATTCGCTCGAAAGTTTGATAACATTAGAAGACAGAATTTGACCACATTTACACGCAATGCAGGGGAAGGATCTACCCCTAGTGAGTCGGAAGTGAGTTCGGGAGCAGAATCGGATTCAGGTACCGAAAATACACGGGGACAACTTCTCAATGTTCCAACTCCAGTAGATGAATTTGCTTTTTTACGCGAGGACCGCCTAAGGAGTCTTAGGTCCTGGCAACCACGCCAGGATTACAACAAGAACAGAAACAAAAACCAAGGAGCAGGAAGCGTAAGAACAGAAGATGGGGCAAACAAAAAACAACAGAATACAACCAAGAAACAAACTTTCAGAGCGAACAGGAAGTAATGAGTAATGATGCTGAACAAAACAACTCAGTCATTAACCTTTCGAATATGATCCTCACATTAAATGAAGAGAACATATTAACAAGAGGCTTATCATTTTGTAAAAGAACAAACTTTGATTACATACAAACTCGAATAGACTTACACCAGTTCATAAGGAAATTAAAACTGCGCAAACACTTTATTAACAACAGAGACAAACATTGTGACAATGACAAACCTTCCGAGATCGACCATGGCAGTTGGACAGTGGCGGATATGGACTTTATCGAGGAGATGGCAGAATTGGACAGAGAAGAATGTAGTGAGGAACAAGTTTGGAATACCGACATAGCGGCACAACATGCTGGGATAAATATCCATGAAACCGTCAAGACACCTTTTAGGCCGAAATCTACCTTTTGTCCTTTAATGCCAAAAGACAATCTAGATATCTTTTCGGACAAGGTAATAAAAGATTTAAAACTACTGTCAATTGAGAGCAGCAGCAATTTCTTGAAACAAAAGGCCAACGAAAGATATGAATATGAAGGTGTGATGAATAAAATCAAGATGAGAAAGGATATTATGGTCCGCATGTCAGATAAAGGAGGTAATGTGGTACTGTGGCCCTTGGAGTTATACAACAGAGAAGCCTTGTTGCAATTATCTGACAGAAACTGTTATGTCAGAATCAGTTCAGAGAGTGTGTCAACTATACAAGAGAGATACCATCAACGTTTGTATAACTGGAAAACAGCGGGGTTGATTTCAAAACATGAGTTTGGATTTTTGAAAAACAATTACCTGGTAACACCCCATCTGTACCTCATTCCTAAAATCCACAAGAATGAACTATGCCCCCCAGGAAGACCAATAATATCTGCAATTGGGGGCATCTTTGAAAATACGAGCAAGTTCATTGATTACTTTTTGCAACCCTATGTACACAAATTGTCGTCTTACATCAAGGACAGTGGGGATTTTTTAGCAAAAATGTTTAATGTGGATTGGGATTCAGATTTTGTCTTGGTCACTTTGGATGTGCAAAGTTTGTACACCAGCATCAAACACAGTGACGGATTACATGCCATCAAATATTATTTGAACTCCAGAGATATTACATTACACCAACACACTGCCATGTTGTTACAGATGGTTGAATGGTGTCTCAAAAACAACACATTTATGTACAACAAGCAGCTTTACCGGCAAATTCAGGGGACCGCTATGGGCACTTGCTTCGCCCCCAGCTATGCTAATTTGCATATGGGCTGGTGGGAGGAGCAAGTGCTCATGACGAAATACAGTGCATTGATGTCGGACAATGTGACACATTACAGTCGTTACATAGACAACATCTTCCTAGTTTGGAAGGGAAGTGAGGAAAGCGTGAGGGAGTTTGTGGAAGAGCTAAATGAGAATACATTGAATCTAAGGTTTACATGCAATACTAGCAAAACCTCAATTGTTTTCTTGGATTTGGAACTTTTTGTTTCCGAAAACAAGATACAAACGAGGACCCACAGGAAACCCACTTCCGGCAATACCATCTTGCATGCCGAAACTTTCCATCCACGCAGCCTCATAGATAGCATCCCCTATGCCGAGTGCCTCAGAATGAAGTGGAATTGCAGTACACAGGACAGCTTTGAAACATCTAAAAATCAGCTGTTCAAAAGATTGCGCTCTAGAGGCTACTCCAATAAAATTCTTGACACAGCTGAGAGGAAATCTAGGAGCAAAAGCAGAGAAAATCTTGTACTGAGGGACACTCCAATTGTGGTAACGGATAAAAAAGATATTGAGACACCACAAATTATCACTGGGTACAATGCGTACCATACCAATGTACGAAAAATCTTATACAGGCATTGGCCTGTAGTACGCAGTGACCCCGCATTAGGTTCATCATGTGCTAGATTGCCGCACATTACGTACAGAAGGGCTAAATCTATGAAGCAGGAATTGGTATCTAACATTCCGAGCCAAATAAGTAAACCCAATTGGCTTCAAAAGAAAAATGGATTTTTCAAATGCACAAAGTGCAAGGCGTGCCAACATGGCGTTAAGTCCCTTCCTTCAGCAATTATGGTTACCACTCTCACTCCCTATGTTCATAATTTTCTTTCTGCTGTGTTAATCATGGTTGGACTATCGCTGTTGTTCACTCAATCTATCTATCACAACAAAGCACCTAAAGTCATCCATCATATAAGCAAAGAGATCATGTGATCGGCTGGATACATGATCAGAAATGAATAATCTTCATTTCCCTTCTGTAGTACTGAAGGCCCAGGGGGGGCAGTGCGAAATATAAATTACATTGAGCAGTAGCCCTTGATGTAACCGAGTATGGCCAGTGCCACCCCTATACAAAAGTAAGAGCTACCCTATCCCCACCTGCATGTACTGCTTAAAGTAATGCATGCAAGTCTGCGTCACCATGGCTGTGTCTCTTTTTCTTGGGTGCAAGCTGATTGAGCTGGCATTATGCCGGCTACTACATGTTCACGTACAAGTAATTTGTTTCGCAAAACTAGAGAAAAAAAGAAGAATACTGGTGTACTCTCTGACTCTCTGACTATGTATTGAGTCCATAGTGCTGGCTAGTAGTAGAATTCCTGAAACTCCCACTGTTACAGGCCTACAAAGATGGCGGAAAGATACATGCCAAAATGTTATACTATGCTTGGAAATTACTAGTGTTACTGTGAGACAACTTTCTGTTGAATTATTTTGTGTTATTGTTAAATTGGTTACATTATTTTTCTTTCTTTCTTTCTTCATATAGATGCTCCCAAAAAGCTCACCATAAGGGAGATGGCTGTCCGGGCCAGGGCCCGGAAGCTGGAGGCCATTCGGGTGGAATATTGCCGGCTGTGGGCTCGGGAACAGGAGGAGGGGGCATCAACAACCTCCTCCAGCACTGCCCCTGTGACCACCAGCCAGCAGCCTCCAGCACGGCACCCTGCTCGGACAGCCCCCGCCGCCGCTCAGCTGCAAAAACATCAGCAGCTGGCCCCCCAGAGCCTGGAAGGCACGCATGCGCCACCTAAGCCTAAGAGTGGACTACCTGGAGCGCAAGGTGGACGACCTTGAAAAACAGCTCCGGGGCCTCCGCAAGGAGCGGCGGGACCACCTGTCCAAACACCGCCGGAAGTGACTGTGTCCCTTGCCCCTTTTTTTTTTTTTTAAACATTTTATTAATTTTAAAGAACACAAACAACTTTGCAAGGAACAAAGAGAAATAAGACAACATAATTTCTTTACAGGGTTGCATCATGTGGGAGGAGTGGGGAGAGTCTACAAGTGGTCATACAACATCTCAGTAAGGAATTTCGGTGGGGGGGGGTAGTGGGAGCAGCAGCAGTTCAACAGTTCAATGTATAGCATCAAGTGGAGGAATCATTGGGTTGTGGGGACGTCAGTTCGATATCCAATTCCGGGAGGGGGGGGGTACATATATCGCCACGGTAAGAGTTCCATTGAGTCCATATCTTCCCCCATTTACGGGGCGTACCTCGAGAAATATATACAGTTTTTTCCCTGAACATGCACCAATCCATGTTTTGTTTCCATTGCCGAACCCTGGGCGGTCCCTGAGCACCCCATAATTGGGCAATATCCCTCTTGGCGATCATATTACCCAGGGTCACCCATCGGAGCTGCGGTACATTGTAGTCATTCGGCTCCCATACATTCAGCAAGCATCTCCTAGCCTCCGGCACCGACCGCACACCCGTAACCTCACTCATCACTTCATGCACACGAGACCAAAATCGCACTATCTCGGGACACTCCCATATTATATGCAGGAATGTGCCCACGAGACCACAGCCACGCCGGCACAGGCCATCAACAGAAAAGCCCATGTGTACCAAGCGGGGACCAGTCACAAACACTCTATGAAGGATTTTGAGCTGTACAAATCTGAGGCGCGCCGGGATGGCCACCTCTTTGGGGGAGGAGATCGCCGCCTGCCAATCTTCATCGTCGAGCTCTAGTCCGTCGCTAGTCCAACTCTCTCTAAGGTGACACAAGAGATCGGACCTGGAATTAATACATTTTTTATAAATGAGCGAAATCGTACTGTCCGGGACGTGCCCGTCCAGTATTCTGTCCTCAAGTGGGGACGCTTCCGTTATGTCCGTGCCCGAGGGGAAAACAGATAGGACCGCGTGACGGACCTGAACATAGCGAAAAAATTTGCGATCATTCAGACCGTATTCAGTTTTCAGTTCGTCAAACATCTTCATTCTCCCTCCAGCCCATACGTCGTTCACCTTGCTGATACCTATCAAATCCCATCTATCAAATCCCTTCGATTGCCAAAGAGACCCGAGCCTATCGGAGGCATACAGTGGAGTGGCGCGAGTCAATTTATCAGTCCAGCCTAACGCCATTGAGGCATGGCGCCATACTTGGACGGCTGTCCTGGTGGGACCCGTTACATTTCGGGGAACAGGTCTGGAGTAAAGAGCTCTATAGTAATCACCCCCAGGCAAAAGCCATTTGTCCAGTTCGAAGGCTGGATTCGGTGAAGGGCTGTACATACAATGATTTATCGCCCCCAATTGGGACGCCCAATAGTAACGACGGATATCAGGTAGAGCAATACCACTATCGTACTACGGGAGTGTCAATTTAGCAATAGCAATACGAGATCTTCCCCCCCACACCAATTGCCTCTGCAAGCTCTCAATCTCACGAAAATATTTAGTAGGGACTATGTCAAGTGTATTTTGCAATACGTAGAGGAAACGGGGCAGTGACATCATTTTAAACAATGCTGCCCTTCCCAGAGGGGAGAGAGGCAGTTTACCCCAAGCAACAACATCTGCCCGGAGGCGTTGGAGAGGGGGCAGCAGATTTCGGTCAAAGCGCAGAGCAGGCTGCAGAGTGATAAAAATGCCTAGATAGGTAAATCCGTCTTGCGCGACCGCGATGGGGCAGCCTCGCGGCAGAAGGGGAGTGTCTCCCGATAGGACGTATATACAGGACTTCGACGAGTTAATGACGAGACCCGAGTTCTTGCGAAAAGATGACAAGACATCAAACAAAACAATGAGGGATTTCCGAGGTGACGTTAGATATAGCAGAATATCATCCGCATAGAGAGACACACGGTCCTCAAGCTCCGAATTCCATCTAATGCCCCTCAGCGACGGTTCCCACCTCAACCAGGCCGCCAGTGGTTCCAAGGCGAGAGCAAACAAAAGCGGGGACAAAGGACAGCCCTGTCGCGTTGTGGAAAAGTAAATTTTGCCATGTTCTGTGTCCCTACGTGTCATCCATCATATGTTATGTGTGCATGATTAAATATGCATATGTATTCCCCATGTTCGATTCAAGACGCAATTATAGTTGTGTCCACCTCTAGTATGCCAGTTTCCAGTTCTCGTGAATACTACGAATATCAGGCCTATGTAAAGATACGTTGCCACGTTTCTCAGTGTGCACGTTATTCTATTATAAAGTCCCCGTTTCTAGGCCTCAAAAGGGCCCGGACACCAGATTCAGCTCCTGTCTCCTGACACTTCGCTGAGGAGCCATACAGCCCCCACCTGTATCCTCGACCCTTCACTTACTTCCTGCCTCGCAGTGCCCGGCCCAGCCTGGCTCAGTCTCTGAGTCTGCCAAGAATATGTTATGATTCCAGTTATCAGTTCAGTCCTCCTTCTCTGCATTCCTAAGCTACTGAACTGCATCAATAGTTTCCGTCATTGTCTAGCCTTCACGTCTCCACGTTAGAGAAATACTGCATTTAATGGTCATTTAATATTCTTCATCACGCACTACATGTAGAATAATGCATGGTCCAGTCTTAGAATCACGTTAGCCTTTCCCCTCCTAACTTCTAGTTTATATCAATATGTTCCCTAAACATCAGATACTAGATACTGTTTAGGTACATGTCGCCCTGACTCTCCAGACTTCAGTCTCTGCTCCTAGCACAGAGTTCATAGCCCCCAGCTTCTCCTAGTGATACGTCATTGCTAGTTTGCGCGCACCATCAGGTTAGAGGTCCCGGCTCCTTAGGTAGCCCCCTCCATGGTTTCCGCCCCATTCATGACATATTCTGTTACGTTTGCATCACATGTCTATGTATACGCCCTGTTACACCTCTTTTCGCCCTTATCTTTCGCGACTGCTACGCGTCACCCCTTCTGCTCCACCCACTGCTACGCCTACTGCAATGTAATGCTATGTGTTTGCGTTATGTATATATGCTCATGTATTGTTATTAAAAGTCAGCGCGCTCATCCCAGACCCAGCCCCAGCAGCTGCTGGGCCCTGTCATCCTATTCCTATGCAGGTTGTCCTGTTCCTGTCCTTATGCTGTATTAAACCTGCAAAACTCCTACTACCTCGAATCTTGACTCTTATTTATTGAGCTATCTGTTATGATATATGTCTAGTCAAAAAGAGAGGTATTATTTATTTATTTACCACATAATGGCGCCCGAATAGGGACTTGCCCTTTCCCCACGCGTCGGTGAAGCCACGCCGACCCCCTGACCCTCTGCAGTCGTGACGGAACTCTTCTGTGCACCGGCAGATATTTCTGCTTCAAGTATCCCTCAGGCCCACGGAGGAGACGGAGGAGGCGGTCCAGCATCCAAACGAGACGGTGGAGGAACGCGGCGAGTCCCGACCAGAGCCCAAGCCGAGAGTTCAAGGTCCGAGGTATCCGGAGGTCCACCCGTAACTGAAGTCCGAAGTCCGTCGTCGTCGTAGCAGTCCAGTTCAGTCCGAGGCTTTCCGTTCTTGCTGCCCGGTGAGTACCATTACTGGGGTAGTATCTAGACAGGGTCAATCTAAATTGACTCTGGTCCGTGGGTTGGTGGTACACAGACTCACAAACGAAGTGTTCACCTAGGTGGATACGGGTCTTGATGCGTCCCTTTATGGGACCGGTATGTTCCGTACTGTTTCAGCAGTGCATCCAGTAACTCTAGTCTGTTCCGTTCTCGAGAAATTCTTGTGTTTCTGTTCTCAGTATTCCAGGTAATATTCTGTCCGAACTGTTATGTTATGATGTTGTTCAATGTATTTCCAATGTCGTGGTATGCCTGAATTGTTCTCCAAATTGTTATTGTTTCTCGTGTATTGTATTGTGTTCCGATTCAAGTTTACAATGTCTCTCTTTTCGAGATTACGTCAGCTAAAAACTAGAAAGGGTTTGTTAGAAGAAGCAGTTCCTGTTCCGCCGAGGGACAGTCCAGGTCATTTTATGTATCAGAAGCATGGCATAAGCGCCATATTGTATCTAGATTTATGGGTAGAGTACACCAAACAGTTAGAAGAAAAGTATAGATGGCCCGTATCGGGTACATGGGATGCCGAATGCATCATGCGAGTAGAAGAGGCATTATGGAAAAAGAAAGCCAGACAGTCACAGAAAGATGCCATCGAGTTATGGCGTAAAGAAGCACATAAAAGAACTGAAAAGGAAATCAGAAAGTCAGAATTAAGTAGAGAATCCTTAGAACGAGCACAAGAAAAAGAACTAATCGAGATAGGTGAACAAGTCAAAGCCGAACAGTCAGACAGACAGAGGCATGCCCTTATTAGGGGTATGTATCCTCTTCTTGCCGAGGGCTTGCCAAAAGCGACCCCAGAGGCATCCAGTAATTTCCCGCCACCATTAGTTCCGACCAAACTACGTCACAAACAGACCGCAGCTGATATTTTTATTTCGTCCTATTTGGACGACACAGTCCCAGAATATGTAAATCCTGTTCGCGCTCCGCCAGTCCCTGTAAATCAGGCACTTCCCGCTTCTCCAGACACCGGAGTACCTGTTACGGTACCCCCGGTCCAGCCCGCCATACAAGTCCAGCCTGCATTTCCATTTCCCACTCTACCAGGACGAAGAGCCTCAGTAGACGACTCTAGTTTAGGGGCCGCAGGGGGAGGTACTCCTCAAACCCCGCCGCCACACAAGCGTTTAACGACAGCCGAATTACATGCACAAGCGTCCCAGCGTACGCCTAGACATCAGACTGTAGCAGAAATAAGAAAATCCCTTGCCGAATGCGGCTATGATCCAGTCCCAGGCGAGGATAATATGGTTTTATATTCATTCCGCGTAAGAAAGGTGGCCGAGTATCTAGTCACCTTACCGAATATGAAAGAAGATCTAGACAGAATATATCGTTTCATCCGTACAGGGGATGATCCAGAAAGTATTAGCGAGGCCATGTCTCAAAGGAGAGCCGAGATCCAGCTCATGATATTAAAGTTTCTGATCAATTGTCTAATAAGAGAACAAGATTACCCGTCTAAAGATCCGGCCGAAATGAGAACCCTGACAAGGTGGAGTGATAATATAGCCGAGGGTAAGCACAAGACCGTCGGTGCTATGGAGAGTATGTACAAGAAAATCCGTAGAGAAATAATAAAGATACACGAACAACGTAAAGCAGCACAAGTAAGCGAGAAAGAAAGTAACTCTGATACTGAAGAGGTAGAGGACGAGAATCCCGCCAGAATAGCGTATGTAGGAAAATCTAGATTTCCAGATCGCCATTTACGCCTAGAACACAAGTCTATTTCTCATTCTCCAGCACCAGAACAAGGTTCCCTAGAACAAGTATTCCAAGCTACCGATCACATTCTGAAATCACGAATCGGTTACAGTGAGTTAAGTACCATGCATGAACAAGAACTAGCCCGATCAGCAGTCCGATGGATTACTGATTCTACCACTTTTCCAGACGAAATAGTGGCACAAATGTTTCTGAAAATGTCCCCAGCCGAGCAACGACTGGCGGGTATGTATATTATTCAGCACCTCATTACATTGTATGAGGATCAACATTCTGATCCAGGCCCGTTACATGATGTCCTGAACGAGTTACTCCAGTATAGATGGAAAGGTCTAGGTACCGATTTAATTAGTGTCATTCTAGAACAGCGTCACAAATATAGAACGTTTCTGAACCCGCATTTTGTTCATGCCTCACCCCCAGAAAGTAAACCATTTTACATGGAGAGACAGAATCCGTTACGAGAAGTCCACCCAGTTAAAGGAACGGGTGGCGACATGCAGCGAGTGTTTGTATACACTCCGATTACAAAGATGGAACTCCTCGAGATGAAGAAATTAATTCCCTGTCATGACAAAGATCCAGCAGGGTTCCATAGAGAATTAAAAGACATGCTCCGTATGGGAGAATACACATACCCAGATATAATTAAAATGTTAAAGGTTCTGCTGCCCGCAGGGGTGTATGAAAAGCTCAAGGAAAAAGAATGGGAGGTGGGAGAGAAAAAGATCGATTGGGCAGTTCTAGAAGCCGAAGATAAGGCACGAGTACCAGGTACCGGTCTTGGAGATAAATGTAAAGAATTACCAGAATTATTGATACAAGTTTTACCCAGATTATTGACAACTAGAAAAGAAGACTGGGATGCAATCTCAGCCTGTAAACAGAAGCAAGATGAGGATATTAGTGATTTTTATTCTAGATTTGAAAAATGTTTCAGCATCAACAGTGGCCTCAAGACAAGTAGTGAGTCATACCCTCACCTTTTTGTTACTAAATTAGTCGAGAATTCAAGCCCACAAATTAAAAATCGAGTTCTGAAAGTCGAAAGTACCTGGCAAGCTAATACCCCGTCCCAGATGTTGCAGATGCTCCAATACCACCAGAATAGAATCAGGGAAGAGCAAGAACACGAGAGAAAACGTATGAAAGACACGAAAATGAAAGTACTAGTTGCACAATCTGTTCCTCAAGACAGTCAGAAGAGGGGTCCGAATCAAGCCAGTCATCCTGCAGCTCCCGTTAAAAGGGAATTGCAATTATTGTAAACAGCCAGGTCATTTCATAAATGAGTGTGCAGTTCTGAAACACAACATAGCTACTGGTAAGACTAAAGAAAGACCACGTCCGCCTAGACAAGAACAAGTTTCACAGATTCCTCAGCCACAGAATGCACCACAGACAGTTACCGCACCGCAGCCTATCGCTGCAACACAGCACGTTACATCGCAGATGTACCAGTATGCACAGTCTGAGTATCCAGAGTACCAGCAGTATTCATGAAACAGCCTAGAGAGGGAGGTAGGCTTGCCTCTCATCGAGATACCTGTAGATCAAGAAGGTCCCTATGTTCACAGTCAAGTATTAGGGAAAGACAGAAAGTTTTGATTGATACAGGGGCAAGGAGGACCACAATTAGTCACGCCGAAGTTCCAGGGGCTCCGCTCTCAGGCTCAAGAAATGTTTCCCTTGGATTTTCAGGAAAACCTATCGTAAATGAGATTTCAAAGCCAGTCACTCTAGAAGTAGGTCCATTGTCCCGCACTACTGATCTGTTACTTACTAAGTCATGTCCAGAAAACCTATTAGGCATTAAAACACTGAAAGAGTTAGGTGCAGTTATATGCTGTTCCCCAGAGGGAATACGATTGTTCCTACGTGACTTCAAGGGTCACTATGTATTACGAGATTTTGATTCAAGACTGTCTAATGTTCCGCAGCACTTATGGGTGCAAGGTCCAACTGATGTAGGTTACATGCAAATCACACCCTATCGTGTGACTCTCAAGCCAGGTGTAGTGTTACCACGAATCAGACAGTACAGATTGCCACCAGAGGCTGTAGCAGCCTTATCCAAAATTATTGACGAGCTCATGGCTCAAGGAGTGGTTGTAGAAACTGACTCCAATGTATGTAATTCTCCGATCATTCCAGTCATGAAACGTACTGATCCAAATGCACCCCCAGTATATCGATTAGTGATTGACCTACGAGAGCTTAATAAATGTATTATTCCGCAGTACCCAGTTGTCCCAGACATCTCTTCCCTATTAACGGCCATTGACTCCGAAGCCACGTTCTTCACTGTCATAGACCTCAAGAACGCATTTTTCAGTGTTCCTATTCATCCAGACAGCCAGTTCCTTTTCGGATTTTGTTTAAATGGAAGGAGCTATATGTTTACACGAGCTCCTCAAGGTTTCACAGAAAGTCCTAGTATTTACAGTCAAGCACTTAAGAGACAACTAGACAACATTCACATGCCAACTGACACTGCCCTGCTCCAGTATGTCGATGATCTACTGATCACAGCCCGTTCTGAACGTGCTTGCGAGCGAGCATCCCTTACAGTCTTGTATTTCCTAGCCGAGATGGGGCACAAGGTGTCCCCTTCTAAGCTTCAATTCTGTGTCCAGCAAGTGGTCTACTTAGGACACTTACTGTCCAAGAGGGGTAGGCAGTTGACACCAGACCGTATCCAGTTAATAGCGAGTCTTCCTCAGCCCAAGACCCAGAAGGAGGTACGTGCTTTTATCGGCCTCACTTCTTACTGCAGACAATGGATTCCCCAGTATGCATTTCTAGCCAAACCACTGATACAGTTAACGACACAGGAGGCAGCCGTATCGACTGTCCTCCCTTGGACATCTGAACATACACTTAGTTTCAATGAGTTAAAGAAAGCCCTATGCCAAGCTCCAGTTCTAGCGACACCGAACTACAGTAAGCCTTTTACACTTTTCGTTACTGAACGCGAAGGTACAGCATTATCTGTTCTCACACAAGATCAAGTAGGACAATACAAGCCTTGTGCTTATTTTTCGAGCACATTAGATCCTGTAGCCCAGGCTCTGCCTGCGTGCCTCAAGTCAGTTGCAGCCACAGCCCTAGCTATCAGACAAAGTGATTCCATAGTCTTAGGACATACCTTGACAGTACAAGTTCCACATTCCGTGGAAGTTCTTTTAAACCGAACACAAACTCAGCACTTGACAATTGCACGTTTAACAGGTTATGAATTGACACTGTTCCAGCCTCACATAGAAATCAGACGCTGCAACATTTTAAATCCTGCTACACTGTTACCATCAGTTAATTCAAATCCAGCCACACATGATTGCGTGGAAGTAGTTAACATTACGACAAAGCCAAGACAAGATCTGACAGATACTCCGTTACCAGACCCCGACCTGACACTTTATGTGGATGGTTCATGTATGAGAACTAGTACAGGAGAACTAGTCGCCGCGTATGCAGTGACTACTGACATTGAAGTTATTGAAACACACCGTATTGATACCCTGTCCGCTCAAGCAGCAGAGCTAGTTGCTCTGACACAAGCCTGCATACACGCCAAGAACTTGAAAGTTAATGTTTACACAGATTCACGTTACGCATTTGGAGTTGTACACGACTTCGGAGTGCTCTGGCAGGAGAGAGGTTTCATGACTTCTCATGGAACCAAGATTCAGCATGGTCTCCTTATTCAAGCTCTGTTAGACGCAATACATTTACCGACATCCATTGCTATCATGAAATGCAAAGCACATACGAAAGTTACTGACATTATTTCCCAAGGTAATGATCTAGCAGATCGCACAGCCAAGCTTACAGCACAGACTCTAGACATTCCAGTTAATCAGACACATACTCCAGATCCGGCTACATGTATGACAGTTAAGGACCCTACACAAGATGTCATAGACATACAGTTACATGCTACTCCCGAAGAAATCAAGAAATGGTCCGAACAAGGAGGGGTCCAGACAGATCAAGGATGGTTAACAAAGGGTAGAGCCACATGGTTTCTCCCCGACTCTATGGTTCAAGTCATTATTAATACCGCACATAGTCCAGCACATTTAGGAGAAAAAGCTATGTTAGACAGTATCCAGAACATTTGGTTCAACAAGCATTTACGAGCTGCAGCCAAGCAGAAAGTCCGTACCTGTATGATATGTTGCCAGTTTAATCCAGGTAAAAGTGTCCCGGTGGAACAAGGTGGATTCCAGCCCCCTGACCACCCTTTTGAAGTCCTCCAGATGGATTATATTCAGATGGAGCGATGTCGAGGTTTCAAGTATGTCCTTGTAGTTGTATGCGCTTTGTCCAGGTGGACAGAAGCATATCCAGTCCCAGATTACACAGCCGCGACCACTGCCAAGCAGTTGGTTCGTGAGTTCTTCCCCCGTTATGGACTCCCTAGAGTCGTATATTCTGACAACGGCCAGCCATTCTCATCTGAACTCATGAAGCATGTTTCCCTTTTGCTAGGGTACCAGTGGAAGTTTCATTGTGTACGCCACCCTGAAGCAGCCGGTCTCGTAGAGAGACATAACCAGACTCTGAAAATCCGTATTGCAAAAGTGTGTAAAGAAAAAGGTGTGGACTGGCTAGTAGCTCTACCAGTCGCTTTGTTTTATATGCGCATGGTCGCACATTCCAGATCAGGTCTGTCCCCGTATGAGGTCGTTTTCGGCCGCCCCCCTAACATGTGGGGTACTCCTAGACCCCGAAGTATTACCGATGTTTCAAGTAATATGCTGACAGATTACCTAGCTTCCTTGATGTCTGCCCTCAACTCATGTCGTTCACAGGTTGCCGCCGCATTTCCAGACAATACCGAGGTGGCACCGCACGAAATCGTTCCAGGATCCATGGTGATGGTCCGCAACTTTGACAGATCAAGTCCGCTGGAGCCTCGTTGGAAAGAGCCCCGACAGGTCCTCCTCACCACCCGTACAGCCGTGAAGTTGGAAGGACGCAAAGGCTGGGTGCACCTTTCTCATATTAAACTTTTTAATGGACTGAAACCCGTCTTAAAGAACATTTCCCAGGATTTGAAGGATTGCCAAAATATTGTTCTCAAGGACTGTCCCGCAAAAGACATTGCTACAACCCCTCCCCTGTTAGAGAAAACTCCGCAACAGGAGTACAAGCTAAAACTCCGGTCTAGTAATATAAGTCAGTCAGTTTGATTGTCTAAGTCCTCCCCTAGGTGAAACGGTTAGACTGTTTCTGACATGTATAAAATAGACCCCCATAGTGAGAGAGTTAGTCAAAACTCAATCCGATGTATCGTTTTTCTATGTTTCATATTGTTTCTCAGCATTATGATTTCCTGCACCAGTTATGCATTTTTCTTGTATTTCCCAGTTCTTCATGTAAATAAGTCTGCTAATGCTACAGTAGAGCACACGTTTAGTGATCTGCCTCCTCATGAACTCTCTTACCGCCTCGCTATGCGAAATAACTCATTTGTCCGCATGTTACATTACTCACACCAGACCAGCAATGCCACTAATTGTTGGGTGTGTGGTCGACTCCCCCCTTTCCAGACACCGAAGGGAGTTCTGCCACTTTTTCCTTATCCATTCTCACATAATGGTTCGTGTGGAGCATGGTCCACGTTAACGTCATCCTCAACAGATATGTCTTTTCTTAACAGTACATGTTTTCCAGACAAGCAAGGTCTCCCCCACAGAACAGGTTTAGATCTAGAAAATGAAGTGTATAATTTAGGTAATTATTCGTCGAATTTCATGGTCCTGAATGTTCAGTCTGATACTACTCCAGACTTACCTGCTATTTCAGTACTACCAGTCAAAGGCGAATTATGTGTCCGAAATAAGGGTTCCGTACACGTAGGACATAGTGATTGTACTACTATTATCAAGTATAGTGACAGTGGAAAATCTATTTTCAAAGCTTCACGTCATTCTTATTTTATTTGTGGTCAAACTGCATATGTTCGTCTGCCCCTCGATTGGGAGGGAACCTGTTACATTGCCTTCCTACTGCCACCTGTTTTCCTAGCCCCACCTGATTATCATAGAAACACACATCTAGTACACGTTAGACATAAAAGGGAGTCCCCAATTGTCGATTATACTGAAACTGCTCTAGAACAGTATACAGATTTCAACAGAGGTTTCTTTTTCTTTATAGGACCTATCCAGAATAGTAAACTGATCCGTAGGTTAACCAGAACCCTTGAAGCTGTAGTAAATGAGACTGCCTCTGCTCTAGGTAACTTAACTGAAGAGCAATCTGCCATGAGATTTGTCGTTTTACAGAATCGTCTCGTCCTTGACGTCATACTGGCCGATAGGGGCGGGGCCTGTAGAGTCATCGGATCTAGTTGCTGCATTTTCATTCCAAATAACGCGCCGTCTGTTTATTCAGCTATAACCAGACTCCATAAAATTGCCCATCTGATACACCAAGATCCAGGCACCTGGACATGGTCCGGTTGGTTCTGGAATATAATTTCCGCCTGGGGATGGAAAATCTTGTCCTTTCTAGGTATTGCAGTAGCGATCATATTCAGCTGCTGTCTCTGTATACAATGTGGCCCTGCGATTTGCGGCATTTGTGCTACCTCTTGTATTCCTAGTCCCAAGCCCCGTTCTAAATCCCGTTCCAGGATAATTCGAGACGAGCAAATGATACTGTATGAAATGATAGATGGTATCATGAATATTGATGTTTCCTGATGGAAACGTAGTGACAAGGAGGGAATGTGGAAAAGTAAATTTTGCCATGTTCTGTGTCCCTACGTGTCATCCATCATATGTTATGTGTGCATGATTAAATATGCATATGTATTCCCCATGTTCCATTCAAGACGCAATTATAGTTGTGTCCACCTCTAGTATGCCAGTTTCCAGTTCTCGTGAATACTACGAATATCAGGCCTATGTAAAGATACGTTGCCACGTTTCTCAGTGTGCACGTTATTCTATTATAAAGTCCCCGTTTCTAGGCCTCAAAAGAGCCCGGACACCAGATTCAGCTCCTGTCTCCTGACACTTCGCTGAGGAGCCATACAGCCCCCACCTGTATCCTCGACCCTTCACTTACTTCCTGCCTCGCAGTGCCCGGCCCAGCCTGGCTCAGTCTCTGAGTCTGCCAAGAATATGTTATGATTCCAGTTATCAGTTCAGTCCTCCTTCTCTGCATTCCTAAGCTACTGAACTGCATCAATAGTTTCCGTCATTGTCTAGCCTTCACGTCTCCACGTTAGAGAAATACTGCATTTAATGGTCATTTAATATTCTTCATCACGCACTACATGTAGAATAATGCATGGTCCAGTCTTAGAATCACGTTAGCCTTTCCCCTCCTAACTTCTAGTTTATATCAATATGTTCCCTAAACATCAGATACTAGATACTGTTTAGGTACATGTCGCCCTGACTCTCCAGACTTCAGTCTCTGCTCCTAGCACAGAGTTCATAGCCCCCAGCTTCTCCTAGTGATACGTCATTGCTAGTTTGCGCGCACCATCAGGTTAGAGGTCCCGGCTCCTTAGGTAGCCCCCTCCATGGTTTCCGCCCCATTCATGACATATTCTGTTACGTTTGCATCACATGTCTATGTATACGCCCTGGTACACCTCTTTTCGCCCTTATCTTTCGCGACTGCTACGCGTCACCCCTTCTGCTCCACCCACTGCTACGCCTACTGCAATGTAATGCTATGTGTTTGCGTTATGTATATATGCTCATGTATTGTTATTAAAAGTCAGCGCGCTCATCCCAGACCCAGCCCCAGCAGCTGCTGGGCCCTGTCATCCTATTCCTATGCAGGTTGTCCTGTTCCTGTCCTTATGCTGTATTAAACCTGCAAAACTCCTACTACCTCGAATCTTGACTCTTATTTATTGAGCTATCTGTTATGATATATGTCTAGTCAAAAAGAGAGGTATTATTTATTTATTTACCACATAATGGCGCCCGAATAGGGACTTGCCCTTTCCCCACGCGTCGGTGAAGCCACGCCGACCCCCTGACCCTCTGCAGTCGTGACGGAACTCTTCTGTGCACCGGCAGATATTTCTGCTTCAAGTATCCCTCAGGCCCACGGAGGAGACGGAGGAGGCGGTCCAGCATCCAAACGAGACGGTGGAGGAACGCGGCGAGTCCCGACCAGAGCCCAAGCCGAGAGTTCAAGGTCCGAGGTATCCGGAGGTCCACCCGTAACTGAAGTCCGAAGTCCGTCGTCGTCGTAGCAGTCCAGTTCAGTCCGAGGCTTTCCGTTCTTGCTGCCCGGTGAGTACCATTACTGGGGTAGTATCTAGACAGGGTCAATCTAAATTGACTCTGGTCCGTGGGTTGGTGGTACACAGACTCACAAACGAAGTGTTCACCTAGGTGGATACGGGTCTTGATGCGTCCCTTTATGGGACCGGTATGTTCCGTACTGTTTCAGCAGTGCATCCAGTAACTCTAGTCTGTTCCGTTCTCGAGAAATTCTTGTGTTTCTGTTCTCAGTATTCCAGGTAATATTCTGTCCGAACTGTTATGTTATGATGTTGTTCAATGTATTTCCAATGTCGTGGTATGCCTGAATTGTTCTCCAAATTGTTATTGTTTCTCGTGTATTGTATTGTGTTCCGATTCAAGTTTACAATGTCTCTCTTTTCGAGATTACGTCAGCTAAAAACTAGAAAGGGTTTGTTAGAAGAAGCAGTTCCTGTTCCGCCGAGGGACAGTCCAGGTCATTTTATGTATCAGAAGCATGGCATAAGCGCCATATTGTATCTAGATTTATGGGTAGAGTACACCAAACAGTTAGAAGAAAAGTATAGATGGCCCGTATCGGGTACATGGGATGCCGAATGCATCATGCGAGTAGAAGAGGCATTATGGAAAAAGAAAGCCAGACAGTCACAGAAAGATGCCATCGAGTTATGGCGTAAAGAAGCACATAAAAGAACTGAAAAGGAAATCAGAAAGTCAGAATTAAGTAGAGAATCCTTAGAACGAGCACAAGAAAAAGAACTAATCGAGATAGGTGAACAAGTCAAAGCCGAACAGTCAGACAGACAGAGGCATGCCCTTATTAGGGGTATGTATCCTCTTCTTGCCGAGGGCTTGCCAAAAGCGACCCCAGAGGCATCCAGTAATTTCCCGCCACCATTAGTTCCGACCAAACTACGTCACAAACAGACCGCAGCTGATATTTTTATTTCGTCCTATTTGGACGACACAGTCCCAGAATATGTAAATCCTGTTCGCGCTCCGCCAGTCCCTGTAAATCAGGCACTTCCCGCTTCTCCAGACACCGGAGTACCTGTTACGGTACCCCCGGTCCAGCCCGCCATACAAGTCCAGCCTGCATTTCCATTTCCCACTCTACCAGGACGAAGAGCCTCAGTAGACGACTCTAGTTTAGGGGCCGCAGGGGGAGGTACTCCTCAAACCCCGCCGCCACACAAGCGTTTAACGACAGCCGAATTACATGCACAAGCGTCCCAGCGTACGCCTAGACATCAGACTGTAGCAGAAATAAGAAAATCCCTTGCCGAATGCGGCTATGATCCAGTCCCAGGCGAGGATAATATGGTTTTATATTCATTCCGCGTAAGAAAGGTGGCCGAGTATCTAGTCACCTTACCGAATATGAAAGAAGATCTAGACAGAATATATCGTTTCATCCGTACAGGGGATGATCCAGAAAGTATTAGCGAGGCCATGTCTCAAAGGAAAGCCGAGATCCAGCTCATGATATTAAAGTTTCTGATCAATTGTCTAATAAGAGAACAAGATTACCCGTCTAAAGATCCGGCCGAAATGAGAACCCTGACAAGGTGGAGTGATAATATAGCCGAGGGTAAGCACAAGACCGTCGGTGCTATGGAGAGTATGTACAAGAAAATCCGTAGAGAAATAATAAAGATACACGAACAACGTAAAGCAGCACAAGTAAGCGAGAAAGAAAGTAACTCTGATACTGAAGAGGTAGAGGACGAGAATCCCGCCAGAATAGCGTATGTAGGAAAATCTAGATTTCCAGATCGCCATTTACGCCTAGAACACAAGTCTATTTCTCATTCTCCAGCACCAGAACAAGGTTCCCTAGAACAAGTATTCCAAGCTACCGATCACATTCTGAAATCACGAATCGGTTACAGTGAGTTAAGTACCATGCATGAACAAGAACTAGCCCGATCAGCAGTCCGATGGATTACTGATTCTACCACTTTTCCAGACGAAATAGTGGCACAAATGTTTCTGAAAATGTCCCCAGCCGAGCAACGACTGGCGGGTATGTATATTATTCAGCACCTCATTACATTGTATGAGGATCAACATTCTGATCCAGGCCCGTTACATGATGTCCTGAACGAGTTACTCCAGTATAGATGGAAAGGTCTAGGTACCGATTTAATTAGTGTCATTCTAGAACAGCGTCACAAATATAGAACGTTTCTGAACCCGCATTTTGTTCATGCCTCACCCCCAGAAAGTAAACCATTTTACATGGAGAGACAGAATCCGTTACGAGAAGTCCACCCAGTTAAAGGAACGGGTGGCGACATGCAGCGAGTGTTTGTATACACTCCGATTACAAAGATGGAACTCCTCGAGATGAAGAAATTAATTCCCTGTCATGACAAAGATCCAGCAGGGTTCCATAGAGAATTAAAAGACATGCTCCGTATGGGAGAATACACATACCCAGATATAATTAAAATGTTAAAGGTTCTGCTGCCCGCAGGGGTGTATGAAAAGCTCAAGGAAAAAGAATGGGAGGTGGGAGAGAAAAAGATCGATTGGGCAGTTCTAGAAGCCGAAGATAAGGCACGAGTACCAGGTACCGGTCTTGGAGATAAATGTAAAGAATTACCAGAATTATTGATACAAGTTTTACCCAGATTATTGACAACTAGAAAAGAAGACTGGGATGCAATCTCAGCCTGTAAACAGAAGCAAGATGAGGATATTAGTGATTTTTATTCTAGATTTGAAAAATGTTTCAGCATCAACAGTGGCCTCAAGACAAGTAGTGAGTCATACCCTCACCTTTTTGTTACTAAATTAGTCGAGAATTCAAGCCCACAAATTAAAAATCGAGTTCTGAAAGTCGAAAGTACCTGGCAAGCTAATACCCCGTCCCAGATGTTGCAGATGCTCCAATACCACCAGAATAGAATCAGGGAAGAGCAAGAACACGAGAGAAAACGTATGAAAGACACGAAAATGAAAGTACTAGTTGCACAATCTGTTCCTCAAGACAGTCAGAAGAGGGGTCCGAATCAAGCCAGTCATCCTGCAGCTCCCGTTAAAAGGGAATTGCAATTATTGTAAACAGCCAGGTCATTTCATAAATGAGTGTGCAGTTCTGAAACACAACATAGCTACTGGTAAGACTAAAGAAAGACCACGTCCGCCTAGACAAGAACAAGTTTCACAGATTCCTCAGCCACAGAATGCACCACAGACAGTTACCGCACCGCAGCCTATCGCTGCAACACAGCACGTTACATCGCAGATGTACCAGTATGCACAGTCTGAGTATCCAGAGTACCAGCAGTATTCATGAAACAGCCTAGAGAGGGAGGTAGGCTTGCCTCTCATCGAGATACCTGTAGATCAAGAAGGTCCCTATGTTCACAGTCAAGTATTAGGGAAAGACAGAAAGTTTTGATTGATACAGGGGCAAGGAGGACCACAATTAGTCACGCCGAAGTTCCAGGGGCTCCGCTCTCAGGCTCAAGAAATGTTTCCCTTGGATTTTCAGGAAAACCTATCGTAAATGAGATTTCAAAGCCAGTCACTCTAGAAGTAGGTCCATTGTCCCGCACTACTGATCTGTTACTTACTAAGTCATGTCCAGAAAACCTATTAGGCATTAAAACACTGAAAGAGTTAGGTGCAGTTATATGCTGTTCCCCAGAGGGAATACGATTGTTCCTACGTGACTTCAAGGGTCACTATGTATTACGAGATTTTGATTCAAGACTGTCTAATGTTCCGCAGCACTTATGGGTGCAAGGTCCAACTGATGTAGGTTACATGCAAATCACACCCTATCGTGTGACTCTCAAGCCAGGTGTAGTGTTACCACGAATCAGACAGTACAGATTGCCACCAGAGGCTGTAGCAGCCTTATCCAAAATTATTGACGAGCTCATGGCTCAAGGAGTGGTTGTAGAAACTGACTCCAATGTATGTAATTCTCCGATCATTCCAGTCATGAAACGTACTGATCCAAATGCACCCCCAGTATATCGATTAGTGATTGACCTACGAGAGCTTAATAAATGTATTATTCCGCAGTACCCAGTTGTCCCAGACATCTCTTCCCTATTAACGGCCATTGACTCCGAAGCCACGTTCTTCACTGTCATAGACCTCAAGAACGCATTTTTCAGTGTTCCTATTCATCCAGACAGCCAGTTCCTTTTCGGATTTTGTTTAAATGGAAGGAGCTATATGTTTACACGAGCTCCTCAAGGTTTCACAGAAAGTCCTAGTATTTACAGTCAAGCACTTAAGAGACAACTAGACAACATTCACATGCCAACTGACACTGCCCTGCTCCAGTATGTCGATGATCTACTGATCACAGCCCGTTCTGAACGTGCTTGCGAGCGAGCATCCCTTACAGTCTTGTATTTCCTAGCCGAGATGGGGCACAAGGTGTCCCCTTCTAAGCTTCAATTCTGTGTCCAGCAAGTGGTCTACTTAGGACACTTACTGTCCAAGAGGGGTAGGCAGTTGACACCAGACCGTATCCAGTTAATAGCGAGTCTTCCTCAGCCCAAGACCCAGAAGGAGGTACGTGCTTTTATCGGCCTCACTTCTTACTGCAGACAATGGATTCCCCAGTATGCATTTCTAGCCAAACCACTGATACAGTTAACGACACAGGAGGCAGCCGTATCGACTGTCCTCCCTTGGACATCTGAACATACACTTAGTTTCAATGAGTTAAAGAAAGCCCTATGCCAAGCTCCAGTTCTAGCGACACCGAACTACAGTAAGCCTTTTACACTTTTCGTTACTGAACGCGAAGGTACAGCATTATCTGTTCTCACACAAGATCAAGTAGGACAATACAAGCCTTGTGCTTATTTTTCGAGCACATTAGATCCTGTAGCCCAGGCTCTGCCTG
Source organism: Lissotriton helveticus (assembly GCF_964261635.1). NCBI lineage: Eukaryota > Metazoa > Chordata > Amphibia > Caudata > Salamandridae > Lissotriton > Lissotriton helveticus. The sequence continues at coordinate 1,700,442,114 of NC_136061.1, read as the reverse complement.
CGTGCCTCAAGTCAGTTGCAGCCACAGCCCTAGCTATCAGACAAAGTGATTCCATAGTCTTAGGACATACCTTGACAGTACAAGTTCCACATTCCGTGGAAGTTCTTTTAAACCGAACACAAACTCAGCACTTGACAATTGCACGTTTAACAGGTTATGAATTGACACTGTTCCAGCCTCACATAGAAATCAGACGCTGCAACATTTTAAATCCTGCTACACTGTTACCATCAGTTAATTCAAATCCAGCCACACATGATTGCGTGGAAGTAGTTAACATTACGACAAAGCCAAGACAAGATCTGACAGATACTCCGTTACCAGACCCCGACCTGACACTTTATGTGGATGGTTCATGTATGAGAACTAGTACAGGAGAACTAGTCGCCGCGTATGCAGTGACTACTGACATTGAAGTTATTGAAACACACCGTATTGATACCCTGTCCGCTCAAGCAGCAGAGCTAGTTGCTCTGACACAAGCCTGCATACACGCCAAGAACTTGAAAGTTAATGTTTACACAGATTCACGTTACGCATTTGGAGTTGTACACGACTTCGGAGTGCTCTGGCAGGAGAGAGGTTTCATGACTTCTCATGGAACCAAGATTCAGCATGGTCTCCTTATTCAAGCTCTGTTAGACGCAATACATTTACCGACATCCATTGCTATCATGAAATGCAAAGCACATACGAAAGTTACTGACATTATTTCCCAAGGTAATGATCTAGCAGATCGCACAGCCAAGCTTACAGCACAGACTCTAGACATTCCAGTTAATCAGACACATACTCCAGATCCGGCTACATGTATGACAGTTAAGGACCCTACACAAGATGTCATAGACATACAGTTACATGCTACTCCCGAAGAAATCAAGAAATGGTCCGAACAAGGAGGGGTCCAGACAGATCAAGGATGGTTAACAAAGGGTAGAGCCACATGGTTTCTCCCCGACTCTATGGTTCAAGTCATTATTAATACCGCACATAGTCCAGCACATTTAGGAGAAAAAGCTATGTTAGACAGTATCCAGAACATTTGGTTCAACAAGCATTTACGAGCTGCAGCCAAGCAGAAAGTCCGTACCTGTATGATATGTTGCCAGTTTAATCCAGGTAAAAGTGTCCCGGTGGAACAAGGTGGATTCCAGCCCCCTGACCACCCTTTTGAAGTCCTCCAGATGGATTATATTCAGATGGAGCGATGTCGAGGTTTCAAGTATGTCCTTGTAGTTGTATGCGCTTTGTCCAGGTGGACAGAAGCATATCCAGTCCCAGATTACACAGCCGCGACCACTGCCAAGCAGTTGGTTCGTGAGTTCTTCCCCCGTTATGGACTCCCTAGAGTCGTATATTCTGACAACGGCCAGCCATTCTCATCTGAACTCATGAAGCATGTTTCCCTTTTGCTAGGGTACCAGTGGAAGTTTCATTGTGTACGCCACCCTGAAGCAGCCGGTCTCGTAGAGAGACATAACCAGACTCTGAAAATCCGTATTGCAAAAGTGTGTAAAGAAAAAGGTGTGGACTGGCTAGTAGCTCTACCAGTCGCTTTGTTTTATATGCGCATGGTCGCACATTCCAGATCAGGTCTGTCCCCGTATGAGGTCGTTTTCGGCCGCCCCCCTAACATGTGGGGTACTCCTAGACCCCGAAGTATTACCGATGTTTCAAGTAATATGCTGACAGATTACCTAGCTTCCTTGATGTCTGCCCTCAACTCATGTCGTTCACAGGTTGCCGCCGCATTTCCAGACAATACCGAGGTGGCACCGCACGAAATCGTTCCAGGATCCATGGTGATGGTCCGCAACTTTGACAGATCAAGTCCGCTGGAGCCTCGTTGGAAAGAGCCCCGACAGGTCCTCCTCACCACCCGTACAGCCGTGAAGTTGGAAGGACGCAAAGGCTGGGTGCACCTTTCTCATATTAAACTTTTTAATGGACTGAAACCCGTCTTAAAGAACATTTCCCAGGATTTGAAGGATTGCCAAAATATTGTTCTCAAGGACTGTCCCGCAAAAGACATTGCTACAACCCCTCCCCTGTTAGAGAAAACTCCGCAACAGGAGTACAAGCTAAAACTCCGGTCTAGTAATATAAGTCAGTCAGTTTGATTGTCTAAGTCCTCCCCTAGGTGAAACGGTTAGACTGTTTCTGACATGTATAAAATAGACCCCCATAGTGAGAGAGTTAGTCAAAACTCAATCCGATGTATCGTTTTTCTATGTTTCATATTGTTTCTCAGCATTATGATTTCCTGCACCAGTTATGCATTTTTCTTGTATTTCCCAGTTCTTCATGTAAATAAGTCTGCTAATGCTACAGTAGAGCACACGTTTAGTGATCTGCCTCCTCATGAACTCTCTTACCGCCTCGCTATGCGAAATAACTCATTTGTCCGCATGTTACATTACTCACACCAGACCAGCAATGCCACTAATTGTTGGGTGTGTGGTCGACTCCCCCCTTTCCAGACACCGAAGGGAGTTCTGCCACTTTTTCCTTATCCATTCTCACATAATGGTTCGTGTGGAGCATGGTCCACGTTAACGTCATCCTCAACAGATATGTCTTTTCTTAACAGTACATGTTTTCCAGACAAGCAAGGTCTCCCCCACAGAACAGGTTTAGATCTAGAAAATGAAGTGTATAATTTAGGTAATTATTCGTCGAATTTCATGGTCCTGAATGTTCAGTCTGATACTACTCCAGACTTACCTGCTATTTCAGTACTACCAGTCAAAGGCGAATTATGTGTCCGAAATAAGGGTTCCGTACACGTAGGACATAGTGATTGTACTACTATTATCAAGTATAGTGACAGTGGAAAATCTATTTTCAAAGCTTCACGTCATTCTTATTTTATTTGTGGTCAAACTGCATATGTTCGTCTGCCCCTCGATTGGGAGGGAACCTGTTACATTGCCTTCCTACTGCCACCTGTTTTCCTAGCCCCACCTGATTATCATAGAAACACACATCTAGTACACGTTAGACATAAAAGGGAGTCCCCAATTGTCGATTATACTGAAACTGCTCTAGAACAGTATACAGATTTCAACAGAGGTTTCTTTTTCTTTATAGGACCTATCCAGAATAGTAAACTGATCCGTAGGTTAACCAGAACCCTTGAAGCTGTAGTAAATGAGACTGCCTCTGCTCTAGGTAACTTAACTGAAGAGCAATCTGCCATGAGATTTGTCGTTTTACAGAATCGTCTCGTCCTTGACGTCATACTGGCCGATAGGGGCGGGGCCTGTAGAGTCATCGGATCTAGTTGCTGCATTTTCATTCCAAATAACGCGCCGTCTGTTTATTCAGCTATAACCAGACTCCATAAAATTGCCCATCTGATACACCAAGATCCAGGCACCTGGACATGGTCCGGTTGGTTCTGGAATATAATTTCCGCCTGGGGATGGAAAATCTTGTCCTTTCTAGGTATTGCAGTAGCGATCATATTCAGCTGCTGTCTCTGTATACAATGTGGCCCTGCGATTTGCGGCATTTGTGCTACCTCTTGTATTCCTAGTCCCAAGCCCCGTTCTAAATCCCGTTCCAGGATAATTCGAGACGAGCAAATGATACTGTATGAAATGATAGATGGTATCATGAATATTGATGTTTCCTGATGGAAACGTAGTGACAAGGAGGGAATGTGGAAAAGTAAATTTTGCCATGTTCTGTGTCCCTACGTGTCATCCATCATATGTTATGTGTGCATGATTAAATATGCATATGTATTCCCCATGTTCGATTCAAGACGCAATTATAGTTGTGTCCACCTCTAGTATGCCAGTTTCCAGTTCTCGTGAATACTACGAATATCAGGCCTATGTAAAGATACGTTGCCACGTTTCTCAGTGTGCACGTTATTCTATTATAAAGTCCCCGTTTCTAGGCCTCAAAAGGGCCCGGACACCAGATTCAGCTCCTGTCTCCTGACACTTCGCTGAGGAGCCATACAGCCCCCACCTGTATCCTCGACCCTTCACTTACTTCCTGCCTCGCAGTGCCCGGCCCAGCCTGGCTCAGTCTCTGAGTCTGCCAAGAATATGTTATGATTCCAGTTATCAGTTCAGTCCTCCTTCTCTGCATTCCTAAGCTACTGAACTGCATCAATAGTTTCCGTCATTGTCTAGCCTTCACGTCTCCACGTTAGAGAAATACTGCATTTAATGGTCATTTAATATTCTTCATCACGCACTACATGTAGAATAATGCATGGTCCAGTCTTAGAATCACGTTAGCCTTTCCCCTCCTAACTTCTAGTTTATATCAATATGTTCCCTAAACATCAGATACTAGATACTGTTTAGGTACATGTCGCCCTGACTCTCCAGACTTCAGTCTCTGCTCCTAGCACAGAGTTCATAGCCCCCAGCTTCTCCTAGTGATACGTCATTGCTAGTTTGCGCGCACCATCAGGTTAGAGGTCCCGGCTCCTTAGGTAGCCCCCTCCATGGTTTCCGCCCCATTCATGACATATTCTGTTACGTTTGCATCACATGTCTATGTATACGCCCTGGTACACCTCTTTTCGCCCTTATCTTTCGCGACTGCTACGCGTCACCCCTTCTGCTCCACCCACTGCTACGCCTACTGCAATGTAATGCTATGTGTTTGCGTTATGTATATATGCTCATGTATTGTTATTAAAAGTCAGCGCGCTCATCCCAGACCCAGCCCCAGCAGCTGCTGGGCCCTGTCATCCTATTCCTATGCAGGTTGTCCTGTTCCTGTCCTTATGCTGTATTAAACCTGCAAAACTCCTACTACCTCGAATCTTGACTCTTATTTATTGAGCTATCTGTTATGATATATGTCTAGTCAAAAAGAGAGGTATTATTTATTTATTTACCACATAATGGCGCCCGAATAGGGACTTGCCCTTTCCCCACGCGTCGGTGAAGCCACGCCGACCCCCTGACCCTCTGCAGTCGTGACGGAACTCTTCTGTGCACCGGCAGGTATTTCTGCTTCAAGTATCCCTCAGGCCCACGGAGGAGACGGAGGAGGCGGTCCAGCATCCAAACGAGACGGTGGAGGAACGCGGCGAGTCCCGACCAGAGCCCAAGCCGAGAGTTCAAGGTCCGAGGTATCCGGAGGTCCACCCGTAACTGAAGTCCGAAGTCCGTCGTCGTCGTAGCAGTCCAGTTCAGTCCGAGGCTTTCCGTTCTTGCTGCCCGGTGAGTACCATTACTGGGGTAGTATCTAGACAGGGTCAATCTAAATTGACTCTGGTCCGTGGGTTGGTGGTACACAGACTCACAAACGAAGTGTTCACCTAGGTGGATACGGGTCTTGATGCGTCCCTTTATGGGACCGGTATGTTCCGTACTGTTTCAGCAGTGCATCCAGTAACTCTAGTCTGTTCCGTTCTCGAGAAATTCTTGTGTTTCTGTTCTCAGTATTCCAGGTAATATTCTGTCCGAACTGTTATGTTATGATGTTGTTCAATGTATTTCCAATGTCGTGGTATGCCTGAATTGTTCTCCAAATTGTTATTGTTTCTCGTGTATTGTATTGTGTTCCGATTCAAGTTTACAATGTCTCTCTTTTCGAGATTACGTCAGCTAAAAACTAGAAAGGGTTTGTTAGAAGAAGCAGTTCCTGTTCCGCCGAGGGACAGTCCAGGTCATTTTATGTATCAGAAGCATGGCATAAGCGCCATATTGTATCTAGATTTATGGGTAGAGTACACCAAACAGTTAGAAGAAAAGTATAGATGGCCCGTATCGGGTACATGGGATGCCGAATGCATCATGCGAGTAGAAGAGGCATTATGGAAAAAGAAAGCCAGACAGTCACAGAAAGATGCCATCGAGTTATGGCGTAAAGAAGCACATAAAAGAACTGAAAAGGAAATCAGAAAGTCAGAATTAAGTAGAGAATCCTTAGAACGAGCACAAGAAAAAGAACTAATCGAGATAGGTGAACAAGTCAAAGCCGAACAGTCAGACAGAGGCATGCCCTTATTAGGGGTATGTATCCTCTTCTTGCCGAGGGCTTGCCAAAAGCGACCCCAGAGGCATCCAGTAATTTCCCGCCACCATTAGTTCCGACCAAACTACGTCACAAACAGACCGCAGCTGATATTTTTATTTCGTCCTATTTGGACGACACAGTCCCAGAATATGTAAATCCTGTTCGCGCTCTGCCAGTCCCTGTAAATCAGGCACTTCCCGCTTCTCCAGACACCGGAGTACCTGTTACGGTACCCCCGGTCCAGCCCGCCATACAAGTCCAGCCTGCATTTCCATTTCCCACTCTACCAGGACGAAGAGCCTCAGTAGACGACTCTAGTTTAGGGGCCGCAGGGGGAGGTACTCCTCAAACCCCGCCGCCACACAAGCGTTTAACGACAGCCGAATTACATGCACAAGCGTCCCAGCGTACGCCTAGACATCAGACTGTAGCAGAAATAAGAAAATCCCTTGCCGAATGCGGCTATGATCCAGTCCCAGGCGAGGATAATATGGTTTTATATTCATTCCGCGTAAGAAAGGTGGCCGAGTATCTAGTCACCTTACCGAATATGAAAGAAGATCTAGACAGAATATATCGTTTCATCCGTACAGGGGATGATCCAGAAAGTATTAGCGAGGCCATGTCTCAAAGGAAAGCCGAGATCCAGCTCATGATATTAAAGTTTCTGATCAATTGTCTAATAAGAGAACCCCTGCCAAGTGTGAAGGGAGCGGAGACATGACCATTAACAACTACGTGAGCCATGGGATCAGTGTATAGCAGTTTTACCCACTTAATGAACTCCGGACCGAAACCAAACTTTACAAGAACCGCCCACAAGTACGGCCATTCTATTGTATCAAACGCCATAGTGGCGTCCAAAGACGCCAAAATGGCGGGCTCACGCAACGTCCCAGCTCGCGCTAGGACGCCATGCAAACGTCGAAGATTAAGTGCCGTATTGCGATGCGGTATAAAACCGGATTGATCCGGGTGAACCAAGTCCCCTATGACAGTAGCCAAACGCGTAGCTAGCATTTTGGCCAGGATCTTAGGTTCGGCGTTGAGCAACGAGATAGGTCTAAAAGAGGCACAGCGATCTTGTGGTTTTCCTTCCTTGTGAATAACGACTATAGAGGCCAATCTTTGGTCATGGGGGAGGGGACCCACCTTCAAAGATTCGAGTAACTTCAAGCGCAAGTGCGGGGCTAGCGTATCTGGGCGAAGTTTGTAGAGCTCAATGGGAAGTCCATTTGGGCCCGACGCCTTGCCAGATCGGACCGAACGGACGGCAGCAGCAATCTCCTCCACAGTAGGCAGCACATCCAAAGCGCCCCTGTCAATATCAGACAAACGGGGAGTACACTTCCTGGAAGTATTCAGCAAAGCTTGTAACAATATCAACAGGGTCAGTGTAACTTTCTCCATTCGCGGCAACAATCACAGGAACAACCCGGCTTGCATTCTCCCTTTTATCCAGCCAAGCAAGCAGCTTACCAGCTTTGTCACCCATATCATACAGACGTCCCTGTTGCTCCCTACCCATTTCCTTAGCAGCATCCGTGACCAGGGCCCTGTATTCATACTGCTTCAACTCCAGCAGATGCAGCCCCTCCGTGGTGACCCCAGATTCCAAGTCTCCCTCCAGAGCAGTGATTTCACCCTCGACAGGGACCACCTCAGCACGGTTGGCCCACTTGACGCTGCCGATCAAAGAAAGAGCTTGGCCACGAATGACAGTTTTGTAAGCCTCCCACAGAGAAACTGGGGAGGAAACCGAACCCACATTCTCAGCAAAATAATGATCGTGTGTTTTAATCAGTTCGGCCCTGACCTTGGGATCCCGGAGATACCAGGGGTTGATCGGAGCCACGCGGCCCGCCGAACCCCGTTGTGCATCCACAACTAACCAAATCGGAGAGTGGTCCGAAATGCCTCTTGCAAGATGCTTTACTTCCTGTATGGCGGAGGCTTGGGAAGAGGGAATAAGAATATGGTCCAGTCTCGAGAGACTGCCATGGGCACCAGAATGGAAAGTATACTGCGACTGCCCCGGGTGGAGCAAGCGCCAGCAATCAGTTAGCCCCAGGGTCTCCAGAAAGCCACTCAACCAAGACTGGGCCCTCGGAAGGTCCCGGGGAGGGTAGCGATCACACAACCCAGAAACCACGGAATTGAAGTCACCACCAACTACAAGCAAGCCCTCGGGAAGTCCCAGGATAACCCCACTCAGATCGGCAAACGTGGTGGCCTGGAGGCCCGGGGGCACATATACAGAAAGCAAGACAACAACCTTCCCCTCCCAACGCCCAACAATGGCGGCATATCTTCCCCTATCGTCAAGCATGACATCATCAATGGCCAGGGGGAGGGAAGTCCGGACTAGAATACCCGCCCCTCTGGAGCCCGAAATGAAGCCGGAGTGCGCCACAAGACGATAGCCACGCCTATTTAGAGCATAGCACTTGTTGCCGAGCAAATGCGTCTCCTGTAATAAAACAACATCAGGAGACAAACGTTTCAACAACTGCAACACTACACCCCTCTTGATCCCGTCCCCCAACCCGTTTACATTCCAACACAATATTCGAAGTCCTCTACCCCCCATCCCCGCATCCAGCCCCACCCCCGCTCCACATCCTAAGCAACATCCAAAAACAGGAGTTCGTATTGTCTTCACCTTGCAAATAACAACAATAAAACTCAAACCAAAAGCCCCCTGTCCCCAAACATGCCCTATCCGTCTCACCCCCCACCCCGCACCCCTGCGGAAGACTAAAAAGCCCCATAAACTTGCAGTGTGCCTGTCGCCCTACCACCCAGCTAGTCTACGAAAAGAAACCCAGAAGGAGAAGGACTCACTCACCCCCCACCCACCCCCAAAAGGACCAAATACTTGCAAACTATAACGTCACGGCATTAGCCACAGCTGAAAGTCAACTATAAGGGAGCGGGAACCGATACTGGTCCCTAATCTTGTTCCCGCAGGCATCCTTCCGCACGGTCCGATTGACCAAAACCCTCGGAATGTTCTTGATCCATAGGTAGCGAATCCAGCCAGTCACTCACAACCACAGGATGGTCAAAGAAAAAGGTTCGATCATTATGCACCACACGTAGGCGAGCCGGGAAGAGCATAGCGTACTTCATGGATCTGTCTCTCAGCCGCTTCTTAACCCCTTGAAACCCCAGTCTCTGTTTCTGGACCTGTTGGGTAAAGTCCGGATAAAAGCTGACCGTGGAGTTCTCGAAGGCGATGGGACCAGACTGTCTCGATGCCTGCAGGATAGCGTCTCTGTCCCGGAAATTTAAAATCCTCGCAATGATGGGACGTGAGTTAGCACCTAGTTTAGGCGTGCCGCCAGGGATCCTATGTTCACGCTCGACAGCAAAAAACTTGCTAAGACCCTTGGGTGCCAGGTGGTTCAGCACCAGGTCTACCACCAAGAGGTCCGTCGAGGTAGCCTCCGATTTTTCCGGCACACCAATCAGGCGAACGTTATTTCGTCTGGCACGGCTCTCAAAATCCTCCAGCCGCCCGGAAATATAGTCATTAGCTTTCCGCAGATTCCCGACCTCAGCTTGCAAATCAGAGACATCGGTAACAAGGCTGGAAGTCTTGATATCAAGGGATTTGACCTTTTCATTCGTTTTCGCCAGGTCCGCCCTGATCAAATTGACATCTATGGCGACCGTATCCAACTTGAGGGACAAGGCCTCATATTGTTGTCCCAGTGTAGCCTTCATACCAGAAATGGCACCCATGACGTCTCGTAACAAGAGTTCCTCTTCAATCGAGGGGTCTTCCTGAGCTACGGTTGAAGGTTTAGACACTGCACCTGGTGATCCTTTAGTAATGGTGTACCTGTCCATGACATTCGATTGTACAGCGCCACCTCGGACACCCGGCTTGGTTTTGCGCTTCTCACCCTCTGGCCTGGTGGCCATCTTAGATCCCGGACCCAGGAGGGCCGCTTGGTCTCGGGTAAAAATGGTTACTGTAGAGGCATCTGCAGCACCGAGGAGGGGAGAGTAGACGTCTTTCTCCAAGCCCAAAGCCACAATAGTCCGGCGTCAAACGTTGAAAGGCGAGTAAGGGCAATCAAGTCCAGCCGCGCAACAGGCAAAGTCAAGCAGGTCTCCGGACAAGAATCGAAACCGAAAGTGACTGCCGAGCTCAGACGAATTCAGGAAGCCGTTGTTATTCAATTACTGGCCGGCTGGCAGAGATAACATAGCCCGGGGCACCACCATGAGCGGGCCCGAGAAATTCAAAGGTCCGTAGCTCCGGTCCCCAAAGTCCAAAACAGTTTTCGAGATCGGATAAGTGATCAGCAGGGCTTCGCCATGAGCAACCCGTCGTCCAATGCAGGATAAAATACAGAATAATCAGTGGAGGTGGCGAGGGTCCGGGAGCCCTGTGCTCACGCGACCATCTTGGGTGCGCGCGAAGCTCCTCCCTCCCCCTTGCCCCTTTTTTAAAGACTGTTGGGGGGGTGGGAATTGGGAGTTGGGGATTATTTGGGACTAGTGGACTATTTGAAATGGACAATTGTTTGGGTTAGGGAGGGGTGGGACTAGTTTATTTTTGTTAGGGGAAATATATCATTATTCTTTTTACATACTTCAACATAGTGTATGCACTGATCTTATTTTGTGGGGTGGTGGGCGGTGGTTACGGCACGTTGGGTTTCATCAAACTTAGCAGCATGAATTATCTAAAACGTCCAAAAAGGTTCAAAAGTGCCACTAACAGAGTTAGTGAATTCAATTGGCCTACTAGTACTTTACTAGTACTACTGTCAGTCTCTCCTCCGAGTCCTAGCCCATTATTCTACCTCCCCAAAATGCTTATCTTACCTGTAATTCGTGTTTGAGAATAGAGCTAGGCACAGCGCTGGCTGCATGGCAAATGGCGATTACGCCATCCCGGACCGAAATTCCGTTGTTGTGGTGTTAGTAGGGGTGGTACCACACTAGCAGTAGCAGCATATGAAAATCAAAGTAAAACAATGAGCCATTGAGTGGCCTGAGAGGAGTATTACAAGGAACAGTAGCCTATGTTTGGCCCAAGCTTGAGGCAGTGCCATGCAGACGGTCAAGGCAGGCACCACTGAGTGAAGCAACCTGATGTAGCATACCTAGGCTCTTTGTCAGACAGACAAAGCATATCTAATTGTATGCAGCAAGCCACATAGCCCCAATTTTACATGAACTGCTGTCTGGAGTGGACTCTGCCTGGCATAACAACAACAGTACACTGCCTTGCCCTCGACCACTACATACCACAAATAGACAGACATGTAGTTCTGCTGTAGTAGTTGTTGTAGACTGGTTTACCTGTTTGCCACACACGAAATGGCCATAGTTCTTCCGTAAACCGACGCTGATGATCCATCCATCCCAGTGAGTGCCTGTAAAGAAAGATATATTATTTAATCAATCATCATGGCATATTGGCAAGTGAGTCCACTCCAAGGACATTTTGCATATTGTGAAATGCAACATAGTGGCCCCTGAATTTGAAGTACAATTTGAATTAAACAAGGTAAAAAAAACAGAGTAGTAGAAATGAGTTACAATTACTGTGTAAAAGATTAAATAATAACTAAGACAAGACATATGATTCATTAATGCACAAAAAACAAACAACAATTGGTTTCATCAGAGCCAGACAGCCATTGCTGTCCACTGCATGCCATCTTCTCAATTATTCATTATCTGTTCTACTTTTTGTCCTCATCTTCTTCGGAAAGTGAGGGCCCACAGGGCAGCCTCTCCTGTCAATTTCAAAAGTAACTCTGTCAGCAATCAGCAAGCATATAGTCAGTCAGTAATTTCAGTCCCACTTGAGGGGACTCGTCTATGAAAACAAAGTTTCTTAATTCTTCGTAATCCATCCATCTGCCTTGAGGGAAATGGATAGGTGGAGTCTGGAGGAGGAGGATAGAGGAGCATGATTGAGTTGTGAACTTGTGAACCTCAGGAATGCAGACTGCGGCACCTTCAAATCAATAAGGAAAATAAGATGAAGACAGTACTGCTGATGCAAAACAAACAAAGACACACAGGAATAAAAGTGAATAAGGACGAAAAAAAAGAAGTCATTTTCAGGCCTCGGTGTCAGGGAAGTAGAGCTCGTCCTCAAACTCTATGAATTGAGACGGGAGTAGGTCAGCTAACAGAGAAGAACTTCCGACACCTAGGTCGGTGTCCTCTTCTTCCTACGTGCATTCACATATTTTGTAATTTGGTGGTATGAAGTGCTGATTCATCTTGACCTCACCTCTCCACCTCTCCACATTTTTGGGCGAGAGGCGGGTCCTTTTTAAAGTTACAATGGCACCAGCAGCACCGACAACACGTTCAGAAGACACGCTTGCGAGTGGGCAAGACAAATCATTTAGAGCCAGGTTGGTGATTAGTGGCCGTAGAGGCCTTTCCCTATACCAATACAGCAATGGGTTCTGATTAACAAAGACCTCTGTTGGGTCATCCAGATAGGCTTGCACCATCGACTCAAGGTTCTCCACGGTTGCTCCACTGTGCGTACCATCTGTGGCCTTTGCAGCACTGGAATGAGCAAACCCTTGATGAGCCACAGATTCAGAAGTCAAACTTGACGCCGGATGGCCTGCTGATTCAGTTGTACTTCTGCCCGATCCTTGAATTTTCTGCCGCTCTTTTTCTAACCGAGTGGCTTACACAGCTAGCCAATGTTTGTACTTTGAAACATCTGCTTCATCAAAAGGAATGAAGGCTTTGTTGGCCACTGCCTTTTTGTACCGTGGATCCAGAATAGTGGCACAAATGTAATGTTGTTCTGTATGTATGGTTTTAAGCCTTTCATTGGCAACTAGGCGGCTTAATAACCTCTCCGCCAACTGATATGTGTCTTGCTTTTTAGTATCATCTCGGAACATAGAAGACACCTCCTTCAGTTGGTGCTCTAGCATGAACAACAATGGGATAGCTTTGCCCAAAGAACAGTCCTCCCTGCTGACTTCATGCGTGAAGACATCAAAAGGACGAAGCATGTCTGTCAGGCTTACAACTAGCTTCCATTCCTCCAACTCTAGCCTCATGTCTTTCATAGTAGATCCCAGTTTATAGTCATAATCATGTATTACCCCCCACTGCTCAGACAGACGCTCAAGCATGTTAAAGGTTGAGTTCCAAAGTGTTGCCACCTCCTGGATGAGTCCTTTGACTGGCAGTCTACGTTCATGTTGAATGCTCCTCAGCTCGTTCCGGGCCTTAAAAGAATGGCTGAAATGTGTGCAGATTCTTCGGCAGGTGGTCAGTAACTTGCTGACTGTGTTTTCTTTTTTCAAGAAGTCTTGCACCACGATGTTAATACTGTGCGCCAAACACGGCACTCTGAAGTACTCACCATCCTGCATGGCCTTAACTATATTACTGCCATTATCCATGGAAACATAACCAACTATGCGATTTCTTGGATGCAGCCATTCAGAGACGTCCGGAAGGTTAGGTGCAGTATGAGTTTTCTCCATGGAAAACATGGCTAATGTTGCATGTTTCCGAGTAGCTTGAAAAACTGTGTCCGGGTCAACACCTGCATTTATCTTGTCTCTAACCCCTGCAAAAGAGACCCAGTGTGCAGTGATGCACATGTAATCAAGGGCTTGGCAACTGGTCCACATGTCTGTTGTCAAGTGGATCGTGCGAACAGCACTCTTCTGCAAAGCTACCCCAATCACCTCCAGCAAATCTTGATGTAGTGCTGGAACCACAACTCTGGCAAAATAGGACCGGCTAGGAACCTTCCATTTAGGGCAGGCTGTTGCCACAAATTCTAGAAAACCCACCCCTTCCACGAAAGAAAAAGGGAGAAGGTCCAGTGCTAGCATTTTAGCCAGCTTTGCGTTATACAGACATGCCGTTGGGTGGTTGCGTTCAAATGGCGCATTCGACCAAAACATGCTTCTAATGGTGGGCTGGACCGTATTACGTGATGATGATGATGCAGTGAAAAAAAAAAAAGTGAATTCAAACCAGTTAGGCTCAATGATGTACTTTTTCGCATTGGTGTCTCTCCCAGACTCTTAGTGTGCCTCATACATGTTGCAGGGGTAGAGGGTGTGGGCGCTACCACTGCAGTGCTGCTGCCAGGGGTACTGGGTGTACCAGAAAAAATGTTGGTCGGTTCTTGACTTCCCCCTGCACAATCAGGCCCTCATCAGTATCAGATGCAATGTGAATGGATACATTTGGATCAGTTCTAATTTGGGCTTCCCGGATGTTCCTTAGGTGCGCATCCCACTTGATAGTCTGGTGTTTTTTGAGATGACCTCTCTGGCCTCCGGTACCATAGTTGGTATCAAGCTTACCCCGACTAACTAATACTTTACAAATCGAACAAACAACCATGTTTTCCGCCTTTTCGCTAACAGTAAAGATGTCCCAAAGTGGCTGAATTCGTTTCTGTTGCTCACGTACAGCACCACTACTTGAGGTAATGGAGGTCGAGCTGGATGGAGGTCCTGCCGGCCCTTCTGACTAAAAAATATGGTTGTGTTGGTGTTGTAGTTACCTGCGTTGGTGGTGGTACCAGTGCCACGCCACCCACATCCCACTCAGCAACCATTCAGGGGTAGGGTGAAAATGTCTGTCTGCTGCATGCCCGCTGGGGCTGGAGTGACGACTGTGATGATTGGATCGTCATCAGACTGTTCATCAGCAGCAGAAGACACCACTTCTTGTTCGTCGTCATCACCCATAAGTCGAAGCCTTGTGGGAACCTTCCTTTTAGGCTAAGCTACTTTTGTCGGCTCATGGCGTGCGTCACTCTCAGACTGCATTTGTGGGTTCCAATCAAGATCAAGGTCATCAGAATGAAGGGGGCTTGAAGAAGAACTTGTAGTAGTAGTAGTAGCCCTCCTTGACCTTTTTCTTGCTGGGGATCTGGAAGACAATGGATCATCATCGGGAGGAGTGGCTTCCTCGGATGATACCTCCGCTTAAATATCAATTTCCTGATGTGCCCCTACTTCTGGAGGAACGAGCGTTGTAGGCAGTTGTGCCGCTCCATGAACCTCTAGTTGCACCTCTCCATGCGCCGCTCCTTGCACCTCTCCTTGCGCCTCTACTTGCGCCTCTCCTTGCGCCTCTACTTGCGCCTATCCTTGTGCCTCTCCTTGCACCTCTCCTTGCCCGTGTACATGCGCTTGTACTAGTTGCACCTGTGGTTGTCGTTGCGGCTGTGATTGTTGAACACTCGTCAGCTGAGTTACACCCGGCGTTGATTGGATGGTACTTTCTTGTGATGAGCCAACATCACTGGTCGATGGTGATTGAGAAAGTAAAGTGGCTGCCTCAGCAGCACTCATGGTCTTAGACCTACCTTGGCGTGGTGGCACTGAGCCCAATGAAGCGGAGGTCCTGCTTCCAGCTTGGTCCCCGGCGGACACCGCTGCTGCTGCAGGCGTAGGTTTTTTCCCTAAAAAAGGTGTCGGTGGGCACACCAGTCTCCTTGGTAGGTGGTGCCACTTGCTCCTTCTGCTCCTTTTTACTGGCAGTGGCACTGGCAACTTTTTTTCGCTGAGGCGCTACGGCCACCTTTCTTTGGGCCCATCTTCTTCAGATGTCAGAACAGCAGGCCGCAGTTGCACGAGTTGCAGAGTTGTCTTGTCTGTGGCTACACGTGACGTCACGTGACGTTGTGCTGCACACACCGCAGCATGACTTCTTCGTGGCACTGATGGTTCTCTTGTGCACCTAAAAGCAATGGAAGCCAGGGGAACATCAGTTAAACACCCCAAAAAGTCGAAAAACACACAAAAATCACAACAATCCAATGCCATCCATGCCCTCAATGATGTTTAAATTCAAGACACCCCACAGAAAGACTTGGTCCATGCAACACTCACTACCCCTGGGCCTAATAGAAGAAAGCAAGGCAAACTGGGTGAGGCCTGAGCACACTACCTGGCTTCAAAATGGGCCCTTGACCCCCAGCCACATGGCCAGGCCCTGTCTGGACCAGGCCTCAAAATGGCCCCCACCCACTTGGCCAGGCCCCAACAACACCCCAAAAGGTCGAAAAACACACATAAATCACCACAATCCAATGCCATCCATGCCCTCAATGATGTTTAAATTCAAGACACCCCACAGAAAGACTTGGTCCATGGACCACTCACTACCCCTGGGCCTAATGAAAAAAAGCAAGGCAAACTTGGTGCAGGCCTGAGCACACTGTCTGGCTGCAAAATAGGCCCTTGACCCCCAGCCACATGGCCAGGCCCTGCCTGGACCAGGCCTCAAAATGGCCCCCACCCACATGGCCAGGCCCCAACAACACCCCAAAAAGTCAAAAAAACACACAAAAATCACCACAATCCAATGCCATCCATGCCCTCAATGATGTTAAAATTCAAGACACCCCACAGAAAGATTTGGTCCATGTACCACTCACTACCCCTGGGCCAAATGGAAGAAATCTAGGCAAACTGGGTGCAGGCCTGAGCACACTGCCTGGCTTCAAAATGGGCCCTTGACCCCCAGCCACATGGCCAGGCCCTGCCTGGACCAGGCCTCAAAATGGCCCCCACCCACATGGCCAGGCCCCAACAACACCCCAAAAAGTCGAAAAACACACAAAAATCACCACAATCCAATGCCATCCATGCCCTCAATGATATTTAAATTCAATACATCCCACAGAAAGACTTGGTCCATGCTCCACTCACTACCCCTGGGCCTAATGGAAGAAAGCAAGGCAAACTGGGTGCAGGCCTGAGCACACTGCCTGGCTTCAAAATGGGCCCTTGACCCTCAGCCACATGGCCAGGCCCTGCCTGGACCAGGCCTCAAAATGGCCCCCACCCACATGGCCAAGCCCCAACAACATCCCAAAAAGTCAAAAAACACACAAAAATCACCACAATCCAATGCCATCCATGCCCTCAATGATGTTTAAATTCAAGATACCCCACATAAAGACTTGGTCCATGTACCACTCACTACCCCTGGGCCTACTGGCTAGTGAGGCTTTACAGGCACCCCACAATTAAAAAAAAATCAACATATAACAGTGAGCTAAAATTCTATGACATAAATGAGAATTAAGTTAAAAAAATCACAGACACAGTTGTATCATGCACCCATGACTAACCCTGGGCCTACTGGATACTGTGGCTACCCACAATATATATTTTTTTTAAGTTGTGAAAAAAGTTTTAAAACTGTAGTTGCAGCAACTGCAATGCCCCAAACAAACAACACCAACTTACTTGTAAAATCTCAAGTCCAAAAGTGATCCAAACTCCAAAGTCCAAAAAGTCCTCAAATACAAATATTTAGCAGCAGCCACAAAAACTAATCCTTCCATCTCCAGATCCAAATCAAAAGTGACCAGGACATGGACAAAGCACTGGGAGGAGCCTGCTGGACAGGAACAGGAAGTTAGAGACTCTGGGACACTTCCTTCCTCCCACCCCCCCTAGAAAATGAACTCCTTGCACCAAAAAGTGCAGCCAAATGTCAATATGAGGAGTTATTCTGATCAAAATCATCATTTTCAGAAGGTTTATGCTTCCTGCAGTGGATTTCTTGCGCAGAATTGCAATTTTTGCAATTTCGGGAAAGCGAGCTGTTCAAATCTCCCGCCGAAAGTCAACTGCGCGCCACATATACGTGTTCGGCATTGTTTACTCCTGCAATGCGTGATCGCGGGCCCTTATGACGTACTCGCATTGTCAAACTCTCGCTGTGCAAGATGGCGAGCCGCGATGACGTAATTGCGCTCGAAAAACTCTCGTGCGATCACACAGCAAGATCCAAAATGGTGCAGCACGCGCAAACTGGGAGAAAAACAACTCGGCGGACTCAGAATCACGGTAAGTCAACGCCGCGCGCGCGATATTGTATTTTTCAAGCGCGACCAAGCAAAAAAATCTGCAGCTTGTGAATTTGCGGATTTTTGGACAAATTTGCGCGATTCGTAGACTGCGAATTTGCCAAAAATCCGCAAATTCCGCAAATGAAACGGATTTTACGCCCACGCTTAGTTATTAGTTGGTTTTTTGAGTTCCAAAATGAGTGTCTGTATGGTTCGGTGGAGAGTATTACTTAGCACACAGATGCATGAATGACTGACTCACTGTTTGTATTTGTTTTGAAGACAGCATGTGTGCAGGACTGTATGGGTGGATGAGTGTGTGTTTGGGTGTGTTAGTGAGTGAATGACTGTCTCAATAGTATCTTTATGAGTAACTACATATGTTTAAAACTAGTATATGTGAGTATTGATGTATATAAGTGATTATTTGTCAGAGCGAGAGATTCTAAGACTTCCTGTATAAATAAGTATGAGTTTTTATAAGTGATTGTTTAAGAGAGTAAGTATGTGTACGAATCTGTAGAAGTTAGTGTAGTGGTGGGTGTATAGCTGTATATGCAAGTAAATGGATATTTGATAGTATATTTGCATGTGTGAGTATGTGTTTGAGTAACTCTATAGATGAGTGTCGGTGTGTAACAGGATGTATAGGTGTATGAGTACATATGATGAGTGAGTACATGTATGAGTGACTATATAGAATTGTTGGTGAATAAGTGGATATGTATGTAGATTTTGGAATTACTGAATAGGTTATTCTAACTGGAATTGGTATCTCCATTTTTTTGAAAATTTTAGTTTCTATTTTTGATCGTGTGTATCAAAGGTTATATTACAGTGAGAGGAGGTCTGCCACAAGGATGATGTCATCAGTGATGTCATCAGGGATGTCATTTGAGATGTCATCAGTGATGTCATGAGTGATGGCACTGACCATGTCATGAGAGATGTAATATGTGATGTCATCAGAGGTGCATTGTGGGGGTGCAAGTTATAGTTAGCTGAGCCATCAGGCACAATAATAGACAGTATCCTGTCGCTAGACACTTCTATGAACAACATTTTCAGGATGAGAAATTACTACGGATGGTAGTCATCGATGATGTTCCCATTAGTACGCGTGGAGGCAATCGGAAACTCTTACTGCGCAAACAAGAGTCCAAATACATCATTGACCTAGAAACATAGATTCCACTTGGATTAAATTCCAACGAAGAGTTATCCATACACCTACATTAATTCGGCACTTCAATAATGAAATGAGATGCCATGGGCCGTAGTTGTGACAATCAAAAACTGATTTATGTAAAGGCGCTTGTGGTGCAGTTTACATGTATATGTGTGTATATATATCTGCTGCCGCTTGAATTTTAATATTTATCAGTGTATCAGGAGATACAATTAGCTGATTTTATTATTTTGTTTTATTTTAGGTTGTGGCACATTATATGGTGTGGGCGGCTGTTGCCTTTGGATCTTACATGAAACAAGACTATCTGTAAATATACATCAGGGAGTACCTTGATGCATTGTGCCCACTGGGACGCAAATTACGATTTAACTCGGTAGCCCACTTGGGCTTGATTATATCCTGTTTCATGAGGTGTTATCACATGTATACTGAGAACCTACATGTTTACTTTGCACCCTTGGGGTTACATGATTCATTGTGGAAATATCAGCCCACTTGGGCGGGGTGTTTTTGAATCTAATTTGCATTGTAAATGGTACGATAACACGCATTGCGTCATGTTTGATATTTGATCAAGTTTATCATGGCAAGTGCCGAATGAATTATATGATCATTTATATATGATGAATTTGAGATGTATTAGAATGCACATGTTAGCTTTAGACCTGAATTTATCAGCGTTATTGACTAGGTTAAAATGGCGGCACCGCTACACATCGTTTATTTCATTTATCATTGTTATGTATCACGGTGGTTAAGTCCCTTTTTCATGTTCAGCACGAGACGTGTATAAGAATGTGCAAACTGTTATGCTTCTTAGCGTGACCAAGACGAAAGTCGAAACGCGTTGCTGTGCAGTCTGTTGTGTGAATAAATTACCTGCAAACCCATTTGAGGTGTCCGTGAAAATTCTTCCTGATCGGGGGAGTACTGTGGGCAATATATATATATGAATATTACCTACTGGCGGTCGCCAGTAGGTAGTTATAGTTAGGATCGTTTTCCATAGGAAATCCGCAACATTCTATTGGGAATAACTTTGGCGCAGATTGAGGGTCTGCCTGTAATTTTCCTTAAATTTGCCTCGCTGCGCTCCGCTCCTTCCCTGAAAGTTTCGGGGGGATTCGTCAAACAGGGGCGGAGATAAAAGGGGGGTCCCAAAACGTGTTTTCCCATGTTAATTTCCATAGGGCGGTTGGACTCACTTTTAGCCCGAACTGTTGAATGGATTTCCACCAAACTTGGCAAAATTGTAGGAACTGGTAGCCCGATGTGCCTTTGCTATGTCTCAAGATATGTGCTCCAGTGGATTTTGAGTAATTTAGGTTAAAATAATATATATATATCTATAAGCGCGCGCGAGTACGCGAGCGGAAAGCTGATTGGCTCTCGGGTGTCTGTCAACATTCCAAACAGTCCAGTGCGGCCGCCATCTTGTGTCTCGGTAGGATCGAGACACAAGAGGTGGCAAAAACAAAGGGGGAAATGACCAAAAGGGGGCAAAAGGGGGCAAGTTCACCTGAAATACCCAAGAATGATGAATGGCTATCACCTAGAAAAGTTTTTTTTCGATGCATTTCATGCCGTGCTTGCAAATTTGGTGTAAACACCAAAACATATCTCACTCCTTTTGATTCCAAACCAGTTACCATGAAGGCCCATTACACATGTAAAACTGAGCTGGCAGTTTATGTTCTCACGTGTACGTGCAATTTGCGTTACGTGGGTAGCACGAAACTTCCAGTGCTCCAGTGCACCAGCGTATCCTCCAGCATCTTAGGGCCATAGTGAATTGTGACCAGAGCTACCCGGTAGCACGACATTTTGACTTAATTCACAAAAGGAATTTGTCTCATCTCAACTATTTTGTGATTGATGCCGTGAAAACCAGCAAGAAAGGGGGTGACTACGAAAAAAGACTTAGACAACTAGAATCTTTATATATTGTACGACTAAACAGCAAGACCCCGGGAGGTTTAAATATGGGAGAAGATTTGAGTAACTTTTTGTAATTTGGTAATATTCTGTACAATCTTTAACTGTTTATACGTTCTGTGCTCCCTAGTAAGTGAGTTCACTATTGTCTATACACGGCACTGATATAGCTGTACACCATTGTAGCAGTATATTTATGCTTTAGTATATGCTTTGTGTCCTGTAAAGATATCTAATCTTTTACTTTAAGAATAGTTATTCCACTATGTGGATTTCTGATCATCATGCTATCTACTGAAACAATAATACCAGCCTTCCGCCACTCAGATGTTTTCCATTTCACTTTGTCTGATACTGTAGCAAATTAGGATGTGAAGTAACATCTTAAGATCATGTTTTTAAAGCAATATTTGCCTTCTAATGCACATCATGTTTTTTCATTATTAGTCATTCACTTTTGGATCACTTCCTCACCATTAATTCATTAATTTATTTAATCCATTCGATTTATATCATGTATATACTGGACTATCGAATAACATATTTGTGTGCAGCGTTTTCTATTTGTAAACTTACAGTGATTTAAATATCATGCATGTTCCTCTATGGGGCAACCTTCTCTGGGTTTATTATTGGATAATTGTTACCATTTATGAATTGTGGATGAATTGACCATACGATCATCAGTATTGTCATACTGTATTTGTACAGATATATTCTTCTATTAGGCAATATTTGTCAATAATCATTATTGTGTTTTTTGGAATATTCATATTTTATGATGCATGATAGGCGTCTGTTTTTTGATGCTTCTTTTGAGAAAATTGACTTATTGATTTAAGACTTGTTATCTAATACATATCATCCATGTATATATATATGATTTTGGTATTTGAACTGTTAGTTTCCATGTTAGGTAACTCCACTACAAAATGGCCCCCATAGAACCTGTACTCAACATATTTGAAACTGATTTCAGTCCCTCGTTTATGTTGCTGTTTTTTCAAATTTGAAATGGGCGCGCATTTTCTAATTGTTTGGTACTTAAATATGTTCTAGTCCATTTTCCCGTCAACAGTGAGCAAGGGCGTTCACGCCCGAAACGCGTCTGTCCGACGATTTGCTTTGCACCCCTGCACTTTATGATTTGACAAATAAAATGTAGATTTTCCACAGCCTTGGTGGGCTGAAAATCTGGATTTTATTAGGGACACGGAGGCAAATATTATGCAATAAATCCTTTATTGCCACCACTCAGCAGCAAGAAAAAACACAACATGTTCTTAGAATACAGAATATAGAACTTCTGAGAACATTCCAAACTCAATAAAACTCCTCTCTTGTATGTACTCTTCCTTCTTATGTTGCCTGCGAAAAGAGAATATAGTAACAAACAAAGTCTGATAAACTTGAAATAGAACACGAAGTCTTCATTCTTCTTTCCAACGACGATATGAAAACAACAAATCTCATAAAGTCCATTTAATACGTATTCTGACCTGCACAAAAAAATAACAGAAAAATAATCAAAAGGGACTCGGGCTAAGGGTGGGATAATATTTGCCTCCGTGTCCCTAATAAAATCCAGATTTTCAGCCCACCAAGGCTGTGGAAAATCTACATTTTATGGCACGACACGGAGGCCAACATTATGCAAGTTCAAAGCATATCAACAATACATTGTGCAGCACTCTCAATCGGTTTAAAATAAAATTTCCTAAAAACAGAATCTGATGACCAATCTGCACTCCTCAGAATATCCTGCAAACTTCCACCTAAAATCCTTGCTTTAGAAGCAGCTGCACCTCTAACAGAATGTGCTTTAAACTTACCTGTATCAACACCTGCTTTTTCCATAAGTAATTTAACCCACCTTGCCAAAGTTGATGCCGAAACTGCCTTAAAGGGATATCTGAATGAAACCAGTAATTGTTCCACCCCAACAGGTCTAAGAGACCTAGTTCTGTTTTCATACTCTTTAACGCAACGAACCACACAAAGCTTCTCTTTCTCTACCAGATAAGGATAAAAAACTGAATTAGAATTAGTCTTTGTTCTCTGCTTTATATAAAAACATATACCCTCAGGAGTATAACATCTGCTCGAAACCTCCAAAGCACGAACATCTGAAACCCTTCTAAAAGAAAGAAGGCATAACAACATGGTAAGCTTAAGAGTCAAATCTCTCAGATTTAAAAACGTATTGTCCTCCCATGATTCGAATAAATGTAAAACAACAGATACATCCCATAAAGAGGAGTATCTAGGTCCAGGAGGAACTGCCAATCTAATACTTCTTAACAACCTTTTAACCATTACATCCTGACCAATAGAAATCCCATTAACCAATTCATGTCCAGCTGAAATAGCAGACCTATGTAAATTCACTGACCTATAAGCTAAACCACCTTGAAATAAACTTGTTAAATAATTCAAGATATCAACTACATCTGCTGAAACGGGATCCATACCCCTTTCCACACACCAACCATTCCATCTATTCCATGCTGACCTATAAACCTTCCTTGTACCTGGAGCCCATGATTCCTCAATGAGTTTCTTAGCCTCTGATGAAAGTCCTGGCTTACTCCAAACTCTCCTGAAAGCCTCCAAGCCAGTAGAACCAGACGTCCTGATGTCACCAAATCGTGAAACTCCCCTAAAGGACCTCGTAAAATCCCTTTGAATACAGGGAGAAGAATTGGAAAATCCACACTCATCTCTAATAACATAGGGTACCACGCCTGAGAGGTCCAAAATGGGGTTATCAGAACCACTGTCTCCTTCCACTTCCTGACCATTCCTGTCACCCTGCTTATCATTGAAAAGGGGGAAAAAGCATATGGCCTTAGACCTCTCCAATCCTGCAGAAATGCATCCACACCCATCGCATCCGGATCTGGATGCCAACTGAAAAATCTGGTTACCTGTCTGTTTACCCTGTTCGCAAAGAGATCCACTTGAAACGGTCCCCAAAACTGGTTCAACTTCATAAAAACCAGTCTGTCCAACATCCAATCGCTTGAATCGTAAAAGTTCCTGGAATACCAATCTGCCACAGAATTCGAGTTCCCTGGAATATGTTCTGCTTGAACAAAAATATTCCTTTCCAAACAATACTCCCAAAAGATCTTTGCTATGTCTGCCAAACCTTTTGAACGAGAACCTCCCATCCTGTTCACATATCGTACCGCAGAAACATTGTACATTCTCAAGATCACTGAACAATTCGAAGTCTGATCCCCAAAGCATCTTAAAGCGAAAGATCCTGCCAACAATTCTAAACAATTTATATGTAAATCTCTTTCCTGATTCGTCCAACGACCTCCAGTATTCAGCCAACCGCACCTTGCACCCCAGCCTTCCATACTTGCATCCGATTCTATAACCAGATCTGCATTCTCTCCAAATATTGCACGCCCATTCCATGCATCCATATTCCTTAACCACCAAACCAACTCTTTTCTCGCTTCCTGCGAAAGACACACATTCTCTGAATATTTCAAACCACATCTTAAATGATAAGCTTTCAATCTCTGAAGAGCCCTGTAATGTAAAGGACCCGGAAAAATTGCCTGAATTGTTGAAGACAAAAGACCCACAACTCGAGCCAACATCCTTAAGGATATACTGTCCATTCTCAACACATTCCTTAATTCTTTCCGAATCCTTTTCAACTTCTCCTTTGGTAGTTTCAACATGGCCTGTTCTGTATCTACTACAAAACCTAAAAACTGTGTCTGTTGACTTGGGGTACACTGAGATTTCTTTCTGTTGACTACAAAACCCAACGACTCTATTAATTTGATTGTCAAAGCCGTATGAGAAAGAAGAGATTCTCTGTCTTGATCCATCAATAAAATATCGTCTAGATAAATTATCAACCTGATCCCTCTCTCTCTCAAGTAGGCTGCCACCGGACGCAGTACTTTCGTGAAGCACCACGGGGCTGAAGACAGACCGAACGGAAGACATACAAATTTCCAAAGTTGGTCTTTCCAAGCAAATCTCAAAAATCTCTGATGTTCCCTGCAAATCGGAATCGTTAGATAAGCATCTTTCAGATCCAATCTTGTTAACCAATCCTTCTTTATCAAAATATCTTTTAAAAGATAAATCCCTTCCATTTTGAAATGGTGATAAACCACCCAATCATTCAGTTGTCGCAGATTTATTACAGGACGCATACCTCCTTTGTCCTTTTTCTCCACCAAGAAAATATTGCTTACAAAGCCTTCCACATTCTCTCTTTCTTCCACAATTGCACCTTTCTGAATCAACTCTCTCACCTCTATGTCTATCAAATCTAACTGTTCTTTTCCAAACGTTATTGGATTTGGAATCCTTTCCTGAACTGGTAAATCTATGAACTCTATCCTGAAACCCTGTACTGTTTCTAACACCCAAGGATCCTTTGTTATAGTCCTCCAAACATTTAGAAATTGGGCAAGTCTGCCGCCCAATTTTACATGGATAGCAGAAAGGTCTCGACTTACCAGCTGAACCTCTGCCACGTCTTTCTCCCCTGTTAAATCTTCCTCTTCCACGTTGTCTCTGAGGGAAAAATCCTCCTCTAGAATACTGCTGACCATAGTAGCCTCTTCCGAAACCTCTTGAAAATGAGCCTCTTGTAATACCTTGACCTCGGCCAGGGAACCGGCCCCTCGTTCTCCCGGCCATGCCAAAAACACGCTCATTGAATACTTTCTTGATCTCTCTCTGTGATTTTTGTAGACTGCTAAAAGCACCCACATATCTCGATAATTCTTTAATAAACTCATCACCAAAAAGAAGCCCTTTCGCCAATGGGCCTTCTTCCTTAATAGCAAGGTCTACTAACTTCGGGTCGATTTTAAGTAATAAACTCTTTCTCCTCTCAATCGAAAGGGCTGTATTCGCGTTGCCTAGCAAACAGACAACTCTTTGAATCCATTCCCTCAATTCTTGTACATCAATCTCACTTTTATTCATGTTGGCTTCCTCAGCCATATCAAAAATCTTGGCTACTGGTCCTACAACATCTAATAATCTATCTTGACAGGATTTCAATCCTCTGTCAATACCCTTCCTTGGATCACGACCTCCTTTAGCACTAAAAGCAATCATCTTTGAATCAAGTTCTGGTGTTACTAACACCTTATTATCTACTAAGGGTCGTGGACATTCTGATCTCAGTCTTACCCTAACTTCTTTAGGGATTTCTCTTCTCATCCAATATTCCAAATATTTCACAACATGTTCAGAAGGAGTCCACTCCGGAGAGAAAGGATGTTTAATTAAAAGTGGATCAAACATGCTATCGCCCATTGGATCCTTTATAGAATCACCTTCTGTTGACAAACTCTCTTTCCTGCATCTTTTAGCTTGCAACTCTTCATCTGAATCAAAATCAGAACTACAGCTGATTTCCACCTCTGCACTCTCAGAGGAATCCTCACACACAACATATTTGTGTTTACGACCTTTATCTTCTCTTGGGCCTCTTACATGCCCTTCCTTATTGCCTGTAGCAATCTCTTTTTGCCTGTCAGAACAGCAAATATGTTCCACATTAGTAACTCTTGACTTTTTATCATGTTCCTCTCTACTAGAAACATGTTTCCTTTTCCTTGAAGCCTTTTTTGACATTCTCTGTGCAGAATCATTCTCCATAGCAGAATAAAAACCTTCTTCCTCCTGTGCCCCAGACTTAGATACAGACATCATCTCTAGTTTCTTTTCCATACGTAATGAAACTTCTGTAGTAATCTTTTCAATTGCTCTATTAATCCTCTCATCTAAAGAGCCTTCACCTTGTTCCATCTTAATACTAAAACTAAATATTTTATTATCACAAAAAGTAATATTAAAATTATTTCTGTCCAAATCCAAACATTAAATCTTTCAAAAGACTCTTCAAACTAATTAAGGTCCGCTAGACCACAAAACTCTCTTTATGCCAAAACGATCCGACTGAAAACGAGGAAATATTATGCCCTTCGTGTTCAAGGAAAAACGTTCTCTCGTCTGAAAGCTCGTTGCCTAGTAACGTTAAAAGTAACAAGGCTCCCGTATGCCAAAATACCCTCGTTAGCGTTTCCAAACAGTCAAAATCACACTGTGCGCGCAGGAGAGCCTCTGTGACTTCGCATTGGATCCATGCGTCACAGAAGCTCGAGCTCTATCGACTCGTGCTTTCCTCACGCACGAGACCCTCTGACTCGCGCGTCCTACAACTGACTGACTCGCGCTACAAAATGAAAAACTAACGGTAAGCGCTCGAGCGCTCGAGCCTTCAAGATCAAAAGCGCATTATTAACAATAATATACGTTCAAAATAAGATAACTAACCCAATTTATTTATCAAACACCTTTGTCAAACCTGGTATATCGTTTTAGTCATACAGATTAAAAAGGAGAAGAAACGGTTTTATACGAGTAAAAGGGCACATATATATTTTTAAGTCTTAAAACTTGAGGATATTCAAGATATCCCTACATAAAATACATATAATGTAAAAGGATATAACAACCTTCATTATTTTAAAGGCAAAGTTACTTAAATATAACATTTTAAATACAATTCCTAAATGAAATCAATTATACTATTTATACAATTTTATAAGAGCCTAAATCATCAAGCTCCTCTTTTATTTATTATTTATTATTATTATTTTATTTAATCTCTATTGAGAAAATAAATTGTATTTATCTCTTTGAGCAGCAGCAATAAAAGAAGGAAGAGTACATACAAGAGAGGAGTTTTATTGAGTTTGGAATGTTCTCAGAAGTTCTATATTCTGTATTCTAAGAACATGTTGTGTTTTTTCTTGCTGCTGAGTGGTGGCAATAAAGGATTTATTGCATAATGTTGGCCTCCGTGTCGTGCCATAAAATCATATATTGAAGACTGGCTTGGTGACGCATATTTTGTTGTCTGCGTACTGGTGAGCATGCATGATTTCGAATGCACAGTGACCGGTTGGAGTAATAAATATATATATATATATATATATATATATATATATATATATATATATATATATATATATATATATATATATATATCCATGCAGCCGCCTATTCACCAACTAAAAGACTAATAAAGACATTCACACAGTTTAGTCACATACCCATGCATTCAATAAGACACATTTATTCACTCACTTATACAGTCAGTCACACACCTACTAAATCATCCATTCAACACTCGTACACCCACTCATACTTCAATACACCTTGGCATATATATATATATATATTACCTACTGGCGGTCGCCAGTAGGTATATATAGTTAGGATTTTTTCTCTATGGGATTTTTGAAAATTCTATGTCTAATAACTTTGGCATTTGTGGACGGAATTGGCTGAAATTTTCAGGAAAATGGAACATTTTGTTTCTGAGCAGCCCCTGGAAATTTGGGGGGGGTTCGTCAAGGGGGGGCCGAGAAAAAAGGGGGGTCCCAAAACGTGTTTTTAACATTGAGTTTTCCATAGGGCGGTTGGCCTCAATTTTAGCCCGACCGGCTGAATGGATTTGCACGAAACTTGGCAAAATTGTAGGGACTGGTAGCTCGATGTGCCTTTTGTAGGTCTCAATATATGTGCTCCAGTGGATTTTGAGAAATTAACGTTTAAAAAAAGATATATATCTGTAACAGCGGACCGGGCAGCGCTCCGGTTCGCGGACTTTACGCGTACCGGAACTTCGCGTAGCGAAGCTGATTGGTTCTCCGGTGTCTGTCAACATTCTAAACAGTCCGTAGCGGCCGCCATCTTGTCTCTCGGTAGGATTGAGAGACAAGAGGAGGCCAAAACAAAGGGGAAAATAACCATAAGGGGGCATACTAGATCCTCCCTGACCCCCTAGGTTTAATGTGGAGGTTTTAAAAGGGCCCCGCGGGGCAAAAAAAAAATATTTTTTTTTTTGTTTTTTTGCGTGGGTAGCGCCCGGTCCGCGAACCGGGAAGCGTTCTGGGCAGCGTACTGCAATGAAAAATGAATGATAGACTTTTCAAATACTGTATGTTAATTGATTGTTGGTTTTATTGCCTATGTTGATGATATGGCTCTATGTTACTTACATTTCTTTGCTGTTTCAATTAATCTTTTTCTGTTATTTTTTGTTTTCTGTTTTCTATTTTTTCTCTCTGTTATTCCTCATGTTTTAATCTTATTTTGAACATTCACTCACATTCTCCAAGAAACTCTTCTTTGTTAATGTTATACTCTCTTTTTTTTTCTTTCACTTCGTTATCTATTTTGTTTTTCACAATTATACCCTCTTCC
Organism: Lissotriton helveticus; assembly: GCF_964261635.1. Lineage (NCBI taxonomy): Eukaryota > Metazoa > Chordata > Amphibia > Caudata > Salamandridae > Lissotriton > Lissotriton helveticus. The sequence continues at coordinate 1,700,412,877 of NC_136061.1, read as the reverse complement.
GTCTTTTCTTCGGTAAATAGATCTATTAAACAGTATCTCTTCTTTACTCCCTATAGCTGTCTTTCTTTTAACATCACTCTCTGTTTACTTTCCTTATACTTACTCTTTTTTATTTTTTTTATTTTTTGGTTAGCTCCCGGTCCGCGTACCGGGAAGCTAACCAGGAAGCGAACCAAAAGAAATAGAGCTTGCCAGAGTGCTAAACATTCTAGCAATTTTTTTTGAAAGGGAAGGTAGTTCTGAAAAGAACTTTTTTTTTTTATATTTTTGTTGTTTTATATATTTTTTTTATTTTTTGAACATTTTTTGTTTTTTTTGTATTTTTTGAACGATTTTATATTTTTTTTGGTTTTTTTGGGGGGGGGGAAACAACAAAAAACAGGCATTGAAAAGGGCTCAACAGGAGCAAAAAAAAAATTACTGGGGGTGGTTAGGGCAATTATGATGTTCATAAGCCAGGTTGATAGCATTTATATTCATATTGCCACATGCTATCAACGCACCACAGTGCATACAAGTGTGTTTCATGTGGCCAAAATTTTCTTGTATGTTTGGCACAGTTTCCCGTGCCTCTGCTGGTGTCAATGAAATTGATATTCTTGATCTGGCCACAGGAGTTGATGTTGGATTTTCCTGCAAATCCCGTATTTCCGCCCGGCTGTAATTGAGTGGATGCTTCCTGGTCATGTGCCTATGCATAGTATGGTTCCCATAACTATATTTCTTATCCGTCCCTCTGGATAATTTTTCTTTGCAGATGAGGCAGGTGACATACCTCGCATTCACTTTTTTTTGGCCAGGAGGGATTGATTAAACTGCCAGATGAAACTGGCTTTCTTATGGGAAACCCGGGGCACCTCTTCTAAGAACTGTGGTTCTTCTCCCTCCTCTTCCTCCATTTCTTCCTCTTCCTCCTCTGTGTTGGTCAAGACCTGGGGAGGTGGTCCTCTCTTCCCATGAGGAGGTGGAGGTGGTGGTGGGGGTGCACCAGCTGAAGCAACTACTGAAGCCATTTCTGATATAGTAATAAAGGTCTTCCTCTCACAATGATGAAAGTCAGAGTGAGGAAAGAAGGAGGGGTTTTCATCATTTGGGAAAAACAATACTTCTCAACCAATCAAAAGTGTTATTTTTAGGTCACCTGACCTAGCCTTACATCATTATGAAACCAAAAGTGAAATGAACCAATGAAAAGTTTTATTAACAAGTCACATGACCTCTCACGCTCATGTTACGCACTGCGGAACGCGCCCCGGTTAGCTTCCGGGTCGCTGCGCTTCGCGCCTCGGTCCGCGCCCCGGGGCACTTCCGGGTGCGCTAACGCGGTACGTCACAAGACGCATTACGCGGCAACGCGATACGTCGCGCTTTCGCGACGCGCCGCGGATCGCTTCCGGGGAGCTGCGTTTCGCGCCTCGGTCCGCGCCCCGGGGCACTTCCGGGTGCGCTAACGCGGTACGTCACAAGATGCATTACGCGGCAACGCGATACCGTCACTATGTTGATTTCTTACCGGTTCGCGGACCGGGTCGCGGCATCAATTTGAGCTAACGGAAAGCTTTCCGGTTCGCGGACCGGGAGCGAAACAAAAAAAATATTTAAAAAAAATTATTAATAAACATATAAAATATATTTTTGGATTTAAAGAAGAATACATTTTACAGCTATAGATATTAGCTTTTAAAAAACCAATGAAATTCACTGAAAAAACCATAGGTTATAGACCATATATAGTTAGGAATTAGCATTTACAAAACCTTGAAAATTCACTGAAAAAACCATAGGTTATAGACCATATATAGTTAGGAATTAGCATTTAAAAAACCTTATTTTACTCACACAAAACCATTGAAATTCCATATATAGTTAGTTGTACTAACTATATATCGCGCACCCGCAATCCACTGCTGATCATGTCACATATTACATCATTCATGACATGGTCAGTGACATCACTGATGACATCACTGATGACATCTCAAATGACATCACTGATGACATCACTGATGACATCTCAAATGACATCACTGATGACATCACTGATGACATCTCATTTGACATTACTGATCACATCACTGATGACATCATTCATGTGATAATACGATGAACCTCTTCAGACTCGAATATAACCTTAGATACACTCAGTTTAAACAGACACTCACAGACTGTCACTCATCCATGGAGTTACTTACACACCTAGTCAGTCATGCAAAGAATCAATCACACCTCCATTTTCACAACTATACAGTTATACACACCTTACTTATTCAAACATATACTAAAACATATTTACTCACTTATACAATCCTGGATACAAGTTCACAATGATCCATACAGCCACTCACACATTCACTGGCTCTTATGCACAGTTATTTATATATGTCAACTCTCACATGTACTGTATTTTACATATGTACTTACTTTGTCATGTAGCACTGAGATATCTATTCACTCACCAATACAGTCATGCACACAGTCAACCGCCCATACAGCTGTTTCCACATGCACTTTTGAACCCATACATCTATGCACAGAGTCATACACCTCCCAGCCACCCACACACACACTCAGCCTCCATACAAATGCTTGGGCAACCAATCAATAACCCATATAGTTACTCATATAGCTACTGATCAACACATGCAGCATTTTACAGAACAACAGACATAATGATGCACAAATTAAGACAGTTTAGTCACTAACCCATGCACTCAGTGAGACACATTTAACCACTCACTCATACAGTCAGTCATGCACCTACTAAATCCTTCATCCAGACACTTATACATCCACTCATTCTTAAATATGTAAGACATATTTTAACTTTACAGAAAAATACAGTCACTGGATGTTGTCATCAGTGACGTCATCAGTGATGTCATTTGAGATGTCATCAGTGATGTCATCAGTGATGTCATTTGAGATGTCATCAGTGATGTCATCAGTGATGTCACTGACCATGTCATGAATGATGTAATATGTGACATGATCAGCAGTGGATTGCGGGTGCGCAATATATAGTTAGTACAACTAACTATATATGGAATTTCAATGGTTTTGTGTGAGTAAAATAAGGTTTTTTAAATGCTAATTCCTAACTATATATGGTCTATAACCTATGGTTTTTTCAGTGAATATATATATATATAAAACATACTTTTATTCTTTACAGAAACACACATTCACTGTATGATGTCATCAGTGATGTCATCAGTGATGTCATCAGTGATGTAACTGAGTATGTCATGAGTGATTAAATATGTGAAGTCACCAGTAGTGCATTGCATGGCCGCGAGTTATAGTTAGGTTCTACCAAGTCACAAGATAGCTGCCAATGCTTCCTGGTTTGGAGTGTTGGCAGCCAAACACAGTGAAGCTTGTGCTCAGGAGGGGTCGTGACTCCACTTCGTCCCTAGATATCGAAACTTTTATATTTGGAATTTCTCAGCAACTACTGAACGGATTTACACCAGTGATGTAATTTGAGATGTCATCTGTCATGTTATCAGTCATGTCACTGACCATGTCATGAGTGATGTAATATATGACGTCATCAGCAGTGCATTGCGGGAGCTCGAGTTATAGTTAGCTGAACTAACTGTAACGGGGAAATTTCTATGGTTTTGTACGAGTGAAATGTCCATACAACTATAACTCCCCTGAAACCTGTGTTTTTTTCAGTGAATATATATATATATATATAATATATATATATATATATATTACCTACTGGCAGTCGCCAGTAGTTATATATAGTTAGGATTTTTTCCCTATGGGATTTTTGAAAATTCTATGTCTAATAACTTTGGCGTTTGTGGACGGAATTGGCTGAAATTTTCAGGAAAATGGCACATTTTGTTTCTGAGCAGCCCTTGAAAATTTGGGGGGGTGTTTGTCAAGGGGGGGCCGAGAAAAAAGGGGGGTCCCAAAACGTGTTTTTAACATTGAGTTTTCCATAGGGCGGTTGGCCTCACTTTTAGCCCGAACGGCTGAATGGATTTGCACGAAACTTGGCAAAATTGTAGGGACTGGTAGCCCGATGTGCCTTTTGTAGGTCTCAATATATGTGCTCCAGTGGATTTTGAGAAATTAACGTTTAAAAAAAGATATATATCTGTAACAGCGGACCGGGCAGCGCCCCGGTTCGCGGACCTTACGCGTAACGGAACTTCGCGTAGCGAAGCTGATTGGTTCTCCGGTGTCTGTCAACATTCTAAACAGTCCGGAGCGGCCGCCATCTTGTCTCTCGGTAGGATTGAGAGACAAAAGGAGGCCAAAACAAAGGGGGAAATAACCATAAGGGGGCATAGTAGATCCTCCCTGACCCCCTAGGTTTAATGTGGAGATTTTAAAAGGGCCCCGCGGGGCAAAAAAAAAAATATTTTTTTTTGTTTTTTTTGCGTGGGTAGCGCCCGGTCCGCGAACCGGGAAGCGCTCTGGGCAGCGTACTGCAATGAAAAATGAATGATAGACTTTTTCAAATACTGTATGTTAATTGATTGTTGGTTTTGTTGATTATTTTTTAATTTTTTTATTTTTTAAGCAATTATTTATTATTGTGATTGTGTTTCAAAATTTAATAACATTTCTAACATTTCACTGTCTGAAATGTCGTCATTTTCATTGAACATAGCTTGTAATCTATGAGGGTGTAAAATGTCCTCATTTTGAAGGAGGTCATCCACTGCTTGCACACATTGCAGTAGTTCTTGGTCCCAAGTTTCATCCATAAATTCTATATAATTTGGATCAATTAATTCTTGGCTGCTCTCTTGTAGGACAATTTGAAATGAAACTTTCTGTTCGCCTTCCATGTTGCCTGAAATTTGGATAAAAAAAATATATATTAGTAGAGATAGGGCACTGTTGGGATTAATTTTAGATAGGCATTTTTTATCAGTGAATTTATCTTTGGGCAGTGTATAGTATCAGAGTGGAAGTAGGAATATAAAAAAGTGTATGTGATTTAACGTAAGTAAATTCATAATTATAAAAGAGAAGCCTAACTCCATCCATAACTATAACAGAGAAGTCTATCTAAATCTATAACTACTACAGAGGGATAGTATATAACTATCAGAAAAAGTTTACCATATTAACTGATAGTGCACAATATAGTTCAGTTTTTAAAATAACAACTTACCTTTAGAAAGAAGTTGAAGTGATTAGTGAAAATCCAATTGAAATGTACACCAGGAAGTAGTAGTCAAAATGGCTGTGTTTCATTCTCTTCTTTTATATATATTCAGGTACATAACCAATCAAATGTCAGGTAAAAAAAGTAGAAAATGAAAGTAACATTTTAATTGGTTGTCAATTCCAACACTTCAGATGTGTTTTGAGAAGTAATTTACCTCAGGGTATTAAGAGAGGTCTACAGGCTAAATGGCTAAATGGAATTCCAATCAAATTTGTGAAAATGGTAGGGATTGGTATGTAGTATGAGCTAATCTATATTTGGTGAAATTGTCTCCAGTGGTTTTTCTGTAAACTACTTTCCCACCTTTTTTGATGGTGCGCTTCCCAGGGAGCGACCCGGTACGCGAACTGTTGAGCGCCCCGGTTCGCGAACCTTAAGCGTTACGGGAGTCCACCATTTTGTGTTTCGGTCGAATTAAGATACAAAATGGAGGGCAAATAATGTTCAGAATGGGTAGAAGGGGGCACGGTAGACTTATCTTGACCCCCTAGGTCCTAGGTTTTGTGAGGGTGGCTGAGGAGGCTTATATGTGCGGAAAAAAAACATTTTTTTTAAAAATTTCGCGAGGTTAGCTCCCGGTTCGCGTACCGGGTAGCGCCCCGGGGAGCGTACTTTGTTGAAAATTAGTGAAAAAAGTTAGAGTAAAATAATAATTGTGAGTGATCAGATGTAGGGTAGCTCTGAGAAGAGCTTTTGGGTTTATGGTACATTTAGGTACTTATAAGTAGGTACCAATGCACAGTCTTAAATTCAGAGTGAAAATTCTGTTGCCCTCATCTGAGAAGTGAACTCCATCTCCTCTGTAGATATCTTGCATGTAGTAACGCAAGTTATTGTTGTACATGGAGCCCATTCCATGGTCTCTCATGTAAGCTGAAACAGATTTGTTTACATGCTTCCTCGACTTCTCAATTTGTGGACAAAATTGGTTTGACCACCTCCATTTCTGTCTTTGGCATATATTTGAATATACCAAGGCAGTCTGAGGAAAAAGTGCCATCAATTGCTCAAAGGTGTCCTTTAAAAGCATTTCCAGACCTACCCCAGTCAAAGTGCCCAAATCATTACCTCCACAGTGCACAATTAACAGGTCAGGTTTGGGCAAATGCATAAAGGTTTTCACCAATGGTATCAATTGGTGACATTTTAATCCTCTGTGGCCAAACCACTTAATTTCCACATCTTGTAAATTGAGGTTAGGTAAATTTCTGTTCTCAGCATACCTGTGAGCCCAGTGGATATAACTATGTCCAACAATCCAGACAGAAAACATGGTGAGAGAAGGTTCTGCTGCAGTCAGATGAAGTGTGGCAATGAAATGGCAGTTGAAAAAATGAGAGTTTAAAATGAAAAAAACTGTGGAGTTTCTGTGTTAATGAAGCAGTAACAGTGATTGGTGGATTTTGATTGCTGAAAACAGAAAGTTAGGGTGCATGGATGAGTTCTTTGAAAGATGTATTTTGAGTGGTCAAGAAATAATCATTAAATGAAAGATTGCAGTGGATACGCAGGTGCACTGAGAGTTCAGAGTTCAATTGCAACATTGTTGTGTGAACTTGCAAACACCAGAGGTCTTCCAAGAGGTGGTTGCTATGCAGAAAAGGCATGAAATGGCAGAGGGGGGAAGGGTTTTCATTTGAAAAAAAGTGAGGGAAGAGTTTTGATTGGGTGACATGAGAGATATGTGTGAAGAATTACAGCATTTCTGTGCTTTTGATAGCTGCAGACTCTGGAGTGCATACCTTTTGCTCTGCTGAAGACAAATTGGTGTGTTTCTGAGACTGTTTTCAAACTCAAAGTATTTGCTAAGGTGAGAAAATATTTCTTTAATTTAGATAGAGAATAGTGTGCTTTAAGGAGAAAATTATGAAGAAAGTTGTGTTTTTCAAATGTTGCTTTGTCTCAAGTGTTTTACAAATAGATTTTGTTTCTTTGAGAAAATGTAATTGGAGAAAATGTGAAGTATTAGTAGTGACAGGGTGTTTTTCTGCATAGGAGCTGTGGAGTCTTTTCAAATTATGACTTGAGAATCGTTTTTGAGGAAAATGAATGGTTATAATATTTCTGACAAGGACATAATGGTGTATGCTTCTTTATAATGCAATTGAATGTCTCTGATGTTATTTTTCCCATTTTAATGTAAGACCTTTCTCTGTGGCGCAAATTGCTTGTAAATATGTTCCCACCTGTGCATGGTAAATTTAGATTTTGAATGTTTGTGTTACATAGCCATGTTAAAAGTGATACAAACATGCTGCAAAGGCAATCAAAAAACGCTTTTATGTGTCTTAAGGACATTTTAAGTAATTTTCCCATGTGCAGTGTTTTGAATTTATGATTTGAAAATCGTTTTTGGGGAAAAGGAATTGTTTTTAAATTTATGACAAAGACATAATGGTGTATGCTTTTTTATAAGGCAATTGACTGTCTCTGATGTTATTTTTCCCATTTTAATGTAAGACATTTCTCTGTGGCGCAAATTGCTTGTAAATATGCTCCCACCTGTGCATGGCAAATTTAGATTTTGAATGTTTATGTTAAATAGCCATGTTAAAAGTGACCCAACCATGCTGGAAAGGCAATCAAAAAACACTTTCATGTGTCTTAAGGACATTTTAAGTCATTTCCTCATGTGCAGTGTTTTCAAATTATGATTTGAAAATCGTTTTTGGGGAAAAGTAATGGTTTGTAAATTTATGACAAGGATATAATGGTGTATGCTTCTTTATAAGGCATTTCTGTGTCTCTGATGTCATTTTTCCCATATTATATTAAAAGACCTTTCTCCGTGGGGCACATTCATTGTAAATATGGTCACACTTGTGCATGTTAATTTTGGTTTTTACTGTTTGAGTTACATAACCATGTTAAAAGTGACCCAAAAAAATTGCAAAAGCTTTCAAAAAACACTTTCATGTGTCTTAAGGACATTTTAAGTAATTTCCCTGTGGGCAGTGTTTTCAAATTAAGAATTGAAAATCGTTTTTGAGGTAATGGAATGTTGTTAAAATTTATGTGTGCCATATGCCCCCAAATTTCTTTTTCAGGGGTGCAGCAGGGTGTTCTTGAGACACCCCTGCACCTTTGGAAAAATTCCTAATTTGCGATGAGCTAATTGCTAATCGCAAATTGCACCTTCATTCATATGGGCATCCTGGCCCATGGAAATGAATGGGTAATTTGCAATTAGCAATTTGCTCATCGCAAATTTGGAATGGTAAAGAATCGCTCTTTATTCCTTAAAATTTGCTATTTTGGAAATGCAAAATAGTTATATGATACATATGCCGGTTGATGTCTAACAAGATAAGAAGCTTAGGGATACATTTATGATGACTGGCGCAATGAAGTGGACATTACTTACTTCATTGGTAGAGCTTTACATGTATTATGTCCTCTGTATTCTTCATCAAGCGTAACTTTAATCTGCAATCCTGAGTAGGTCTCACCTTAAACAAACCTCTGGATAGGCCACACCTTATCGTCATCATGAATTAATCATTTAAAATGCTAGGGACAGATTTATGATAGGTGTATGCCTCTTTTGCGCCACTTACAAAACACTGTCCACGGGGAAATGACTTAAAATGTGCTTAAGACACATGAATGTGTTTTTTTAAAGCGTTTGCAATTTTTTTGGGTCACTTTTAACATGGCTATGTGACTCAAACAGTCAAAATCTAAATTCACCATGCACAGGTGGGAGCATATTTACAAGGAATGTGCGCCATGGGGAAAGGTCTTATAATGTAATATGGGAAAAATGACATCAGAGACAGTGAAATGCCTTATAGAGAAGCATACACCATTATGTCCTTGTCATAAATTTGCAAACCATTCCTTTTCCCCAAAAACGATTTTCAAATCATAATTTGAAAACACTGCACATGTGGAAATGACTTAAAATGTCCTTAATTCAAAATTTGCTATTCCTTATTTTGCGATTGCACTGAAGGATTTGCAAACTTTGCGATTCCTTAAATGCAATGTATCAAACAAAAAATATGTAAAAAATGACATTAAGGATTTGGAAACTACCACCAACTTCTAGTTTGTGGTAATTTGCGAATTCTTTTCAAAAAGCATTTTTTTCCAAAAAACAAAAGGTGCCATATGACGCCAATACATGTCCTTAGGGCATGTATGTGCGCCATATGCCCCCAAATTTCTTTTTCAGGGGTGCAGCAGTGTGTTCTTGAGATACCCCTGCACCCTTGAAAAAATTCCTAATTTGCGATGAGCTAATTGCTAATCACAAATTGCACCTTCATTCCTATGAGCCTCCTAGCCCATGGAAATGAATGGGTAATTTGCAATTAGCAATTTGCTCATTGCAAATTTGGAATGGTAAAGAATTGCTATTTATTCCTTAAAATTCGCTATTTAGGAAATGCAAAATTGTTTGATGGTACATATGGTGGTTCATCTGTAACAAGATAAGAAGCTTAGGGATACATTTATGATGACTGGCGAAATAAAGTGCACATTACTTACTTCAGTGGTAGGCCTTTACATGTATTATCTCCTCTGTATTCTTCATCAAGCGTAACTTTAATCTGCAATCCTGAGTAGGGCTCACCTTAAACAAACCTCTGGATAGGCCACACCTTATCGTCATCCTGGATTAATCATTTAAAATGCTAGGGACAGATTTATGATAGGTGTATGCCTCTTTTGCGCCACTGTGCGTCCCTTTTATGATGCAGCGGCGGTGCAAAAGATTTGCTATGAGGCGACAAAATTACAAATTGATGCATTTAGGCAGATATGTCATGGTGTAAAAAAAACGTACCACATGAAACCGATGCAGCAGTGATGCAAAAGATGCACCATGTTGCAAGACAGGCCTCACTTGGGGCCATATGTATCAAGCTAATTAGCATTCGCAAAGATCAAAATTCAGCAAATTTCGGCCTTTGCGAATGCTAATTAGACAAATGGTATGTATCAAACAAGTTTGATGCAAAATAAGGAATAGCAACATTTGCTATTCCTTATTTTGCGATTGCACTGAAGGATTTGCAAATTTTGCGATTACTTAAATGCAATGTATCAAACAAAAAATATGTAAAAAATGACATTAAGGATTTGGAAACTACCACCAACTTCTAGTTGGTGGTAATTTGTGAATTCTTTTCAAAAAGCTTTTTTTCCAAAAAACAAAAGGTGCCACATGACGCCAATACATGCCCTTAGGGCATGTATGTGTGCCTTATGCCCCCAAATTTCTTTTTCAGGGGTGCAGCAGGGTGTTCTTGAGACACCCCTGCACCCTTGGAAAAATTCCTACTTTGTGATGAGCTAATTGCTAATCGCAAATTGCACCTTCATTCCTATGAGCCTCCTAGCCCATGGAAATGAATGGGTAATTTGCAATTAGCAATTTGCTCATTGCAAATTAGGAATGGTAAAGAATTGCTATTTATTCCTTAAAATTCGCTATTTAGGAAATGCAAAATAGTTTGATGGTACATATGGCGGTTCATCTGTAACAAGATAAGAAGGTTAGGGATACATTTATGATGACTGGCGCAATAAAGTGGACATTACTTACTTCATTGGTAGGCCTTTTCATGTATTATCTCCTCTGTATTCTTTATCAAGCGTAACTTTAATCTGCAATCCTGAGTAGGCCTCACCATAAACAAACCTCTGGATAGGCCACACCTTATCGTCATCCTGGATTAATCATTTAAAATGGTAGAGACAGATTTATGATAGGTGTATGTCTCTTTTGCGCCACTGTGCGTCAGTTTTATGATGCAGTGGCGGTGCAAAAGATTTGCTATGAGGCGAGAAAATTACAAATTGATGCATTTAGGCAGATGTGTCATGGTGTAAAAAAAACGTGCAACATGAAACCGATGCAGCAGTGATGCAAAAGATGCACCATGTTGCAAGACAGGCCTCACTTGGGGTCATATGTATCAAGCTAATTACCATTCGCAAAGATCAAAATTCTGCAAATTTCAGCCTTTGCGAATGCTAATTAGACAAATGGTATGTATCAAACAAGTTTGATGCAAAATAAGGAATAGCAAAATTTGCTATTCCTTATTTTGTGTTTGCACTGAAGGATTTGCAAATTTTGCGATTACTTAAATGCAATGTATCAAACTAAAAATATGTAAAAAATGACATTAAGGATTTGGAAACTACCACCAACTTCTAGTTGGTGGTAATTTGCGAATTCTTTTCAAAAAGCATGTTTTTTAAAAAAAACAAAAGGTGTCACATGACGCCAATACATGCCCTTAGGGCATGTATGTGCGCCATATGCCCCCAAATTTCTTTTTCTGGGGTGCAGCAGGGTGTTCTTGAGACACCCATGCACCCTTGGAAAAATTCCTAATTTGCGATGAGCTAATTGCTAATCGCAAATTGCACCTTCATTCCTATGAGCATCCTAGCCCATGGAAATGAATGGGTAATTTGCAATTAGCAATTTGCTCATTGCAAATTAGGAATGGTAAAGAATTGCTATTTATTCCTTAAAATTCGCTATTTAGGAAATGCAAAATAGTTTGATGGTACATATGGTGGTTCATCTGTAACAAGATAAGAAGCTTAGGGATAGATTTATGATGACTGGCGCATCACCAGGGATGTGCCAGTCATCCTGCGCCGCTGTTCCGCCACCCATGGTGTGCTGCATTTACAATGCGGCGCAGCATGGGGCAAAAATGGCACAGATGCGTGACGTATCTGTGCTGTAAATGTGGCGCATTGCTGGAGTTGTATCGCAAGTGCGATGCAGCTCAAGCAAGGCTCAGGGGTGCCCCATCTCCACAATGTTGCGTCAAGACCTATGCCTGCTTAAAGCAGGCGCAGGGTTTTGACGCAGCTTTCTCCTATCTGATTGTAAATACGGCACACCATGGGTGGCAGAGCAGCGGTGCACGTTAACTGGTGCATGCCTGGGGATGTGCCATTTAACATAAATCTGCCCCTTTACATTTAAGTATGTGCAGGGGACACAGAGTTGGTGAGGCTTATCCAAGGTTAAGAAGAGATGAATACTGTTCACTGAAAAATTAGACATAGGCTTCACCTGCTCAGCATCGCTGGACATGGCTAAATAATAGCTGCAAAATGTTACTCTTGTTAAACAATTTTACTATTATAATCTCTGAGATTTGTCTCTTACTCTGCAACATCTCATTGTTGTTATCTTTCTTTAAAGATAAAGACAACATCAACATGAGCGACAATCTGCAATCAGTTGATTTTGACCTCATCATTGAACTTGTAATTGAAACATCAGTGGATGTTGATCCCTTGGATAATTTAAATCCTGAGGATGAAGAAGAGCGTGATGAGGATGCAGATTTGTCCGAATTATATGACATAGGGTGGGAAGCTGACCTGCTTGAGCCTATAGAACTATAAACATTTATTTTTAAAATTTATAATAAATAAAAAGTAAAAGTGTAAACCGTTTAATTTAAAAATAAAGACACCTTCAAAAACAGGTTATGTGTAGTGTCTTCAATAAAATATTAAAATATGCTCATAAAATTAGATCAGATTCACATATAAAATAGCACAGGTAACATGAATATAAATTCCATTTCTTTTCTGCTATTTCTGTATTGTAAATTTGCCAAGGACTAAAAAATCTTCTATTTAAAATGTCAAGTAGTGTGTTAAGTTTTTGATCACTGTTATTGATTTACTGTTTGGTAATAGTGGTTAATAACATTTTTTAATATATTTTACTACAGATTCAACTGCAGATCATTTCAACATTTCACCATGCCAACGAAAGAAAGAGAGAGAAAGGCTGCAAAACGTCAAAGACAGCAGGCCAATCAAAAGAAGCAGCAGTCCTCTAACAAAAAGGTTTGTCAAGTCACGAAGAAAGCACCGGGTAAGAGTACAAAAACATTCATAAGAAATATGTGTAGTAAAAAAAATATTACTACAGAAAATGTTTCAGTCCATAAAAAGAGAAGCAATTCAAATGGAAAGGAAAGGCCAATCAAAAATGTTACTGCTAGAGCAAGAGATAACTCTGTGCATGATAGTAGAAGGAAACAACAGTTTAGGGACATTCGTAAACGAATGTTCCGCAACAGGATAATTGGCAATTTGTTAAAAAATATTAAGAAAGGTCAACAGAAAGTGGTTTTTTATAAGAGAAAAAAAAAAGTTGAGAAAGTTATTGATCAGGCATTTGAAATTAAACGTAAGTTATTTATTTTGATAATCAATAGAATTAGGAAGCTAAACAAGGCAATTTATGATTTCAAAAGAAATAGTAGATGGAAGAGAATAGTTAATCGTAGTAATTTTTGTGAAGTTTTTTCTGGAGAATGGATGCATAGTTCAAGCTGTGAGGCATTTTTTAATGAGGAGAGTTATTTCCAGGATAATGATTTTGTGCATGCAGTTGACACCAGTGGTCGTGCTTATGAAGTGAAAGATGGTTGTCCAGTTGAAAAAGAAAAACTTGTGACAACAGAGGCAGAAGAGGTGTTAGGTAATGAGGTTTTAGGAAGACGTGCTAAGGGTCCTGTGTACACCTGGAAGTGTAGTAGTATTTGTAGTGTGCGACAGGATTCCATCAATTTGTTTTGTGATTTTGTACGGTCATTTAATAAGAAAAGTTTGAAGCAGAAAATAAGGTTGTTGCAAGAATTAGATCCTTGCAGAGTGAGAGAAGTGACAGGTTTGCATGGTCATTCACTGGCTTGTCTTTCCAGGAGAGTATGCCAGAGTGTTTTTCATCATTTCAGGATGCTAGCAGTGCATCATAATAAAGTGAGGAAATTAGTTAGAATGTTGTATTATGCTAAGAGTCCAGCAATTATGCTTAAACAATTATGTGCTGCTCTTTTGCATGGTTCTGAAATAGATGTGAAGAATATATGTGAAGAAATTGAGTTTTCTTACTTTGGAAGTAAAGAGGAGAATGTTGAAATTGACGAAGAAGAAGCGGGTAATGTGGAAGATAGTGTACAGGTTTCCAGTACAGATAATTTCCAGAGGGAAATTGTCACATTTCAGGTCAAATCAAGTGAGAGGCCACATTTCACTTGTGTGTGTTGTCGACGCACTTATTATAAGAATCAGACTAAGTTAGTGGATTTATATGAAAAAAGTGAAAGGAAAATTAATAGTGAATGGAAGGATTTCGCAACATACTTGATGGTAGAAAATTGTTTTGATTTGGGATTGGATCAACGTGTGTGTACTTATTGTTGTTGCAAATTAAATCAAAACCAGATGCCTGCTAGAGCAGTTCATAATAATCTGGAATTGGTTGAGATTCCTTCTGAATTGAAGGATTTAAATACTTATGAATCTATTTTGATTCAAAGTATCCATCCCTTTCAGGCTATTGTAAGAATGGAGCCAAAGACAGGGAAATTGCCTCCATCAGATTTACAGAGAGGATTAAAGGGAAGAGTTGTTTATTTGCCTCTAGATTTGAAGAAAAACATTAACACAATTGGAGTAGAAAAAGTGGAAGACGAACCTCTCGTTATCTTAGTTAATGGGGTTCCGACAAAGAATAAGAAAATATGGCAAGATTTAGTAGATGTTAGGAAAGTTAAAAAGGCAACATTGTATTTGAAAAAAAATAATAAATACTATAAGAATGTATATGTTGCAGAAGAGGAAGTAAGTGAGGAAGAGGATAGCGATTTGTGTGCTGGTCAAATTGAGAAAGTAGAACCCTCTACTAGTGAAGAAATATATGAACATTATAGTGTTCATCCTTTGCATTCCAAGGAAGTCATGGGGAATGTTATTGAGTTGTTTCAAATGAAACAAGCCAAAGGGAGTCCCATTAGTGTTTGGGAGGAAAGTTTGGAAGCTCGGTGTTTCCCACAGCTTTTTCCAACAGGTCAGGGAGGAAGATATGATGAGCGACCTCATCAAATTCCTGCTTCTGAATACCGGACTTTGCGATTGTATGCAGGAGATGCTAGGTTTCGACAATGCATTCCTTATTTGTTTCATCTCCTGTTTGAAAGCGATCTGTCTGGACTGTCATATGCAGTGAACCACATCTTGAAAAGTGGTATACACATGCAAAACATCTCGGCAAGTGACTTTATGGATAAAGTCAATGTCCAAGACAGTATTTTGGATTCTCACCTGATTAATCTCATTGCGTGTCAGTGTGGTACTAATGAGTACTGGTACCGTCGTCATGGTGATTTAAAATGTATGCTGAGGAACTTAGGTACTCCCACATGGTTCCTCACTCTGAGCTGTGCCGAGTATGGCTGGGAAGACTTACTTGAATTTCTACGAGAGGCAAATGCTAACGTAGATAATATCGAATTCAAGACACCCGGAGAACTGTGCTCTTTGGATCCAGTCAATGTATGTAGGTACTTCAATCATAGATTTGAAGCTATGATGTCTTTCATCATGAATAAGAAGAATCCACCTCTTGGAGAGGTGTTGGATTTCTTCTGGAGAAAGGAGTACCAAGCAAGAGGTGCTCCTCATATACATATGTTGCTGTGGATCAAGGATGCACCTAAATTTGAAACGGATCCAGAAGACTCAGTGATGAGTTTCATCCAACAGTATTCTACGTGTGCTGTTCCAAACGCAAAGGAGAAGAAAAGCCTAAGAGAAAAAGTTCTGCGTTTCCAAAGCCATCGATGTGGAAAGTACTGCCGTCGTAAATTCCGAAACAAGGACAAGTTCTACACCAAATGTCGTTTCGGCTTTCCACGACCGGTGATTTCTAAAGGAAGAGTAAACAGTTTGATGTCTTCGCTGCGACATAATGTGATGAAGAAATCACCTAAAAACACATACAATTTGAAGAGGAACGAAGAGTCCAAGTACATCAACGACTACAACCCGGTGATTTTGTCCATGTGGAATGCTAACATGGATATACAGTTTGTGGCTGATAACTGTATGGCTGTGGCTCGGTATGTGACATCTTACATCACCAAAAAAGAGAAGACAGAATTGAAGGATATGTGGGAGGACATTTCCCATGAAAAGAGCCTCAGCAAGAAGTTGTACAGTTTCAGTCTGAAGATGTTGTCGCATCGAGAAATCGGAGCGTACGAATGCTCTGACCGGTTGTCTTCAGCAAGTCTCTATGCCAAGTCCAGGAGTATCGTTTGGGCGAGTCTTGGTCTTGCTGCAACGCGTAATCGAGTTCTGAAACCTGTGCGGGAAATTGAGTATTTGGCGGAAAAGGAGCCAAACAGTACCGACATTTTGAAGACCAACATGTTGGATACATATTATCCAAATAGAAGCAGTCACCTCGACAATGTTTGTCTGTATGAGGTTCTTCAAAATTACATATTCAAGAGGAACATCAAAGAAGATAATGAGAAAGGAGTGTATGCTGTAATAGGAAGTGAGGGATGTCTGGTCAAGCAAAGAAAATGCCACTTGGTAAACCATCGAAAATTGAGTGGCGAATCTCCTGAAAAAAAGGAGTTTTTCTATTTAGCACTTTTGCAACTTTTCAAGCCTTGGCGTGCAGAAGAGGAACTGCTTGGAGATTTCCTCTGTTACGAAGACTCTTTCAATGCTGCCAAGGAGACCATAGAATGTCCTGCTTTTCCCAAATATGTAGAAATGTTGAATGCGGAAATTGAGCAGGAAGCAACGATTGCAGCCGAGATTGCCAGAGACAGTTCTCAGGACAGTCAGAGTTCTGCTTCATTGAGTCAGGATCCACTAGGAGGACCTGTTATCGAAAATGAAGCTGCCACTGCTATGAATGAAGTGGAAAGAGCCATGGCACATGCTCAGGAGGATGCGGTTAACTTAGAAGAGTTGGAAAGACAACTCAACGTTGAGCAGAGGAAAATATATGACGAAGTTACCATGCAAATTGATCATGGATTAAGTCATGACAAGAAAGAGTGCTCATGTACGTCGTTGAAGCCTGTCCGACTGTACGTGAGTGGAGAAGCGGGAACTGGAAAAAGTTTCCTCATTAAAGCAATTTCATGCTATTTGCAGGAAAGGACAGAGTCATCGCTGTCTTGTGTTGTCACCGCTCCAACTGGACTGGCAGCACATAACATTAAAGGGATTACTTTACATCGTTTACTGATGCTGCCAGTGGAGCATGACAACAAATTACAATATCACAAGCTATCTGGAGATGCTTGTTTTGAAGTTTCAAGAATCTTGAGGAAAATGAAACTTCTTATCATTGACGAAGTAAGCATGGTTTCCAATGTCATGCTTGCCTTTGTGCATTTGAGAATGCAAGAAGTTCTCAAAACAGAGTATGATGTGTCATTTGGTGGCAAACACATCATTGTTTTCGGAGATCTTTTGCAGCTGACACCAGTGAAAGGGCAACCTGTGTTCAAAATGCTCACGCATGAAGATACCAGGAAGTGCCTAGGCAGCATTGGCAACGTCAATATATGGTTAAACTTCAATTATGCTGAACTGCATGAAAATATGCGTCAGGCGAAGGATGAAGTTTACAAGACTATTCTACAAGATGTTAGAATTGGAAAAGTGACCGAGCATGGGAAAGAAGCTTTACATGCACGATTACTGTCAAATTTATATCCAGAACAAGATGTTGTGCCTGAGAATATTTTTCAGAAAATGACTGATAAGAAATCTGGAATATGTTTGATGCCAACTCTTGCAGAATGTGCCAAATTCAACAACAAAATGTTGCATTTAGAAAAGCAAGAGATTGTGAAACTGGAAGCTATTGACAGAGTAGAGCATATGGGATCAACAATTATGTTGTCTGAGAATCTGAAAACAAAATTGGATTCATTAGAGAAGAGTATATCTAAAACTGCAGGTTTTGAAAAGACTCTGAATGTGTGCTTGAACTGCCGTATAATTTTAAGAAGGAATTTACATGTTGAAAGAGGTCTGGTAAATGGATCAATGGGTAATGTTGTTGATTTTGTAAAATACAGAAATAGAGATGGAATTGAATTTTTAAAAATTAAATTTGATGGCATTGAGGAAGTACAGCTAATTGGTCGTTGCTCTGCTAGATTTTTGCTTGTAAAAGACTTATATGTTCGCCGTAAGCAGTTTCCTGTTTGCTTGGCATATGCGGCGACAATCCATAAATCGCAAGGTTTAAGTGTAGACTGTGCATTGGTGAATATTGGCAGTTCTGTGTTCAAGGAGGGTATGGCATATGTGGCATTGTCACGAGTTAGAACTTTATCGGGATTGTACTTGATTGAGTGTGATGTCACAAACATTTGTGCGGATCTAGATTGTGTTAAGGAATACAATAGGTTAAGAAGAGAGCATGCGCCACATTTGCCTCAGTATCCTTTGTTTGAGAAACGTGTGGTAGGCCGGAAACGAAGAAATGTGACCAATACTGGGGAGGTTGTAGCAAAAAGACGAAAAGTCGATGAACCTAAAATTACAAGCAGAAACAAAAAGGATTCTGTTGAAGATGTTGTTGGTTTTCAATTTGAAAACAGTTCTGGTGTCAACTGCTATGCTAATGTAGTGGTTAATGTTTTGTTTTCTCTAGAAAATGTAAAAGAAGAGATTGTGGTCAATTCTGATCAAAGATTTTGCAGTTTGTTAAATTCTGTGTTAGAGAAATGTAGCACTGATAGAACAAACATAGAAAATGTGTCTGAAATTCGAAATCTGTTAGACAGATGTTCAGGCCAAACACAATTCTCTCAAAATATTCAGCAAGATTGTCAGGAGTTTTTAATGTATATGCTTGATGTATTGCATGCTGAAGGTGTAGATGTAGATCAGCTGTTTGGGCTTTCTTATCAATGGCAGCATGACTGCGGGAACTGTATGGTATCAAGTACTACTAGTGTAGACTCAGAAAGATTTATATATTTAACTTTGCCAGACAGTAAATCAGTCTCCTTTAATAAGCTAGTAAAAGCAGCTGATCACAACATGGAGTGTAGCCAATGTAAATCTGAAATGATGTCCACATTATTTATACGAACATATGGCCAGTATGTCATTTTAATGTTCCAACGATGTAGGCCTGATGGAACAAAATTGACAACTTTAATTAAAAATTTTGTAGCTTCGCAGTTGTCAATATCAGGAAGGACTTTTGTAACTGCAGCAATTATATATCATGACGGCCCTTCAATAACATCAGGACATTACACAGCTTATTTAAAGTCTAGAAATGGCTGGTCATTCTGCAATGATTCTGTTTTAATTTTCAAAAAAAAATTGCCGTATGACCTTAAAAACTCTTACCTGGTGTTTTTAAAACCAAAATTTTAGGGAAATAATCTCGGGATGTGCTCTGTGGAATTTCAAGAAGTTCTAATGGCTCCTACACAATTTGGCCTTGAGGATAAGTGTAGTTCAGAGACATAACTTCTAACCATAAGACTGGACGTCATGGAGAAATAAGTGCACTTTGAATGAGTTCAGAAAAACTATTTCTTTTTATAAGCTAATTGAAGCAGCCAATCAAAACATAGAGTAGAGGGAATGTAAGTCTGCAATGCTGTCTACTGTTTTACATTGCTTTGTGATTAAAAGTGATGTAGAGAATTAAATAATTGTAGTACTCATAGAGGTAGTGTAAGTCTGCTTCATAGTAAGCAGTATCAGTGTCATAGGAAATGTAGAACATGACTGAGCAAGAAGGGGAAGATATTACTATTCCAGGATTGTGAAAATGATCTTCAACATTTTAATTCTGAAAGTTGCAGAAATGCCAAATGACGGGATTGGCTTACAAGAAATCCAAGAGTTATAAATGGCTCTGACAAGATTTGGCCTTGTGGAAACTTGTGGTAGAGAGCAAGAAGTCATTTATTGCATGTAACATGTTTTTAAAAACGATGGAGATTTTCTTTCAGAAAGTGGCGGGTTGAAAGTAATAACAGCACAACAGAGTGTAAGCTGTTCATAGGACATCCTTTGACGTCATGGAAAGTAAGTTAACTTTAAGGAGTTCTGAATTCTGATTTGTTATGTTGTATGGGTTTTTTAAACACAATCATTTTGATTGTGTTTTTTTTTCCCCGCTGTTATATGATGAATACCTTCAAGTCACTGTTTTTAGTGAATTTTGATACATTCTGAGAACAGCAAAAATAAACCATTTAACATGTATAATTAATTCTGTACTGTTTGCATTTATGATGTATATGTAGAACTGTGTAGGAGGCATGGAGAAGGTGAGGCTTCTGTAAGTGTCAAAGTTGTTGCATGCAGTGCTGCACTTCTGCGTATTCTTTCATATGCTGGACTACATCTGCACAATGAGATACCTAAGGAAAGGAAACACAAGTGATGTGATTGTGAAATGAGCAAAATAAATTGCACGTATTTCATTTACATCACCTGTGTTTCCTATCATTACGAATCACATTATGCAGATCAAGTTTAGGTCTGTCCAGGGAAACATAGGAGGTTTGGACTTTGTTCAAGAGTGCAGTGGACATGACTCACTTCATTGGTAGACCTTCACATGTATTATGTCCTCTATTCTCTTCAACAACTCGAAATTTCATCTGCAACCCTGAGTAGGCCTCACCTCAAACAAACCTCTGGATAGGACACATCTTATTGGCATCCTGAAGCAATCATTTAAAATTTTAGTGTCTTGCGACACTTTTCTGAGACAACAGCAATGCAAAAGATGCACTATGTTTTAAGATAGGCCTCACTTCATCTGCATCAAGATACTGTTAGTTTAAAATGTATATCTTTAGGACTGTGTAGGGGGCCTGGAGAAGCAGAAGCTTCTGTAAGTGTCAAAGTTGTTGAAAAACTGTTTGTCCTTCAATCTTTTCCCTTGTCTTTTGTAATTTTTAAATACATGTTTTAATATTTTTCAAATGTTTGTTCTCTCTTTCACAGATAGAAAGTATAAAAACAAAAAGTGACTAAGTTAACGACAATTATAAGGTAAATGTTTTGTACTCTTTTCGTTTCATTTCTATCACATTTAACTACTATTAGTTCCACTGCTTCATTTCTTTAACCCTCACTTTCCTGCCTTTGCTACTTCCCTCATTCCTTTCTCTATTACTTACTTACTCTACTCCTTCCACTCCTTTTCTCAGTCTTTCTCTTCTCATAGTTCCTCACTCTTGTTCACTCACTCCGTCTCTATTACTCTTAGTGTCTCTGACTGATCACTGTTTCACTGCTTGTTCATTATGCTTTCTCTGTGTAGTTGAAGCACACTAAGGGGCATATTATGAACACAGCCAATAAAATTATTGCTGTTTTTATCGGCAGAAAACTGCTGCAAAAGCGGTTTTAGCAGCAGTTTTCTGCCGCAAAAGCAGCTTTAGCGACACATTTCTGCCGATAAAAGCTGCAAAACTTTTATTGCCTATGTTGATAATATGCCCCTATGTTATTTAGATTTCTTTGCTGTTTCAAATATTCTTTTTCTGTTACTTCTTCTTTTCTGCTTTCTGTTTTTTCTCTCTGTTATTCCACATGTTTTAATCTTATTTTGAACATTCACTCACATTCTCTAAGAAACTCTTCTTTGTTATTCTTCTACTGTCCTTTTTTTCTTTCACTACCTTATCTATTTTGTTTTTCACAATTATATCCTCTTACATCTTTTCTTCGGTAAATAAATCTATTAAACAGTATCTCTGGTTTAGTCCCTATAGCTGTCTTTCTTTCAACATTACTCTCTGTTTACTTCCCTTATACTTACTCTTCTTTTTATTTTTTTTTATTTTTTTGGTTCGCTCCCGGTTCGCGTACCAGCGAGCGAACCGGGAAGCGAACCAAAAGAAATAGAGCTTGCCAGAGTGCTAAACATTCTAGCAATTTTTTTATAAAGGGGAGATAGTTCTGAAAATAACTTTTTTTTAATGTTTTTGTTGTTTTATATTTTTTTTATTTTTCTGAACATTTTTTGTTATTTTTTGTATTTTTTGAACAATTTTATGTTTTTTTGGTTTTTTTGGGGGGGGGAAACAACAAAAAACAGGCATTGGAAAGGGCTCAACAGGAGGAAATGTATTTTTTATTTTTTGGGGCGTTTAGAGCACTTGTGGTTTTCATATGCTCTGTTTATTAAATTAACACTCATATTGCCACATGAGAGTAAGGTACCGCAATATATACAGACTATCTTCATGTGGACAAAGTTTTCCTGAATGTTTGGCACTGTTTCCCGTGCCTCTGGCTCCGACAGAGATACCTGTGCCGATGTCCTGGCCACAGGAGTTGGTGGGTTGTCCTGGAGGTCACGCATCTCTGCCCGGCTGTAATTTAGTGGATGCCACCTCTGCATGTGACGGTGCATAGTATAGTTGCCGTAACTATACTTCTTATCTGTGCCTCTAGACAAGTCCTCTTTGCATATGAGGCACGTCACATACCGAGCATTAACTTTTTTCTGTCCTTCAGGAAAAGAAAAAAAACTGCCAAATGAAACTATTTTTATGATGAGATACCCGGGGCTCCTCTTGTAAAAAATGTGTCGCCTGTATTTCCTCTTCCTCTTCTTGATCCTCTTCCTCCTCTGTGTTGGGAAGGAACTGTGGAGGTGGTCCTCTCTTCCTATGAGGAGGTGGTGGTGGTGGTGGGGGTGCACCAGCTGCAGCTACTAGTGAAGCCATTTTCCACTCAGCAAAATAGGTCTTCCTTTCACAAAGTTGAAAGTCAGATTGAGAAAAAAGGTGGGGGCTTTCATCATTTTGGAAAAAAAATAGTTCTAAACCAATGAAAAGTGTTATTTTTAGGTCACCTGACCTAGCCTTACATCATTAGGAAACCAAAAGTGAAATGAACCAATGAAAAGTTTTTTTAACAAGTCACATGACCTGTTACGCTTATGTTACGCGCTGCGGAACGCGCCCCGGATCGCTTCCGGTTCGCGCTCCGGAGCACTTCCGGGTGCGCTAACGCGGCGCGTCATAAGACGCATTACGCGGCAACGCGATACGTCGCGCTTTCGCGACGCGCCCCGGATCGCTTCCGGGGAGCTGCGCTTCGCGTCTCAGTTCGCGTACCGGAGCACTTCCGGGTGCGCTAACGCGGCGCGTCATAAGACGCATTACGCGACAACGTGATACGTCGCGCTTCCGCGACGCGTCACGATGTTGATTTCTAACGCGGCAGTTGCACAAACGGAACGTTTACCGGTTCGCGGACCGGGTCGCGGCACCAAATTGAGCTAACGGGAAGCTTCCCGGTTCGCGAACCGGGAGCGAACAAAAAAAAATAATAATAAAAAAAATTATTAATAAACATATAAAATATATTTTTTGATTTAAAGAAGAATACATTTTACAGCTTTTGATATTTGCTATTAAAAAACCATTGAAATTCACTGAAAAAACCATAGGTTATAGACCATATATAGTTAGGAATTAGCATTTACAAAACCTTGAAAATTCACTGAAAAAACCATAGGTTATAGACCATATATAGTTAGGAATTAGCATTTAAAAAACCTTTTTTTACTCACACAAAACCATTGAAATTCCATATATAGTTAGTTGTACTAACTATATATCGCGCACCCGCAATCCACTGCTGATCATGTCACATATTACATCATTCATGACATGGTCAGTGACATCACTGATGACATCACTGATGACATCTCAAATGACATCACTGATGACATCACTGATGACAACATCCAGTGACTGTATGTTTCTGTAAAGTTAAAATATGTCTTACATATTGAAGAACGAGTGGATGTATAAGTGTCTGGATGAAGGATTTATTAGGTGCATGATTGACTGTATGAGTGAGTGAATAAATGTGTGTCACTGAGTGCATGAGTTAGTGACTAAACTGTCTTAATTTGTGCATCATTATGTCTGTTGTTCTGTAAACTGCTGCATGTGTTGATCAGTAGCTATATGAGTAAGTATATGGGTTATTGATTGGTTGCCCAAGTATTTGTATGGGAGACTGAGTGTGTGTGTGTGGGTGGCTGGGAGGTGTATGACTCTGTGCATAGATGTGTGAGCAGTTGATTCACTAGATGTATGGGTTCAAAAGTGCATGTGGAAACACCTGTATGGGCGGTTGACTGAGTGCATTGGTGAGTGAATGGATATCTCAGTGCTACATGTCAAAGTAAGTACATATGTAAAACACAGTACATGTGACAGTTGACATATATAAATAACTGTGCATAAGAGCCAGTGAATGTGTGAGTGGCTGTATGGGTCATTGTGTACTTGTATCAGGCATTGTAAAAGAGAGTAAATATGTGTTAGTATATGTTTGAATAAGTAAGGTGTGTATAACTGTATAGTTGAGGAAATGGAGGTGTGATTGATTCTTTGCATGACTGACTAAGTTTCTGAGTAACTCCATGGATGAGTGACAGTCTGTGAGTGTCTGTTTACACTGAGTGTATCTAAGGTTATATTAGAGTCTGAAGAGGTTCATCGTATTATCACATGAATGATGTCATCAGTGATGTGATCAATAATGTCAAATGAGATGTCATCAGTGATGTCATCAGTGATGTCATTTGAGATGTCATCAGTGATGTCATTTGAGATGTCATCAGTGATGTCATTTGAGATGTCATCAGTGATGTCATCAGTGATGTCATTTGAGATGTCATCAGTGATGTCATCAGTGATGTCACTGACCATGTCATGAATGATGTAATATGTGACATGATCAGCAGTGGATTGCGGGTGCGCGATATATAGTTAGTACAACTAACTATATATGGAATTTCAATGGTTTTGTGTGAGTAAAAAAAGGTTTTTTAAATGCTAATTCCTAACTATATATGGTCTATAACCTATGGTTTTTTCAGTGAATTTTCAAGGTTTTGTAAATGCTAATTCCTAACTATATATGGTCTATAACCTACGTTTTTTTCAGTGAATATATATATATATATATATATATATATATATATATATATATATATATATCAAATCTTTAATTTTCTGAACTTTAAACTTTTAAGCCACACCTTTTGCCATAGTTGAAGAAACAATCTTAAAGCATGTCTTGTTAGAAAACAACTTGCACTAGTGAGTTGGCATAGGCCATAAACCATGGCATCATGATATACTGCAAATTACTTAATCTACTATATAAAGTAAGAGCATTTGCCTTTTTGTTGACAGTCTTTCCTTCTTTCCCATTTTCAATGTTTCCAATTTTGTAACTCTAATGCAAATAAACTGTCTGTAACTCCTTTGCCACAAATAAGACAAAACAGACAGACACCAGCAACTTTGGCATGCAGAAAACTTCTCTTCTTTCATCCTTATATTTTAATGCTCAAAGTATTACTACAGAAGATATTGTATGGTTAAAAGTGTCTTTTTACTTAACAATGACAGCGGAAAGGGAATCCTTAGCATTAGCCAGACCATTATACTGGAAATTTGTTATGGTTAAAACAGTCTCTGGGGTGGAGACATATCTTCTATTTGAAATGCGTAGGAGAGGTTTGTTCCATCAGTTGCTCTATCCAGAGGAAATTTGGTATAAGTACTCAAATCCACCCATATGTATCTGTGATCTT
Source organism: Lissotriton helveticus (assembly GCF_964261635.1). Classification (NCBI taxonomy): domain Eukaryota; kingdom Metazoa; phylum Chordata; class Amphibia; order Caudata; family Salamandridae; genus Lissotriton; species Lissotriton helveticus. Next base: position 1,700,387,240 of record NC_136061.1, on the reverse strand, counting down.
CTCTGTAAATGCAATACTTTGCACATTGTATTGATATGTCTCTTTTATAACTCTCTTTGGCACACGTTTTTAAAACACCTATTTTTATGAAGCTAGGCCTGCACTTTTATATTTGCAACTTTAAGCATCTCATGAAATTTGTTTCAAAATGTCAATGTTATTTATGGGGGTTTACAGAGCAGCACAATAGGGGAAATTATTAGAGAAATGGCTCTTGATGTTTTGTGTAGGCTTATGTTAGTATTCATATTTTTTTTTATTGTGCAATTGTGATGTTGATCATTTTTCTGGAGGGACTTGTATGATTTTCTTTTTTTAACTTTATTAAAGTATCAACTACTATTTTAAACTATATTTCTATTACCCGAATTTAGCTAGTAATATTTTTAAAATCCTATTAAGCTAATTCTGTTTTTATTCCTCTTTCTTTTATATTGCGGACTTCAAACTGCATTTTTTTGCACAATTTATGAGTGCCTGGATTTTTTAATATTTACCTATAAGCGTGCAATAAATATTCCATTTTTGTTGTTGTATGTCTCAGGCTGCCTCTGTGTACGAGGTCTTAAAATATACAGCTTTTTATTGGCCATAAACTTTTTTTGCTATCCCGTCTTTGTTCATCATTTCCTATCTCTCCCCCTCTTCTTCTCCATATGGTCTTCTTCTCATTGATTGTATTTATTTACATTTCTCTCTTTGTCTCTCTCTCTCACACACACATATATCTACCTATCTATTTTTTCACTCTCTCACAATTCTACATCCATACTTATTGTTGCTCTTTTTTTAGACTCCTCTCATATATAAAAGTGAATCTATGTGCATTTCTATGAGTTGCTGTTGAACATTTCTTTAAGTTTTTACTTTTCCCCCATCTTTTTGTCAGGAGTATCTCCCTGCTTGAATGTGTCCTGGATTCAAAATCATTTGTATTGCTATTTAAATATATATCAATCAAAAAAGACATTAAAAAAATTTTTTTTGGGTGTGTTAAATATATGTTGATCTTTATACTTTATAAATGACTACATTCAAGTTAAAGTATAGAACAATGAGGCTACTACATTAAAACACAATGAAAAGTGTCATAAATGACATTATTTTTACAGACTTTGAATGCTCCAAATATACAATCTGAACAAATGAAAAGGAAGTTTTGGGGACACATTTATTAAGTGTTGCTTCTTCTACAGTACAATCATTTCACAATGCACAAGCTGAACGAAAAAGTTGATTTTCTTGAACTGTATTTAATAACAATAATGTGCTGCTACATAGCAATTAATGCAATATTTCTATTACTCAGTTTTATGGCAGCACTGATATTCTGAGTCTTGACAGGTCACAAACAGATGTAATTAGCACTGTGCCATCTTGTAAGATAGACACTTTTGGAAGTTGTTACCTTCAGTACCACAAATCAGTAGCACATTCTTTATTGCCCAATGTTAGTCCTGTCAGATTTAGAGTGGTCGTCCCCCAAACATGTTGCCTTCCTTCGCATATTTTTGCTGACCTGAGGACCCTGCAAACTTCACCACTCCTAACCAGCGCTAATGTGCATGTGCTCACTCCTTAAAAGACAGTAACATTTGGGCACATGCATCAACGTTTTTTTGCGATTCTTTATTTGCGAGAAATAGGGAATCGCAAATAAAGAATCGCAAAAATCAATTCATCATTTTTTTCGCATATTTTTTGCGATTCGGTAAAAATCGCATTTTTTACCCAATCGCAATAAATAGCCGATTTCTTATTTGCGAATTTGCAGTTTGCGAATTCGCAAATTGCGAAATAGCACACATGATGAATATTATCAAGTTAGCAGCCAGGAAGCCAGTACAGCAATCAGTTGCAGCTGTTTCCTTGTTTGCTGTGGAGGACTGGCAGTTGGCTTTTGGAGTCTGTCCTGAAGGTACTGCTGCTGTTTGAGAGTGAGAAATCTTTTGGGAAATGGCAAATTCAAATCCTGTGGAAGATGGGCCAGCCAGGAAAATGAAAATTAAATTTTCTGATCAAGAGTTGGAAATCCTAATTGAGGAGGTGACTCAGAGACAGGAACAACTTTTTGGCAGGCTTTCTTTGAAAGTTCCAGAAGCTGTAAAAAGAAATATATGGATTGCTATCCAGGCACAGGTTAATGCAGTTGGAGTAGCACACCGTGACATCAACAATTTACAAAAAAGATGGTATGACCTACGCAGTCGTGGAAAGGAGAAGTTAGCTAATAGGATTAAAGGATCCAAAAAAACAGGAGGAGGCACACCCAGGGATAGACCCAATACCCCCCCTGGAAGACATGGTGGAAGGCACCCTGCTGACTGAGGCTGTAGTTGGAGTGACAGACATTGATACTTCAGAGTTTCCAACCCCTTCAGAAGGTGAGTTTTTAAAATTATTTTAATAATGTTTGTGAATTGAGTAATGGCAGTGCAAGAGGGATGTAAAAGTTGTTTTATATTCTGAAACATGTTTGAGAGTACTGTGTATTTTATTTGATCAATCTCAAACCCAGAATTTTTTTAATTGGTTGTTAGAAAGAAGTGCATCATGGGAGATGTAGTTTTTAAAGGTGCTTGCTATTCATTTACAATGGAAATCTCTGAAATAGTTTTTATGAAATCAGAAAGAAGCAGACAGGCAACATGTTACTGTGCTTCATCTCAACCTTTATTATTCATATTTTATTGTAGTGCTAAGTTAAAAATACCATCATGTTTGCACTTCTTTAATCATAAAAACACTTCAGGAATTGATTGAAAGTGATTTGAGGGATTTCGAAACCCAAGACAGACAAGATTCAGATGATGCAAATACACCAAGCACACCAGCTTCCCTTGCTCTAAAAGGTCAAAGACAGAGAGTGCGTCCACTAATGCAAACTGAATCTGAAGATGAAAATAATGAAACTGTTACTGAGAGACCACCTGAAACTAGTCAAACAGTCAGTAACACAAGGATGAGTAGGCGAAGGAGACTTCAGCATTTTTTTAGACGGCGTGCAAATGTAACAAACAGTGGCAGATTTGAAGAGAGCACCAGGACAGGCAGTGTTGTAGAAGATAAAATCCTCAAGGTGCAGCGCCTGCAAGGAAAAGACATTAGAATTATGAAAGGAAAACTTGGACATATCAGCAAACATATTGGTGGCATGCACAACACTATGAGCAAAATGATAAGTATAATGAAGACAGGCCATGAAAATTCCTCAGAGAAGCTGGACCGCATTGCCACTTGCTTAGAAATCATGTGCACAGTGTGACAAAAACAGCATAAAAAAAGTGAAAAAAGACACCTTCAAATATTGACCTGCAAACAGGTACATAACAGGCAAATGTCTCGCTTTTCAAATTGTGCAGCTCAGCTCTGCAAACAGACTCTTTCTTTGCAGATAGGTATGAAGAAAATGTTCAAAGAAAGTACCAAAGAAATGGGGGTAATGCATGAATCTATGGATACATCACACATAAAGGCATCTTCTGATAACCTACAACAAATTGTTGAAAGTGGGGATGGAAGTACTGTGAGTGACATACTTCAGCCTTGTGTATCTGGCAAACGCCGTAGTAGTAGAAAAAATAGTGATGCAAGCAAAATGCACATGTTGAAGTTAAACACTGCAGGGTAGGCATGAGGTGTGCGTGGCCGTAATAAATGAATTTATGTCTATGAACATTTTTTGGGGAGAGAAAATGATCTGAAATCCATATTGTTTCATTTTTCTAAAACTTAAAAAAATAGTTATTTATTAAAGAAGTTATGTGGAAAAATTTTCAATACATGAAGGTAATGCATTTAATTTTACAAGAAGTTTATAAATAATTTACATTTGATTCCAACATTCTCTGGTGGACTTCTTACCTTTCTTAGAAATAATGTTGGGTTATCTCTGACCTTCTCCTTCTTCCCTCTGCTGCCTCTGGTCCATGTACTCTGGCTTGTGGTTGTGGAGGCTGATTGTCATTTTGGGGTAGAACATCTTCTTCTTCGAATTCTATTCCTCTCTCAGTTGCTAAGTTGTGCAGCATTGCACATGCAGCCACTATTTTGCAACAAATCTCAGGACGATATTGTAATGCACCACCAGTTTTATGAAGTATGCGGAAGCGAGATTTCATGACACCAAAAGTTCTCTCTATAACATTGCGTGTTGTTATATGGGCCTGGTTGTAGTGCTGCTCTTTTCGGGTTGAAGGATTTAGGTACGGTGTTAAAACGTAAGATCTCACTGCATAGGCACTATCACCTTTAAAAAATGATAAAGACAGATAAATTGTATTGAAAATGTATTTTTAAAAATATGACAATTCAGTTAGAAAGTGTAAAACAATATTTACCAAGCAAGTATCCATCTCCAAATTGACCTGCAAGCAGTCGAGCATGGATGGCACTGTGTCTGAAAATGTAGGAGTCATGGGCACTTCCTGGGTAACTTGCAACTAAATCTGTGATAATAGTTTTTGAATTACAACTGACTTGAATATTAAGAGAATGGAAACATTTTCTGTTTCTGAAAATATACTCATTTTCTGAGGGTGGGCAAATGGGAACATGTGTGCCATCTACACAGCCAATGACATGTGGAAAATGAGCCATGTTATAGAAATCTAATTTGGTTTTCACCAAGTCCTGCTGTGAGCTTGGAAATTTAATGTGAAACTTAATTCTTTGCAACATGGCATTAAGAAAGGCATTGAAAAATCTGAAAAGTGAACTCTGGGCGACACCACCAGCAATGGCTACTACACCCTGAAAAGACCCAGAGGCAAGTAGATGCAATGAACACAGTACCTGCACATGGGTTGGTATAGCTTGTGTCCTGCGAGTTTGCCTCTGTAAGATTGGGTCCAGTTCTTGAATTAAATCCAATATTAAATGAGCATTGAGTCTATACCTATCATAGATCTCTGCTTCTGTCTGCCCTAGTATTGTTATGCGCACTCTAAAGATTCTCTCTTGAATCAGCCTTCTCCTCCATCCTGCAGCTACTCTCAACCTCTGCCTGCACGCCAAAAAGAAAAGTGCAGCCATTCTGAAAAGCAATGTAAGGGTCTCTGAGGTCCTTATATGCAGTCTTGCAGATTGGCACCTGTTGCAAATGTATTTGGAAAAATTACCATCAGGTTTGAGTTCTTCTAATTTTAAGAATTGCAATTAGCGATTTCTTAAAAAATCGCTAATTGCGAATTATCATGCATACCACTTTTTTGCTATTTTATGGAATTCGCAACTTTAGCAATTAATTTAAGAAATCGCAAATTCATTTGCGATTCCAAAAATTGCGAAAAAAGACAATAAACATGATGCATCCCAAAGACAAGAATTGCATTCGCAAATGGGCAAATTATGCGATTCGCACTGTTTGCAAATGCAATTCTGTTTGATGCATGTGGGCCATTGTCTTTTCCCCAATTTGTGTATTGAATTTACTTGTACTAAAACTGAAAAAAAAATCTTTATTGCATAATTACTTAAAACCATCTGCAATATTTCTTGCATCAATGAAAACATCATTACAATTCTATCTGAATAACATTATAAAATTCTATAATGTGTTTGTTCATCTCAACCCGAAGTTATATTTTAGCAGCATTAATTGAGAATTAATGTCAGTTCCATGTCTTGAAGTTGTAATGTGAAGAGCTGTAAGGTGATGGCGTCTATGCAAGCCACCATAATGTCTGGGCGCCGTATAGTTAAAGTGACCAGGTGCTGTATACTGTGTAAAATGTTAATGTTAGAACTGCCAGGCGAGTCTCTGTACTGTTTGTTTACTCTTTGCTTATGCAAGCCATTTAGTGTTGTCAGAACCTTCGTTTTCGGAGAGCCGAACACGCAACTTCGCCATATACTTCTGAAATTTGGCCAATTCTGTTGGTACACTGCAAGAAAACAATGCCAATGTTGCTTCTTTGCCTATCCGATCCCCCTTAGATAGACACATCGGTCCCGATTCACAGAAGTAATCTGAGACAACAGTCTAACTTTGCGACTTTCGGTGTTCACAAAGGGCATTTATGAGTAGTAAAGTTAGACTTTTGGTCTAAGTTTAGACCAAAAGTCTAACTTAGACCAAAAGTCTATCTTCAGTACTAGTAAAGTTAGTCTTTTGGTCTAAGTTAGACTTTTGGTCAAAACTTAGACCAAAAGTCTAACTTTAGTAGTAGTAAATGCCCTTTTTGAATATGGAAAGTCGCAAAGTTAAACTTTCGTCTCAGATTACTTCTGTGAATCGGGCCAATTGGTTTTATCAGCTTCTGACATAACTGTTGCAGACCGGGGCAGCAGCACACCAAATGCAGCTGGGACTCATTCCTATACTTGCAGATTCTACAGCTCGTTGTAGAGGTCAGGGATTTCCATCCAGGATTTAGTTCTTTAATCGGTAGAGGCACTAGCCTGGCCCCTTGAATATTTTGGAGCCTTCCTCCCGTATGTTTGTTTCAGGTAGGGCTGTATTTTATGCTTCTTGTATGATGTAACCAGCCCAGGGAGGCCACCCCCAGCTGTATAGTTGCTAAGTCTGCTTCCAGGGACAAGTGCTGAATTTGTTTGTTATATGCATTTTTGATTGCTACGTAGCTTAAGCCTTCTTGACCCCAGTTTTGTTTTGCCAGAGCAAGTGTTTCCACCGCTTTTTGCATATAAATTTTCCATGGGTTGTTTGCCCCTTCATAGATGTACTTCAGCATGTTTTTCCTGCTTCCAGGGGGTGCTTTCAAAACTTGGTAATAGTATTTCGCCTACATTCCCAGGCATTCATAGTTTTGTTACGCCAGACCGAACTCCAAGTGAATCAGGCTGAAGCGGGTGTACCTTGGTAACTTAAATAAGCGCTTATACACCTAACATTGTGATTTCTCTATATGCTATCCATTTTACCTGGGAATGCTGCTGTGCATAACCTGCTATTGACCCTATTTTGCATTGTATGACTGTTCTTATTGGAACTGTCGTTGGACTCTGCAGTTTCTCGTGAAGTTTGCACAAAGCACAAATTATCAAGTGAGTTTTTGAATTCATTTTTAGTAAATGTAAAGTCGCTTTTCCAGAGTCACTAAGCCATGCTCCAAGATAGTTATATGTTTTTATGGTGGAGATTTTCTTGATACCCACTTTCCACTTGAGTAATGCTTTTTTTGCACAACGTCTAAAGATCCTCACTTTAGTCCTATGTGGATTTATGACAAAATCATTGGTCTCATTTTAGATATTAAGAGCGTTTAGTTGTCTTTGTAGGCCAATTTTGGTATGGTCAATCACTATTAGGTCACCTGTATATTGCAATATTTGAGACTTGTTGGGGCCTATTTGGGGAATTGCGAGGTTGGCGTTTTGAAGCATCTTCCCTAAATATGCTGTCTATAAATAAAAGAGAGTCAGGGCAAGAACACTGCCCTGTCTTAGGCTGTGGTCGGTGAAACACTTTTTTGTGATTGTATTGTCTGCTAATTTTACTTTTATCCAGATTTTAATGTATAGGGAGATGATTGTATTCAGGAGGCCTACTGGGATTTTTCAATTTTCTTAGCTTATTCAAAAGCTGGTGTCGATAAATCCCATTGAATGCTGCAGAGTAATCGACAAAGCAAGCAAAGACTGTTGTTTTTATTTTGATGTTTGCTTGCTGGCTCAAGTAAGAAACAGCCACTATGTTGTCAATTGTTGACCATCCTTTGCTGATCCCAGTTTGATATGGGGGAGGATTTCTTTGTCTTCAATCCAACTATTCAGCTCTGCCAATAGGGTGCTAGCATAAGCTTTCCATTTGATGTCCAGAAGTGCAATAAATCTATAGTTTTTTTGGTTCTATGTTGTCTTCTTTCTTAAATATAGGTTGTAAAAGAGAGCAGCGCCATGATTCCTGAACATTCGCTTGCAGTCAACATTCGGTGAATAAGATAGGTAGGACGACTCCCCAATATGCCAGGTCTTCTCTTCTTTATACATTCCTCCCATTGGGACTTGGGGCCTTGTCTTTTCTTATCTCTTTTCTTATCTTCTGAACGACAGGGTCGTCTTTAACATTGCCTCCTGCCACTGTTCTAGGCCCACCCTCACCATTTGTATCCTCGACTGGGCATTCCTCCGTATTCGCCTGCCGGGAGACCATTTCTTCTCTACATAGATTATAGCTACATGACTTAGCCATACTTCAGCGGGGACAGAGTTGTGTCAATACACTTTGCCATTCTCAAACAGAGCAATGTATTGCCAGAACAGCTGATGTTTGTATTTCTTAATAACTCATGGCTCTTAATCCATTCTTCCGCAAGGTTGTTCTGCTTTAAGTTTCATATCATATGCTTCCATCCCATATTGAGTTCTCTACACTTATGCTCAGGGACTTGTGTGCCAGTGTTCTGATGGTTCCTATTTGGCCATTTTAGATTCCAGGTTAGTTCCCATAATATTTTGTTATCTTGCTAAGTTTGCATTGCAAATGGCTTATTTGCTTTGGAGATGTTCCTTGCTCTTCCCAAAAGGGATGTTTTCAAGTCCAAAATCCATGTTCCCCAATTCTCAATGATGTCCTCAATGCTGAAGCAATTATTTTTACATTCCTGTTCTTGTTATCATGATGTTATTATGGCAGCCTTTTGCTCATTCCATCCTATCCTCCTAATTAATTAATACTCCTCAATGCTTCTGGAATGGGCTAGAGTGGTAACTTGTTTTCGTTGTTTGCTATGCATACTTAAATCCACTTGGAGGATTTCATGATCACTTGTTTCATGCATAACCATTGCAAAGCAAGTTATGTTTTGACTAAGATAGTTGCGCAGGAATATGTAATCTATTGGTGTGCAGTTTTTGTATGTAAGCATTTCTGGTAAATTTGAGTATTGGCTTTTAGTTAATGCCATAGCAGACGTGAAGTAATAATTTTGTAGGAAGTTTGTGTGAGCTTGTTAAATGTGCTGTTCGACTTTTCTCTGCACCTAAGTAGTGAAGATTGAAGTTACACATGATCACCTTGGCAAATGATGGATATCTGCATAGAATGTTCTCTATTGTGGTGATCTTGTTGTTTCTTATTTTGCCTGACCCTGGACATTGAGATAGAAGTTTATTATTAGCAGTGAAGATCTTCCTTCCTTGTCCTCTTTTTCTCCCACTGTGAGTGACTGCAACATTTCCAAGTCGATTTTTATTTTTACTGTTGTGAGTTCTTTTGCGTGTTTTATGTAAATCGAGATTCCGACAGATGCTCTGCACTATCGTTGGTGTCTGGTTGCTGGTTTATGAACGCCTGCAAAACCCTCCAAATGCATGGTCTTTTTGCCCAAGTTTCTTATATAATTTCTTGCATATAATATCCCCTTCTTGCAATATCTTCCTTGCCGATTTGTGCTTGAGTGCTCTCTGGATACAGGCAATGTTTGAGGATATAAGTGTAATACCCGCGTGGTTGACTTTGTTGGTTCTTTGGATTCCAATCTCCAAGCCCCTTATTTGCTTGCTGTTGCACAGTTTTGTTGCTGCCTCCCTGGTGTCAGAAAAAAAGATGATACATGAGACTCCTAATAAAAATCTAAGTACACCAAAATGTAACATCTTCATAATGACCTTTTTAAAAATACGACTATTCGGTACCTCATAAAAAACTCACTAAATCATTTTTTTTAATGGAAAACATTCCTCCAATCAGTAAAAATGTAATAAAATCCTAAAACAAATTTTGAAACGAACAGCAAATACTAAGAAACAATATTGTGAAATATATGTTACTTTGAAATACAAGCAATAAAAACAAATAGCTATAGGCTTATTGTACTTCTTTGCCTTATGTTTCATTAATAACGTATCTTGAATAAACTTCCTATACATTTTACTTATAGTGCCCACAGGTATATAACGTTAAAGGCTGTGCAACAAATGCATAAAGTGACAGTGCGTAGTGCAAAAGAACAAGTGTGCAACAATATAAAAAAAAAGTGCTTATCAAATTAATAAACCACACTGCTCCTAAAAATTGGCTTACAGCAAATACTACTTTTAGCGACGTGTCACTTTTTGAAATCCTAACGGCTTCCAGGTGACTACGAGTGGCTATACTATGGCCGATTGGAACTATCCATTTGTGGCGTGTGGAATCATACTCTTTAAAAAAAAAATATGTTAAAGGACCTCAATTGTAAGATTCCATAATGAAACCTTATATACAAATTCCTGGTTGAAGATGGAAATCTACAATCTAAGAATTCTTCAAACATTGGCTATTGCTTACAGGCTAGAAATGCACTAATCGCAGACCCACAGGAGCTGTTCACAACATAACGATTATTAATATAAGCCCAACTGTCTCACGACTTAATCAGTCATGTTGCTCCCTCATTAGAGTTTTCGAAATGTTTTGTGTGTTACTGTTCTGTTTTCAGTCATTCCTTCCTGGGGTCTTACCGATATACAGTTGTTGTAGTTCTGAAATGATTGTGTCATTGTTGTTCCTCTCAATAAACTGTGCAAATTGTCTTTGCAATTCTCTGAACTTTTAATAGTGTTTGTTGGTTAACGCCTTAACCGCGGCGGCAATTCTGCCGTGGTGCGGGCGTTCTAATGGGTGGGTGGGGCTGCGTCGGCCATCGGTTGTTCGCAGCACCAGGGAGGGAGTGCTCCCATCGGCCGTTGGCTGACCGGAGCACAGAAAGGGTTAAAATAGCATGTGAGGATATTTTTCTTGCTTTAGCTCATCTATATCTATGCCCAATTTTCAAAGCTTTCTTTTTCCTGGAGGACTGCTTCTTTTTAAAAAAAATATTTTTATTCAGACCCCCCCCCTTTTTGTTGTACACGGCACAAAAAAATTCATTGTAATTTAACATGCAGGGTTATAGCAAAACATACCATACTCAACTACAAAATATGCAAATGAAATGACAATGCAAGGAAAAGCAAAACAAGAAAATATATTAAATCCTAGACACATTCATTTTCAGTACATCCTACCCCGGATCTCTCTCCTTCCACCTTTGTATAGATTCCCATATTTCCTTTCCTATTTTTTTGCCTTTTCTACCCCTCCTTGCATAGATTGCTTTCTCAAGGTTGTAAGCAGCTAGCAATTTCATTAGCCATTGGTGAAATGTGGGTGGTAGACGATCCAGCCAGACCGTGGCAATGCACAGCCTTAAAACAGCCATAGCAACAAAGATAAAGTATTCATGCTGGGTCTGACTAGCATTATCCTCTATTCCGAGGAGTACCACTGCTGGGGTTAGGGTGATCTCTATCCTTAATGATCTCTTAAGAAATACTTCAATTTCATCCCGGGTAGTTTTTAAATGAGTACAGGTAGCAAACGTATGGACTAAATCAGCCTCAGAACTATCACATCTTGGGCACTTGATACCATCTACCCCTCCCCATTGTGCTATCCTGGAGGGGGTATGATACAGAAAGTATAATGTCCTATAATGTTGTGCCTGAAGTGGTGCTGAACATAAAAGTTTCTGTCCTAATTCCAATGACCCACGAAAAGGTTCCTTCTCTACACCCAACTTCTGCATCCATTTTTCTTCATACTTTTCCAAATCATCTGCTTGATGCTTATTAATTCAGAATACAATCTTTTAATTGTACAGTCTGTACCATCCTGTATAATATCCAAGATAGAATTCATCCAGAATCCCGCCGGCCCTCCAGTTTTTGTCAACAAAAAACTCCTAATTTGTAAAAACTTTAAAAAGTGGGTTGAATCTAGTCCATATTTAGCCTGTAAACTGTTAAACTGCATTAACCCCTGTGATCCAAACATATCACCCATGTTGCTGATCCCATGGTTTCCCCATTCAGAATAAGCAGCACCTGAAAATATATCACCAGGGAGGTTGGGATTACTACTCAGTCTAGTGTAAGCATTGAATCTACCTAGGCCAAATTTTTTCACAAAAGAAGTCCAGATCTTGTGGGCGGCGTTTAACCGTTTTAAATTTAGTCCTTTTAACATAACTGTACTCAGTAAACTTCAAGAGGTTCTCAGCATGATCTCCTAGCACTAATGCATAATTTGCTGAAGTTCCTAACTCATCTTGCCCTTCCCTTTCTGCCCCTCCAAATAAACCTGCCATATATTGAAGAGACGCTGCCCAGTAGTACAATTTTAAATCAGGTAGGGCCCACCCACATCGCTCCCTCGGGAGTGCCATGAATCTCAGCGCCCTTCGAGACTTTCCGTGTGCCCACACACATCGATTTATCATATGCTCAAGTGCCTTAAACCACTTTGTTTCAAACAGTAAAGGTATGGCCCTAAATAGATACAAAAATTTCGGGAGAAAGATACTTTTAACTATATTAGTTCGGCCTACTATTGAGAAGTGTATGTTGTGTAGCCTGTGTAGATCCTTCTTATCTTTATTCATTACCGGTGTTATGTTTGCCTCCACAAGTTTATCTAGATCTGACATTATTGTTACCCCTAAGTATACTCCACTTTGCACCACCCGATGATCTGAGCAGACCACCTTGCTATTTTTAATAATCTGTGTTTTTGCAGTGTTCAAAGCATAACCAGACACCTCTTGCCCTTCCCTTTCTGACCCTCCAAATAAACCTGCCATATATTGAAGGGACGCTGCCCAGTAGTACAATTTTAAATCAGGTAGGGCCCACCCACATCGCTCCCTCAGGAGTGCCATGAATCTCAGCGCCCTTCGAGACTTTCCGTGTGCCCACACACATCAATTTATCATATGCTCAAGGGCCTTAAACCACTTTGTTTCAAACGGTAAAGGTATGGCCCTAAATAGATACAAAAATTTCGGGAGAAAGATCATTTTAACTATATTAGTTCGGCCTACTATTGAGAAGTGTATGTTGTGTAGCCTGTGTAGATCCTTCTTAGCTTTATTCATTACCGGTGTTATATTTGCCTCCACAAGTTTATCTAGATCTGACATTATTGTTACCCCTATTTATACTCCACTTTGCACCACCCGATGATCTGAGCGGACCACCTTGCTATTTTTAATAATCTGGGTTTTTGCAGTGTTCAAAGCATAACCAGATACCTCTCCAAATTGTTTCGCTTCTGCCTCGACCTGACCAATAGCTTCTGTGGGCTTAGGAGTGACAATCGCCACGTCGTCGGCGTAGGCCAAGGTTTTACATTGCCCTCTATGAGTATCTACTGGACAGATATTATCATTTAAATCTATACGCCGTATATATGGGTCCATGTAAAGAGCAAACAAAAGCGGGGAGCAGGGGCACCCCCTGACGTGTACCCCTCTTAATCTGGAATGGTAGTGTGTACCCTGCATTTACTCGTATACGAGCAGATGGAGCTACATATAGTACCTGCAGAGCTTTCACCAGCCCCTCCCCGAACGCCGCCCTCGTCAAAATAAACCACAGAAAGACCCAGGAGACCCGATCGAAAGCTTTTCGGCGTCTAATAACATCACCGCAATCGGGTCTCCTGCAACCTCTGCGGCATCAAAAAGAGTAATGACTTTTCGGGTATGATGTGTGGTACCTCTCCCTGGTATAAACCTGTGCTGATTAATACTCACCAGGCTATTAATTACTTTCGCAATTCTAAGTGCAAGGACCTGGGAATACATTTTTGTATCCGCATTCATTAGGGTTATTGGCCTGTATGATCCTGGAGGACTGCTTCTGAAGTGAAAAGATTCTTCCATGTCACTATGGTGTCGTCTTGGCTGGTATTTCTCTCTTTGGGTACAAATTGTATACTGACCATGTCTTCACTTGTTATTCCTCTCAATTAAGGTATATGTTGGAAGGTTGGAAGAGGCTCAGTAGATTTGCCCGTATCATGCCTACACCTTTGATTTATACAATCGCTGAAATATGATCTTCTGTATGTTGCTTGTATGAGCTGAATTTGATGTAATTTCCCAAGCAGCCTGCCAGTATGTCCTTTTTTTGCAAAACTTCTCATTCAGTGGGTCATGAGGGGAACATTTGGGTTTCTGTTGATATTTGCATTCTCCCTTTGCAAGCTCTTTATGGTGGGTTTGATGTACATGTACATCTCTGTGTCCATCTTCCTGCTCATATGAAGAGCCGTTTTGGTTCCAGAACAGATCAGGCACCGTTGGATTTACCACTGCGGTTGTGGCTGATAAGCATATGGTAATTCCCTTTATGTTCCCTTCTCGAAATGGTTTGCTTTGCTTGAATGTCTTTCTGAAGATTAGATATAACTTCATATTTCCTAACACATCCTGCTTCGTAGTTGGCTTGGTTATTGACTCTGCTCTTTCTAATTTGTGTAATCTTTTGGCAGTTCTGCTGTTTTTTTAATCTTGTTTTCGCACGTCTTGAAAGTTTACTTGCAATAGTTTCCTTGAATGCAGGAACTTAAAATTTCCTGGGTCATAGATAACGCAATAGTTGACAAGTCAGCCTCCTTTGGGGCCTCTGGACTTTTTTTAATGATTTGAATTCTGAGGCAGAGTTTACTGGTTTTTCTTCTTCCCTTCCTCGTTGAACGTTTGGTTGTAATTTGACACCTCCTATTGAATTTGATAACTCACTGATTGACAAGTCTGCCACCTTTAGGGCCCCTGGGATTTTTTTTTTTTGATCTAGTAGTGTCAGATACTATTTTGACAGTGGGTGTGTTTTGGTGACGTTGACTGGAGTTAGAGGGATCTCCAGTCATCTCATTCTGTTCTTTGCCCACCGGCTTTTTGAGTGTTATACTTGGCCTACTAATGAGACTAGACCTTTGGTGATCGATCTTGTAGTCTCGTTTCGCTGACCCGGAGAGTTAAGGTTCCTTTATCAGTGATAACAGGATTTCAGGTAGTGTTGTTAGTTTGTCTACAGTATACAAGCAGTGGCACTCCCAGACTTTAAGCCCTCTTTCTATGCTGTAGAGTTTGGCTGTGGTTTTTACAATCGCTAAGGCTATTGCTTGGATTGTGTCTATTTGGATTTCCAGTTTATGCGATTGCCAGGTGAGGGCATTGATTGCTGCTGTAAGAGTAATTGTTTGGAGGAAAGCAATTTGTCTTGGTCTTTGGTGGGCTCCAAACTGAGAATTGAACTGTCTTGTAGGGGATTGCCATATGTTTTGTCGGGCATGAGGATCAAGGAACTTGGACTTGAGCTGAAGTCTTGCTGGTGTTTCCTTGTTTCCTGTCCTTGTTGTAACAGGTGTGAGTCTTCAATATCGCCTGCAAAAGACACAATTGATGGACGGAATGTAGAACAAATCACAACATTCACCCCCAGTCAAGAGATCCGGGTTAAATCCATCATTCTTTTGCTCACCATGCCACCCCAGTTTAGACCTTGCCATATCCAAATCAGTCTTCACCCTGTGCCTCATGGGAACAGTCCAGCCCGAACTGCCATGCCAGGTCCTCCCTGGACAGTAATCTAACATCCTAGGACTGGTTTCGGGATTTCACCACTCATCAGCCAGGATAGCTTGAATCCAGTGGCATAGTGAGCACGGGCATTTTGTCCATCAATTGTTCTTTTTGCATTTGTCATCCCGAGTGGGACGGGTATGCCCAGACATGGGTCCTGAGCCCTACATGCCACTAGAGTCAAGCTATTCTGGCTGATGCGGGGTGAAACCCCCAAACCGGTCCTAGGATGCTTGTTTAAAGTCCAGGGAGGGCCTGGCCTGGCAGTTCCGTCTGGATTGTTCCCATTGGGTGCAGGGTCAAGACGAATTTGCGTATGGCTGGGTTCAAACTGGAATGTCATGTGGAGCAAAAAAACGATGGATTTAGGCCCAGATCTCTGTACTGGGCTGAATGTATGGCATAGTTCTGCATTCTGTCCATCAATTGTTCATTTTGCATTTGTCACTCCGAGTGGGACGGGTATGCCCAGATGTCGGTCCCGTGGCCTCCATGCCACCGGAGTGAAGCTATCATGGCTTATGAGGGGAGAAACTCTCATAACGGTCCTACAATGCTTGTTTCCAGTCCAGGAAGGACCTGGCCTGGCAGTTTGGGCTGGACTGTTCACATTGGGCACTGGGTCAGGACTGATTTGCATTTGAATGTATGACATTGTTCTGCATTCTGTCCATCAATTGTTCTTTTTTCAATATGGCCTTGGCTCAAGGGTGTAGAGTTAGCAGTGCCCAGCTGACAATCGTTGATGTCATGTGTTTGTACTTCCGCCTAAACCATTATTGACTTTTTTACTTCTTGCTGTTGTTTTTTTTTTTTTTGGGGGGGCTTTGAGGACTTGCTCCTGCTGGACACTGCTACTCCCACTCCTGGGCAGAGTAACTTCACTGGAAATTTGACTAGGGATTGTTGGCTTGAAGGGGTTGTAATTGTTTGAGAGATTGCGGTCTTCTGGCTTCCTATTTAGTTCTTTTATATTGCCACATTTGTAAGTTGAATCTCGTTTGTTTCCTTTGTACCCGTGTCCTCTTTGGGTGTTGTCTCTTGTGAGCCTAGGGGGGAACCACTTGTCTTAGAGATGATTGTCCCCTTGGCTACAGTTGGAAAGTATTCAGTGAGTGTCTTGTGTCTTATGTCTCTGCCCCTGCCTGTTTCTTTTTTCCTGTGGACTCATTGTTTGCCTTTATTGTGTTTATAATTGTTGTAGGAGTCGCTGCCTCTATGTTATCCTTTGGTGGTGGTGATTCCCTATCACTTGAGTGGCTTGAAATAACCCCGTCCAGAGGCTTTTGCACAGTTAGCATTCTCGTGTTTCCAATGGTCAGTGCACATGGACATTCACATTCACTGTTTGTTCATTCAGAGATCTTTGCTGATTTGCAGTCTATTGAAAGGTCGATGACAAGACCATCTTCTTGGGTTGTGGGCGTGCTTGTTTGAGCTCTACTCTGTGGCATCTGCTTGATCCGCTTTCTGCCTTTTACCATTGCTCTTCTTTGTGAAAAGATTTTATGGGCTATCTTCTAACCTTCTGCAAATGCTTGCTTTTTCCTAGGAATAGTTTTTACCCTATTGCTTTTGAGATCCAGAGGGCGCTCCTGGGTGTTCCTTGCACTGGCTCCAACTCATGGGCCAATGTCAGAACTCCCTGTTTTACTCATATATGTGCATTGGCCACAATTAAGATGGCAGTGGAGTAGAATTCACAGTACACAATACAGTGCATAAGGCAAGAGGGGCACTGTGAGAAGAGTCAACAAGCTGCCCCTGGCACCTAACTAGGCCACCTCCACAGGCCCCTCAAGGCAAACTCTATGCAGCAGCTGGCTACAGGCTCCTGCGACTGCTACAAACTAAAACCTTGTCAGTCTTTTCTGGGTTGCCAAGGCTCCTTTTAATTTTTTTTATTGTTCACTCCTCCCTGGGTATAGGATATGACGTATGGAGTATGGTGTTTTTTTGGGACTTGCGATTGATGGTTGTCCCCAGTTATCCCTGCTAAGCTTGTATGCATGCCACATCTTTTGCAGACCTTCCCTCAACCTCCACATTCCCAAGTTGTTCCAGCCCCCACTGGAGCCAACCTGGATCAGTGTCAATATCAGCACCAATGTGACTTGACAATTGACTGGCTCATTGAGGATGGAGTTGTGGAGGGACATGGGAGCCGAGGGCCAGCGCTGGAGCTGGCACTGGAGCAGGAGCGGTATGAAGGCGAGTCAAAGATAAGCAAGGGTGGGGGGCCAAAATGTTGTAAAGACATTGATGCCAATGCCCTTAGTCACCCGAGTCTGCCCGAGTCCCTGCCCATGTCTAGGAGTGAGTCTGACAGCAGTGGCGTTGATGTTGGCCCTGTTAATGTTCTCTGCTCCACTCGACTAGCTGTTCCTGTTTGCTGGCCACTGCAGCTGCCGCTCTAGCATGAGTCCATCACATTGTGCTTCTGGAAACTCCCTGAGTACAGTACACAGACTTCCAACAGTCAGTCAGTCAGTCAATCACTTTTATTCGATTTTAAAAAAATCATAAAAAGACACAGGATACATTTCAGAATTACACATACAGAAAATTAAATGATCACTAGAAGAATATTTACATAATATATATACGTAATAGTTCATCGATCATAACATCAAGGTAATGTAAAGTGGCATGTGCGTAAACAATTTATATATACAATCAAAAAGATTAAAAAATACATTTAAAAACATTTGAGACATCAATATATCTATATTCATATAGAGGTTACATTTAAGAAATTTCGTTTATAATCAATCCATTATTGCTTTTACTGCGCTTCTTATTAATGCGTACTCCTGCTGCTAAAAAATTTGCAACATGGAAAGTGACATGTGCATTGTGCAAAAGTTGCAGGAATAGAAGTGCAGGCCTCACTTGTGAAAAACGGGCCTCTCTAAGGATGGGGACAAGATATTTCCTCCTGATTTTATCATAATGTTCACAGAACATGATAAAATGTAAAGTGTCCTGTGGTGAAAAATTGTCACAATCACAAGGTTTGTTGTTATCAGGGGTATCCCATCTATAGTATGTGCCCAATAAAAAGTGAATTAAATTCAAACGAAATCTAATTAAAAGAAAGCGGTGGAATGAGTTATTTACAAATACCAGGTAAGGTTCTGGGCCTGGAACAGTTTTGAGTGTAAAATTCCTTCTCACTGTAATTTTCTTAAGTTCAATTTCCTCTCGCTCTGTGATAAAAAGGTTAATCAGTGATTCCTTGATTATTTTTACATCCTCCTTCCTTATGCTCTCTGGGGAATTAAAAAGGTCGATGCGTCCCACCTGTGCTAACATGTTTTTCACATACAACATCCATGGGATCTTAAGTACTCCATCCATATTTAAACAATCTTCTAGAATTTTGTGATTTAGAGTAATCTTTTCATTTAGCCAGGTTTTTAACCAAAAAATAACAGGGGCAGATTTTATGACGTCAGAGACGTACCCAACCCCCAGTTCTGAGTGAATAGTGAAAGTGGGGGTGGACTGGGGAACAGAAAGTAATGATCTTAAAAACCTGTTCTCTGCCCTTTGAATAAGGACGGGCTCTATGTATCCCCAGATTGAGGCCCCGTAGTTGGCGATTGCGATGCTCTTAGCATTATATACTTTGAGAATTGCGCTCGTCGGTCTTGAACCCAGTTTTCTAGCAAAATTCAGGATGGCTCCTGCCGATCTACTCAGAGCGTTGGATTTGGCCTTATACTGGGGACACCACGTGCCTTTGTCGTCAAATAGGACGCCCAAGTAGGTGGGTTATGGGTTTCCTTCTTTTCCCTTTGTGACCCATGATCATAACGTGGGATTTTTGTGTGTTTACTTTTAGGTCTAAAGAGGTCATAAAATCCCCAAAAGAGGCCAAAAGTTTATTCAGGGCGACGCCAGTTCTTGCCAGGAGAACCGCATCGTCCGCGTACAGGAGGACCGGAATATTAGTCTCTCCTGCACGCGGGACGTCGGTGCCCAGGGCGTTAAGTACCAGGTCCAAGGTGTTTATGGACAAAGTGAAGAGGAGAGGGGCAAGGATACATCCTTGCCTCACTCCTCTCTCGGAGCTGAAGGATTTGGTGCATCTAGCGTCCCTGGTTACTCTAACTGAGGCCTCCAGCCCCTGATGTAGGTCAGCCAGAAACCCAACTAAAGATTTTTCAATACCTATGTCCAAGAGGACCCCCCATAGCCTTGACCTGTTAACCAGGTCAAAGGCTGAGGAGAGATCCATGAAAGCCATGTATAAGGCTCCTTTTTTAACTAGGGTGTAGTTAGTAGTTATCAGGTATACGTTTAAACACTGATCCAATGTGCTTCTTTTAGCCCTAAAGCCATATTGAGCGTTTGAAAGAATTCCCCTGCCCTCCAACCATGATGTTAATCTCCCCAAAATGACTCTGCCCAGGATTTTAACAGCAGAGTCAATTAGGGAGATAGGTCTGTAACAGGCAGGGTCACTCTTGAGGCCTTTTTTAAAAATGGGTATGATGACGGATGTAGCCCAAGACTGTGGGATCACACCTGTTCTAGCAGCATTAAACACATTTTTCAAGTTCTTTGACCAAAATGTGGGTGCTGCTTTGTACAAATCAGCCGGGACCCCATCAGGTCCCGGGGCCTTATTTATGGATGACTTATTTATTGCGTCTTCTATCTCATCTGTTAGAAAGGCTTCAATTGGGTCAGTGTTAAGATGGTCAAACCTATCCTGTAGTTGACTAGATGCGGTATGTTTATAGATGTTACCAAAGTGGGATAACCACAGGTCATCGGGAATGACACACTCTACCGAATGGCTATCTCCTTCCGAGAAGTAAGAGTGATTAATAACTTCCCAGAATTTGGAACTATCCCGGAGGACCTCTGGAGATTGAAGGTCCAACCAGGCCTGCTCTTTAATGTCCTTCTTCCTTTTCCAAATGGCCTGTTTGTACTCCTTCCTTAATTGGATTACTTTGGCTTTGTTTCTTGGTGACTCTTTTAGGGCATTTAACAAATCAGAGTGAGCCCTTGAACAGTTAGAGTCAAACCATCGTCTAGCAATCGGTCTCCCCCTTTTTGCTTTAAGGGTTACGTCCTTATTGATTTGTTGGCATAGTCTATTAAAAGCCTGTACGATAGTACTATTAGTCGAAAGGGGGTCTAAGCAAATACCGACTTCCTTTTCTGCTTTAATTAAAACTTCCTGCAAGAAAGTAGTTGGTGTTATATTAGACCATTTCAGCCTTCTCCCTTTATCTATGGATGTTAAATTTGTCACAGATTGTATACCTCATTCATTAGGGTCTTTAAAATCAATGAATCCAACTTGTAACACCTCTAATGCCACAGGGTTGTGGTCGCTAAAAATAGAGTCCACGACTCTGTAGCTTAGAATATAATTCAAAATAAAGGATGAAATGAAGATAAAATCTATGATTGTACCTGTGTCTTTCCCTTTGTATGTTGGTGGTCTCGATTCATATAAATTGTGAGTGGCCAAGAAATTTTCCAAGCCCTCCCCTGCTTTTGTATGTTCAAAGTGTACTGAGAGTGCATTGGGTGGGCCATCCTCATCATTGACCTTACAATTCATACTACAGGGGTGAATATTAAAATCTCCTGACAATATAATCTCGTAACCATGATTACTTAATTTGTAATTTTCTAAGAATTCATCAAGTAGCATCAGAACTTGGCCAAAATGTTGTAAAGACATTGATGCCAATGCCCTTAGTCACCCGAGTCTGCCCGAGTCCCTGCCCATGTCTAGGAGTGAGTCTGACAGCAGTGGCGTTGATGTTGGCCCTGTTAATGTTCTCTGCTCCACTCGACTAGCTGTTCCTGTTTGCTGGCCACTGCCGCTGCCGCTCTAGCATGAGTCCATCACATTGTGCTTCTGGAAACTCCCTGAGTACAGTACACAGACTTCCAACAAGAACTCAGGTCAGGTTGTAGCTTTCCCTAGTGCTGTGGATGCAGTAGAATTTACTTGTAAGGCTCTAGCAAAGTAGAACTATATGCACACAGGGCCTGTAAATTAAATGCTACTAGAGGGCCTCAAACAACGAATGTGCCACCCACTTAAGTAGTCCTTTAAACATGTCTCAGACCTGACATTGCAGCCTTTGTTTGCAGTGTTAAACTGCTATTTCAACCTGGCAAAATACACCTTTTTGTCATGCCCAAACTTTCCTTTATAATGCATGGAAGTCACCCCTAGGGTTGACCCTGGACAGCCCAGAGGGCAGGGTGCTGTGTATTTAAAAACATGGACATGTACTTTCAAGTATTACATGTCCTGGTAGTGAAAAAGTCTTAAAGTTGTTTTTCATTCCTGCAAGCCCTCCCCACTCCCATAAGCTAATATTGGAGATACCTTATTACATTTAATAAGTGATAATGTCCACATTGGAGCAGGTAATCAGTTCATGTTTGGTGTCTTTGGAACTGTAATGAAAAGTCCTCTCTTATGGTGAAGTCGGATTTTAACTTACAATTTTGAAAAGGCCTCGTTTAGAAAACTGGTAAAGGTGCCTTCAAGGGAATTTATTTGAATCACTTATGCACAAAATGTTACCTATTCAAATGAATGCTTATATTCTGAGTAAACAGTTTTTTGATATCATCACGATTCCATATGTAGAATTAGTACTGATATCATAGCTACAATAACAGCATAAAAATTCAAGAGGAACATCAATTTCATCGGGTGGAAATGATCACTGAAAATGATAGCGTCCAATCTATGTATTTAAAAAATTGTTATTCAATGTAGTCGTTTGTTTGGCATACTAGAAAAACCTTGTAGTGTTTGCTCAACATAAAAAAAAACGTTATTCTTATGGACAAAACACACTAAACATAATTATTCAAAACAAACTATTTTGGCTATATATTGTAGTCCTAGTATTCATCCCTCTAATTATACATTCATATTAGCAAAAACACATGAACAAATTTTGTCGATGTTTTAAAATCAAAAGAATTCTTACAGAGGCAGCTATCGTGCCACAATTTAGATATTAAGAAAAGTGATATGTGACGGAAGGACCCATAACCGAGGCTGCCCCTGAAGTTGAGTACATCGATTATTTGAATAGATGCAGAACCATGAATTATATTTAGCTTGCAAACTGAGGTAATAAATACCTGTATCAGTGAAGAGCCACAGCGGTAAATTTTCAATTTCGGTAGCAACGATGATCGAAAAGCCGAGCGCATCCACTCTGTGAGATAGAGGACTGGGTTATAGACACAGATATGGACAGTCGAGATTGAAATAGGACAATACAACAAATATAAATGTCATGAAGGGTTTACGCATATGCATACCTAGAGAACTGGGCCAACAGAGTAAGTAGTTTTATGGGTTTCAACCGCGTGATGGAAGGGAGCAATTATGAATCTGCAAAATAAGTAATATCATATTAGCTCCCACTTTTAGCATTAGGTAATTACAAATAGTGTATATCTTTACAATATTAGGTTTACCTAAGAGTCCAATGCTGATGTGTCTTGGCCGAAAATACTACACTGCGTTGTTGGTGTGGACGGCCGAAAAGGAGTCTAAAGAAATCAAATACAATATGTAAACCACCAATCCGTGTGGAAACATATAGGAAATTGGTGCCGACAAATCGCGTTATTTACCTCAATTTAAGACTGTCGTAGAGGATCACGTGGGCCTCCAGAGTAGTTAATCTAGTTTTGGAATAAAAAGATAGCGATATAAAAAGAGCTATCTACAAAGGTGCCAAATATGTGATTTAGAGTATAAAGCTCAAGGCTTACCGTTGAATTATCTCTGGGGTCGGCTACAGAAATCCAAATCGTATCCTGGAGGCAGAAGCAGCCATGTTTGTTTGAACGGTATTTAAAGCCCCGTTAGGAAATCAAAACGTACTACATATTTGGGCGCCATTTTGAAAAAGGTTTAGAAAATGTTACATTTGTGACCCAGATAGTTAATCGTGGGGGTACGCATGCGAGAAGCAGCGTTTGTCAAGGTTTGTAACTATGGTAAAATGCCAAAGAATTGATGGTAATAACCTAAATTGCATGTTCGGAATCGTTTCGTAGCCGCCATGTTACAGTGGCGAACAAAAAATGTGCATGAGATTCAAAGAGGAGTGTCACAACATAGAATGTAGAAAAAATAACCTTAAGGACTATAAACAAAGTCAATGATTAATTTGATACCATCATACACCAGAGCTAACCAATATGAGATACATGAAAATAGAGGAATATATTCCCTTTAGAGTAAAACATCCACAATATACATATGGGTAATTTTTTCAATAAAAGGAAACTTGAACATCATTACAATTCAGAATCTAGCAAGCTAATGGAATAGACATACAATCAAATTATATATACAATTATCATTAGTTTATAGTCATGATATTTGTAAGTCTCACCCTACTGACTATGTACATAAGGTATCAAGGGAAGATATATACTTGGCAGGGTGCTACATTGTGAGATCATATGGTAAGATTAAGGTAGGCATGCTAATGCATGCCATTCAGTTGCCCAGTTTAATCCTCGTTTGACAGTATCAGTTAGACAGATAAGTTTACCCTCTCTCATTGAGAGAACCCTGTCAATGTTGTTCTGTCTTTTATTGGGTCTAATGACCTCCAACACCCACCATAGCATATCTGTTTCCTTATGACCAAGTTGCAGGTAATGCTCAACCAGAGGTGCATTGTCTTTCTTGCACCTGATCCACGACTGATGTTGCAGGATCCGTTTTTTGATGGGCTGAATGGTTTTTCCTAGATAGTGTAGCAAGCAGGGGCATTGAATGCAGTAAACCACATTTGTGGTATTGCAGTTGGAAATAGTTTTTGCTGTAAAGTTCACATCATTAATTTTGCAGGTTTTTACAGTTTTCCTGGTAGCACATGCAGCACAGTTATTGCATTTATGGTGACCCACTAATGGAGTTATTTGCCTCATGTTATCAATAGTGTTTACTGGTGTGATATCTTCGTAGGCATGTATCAACCTGTCCTGTAGATTAGTGCCTCTTTTAAATGAGAATAGAGGTTTCTGTTGGAATTCAGGAATAGATTGGAGTAAATTCCATTGTTTACAGATAATCCTCTTGATTGCATTGAAGTGTGTGCCAAATGTTGACACGCAGACGATGTTTGATTTTACTTGTCGTTCATTGACAGTTAAGAGTGCCTCTCAATCATTATACCAGGCCCTTTTCATCAATTTTTTTAGTAATCTGGAAGGGTAACCAGGTGCTTGTAGTTTCTCCTTAAGTTTTTTTGCCTCACAGAAATAGTCATCTTTGTAGGTACAATTGCTTCGAAGCCGAAGAAATTGCCCAAATGGTAATCCATCTTTTAATGCCTGTGGGTGATGACTTGTATAGCGCAAGAGTGTATTCCTAGCTGTTTTCTTTGTAAACAGAGTGGTATATAGCTGATGGTTGGTGTCTATTTTAATAGTAATGTCAGGAAATGGCATCTCGCTGGTGTTATGTTCAATAGTGAATTGTAAATTGGTGTTTCTAGAGTTTAACCATTGGTGGAACTCATTCAATTGGTCAATAGTACCATGCCATGCCATAAAAACGTCATCTATATAACGCAGCCACTTACGGATGTTCACAGAAAAGGGGTTGGAGGTATGCCAAATATGCTCATCCTCAAAGCATGCGACACAGATGTTCGCAATATCTGGGGCAAAAATTGCACCCATGGCTACTCCTTTCTGCTGTTGAAAAAAGGAGTTTTCAAAAAGAAAAAAGTTTTCACATAGAGGTATTCTGACACATTCCAAAATGAATGAATTGGGATCTGTATGAGGTCTTGTTCTTGACTCCAAGAGGTTGCTTAGTACATCGAGGACCTCTGTCTGAGGAATGTTAGTATACAAGCTCTCTATATCCAGAGACGAGTATATCAGTAGAAGATTCAAAGTGAAATTTCTCAATTTCATTAATAACTGCCATTGTGTCCCTAATGTATGTAGTTCTTTCGACGGCAAAGGGTCTGATAAAATGATCGGAGTACTGGGCAAGGGGCTTCAAGATTGAGTTACAGCCCGAAATGATAGGGCGACCAGGTGGATTATCCAAGTTTTTATGCACCTTAGGGAGAATATATATCACAGGAACTGTGGGTGTTTTATTTAATAAAAAGGATGCCTCTTTGTCGTTTAACCAGCCTCCTTCTAGGCCTACCTTACTTAAGGCTGTAATTTCTGCAGTGAGTCTTTTTGTAGGGTTACATGTCAGCTTTTTATAATGAGTGGGAACAGGTAGTTGTCTCATCATTTCTTGATTGTATTGAGACCTTTCCCACAAGAGAATGCCACCTCCTTTATCTGCTGGTTTAAGCAGGGCTTGTGGCAAATTTTTTAAGTTTTGCAAAGCTAGTTGCTGTTCTTTCGGAAGATTGGATTTGTATTTACATGCATGTTTGAAAAGATTTTCAATTTCAATGAGGGTGGCATTCTCAAAAGTGATTACGTCTTTATTGACCATCGTATTGGTGGGATAAAATGTAAATGGATTTCTGAGTCCCGTGTAGCCAGTTTTGGGATCTGAGATATTCTGTGCAAAAAAATTCTTTCGTCGAACTGTGCGAAAGAAGCGATACAGTTCAACTACCGTACGAGTCAGATCTTAACCAATTAGAAAGACTGAAAAAGAAACTGAAAAAGTAACTCGTACGTACTGAATTGCACGCAAAATTTCTGACAGACTGCTTGAATGCTAACATCATTCCAGCAGGTCTACAGATACGCAATATACCAATCATCTTCGTGGATGACGAAGAGTTTAAAATCAGATTTAGTTTCTCTGCAAACAGGTGCTCACGCACCTGGATGGTGTTCAGTATAGAAACAGCACTCCGTCAAATACAAATCCTCACAAAAGAAATTGAATCCCTAGAAAAGAAGATCTCAGGGGATAGTACCATCAGTAACAGTAAGTTACTTCTAGATAAAGTCCAACAAACTGTGAAAGAAGTTGAGGAGTTTAACTCCTAAATCACACATTTGGCACCTTTGTAGATAGCTCTTTTTATATCGCTATCTTTTTATTCCAGAACTAGATTAACTACTCTGGAGGCCCACGTGATCCTCTACGACAGTCTTAAATTGAGGTAAATAACGCGATTTGTCAGCACCAATTTCCTATATGTTTCCACACGGATTGGTGGTTTACATATTGTATTTGATTTCTTTAGACT
Organism: Lissotriton helveticus; assembly: GCF_964261635.1. Taxonomy (NCBI): domain Eukaryota; kingdom Metazoa; phylum Chordata; class Amphibia; order Caudata; family Salamandridae; genus Lissotriton; species Lissotriton helveticus. Next base: position 1,700,360,674 of record NC_136061.1, on the reverse strand, counting down.
CCTTTTCGGCCGTCCACACCAACAAGGCAGTGTACTATTTTCGGCCCATACACATCAGCATTGGACTCTTAGGTAAACCTAACATTGTAAAGATATACATTATTTGTAATTACCTAATGCTAAAAGTGGGAGCTAATATGATATTACTTATTTTGCAGATTCATAATTGCTCCCTTCCATCACGCGGTTGAAACCCATAATACTACTTACTCTGTTGGCCCAGTTCTCTAGGTATGCATATGCGTAAACCCTCCATGACATTTATATTTGTTGTATTGTCCTATTCGAATCTCGGCTGTCCATATCTGTGTCTATAACCCAGTCCTCTATCTCACAGAGTGGATGCGCTCGGCTTTTCGATCATCGTTGCTACCGAAATTGAAAATGTACCGCAGTGGCTCTTCACTGATACAGGGTATTTATTACCTCAGTTTGCAAGCTAAATATAATTCATGGTTCTGCATCTATTCAAATAATCGATGTACTCAACTTCAGGTGCAGCCTCGGTTATGGGTCCTTCCGTCACATATCACTTTTCCTAATATCTAAATTGTGGCACGATAGCTGCCTCTGTAAGAATTCTTTTGATTTTAAAACATCCACAAAATGTGTTCATGTGTTTTTGCTAATATGAATGTATAATTAGAGGGATGAATACTAGGACTACAATATATAGCCAAAATAGTTCGTTTTGAATAATTAATGTTTAATGTGTTTTGTACATAAGAATAAAGGGTTTTTTGTTATGTTGAGCAAACACTACAAGGTTGTTCTAGTATGCCAAACAAACGACTACATTGAATAACAATTTTTAAATACATAGATTGGACGCTATCATTTTCAGTGATCATTTCCACCCGATGAAATTGATGTTCCTTTGAATTTTTATGCTGTCATTGTAGCTATGATATCAGTACTAATTTTACATATGGAATCGTGATGATATCAAAAAACTGTTTACTCAGAATATAAGCAGTCATTTGAATAGGTAACATTTTGTGCATAAATGATGTATCGAAGATTTATCAACATGTTATCTCCTTTTGTAAATAATTGTCTCTTGGTGTAGTTTGTTTTTGTTATGAATGTCTCTTTTTGTGTGATCACTGAGGTGTTATAGATAAAATGCAAAATAGTGGGTATTGATATGTAACTGCCAACATTTCTGTTTCAGATTACATTGGTTATTATACAGTTCCCAATTGACATCAGTCCTGAAGATGGTCTCACAAATGATTCTTTAGCAGACCGAAACGTAGACCTTCGCCTTATCCATATTCTATGATACATACTAGTTTTTTGGATAGGTGTTTTAGGTTCTGTTGAGTCGTTCATTAATATATTGTCCGTGTACCTGCAGACCTAATCAACTTTGAAGCATTTGTATCTGTACATGAAAATAATCATTTTATTATTTGATAAATTCTATTTTCCTATACACCTTTGTGTTTGTGTTTGTCATTTATGTATTCTTTTTTGTTTTTTCATAATTATTAATTGATTTTTTGATGAATTAATTTCTTACAAGGATCATTAAGTTATCCTTCTCAGTCAAATTTGAATTATCAATTGTGATTCAAATACATTTCCTTGAAGGCACCTTTACCCTTCCATATAATTACCCAAGCCCTCAAGGGTATTTTGGGTTGCTCACTGCTCTATATTCTATTTTTTGCGCAGACAACTGTCTGCTGTGAGCCGCTTTAACCAGTGGTTGTTCGCAAGTCCTCCACAATTCAATGTCTGAGGCAGAAACATTGGCTTATTCAGATGAATATATTTTAAAAGTTGCATCTGGCCCTTCCCTTTTAGGGAACAAAGGCCCGGGTACCAACCTTCCGTACGAGTCAGATCTTAACCAATTAGAAAGACTGAAAAATAAACTCGTACATACTGAATTGCACGCAAAATTTCTGACAGACTGCTTGAATGCTAACATCATTCCAGCAGGTCTGCAGATACGCAATATACCAATCATCTTCGTGGATGACGAAGAGTTTAAAATCAGATTTAGTTTCTCTGCAAACAGGTGCTCACGCACCTGGATGGTGTTGAGTAGAGAAACAGCACTCCGTCAAATACAAATCCTCACAAAAGAAATTGAATCACTAGAAAATTAGATCCCAGGGGATAGTACCATCAGTAACAGTAAGTTACTTCTAGATAAAGACCAACAAACTGTGAAAGAATTTGAGGAGTTTAACTCCCACAAAAAAAACGAGAAACTACAGAACGATATTAGGAGATACAACAAAGAGAGAACTTATCCCTATTTAAGAAAAGACTTTTATACATCTCAGGGCTCAAACCAACAGCCTGCTAAACAAACTACCTTCTCTGATACGGGTTCGGAGTCTGGGAGTGACAAATCGTTCAATTCTAACTACCGTCACTACGACCAACAACCTTCTACATCCAACCAGACATTTTTAGCTCAGGACTCACAAGGCTCTAGACCACCAGGGAGACCCCAACAACCGAAGCGAGGATGGTTCCGCAAGCAATACACCCCGGGGTTCCGTCAGACCAGGAACCGATATTACGAATGGTGAATAATGATCTATCCATTCCCATCTTTAATCTCCCAACACATAACTTATCTGAACAAGAAGTGGCAGTTCTTTCTAATGGTCTAAGTTGTGTACCCACATACAAGAATGACCTTTTTCAAACAAAACTTGAACTGTATCGCTTCTTTCGCACAGTTCGACTAATGAATTTTTTTGCACAGAATATCTCAGATCCCAAAACTGGCTACACGGGACTCAGAAATCCATCTACATTTTATCCCACCAATACGATGGTCAATAAAGACGTAATCACTTTTGAGAATGCCACCCTCATTTAAATTGAAAATCTTTTCAAACATGCATGTAAATACAAATCCAATCTTCCGAAAGAACAGCAACTAGCTTTGCAAAACTTACAAAATTTGCCACAAGCCCTGCTTAAACCAGCAGATAAAGGAGGTGGCATTGTCTTGTGGGAAAGGTCTAAATACAACCAAGAAATGATGAGACAACTATCTGTTCCCACTCATTATAAAAAGCTGACATGTAACCCTACAAAAAGACTCACTGCAGAAATTACAGCCTTAAGTAAGGTAAGCCTAGAAGGAGGCTGGTTAAACGACAAAGAGGCATCCTTTTTATTAAACAAAACACCCACAGTTCCTGTGATATATATGCTCCCTAAGGTGCATAAAAACTTGGATAATCCACCTGGTTGCCCTATCGTTTCGGGCTGTAACTCAATCTTGACACCCCTTGCCCAGTACTCCAATCATTTTATCAGACCCTTTGCCGTCGAAAGAACTACATACATTAGGGACACAATGGCAGTTATTAATGAAATTGAGAAATTTCACTTTGATCCTTCTACTGATATACTCGTCTCTATGGATATAGAGAGCTTGTATACTAACATTCCTCAGACAGAGGTCCTCGATATACTAAGCGACCTCTTGGAGTCAAGATCAAGACCTCATACAGTTCCCACTTCATTCATTTTAGAATGTGTCAGAATACCTCTATGTGAAAACTTTTTTCTTTTTGAAAACTCCTTTTTTCAACAGCAGAAAGGGGTAGCCATGGGTGCAATTTTTGCCCCAGACATTGCGAACATCTAATTCGCATGCTTTGAGGATAAGCATATTTGGCATACTTTCAACCCCTTTTCTATGAACATCCGTAAGTGGCTGCGTTATATAGATGACGTTTTTATGGCATGGCGTGGTACTATTGACCAATTGAATGAGTTCCACCAAAGGTTAAACTCTAGAAACACCAATTTACAATTCACTATTGAACATAACACCAGCGAGATGCCATTTCTTGACATTACTATTAAAATAGACACCAACCATCAGCTATATACCACTCTGTTTACAAAGAAAACAGCTAGGAATACACTCTTGCACTATACAAGTCATCACCCGCAGGCATTAAAAGATGGATTACCATTTGGGCAATTTCTTCGGCTTCGAAGAAATCGTACCTACAAAGATGACTATTTCTGTGAGGCAAAAAAACTTAAGGAGAAACTACAAGCACGTGGTTACCCTTCCAGATTACTGAGAAAATCGATGAAAAGGGCCTGGTATAATGATCGAGAGGCACTCTTAACTGTCAATGAAACACAAGTAAAATCAAACATCGTCTGCGTGTCAACATTTGGCACACACTCCAATGCAGTCAAGAGGATTATCTGTAAACAATGGAATTTACTCCAATCTATTCCTGAATTCCAACAGAAACCTCTATTCTCATTTAAAAGAGGCACTAATCTACAGGACAGGTTGATACGTGCCTACAAAGATATCACACCAGTAAACACCATAGATAACATGAGGCAAATAACTCCATTAGTGGGTCACCATAAATGCAATAACTGTGCTGCATGTGCTACCACGAAAACTGTAAAAACCTGCAAAATTAATGATGTGAACTTTACAGCAAAAACTTTTTCCAACTTCAATACCACAAATGTGGTTTACTGCATTCAATGCCCCTGCTTGCTACACTATCTAGGCAAAACCATTCAGCCCATCAAAAAACGGATCCTGCAACATCAGTAACGGATCAGGTGCAAGAAAGACAATGCACCTCTGGTTGAGCATTACCTGCAACTTGGTCATAAGGAAACAGATATGCTATGGTGGGTGTTGGAGTTCATTAGACCCAACAAAAGACAGAACAAAATTGACAGGGTTCTCTCAATGAGAGAGGGTAAACTTATCTGTCTAACTGATACTGTCAAACGAGGATTAAACTCGGCAACTGAATGGCATGCATTAGCATGCCTACCTTAATCTTACCATATGATCTCACAATGTAGCACCCTGCCAAGTATATATCTACCCTTGATACCTTATGTACATAGTCAGTAGAGTGAGACTTACAAATATCATGACTGTAAACTAATGATAATTGTATATATAATTTGATTGTATGTCTATTCCATTAGCTTGCTAGATTCTGAATTGTAATGATGTTCAAGTTTCCTTTTATTGAAAAAATTACCCATATGTATATTGTGGATGTTTTACTCTAAAGGGAATATATTCCTCTATTTTCATGTATCTCATATTGATTAGCTCTGGTGTATGATGGTATCCAATTAATCATTGACTTTGTTTATGGTCCTTAACGTTATTTTTTCTACATTCTATGTTGTGACACTCCTCTTTGAATCTCATGCACATTTTTTGTTCGCCACTGTAACATGGCGGCTACGAAACGATTCCGATTCAGAACATGCAATTTAGGTTATTACCATCAATTCTTTCGCGTTTTACCATAGTTACAAACTTTGAAAAACGCTGCTTCTCGCATGCGTACCCCCTCGATTAACTATCTGGGTCACAAATTTAACATTTTCTAAACCTTTTTCAAAATGGCGCCCAAATATGTAGTCCTGTTTTCATTTCCAAACGGGGCTTTAAATACCGTTCAAACAAACATGGCTGCTTCTGCCTCCGGGATACGATGTGGATTTCTGTAGCCGACCCCAGAGATAATTTGACGGTAAGCCTTGAGCTTTAGACCCTAAATCACATATTTGGCACCTTTGTAGATAGCTCTTTTTATATCGCTATCTTTTTATTCCAGAACTAGATTAACTACTCTGGAGGCCCACGTGATCCTCTACGACAGTCTTAAATTGAGGTAAATAACGCGATTTGTTGGCACCAATTTCCTATATGTTTCCACACGGATTGGTGGTTTACATATTGTATTTGATTTCTTTAGACTCCTTTTCGGCCGTCCAGACCAACAACGCAGTGTACTATTTTCAGCCCATACACATCAGCATTGGACTCTTAGGTAAACCTAATATTGTAAAGATATACACTATTTGTAATTACCTAATGCTAAAAGTGGGAGCTAATATGATATTACTTATTTTACAGATTCATAATTGCTCCCTTCCATCACGCGGTTGAAACCCATAATACTACTTACTCTGTTGGCCCAGTTCTCTAGGTATGCATATGCGTAAACCCTCCATGACATTTATATTTGTTGTATTGTCCTATTCGAATCTCGGCTGTCCATATCTGTGTCTATAACCCAGTCCTCTATCTCACAGAGTGGATGCGCTCGGCTTTTCGATCATTGTTGCTACCGAAATTGAAAATGTACCGTTGTGGCTCTTCACTGATACAGGGTATTTATTACCTCAGTTTGCAAGCTAAATATAATTCATGGTTCTGCATCTATTCAAATAATCGATGTACTCAACTTCAGGGGCAGCCTCGGTTATGGGTCCTTCCGTCACATATCACTTGTCTTAATATCTTAATTGTGGCACGATAGCTGCCTCTGTAAGAATTTTTTTGATTTTAAAACATCCACAAAATTTGTTCATGTGTTTTTGCTAATATGAATGTATAATTAGAGGGATGAATACTAGGACTACAATATATAGCCAAAATAGTTTGTTTTGAATAATTAATGTTTAATGTATTTTGTGCATAAGAATAAAGGGTTTTTTGTTATGTTGAGCAAACTCTACAAGGTTTTTTTAGTATGCCAAACAAACGACTACATTGAATAACAATTTTTAAATACCTCGATTGGACGCTATCATTTTCAGTGATCATTTCCACCCAATGAAATTGATGTTCCTCTTGAATTTTTATGCTGTCATTGTAGCTATGATATCAGTACTAATTCTACATATGGAATAGTGATGATTTCAAAAAACTGTTACTCAGAATATAAGCAGTCATTTGAATAGGTAACATTTTGTGCATAAATGATGTATCGATGATTTAACAACATGTTATCTCCTTTTGTAAATAATTGTCCCTTGTTGTAGTTTGTTTTTGTTATGAATGTCTCTTTTTGTGTGATCACTGAGGTGTTATAGATAAAATGCAAAATAGTGGGTATTGATATGTAACTGCCAACATTTCTGTTTCAGATTACATTGGTTATTATACAGTTCCCAATTGACATCAGTCCTGAAGATGGTCTCACAAATGATTCTTTAGGAGACCGAAACGTCGACCTTCGCCTTATCCATATTCTATGATACATACTAGTTTTTTGGATAGGTGTTTCAGGTTCTGTTGAGTCGTTCATTAATATATTGTCTGTGTACCCGCAGACCTAATCAACTTTGAAGCATTTGTATCTATATATGAAACTAATCCTTTTACTATTTGATAAATTCTATTTTCCTATACACCTTTGTGTTTGTGTTTGTTATGTATGTATTCTTTTTTGTGTTTTCATAATTATTAATTGATTTTTTGATTAATTAATTTCTTACAAGGATCATTAAGTTATCATTCTCAGTCAAACTTGAATTATCAATTGTGATTCAAATAAATTCCCTTGAAGGCACCTTTACCCTTCCATATAATTACCCAAGCCCTCAAGGGTATTTTGGGTTGCTCACTGCTCTATATTCTCTTCGTTTAGAAAACTGACATTTTCTTACCTTAGTCATTTATTGTCTGCAGCCTGCCTTTTGATCACACGACTGGGTGTAGCTGAGTGTTGGACTTTGTGTATTCCTCGCAGATAGCCACACACAATAGAAAGCTTAGGTGTGCCTAAATGGGCCATCATTGGCAAGATGGGAGGGCGGGCCTAGGTGCAGCACTACTTACACTCAAATAAGCTGTGTTTTCCTTCAACACAAAGGGCTACACACTCCCTTAGTTATTCTAGAGCCAGTGCACAATATAAAGGAAACCTGTGCATTTCAAAGAGACTTTCTAGAAGCCTCTCCCACCTTCCAGAGGAAGGATACCATGTATAAATATTGGACCTCAGACATCTCTTCAGTACACTTTTAGGATTGTGGATCCTCTGCTAGGAAGAAGGACTGCTGTTCTGTTGAAAGGACTGCCACTCTGCTGGACTGCTTCCCTGCTAGACCTCTGACTTGCTGCGCTGACCTGCTGCCGAATGCCCTCTTGCCTGGGTGAGGATTGGACCTGCATTAGTTGAACCAAGGACTCCAAAATGACTCCAAAGTCTAGTTGGCAGGCCTCCTGACTAGAGTCTCAGGGACAGAAGTCTTCAACCATCTTAAACCCAGTATGTGGACTCTGCCATCTGTGAGTCCAACCATACCAAGTGGTGCCACTCCAGTCCTAGACCCTTGAAAATGCTCCTGAAGGTGCTCTGCCAGCCCATAAGTGGATCCACTAAAACCAATACATCTCTTCTGCTCTCATCACAGCCTAAATAAAACAATTGCCTAGGGTCGTACACGTTGGCCAAGTGGAGAAGCTGGAATTCATTCCATGTCTGCTGGTTCCACATTGTGTATTTCAGTGCAGCCACTAGATGTACATGCTTCACTTCCCCTACACCCACCTTTACCCCCCTCCCACAACCACAATGATGCTGGCATCAGTGCAGCTCTTGGTCACACCACACTCCAAATATTTTGGCTCCTGAGAACATGTTTGTGGGTACCCATGTGCTAGAGTGTAAGCTGGTTGTATTCTTTTGAAATGCAATTTCAGTCCATTTTATTTCTGTGAAATGCTCTATATTAAGTGACTTGGAATATTTACAAATTTACTGTGGTTCAAATTTACAGCAAGACGTTGAAATAACACAAATAAAACACCTTGTGAAACAAAGAAATGTGACAGAAAAATACAGTAAAGTGTGACTTTTTCAGAGTTATTGCAAAATATTACCTGAAACAAGTGTTAGGGAAAGCACTATACAAACAGTTCTGAAAGAGGTACAATATTTTAGTTCTTTATATGTGCTAATCAAACAACGAACTGAATGGTTCAAGCAAAAAAAAAATACAGTGAAATAGGAAACAGCTGAACAGAAATTACCCTAGAGAATGTCATTAATTGTGAATTTCGACCAGGGAGTGTTGCTGTGATAAATTGTTAATAATTGCTCACCACACTTGAGTAGGCAATAATTCAGCAAATATGTGTCCGGTGGAGTGTCTGGGTTATAGTGACTTGTCCCCCAGTCAGGTGTCAGTCACAAACATGCTCACATCTCTGTTCTAAAAACTATTGGACCTCTGAGCTATATCATATTGAGTGAGCACTGGAACTGTTAATTGAAAACCATGGGCCGGATCATATATTTAGAGGTAAATAAGACAGTGCTCATCACGAACACTTTAATCACCACATTATGAAGGAAGGTTTCTGGAGGTTGTCAGTGATAATGATGTGTTGCTTTTTTTCTGTTGCATTATTGCAATGTGATGATGTTGACTTGTACTGTGGACGTTATGTTGAGTTAATTTTTTATTCCTTTGTTGTGTTGTGCTCTGTTATTTTAAAATATTGTTATACTGTTGCTTTGTGTGTGGTATTTCCTTATCATTTGTTGTTTTACATTAGAGATGTCAACAAACACATCCAATTTTCCAGCCAAAGGCGACACATTTGTTTAACCTTCCAGTGACAAACAACAACGTAGTACTGTAAGGTAGTAAAAAAGTGCTGCTCCAAATCTTCAACTATTTAAGTCATTTGAAGAAATGTGTTGCTTTTGGCTGGATACAATCCAGCACAAAACAAGACAACATCACAACACATAAAACAAAGTAAAATGCTTAAACAGCAGAATAACACAACAGAAGAAAATGCACAATACGTACAGTACCACAATATCGCACAATGACAGAATAGCACACTTTTACAGTAACATAGTGTAGAACATAGCAACAAAATGCAATATAGAACAAATGCACACCAACAACACATCAAAAATCATCACTGTAGAATGCAGATCTCCTAAATGCAATACAGTTGCAAATTTGAGTGTTTGTGTTGTTTTTTCATGGTCTAATAATGTGTAATACCGGTATTTTTAGTAGACATGGTTAAAAGGTAAGTAAAACACTTACGTTAAAAGTAATGAAAAAATCAAGTAAAAACAGACCGTAATAAAATAGCAGTTAAAACAAGGTCATAGAAATACTTTGCTGTATGGCAAATAATTAATTTAGAACAGTATACCCCTCCTCTGGCCTAAAATACAGTTAAAGAAAAAGGAAACAGCAAAGCAAGTGTCACGGTCATTAAGTTGTTGCAAAAAGAGTAATGCAGCCCTGCACTCAGTGAATTTATAGTTGTGCAACATTGGCAATAAATAATGCCTAGTATAAGAAAAAAAATATTTACAAAAAAAAGACAAAGTGCAATAGTGTTTGAGGTGATTTTCATTACATGGTCAGGAACACTTATAGGTAGAGGAAAATTGCCCTTGTGGTAAGCACAACTTTAAGCAAATAGATCCTAACCTGAACTGTGTCAGTGTCATTTGTTTGTTGATATTTTGAACAAAGAACAAATATGATGCAATCCCAGAAGTTGTCGGGATCAGACAATTTGCTGCTACAGTGGGCTTCACAACCTTGGTGGCCTCCCTACCTGCCTGCCTGTGCCTAATGAATCAATCCTTAACCCAAGTTTCATCTATTTTTGTAAGTGATTCAGGTTTTTCAATTACAGAGGCACAACTCAGAGCTGAGGTTGTTTCCCTAATGTACTTGAACCAAGGGATATTCAGCCCAAAGTGACAAGAATGTCTGTCCCTAACAATTACCCAATTAATTTCAGCGTAGTTTGTTTGCCTTAATACCAGTAGGGCAGCATTTATGTGGTCCTTAACGTAATCTAGGCCTAATTCCAGATGTAAGGAAAATGGGGTGTCGAGGGGGGCTCAAAAAGTGGGTACAGAATCTATTTTCTTTCATCTGGATAGCCCCAACATCTTGGCCTCCCCAGACGCCCATACCATTAGTGACGGTCGGCAATCATTTACTTTTACATATTTCCAAAATCAGTGCAACTGTTTATTTCAAACTTCATGATAAAAAGGGGCTCCCACAACTCGTAGGAAGTGGGACAACCTGCTGTTAAGACAAAGGGACCAAGTACAAATATCATCAAAGTCCAAGGCTCTACATGGAAAAGAGCTCACCCTGTCCAATACGAGTTTTGATATTAATTGGCCACATACCATTATGAATGTCTTTGAGAAGTTGGTCTCCAGTACAAGCCTGTTCATAAACTCTACAAAGCTGGCTAACAGCCTCTTCAAGCCATTTGCCCTTATGGTCAGAATTACTGCATCGTCCACGTAAAGTAAGGCCCAACCGTTTTTTGATTGACACACAAGTTTGTCCCAGCGGACACTAAAGTTCTCTCTAAATCATTAATATAGAGTAGAAATAAAATGGCGGCGAGTACGCAACATTGGTGCACTCCACGGTTGTATTTAAAAGAGGGAGTGCACTCACCATTTGCTCCAAATCTGACTTTAGCCAAGATATTCTACTACACATGTAGTAAAGGGGTAATCAAACACTTCTCAAGGCACATGGACTTAAGAATATCCCAGAGCTTGGATCTATTTACACAATCAAATGCACTTGATAGATCCATAAATGCAAGATGGATAGAGGTGTTCTTTGCATATGTGTATTTAGCCACAAGTAGATGTAAGTTAAGGCACTGCTTGCTTGTGCCTAGGCCCTTCCTGAACCATACTGCACCTGAGAAAGAATATTATTGTCCTCCAACCAGGAAATTTACCGCTCCAAAGTGACTCTACCAATAAGTTTAGTCGTTAAGTCCAGTAACAATATTGGATGATAACCCCTTGGGTCAAGGAAGGAAGTTTCCTTTTTTTTAAATGGGAGCCACTACAGACGAGTGCCAGGATGGCGGGACCCCCGCCCTGCAAAGAGAGTCAAAAAGACTAGTAAGAACAAGGAACCAGAAACCAGGGTCTTCTTTAAATCAATCTAATGGGATCCCATCCAGAGCAGGGCCTTTTTGTAAGGACTATTACAGATGGCTCTAAATACTTCTGTCTCAGAAATGAAATTAGGAAACTCTCACTGACAGGGAGACCTGCCTGCACCTCTTCTTTAATCGAAGCATTAGAGTTGTAAATGCCTGAGAAATGGGCATTCCAAGTATCGAGGGCAATATGGACGGTGACTTTGTGTGATGGAAACCCACATGCTAGGCCTGCCCTCACAGTCTAAACATCCTGAGAGTCTTTATTTTGACAGGCCACTACAATGGCCTCCCACTTCTCATTCTTTAATACAGTCATTCTTTTTTTCAAGGCAAGGGTATATGCCTTGCTACAGGCCAGTATTGTGCCCGGGTCCCTGTGGGTTTGCTTCTGAGCTTGTCGCAAGGCATCATTCACCACTCTAAAGTCCTTGTCGAACCAAGACTTCACTGAAGAGGGTACTCTCCTGGGAGGTCTTGTCAACATAGCTTTTATACAAGTCATTAGTTCAATAGAGCTATGAAGAGCAGAATTAAGGCTGCCTGCTGCCTAAATCAATGTGCCTGCTAACTACTTGATTCATAATTAACTTCATGTCAGCAGACTGCCAGACCAATCTACGCCCATCATCTTTAGCGAATAACACCTGGTTAGACCGAACATTACTCAGGAGTGTAATTTGAAAGAATAAGGGATTATGGTGACTATAGATTGCAGTGATAACCTCTTCGCCTATAATAAAAGGTTGCAAACTTCGAGAGGAAAAGGCATAATCAATCATAGTCCCATTGCCTCTTCCAATAAATGTTGGGATTGCTAGTCAATTACAGTTTGGTATCAAGGTCAGAAGATGTCAAGCAAGAGTACAGATGGTGACCCCTTGCATCCATCATTGCAGGGTGTAGTTCCTCACTAGTGGGATCAAAAAGAAAGGACAATAAAGAAGGTATCATTTCTAGCTTGACATTAAAGTCACTTACCAGGAGGAGTTTAAAAGAACTCCTTATATAGGACTTTTTCTCTGCTAGGGAGTCAATTAGGGAAAACAATCTCTCAAAGTGTGAATTACCCTTAGATGAGATGTTATTATTGTAGAATTTCAACATTAGAATTCTAATCTTGGTTCTCCAGCAGAGATCAAAAGCTTCTACCCCAACTATCTCTGTCATAATAGGTGCAATTTTACATCTAATACTAACCTTAAACCAAGCAGGTCCGCACACTTTGGTGCGAACCATAGTCAAAGGAGTGGCAAAACGACTAAAGAACATAAACCCATCAAAGATAATTTCACTTACTGCCCACTTTTCTTGCATTACGACATCATAATTATTTATGAACATCCGCCAACCCTCAATTTGTAGTTTCGAAGCCAGGCCAGCATGGTTCCAGCTTAAGATCTTTAACGTTGAACCATCCCCACCTATAGTAGCATCAGTCGCATCCCCGTTTAGGTCATCACAATGCAACATGGGTGTATTAGAATCGACATGTAAATGTGGGAGACCATGAGTTACAGGCATCCTAGAAATAGTTTCACAGCCTATGGGGATAAGCAGAATTAAACATTGTTTGGGTGCACTTTAAATAGAATATACAAAGAAGAAAAAGTGTAGCACTGATTGTGTAGACACACTGTTGCCTAGACAGAGTTAGAAATGGGATGCCTGGTTGGCTGAGGTATACACCTACACCAGACAGAAACCACCTCTATAGTCAGGGTAATCTAGACGCACACTAAAGGATAACCCATGCTCACCCTTTGGTAGCTTGGCACAACAGTCAAACTTATTTAAAGTGGCAATGTGTAAAGTATTTGTGCAACAACCACACACACAGCAACACAATGACTAGACCACAAAAAGACTCCAAAATAACACAAATTGTAGAAGTGTAATCTACCGGGTGTTCTCAGGGTCGGGTAGGACTGGTAAACACAACAACAAGGATACACCAAGGGTTAGTTTCCCAATAGTATTTATTGCTTTGTAAGCATAAGGAAAAGAAAGAAATCCAGAAATAATAAAGTGTAGTCAACGATACCCATTAGCCGCCCATGTTCTCAGATAGGGCTAAGGTCCAACCGTCCTCCGCATTAACACCGGTCCCGGTGTTCCTCCAACGGAGGGCACTGTGCAAAGCAACGGCCGGAAATGCTGCTCGAATGTGGCTAATGCCATCTCTTGGTATCCTGTGTACCACGCTGGTGAATAAACAGGTAGGGTGCTATGGTAGACGAACACGGGAATACCCAGCCGGGCACTCCACCGCGATGTTTGTAACGGATGTCAGGGAGCAGCCGCTCGACCTTCCAAGCCCTTAGCCCATGAAACGGGACACCAATCCTTACTCCGGTGTAGTGCTCGAATGCCTGACGCACCTACACCCACTGTTGCAATCCCGGGCTATCAGCGCAATACACCTAAGCAGAGACGCGGCAAACACCTCCGTGGTGTGCGTCTCTGCCCAATCCGTTCTCGGGAGCGTATAAACAAACGCTCGACCGAGACGAGGTAACGCGAGCAGCCACTCCTTCTTACGACGTCCAAGACGTTGCTTCATAATCCAAACAGAGTTCTCAGAACAGGAACAGGAAGCACAGGTCTGTAGTCTGCACCCAACGGATGGCCGGCAAGGATCTCAATATCCGACGCCATTCCATGAGTGGGTACGCCTTTTATGGGCGTTGCTGATCTGCGCGCCGATCGCGTACAGCATGCTGGCTCCCGTAGTTCCTACCGCCGTGAGAGGCTAGACCTCTGTCACCAAATCGCTGCGTGCGCGGGGGGGATCCTTGACAGTACATCCTCCTCCCATCAGGTCCTTCCAGCTGGCCCAGCGCACGACGGGTGCCGTCTGTGAAATGACGACACCAATCGGGGCGCATGCACCCCCGACGCAGGCTCCCACGACTGCTCCTCCGGGCCATAACCTTTCCAGGACACAAGATACCACAACTTGCCCCTACTCCACTTGGAGTCCCGTATACCTGCCACCTCGTATTCCACATCGGCATCCACCGACACCGGCACCGGCCGCGCACGTCGGTCAGTGGACGAAGGTTTAAGCAGGGAAACGTGGAACATCGGATGGATCCGCATGTGCCTAGGCAGTCCAAGCCTCATGTTTACGGGGCTGACACACTTGGTGATGCGATAAGGTCCGATGTATTTGGGATGAAACACACTGTGCTTGTGAAACCGCAGGTTCTTGGTGGACACCCAAACGTAATCGCCTACGACTTGCACAGGTCCAAGCCTCCTCCTCCTGTCAGCCGCAGCTTTGTACGTTGCCTTGGCGGCCTCCAAGTATGTCCGTGAAAGCTGGAGCGTTTTCTTGATGTGGGCTACCCGCCTGGATGTTTCAGGCACATTCTGGTCCTTGATGGGGTGAAGGAAGGGCAGAAACCGAGGGTGATGTCCATAGTTGCTATAGAAAGGGGAAGCCTTGGTGGAGCTATGTGTGGCGTTGTTGTAGGCTATTTCTGCAATCCACAGGAGATCCACCCATTTCTCCTTTCCCTGATCCACGAAACAACGCAGGTATTGCTTGAGGGACTGGTTCAAGCTCTCCGTCTGACCGTCTGTCTGAGGGTGGTAGCTTGTGGACATGGCTGATGTGACATGCAACGCGGAACATCACGTCCTCCAGAACTGGGCCGTGAACTGAGAGCCTCTGTCAGACACAATTAGGCTGGGCAGTCCGTGTAACCTCACCACGTGCTTTAGCAGCATCAAAGCCAGTTGGCCAGCGGAGGGCACTTGCTTGCATGCCACGAAGGGCCCCATCTTCGTGAGATAGTCGACCACCACCAGGATCGCAGTACAGCCCTGATCCACTGGCAACCCAACGACGAAATCCAGGGATATGTTCTCCCAGGGTCTGCAGGGTGTAGGATGGGGCCGTAGCAACCCTTGCGGGCGTCTGTGGTCCATTTTCATGGCCGCACAAGTCGTGCAGGACGCAACCCACCTCCTGACATCCTTTCTCATGGATGGCCACCAGAAGTGCCTCCCCAGGCAAGCCACCGTTTTCTCAGCCCCAAGATGGCCCGCACAGGGTGAAACGTGGCACCAGTCGAAGGCCTGTTTCTGCAGCCTGGGAGTAGGCAGCAGCATGCCTCCACCGTTCACCGGTATCCCATCCTTGACCTGCCATTCCCTGTGACACTGAAGCCAACTTCTCCAGAAAAAAGAGCGGATCCCCCTTTGGACGCCCTGGAGGAACGCATCAGGCTGAATCACCCCCAGCACCACATCCGGATGGATGATGGAGTGTTCGAGTGTGGGTGCCTGCACCGAGACAGTTGACTGCCGGGATAGCGCTTCGGCCTTCCTGATTTGCACACCCGGTCTGTACATGATGTGAAAGTGGAAACCGGAGAAGAAGAGCATCCATTGCAGTTGTCGCGGCGAGAGTTGCCTTGCCGCAGTCATGAACTGCAGGTTACGGTGGTCCGTGAACACCGTAACCTCATGTCTGGCTCCCATCAACCAGTGCCTCCACTCCGTGAAGGCATCCTTGATGGCTAACAGCTCCTTCTCCGCGATGTGATAGTTGCGCTCCACATCGTTCAGTTTTCGGGACATGAAAGTCACGGGATGTAGCACTCCCGTGCGTTGGTGTCGTTGTGACAATACGGCCCCCAAAGCGTCTTCTGAGGCATCTGCCTCCACCACGTAGGGCAGTTTCAGGTTGGGATGCGCCAGCACAGGAGCTGTAACAAATGCTTTCTTCAAGGTGATGAACGCAGCCTGTGCCTCTGAACTCCACACGAACGACTTAGACTTCCTCAACAGCTGAGTGATCCGTGCCACGAGTCCAGAGAACCCATCGATGAACCACCGATAAAAGTTGGTGAACCCGATAAAGCGTTTTTTTTGCAGAGTTTTATATAGCGCGAACTAACCCGAACCGAATCAGGTATCAGAGCGCTTTACATAGCACCAGTTACGTTGGTGTAGCACGGTTACAACGATTTTTTTACAACGCACTACCATTACATCGCAACTTTTACCACGCAAACCATTACAACGCAATGCGCTGGGGGGCGCTCTAGGATAGGGAATGTATTTAATATACTATCCAACACCTTCCCTGCTATCCACGGGGACTGGAGTTGGAATAGTAAATTAAATAATTCACTATCCAGCGCCTAAAAGCATTATGCGTTGTAATGGACTGCGTGGTAAAAACCGCGTTGTAAAGGCATGCGTGGTAAAAGCATGCGTTGTAGTGACACCAATCCCCCACGTTACATGAGGACACACTTTCATTTTAGGCACGGGGAGATTAAGTGATTTGCCCAGAATCACAGAAGGTTTTTTTTTTTTGGGGCGTCGTTACCGAGACTCGAACCCAGATCCCCAGGTCCGAGGTCGAGCGCCTTAGCCGTTAGGCCAACCCCTCACCCCTCTCTGCGTTGCACATCCTTCACTCCCTGCGGAATAGGCCATTCCTCCACTGCCTTGACCTTGCGCTCCGCCATCTCCTGTCCATCAGGGCTCAGCATTACCCCTAGGAATTCCACTGAGGTGACATGGAAGTCACATTTGCTGAGCTTACAGAACAGCAGGTTCTCCTGGAGTTTCCGGAGCACCGTTGATACGTGGAGTACGTGTTCTTCTTCCGTGTCAGAGTAGATGAGGATATCATCTATATACACGACCACGTACACATCCAGAAGGTCACGGAACACCTCATTCAAAAAGTAATGAAAGGCCGCAGGGGCGTTACAAAGCCCGAACGGCGTAACAAGGTATTCGAAGAGGCCAAACCTAGTCTTGAAGGCCGTCTTCCACTCGTCGCCCTGTCGCATGCGTACCAGATGGTATGCCCCCTTGAGGTCGAGCTTTGTGTAGATTCGGGCCTTCTTCACCTGCTCCAACAGTACGCTTATATGGGGCAAGGGGTACCGATTTTTTACTGCGATGGCGTTCAAAGCCCTGAAGTCCACACAAGCCCTTAAATCTCCGTTGGCCTTCGGGATGAAGAAAAGGGGTGACGCTGCTGGGGACTGGGAAGGTCTGATGAAACCCAACCCTAGGAGTTTGTCAAGGTAGGAGCGCAG
Source organism: Lissotriton helveticus (assembly GCF_964261635.1). Classification (NCBI taxonomy): domain Eukaryota; kingdom Metazoa; phylum Chordata; class Amphibia; order Caudata; family Salamandridae; genus Lissotriton; species Lissotriton helveticus. The sequence goes on along the minus strand of NC_136061.1, from coordinate 1,700,342,845 downwards.
ATGGATAGTCTCAGGCTCCGATAAGGCATAGCGCCTGCCACTGGGAACGCTTGCACCCGGCACCAGATCTATCTGGCAATCATAGACTCTGTGCGGGGGAGCGCCTCAGCTCGTACGTCGTCAAAGACGTCCAGGAAGCCTCGATATTCTCCGGGCAAAACACCCACTTTCTCCGCCGCCATGGCTACTGTGTGATCCATCCCTGGGTTGTTGTCGACAGACCCTTTGTTCATGCCACAATGCTGGCGGCAATGCTGAGAAGACATAAGTATTTCGTGAGTCACCCAGTTGACCAAGGGGTTATGTTTTTTCAACCAGGGTAGACCCAGGATTATCCCGTACTGGGGTGCCCTTATGATGCTGAAATCGATCAGCTCGTTGTGCTGTTCCCCGAATTTCACGGGAATTTCCCCTGTGTGATGTCCTATAGGACCTGTAACCAGCCTCCTCCCGTCCACCGCATATACGTCCTCTGGGATTTCCTTGGTTATGAGAGCGATGCCTAATCGCTGCGCTTCCTCCCGATCCATAAAGAGTCCAGTGGCCCCTGAGTCAACCATGGCCACCAAAGGAACCCACCGGGTGTGGACACGTACATGAACATTAACGTACAGGTGTTGTCTTCGTGCCCGATCAAGGCGTGATACGGAAGGGATACATTGTAGACTCCTAGATGCCCCTTCTCTGTTCCGGGAGTCCTTCAGTTTTCCGTCGGGACGTCAACAGCCGCCGTCACGTTTCTGTTGGCCCTTACTCGGCTGTTTTTTGGCTTGGCCAGGCATTCGCGGACGTAATGTCCCTTCTTGCCGCAATACAAGCAGAGACCTTGTTTGCGGCGAGATTCCTTTTCGGTTAAGCTGGCTCTGATGGCTCCAATGTCCATTGGTTCCGCTTTAGCCGTGATGCTGGACTCAGGGGTTCCTTGCGCCACATACGACTGCAGAGGCTTCCCTTTTCTTTTGTGGTCCCCCCTGCGTTCGCTCAAGCGATGGTCCAGACGCAGAACCATGTTAATGAGACCTTCGCATGTCTTAGGTTGAGGGTCGATCTGAGCGACCACGTCCTTGAGGTCATCGCTTAGCCCTTGATGGAATAGAGCCGTTTGCTTAGAGACCCGCCACTTGGTCTCGGCCACCAAACGACGGAAAGCGTTCAGGTATTGCAGAAGATCGTTACTGCCCTGACGGAGCTCCAGCATTTCTCGGTCTGCTGTGTATGAATCAGCACGTCTGTCAAACACTTTCAGAAACTCCTCGCGGAATGCTCCCCAGTCACACAGCAGAGGGTCGTCCCTGCTTATCAACGGCACAGCCCATTGTGCAGCATTCCCCGCGAGGTAGGAGATAAGAAAAGCCACCCTCGCCTGGCTGGTAGGAAAAGTCTTGGGTTTACATGATAGGTGCAATGCCACTTGGGTTAGGAAGACCTGTATGGTATCGGGGTCTCCGCTGTACCTCTCAGGTGTGGCCAATGGTATAGAGACTGGCATCTCCACCACAACTGCAGGAGGAGAGGCGGCTGTTGTGGGTCCTGCATCAAAGGGGTTCCTTTGCATGGAGTCTAGCCTGGCCCTTAAATCCGCGGTTTCCTGCCTGGACGCGGAGAGTTTGACTTGCACAGTCGCCAAGGCTGCCAGTACGTCATCCAACGTGGCCATGGCGCCCTTGACCCGACCAGGAGAAAGATATAAGAAAGGTCGGATATTGTGTAATCTACCGTGTGTTCTCAGAGTCGGGTAGGACTGGTAAACACAACAACAAGGATACACCAAGGGTTAGTTTCCCAATAGTATTTATTGGTGTGTAAGCATAAGGAAAAGAAAGAAATCAAGAAATAATAAAGTGTAGTCAACGATACCCATTAGCCGCCCATGTTCTCAGATAGGGCTACGGTCCAACCGTCCTCCGCATGAACACCGGTCCCGGTGTTCCTCCAACGGAGGGCACTGTGCAAAGCAACGGCCGGAAATGCTGCTTGAATGTGGCTAATGGGATCTCTTGGTATCCTGTGTACCACACTGGTGAATAAACAGTTAGGGTGCTATGGTAGACGAACACGGGAATACCCAGCCAGGCACTCCACCGCGATGTTCGTAACGGATGTCAGGGAGGAGCCGCTCGACCTTCCAAGCCCTTAGCCCATGAAACGGGACGCCAACCCTTACTCCGGAGTAGTGCTTGAATGCCTGACGCACCTACACCCACTGTTGCAATCCCGGGCTATCAGCGCAATACACCCAAGCAGAGATGCGGCAAACACCTCGTGGTGTGTGTCTCTGCCCAATCCATTCTCGGGAGCGTATAAGCAAACGCTCGAACGAGACGAGGTAACGCGAGCAGCTGCTCCTTCTTACCTCCAAGACGTTGATTCGTAATCCAAACAGAGTTCTCGGAACAGGAACAGGAAGCACAGGTCTGTAGTCTGCACCCAACGGATGGCCAGCAAGGATCTCAATATCCGACGCCATTCCATGAGTGGGTACGCCTTTTATGGGCGTTGCTGATCTGCGCGCCGATCATGCACAGCATGCTGGCTGCCGTAGTTCCTACTCCTGTGACAGGCTAGACTGCTGTCACCGATTCACTGCGTGCGCGGGGAGGGGGGGGGAATCCTTGACAAGAAGTCAAGATATGAATTTTAAAGGAACAAACCACAAATAGTGCTTTAAAGTCATATTGCGGTGAAAGGGTTAATTGAGGTACTACAAATCCATTTTTCATGCCAACTGTGGTGGAGGAAAGGCTGTCTACAAGACCTAGATATGCCCAGCTGAACAAATACCTTGGCTGGAGGAAGTATGGACATTGAGAGCTTACTGCATCGTCGTCAATACTCAAAGGTGGTCCTGCGTCCTCGTCGAACTCTGTTGTAGTGAATGCAATGCATCGTCATCGAGCAGCACAGGCTGTAAAACCACTGTCATTGAGCAGACTCTGCGTCTGTGTCATATAGTGAAACGGCAGTGTATCTCATGTAGTCGATGCCATTCATTGGTTTTAGCAGAAATCAGCTGTAGGAAGTCTTTTGTGTCCCTGAGACTTCAGAAATCAGGATGCAAGCCAGTAAGCCCTTGAAATCACTTGAAGGGAAGGCAGAGTTCAACTCTCCTTCCAGCAGAGTCAATGAGCAGCAGGCAGCAGGGTGGACCCCTTTCAACCCAAGTCCTGTCTGCCAGGCTAACCATGGGCGGTAGATCATTGCTTTGTGTGTGGACAAGGCACTACTTTTTGAAGTGTGTCATCCACTTCCATTCCTCACTGCCTAGAATGCCATTTGAATGCAGGTGAATGTAGATGAGTGCTCAGAATGAAGATGAGCCTCACCTTCCAGTGTTTGTGGCTGTTTAGAGGGAATGAGCTGTCACCCAACCCAGACGTGTATTGGAGACAGACTGTCAGAAAAAAAAGAACAGTAAGTACAGAGAACTGTCCACTTTCTAAAAGTGGCATTTCTAAAAAAGTAATGTTAAATACAACTTCAGCAGTAAGGAGGATTCATGATTGCCTTTTCAAACATTGGAAACTTGAACAAGCTACTCCTCTCTGATCAGGAATTACAGTTTAAAAACATGTTAAGTAATTGCCAATGCTGGCCCATGCTGGCCACACAGTAGTAAAAAATGCAATAGGCTGTTTGTCACTAACAGGACATGCAAAACATAAAAGTACATGTCTTACCTTTTGCACACATTAAACCCTGCCCTTAGGGTCACTTAAAACCTACCTTAGGGGTGGCTTACATTTGATAAAAGGGGAGTTTAATGTCTGGCAAGTACTTTTAAATGCCAAATTGAGGTGTCAGTAAACTGCAGACACATGCACTGCAGTGGCAGGCCTGAGGCAGGTTTGAAAGGCTACTTCTGTGGGTGGTACAATCAGTGCAGCAGCCCACCAGTAGCATTTGAAGTGCAGGCTCTGGGTGTATGGGGGTATATGGTATACCACTTTACAATGGACTTACCAGTACAACAAATATACCACTCAGGGGAGAAGCACATGCACTTTAGCAGTGGTAATAAGCTCAGAATCTTAAGGACAACAAAAAGAATCAGCGAAAATGAGAGGCAAAAGTTTGGGGGAAAGACCATCCAAAGGATAACAGGTCTAATAGACAGGGAGAGGCAGTAACATATTTTAAGGGCCCCAATGGGAATCAACATACATGAATAACTATGCCAGCCCTGTAATAGAACAGTAGTAATATTTCCCAATGACCTCCTGTGTTAATCAAATATTGACCTGGAGTGTACATGTGCCCCAGGCACAAGTTTGCTAAAACAGAGTTTTTTTGTTGCATTCTACCATGGACCTTTGTGCATGCATACATTTTAGCAGTCAGCTATACACAGACATTCTCTCATTGTTCCTGCTATATCTGAGCTCTTCAAAAAGATGGGGCTGCTCTAACTCATAAAATATTTCTTTATGTATGCTAACCAATGAATTCTAAGGCCCTTATCACATGCTAAACAACATTTAACGATGGCTTGATTCAATGCCACTTCCTTGGTGTGCCATACATAAATCCACTAAAGTAATGGTTTAGCTTTAATACAATCATCTTTGCAACTCAGCTCCTCGTGACCTAATGACAAGTAAAATGTGAGGTAGTTGTAGAAACTGTCAGAAACTTCCTACAAAAGTGGTTTTCCTCCACCAGGATAGTAGCACAGTTAGCAATCCCCCAGATATCATCTCCATACGCTACCACAGTAACACATTGAGTGCTGGTGCAGCTGTCATCTCCTAAAAGGAGAGGGTGGTATGCCCATGCAGAGATATTGCTGTTTCCACAGTGATCTCCCCTAAAACAAAAAGAGAGAGAGGAGAAAGCGGAGGAGTCCAGCAAACATGGCTTAATCATTGGACCTGTTTCCTTGTTGCAAGTTTGTGTAACATACCCAGACTCTATCCATTCTTTAGGGGTTGCTAGCTTTATCCATCTGACTTATATGCATGATGTTGTTAACACAGTCAGTAAAAAGTGGGACATTAGCAGATTTCCAGACCCTACATATCCCTCGTCTTGCCAGCAAAACCATGTACAAAAACAAATGTTGTTATATGAGAGCTTTCCTAAAACCTGCATCAGGGTTAAGCCCAAAAAATATAAGTTTAGGGCTTACCTCTATTTGGTATCCTGTCACCTCATAGATAAAGTTGCAAACAGAGACCCAAAAGGGGGCGATCATCAGGCATTGCATAAACATATGTATATCATCCGCCGTTAGGGACTTACACTACAGACATCCAATACCGGGGAGTCCAAGATTGGTGCAGAAGACGTATAATATGATATAGTGAACTTCTTTTGGAAATATACCCATGTTTTTAATGCCGTTTTCAAAACTTTCAACCTGACTTTTTTTAAAGTATTTCCAGTCTCCGTTTTTGAACAAAAAGTGACTCTTTCCCAGTGCACTAAGCATTGCCTCATATAATCTCCCTATAGAGGATCTGTCTGGTTCATTGCCAAAATACGAAAGTTCTTAATGTCGAAAGCATAGCAATATGTCAGAAGGTCAGAAAGCCAAATCCCTACCTCAGCGTTCTCCTCAATTGTTTACAGGCGATCCTAGAGCACTTAGCGACCCAAATAAAGCTCCCAATTTTACCCTGCAACTTAACAATTCCATCTCTCGGGAAAGTAATGGGTATAGAGTTGAAACGAAATGTGATTTTGGGAGAATAATCATTTTAATGAGGTTGACTCTTCCATGGATGTTAAGTGGCAAGTTAGACCATCTTGCTCAGAGTCTCTCAATGTCTTGGCTCAATTTTTGGCAATTGACCAGTAGGTTAGCTTCTAGTTTCTAAGTTATTCAAATTTCCAAGTGCCTTATTTTGGATTTCACCCCTGACTGATCATTCCCTGGTTCCAATCCATCAATTCCATCAAGGTTTACATCCAGTCTGTCTAGCAGGAGCCCCTCTCTTAATAGTTTACAAAGTCCTTTACCTCTCCTTTCTCTATTTCTTCGGGGAAATTTATTAACCTCAGATTGTTTCGCCTTCAATGGTTTTTCAATCTTTTCAAGATCATCCTGCAAAGACTTATTTTGTGTCTTCAAGGCCTCAATATCTCAAGAGTTATGACAGTTCTTTCACATCTTTCTCAAAGGTTGCAGTACGTTCGTCGAGACTACCACGTTTTTCCTCTAACACTACATATTTATCTTGTATTTCTGGTTTACCTGTGAAATCTCAAATATCTAAAGGATGTCCGACCGTAAATTCAAAAAACATTTTTCCAAAGGGGTTTCTACTCCTCTTCCGGCATGATGACTAGCCTCAGAGGCACTTGGGCTTGACTCAACTGAAGCATCGGTGGTACCAAGTCCCTCCCTTTGGCCTACTCCTGCCTGCCCCCCTTCTTCTAGGTTTACCAGTGGGGTAAATTGATTACTGATGGCAATAGAGGGCACCTTAGTCCTAAGCAAGACACCCTGATCTTGGCCTCCTGTCCCATCGCCCCTCTGCATCTGTAAAGCAGTTTTGGCCTGCTCCATGATTTTAAAATAGGAATTAAGCAGGGGCGTGGATTTGAGATAAGCAGAACCTTCCATTGTCCCTCAGTTTTTGGTCTTCTGCAGCTTTTTAATGCCTTTTTGATAGGAGTCACTGCGACAGCTTAATTTGCAAGCAGCTCTTTAGGCATTGGTCCTTTACCTTCCTCTAAGGTGCAGATCTTAATTGATATCTGTTTATTGATTGCATTGGGGGAAGCACATCTGCTGGGGAGACCTTTTCAACTTGACATCCAAAGCTTTGCTTACAGACACCTCCTCCTGCACTTCTTCTTTCCCCTCCAGCCCCACTCTGCACCCAATTGAGACTAACAGTGCCTGTGAGGAAGCATCCTTTTCCATAGAGATTTGTTGCTCCTCTCCGCTGCCTATGCTCTTCTCACACGCCTTCCTATTAAACTTCTTGGGACCAAATCGTACCAAGCAGCTCCCATGCTTCTCCAAGGACACACAGCTTCCCCTCTACCCCTTGTTTCCAAGGAGCTGCTAACATACTGCTGCACCCACGACTATGCCAAAGCCCACCCGGAAGTCAATTTGGACCGCAACAGTATGTGAGTGTCACAGAAGGGCCAATACCCAGCCCCACCGAGAGTCCTGAGTCTGCCTGGTGCCGTAGTCAATCAGCCGAGCCTAAGGATCGCTATGGAGTTGACCACCTCCGAGACCGACCATGAAATGTAAGGGACCTCACTCGCTCACTTCTGCTTCAATTGTGCACCTCGTGATGGAACAAACCCCTCACCACACGTGGCCATATTGCCAGCACCCTTTCCGCAGTGCGAGATCTCCCACAACCGGTGTCAGCCCACTGCCATGTTCCCCCAAAGCTCTCAAAAACATACATGCATACTTATATGTCTCCACTGCTTTAAATGAATTGTTTGTGGAGATAAAATAAAATTCATCTTTAAGTTATCATGGACTGAATCATTTCAGGAAGGAACAATATTCTCAAATTATTGATTGAATTTCCTTATGGACTAAACACTGTTGGGATAACTTGTTATCTGAGAATTAGGCGTTGGGTTAATCCTGCACTCAAACTGTTTTTTTGATACATTTTAGCTTATTTAAGTTATTTGGTTATTTGCATGAAATGTGGAGATTTATGGAACAATTTATATAAAGTTTGGAAAAACGTGAACATTTTAGCGATGTACATATCACAATTTGATAAGAAAATACACAACCATGTTTATTAGTAATAAATTAAATTACAAAAATACAGATTACATTTAGGAGTTACTTCCTTCCCGAATCATTGTCACCACCCCTTCATGCTGGCAGCATAAACCAACCTAAGTCAAGGTAAGTTGAAAGATAGACGAACATGACACCGATAATTTAGCCTTGACGATTCTGTATCTATTTTGGGTACCTTGTAATGGATAAGGTAATGATTCAGAACATATTAACATCTGTGCATTTGGGGCTAAATCTGTTTTGAGCTACCCAAACTGTCATTAGCGAATCACCAGTGAAATGCCCCATTGACAGTAGTGAGTGAGGATGCTCTGGACCCTGGTGCATGCAAGGAAAATGTCTCCATTGACTATTTCTGGGTTAATTATATTCAGCAATTATCAAGGTTCAATGGAGCTCTCAGGGCTATTGGTTCGGGTGCAACTGCACCTGCTGCTCCAATAATAGTCACAACCGTGTCTACTGCAGGCGTGACCTTTGCAGATGGACAACTAGTGGAAACAGCAATATTCACTTGCTGACCCTTAAACCTGGTAAAAGCTCTATCACGTTCATTTAAGCTCTGCAGAATATTTCCTCCATCTTTAATATGACCCAGAATGGCAGTTTCATGTACAAAATCCACATTTAAAACAGAAAAGAATGATTCTACTCCCAAGTGCTTTTCTGTGGAGAAGCGTGGCTCAGTGGTTAGAGGCGGAAGACCCGGAAGATGAAATCGGCCGTGGACCAGGGTTCGATTCCCCGCCTCGGTGGGTCTCGGGCTCAAAAATTCCACGGACTCGACAATTCTCGCTCCGGTGCCTACTCGACTCACGGGGTCACACTCTGCGACTCTGGGCAATAGCTTGCTTAATCTCCACTATGGCCCCTTGCGGCGGGATGCCTGGCTTTCACCTTGTGGACACCCTGCCGGGGTATCTCACAGGGGAATACCAGGACGGGTTCCCTAAGCAAGCGCTTAGATACCGTGTCGGTGATTTGCGCTATATAAATACATGTACATTTACATTTACATTTACATTTCTGCTGCAGAACTGGTCTGACGCTTATCCAAGCGCTGGCATAAAGGCCTTATCCATGACAGTGTGCCTTAGTTCTCCCAAAGGCTGCATTATTAAAGCAGGTGAGGTCCAGTGTCAGTTGCAATGTAGAAATAAGAATGTTTAGACACAGTGTTGCACACTTTGCATTAAAAGTTTTTTCACCACTTTTTCAAAAACGTAACAGATTAAGAAAACAACGCCTCTACAGTCACTGTCTGCCACTCATTCCCCCCTTAGAGACTTTACAAGTGGGCATGTGTTTGATACCAAGCTTCCAAAATGGCAATAAATACAGTGATGACTTGTTCAGTCAATACTTGGAATTCAGCTGCAGTGAACCTCTTTTGCTGTGGTTTATTTAAACGTAGCATGATGACAGAAAAAGACGATAGAAGATCAGTGGTGGCCTCTCCACTAAGGCGGAGGAGCATCGCCCCACTGCTCAAAAGGAAAACTAAAATGATAATAATGTATCACTATTATCATTTCAGTTTTCCTATTGCAGTGAGTAGCTCTTGGGCGTCGCTGGCCAGAGCAGGGGGAGGAGTGGTTTGCACGCCCTAAGTGGCAGCACTACTTAGCCGGCCCTCTTTGGTCAGCCACAGTCATGTGCACTTTGCATCTTCCTCACCAGGCTGTAATGCTGCCTCCTGATACTCTCTTGCTTGTGTGGAAAAAAGTCAAATCTACCAGCCAAAATTCACAATTATCACCACTTGAATGCTGCAAAATGCCACACAACAGCAATTCATCTTTTGATTGTTTATTAAAAATTTAACATATTTTGTGGCATCTGCAAAACTACATAAGCGGTAAATGTGTGAAAATGTGCACTTACAAATATAAAAGAGGCTGAGTATGGCCTGTGGCTGCTGCCTTCCTATTCACTTGAGAGGAAGGCATACCATGTTTGTGGTTTGCCTTTCTTTCACACCTGATGACCCCAAGATGATCAACTTGTTCAGCCATTACTCTACAATTACAACAGAGGCATGGACCATATGAGTAGTGATTAATGTGGAGCTCCATAGTCGGTTACCACTCTTCCCTGTTAATGGAGGAAGCTGCAGCAGGCATCCACACACAGTGGTGGAGCTTGACTGTAGTGATTCTACTTTCATTCTTTACTCACTTCGTTTCGTCTCCCACGAGTACTTGGCTTTGAGGGCAGGACAAGTTTACAGCCACACACAGATCAAAGCTGTTCCAGCCACGAGGGCATCCCTGCAGCTGGGGTGGTCTACAGTTCACCTGCAATCCCTTCCTTTCAATCAGCATTATTGATTTGCCCACCTGGAAGTTTGAGCAAGGTAGCAAGAAAGTAAGTATTAAACCCTACATTTAAAATACACTTTGCCAGTCATTCTGCATGCCTATTTTGAGATACCCCCTTGGTGCATTACTATTATGCTTTCAACTTAGATTTTGAATGATGCTGTGCTCTTTAGTCCATACATGTGTGGGTTTATTGCCACATAAGCCTTTTCTATTTTGTTTCTTTATTTCTGCCCTCATTTCTCAATATACTTATGCCATACACTTTTGCGGTAGTTCACCTGTGGTATTGTAGTACTGCAGTAGCCACAACTGCAGTCCTGACAAAAAGTCACAGCAAAGGCTATGAACTGGAGTAGAAATGTTTTGGAGAGAATCCAAAGAAGGCTACTTGGCTGTAACTATCTGGTTATCCATCTTGGGTCCACTTCATTTTATTTTCTTCATCTCAGGGTCTCCCCACCTCTCCCACCTTCAGTACTATAAACTAATCAAGCCTCTTGAAGTTCGGAGCTTGGGGAGATAGGACATAGCACCTAGTTTTACAGAGGTGTAGAGCCAGACATTTTGAGATTTGAGCTCAGACATTTGATACACAGAGCACTGTGGGCATTTTGAGGCAATACAGATTCTTTATGCACAGGCAACCCATCGGGTACATTGGGCACATAGTGGCTCAAAAAGGCTTATCAGTTACACCTTGCTCTAACAGAGCAATCTTACCATGATTTAACTTTTTATGACAGTACCATGGAGCCTTGAAAGTCTAGAGCCCTGACATGCCCACAGAAGATCTACCAAATAAGAGCGAGAACACTTTAATGACCAAAATGTCTTGACGCATTAACCCCTTCTACGCTCATGACGAGCTCAGCTCGTCATGAGTTATGCCTGTCGTACGCTCATGACAAGCTGAGCTCGTCGTGTAACGCGGTTTTCCGCAAAAGTCAGCGCACAGCGGGAAAACTGCTAGCGCGCATGTGGTTAAGCAATTACGATAACAACTCTTACTCCCTACCTACCACAAATGCAGAGCTCCACAGGCTGAATCAAATGAATCACAAGAACCCTCTGAGGCAAATACAGCATGTCAGCCTGTAGGACTGAGAGCTCTGTGTTATAAACAAAATATGATGTCCTGTTCCACGGTAGATTAGATAAGTAGATGTATTAAGATAAGATGTTATAAAGAGCCCCACAAGAAGCAGCCTTCCTGCTGCTTAGCCCATACACCAACTGACAACCTCACTCATTCAACATTCCGCAGCATCATCACACTCGAACATTCCACACCACACTCGCACTGGCTGACCAGCAAGTATGACACATCTCGCTTCTTTACAGTGAACAAGAAAACAATGCAATGGTCCATGCCATAGTATACATTGGCAAAATATACATGCATGGACTTTGCCTGAAAGAGAAAGCAACCATAAGAGGGGCAACATGATTAATAGGCATTAGAGCCAATGGACCCATGGGCATTGACCTTCTTCTAGGACAAATCATCAAGAACTCATTCTGTAAACTACAGGAGAACACTAAAATGGCACCTCCTTGTGAGTGATACAAAAGGGGATGATGGACGGAGTCTTCCCTGGACTGGAAACAAGCATTCTGGGACCGGTTTCGGATTCATAATCCTCATCAGCCAGGCTATCTTGAATCCAGTGACAAAGTGAGCAAGGGACTCACGTCTGAGCATACCCTGCCAACTTAGGGTGAACAAAGCGATACAAAAGGGGATGATGGACGGAGCGTTTGAGCAAATCAAACACTCACCCCCAGTCAACTCATCTGGGTTTAATCCATCACCATTCTTTAGCTCACTCTGCCACCCCAGTTCAGACATGGCCATATCCAAATCAGTCTGACCCTGTGCCTCATGGGAACAGTCCAGCCCGAACTGCCAAGCCATGTCTTCCCTGGACCGGAAACAAGCATCCTGGGATGGTTTCGGATTCATAATCCTCATCAGCCAGGCTATCTTGAATCCAGTGGCAAAGTGAGCAAGGGACTCACGTCTGAGCATACCCTGCCAACTTAGGGCGAACAAAGCGATACAAAAGGGGATGATGGACGGAGCGTTTGAGCAAATCAGACACTCACCCCCAGTCAACTGATCTGGGATTATTCCATCACCATTCTTTAGCTCAGACGTGAGTCCCTTGCTCACTTTGCCACTGGAGTCAAGCAAGCCCGGCTAAAGACGGCTGTACTAAAGACGGCGGAGTGAGCTAAAGAACGGTGATGGACTAAACCCAGATCAGTTGACTGGGGGTGAGTGTTTGATTTGTTTGTATTGTGAACGCTCCGTCCATCATCACCTTTGTTTTTTTTTTTTTACCTCCTTGCGAGTCCCACTAAAAACCACTGCAGTTATACATGCATGACCATGTAATAAGAGAGTACTCATTCTAGCCAGGAGAACTTACCCGCACCCTCCTCTCTTTTGCCTATGAGTAAGCATTCAATCATCATCGAGAGTGGGCGTGACTTACCAAAAGGTACTGGTCATCTCGTGTGAAAGATACTGTGAGAGATTTATCTAACAAGATGATTTCAATTAAAAGAATAGATTAGTCTGCAGGGGGGGGCATGGGGGAAAGGACACTCTCTTCCAACCTTCCATTTTCCAGTCTTCCACTGGTATCCAGTATTGTGACCAGGAGATTTCATCAACAATTTCCCAAAAATGGTTCACCGTGTTCAGAACTGTCTCCTGTTGGACCAACAGAGGTCGTGCAAAATTGGGATACACAAAGAGACCTGGATATTGCCAACAGTGGCTGTTGCCAATGAGAGAGGAAGAATCAGCAACTGAGGCTGACAACCATAATTTCTGGAGCCCCTCTAATTCCACCAATTGAGTATGTACTGTCCAATGTACCGCTTGCAAAGCAACATTAAATTATTCTGGAGTCCTCTCTCGGATGTGCAAACATAGATTGCCAACTCCCAGATTGTCTAGTAGGACATGAAAAAGTCCCCATCAATAAGTACAATGTGAAGCCAAACAAAGTTCAGCATTATACCTACGCAAGGGGCAGAACGTTCCCACTTTAAAGAGTGTACTTGCTATCAGAGGAAATTTACTGAATATTATTCAAAATCAGTCTTGGAAAAGGGAAAAGAGTAAAGCTGATACCATTGCCCTGTAGTAGGATATTCTGGCTTACTTGCAGTAGAAGCAAGAAAATCACCCTAGATGTGTAGCAGCTTTAGGACTAGAGAATCTTCCTTTCATCTTTCCATTCAGAAGCCAGCATTATGGTACAGACCAAGGAGGGCACACAACTGGTGCTGATACTAGGATTTAAATTGTTACTGAAATCCCCACTTATGCAAAAATATAAGGCATACAGGAAAATAAAATAAAACATTAAAAAGGAAGAAGATCTTCCCTAACATTGTAACTCAGAAGGCAGCAAAAAAGGAAACCTGGTGAAACACAAAACATAAATAGTATCTACCAATGCCTGTAAAATTGACATCTGATTAGACTACTGAATGAAAAACAACTAATCCTTAATGGGCCAGGTCCTTCCAGGGTGATACAAAATTGCCACAGATTACCACCAATTATGAAAAAGGAATTTGAAATTTTTTTGTCGAACACTGGGACTAAAGAAATTAGGTCTTAGCATTGTTTAATATTAAGTGTAGTAGAAGCATCTGAACCAGAACCCGTGGCCTCCATGAGAAACTAGGAGTTTTGCTGGCTATCAAGATAACTGGATATAGGAACAGTTAAGAGTAAACATCTAAGATTTTTCAAAAGAATTCCTTTGTCCGGTGTGGCACATGGCCAAGATGTCATATGTGTTGTAACAAACAGAAATATTCTAATAAACGTTATAAGAAAGAGAAACCCTTTGGTTACATCTCAGGAGAAAAAATATTTGTCCAGCTACCAGCGGAACCTGCTGGGAGGAAGGTGTTCCTCTTCATAAAAAGAGGGTCAAAGAGTGAAACAAAAGGGGCAGTCTCATAAGTTGAATGAGAACAACAGAACTTGTCTCACATTTCCCCTCCCTGCCATGCCAGACGAACAAACAAATGAAATAGTTTTTCTGAAAGAAGAAGCCAAATTGATTCTAAGTCAATAGCTTCAAACAATCACACCCAGAAAAAATAGAACACTATTGGGCAGGAAATCATTATCATGGTAACCTCAGATCCAGGGGAAGAGACCACCCCATGGCGGGACAAAGGAAACAATTGCTTGATTGTCAAGATCACCATCCAGCACAACCCTATCAAAGAAATATATGCAATGAGAAAGGACTTCTGCAAGAGCATAACGGTGTACACACTAGCAGGGTTAGCAAAAATGTGCCTATGACTCATTATAGATAGCTAGTTTGTCAAAGAAAATGTCCCCATTATATTTCAGGAAACCTGGGCCTTTTTGCACATAGGGCACACTTTTCCTATTTGAGTCATGACTCATCTTTAAATAGGTATGCCATGTGTAAACAGGGAAGGTGCACCCCATTACAGAAAGTGTGCTGCCCACAGGACAGCCACAAACTTGTGAAAAACTGAGTGGCAAATTCAAAGCCGCTCTGTGTTTCACTGTGTGGCTGGCATTGAGCACTCTGAGGAGGGATTAGAGATCCTTTTGAAGGTGAATGCAGTGAGTGAGTGCACCTGACTCAAAGGGGATGTCTGCGTGGGCCATGGGACCCCCTTTCTCTCCTCCGGAGGGCTGCCATTAGAGTGCACACTGACAGTGTGCCATCTTTTTGTGGTGCACTTTCAGTATGACAGTTTCTTTGAGTTTGTGCCTGCATCCAAAATATCTCTCAGATCAAGGGAGAGGGAAGAAGAAGCTATGGTCCATTCGGCTTCCCTTCCATATCTTAATACAAAAAATCAGGTGGGAAAGAATGTACCGCTTGTATCTGTGTAACCAGGGTCACTTGGTTGTGGACCTTGCTCAAAAAAACCTCATTCATGTACACAAGTGGTGAGTGATATAGCTTGATTCTCTGCCTACATGTAGGGTGACAGCATCATCATCAGGTTTTATTGTGGGTATGCTGACCTCCATATAAGCCTATGCCATCCATCATAGAGGGCCTGATACACAAAGGCAATATAATCTTTTGAGTAAATTTACACTTTGGAGTACGTTTACAACTTTGTGGAATCCACAAACTCCTAAATTAAAGTTACTACCTAAACAACGAAAATTGTAGCAAGTCAGGCACTACACACAGCCAACTACTGGTATTGTAACATCCTCCCATGCAAAACAATGGAGTTAGGGTCTTAAAATAAAACCCTACAGGAAATACTGTTGTGTCAAATTATTTACAATAATTACGAACATAAATAAATGTCAATTCATGTTTAACAATATTAAAATAGTACACATTTATTAATTCTAAAATATTTTAGTAACCTATTTTGAATTTAAAAATAATGTAACAATATATTTGATTTAAAAAAGTCAATTTTAATTAATTCTATACATATTACAATAATTATTCATGCACAATAAAATACATTCTTTAGGTGGGAATTTATTTTTTGAATTAAACTTCAGATAAATGACTTTAATTTATATTTCCATTTATTGCAATTTTCACTCAAAATTAATTTTAAAATGATGTAGCATGTTTTTATTTTGATCTGCATCTAAAGTAACCCTATCAAATTAATTTACATTAATATTTAGCAAAAAAGATTTTCAAATTAAATAAACAGTTTTTATTTTTCTCCCTAAACTTTAGCATGCAGGGATCTCTGCCTCAACTGCAGAGTTTCCTACGGTAAACAATAGAGACAATTCACTATATTCACAACATTTTCCGGATGTTTATTCCATCTATGATTTGACCTATAAAATACCACAGCTTTTCAGATTCTATTTTCCCTAACTCCAGTACAAATCTCAAATAGATAGGTTGATAATGATTTGTAATGTTGGGTATGCCTGAGCATGCCATTTTGCCTCTAGAAACATACATGTTGTGGCCAGTGTAGTTTTTTTTCCCTGTCTATACAAAATTATCCCTTGCCTTCCGAAAATCCATGAGCAAAGTGGGCGACATCAATCATGGCAATGCTTAAAAAAGGAAAAAGATTCTTGGAAGGTATATCGTCTTAACCATGGCCAACCTTCTCAGCCAGGAAATCCATCCCATATGCTAGGCTTGTATGTCTTTTTGTATGCCAGAGAGTTCTGGCATATAATTGATCAGTGAAGAATGTGCGATAGTTGAAGCAACTGTCACGAAAGTGCGCGCTCATATACACATGAAATAATTAAATTTCTTCTCAGTCAGTCCCTTGTTAATTTCCACTACTCTCCCAGTTTTAGGACCTCTCGGTTAACACACTCTCAATTTTTATAGTTTTCCCATTTTCACTTTGCAGACCCGCATAATGCATTAAGATGTCACTTTTAAACAATACAAACTTTATATAACTTTATATATTTGTTTCCCCACTCTGACAGCACTTGTCATGATCAGCAGTAAACATTCTAGCACCGGGAAGTCTGTCTTCGACTCCCTTTGAAGCCACAGTACTCGTGTCACATGACCTTTACTGACACGCCCCTAAAACTTTAAACATATGATAACCGCCGGCAAACGCCGAGGAAATCAGATTACGTTTGACAATCCTGTGCATTTTTTCCTGAACCGTAAGTAACCCTCTGGCAAGCAAACATCCGTTACAGCACTGCTGTTGATTTTCTTTTAATGCATTTATAACCTAGTACGATTCCTTTGTAATTTTGAAAGTTAGGTCTTTAAGTTTCCAGTGATCGGTTTTGGAGTTAATGTGTCTGACACTCTGCGTAGCATCGCGTTCATTTATTGATTACATGCAGACATTTTCCACTGCACAGCGGTTAACATAATTATACAGGCATATTATCGTGCAATTTATCTTTATGTGCAATGAAGCTTAAAAATTGTTTTGTATATTTATCATGTTATAATGTGTAATTCTGCGAACACTAAGGTCCTGTATTATTTCATTTTCAGGCCCCTGACGAAGGGTCTTAACCATAGACCCGAAATGCATTGGGCAATGTGAAAAATGTACAAAGTCTAACCATTTGATGAATTAATGATTTATTCATATGAATGAAATATGAACATTTACAGAAATAATGGAAAATAAATGAGAATAATTTGAAAAATGAAATCACGACTTGACCATTTGAATTTGAGAAGAAATTTAATTATTTCATGTGTATATGAGCGCGCACTTTCGTGACAGTTGCTTCAACTATCGCACATTCTTCAGTTATTCTAAGGCACAACCGGGCATTGTGCGACAAGTGCTGACGCCACCTTAAAGAATAATAAAAAAACACTTCAACTAAAGAGATAAACCAAGTGAGTGCATAGGGATCTACGTAATACTTATATAATTGATCAGTATCATCTTTATTGTTGTGAGGGGGATTTGAATTCCTAGATCTGTCAATGAGTTGTCTGCCCGTTGGAAAGGCATCAATGCCTTTAAAGCCAATGTTTGAGCTCTTGCTTTTGAGATATTCATCTTTTGAAACTTTTGTAAATTAACCTTGAAACCTAGTACTTCCCATATATGTTCAACTCTTCTATTAAAGTGATAAGAGTCACAGTCACAGTGGGATGTGAAAGTCACCAGATTGTAATTGGCATACATGGTCAATTTATGCATGACACTTGCCAATTTATAATCCTATATTTGAATCATTCTTTCTATTCCATCTTGTCAGAGTTTTAACCAACAAAGTGAACAAAAGCAGGAAGAAGGGGCAACCCTGCCGAGTTCCCCTTATGTATTGGGAATATTGGGGATGAGCAACCATTATTTCTTATGAAGATCTTCAGATTGTCTGAGCTGGCAAAGACCCATCTATGAAATCTGGAGTCAAGTCCTAATTTTTGAAGCATGCTTACCAGTAGCTGCCAGCTTACTAGCCCAACTGCCATATTATAGTCAAGTGATAAGATGAGGGTCTGTTTGCCAGCTCTGTTAAATGCCAATTATTTTGCTTTAACTACCACATTTTCTCACAGATACAACCCCCATTTGTGTTTATCTAACTGACCCATAGAGTAGGGGCTATTCTATTTGTGAGCATTTTAGTGCATAGCTTTATATCATTTTGGAGTTGGAAGAGTAGTCTGTAGGAGACACTAAGGGATGTATTAGGATGGCGGGTGAAATTTTGTCCCCCCGCCACCCTAGCGGTGCTCGGACCGGCTGACAGTGGTGCAGCGGCCCCGCACCAGCAACTAGGATGCCACCGCCACAGTGGCATCACCCATCCACAACATTGTGGCGGGCGGTGCTCTTCTTAGATGAAGGGACCACTAAGTCAGCCAGTGCAAAGGAGAATAACAATGTAATTATGGAAGGGGCTAATGCATTACAATATATTTTAGAGAATGTCAGCATTTCAGAAATCTATTTCCAACTTTTCTCTTTGGTTATGTTATTGACCACCTCTTGCAATATGACTAGGTCATCTAGGTGTTCAACTTGCTCAGTTTTCAGTGCAGGCAATTGAACAACCATTAGGTATATCTTTACTCTTGTGAAAGAAACCTGACCCATCATCTAGAATTCTCTATAGAATGAACGGGAGTGGGACCTATGTTTCATTCCTCTTTATAAAAGGTACCAGATGGGTCCTTCAGTGCATGGATCCTATCTCTACTCATCCTCACTCCTAGTTTTCCTGCTGGGAATTTACCTACCATATTCTCACTGCTCTATTATTTGTGTTTTTTTCAAAGCATTGTAGGGTCTAATTCATATAAATGTAATATTTTACTTGCTTCTAGTACATTATCTTACTTCATATTTGGAAGAGCTAGTTCTTTTGTGCATTCCTTCAACTTCCTTTAGGTTTAGTTTCAGGCTCAGATGAGGTTTGTTTTGTATATTATTTTATCATGTAGAGTACAAAATCAGTTGACCCCTAATGACTCTCTTCAATTCATCCAAAACTCTATTGATCTTTATCCCCATGGGTTATGGCCTATTACATAATATCTTATCTCCTCATCTAGGTTGCCATACAAAGCTTTATCCCTAAATACATTATCATTAAGTCGCCACCATTCATCCATCGTAGAACCAGTCTGCTGCACTATACTAATAAGAACTGTAGCGTGACCACAGAAAGCTATATGGCCTACATCCTCGGGCATTACATTTGAATCCTGCCTAGCATATGTTATACATATGTGGCTGAGGAGAAACTATAATTTACAGAATTGAGATACTGTACTGCCATGCATCCACCGAACCTAAATTATTCAGATAACTGTTTCATGTTGTTCATAACTGGATTTTGCCCCTCCCCCTCAAAATAGGCTCTATTTCTGCATTTTCCAATATGGTTGTCATTGGATTTTAAGAAGTCTTTATTAGTTGATTTTAGGCATATAAATATTAGAGATCATATACATTGTGTTTTTCTTGTTTTCATTTTAGTGTTTCTCTGTTTCTTAAATGAAATTACCTCTAAGATCTCTCTTGAAGAATTGTACCTTAACCGCATCGCTGCGGCGGCTTTTCCCGCTGTAAGCGGCGATTTTAAAAATCCCGCGTTACATGACGAGCTCAGCTCGTCATGAGCGCACGCCAGGTTACGCTCATGACGAGCTGAGCTCGTCATCAGCCTGGAAGGGGTTAACAATGTCAACACCATTACTTTTGTACTTATATTTGAGGAAATGGGTTGTCTCTGAAAACATCTTGACCTAAGGTGGGATCAGGTGTCATGCAGGAGTTCATGTTCCGAATCATCAGGAGATGAGCTTGTGTTTTAAGGCCTTTGACATTAAAATTACAATTTATTACCATCATTGTAATTTGTAATTTATCACAGCCATCACCTGTATGTGACAAATACGGCTGAGTTTAGTAAGAACTCCTATGCTGACATCTTATTGCATACATGATTATTTTATAACACCACATTAAGCAAAACTACACTTAAGAACAATAAAGAGCACAGGGTAGAATAATGTTTTCTCCATTATATATCTCAGTCTATCTCTCCGTTTTTGAGACAATGTTAACACAGTTACAGCAGTCAATTATTCCAACCTAGTGGCATCCCCCACAAATGCCAAAATCCTGAAATGTAGAACATTTCATGGATTGTTTTCTTCATTTAGAGACTTTGAACCTAAAGCAGATACTTAAACTTCCTAGTTCTTTTCTTGTGTTTTATTGTAGCCTCTCAGATGTTGCAGAAGTGTGTTTCAAGTATTGGGGTGGGCCAGCGTGGTGACAGGCTGGAGGGGGAGGATTGGGCACTGCCTTCACTGCACATGTGGGTTTGGCCAGCTGTCTCAGACCTGCCGTACCCACATTAGGAGTGACACTTTCTCCAACCCCAGATGCATTGTTGGGGTTGGAGGGAGCAGGCACAGACTCCAAGCCTGTCCTGGAGCGCAAACTCATCAGCGCTCAGGCCAGTCCTCAAGTTGCTCTTATGAGTGAGAGCAACTTGACGATTGTCCTGAGAGCAGATGAGCCTGTGCCTGCCTGCAATGAAGAGGAGCAGAAGAGAGTGACGTGATGCTGGAGGGCAGCAGGTATGTTTTTCCTTTCTATTTGTCTCAACGTTCCCTGTTCCCCCCCTGACCCTTTCCCCTGCCTCTTCTTTTTTCCCGATACGAGCCCCTCCTGCTGGACGGTTCTTCCATGAGTGTATTTCGCTTGTCGATGAGGCCCAGAGCCTCTCTAGAGTCCTTCAAAGTTCTTGCCACAACTGTGTTCACTTGAGAAACACAAATATTGCAAAAAAGTGTGCCCCAGTGTTAGGACTTTTTTCTGCATGTATGAAATCACTTAATCTCTTTAATGCAATAATCGAAAGATCATGGGAGGGTTGGAATGTATCTCCTTTAAATGTTAGGTGTTACAGTCCATCATATGCCAAAGACATCAATTCCTCTTTTTCTTGAAAAAATAAATGCACATGTGCAAGTATATTTGGTGGTTAGTTTTAATGTATTCCCTTGTTCAAGCTCAATGCACATGATATAGTTGCAGTGGTGGATCTTCTTGTCTTCTTTAAATAGGTATTTCCTATTAAGCAATTTGTAGCAAATAGGTAGGCCACAATTTTTGATCAACTAAGATTTACTGCCATCACAGGGATGGTGGCATATCGGGGTCAGCAGACAATGATGTCTGTGTTTGCTTTTAAATAAACCATGTTTTAATGCTGCCCGTTTATCTTAAAGGAAAGTGGATGCATTAAAAAAAAATCAAACATCTCATTTATATTTTTTAGGCGTAGGGAGTGGTCCGTGTTTTTAAACATTCTTAATCTGGAAGGTGTTCCAAGGAGGCACTTTCCCTTTGTGGATAGATTATCACCTACTTTGAGTTGGTGGTAAAGTACCAATGTTTTGCTTCTACATTTCGGTCACAAAACATTAGTATATACCATTCAGATCCCCTATGTTGAAGAGATGCCCTGAACATGCCCCTTCCAAATAGCAATTGTGTTTTTGGTTGCAAAAACAAATTGTGATTCACTGGAATCTCAGTTTGCTGTGGAAATGTTTAGTCACAAAAAGCCATGTTCTGTGGATGGTTGCAAGATACAATTATCCGATCATTCTGTTTTGCCAGTCAACATGTTTCGGCCTATAGAAATAATCACTATGTCCATCTACATTTACATATGAGAATAAAGCAATATATTGAGGTAAAGCTCTTTCAGTGCTGTCAAAGGCCTACTGGTCCACGGGGGTTTTCTCAAAGCCCTCCTTGTATGCAAGGTATCTTGGCAGAATCCACTCTTCCCTTGTTGATGCGCCACTACAATTAATTTATACATTTGTTTATTTATAACCTTTGGTAATATACTCCTGCATTCTGTACATTATAGAAAAGTGGTATATACTTAATGCATGATAATGTCACTGATATCTATAAAGCGATCTCATACCCTTTAAGACCTGAATCATGCCAAACAGATTTCAAGTAAATTCATTAACTAATTAGGAATTTTAATTTAAAAATAATTCAGTGGGCAGCATTTTTGTATTTATGTTTTATAATGAGATGTTTGACAGATTTTATGAAAAATATTCTAACGTAATCAATAGCTAACAAAATCTCAAGGAATACTGACACTTAAGTTCTACTGTACTAGGTTCAGAGCATTACCAGTAGTCAAATCCCTTAATTATAGACTCACATGTTGTCATACAGAGGCCAACAGCAGGGTCCAGTCCATTCCAGTTACCACTGGTCAACTGGGTACTTCCAGGAAAAGGCCTCTTGCAGCTTGTTGTCTCTCTTTAGTCACAAAGTAGTTCAGCCAACGTACCCACTTCTTCTGTGTACAAGAGGGAGCAGTCTCTCAGAGATCCCTTCAGGTCACTCACAACAGGCCAAGTCCTCCTCTGATCTTCCGTAGGTCCAGAAAGTGTTTTGAAGTGAGTTCCTAAAGACTCCAAATTTATGCCAGGCACTAGTTAGTAGGCGGGAATGACCCTGGGCATGTCCAAACCAATGGGTAAAGCTTCCCAGGGCCACCCCTTCCCAACTTAACTATCACAATGTGTGTCTGCTCTTTCCACTTGGGTCAGCCTATTATTTGCTCCGGGGAGGCATTTTACACCGTTTTCACACCTATTCAATGCTGAGCAAAGACTGCGAGCTGGCAGAGACTTATGCTAATTAGCCATCTGAAATTTTAGGCAGGTAAAGGGTAACTTTTCCTTAATATTCATGACAAATCCAACGTCATCATTGAATTGATTTTTTTAAAAATAACAATTGAAATAGTGGTTTCATTATTTCGCTATTTGGTCCCATTCCTGAGATACAGTTTTAGTATTTTAAACTGAGCTTTGGTTTTTGACATAGGACAGGTAACCCTGCCACAGCAAAGATAGCTTGTAGGGCCTTGATGCTGTGGTACATGGTAACCTCATTAACTTTATACATGTCCCACTTCTAAATAGCATGCACCCTACGCTGTGAGTATATTACATAGGGATGACTTACTTATATTTGAGAGGGAGGTTTTTGCCTGTCAAACAATGTTCCTTTTGACAGGTTGCTGTGCATATTTACACTGCAACAGTCAGGCTACACAGGGTAGGCCTGTGCATATTTACACTGCAACAGTCAGGCTACACAGGGTAGGCCTGAAGCCTTGTTTGCACAGTCACTATAGTGAGTGGCACAATAGGTGCTGCTGTCCGCAAGCAGTATTTAAGTTACAGACCCTGGGTGCACTCTATGGACCATAATTGTTTTCCTGATTTTTATTGTAATTCTTCACATCTTAAGAGGTAAGGGGTGTTCCTCATTTTGCCAAATTTCTGAATTGGGTCTCCCCGTTTTGGGTACGGTCCCATTTTATTTTTTCATAGAAATAGCTGTTTCATTTCTCTGCCCCTTCGAATTCTGGCAAACAAAGTAGTTAGTGCGACCATTCAAAGTACCATTCAAAGCATTCTGATTGGCTGGGCTATTGCCAATGTTCCAAACAGGTTGCTAAAAACAGTTATCACTATGCATGATCACACAATCAAAAGAAACATGTTTACCTGACAAGATTGCTAAATAGTAAGTAACACTAAACTTGCATTGGCCTTTAATATCCCTTTGGAGCAGCGTAAAATTCCATAACTAATGCAGCAGTTCTATCTTTGGTGGCCATAAACTGAAGTAGTCCCTTGGGCTATAACATTGTCTAGAAGGGCATGCTACACTCCCCCATAATGTTGGATTTGAAAAATTGTCCTTCATTTAGAAATTGTTCAATGTCAGATGTTTGCCTGCATGTGCTCTGATTAGGCACACCCCGGAAATGAAGTGAAGTTTAGAATCCCCCCTTCCCTCAGCAATACTTCCTGTTGACAGAATAAACCCTATTTTTTCTGCCAAATCACCTGAACTGTGTTTCCCTATCTGGATGTAGGGTTCAAGATGTCTGCTGTGTATTGCGGGTGGGAGGGTGCTTCTGTAACAATGGTGTGTGTTACTATCATTTAATAACATTAAGCAGTATTTAGAGCTTTGCAACACACAACACTGGGAATGCATATGTTACAAACTCACATACAACATGCCAAACAACATGACCACCTACCCGACATGACAGCACAACTTACTGTGGGAACCTGGGCCAGCCATGTACTTGGCTCTTCAGCCTCCCTTAGCAAAATCGGCATTGACAACTTTTGCCTGCCTTCACCTAAACTGTAGTCGCAAGCGTCGGGACACCCGCGTTGGGGGTAGCTGTGCGCTATACAAGCTTAAATACATACGTACATGAGCCATCAACGTCATGGCACCTCAGCCACACAATTGCTGAATGTGGGGAGAGGTGGGAACCAGGTATGTGCGGAGGCAAGTGACCCATGAATAAGAATGTACACAATGCCAAGTGTAGCGTGGATGTGATGGCCAGACTGCAGTATGCAGACCCCACACATATCCATGTCAACATACACCGCTGGCGTATGGAGTGTATTGGACAGTGGACGCAACCATGTCACCCCAGCCACTTGGTAAGCTCATGAAAATGTAGCTTGTTATTTTCCCTCTGTAAGCGTGGACAGAGTGGGCTTGCCCAGCGTACGCTAGGCCAGTGTAGGGGTGTGAAAAAAAAGCACGTAGCTCTGGGCGTGGTCTCTTCCAGAATGTCCAACATCTCTGCCAGGGCGGCGCCCCTCAGCCCACCACGAGGCTGACGCCGTCGCTGTGAGCTGTGTGGCCTGCGATCCTGTGCGCCTGCAGTACCCCAGGCCACTGGTTCCCGAATTTGACTTGCCCGCCCCTGTGCACCCAAGCCTCCCTGCTCACCTGCCAACACCGGCGTGTGTGGAAGAGGGCCCACCACGTGCTGAGGCAAGCTCCAAGCCTGAGGCCTCTGACCTTGGCAGCCTCCTCGGACCATCACGGCCTCCGCGAGGAAGGCCCGCAGTACTCCTTTCTCTTTGACGTACTCTACCGGCATACACAACGGACTACTAGGTTACACATTTGGAACTGAGTCTTGATTACACTATGGCAGAGAACAATATTTATGGCACATTTGATGTCACTATACTCCCTTCAATGTGGTGCCATCAGGTCTTAGTAGTGCATCACAACCGCACGTTTCTGTGGGCCCACGCGGACTACTGCCCTCTGCCTACTCTGCACCCAAGTAGGTCACACAATTGGAACTGAGCACCGTTTTTTCAATGGCAGATTACATATCATTGCATGCAAGGAGAGGTGTAAGAGGATGATGTGTTGTAGTCAGGAGGGAAAAAAGATCTCTGTTATGGAGGTGATCAAACACTACCAACAATGTGCATTGCGAGCCAACGACACGTGGCTGTGAGCCACTGCTGACCGTTGCCTCTGGCCTACACTGATGTCAAGTATGTCACACATTTGGGACTGAGTCTTGATTAATGGCGGAGTCCCTATCATTGTACCGGCATCATCGCAGACTGCATCCCCTCTCAGCCCCGATGCCACTAAGTCTGTTCCCCGGCATTTATGGACACTCGCTGGTTGAACTTTGGTGGCGTCTGAGTCAATGGACTGGGGGGTTGTCTACATCCTCTTGTAGCTGATACCAAAATGTTGGTGGAAACGAGGCTGTAGCACTCCACTCCTCCATTTGCTGCTTTCGGATGGCTTATGCCCTCTGCATCATGTCCTGGGGGACACCTTCCACTGTCCCCAGCAACCTTCTGCCACATTCACCTCAGACACCGATGAGGGCACTCTCAGTCTGCATGGCCTGCCTCAGTGCACCGCGAGGCACCGTCCCGTGGTGGGGTGCATGTGCCAGCTGCTGTGCATATTGGGCCACTAACTCTGTGCTGGTCAAGTCAGGGACCCTTTCTTCTGACATATTGGATGGCCTATGAGATGATGGCCTTGGGGTCATCAACGCCATGTGTATGTGGCCATGCACTGTCCGCTGCCTCTGGCCTCTACTGTGGTCCACCAGGGCACACGCATCAAATTGAGTCCTGACTGGACTCAATCTAAGTATGTACCTTTTTCCAATATCAGACCTGCCCACGAGCAGCTCCCGATCGGGGTAATTAGCAGCGCCGGAGCATTTATATCCAATTGACGCGTCTGTCCATTCATGCTAACGGTGGAGCTGAGGGGAGACACCGGGGCGGTGGGGCTCCCCTGGAGGTCACCAGCGGCCCCGAGGCAGAGGCGCCCCCCCGGGCTTCACCGACAAAAGCCAAGCGGTAGAGGAGGGCTGCCTCGGGGCCTGGAAGCATTCAACAGTCGCGTGCCGCTCGGAGATGGGGCCTCCGGCAGAGAGCGAGTCCGACCCGTTCCTGCAGGGCTCAGGCGATCCGCTGAGCGAGAGGCAGGTGAGCCTGACCCTCGAAGCAGGCACCGCGGACATCAGAGCTGACGGCGAGAGGGGCGATGGTGGCATATCCCCCCGCGGAGACAGTAGTCGTATCCTGGTCACCAATGGTCCCGGTGACGACAGTGAGGGTGAGAGTGCTGTCCCGGCCGCCAAGCGCAGCGCCCAGGTGCAGATCACGGTGGCTATAGAGGCGGTGGAGGATGAAGACTGCTATGCCCCTTTTCGGGGTTCCCAGGAAGGAGGGGCAGTTGCAGCGAGGACGACAGAAACGACAAGTACAGGTTTTGACTTTGGTGACTTTTGTGAATCCAGCCATTTTTGGAGATGGTGTCCGGTCTTTTTTACTTTTTCTTTTGCCTTGCCATTTTGCTGCTATTCTCGGCTGTTTTTCTCTGGACCCCGACCCGCCATCTTGTCCATTCCCTCATCTTTTACCCTTTTCCCTCATTTCCCCCTTGACAATCCTCAAATGTTTCTTCCCTTTTCTATTTTGCCTTTTCTCCATACCCGTGTATTCCTCCCACCCTCCCTTGGTACAGTGATTGCGTCCCCCCTCCGACCCCACTTAATGGAACTCTGCTTTTCTGGGGTTTTTTTTTGGGTCTTGACCTGAGAAAATCTACTATGTGTTTATATGTATATAGAGATAACTCTAATCACTAGTATATGCAGTAGACCTGTATACTCTCTACCATTCCTATGTGACTCTTAGAGTATATCCATCCGTATCCCTTCCTATGTATATAGAGATAACTCTAATCACTAGTATATGCAGTAGACCTTTGTACTCTCTACCATTCCTATGTGATTTTTAAAGTATATCCATTTGTATCCCTTCCCTATGCATAGAGAGATAACTCTAATCACTAGTATATGCAGTAGACATTTGTACTCTCTACCATTCCTATGTGACTCTTAGAGTATATCCATCCGTATCCCTTCCCTATGTATATAGAGATAACTCTAATCACTAGTATATGCAGTAGACCTTTGTACTATCTACCACACCTATGTGACTCTTAGAGTATATCCATTCGTATCCCTTCCCTATGTATATAGAGATAACTCTAATCACTAGTATATGTAGTAGACCTTTGTACTCTCTACCATTCCTATGTGACTCTTAGAGTATATCCACCCGTATCCCTTCCTATGTATATAGAGATAACTCTAATCACTAGTATATGCAGCAGACCTTTGTACTCTCTACCATTCCTAAGTGACTCTTAGAGTATATCCATTTGTATCTCTTACTTGAGTGACTTTACTATTTGTACATTTGCAATTTTTCTTTCTGTTTGTATCTCTTCCTTGTGTGACTTTACATCTTGTACATTTGCAATTTTTTATGTAACGCATGTAATCCTAAGTCCTTATGTTTTGCAACTGGTTCTTATGTAAAGCGCTCTGACACCTTCGGGTAAAGTTTGCGCTATATAAAATCGCATTAAATAAATAAAAATAAAATAAACATTTTAAAAAATGCAGGAGGCACACGCCACCATCGCCAGGACCAACTCCAACCACCATCTGCCAGAGTCGAAACAGTGGGACTGGCAGACTAACAGGGTTGCTCACACCTGTCGTGGATGCCATCATCTGCCTGATACCCTGCTCAGCACTCCTGGTGCCACTAACTCAGTGCACCATGAGTCATCGTCCATTACTGTTTTGGTTATGTGCTGTGGCGAGTTCACGCAGCAATGACTCCTCAGGCAGTGTGGTAGACCTGGGATGATGATGGGTATGGCGATGCAGGTGTGATTCCCCCACTGCAGCTGCATCAGAAATATCCCAAAGGGACCCATTTCTAGACATTTTGTTCACATGAGGGCGCTCAGCTCTGGTGCCCCAACCTCAGTGCACTGCAACTCAAGGACATTTCAGTTTGCTCATTGGGTGGCGTCTGTACTTTCTCCAGCTACCACCATATTGCACAGCTGTTGTCTCTGTAATGCTGTTGTTTACTGTTTCCGTCTTCAAAGTGTTCACTGTTGTATTTGTTGCCAGCACCAACCACTCCGTGAGGGCTGGCTTACACTCACCCCACACACATCCAGCACAGGCCTCACTGTACATGTGACCCTGCCAATAAAGGGGCCAGGCGCACGTGCCAGTAGCTACTTCCACAAACTATAGGCATGTGTCTGTGTGGTCATGATGTGTGCATGAGAGCCTGGGCTCTACAACATTACCTTGTGCTGTGTACAGCGGAAGCAGCCATGTCCTCGCAGGCAGCGTGTCAGTGCTTGAACATGTAACTTTGCCGTCAGCCACTCATTAAGTAAGGGGAGTGTACTGGGCCATTGTACGGGGGTCCAGCGTGGATGTGTGAATGGTAAATCGGGGCTCTGGGCGTGGTTCAGTACAGGAAATGTGCAAATGCATGTGTCTCTGTCGCAGTGTGGGTCTCCCTTGTGGGGTGCAGGTTTGCCCTGATGGGACTTGGGGACCCCGCATGTAATGTTACTCAGATTCCATGAGCCCTTGCCACACCCGCACCTGTTTGGCCAACTCCTTTCGGCATTCTGACACCTGGCATTTGTATGCGATGTGTGCCTCGGTTGCGTGTTGGGTGCCAGGCGTGCTTGTGGGTGCTTCCTGCTGTGTGGTCTGTACAGGGGCTGGGTTCTCCTCTATGTAGCTCGTCTTCCCTGGTGGTGGGTTGCTGGGATGTCCATGAGCTGTTGTAGGGCACATCGGTGTCGAAGGAGTGGTGGTCCTCTCCATTATCACTGATGAGTTGTCTGGTCTGGTCTGCTTGAGGTGTTGTTTGTCCCTCTGCAATGTGAAGGGTAGATGCATGTTGACATTGTGTTGACATTTATATTTGCACATTGTTCTTGTTTACAAGCAGACTGTATGACAATGTACATTGTGACTGTTTGAGCGGTGTTGCCAAATTGATGCGTGACAGTGGACTTTTGGGCTATGTGACAGATGTGAGCTTGTACACGTACGTATGAATCTAACAATTTCCTGCTCTGTTCGATGTGTTTGGCATGTTTCTGCGCATAAGCTGACCCAGTTGTGTCCCCTGTTCTGCAGTGTCGATGTTTGTACAGCATTGTCATGGGATGTTCTGTGATTGCTATGTGTGTGTGTGTGCTGCAGTGTGCCAAGAGGATCAGGGACTTGATCCAGGCTCATTGAGGGTGTGCAGTGTGCTACACATCGTTGTGCATGTGTGTCATTGTGCCCATCTCCCCAGTCCCCCCAGTCCCTGGTCGTTGCTCACCCTGTTGATTTTGTGTCTGGTCCTCTTGAGGTGTGTCCAGACTCCCACCTCCACCGTCTCCACACTGATGACTGTGGCCTCCATTTCCTCCAGCTCCTCCTTTGGCGCAGGACTTCCACCTCCTGTTGCCGTTGCTGCCTTCCTTTTGGCAGCAGGTTTGTGCTTGGTATGGCTTTTCACATCTTGCCAGCGCCTCTTGCCCTCATCGACACTCCAACTGCATTCACGGTAGTCTAACAGTGGGTCAGTTGATGGTAGTGTTCTGTCACCTCTGTGACGCTGATTTGGTTTTCCTGTGGACTGCACCCAGTCTTCCTCTCCCTCTTCTCCTTGTCCTTCCTTGACAATGTTGTTCCTTGCTGGTGGTCTGTGGGGCTTGTGGGGTTCGCGTTGGCCTCTGCGCTCGGTTAGATTGTATTCATGTTGCTACGTACTTTGGATTGTTTCTGGTGTGTTTTTTTTTAGCTTTTATAGTGCATTTTAGTGCCTGAGGCGTGGGATTTGGAGGCCTGCCGTTGGTTTTCGCTGCTTTTTGTATCGCCATTGGTCTCATCGCAACTTTTTTTGTGTTTGTGTTTCGCATTTTTGCGGCATGGCGTTGATTTTATCGCGGTCATTTGACGCGTTATCTGGAGACTATTGCATGGTACTGCCGTGTTGTGAATACTTAGTTAACACCGCATAATTTCCCCGTGACAGACTACGATGTTGCGTTAAGTTACTTTTGTGATGGTTATCACACGTTCTTGAGAACATCCCCCAAGATTTCTGCAAACTTTAGGGTAGGGGTTTATGGAACTAAGGGGTCATATAGCATGCTGAACCACCCCAGAAAGCGATGGTATACATTTTTTAAATGTGTCGAGTTATTTTTATGCATGACGTATCCAATTGTTTTACCTGGTAGACACAACAGGTCCAAACACTTTAGCCCTTGATTATGAAAAAAAAAGTGTCGAGACAAGGTAACATGAACCAATCGCTACTACACCCGCGGCAACGGTTTTCTTAGTCAATTTAACCCAGAAAAAAATCCATGTGATTTCTAGGGAAGAGTTAATTAACGCCTCTTCTTCAAGAGTTCACATCTAAAGAATCGTAATATTTATCCACTGATCAGAATTCCGAATGGCGCCAAAAAAAGAAGAAAAAAAAATCTGGAAATTAAAAAGACTTTGCGGGGGGTATCTTTGTTTTTCTTCAAAAGCCTAAAAGTTATACTCAACCGCAGCACAAAGAGTAAAGAGGCTGTTATTCATATTAACTGCATTTACATTCCTATCGCAACATCCAGAGAGCTAATAGTGGGGTTATTAACATAACAAACGTAAATGTTCTATATAAATAACACTGTTTCAGGCCAGCAAGCGCTCATCTGACAGCATTTAGGCACAGACTCAACATCTGTTTATGAACACTTTGCCTAATGATATCTGATGATATCATTAAGTGCGGGAGCGCACAGCACAGAGACAGGTGCAGCTGCCTTCAGTACCCGTCACACTGAAAGAAAAGAGCTGCATTCCCCATCCGAAAACCCATCATTAGCACAATTTTCTTCGACAAACCAGCCCTGTGATTTCAATCTGTATATCACCTGTAATTGTAGTTTTTAGCAAGAAGCTGATTCTATACATTTAGCGGCGAGTCACGTTGATGGCCTGAACACTGGAAACACATTTGCGGTACCAGCTGCAGGCAGGTTTTTTTTTTCGTTTTTTTTTTCCAGAGCCCGTGTTAACAAATTACTGCTAACAAGGCAATGCTCGGAGTGCAGCTCTGTTTCTCTTCCTTGTTCGGCGGTGTTTAGATGTGCACAATTATGGAAATTGCCAATTGATTATTCCTCAATAATAATTGATTATTGGTCACTTAACCCTCCAACGGCCCTCGATCGGGGGTAAGGACACGAGAGGGATGTGTTCTTACCAGTTCTGTGAAAATGAAAACAAAGAAGTGGGGAGAAAAGCTTCATCTGAACATCAGTTTCCCTGATAAACAGACCAAAGGGATCCCGGAGACGAGTTCGCCCTGAGGCAATTTGTAGAGATCAGAGCAAGCCTGCAAACGTCCCCCTGTGGACTGTGTAAGAAACATACATCATTTTTATATATGTCAATTGGTCTTTGATTTGAAAGCGCCCCCCCCCCCCCCCCCCTTATACTTTATCACCCTCGTTCATTTTTAAACTGACTCAGTTTAACTTTCCCATTTACAGAAACAATATCAGTTTAGTAAGTCCTCCAAGCACAAGCAAACTGACAAAATCTGGACAGGCTCGTGGACAAACAAGTGCAAATACAGACGTGTTTACACTCCCAAGCTGATGTGTTTGCCCTTTTCGAGCTGCTGGATAGTTGCCACAAATGTACTGTACGTTCTGATGTAATAGTAAAATAAATCTATAAAATGCAAGGGACTAAACTGCCAGGGTGATGCTAAAATGTGAAGGAAAAAAACACTAGCTTAAGAATGAAATGTTCTTTCATATCTGTGCATTGAAAGCAACAGTTTCAGTTTTAGTAAGTGCATGCACTATGAAGTAGACAACTGAGAAATTATTCTTGAAAGAGGATTGGCATTTGTAATTGTCGGTGCTGTAGTATAGATCTTTGAATGAACACTTGTTTCTTTGCTAATTACATTGTAACTTTGTTTCTAACCAGATTCGTGAAATTATGTGGCAAATTAGAAGCCCTCTATCTGACCATGTAGGGTGACAGTGTGGCACACAGATGGCTATGAAGGCGGCAGCCATACATATGTCAACAACACAACATGACATTTAATGTTAGAAAAATATTTAACTGGCATTCTTTTTGAACTAGCATCACCTTTTAATACACTCAGAGTTTACCCAGTCCAAAATATGGCTCATGTTTAATTTAAGAAATAAAGATATTCTCTTCTAAAACCACGCATATTATCCAGTAACTATCAATGTATTTGTCATGCACTGGAATATAGTGCTATTATTCTATCTATGCAGTTGGCAAATCTTTTTAGCCTGTCTGAGTTAAAGAGTTTCCCTATAACAAATGAATGATTGCTCTTTGCAGTACTCAAATCTATATCTACACACTGTACAAATGTAGTGCTGTATGCAGTCCGCATCATCTTTGTTTTTAAAAACTTGGCCTTAGGAGGTCAGTGTAGGGTTTTTGTGTTTATTTTATTTAAGGTCACACTGAACATTATTGTTAAGAATTAATATAGTCCTATTCTTGCTGCACTTGAAGAATAGATTGGATATAGAAGAAACTACACTCTCAATCAAGAAGAGGTGTACAGTCCATCGGTTTCTTAGAATAATAACAATGGTGCAAAGAAACTGCTGCTTTAAGAAATGATCATGTAAAATAAAGTGTCTACATCAGTTAAGTAAAACTTATTTTAACATCTAGGAAGTGATCGTGAAGGAATGAGAGATTGTTGACATTGCGCCAACATATTGTGTGAATTTACATGGGTCTGACTACTTGTATACTCCAATCATGTGTTTTTAATGCCTTTTTTTCTGTAGGATAATAACTTCAAAGCAATGCTGAATGCCCGAATTGCCGATTTTTACGAAATAGAGCATTCTCTGATGTCTTGTAGATAAATCTAAAATGTAAAACAAATCTAAAAACTGACCTCATAATGCACGAAAGTAATGAAAACTAGCCACCTCACAAAGGTATATACCAGTTTAAAAATGTTACTTTGCAAACACCCACTGGAAAGAAATTGAGAGGTATCCACCCCATTATGTTTGTCGTTTTTTAAATATGCTTTGAGTAGTGTTTTGTTTAGAAGTATGTTTGTCTGTACCGCTCTTGCAGTCACAGAACACTTTCTTAGCACATATAATTTATAGCCAAACTGGTATTTGCAATTCCTCCAATATGCTTACTGTCCAATGTATGGAATAACATTGCTCTCGTACAGTAGACCATTTCTGATGGAACTGTTATGTGCTGATGTAAGAAAATAGACAACCTGTGCTTCACACTTTTGTTTTACATTAGACAATGCACCATCGCTGTACGAACACTACCCTATGATCTGTCGTCCAGAAATTGTCATAGATCTTTCTTTTGAGTGCTCGAGAAGATCCAGGGAGAGTCACAACTCCTTAAATTCTGACCACAGAAGGTGAAAAAAGGCTGGTAACTGTTTGCCATCTGCCTAGATATAAATGTGAATTCCCACACCACTATTTATGGAGCTGGTCATCAGGTTGAACTAGGGACAATGATAAAATCAGAATATCTACCAGAAGATGGAGAAATATTGCCTGCTAGATAAAAAAAATAGTCCTATTTAGGTGGATCTGCACTAATAGTGGAACCAAAGGGACCAAACAATTTTTACGATGAAAAAAGATGTGCACTTCTATTTGCCTACAGGAATGGGATAGTTATGTTATGTTATGTTTGTTTGTTATGTTACAAGTTGCTTATAAAGCGCGCGTACACCCAGGGGGTTCATGGCGCTATTTGGAACATACCGAAGTTGAATGGGAAATATGACACAGAAATTATTTGCAAAAATACGTGTTAAATAAAGGTATAATAAATGTACGCAATTAACATTGCAAAAGTCAAATAGACAGCAGACCTGCCCACAATGGAATAATTGCCGAAATATCATGGCACAAGGAAAGAGGGAATGGGGCAGGAGAGGGCCATGGAGAGGGGATGGGGTTCTACTTCCCCCATTCTCACGGACATTGACTGAGCAAGCATCCCAACCCTGCCTCATACCAAAATGAAGTCATTTGGAGCCACCTAAAAACTCCTACAGGCAGAGTAGAACATTCACAAAGGGGCTGGAAACCCATTCTATGCAAGGGTATTCATCTCAACCTATGCACACCATGTTAGAGCGCCTATTTACCCGGTGAATATATGGTGAGTGGTGAAAACCATATGTCGGATGATGGCAGCGTGTGACTTGTAAGGCGCTAAGCACAGATATAATTGGGAACCAGTAGATTTGTTACGTTTTAATTTAAATAAACGCTTGCATTTAGCAAACAACATATATTGTGGCATTCTGCCAAATGCAATAGAAATAAAAGCTTTAGTCTCATTTAATTGACAAGAAGGACTTTTGTATCATATGTAGCCCATCACACTCCATTGATGCCCTGAGAACTGACCTCAATATTAAGACTTCAGGTCTGCTAAACATGACATCTTTCACAAAATATGTTCAGCTACACATAAAGCTAAAACTATCCTATTTCCATTTCTGGCTTGTGTTCAAAAGTCTGTTGTACTATTTCATATCTTTGAATTAATTAAAAGTGGACCACGGTTTCAATGACCCATTTACACATTTTTGATCAATGTGTCTTGTGGAGCTGCCCTCTTCCATGGCTGTGCGTGAATTCTTTAGCCCCCCAGAAGAACTGCAGTTTGGTGTACACTACTGAAAAAGAGGTGTGTATATTGTATTTTATTGCCTAAAAAATTAAATTAAAATGTATATGTATTATGTAACATAGCACGGTAGATTGCTGAACGTCAGAAGGACGATTTTGAGGCAAAAGAGTCATGTTCAAGTAATGTGACTTATTATTATTTTTTTTTACTTAAACAAATGCTTGAAAATTCCACCAACTTAGGATGTTGTGTTTTAAATCGTGATGGTTTTAAGGGTACAGCCAGAACAAACAAAAAGATGTGAATAATTTTTCATGTCTGAAAACCCGCTTGCATTTTATATTTGATAGCTTTTCAAATACTTGAACTGTAACTCAGAACTGTTTTCAATTAAAGATTAGTTTGTAAATGATATATAGGATCTAGTAGCCTTGGTGAGCCTACACCTTCAGTGCGTGTTGTACATGTTCAAGGAAGGACGCATCACATTGATGTTACAGGGGCTCCATCTAAATCCCCCAACAAAGAGGGTGGTCAGTACATTGCTGTACCTTTCTCGGTGTCTCACCAGGCATATCTAGCCACTGCTGGTCCTTTTGTGCTGAAAACAAAACGTTTTGCCTGCTTGTTTTCAACGTTAGATTATTTTTAGCTCATTAGCAGCAATATAGTCCTATTTACATTTGAATGGCTGTCTATGGTCTCTCTCTCACTGTGTTGTTCATCCCGTGGTTGCCTACAAGGAAAAAAGCCAGAAAGTAAAAAGGCAGAGAGTCAGCTAAATTGTAATTTGCATCTCACAAGTCGGCCAAGTCACACTAGGACGTATGACACCATCACCCATTCCTTGCTTTTTCACCCAACATTGCATTGTGGGACTTGTAGTTATACTTAAATTTTTTTTTTTTTAGGCTCAAAATCCCAGCATGCCCAGTAATGTTGCCTAAAATGGCAGAACTGGCTCAAACTGGTATATATTATTTGAACCACTTGTCAGCAATGTTTAAAAGGTTTACAGAGTTGTGTACTCCATTAACACATTGTAGTTAGTACATACTTAGGGCCATTTTCATTTTACCTTATTTTTGCCTACCTGCATGTTTTAGGTAAGATTCGCTGTGCACAGATTCAGGTAACACATTTATGTTTGTGCCACAATATTATTTTAGAAACAGGCTGCACATGTTATTATTGTTATTCAGCTCTTCTGTTGAGATTCAGTCTAAATATTTCATACAGAGTGAAACAACACTGTGCACTGATTTTTTCTGTGCTCCTAAAGGAACATCTCCCAACATACAGACACAATAAAAGTGCAGCTGAGTTTTGCAACACAGCACTTCTTAACATATAAACTGAGACATTCCCTTTGAAAATCATAGAGGTGGTTTTTTAGCAGAGGTAAAGGTCCTGGAACGCACATACTAGCTTTGGGCAACCTGAGATGCAGCACCAGCTAACTACAAATGTTAGGTATGGGGGCCAGTTTTAATCCCAGATATCACTAATATATCACTGTGCTCACGTAGTGAGGGTAGGCCTAGGCAGATATATAATTAACCAAGATTGGGCTTCTCATTGTATACAGTTTCCTCATATGCTGATTATTATGGTCAGTTGTATAGTTTTCTAATTACAGCAGAGTTGCCTCATAATAAAGCATGATCATTTCAATAAATATTGCAAACTTTCTTTGTGTCTTTCTTTTGTTTATTATGGACATGCATGTGTGAGAAAATGAAAGGTGACAATATGTTTCCACAGTTCCCCTGGGGACTGAAGAGTTGTGTCCTGTGGTGCCTATTTACCTGTTACTCTTATAAGGTTAGGAGGGCAGGTAAGGCTCTATGACTTAGTCGGATTTGGACCCATAGATACTGATATAGTATGGTGGCTCAGTCCCTACATTGAGGCGTCCTGTGATTCCAGTCATAGTTCTGTTTCTATAGCAACACAACCAGACATCCATCACCTTTTTGTGTTGCTATAGTTCTTTCCAAATAGAATCCCTGTAACATGGTACTTCCAACGTTTGATCTGTCACTTATTGCACAAGTTTCCTGAGTAGTAATTCTACGTATTCATAATAGCCTGAACACCTACCATTTGAAACATCAATGGTGTTTGGGATTAATCTTCCAATGTTTAGGAAGCACCTAATTCTGTTCGTTTTTCAAGCTTAAAATGATAATCCATTTTTGTGTTGCACTTTGTTTCCATTTCTGGTGTCCTCATGGCTGCTCCAGCACCCATTGTCATTGCTGTTAATTGCAGACCTGTTGCACATGTACATGTGACATACTATGGGCTTACAGTTGGTGATTGTATGTTCATGGTCGAAGCCCACGATAGCTATCAATTTGAAGTTTTTTATTGTTGGGTTAAATTTCCAGTTGTAGATGCTAATACCAACACATTTCATGATCACACAGTTCTTGCACCATGAGCACAATACAGAGCATATATGCTGATAGAAATACTTTGATCACATTGTGAACATCACACTCGGTTATGCAACACCCATCCACATATACTTGCACCTGTATGCACAGGCCCCCTTATTAAAAAATGGGCCACCTGGTCAGCATTAGCTAGATCTACACCATACACTAATTTAGTGTATCTCCTTGCTCAGGAGCTACAACAGCTTTACAACAGGCGAGTTTGATTATAAAGATGCTGAACTCTAAATATTTTGCGCACCTTGTTGGCTGTGCCAACAAGACCTGCCCTACCACACGCAGGCCTTTATGAGGACATACACATGCTGTAAATTCTACCAGGACCAAGGGCTGCTTTCTCTTCTAAAGCATACCAGGATACTATGGCTTCCTAGGTGTTTCAGGGCATTATTCTTCTCCATATCAGCCCAATGGGAGTTCTATCATGGATCGAATGAACTGTGACTTAAAGCAGTCTTTACCAGCTTGAGTATAAGGCCCAGGGTATATTTGAATCTACTAACTATATGAGGTACAACAAGCACTTAACAATCTCCCTAAAAGATATCTTAATGGCCAGACCCCTTCAAGGTCCTCTTTGCCATAAAAATGTACGTTCCAGACCATGACAGTCCAGACATCGAGACAGCAGCCCTGCCCTTTGACACAAATGATAATTGTGCTGTCTTACAGGATCTACATAACACCTGTGACACCCAATCCGACAAGCGATTTATCATGTCTACCTCTGCAAAACTCAGGAAGAAACCAGAACCTTCCTGCTGGATTCCACAAGTTGGGGATCTAGTGCAGAGAAGGTGGCAGTGATGAAGTTTGGCCCGTCCTACCAAGCATAGGTGTCAGTCCTTGCCTGCAAGGTAAAAGAAGTGAAACCTTGCCACCACTTCCTGGTTCTAAAGACAATCGTTTTGCCTCCATTGATTACATCAAGTTACATCATGTGGCCGATTCACAGCAGTAGGCCACGAGTTCTTGGTAGTTCCCTAAATCCTATTGCTACCATACAGAAAATTCCTCAACAGCTAGTTAGCACCACCAAAGCTGTTTACCCCCAACAGGGGTGGGGGGGCAAAGAATGTACTACAATACTTGCATCTGCTACAACTACCAGCAACACGACTAAAGTGAGGACTGTTCTCACTATTGCAACTCCTGCAGCTGATTTCATTTATACAGATCCATCGCTTTGGGATTTCACTGGTCCTGTTGATGTACCCGGGGCACTAGTTTTTTGATGAACTAATTCTGGGTAATATATGGGTTAAGATGATTTTTCTTTGATTTCTTTTGCGGAGTCTTCCATTTTAGACACTCCTCCTGCACGGATCTGTGTTTTTTTTTCATGGCTGAAAATCACTATTCTGGGCCCACCTTCGATATATGTTTGGATAACACTGTGTTCTACGTGGCGGTTAGGGAGGGACAATTTGTTGGGTGACAGCTGACCTCGCAAGCAAGAGAGCTAATAGGGAGCTGTTCTCACTCCCCCGCCAGTTCGAGTTTTAAAATTGAATAAACTCGGTTCCTCTCCAAGAGTGAGGGGCTCTATTAAAGGTGACATCAACTTTACTTCTGGATTTAAAGAAGGAAAGGTGAGCACCCAGAGATCACAGTTTTGACAGTCCTGAGGAAAGCCGGAGTATTCGTTTTGCCGGCTGAAACATGTCGACACTTTTGCAGAGTGGAGGGGTTGGTGTCTCATTATAAGCTACCATCCCTAGCATCCACATATTTGTTTTAAATCTAGACAGGGTACTTAACATTACAATTATGACAAGGACTCCTGATACCAGTTTTATATAACTTTTACTGCACCACTTCTCACCCGTGATCTTACACTGTATGTCGTATTGTCTTTCCCTCCCTATTGCTCCACCTCCAGCGTTGGACTGGAGCGGAGGTGTGTTAGCAGCCCTATGATGAAGCATGACACAGCTTGCTGTGTATGGGCAGTTTTATACATTTGGTGCATTTCCACACACTCATCCACCTATACGCAATGGTATTATCCCTCTTCTATTTGTGAGACTAAATTACTGAGTGGGAGGTCGAAGAGGGTTTTCTTTCCTCTCACCCCTCATTTTCTTGTGTGGTTTTTGAATAACACTGTCCCTGGTTTTTCTATTTCTGTGGATTGGATTTGTGACAATTTTTTTCTTGCTTATTATTAGCCATTATCTGCCAGAACAATCTGCTACAGAACTAGTCAATTAGGTGTTGAATCCTCACTCATCTTCGCATAAGCTAAAAAGAGACTTGTCCCTCATGAACATTTCAGCTGTTCTAGTAACTGATGGAATTGTTTAGGATACAGTTCCTTACAATGCATTCGGTCCTACAGAAATTCTGCAGATACCTTATGTGTCTCCATGCGTGATGTAATTGTATCTGGGTTACATTGTGATGATTGGTATGTTTAAACTGTAAAGTACATCCTCTCAGAGGTGGAACACTACTCTGTTTTTAAATCAGAGGACATCTACCTTAATTCTGCTAATTATGGTGAAATGTTCTGTTACCATCATTATGGGCATCACTACTTACATCGAGCTAGTGTTCAACACAAACATTTTAATTACACAATTGGAACATTGCCACCCTTCCACACAAGGAAGTAAAAAATATATAGGCATACATTTACATACCTTTCTGAATATGACACATGTGACCCTAAGTCGTAATATTTTAGACTTGTCACTACATCAACTTAATAATATTTGCTTACAGAAACTACGCTAACATACACAGTCTCATTTGTGCCGAATGAGCTATGAAAGTCTATGATTATTGGAAGGATGCTATTGACATGAAATCAATTTGGGGCAAGTTCAGGGATGGAAACCTTGTTCTGAGCCTGCTTAATTCCAACAGAAATAACTCTTCTGAATTACATATTTTAGGTGGTTATGGTATCCAGTAAACACAAATGGTTGTTATGTTGATTTTTTTAATTCCACACTGGAGCCAGCAGTCTGGACCCCTGTTATTTCTACTCTCCGCATGCAGGTATCAACAAAGCAGATACCATCATCGCACCCCATCTCCGTGATGTCATCAACTGCTCCTTCAACTCCGCTACCTTCCCAGAAAGCTGGAAACACGCCGAACTCAGCGCCCTCTTGAAGAAACCCACAGCGGACCCC
The DNA here is from genome assembly GCF_964261635.1 of Lissotriton helveticus. Taxonomy (NCBI): domain Eukaryota; kingdom Metazoa; phylum Chordata; class Amphibia; order Caudata; family Salamandridae; genus Lissotriton; species Lissotriton helveticus. The sequence continues at coordinate 1,700,302,229 of NC_136061.1, read as the reverse complement.
TCTGAACTCAAGAATTACCGCCCCATCTCCCACCTCCTATTCCCTGCCAAAGTCATTGAGAAAGCCGTCAATAGACAGCTCGCCGCCTTCCTTGAATCCAACAACTCCCTCGACTCCTCACAGTCCGGCTTTCGAGCCAAACACAGCACTGAAACCGCCCTTATTGCAGCGACAGACGACATCTGAACTCTACTGGACAACGGAGAAACAGTTGCCCTCATTCTACTTGACCTCTCCGCCGCCTTCGACACGGTCTGTCATAGCACCCTCGTACAACGCCTCAGCAACATCGGCTTACAAGGAAAAGCCTTAGATTGGATCATCTCGTTCCTCGCCGGAAGAACCCAAAGAGTCCAACTCCCCCCATTCAAATCAGAGGCCACCGAAGTCATCTGCGGAGTACCACAAGGATCATCACTCAGTCCCACCCTCTTCAACGTTTACATGAGCCCCCTCGCATCCATCGCGCGACAACACAACCTCAACATCATCTCCTACGCTGACGACACCCAGCTGATCCTTTCCCTTACCAAAGACCCCAACACTGCCAAAACCAATCTTCATAGAGGCATGAAAGAAGTAGCCGAATGGATGAAAAACAGCCGCCTAAAACTGAACTCAGACAAAACGTAAGTCCTCATCCTAGGATCATCCCCCTCTGCCTGGGATGACTCATGGTGGCCATCGGCCCTGGGCACGGCATCCACACCCACAGACCACGCACGTAACCTGGGCTTCATCCTAGACTCCTCCCTCTCGATGACCAGACAGGTCAACGCCGTCTCATCCTCTTGCTTTAACGTACTTCGTATGCTCAAAAAAATCTTTCGTTGGATCCCCACCGAAACAAGAAAGACTGTCTCTCACGCTCTGGTCACTAGCCGACTGGACTATGGAAACACCCTCTACACCGGAACCACTTCCAAATTACAGAAAAAACTCCAACACATCCAAAACGCATCAGCCAGACTCATATTGGACATCCCGCGCCAAGCTCACATTACCGGTCACTTGAAAGACCTCCACTGGCTTCCCGTCAACAAGAGAATAACGTTCCGCCTCCTCACCCACGCACACAAGGCCCTCTACAAACTAGGACCCGAATGCCTCAACACACGACTGTCCTTCTACACACCGACCCGCCAACTAAGATCCTCCAATCAAGCCCTCACTGCAGTTCCACGCATCCAAAGATCCACCATGGGAGGAAGATCCTTCTCCTACTTAGCAGCCAAAACCTGGAATTCCCTCCCCACTCACCTCCGCCTTACCCAGAACCACATTTCCTTCAGGAAGGAACTTAAAACCTGGCTATTCGATAAATAATGCACCCCCTCCCCCAAGCGCCTTGAGACCCTCCGGGTGAGTAGTGCGCTATACAAATTCCTGAACTTGAACTTGAACTAGGTATTGCACCTATTCAGTAGGGAAATTGTGTCAACATTGGTTGGGCCATTTCACACTGTCTGCAGTAAAACAAAAATGTTCTCTTCTTTCTGATGACATGACCTATCTGACTTCTTAATTGGTCCTAAGTCTACATGTTCTAAAAAATTCACTTATACCACATATAATGAAATTTGGAAATTGTTACAAATGGAAGCGTCTTCACGTTTAAGACAAATTGATCAAGATAATGTGGATAAAGTGCCTTGTTGCTATTGATAATAGTATTAGTAAATTGTTCTTCTCGCATTTATGATTCACATAACATCTTGTCATCTGTTATTGATATCATGAAAAGTGACATGACTACATTGCATCATGGGCAAAGTCAGCTAAGATCTATCATGCAGTTTAGTTGGACACTTCAAACCCTTAAAAATTGTCAAATTTCTTGTCATTATCTTTATTCTAACCAGCTATTGCTGCCTTTCAACTTAACATGTAAAAAGCGATTGATGGCTATAAAAGATTCCACTTACACTATGTTACATCTCGAGAAGTTAGCTCAGCTCCCATTCACAATAGCAGAAATCACTTCTGCTTTCTGGTTAACACATGGCATAATATCTTTTTCAATTTCAAAATTTAAATTTATAGCTTGCTTGAAACATGTCCCTTTTGGTAGATAAAAACCCCTAGAAGGCAGCTTCATTCATGAGATATGGTCGCTTCCGTTTTCTTATCGGTGTGGACGTGCAAACAAGAAGGTCTTCCTCACTGGAAGGAAATGCAAATCTTTTGTCGGACATTCACCTATTTGTAAAAACACATTACTATTCACTGCCCATGTAACACATCACTAGCTAATTTGACCTGTTTTCTAAAAGGAATCCCAGCCCCTTCAACTGTCCCCCTAATTCAAGAACTTTCAAATGGAAACTATTTAATGCCAAGTGATTAGGATTGTTTTGGAATGAAAACCGGAATCCCATATATTTGATTGGTTTCCCAAATAGTGTCTTGCTGCAACAACATGCACTTACCTCCCACTCAAAGCGATTTTGATAGCTCATTGTGGCCTTCCATTCCAACTTTGAAGGCCGACTTTAACAAGCTAAGAAAACTCAAAACATTATTGTGTCAAAAAGATGTGGCATTAACATCTGCTTGAGAAACTTTTGAATCACAAGTCAAAGACAACTGCAGCAAAATACATTCCTTGCTAAACACCACTCTCCCATTACATTTCGACAATTCAGTTAATCTCATTTTTAATTCATCTAATACTGCTCGCCCTGCTCACTTTTTTTGTTTTAAAGTGATCGGTTCTGGCTCAGTCACTTCATTCCAGAAAAGCTTTGGAGTAATACCAGCTTTTATTCATTCCAATTTTTCAAGTGTGTTTGGGGGCATACTGTAGTTGTTATTCGTCATTGTGCCATTTTAATTCTATTGTTGCTCCATCGCAATGGATGTTCCATCTCAAGGCCCAGCTGTCCCATGAACACATGCCAAGGTTCTTTGGAATTTTCCTGCTCGAAGATTTGGACATTTATTGGTATTGATATTCGGCTTGTCTGGATTATCTGCATCCAACCCGTGTTTGATCATCTGTGGTGCACCTTCAAATGGGCACTGGATATTTACCTGGCTCTTCAAACACCAGTTCCTGTGGACATGAACATGTTGATGAGTCCTCTAATGACCCATTTTCAGTGTTGTCCCATGGGCTTGCAGCTGCTGCACAGTGTGAGGTACAAGCCCCTCCCTTCATGGGATATGAGTGCTTCAACGCATGACACATTGAACTTTGGCTCTAATAGCACGCATGCAGCTTGCCTGGATACTTCTTCAGCATTGGCTTATAACAAGGATCATGTCTGTTCCCCCGAATAATTTAAACTGGGCAATTGTGGAATCATCGTCTGTAGAGATGGAATACATCCTGGATTTGCTTTCCATTGGATTCATGGTAGACATCATGGATACCTCTGACACACCTTAATTTGGCCATGTTTTTTTAAATTGACATTTTATGTTTTCATTGCTTATTATTAACATAATAGTTATTTTTTACAACATGCTTATTAGCAAAGTATTGAATTTGCTTGGCTTGTGCTTCATGTTTTTATTAACTAGTTAGTCCCTAAGTTACTTTCCTGACCAAGAAGAGGGTGTAGTGAGTTCCTAATTAGGCCCACTGTAGTTATCCCATATTTTAGCTTAACTGCATGTTGTAGGCCACATTTGCTTTGCACAGCCAGATGTAACACATTTATTTTTGTGCCACAATATTATTTAAGAAATAGGCAGCACATTTTAAAATTGTTATTCAGCTGTTCTACTGGGATTTAGTCTGAGCGTTTTGTACAAGGGCAAAAACATTGTGGCATGTTTTTTGTGTTTGTTAATGCAACATCTAACATACAGACACAACAAAAGTGCAGCTGCTGTTTTCCAACATGGTACTTCTTAACAGGTAAACCAAGACGTGCCGTATGAAAAATGAGGAGAATTCTTGCAGAGTGAAAGGTTCTGGAATGGACATGCTCAATCAAATAATCAATCAGGGGGTTATAAAGCGGTCTACTCACCTGTGAGAGTCTCAAGGTGCTGGGGGAGGGTATGGCAGTGGCCCCGGGTTAGACGAAGAGCAAGGTCTTGAGGTCCTTCCTGAACGTGTGCAGGGTCAGGGAGCATCTGATGTTTACAGGGAGCGTGTTCCGGGTCCTGGCTGTGATGTGGGAGAAGGCTCTCCCGCCGGTTCTCTTCCGATGCGGGAGACTTCCACCAGGGCAAGGTCAGTGGAGCAGAGGTTCCTCTTGGGCACATGGAAGGATACTCTCCCGTTGAGGTATTTGGGTCCGATGTTATGGAGAGATTTGTAGGCGTGGGTCAGAACTTTGAAGGTGACCCTCTTCTCCACGAGAAGCCAGTGTATGTCTCGTAGGTGTTGGGTCATGTGCTCCTGGCATGGTGTTCCCAGGATGAGTCTGGCTGCGGCGTTCTGAATGGTCTGGAGCCTCTTTAGGAGCGTTTTGTTGATTCCGGCATAGAGGGCATTGCTGTAGTCTAGTCTGCTGGTGATGAGTGCGTGGGTGACGGTCCTTCTCCAGTCGGGGCGGATCAACTTGAAGGTGTCACGGAGTATGCACAGGCAGTTGAAGCTGGCAGAGGCAACAGCGTTGATCTGGTGGTTCATGGAGAGGAGTCCAGGATGATGCAGAGGTTCCGGGCATAGTCCGTGGATGTGGGTGGGCTCCCGAGGGCAGAGAGCCACCAGGTGTTGTCCCAGGTGGAGGTGCAGGGGCCGAGGATGAGGACCTCTGTCTTCTTTGAGTTAAGTTTGCATGCCCTTCTGGAAGCAGAGTCTGGTGTCTTTGGGGTCCTTGGTAAGCGAGAGGATGAGCTGAGTGTCATCGGCATAGGATACAATGTTGAGTCCATGGTGTCTGACGATGGTGGCGAGGTGGGCCATGTAGATGTTGAAGAGCGTGGGGCTGAGTGAATATCCTCAGGGGACTCCACAGTTGATTTCAGTGGGTTTGGAGAGAAAGGGGGGAGTTGGATCCTCTGGGTTCTGTCGCAGAGGAAGGATTGGATCCATTTGAGGGCGGTATTCCTGCGTCATGTAGTCTGGCTGCGTGGGTGCAATGAGATACTGTGTCGAAGGCTTCGGAGAGGTCAAGAAGGATGAGTCCAGTGGTGTGTCCAAGGTCAAGCAGCATGCAAATGTCGTTGGTTGCGGTGAGGAGGGTGGTCTCGGTGCTGTGGTTGCTGCGGAATCCGGACTGGGTGGGGTCCAGGATGGAGTTCTCTTCAACAAAGGCGGTGAGCTGGGTGTTAACTAGTCTCTGGGTGACCTTGGCTGAAAAGGGGAGGAGAGAGCTTGGCCGGTAGTTCTTCAGCTTCGTTGGGTCAGCCGATGATTTCTTGAGGAGGGGTTTAACCTCTGCCTTCTTCCAGTCTTCCGGGCAGATACCTGATCTGAGGGAGGTGCTAATGGTTCGCTCTAGTTCGGGTGCGATGATGGTGGCGTCCCTGTGAAAGATGTGTGGTGGCCAGCGGTCTGTAAGGGCTCCGGAGTGGGTCTTCTTCATCGTGGCTGTGATGAGTTTAGTGGTGGCAGGGTCCCAGGATTAGATGATGGGTTTATCGATGGTGGTCGGTAGGGTGGTGGTGCTTGTCTTTGGTTCACTGAAGTTGTCCTAGAGGGACTTGATCTTCAGATGGAAGTAGGAGCTGAGCTTGTCGCAGAGTTCCTGGGAGGGTATGACATCCGTGGCTTTGCAGGTGATTTTCCGAACTGCTGTATGATGTTGAACAGCTCCTTGGCGTTGGTCGTGTTGGTTTGGACTTTGTGTCTTATGAAGGTCCGTTTGGTGTCACTGATGTGCTGGTGGTATTCCTTCAGGGTGTACCTGTGGTCGTTCCGTGCTTCAGGGCTTTTCAGGTTCTGCGAAGATTACTCTAGGCGTCTGCAGGAGTGTCTGGCTTCTTGGAGTGCTGTGGTGAACCAGGCGGCTTTCGGTGGGCATTGTTGTACGGGTGGGCGGAGGGCACGAGCTCTTCGGCGCAGCGGGAGACCCATCGGTGAAGATCCCTGGCTGCAATGTTTGGGTCTGTTGTGTTGCTGGGGGAGGGGTTGGCAGAGGGTGGGGTTGAGGAGTTCCTCTGTGACCTTGCTCCAATTCCGTAGTGGCTGGCGTGGGATGGGATTAGTTGCGGACGTGTTGTTGAAAGTAAAATGGATGCAGTGGTGTTCAGTCCAGAGGGGCTGGGTGGTGTGGTGGAAGTGGATGTTTGTTCCTCCTGCAAAGATGGTATCAAGGGTGTGGCCTGTGTTGTGTGTGGGTGTATTGATGACTTGCTGCAGTCCAAGGTTGGCAAGGAGGGTAGTGGAGTTGGGGTCGCTGCTTATGTGGAGGTGGAAGTTCAGGTCCCCGAGAAGAATGTAATCCGTGGAGGTGATGGTGTGCGGCGACGTCAGCAATGGATGCTGCATGGTGGAAGCGGGGTCCTGGTGGTCTGTAGATAAGGGTACCATGTACCGTGGTCCTAGGGTTTGTCTGGATCTGGAAGTGGAGGTGCTCAGTGGTGGAGTGGGGGGTCATTGGCGCTGGATGTGGAGACGCGGAGTGGGGTCTTTTGTGTGATGGCTAGTCCTCCTCCTGGGCAATGAGGACGGTCCTTTCTCTGGATTTTGTAGCCATCTGGGATGGCGGCGGCAAGGTCATGAAGAACGTGATGTGAGGCGAGAGCAGGTCCCAGATATCTATGGCGTGTCGGTGAACAAAGCGCACGTTGAGCAGGATGCAGATCAGGGCTTCGGTGGAGTGCACGTCGGGAGTTCCTATGGCTGTTGCTGGGTGTTTGTTTATGGTGAAAGGTATGGGCGAGGGCCTGCAAGAGAACTGCTCGTGGGTGTTGATAGGCGAGGATCTTGTGCAGTCGGCATGTTTTCAGGGGTTGAGTGTGTATAGGGTGGTGGAGTTGTAGTGGAGATGTCTAGCAGAACCAGGGGTCCTGGTGCTGATCGCGGTTGGGTCGCGGACGGGTGCAGACGGGCTTGCCTTAGGCACGCCTTTGGGGAGGGGGGAGGGAACGAGTAGCTGGGAGGTGGGAGTGGGGTGTCCAGGGGCGGGGTCATGGGTGGACGCGGCAGCGGGGAGACCAGAAGAAAACGGCGGGAAGAAATTACAGAGTAGAGTACAGCGAGGAAGAGAAAAACAGGGATTACCAGTCAGGGAGATGATCCACAGTGAGCTAAAAAGTTTTTTTAATGTTATGTCCCTACTACAAGATTAAATACAGGAGGGCCAAGTAATTAACTCTGCTTCTCTTTTCCATCAAGTGGTTTCAATGGCACAAATACAGCCCCATGGGGTCAGGCATTTTCCTCAGGACCAAAGGTATTGCACATTAAGAACTGTGAAAAGGTCCCTGGTTCATATGTCATTTTTACCATTGTGAGAAGGTGAAGAGCAGATATGACAAAATCCCCTGTTGCAACTTGTGCTATTGGCGAGGCTATTGGCACTTGTAGTATAATTTATATACGGTGAGTCAGTGTAATCGTAGCTTGCTCAATGAAACAGGCAATGACCACGCTGCTAAGCCACTCTCACAACTGACTGCTGTGGGTGGCAAACAGGCAAAAAACTTGAGACAGCAAGCCTTTCGACCAACACCCCAATTATCTCCTGCTTGGCTACCACCATCAATGTAGCAGTGTCAGAGAGGCAGTGATGGCCAAGTCCCATAATTCACCACAACCCAAATATGTTGTATCCTTAATGGAAGAGCAGCCCATCAGAGGCTGAGGAGAACAGCTCATATCCCTGTCTCGAATTTCTACTCTTCTGAAAGTGTCACTGAATGTTACTTTATATATAGCTGAGGTACAAACTTTTAAATAAAAGTTTATTTTGTATTGTTTCATTTTACCATATTAAATTGTAACACTGCTCTAAGTGACATTTATTAGAATTAGTGAACAACACCATTCCTGCTCTGGCAAGTTTACTAATGTCTCAAGAGGTAAAGTCAGTTGTTTTATTTCCTCCTTTGTAGGCCTTTCTTTTTTTGTAGATGGAGCAACAGATTGGTCTATAACCTAATGCAAGAGTGATTTTTGTACATTGCACACCCCAAACTGGTTATTTTAGGAATCTCGTATATGTGATGATCATGAAAGAGAGGCACAGTGAAAAAATGTAATTGCCCAGTGTCACACAGTTTGGTCAGATTGGGAAACTGGGAATGAAACCTGGGTCTCTGGGTCAGGGTCCTGCCACTAGTTGCTGGTCTGAATCCTCAAACAGTTTCCAGAAGGCCTGGGCATATTGCATTCAAAATGTCCTTTGTTTTCTTCACAAATTGGGACAGCAGCAGAAGAAATACATCTTCATCATGGAACAGGTACTACTTGGGCAGGAACAATGCAAGCTTCCTCATTCAGAGGACAGTCATAGCTGGGATAGAAGCAGCATATGCTTACCCCATCAGAGAACTGGCACAAACCTGACACAGCATTGCATGTTTTCCTTCCTCCCTCACAGATCAAGACAGCTTCCCTCTCTCACAGAAGGCAGCAAGTGCAATCTTACATTCCATGCAGGGCAGATCCAGTAGGACAGTCTAGCAGAAACGTTCAACAGTCACAGAACCTGTACAGGTAAGGCATGAATGACGTATAGGTTACAGGCAGATCTCTGGTGTGGTTGCTTCAGTCACTGAAAGGAACACATATTTAGTTTAACCCAGTCACACGAAGGTTATGATCACATCAGCATCCTAAAAGTCCTGGTGATATTGTTGGAGGCCTGCAGTTTAAGTTGATTCTTCGGTCTTCTGCATACTGAGAAGTGAATGTTACCGAACAGTTTCTTGTTTACTTATTTTTCCAGCAGTCCGGTCACAACCTACGTCGATATGCTCTAGACAAGCACCCATCTGGCAACCTATTTTAAATGGTTTTGAATTCCTACGCACCAGGCTCTGTGCACTCCCACCCTGGATGCTGCACCAATTAAGAATTGTGATGGCCGACATTGCTTATAGGGCCATCCAATTTCAGGTGCAGAAGTGGGCAAACACAAGATTTTCCATTAGTTGTTCCACAATTTATGACATTGCACCTAACTGAAAATATAGTAAAATCATAAAATGTGGACTAATTATAATATGTGCAACTTCATGGCTCATAAAAGATACCAGGTGTGCAACATAATGATAAGATGTACAAACACCAATGTAAGTAAGCACACCAAACTTTGATACTGCACCTTGTGTGTGATTAACACTATCCCATCCATACTGGTCCATCAGAGACAACAGCCTCTCAGGAAACGCACTATTTTTGTGAAATACAGACTATTTCTAATAGTCTAGAGCCCTGACTTGTTCATACTGGTTAATATATTATGCCGAGTTAATTAAATGTTAATGGGATTAGTTGCGGACGTGTTGTTGAAAGTAAAATGGATGCAGTGGTGTTCAGTCCAGAGGGGCTGGGTGGTGTGGTGGAAGTGGATGTTTGTTCCTCCTGCAAAGATGGTATCAAGGGTGTGGCCTGTGTTGTGTGTGGGTGTATTGATGACTTGCTGCAGTCCAAGGTTGGCAAGGAGGGTAGTGGAGTTGGGGTCGCTGCTTATGTGGAGGTGGAAGTTCAGGTCCCCGAGAAGAATGTAATCCGTGGAGGTGATGGTGTGCGGCGACGTCAGCAATGGATGCTGCATGGTGGAAGCGGGGTCCTGGTGGTCTGTAGATAAGGGTACCATGTACCGTGGTCCTAGGGTTTGTCTGGATCTGGAAGTGGAGGTGCTCAGTGGTGGAGTGGGGGGTCATTGGCGCTGGATGTGGAGACGCGGAGTGGGGTCTTTTGTGTGATGGCTAGTCCTCCTCCTGGGCAATGAGGACGGTCCTTTCTCTGGATTTTGTAGCCATCTGGGATGGCGGCGGCAAGGTCATGAAGAACGTGATGTGAGGCGAGAGCAGGTCCCAGATATCTATGGCGTGTCGGTGAACAAAGCGCACGTTGAGCAGGATGCAGATCAGGGCTTCGGTGGAGTGCACGTCGGGAGTTCCTATGGCTGTTGCTGGGTGTTTGTTTATGGTGAAAGGTATGGGCGAGGGCCTGCAAGAGAACTGCTCGTGGGTGTTGATAGGCGAGGATCTTGTGCAGTCGGCATGTTTTCAGGGGTTGAGTGTGTATAGGGTGGTGGAGTTGTAGTGGAGATGTCTAGCAGAACCAGGGGTCCTGGTGCTGATCGCGGTTGGGTCGCGGACGGGTGCAGACGGGCTTGCCTTAGGCACGCCTTTGGGGAGGGGGGAGGGAACGAGTAGCTGGGAGGTGGGAGTGGGGTGTCCAGGGGCGGGGTCATGGGTGGACGCGGCAGCGGGGAGACCAGAAGAAAACGGCGGGAAGAAATTACAGAGTAGAGTACAGCGAGGAAGAGAAAAACAGGGATTACCAGTCAGGGAGATGATCCACAGTGAGCTAAAAAGTTTTTTTAATGTTATGTCCCTACTACAAGATTAAATACAGGAGGGCCAAGTAATTAACTCTGCTTCTCTTTTCCATCAAGTGGTTTCAATGGCACAAATACAGCCCCATGGGGTCAGGCATTTTCCTCAGGACCAAAGGTATTGCACATTAAGAACTGTGAAAAGGTCCCTGGTTCATATGTCATTTTTACCATTGTGAGAAGGTGAAGAGCAGATATGACAAAATCCCCTGTTGCAACTTGTGCTATTGGCGAGGCTATTGGCACTTGTAGTATAATTTATATACGGTGAGTCAGTGTAATCGTAGCTTGCTCAATGAAACAGGCAATGACCACGCTGCTAAGCCACTCTCACAACTGACTGCTGTGGGTGGCAAACAGGCAAAAAACTTGAGACAGCAAGCCTTTCGACCAACACCCCAATTATCTCCTGCTTGGCTACCACCATCAATGTAGCAGTGTCAGAGAGGCAGTGATGGCCAAGTCCCATAATTCACCACAACCCAAATATGTTGTATCCTTAATGGAAGAGCAGCCCATCAGAGGCTGAGGAGAACAGCTCATATCCCTGTCTCGAATTTCTACTCTTCTGAAAGTGTCACTGAATGTTACTTTATATATAGCTGAGGTACAAACTTTTAAATAAAAGTTTATTTTGTATTGTTTCATTTTACCATATTAAATTGTAACACTGCTCTAAGTGACATTTATTAGAATTAGTGAACAACACCATTCCTGCTCTGGCAAGTTTACTAATGTCTCAAGAGGTAAAGTCAGTTGTTTTATTTCCTCCTTTGTAGGCCTTTCTTTTTTTGTAGATGGAGCAACAGATTGGTCTATAACCTAATGCAAGAGTGATTTTTGTACATTGCACACCCCAAACTGGTTATTTTAGGAATCTCGTATATGTGATGATCATGAAAGAGAGGCACAGTGAAAAAATGTAATTGCCCAGTGTCACACAGTTTGGTCAGATTGGGAAACTGGGAATGAAACCTGGGTCTCTGGGTCAGGGTCCTGCCACTAGTTGCTGGTCTGAATCCTCAAACAGTTTCCAGAAGGCCTGGGCATATTGCATTCAAAATGTCCTTTGTTTTCTTCACAAATTGGGACAGCAGCAGAAGAAATACATCTTCATCATGGAACAGGTACTACTTGGGCAGGAACAATGCAAGCTTCCTCATTCAGAGGACAGTCATAGCTGGGATAGAAGCAGCATATGCTTACCCCATCAGAGAACTGGCACAAACCTGACACAGCATTGCATGTTTTCCTTCCTCCCTCACAGATCAAGACAGCTTCCCTCTCTCACAGAAGGCAGCAAGTGCAATCTTACATTCCATGCAGGGCAGATCCAGTAGGACAGTCTAGCAGAAACGTTCAACAGTCACAGAACCTGTACAGGTAAGGCATGAATGACGTATAGGTTACAGGCAGATCTCTGGTGTGGTTGCTTCAGTCACTGAAAGGAACACATATTTAGTTTAACCCAGTCACACGAAGGTTATGATCACATCAGCATCCTAAAAGTCCTGGTGATATTGTTGGAGGCCTGCAGTTTAAGTTGATTCTTCGGTCTTCTGCATACTGAGAAGTGAATGTTACCGAACAGTTTCTTGTTTACTTATTTTTCCAGCAGTCCGGTCACAACCTACGTCGATATGCTCTAGACAAGCACCCATCTGGCAACCTATTTTAAATGGTTTTGAATTCCTACGCACCAGGCTCTGTGCACTCCCACCCTGGATGCTGCACCAATTAAGAATTGTGATGGCCGACATTGCTTATAGGGCCATCCAATTTCAGGTGCAGAAGTGGGCAAACACAAGATTTTCCATTAGTTGTTCCACAATTTATGACATTGCACCTAACTGAAAATATAGTAAAATCATAAAATGTGGACTAATTATAATATGTGCAACTTCATGGCTCATAAAAGATACCAGGTGTGCAACATAATGATAAGATGTACAAACACCAATGTAAGTAAGCACACCAAACTTTGATACTGCACCTTGTGTGTGATTAACACTATCCCATCCATACTGGTCCATCAGAGACAACAGCCTCTCAGGAAACGCACTATTTTTGTGAAATACAGACTATTTCTAACAGTCTAGAGCCCTGACTTGTTCATACTGGTTAATATATTATGCCGAGTTAATTAAATGTTACCATAAAGTTGTATATTCACACCTTATGGCATATTTTGCCTTCCCTTGGAAATGGTATGTGTGGCAAACAGAAGAACTACCTAAACATTCACAACACAGAATATCCCAGAACGTCTATAGAATGATTCCTAGAAGTTTGTGTGCAGAAATGTCAGAAATATTATCTGTCATGAATTTTGTGTCTTAAATATTGATTTCAAAAATATCATCTCATTCAGTGTAGATTTTCTATTATTAACTCCAATGAGGTCATAACGTTTACAGATGATACTTATGTTAGACACGATTATAACAATGGTATTCTGGTGTCCCACCACACGAGCATAACTGTGCACCATTCTGCACCCCCATTTTAATTTGATATATGTGTAAAGAGGGAATGTCTGCAATTTTACAGTTTAAAACATCTATAAATCAGTGTGTGATGTATAGATGTTTTAGGATGTAAGGAACCCAGTCACCTTCCCTAGTCTCCTTCGTTGTTGGCATGGCCTTTCTTCTGTGAATCCATTTGTATCAGCATCACTTTATGTTGTGGTTGTGAAGAAATCCAGGTATCTTGTGTGTTTCACTCTGTTACATTTTAATTTGGAACCTGGAGATATTTCAGCCGATGCTTTGATCTTGAGACTACCATAGCGGCAGCAGCCTCAATGGGATACGTAAACACTGCATGGGGGAGGGGCAGGCTGGGGGGTGCTAAAAACCGGAATATGGATAATTGCAGGTAAGTAAACAATTTAATTAATAAAACAAATTTCGTAGCGCGCACTGCATCGCATTTTGTTTACTTACCTGCAATTATCCATATTGCTGTTTTTAGCACCCCCCACTCTGCTCTTCCCCCGGCTCACCTTCCTGCCCCACCGTAACTCCCTCCACGGGCCGCAGCTGTGTGCAGCTCCCTGTGCGGTGAGCCTGCCCTGGTGTTCTCATGGAGTAATCTGTCACAGAAAACTAACATAATATACACTCATTCTTTGGAAGTCAATAGAGGTATTGTATTGCAGCCTACCCTGCTATGACAGGGTACATCATGAAAAATGGGGTCCAGGAAAGTTCATCCCTAAAGTATTTCTTTTCTACTTAGCTACAGACAGTACCAAAGCAAGAGTGTCTGAACATTAAGCACACCATACTATTGGTGAACGCATCTCAATTTGCTGTCAACTTAGTTAAGTAGATGGAAAAACACAACAAATGTATCCTAAATGTAAAATTGGTCAGCAAATCTTAAATCTGTAATCAGATTTGCGCTATCTATTTCAGATTTGTGGTTTTTCATTCATGGGATATTGCATACCTAATTCATATACAATGGTATAGATGCATTTCTGCTATGGCTAAGACACTTTCAAACATGTTTTACATTTCTGCTCGGAGGCGCAATTACACTTCTCACCTACAATAGGACCTCCACGCTTTATTGGGATGCGCCCAATACGTAAAAAGACAAGGAAGGAGGAAGCAGAGCAGGTCTCACTTGGTTCTCTTCATGAGACCATTATTTCCAGCATTAGAACCTTTGCTATTTAGCAGTGCTGAAGCTGGAAAATGTAGTAGTACTCTGTTTCATGTAGACAGCTTGAGGTATATTGTGCAAGTGAGTACCTTACCATTAGAGCTGACTTGGTCTTTTTATAGAAAGCTCACCCACAATCCAGAAGCTCTTCAGAAGATTTTGTTTTTCATTTCAGTGCCTTTACTTTCAACAAGTTTTGCAACTCACCAGCATTCACTTTGAGTGAGAGATTAATTTGAGAAGTTGCCATAGAGTCAGCTTAAAATTCTAGTTTTGCTTCATTTGGGCTTTCTTATCAAAACTGCCTAAGAGGGACCACACATTGTAAAGCTGTGCATCTGCCTTCGACATTTTCTCAATCAGAGTCCCATGGAAAGACTACTTATCACCAGAACATTCAAATTCTTCAAGCCACAGGTACATATTCTGTGCATAACTGAAGCTGTATATTGCTTGTGAGCCTCGATCACTGTTACTGAATGACCCACATCTGGAGTCTTATTTGCCTAAACATTCACCAGCTATTGGTAGTGTCTGTTGAAGTATGATTTTGAACTGAAAATGTCACACGTCAGTTCTATAGCCCACCTTGATTTGCTTAAGGCATGAACCAAGAAACAGTGGTATTTCTGGTGATTATTCTGACATGCATAAAATTGCACATTAGTCTGTTTTCAAAAGATTTGCTTTGATGGCCTTTTTTTTTACAATTTCACTTTGCCCATTATTGGTCCTGTGAACAATATTCTCCATCTTATACTTTGTTTATCACAAACTCAATCTCCTTACATCTATACTATGCAACTTCTTTATTTCTTGACTTTTGTTGCTTGTGTTGCTAGACATGGCTGCATACTATTTTCCCTGAGAATTACCTGATTGCTCTTGTATTGGTATGACATTTGAGTCAAGGTATACTCACAATGTAAGGATTTCAGTGCAGATACAAGTGAGGATGCACAAGATAAGATCTGTTAAGGCCATTATTACTTTTAACTTTCATGAACTGCACCTGCCCTTGTCACACCCCTTAGTCCCTCTTTTTTTCTCATTTCCATTACTACATTACCTATTAACCTGGGTACAATTACGGAAAAGATTATGCACTATCACGACAGAGGGCTGAAAAGAAGAATCTTCCAAGATTCTAAGTATATCAACAATCACCTCTGCACTAAAAGATGACAGGAGGCTATTTTTCTAGCAAGTAGGTAAAGCCCAGAAATCCTAGCATCATACACAATGTTTACAAAATTAATCACTGAGGAATCAGAAAGGGTCTTTGTTATTTTGAGAGAAGGGTTTGCATCACCCATTTAAAGTGCAAAGAGTTGTAAGATCAAGTGCTCAGTTAGTGGCATGGCTCTCCAAAATCCAGGTCAATAGAAATACCTGATCCTGCGAGGTAGCCTTTTTGGTGGCCAGAATTAAATCAGAATGTCTAGAACATGTGAAACTTTGTGTGTGTCCAAAGCTCCTCATAGTAGGCCAGCAGGATTCCTTCAGCCGCTACCCAAGGCACAACAACCATCAAATATATCCAAGGACTTTATGGTTGAACTGAACAATACACAAGATTCACGGCTCTGCTGGAGGACTTGGATTACTTTTAAAAAATTGGACCATTTATTTCATTAAAGAAACTTTCCACAGCAAAAGACGTAGCTCAAATTTTCTTGAAACGCATCTTCTCACTGCATCGCCTTTCAGATGACATTGTGCATTATAAGGTCTCTATCAATTTAGAGCATTAATCTATACTAGTCACATAAACAATTTGGATTGTCACATTTCAAATCCACCTGTTACCATTGTCACACTGATGGACAGACCAAGATAGTCAGTCAGTCTATACAACAATACTGTAGGTGCTGTATGGAATCACCGGTCAAACTGGTTAAGGTGGAAATTCTTTGCAAAATATGCTCATAATTAATTATTCAGTAAACTGATCATTAGGAGCACTCCCTTTATACTACTCTTACAGAATCATTACTTGCTTGTTGCCACCACAATATCAGATATCTTCAGTCTGACACTTGTATCATGACCTAAAAGGCATTTATAAAACAGCATATTGTAAAGTCCAAGGATAATTACAAATGTCAGGGTGAGTTACACTGTCAGGATCCTCCGTTCCTATTATCCCACGAATAAAGTATAGTTATCTTCCAAAGTTTTTTTTTTATTCCAGTGTCACTTCTAAAGATCACAGCAAAATGTGTAGGCTCTTTCAAGGTTTTAGGGTTAGAAGAGAAGGCATAAGTCACATTAGCACTCCCAACTAAATGGGAAATACACCCTCTTGTACATATTTCATGGGTCAAACTTGTTACATCTGAGACAGTGATTCATTAATAAGCTACACTAATTGATGGCACACCTAAGTGTGGAGTAGAGGCTGGTGGCTTGTAAGGGATATGACATTTCTGAAAGATCATGGAGCCAACTGCCTTTGAACATGCTCCTCATCTGGTTCAACAGTATACAGATCAGGAGGACAGAAGTTGTCTTGCATCTCTCCATAAGTGTGGAAAGACACGTTGCTACACATTGCAGCCTCATTCTCTCTCCTTGAATTCCGCAAGAAGTTTCACAAACAGTTCCCTGAGAAACAATATTGTCATATAAATTCTTCTGTAAGGGAACCTTCATGAGAGGGTACTGTGGGAATTAAAGTACGAATGCAAGCTGGGATCGGGTAATGAGTCATGAGCACAATACAAGATCTGATAAGACCTGTCCAAAACCGCAGAATGACATGTGTGAGAAGGAGCCAGAAACTCTGGAAAATGGGCCAGTGGCATCCAGTAAACACTAGACTGATAAACACAACGAGAGTAGGAACTTCATAGTGAACAGTTCCACTTGTAGACAAAAAGTATTAGAGCATACTTAACTGTACTGTACTCTTGGCTGTTTGCCTGGTAATGATATTTAGGTGTATTAGCTCACCACTCCCACTTAGTTAGTTCACCTGTCTTTGTATCGTGGCATGTTTATTGTTTTTTTTCTCCATTCCAGGTTCTCTTTTTTGGGTTAGACTCTGCCCTTTTGCTTCTGTTCTTTGTGCCAGTTTTATATGTTGTTTGTCTACCATATGTCTGCTGCTGTTTGAAGAGATCCCTGGTCTTTGGCGTTCTGAGTTAGCACTGGTATTGAAAATGTCTGGTGCAAGCACTATTTCTCACCCGTGGATAAGGGTAAGCTATTTTATATTCCATGTTGCTTAACTTTACATTACCTACCATCTCTATACAAACCATTCTGCACCTCTTACCCTAGAGTCAATTAATATACCTATCCTATATTCCATGCCAGTCTGGACCAGATCTTACCAACACCGGTTCACTGCAACATATACAGCTGTTTTTCTCCTACTCTTCTCATGTCCCCTTCTTTCTCTGATGATGAATATGATTACTCAGTATTCAGGAGAGGCACAGACAGGGCATGAATTGTCAGTAAATCCACAATTTTGATTGAAGTTTGACAGAGAGAAACCCCTTTGCATCTGATGGCTGGACATTAAGTTAAATTCTCACTTGTCTTCTAAACTTCCTGTTGTTTTCTACATCCTCGATATTCTACTTATGGTTGACTTATTTAGAATATGTAATCAAGGGCTTGTCTGCTTGTTCTAATTTTCTACTTACATTTTCTCAGATCAGTCCCATGTTCTTCACACTGCTTCTACAAATGTTCTGCTTGGTAAAAAAAAATATGTTTTTGTTCAGGAGTCCTCCAAATGATAACTTGTTTCACAGAGAAGCCAACTTTTTTTTGTTTAGATCATTTCTAGCATACCCATAGTGAATAGCATAAAAACTACAGAGGTGCTTTTCATCAAGGTAAACACTGATTTATGGCATTTATAAAAAATTACCTTTCTTGAAATGCATTTTTACTGACTGAGATCCTTTGGTGATCATTAGCATCAAGATCTACTTGATATATTGGCTATTAGAACATTGGAATGTTGGGAATTCCATTAAAAGCAATGGAATGCTCTTGGATTCTAATGGCCAGTAGATGCCTGGAGCTCCAACATTCCAACGTTGTCTTTCTCAGCTGTTGCAGTGAACAAAGGCCTCACGAAGCCCAAGGGGATTGCAATCCTCCAAGGCTTAGTGAGGCCTTTGTTTTACTTATTAGAACATTCTGCCCACTAGTGGCAGAATGTTCTATCAGCCTTATAGCCCTCCTCAGCTGGGCTATGCTAACATTAAAATCCGTTCCCATGTTAAAGGCCCTCCCCTTTGGCTCAGGCCTTTAATGCTGGAGCAGGCCTATAATTGCCGGTGTAGCCCGCAAAGGCGGGCTAATAGGCTCTATTAGATTATTGGAACATTGAGAACTCCACTGACGACAATGAACTGGTTTAGGGCTAATAAAGGCTGGTATAAGCCTTCTGTTCCAACATTCAGGTGTTTGTCTTTCTGTTTCCCCCTTTTTAATTAAGAGCATTCTACCCTCAGAGACTGGAGTGTTATAAAGCCTTCTAGCCCTTCTGTCTGTGCTAATACCAGTTATTTTACGTCACTCTCACTCGTTATAGACATTTTAGTGAGTCTTCTGATTCAAGACATGGGCTGAAAGGTACTTTGTGACATGTTCTTTATCCCGCTCTGCAGAGAACATACAAAGTTAACTGTGTGCCAGCCCCATGCTGAACAGTCTAGCACAACCACTGATATGTTGAGAGGATATTGTCATTTAGTCTGACACCACCATGCTAAGGCACATCATCCTGCAGGATAGGTAAATCAGCAGAAGAAATTCACTGACAGAGCACATGATGTGGTGCATTCATGGGTTTTAATTCAACAACATCCAGCCATTTCTAGGGCAAATCTCCATTAAATCTGGCACACTATAAAAATACCGGCAACACAATTCTTCCATATGTACGAACCATTGAAGACATTCAAGCACCTCTAAATTAAAAGTGACCATTTGATTTATAATTGTGTCAAAGCTTTGGCCTTTTGGGAGGATCTAGACAAACACACAATCGGTTGGTGTATAGGAGCATCTCCGGTCTATAAGGCAAAACTTAAGCATGCCCCACTCAGTTGTCACTTAGACCATAATTGGTAGGTGTACCCTTATTCATATTTAAAACCGCATTCTTAAATAATTCCAGCCCATAATATCCTCCCCTGAAATCTGAGCTAGAGTCACTACTGTGGTTAAGCATGCCAGAACTGTATAGCCACTAAAGTTCCTCTCACCACCCACATATAATAAAAGGATATAGGTAGTGGGGCCAGAGTGTATGACAGTGGTACATCAGTGATACTGCAACAAATGTAAGTGATACCGCCATTATATCCTCAGTTCCTCTTCCTAATATTGGTGTTTGTGAAGTACTGGTCTGTTTTTTGTATTACAAGTCCCTGGATCAGTAATTGTTTTTAATAACACACAGAAAAAGAATCAAGAATTTAAAATAGGAAAAATATTTGCATGGCTTCATTATTTATAGTATTGAGGTTTGGTAATGATTTAGAAGAAATGGGTCATTAGCACTGATTTCTATGTGGTCCTTCTGTCTTTCCTATTTGTGGTCAGTCATTTGATGAAGATTGGTGGGTGACATAATAAGAATGATTTTAATCAAAAGGAGACTAGCTCATAATTTAATAAATAAATAAAGAGACTCAAGTATGTTTCGTCATGGGGTGGGAACACCTGGTGAGTGTGTTCAGGAAGCCCTCACCCACCAACCTAGTTGGTGGCATGCTTCATCATCGGGCCCACCCAGTGACACCTAGCGTGTCCCGGGTGTGCTTCGACGCCTGATTACAGCGGAGCAGGTATATTGCTGAGTGTGCAGTGAAGGGTGTTATTAAAGTGATGTTTAAAACGGCTAGGCGGGGGTCCCAGGACCCGAGGGTAAATTAGACTTTAATACCTGGGCCTCCGTCAGCGGTTAAAAATAAGGCTGTTGGATGTTAGAGGCGAGTTACGACCTCCCACATCCGGTGGGTCAACATGTTTCAGCCAGTGCCTTATGTATATGCTGGCTTTCTTCAGGACCTATGTTAAAAAGTGGGTGCAATTAATAAATGTGTGGTTCGGACTATGTGTCTACACGTCCTAAGGTGTTTATCTATGTGTGAGAGGGGGGGGATTCCCTTCTCAAGAACACGCTGGTTTTAGCAAGTTTTGGCCTCAAGGTTGAGAGGTGGCAGAGGGTTGGCCAGCATTTCTGGGCAGAGCCTGCTCTGGACCTGTAGTGCCTCCTTCGCATACCGGTGACATAATAAGAAGACACCGTTGAGAATTTCCCAATAACTTTGATCATAACTCTGCATACACTTTAGAAAGCAAATCAATCACAACAGCAAGTGTAATGCAATTTATGAAGAACATAAAAGGTTTTTTCTTACTAGGATGTTTAATGTGTCCTGTTGAAATATCAAGTAGAACAGGGGCCTGTTGCATTGAAACTATCAGTTCTTCAAAGTGTATACGTCACAATTTGTGATCACATTGACCGCAGAATCATGAATAAGCTATGTATTCCTGTCCCTGTTGAGACATATTACTTGTTTCATTATATTTCATGTAATCACATGTGATGAAAAAGAAACACCAAGGCACAGAGAGCTCACATGTTGGATGTAACATGTATAATGCGCATTGCAGATTAAATCAGAAAAAGAAATGCATATCAAAATGGAAGTAGAGAAATGAATGCAAATCAAGGAAGAACTGAGAAAAGATTTGCAAGAGTGTTGCTCCGAATTAATCCATTTAATTCAAGTCAATTGTGAAAATGCATTTTTGATGATTAGTAATGATAAGGAAGTTCTTGTTGAGAGTAGATGCCCTGAGGAAGTGTCATGTTAATAATATTTCGGCAACAAAACAGGTGTTGGTGGCAAGTGTACTTTTAGTGTCTTTGTTGGGGACCAATAAATCTGATTGAAAACAGTGATTATTTGAAGAGAAACTTTGTTCAAGAAATCTGTCACATATTACACCGAACTTACTGGACGAAATTAATTGATAAGTGGTTACATTTATTTATCTATCAAACTCCTTTGTAGGGGAGGCAAGAGATTTTTGTAGGGCAGAGCATAACCACAACTGGAGTCAAACGTGTTCGGGAGGATGTAGCTCGGACAAAAAAGATGGCAGAAGAATCAGGTTCCTTTTTTTTTCTTCGAAGCGCTTCACATGAGTAAAAGTTGGGTTATACAAGGATACATTCCTTTTTGTTAGGCACGGGGTGATGATGTGATTTGTCCAGAATCACAAGATGTTGAGCTTAATTGCCGAGACTCGAACCCGGATTCCCAGATTTGAGGTCGACTGCCTTAGCCATTAAGCTACATGCTCTCCACTTTTTTGTCACTCATCAAGAAAATGTGAACCTCAGCCTTACAGCTTTTAACTAATATAATACCCTATTCCGAGTATGTTAGTAAAAGTATGTATAACCCTAATCTGCTTTGAATTCTAAAACTCTCCATTGTGGGGCTAACACATTCCATGAATAGACATTGTCACCCTCTATGAAAGTCACACATTCTCAATTAAAAAAGTAGTCACATGGACAGACAAGGGTGAATCTATTATGGAAGTGGCCAACGCACCTATGTATGCACCTAATTCTGGGCCATGAAGTGGGAGGGGAGATCAAAACGTGGCCTCATGCACACACTTTGATGTTGCAGAGGGGCCCATGAAGACATTACCAGGTCTGTGGAGTCAAATGGTGTGGAGATGGTCTATGCACCCATGAGCTCTGCATGCATCTGGGGGGGGGGGGTAGTTTACAGTGTTGGAGGACATTTAGGGGCTTATTTACAAGGCCCTTGTGCCACTTTTGCGTCACTTTTATCATGTTAAAAATGACGAAAAAGTAGAGCAAGGGCCTTGTAAATCTGCCCCTTAGTGATTTCCACAGGTGTTCACTGCTCCTCAGGGGGGTTTATGAATCCTGCAACTCCTTGCTGCCATTCGGTGAGTTGTCTTTGTATAAAAGGGAGCTTAGCCCACACCCAGTTGCTATTCAACGCTGTTTCTAGATCAAAGTAGTTTCTTCAGCAGAGGATGCAGAACTTGAGGGGAGAGGCTGCTGAACCAAAGAAAGGAGAACACTTGAGCTGAATGTGAGAGAACCTGTGTAAGGTAATTGAGGAGAGCCTCCTTAGAGCACTTTTTTCTGCAGTTGTCATGATTTGATCAGAACAATTCAGGTTTTGTTTAGGTCAGAAGGTTAATCACTGAATGTTCATTCCTTCTATCTTCAAAGTACTGAGGACTCTACATTTTGAGAAAGGTTCTACCTGAAAGGAAGAAGTGCAGAGATAGCATTCTTGGTCTATCTCTGCATATAGCCTTTAATAACCGGATTTGAAAAAAAGTCAGGCCTCATGTAAGACTTGCAAAGTAAAGATTGTGGCCTTGGAATTGCTTGCCAACTCTGGCACTGTGTTAGTCTGTAGGATGGCTACTACAGAACAAAATCAAGAATCTTGGTCAAATTAAGCATACTATTATTTACAGTTCAAACAGAGGTGAATTCCAGTACATACTAGAGAATATAATAAAGTAATTAAATGTAGTTTGCATTTCACTAAAGTGATAATGTTTTGCATTCTTGGCATTCATGTTACTATATACTGTCGCTTCGCTTTATCTTCATCAGTGTCGGGTGAAGCAAATGGGTAAATATTTCAGTCACATCTTAACACAGATCCATACACTGGTAGACAAATAGATAATAATATAAAAATCTAAATTACAGATCATAGGAGAAACTGAAAAGGGACTGGACCTTTCCTTCAGCCGTATCCATTTCCTAGCATATCTTCTCTGACGACCCCCAAGCATTTTGTGGCTGTTTGAAGTTTGAGATTATCCATGTGGCTGCCACACCTAGTTATGGGTGGCAGGCAATTGCATTCTGCTCAGAGTTCTTGTTGGACTTGTCCCTTTTTGCTTTTGCAGGGTCATCCCTGAACTTTTTGCCTTCCTCTTGTATTTTGTCTCACCTTTTTTGTTGCTTTTATGACTCTGGGCACTTTGCCACTGCTGATCTGTGTTAAAGAGTATATGCTCTCCCTATTAAAAATGGATGTATGGATTAATGATTCCATGATTGGCTTGTTTGGTTTACTTGTCAGACCCTAGCACAGTGCAGTGAGTGTGCCCAGGGCTTGTAAATCCAAATGCTTCTGGTGGGCTTGGAGCACTAGTTGTGCCACCCACAGAAGCAGCCTTGTAAAATGTGTCTAAGGGCTGCCATTGCAGAGCCTGTGTGCAGTCTGGTACTGCTATGTTGACTGGGCAAGTGCACCCACCTTCCCTTTTCCTCATATCAGACACCCTATGGTATGCCCAAGGGAAGGGTGCATTGTAAGTACAACGTAGGACATGCCCTGGTGTGTGTGGATAGTCCTAATAGTGAATTACAGCCATTTTCGATTTTCACTATTGCAAGGCTACCTGTTCTCCATAGGCCTGAATGGGCAGTTAGATTTTTACATCTTATTATCCTAACTGACTCAGGGAACATGGTGGAAATACGAGTTTAGTATGCCTGAATTCAGAATGATAAAATACATCTTTTAGTGAAGTTGGTTTTAACATTCTGTGTTTGAAAATACCTCTTTTAGAAAGCAGGTACTTTCTTGTCTAACTATCCAAAGCCTGCCTCTGCTAGGTTGTGTATTCCTTGTCTGGAGTTTGAGTGACAGGGCTGGGGGATTCCAGGAGACAGAATGAGTAAGACCAGTGGTGAATAGAGAGATCTGCATATAGATGGGTGGGAGGAGTTGCACCTGGGACCTGAAAAGGACTGTGCCTGCCCCCGACAGTGCTGGCTCCACTCCCTGTGGTGCATCTGATGTCTCTGCCCTGCACTGTGAAAGGAGAGAAGGACTCATGTCAACAAAGTGCTCCAGGGCTGTGCTTTTCCTCCACAATGCTGGCTCCACCTCCGGTGGGGCGTCTGAAGTTTCTGCCCTGCACTGGGAAAGGGAAGAAGGAGTCGTGTAAACAGAGTGCTCCAGAACTGGTTTGGACTAGCCAAAGACCCCTCTGCCCTCAGAGGACAAAGGATTTTGAGGTATAAATATTGGGACCCTGATCCCAAGAAATTAGATCACTTTTGGACAAACAAAAAGAAACCTCTGCTGAGGAGAGGAACCTGAAGAAACTGAGGAGAGACTATTTCTAAGCTGAAGTGCTGCTTAGGGAATTGGCCTGCAGTTGATGCCTTACTGCCATTCATGTTACTATATACTGTTGCTTCGCTTTATCTTCATCAGTGTCGGGTGAAGCAAATGGGTAAATATTTCAGTCACATCTTAACACAGATCCATACACTGGTAGACAAATAGATAATAATATAAAAATCTAAATTACAGATCATAGGAGAAACTGAAAAGGGACTGGACCTTTCCTTCAGCCGTATCCATTTCCTAGCATATCTTCTCTGACGACCCCCAAGCATTTTGTGGCTGTTTGAAGTTTGAGATTATCCATGTGGCTGCCACACCTAGTTATGGGTGGCAGGCAATTGCATTCTGCTCAGAGTTCTTGTTGGACTTGTCCCTTTTTGCTTTTGCAGGGTCATCCCTGAACTTTTTGCCTTCCTCTTGTATTTTGTCTCACCTTTTTTGTTGCTTTTATGACTCTGGGCACTTTGCCACTGCTGATCTGTGTTAAAGAGTATATGCTCTCCCTATTCAAAATGGATGTATGGATTAGTGATTCCATGATTGGCTTGTTTGGTTTACTTGTCAGACCCTAGCACAGTGCAGTGAGTGTGCCCAGGGCTTGTAAATCCAAATGCTTCTGGTGGGCTTGGAGCACTAGTTGTGCCACCCACAGAAGCAGCCTTGTAAAATGTGTCTAAGGGCTGCCATTGCAGAGCCTGTGTGCAGTCTGGTACTGCTATGTTGACTGGGCAAGTGCACCCACCTTCCCCTTTTCTCATATCAGACACCCTATGGTATGCCCAAGGGAAGGGTGCATTGTAAGTAC
Source organism: Lissotriton helveticus (assembly GCF_964261635.1). NCBI lineage: Eukaryota > Metazoa > Chordata > Amphibia > Caudata > Salamandridae > Lissotriton > Lissotriton helveticus. Next base: position 1,700,277,132 of record NC_136061.1, on the reverse strand, counting down.
AATGTAGGACATGCCCTGGTGTGTGTGGATAGTCCTAATAGTGAATTACAGCCATTTTCGATTTTCACTATTGCAAGGCTACCTGTTCTCCATAGGCCTGAATGGGCAGTTAGATTTTTACATCTTATTATCCTAACTGACTCAGGGAACATGGTGGAAATACGAGTTTAGTATGCCTGAATTCAGAATGATAAAATACATCTTTTAGTGAAGTTGGTTTTAACATTCTGTGTTTGAAAATACCTCTTTTAGAAAGCAGGTACTTTCTTGTCTAACTATCCAAAGCCTGCCTCTGCTAGGTTGTGTATTCCTTGTCTGGAGTTTGAGTGACAGGGCTGGCGGATTCCAGGAGACAGAATGAGTCAGACCAGTGGTGAATAGAGAGATCTGCATATAGATGGGTGGGAGGAGTTGCACCTGGGACCTGAAAAGGACTGTGCCTGCCCCCGACAGTGCTGGCTCCACTCCCTGTGGTGCATCTGATGTCTCTGCCCTGCACTGTGAAAGGAGAGAAGGACTCATTTCAACAAAGTGCTCCAGGGCTGTGCTTTTCCTCCACAATGCTGGCTCCACCTCCGGTGGGGCGTCTGAAGTTTCTGCCCTGCACTGGGAAAGGGAAGAAGGGGTCGTGTAAACAGAGTGCTCCAGAACTGGTTTGGACTAGCCAAAGACCCCTCTGCCCTCAGAGGACAAAGGATTTTGAGGTATAAATATTGGGACCCTGATCCCAAGAAATTAGATCACTTTTGGACAAACAAAAAGAAACCTCTGCTGAGGAGAGGAACCTGAAGAAACTGAGGAGAGACTATTTCTAAGCTGAAGTGCTGCTTAGGGAATTGGCCTGCAGTTGTTGCCTTACTGCCATTCATGTTACTATATACTGTCGCTTCGCTTTATCTTCATCAGTGTCGGGTGAAGCTAATGGGTAAATATTTCAGTCACATCTTAACACAGATCCATACACTGGTAGACAAATAGATAATAATATAAAAATCGAAATTACAGATCATAGGAGAAACTGAAAAGGGACTGGACCTTTCCTTCAGTCGTATCCATTTCCTAGCATATCTTCTCTGACGACCCCCAAGCATTTTGTGGCTGTTTGAAGTTTGAGATTATCCATGTGGCTGCCACACCTAGTTATGGGTGGCAGGCAATTGCATTCTGCTCAGAGTTCTTGTTGGACTTGTCCCTTTTTGCTTTTGCAGGGTCATCCCTGAACTTTTTGCCTTCCTCTTGTATTTTGTCTCACCTTTTTTGTTGCTTTTATGACTCTGGGCACTTTGCCACTGCTGATCTGTGTTAAAGAGTATATGCTCTCCCTATTAAAAATGGATGTATGGATTAGTGATTCCATGATTGGCTTGTTTGGTTTACTTGTCAGACCCTAGCACAGTGCAGTGAGTGTGCCCACGGCTTGTAAATCCAAATGCTTCTGGTGGGCTTGGAGCACTAGTTGTGCCACCCACAGAAGCAGCCTTGTAAAATGTGTCTAAGGGCTGCCATTGCAGAGCCTGTGTGCAGTCTGGTACTGCTATGTTGACTGGGCAAGTGCACCCACCTTCCCTTTTCCTCATATCAGACACCCTATGGTATGCCCAAGGGAAGGGTGCATTGTAAGTGCAACGTAGGACATGCCCTGGTGTGTGTGGCAAGTCCTAATAGTGAATTACAGCCATTTTCGATTTTCACTATTGCAAGGCTACCTGTTCTCCATAGGCCTGAATGGGCAGTTAGATTTTTACATCTTATTATCCTAACTGACTCAGGGAACATGGTGGAAATACGAGTTTAGTATGCCTGAATTCAGAATGATAAAATACATCTTTTAGTGAAGTTGGTTTTAACATTCTGTGTTTGAAAATACCTCTTTTAGAAAGCAGGTACTTTCTTGTCTAACTATCCAAAGCCTGCCTCTGCTAGGTTGTGTATTCCTTGTCTGGAGTTTGAGTGACAGGGCTGGGGGATTCCAGGAGACAGAATGAGTCAGACCAGTGGTGAATAGAGAGATCTGCATATAGATGGGTGGGAGGAGTTGCACCTGGGACCTGAAAAGGACTGTGCCTGCCCCCGACAGTGCTGGCTCCACTCCCTGTGGTGCATCTGATGTCTCTGCCCTGCACTGTGAAAGGAGAGAAGGACTCATGTCAACAAAGTGCTCCAGGGCTGTGCTTTTCCTCCACAATGCTGGCTCCACCTCCGGTGGGGCGTCTGAAGTTTCTGCCCTGCACTGGGAAAGGGAAGAAGGAGTCGTGGCAACAGAGTGCTCCAGAACTAGTTTGGACTAGCCAAAGACCCCTCTGCCCTCAGAGGACAAAGGATTTTGAGGTATAAATATTGGGACCCTGATCCCAAGAAATTAGATCACTTTTGAACAAACAAAAAGAAACCTCTGCTGAGGAGAGGAACCTGAAGAAACTGAGGAGAGACTATTTCTAAGCTGAAGTGCTGCTTAGGGAATTGGCCTGCAGTTGTTGCCTTACTGCCAAAGAGAGGAGAAAGAACTTTGTGTGCTTTTCTTTCAACTTGTGAAGGATCTCCAAGGGCTTGGAAAAAAGCTTGCCTCCTGCTGAAGTCTCAGGGACAACAGACTTCACCCCTCAGCTCCCCAGAGTTCTTTAGAAGTGCCTGCTGCTGTTTTGGTCCTTCTGAGGTACTGCGTGTCGCAAGTAGCTGGAAGCGCAACTCAACGAGGAAGAAGCGTGTCGCTGTCGCTGCTGCAGCCGTCGCATCGTGAATGTTGGCGCTGTAGCTGTTGTATTGCACCGCATCGAGAGAAGCGTCTTGCAACAAAGAGGAAGCGTGTCGCCGTCGCTGATGTTGCTGTTGCAACTTCAAGGGAGGTTGTCGCCGCTGTAGCTGTCGTATTGCACTGCATCAGGAGAAGAGTCTCACAACGAAGGAGAATCGTGTTCCCGTCGTTGTTGCTGCCGTTGCATCGTGCATGTCGTCGCTGTAGCTGTCGTATTGCACCGCATCCAGAAAAGCGCCTCGCATCCCCAGAGAAGCGCGCCGGCGTTGGAGCTACTGCCGTCGCATCATGAATGTCGGTGCTTTAGTTGTCACATTGTGTGGAAGCTTCTCGCAACGTCAGAGAAGAGTGCCACAGCCAAGGCTGTAGCCGTCGCATCGCTGAACAAGGGTGTCGCCGCTGCAGCTGACGCATCAAACCGAGACTCATCGCATCCTCGGAGAAGCGTGCCTTATCTGGAAGATCTTCACAACTTTATTTCTTTGCACCAGAACTTTGCCGCATTTCCATCACTGCAACATTACTTGTTGTGAAAGGGCAACGCATCGTAAGGTACATTGACGCAAAGTGTTGCATCTTAAGAACTGAACTGAACTAAGCTAAAACTGCCATTTTTAAGTATAGTATTGTGGATTTTTGTCATATAATGGTCTTGTGTTGTCTATATAAACAATACTTATTTTTGATATAAACCTTGTCTGGTGTCCATTTGTAGTGTTGTCACTTGGTTACTGTATGTGGTCACAAATGCTTTACACACTGCCTCTGAGATAAGCCCGTCTGCTCGTGCCAAGCTACCAAGGGGGTGAGCAGGGGTTATTTTAGGAGTGTACCCCCTTACCCTGACTAGAGGCAAGGGTCCCTATTTGTCACAAGTACCTACCTGTGCCAACTAGAGACCCTCAAATCTAAGAGCCCTGAAATGTATGCGCCTGTTTCTGACACTCAATGCTTTGTGCCATAAACACCAAACAGAGGACATTTTGGAGAAAACAAAGTCATGGTTGTTACGTCTGAGTATTGCAAGCTCAGTGCAGTTGGAGGAGCGGAAAGACGGAGGCGCATGGAGCATAATGGTCAAAATAGCCATTTGCTCATGGTAATAAACCTACTTGGAGAAAACAACTTCTGTGAACAGGTGAGTGGTTTGTCTTTCAGTTAGCAGTGAAATTGTGTCCACAAAAACTGAATATTGCACACTACCAGATTTCTTAAAACACCCCAATTAATGTAAATTATCATAATTTATTTAAACACCACACCTTTCACTGAGCTGCTACTCTTCCAGAGCCACGTTTTCCTTGATGTTTCTCTATACCGTCTCTAAATGAAACAAAAATGGATCAAGGGGACTAAGGCCTCTAGAAAGTGTGAGAAGAGCCCTAGGATACCATACAAGGCAATGTTGCTGCACATGTTTTAGGGAATCACTGCATCATGTTCCTTCATACCTGTTAGACCTGACATCCTGTGGTATTCCACAAAAGAGTTTTCCTTCACACTTCCAGTTTTTTAATTTGTTTTTGTTGGCTTTGGGACTCTGTGACCTTTACCACTTTACCAATGCTAACCAGTGCTAAAGTGTTTATGCTCTCTCCTTCAAACATAGTAACATTGGCTTACACCTAAATGGCATATTGAATTTACGTATAAGTCCTTCGTAAATTGTACTACCTGTACCCAGGACCTGTGTGTACAATGCTGTTAGTGGGGCTGCAGCACTCATTGTGCCTCTCACTAAAGTAGTACTTGAAAAGCACGTCCCAAACCTGGGACCTGAAAAAACAAACCATTTGTCAGGCCTAATCCTTCCTTTTTATTACTTATAACTCATCCCTTGGGAGGAATATAAATGCTCACAGGGCAGGGTACATTGTAGTTTAAAAAATAGGACATGTGTACTTGAACGTTTTATGTGTCCTGGAAGTGAAAACCTCTTACAGTAATTTTTCAAGGTTGCAAGGTCTGTCTCTCCCATTGACTAACACTGGATTACCTTATTTGCTAAATTTAGATAGGGAGCAGATAGAAATATACTACACTCAAATGATTTGTAATTTAAAATCCTCTTTAATGGTGAAGTCAGATTTTAAGTTACAAATCTGAAAATGCAAAAAAAACAACAAAGTACCTTGACTAAAATTATTTAGCAAACACAAATAATTATTCTTGCGTGATCAACAAATGCAATTAACATGCCCTCATTTTTCGTTCCATAGTGTGTCTTTTACATATTTCCTTTGAACATTTTACATGTCAAATCACTACATTGAATGATATATCCTTCAGTCAAATGTCCAGTATTCTTAAACATCCCACATTATTATACCTAAAAACAAAAATTGTGCATTTTCAAAAACAAGCATACAATTTGTGATGCATTTAAAATCCACCAGTACATACTTTTAAAACACAAGAAGTTATTTTTGTTTTTACAATTTTCAGCTCCTAAACCCAAGCATACAGAGGGGTTGTGAAAACTTGTTACTTCATCCTGAACTAGGCACATCATTTTTTGTAAAGCTTGCCAATACCAAAAGGGAACAAATCCTCGAACGTATTAATGCTTAGTGTCAACACTTTCGTATCACGTGATTCTAGGGTCTCCTCAGGAGGAATAACTGAGCACAACTGTGAAAAAATGAAATAATAAAGTGCCATATTAAATATAAATTATTTAGTATTTGAATGTATGAGTTATCTTGAGCTTAACCCCTCATAATAGTTTGGACCAGCTTCCTTAACCCCAGGCTACCTGGAGTGACAGTTGGCTGTGTGATCAACAGGAACACAACAAGGCTTCCCTGCAACTGCCAAGCTAAACAGCAACAACTAGACCTGCCAGAGTCCAGCTGCTGGCCTCTGCTAGAGTGATTTCTGCTTGCAAAGAGGTGGATGGTTGGCTGGCATCAATTGAAGCTTTTTAAAGAAGAACAGGTAAAGCATCCTGAAGTTTGGCCTCCTGACCATCGGAAACCGGATAGTTTGTGCTGAAACTCCGCTACCTGTGATATCTGCCAACACAAAACTGTTGTGCGACCTGCTCTTTGAATCAATAGCGACCAGGCTGTTTTGCTACAGCAAAGACACCCCGCACTGAATGCCAATGAGAACCTCCAGCGGCGACCAGATCTTCACGCTACAGCAATGGCCCTCCACAAGGCTCAACCTACTTTTCATGCAAAAAGCCTCTTTCTAGCAACCTCTTCCAATGCAAACAAAACTCTTCTTGCTGGACTTGAGAAGGTAACTCTTCCGTGAGACTAACTTGATCACTATATGCGACCTGTGTACCATTGTCGTAAACCTGAACATGTTACTTCCGCCGGCCTATCATGACCAGTAACTCTGAGTGGCCCTTTGTGCTTATAGGCACTTTTTTTTACTAAATTGGTTTAGGAAATTTCTTGTGTTGTGTTTTCACTTTATTAATGTTTTAATGCTCGATAAATAGTTAGCAAATTGCCTTTAAGCTAAGACTGACTGTTTTGTGCCAAGCTCTCAGAGGGTTAAGCACATGCTAATTTGGTGCCTGTTTTTGGTCCACCTTGACAAGGATTGTGGTTGTGTCTGAGTGGGGCTTTCGCCCCTCTCAGCCTATAACCTAATTTCTTACATTACCTATCAACATTCCTGCCATCTATACAGTTGCCTTTTCCCTCTAACCTCATGTTGATATATGGAAGGAATGAGGAGAAGCATGAGGAGGCCACTAGGGAGACCATGGCACACATGGGGTGGAAAAGACCTTGTCAAGGGAAAAGCAGATTAATGTTCATAGAAGGAGATAGAGAATGTAAAAGGAACCCCCCATTCACTCATTATGCTTCATATGTTTGTCAGTCTAATATGTATCTTAGACATTTTTGAACAGAGTGAGAAATGATTTACAGCAATAGGTAATGAAAACTGCTATGGCTTATGATGATGGTAAAACATTTTCCTTTGGCTATTCTACAAGGAAATGTACCCTCACTGAAGGAAATTGCACTTACGAAGGAAATGAGATAGAGGAATGACTGCATCAGGAAGCTAAACTATATTGAGGTTAGTGGAAGGGAGACAGGAGAGAGCATAGATCTATGCTTCACCACTCTGAATCAAGAGGAGATGATTTCCCTAATGAAGACACAGAAAATCCATTTAGTCAATATAGGCGAAAGTTACACACGGCATACAACTCTAATCACTCACTAGGAAGTTAAAATTCCCAGTAAAAGTGAACACTTTGGTTACATCATCTAAATGGGCTTCACTCTGTCAACTACTCAGTTAATGAATGTAAAAGTGATGGCCCCATCACCTGTAGCCTCTGTCAAAATGAGTGGCCCTGCTTCCCATGCTGTAGATCATAATGGAGGTGCCCTATTGAAGACGATGCCCACTAAAGAACTGAGAGGTAATAAGAACAGCCTTTAAATGTGAGCTCTTCTGTGTTTCATCCTGCCAGAGTTACTAACATACAGGAAAAAACTTTGTGAAATCCAAAGGTCAAATATCACCAGGGCTTTGGACTGTCCATAGCGGGCCCCGGGTGTTTCCCCGGTGGCCCGGACGGGTGGGGGCTAGTTTGCTGGCTATGCGGGCCAGTTTGGTCACAGGGGCCAGTTTTGCAGCTGTGTGGGAGCACTGCTTCTTATACCCCCAACCACCCCCCACCACTGGCAGGCTTGGTCGAGCAGCGATCAGCCTGGGCATGCTGCTGTTCCCAGTCCGCCCCTTAATATCACCAGTAAAAGAGGAGGGAATCCTGGCCCTTGAACAGGGCTATGGGCGGATAATAAACTTGCATGTTCTAAAGCGGCTAGGCAGGAACCCAGGAGAAATACAACACAAGCATGGTTAAATACTTGGACCTGGAATAATGTGGCAAAATAGTCTAAGGAATGTAAAAAGAATTGTGATTAGGAAATAGGCACCTCAGGAAATATGATAATATTATTGACTGCTATAGAAATAATCCGCCCAGTGCCCTTTGGAATCTCTGCAGGGATGGGTTATTTCAGTAAAACTCACACATCAAACTGGATTTGCACACGTCATGAGGGATTGGTGTCACTACAACGCATGCTTTTACCACGCATGCCTTTACAACGCGGTTTTTACCACGCAGTCCATTACAACGCATAATGCTTTTAGGCGCTGGATAGTGAATTATTTAATTTACTATTCCAACTCCAGTCCCCGTGGATAGCAGGGAAGGTGTTGGATAGTATATTAAATACATTCCCTATCCTAGAGCGCCCCCCAGCGCATTGCGTTGTAATGGTTTGCGTGGTAAAAGTTGCGATGTAATGGTAGTGCGTTGTAAAAAATTCGTTGTAACCGTGCTACACCGTCATGAGAGACCAAATCAGAGGAGAAAGGGGTGAAAAATGTAAGCACGTATTACTTCGACCCACAAAAATTAAGCATTTTCCAAAGTCCCAGTGAGGACCTGTGAGAGTAAACGGACTAACCTTTCCTGAGTGGCATTGCATTGATCCTTGGAAACATCAGAGAACAACTTTAATGCACAAATGTTCACGTCTTAGGTGTTTCCTGCCCTGCTTTCCCTGCCCTTGTCACATTTTTTACGGAACTTTTAGTAACTGTTGTATTATTGATGTTGGAATGAATGTCCCCTAAATTATGCCCTTTTTAAGTCTTATGCAAGGATCGCTTCAGGAGGATCACCTGTCTCATGCAATCGAATACATTAAAATATACAGTCGCATATACATATATGGAGGACAGTGGGTTCATTATCTTCATTTTTTGGTCTTCTCTAAAGTAGTTCAGGTTTTGCTTCTACCCAGGTCAGCATACCTAATGGGGCACTTTGGGACCCCACATAAAACACAGGTTCTCTTGCACTGTGAATGGTGGCGATTTGACTGATCACATGTGCCCGCTCCCCTAAAAAGAAACACAGTTCACTACCACGGTTGATGAGCCAACACTTTAGTTTGCTAATGTTTTTTTCATTCTATTTTTTAGCGAATCTTCGTAATATTTTGCTATAGTGTGCATTAAAATAAAAATATGGTTTATAAACCTTTACACCAGATGGACAATGCCTTACCTATTAATTATCAATGTGGTTTTGCTTTTGCGATTGTGTTTGCTCTGAGTGGCTCTCACATCCTTCATGCATATTTGTGCCTCTGAATTTTGGCTGAAAAATAGGTTTTTCTGCCATGCTGTTCACCATAGGCAGATGAAACAATGTGTGTTTCATTAATTGTAGCTAAAAGCCGTAGAAGTGCCTGTGATTTGTTTAGGTAAGTTCTATCTTTGGTCACCTTTGGTAGTTCATACTGAAGAGAAAAGAAGTCCCTGGATAAATATAATGGGCCTCATTTATGAGAAATGACGCATCGCTGCGTGAAAGCAGTGATGCGTGACTTCTCAGTGCGCACTCCTTGCGGCATACCTGATGCGTCATATTTAATGTATGACGCATCATGTCGCAAGGAGTTACAGATACATCAGTATTTCTGACGTATCTGTAAGCGCAAAAGTCACGCATTGCTGGAATATGTCACAAAAGTGACGCAACTCCAGCAATGCGTACTTTCACATGGGGAAAGCCCCATGTGAAAGGGCTTGCGTCAGTCTTACGCCTGCTGTGAGGCAGGCGCAAGAGTTTGACGCAACAGCGTCTTCAAAGTGACGCAGTGAAATCTCATAGATTTCACTGCGTCACTATTACGAGGCTTTTTGCGGGGGAACGCCCCCTCTGCATACATTATACCTGACGCAGTAGAGTTAGTGTCCTGTTGGTTAGCGCCATGAAACCCCTGGGTGTGCGAGCGCTTTATAAAACTTTGATAAGATAAGATAAGATAAGATAAGACGCAGGTATAATGTAGCGCAGGGGTTTACAAAGCGACGCATCTGCTTAGATGCATCACTTTGTAAATAGTGCGCAACAGGAGGCATGTTTTACGCCGCCGATGCATGACAAAAAGTGACGCATCGGAAGCGCAAAACTGACGCAAGGCCTCATAAATGAGGCCCCAGGTACTTTGCGCATGAATCCCGGAAAACAATAGTTAGTGAAATATAGGCCTTGTATGTATAACTACACAATGTAGTAAAATGTAGCAAAAATATACGACATTTTACAATAATAATTATCATTAGCTAAATGTTTGAGAAGTTATAAAGCACTAGAAATTATGAGCAGTAAAATTAGTAAGTATACACTGTTCAATATTAGGCTAGCGGAAACTCTGAGAATTTGAAAACGAAATGTTTCAGTTTCCTCTTAGAGATTTCAACAAAACGAAGGATTATACACCTACAATGAACAAGGACATATAGTTAGCTCTTGATGATGTGCCTTGGCGCTGGTCAAGATTCTACATTTACTATTAGAAGAATTTCCGCAGAAAGCAAAGCCTAGTGAGAAAGAGCTGCAGGTTGCATCTGAGATGGGCATCTGTGCTTAATTTGTAAAAACAAAATGTGTCAGGGCACTTGACAGGAGGCCACTACAACTTGCACCACCCATTGCCCTTGCTAGCGCTACAAATCACAGTACCAACATACCTACTAACCATCAGACTCCTATAAGTGTGACAATTCAGATTATCTCAGGCCCTCAAAGCTTATCCTTTGGCTCGATGATAGGTATTAGCCATTTTTAGTGTATGTTGAATTATTAAACAACTGTTGTTGTCCTCATCTCTAAATTAGACAAACAACTCCATTATGTGGCAGACTATCATAAGTGCCGGTGTTGACAATAAAGTGACGGTGCTAAGCACCGGAAACAACCGGCTAAAATTAATCACTGGATGGACTCTAGGACTTAACATATGGTGATCACAAGCTCTCCATTCACACAGCCATATAGAGTAAAGCATGGTGAAATGTAGTGGCCTATGGAATGACATAAAATGGTCTTCGGATGTGGCTTTCGTTGGTTCTTCTCTGCAGACTTCTTCCACTTGATTTGACCAAAAGCTTTGCGCAGTGAGGAGAGTTAGATGCCACATGCCCTTTGCCTGTTGCCTTAGGCTGGCTGCAAAGAAATAGCAATGGGGGGGGGGGGGGGGGTTAAGCTGATCTTGTCGTGAAAGAGTTCTCAGGTTTTCAATAAAAATGCCTGAGTTTTCAAAAAGCATTTTGATACCAAATAATGTATTTCCTTTTTCCTGCAAAAAGAAAGATTTCTTAAAATTCTGTTTCAAGTGCAGTTTAGAGAAAACATAGAGCAGCATGTTTGTTTAGTGTGTACTGTCTCCAGTGAACCTGTCCTGCCACTAGTGTTACAGGTCTAACATGTTACTAGTTACCTTGGTCTCTATTTTATCAGCTGTCTCTCTATGTGCCAGGATTTCTTCGATCCAAGCACGCAAGTTTCAGCAAGCACAAACTATACTAACCTATACCATTTTAGAAAGCAGCCAGGAATACCACAGAGAAATCCCTTGAAAGCTGTAGAGCAGGTAATTGTTCAAATTTCCACCCAGCAAGCAAGCAAAACAGACTTCCCTCTTTAGGAACAAAAGAGTAATAATTTTCCTATGCCTCTTTCCTAGTCTTGATTTGAGATTCAGTGGGCAGTGCACTACTTCATTAAGGGCGCGGGCTAATGTTTGATTGTCAGGTACCCAATACCAATACTGGGTGCTACCTGTGTGAGTCACAGCCACCTTGACAACAAGCTAAAATGGCTACACTTCTTCGAAAATGTAGCATAACTCAGAAGGTCTCTCACAATCATTGAAGGCGTAAAGCAAGATGTAATTGAGTTTAGAGGATAACCCATCAGTTATGATACACTCCACTTGTGTCGATTTTGGGTGTGGGGACAGTAACTATAACAGTTACCGCATAGTATATCTAACATTACAGTTAATAGCACCAAGCTGTTGCGTATACTCATTTTTACTCAACAGTTCCCACAGGATTGCTAATTGTTATGACAACTAAACAGACTTCCACTTCCAGCTCCCATCAAAAGGTATTTAAGAAACATACACTCTATATAAATCTTTAATTACAAGCTCTTCAAGAAAAGAAAACATAGTCTAAGAAAAGTGAATGAAAATGTGCAATACACGAGAGCTTGTGTATAGTTTTGTGCATGTTTTATTTTTCAAATCTAGCTAAGACCATGATGGCATATAAATTGAAGGCAACCTAATCAATAAGAGATAACTAGAGAAAACCTCTGTTCGTGCAAAGGATATTCTGCCTTTGCTTAGTAACTGATGGTTGGAAAACATATTACACACTTGCTGGAAGATGAATTGAAGCTGGTGTCTAACTGAGCTATTTCAGTGTAGATTATGTGCTTCACAGAGATATTCTAGTCTTACACCTTCCACTGTTTTCCCTAAAAGCTACATTTGCACTCCTGCATCTTTTTAATTTGACAAAGATGTACAGTATGGAAATTCCCCAGAAAACAGCAACATTCCAGTTGCCTTGGTATAAAAGGGTAAAATAAGAAATAGACTGCTCCATCTGGGCTCAGATTATTCCAAAGGTTATCTGAAATCAAAAATGTTTATGAATACGGGCCATGAACTAATACTCAGGGAAAGGGAGCCACACGTACCGCTTATTTATTTTAAAATTCAACCTAAATAAAAAATGCATAATTCTGCTTACAACATAGATCAAGGTTAAAGTCTACTTCACAAAGCATGCTGAAGAGCACCCCAGCAATCTGACTTAATGAAAAGCTATACACTTTCTTCTATTTACATGAAGTTGGCACCATTAATGTAAAGGTATATTTTATCTTAGGAACAGTTTACATTTTTATGTTCTCAAATTCGCCAATTTGTTTTCCTATTGAAGTTTATGAATTTTTGTGATTTGCAAGGTCTCAGCGTGGTATAATAATGACATTTGATGCAAGACAGATTCAATTCTGTTGAGGGGATTATTTTATGTGCATGTTTTGCACATTTTGTGTTGGCACGGATACTTCCCTCGTTCTGCCACATGATTGGTCAAAGTACGTTTATCAATCATTTCCTTCTATTTATCTAATGGGTTTATAAAAAACATTTTTCCTCATCTTTTGATCTTCTTGATACAGGGATTTGGTAATCATAGCACACATCAGCATGACTTCTGGTTGTCGGTCTAAACAGGCACCAGCCAAATATGCTTCTTCTCTGTTTTTTATTTCTTCTCAAAAAGACATCGTTGATTATCACTCCTAGTAATGTGTTTCGAGTCGTATGCAAAATGTGAGTTGCTGGTCAATATAGGCTTTATTTAGGTGTGCCATACTGCATAAATCTCAATAGTTCAACATAGTGACTGTGAAACTTTTGTTTCGTAAATGAAAATTTGAAACTATCGGAACATTGTATGAACATATTTCTCGTTTTTCAGAGGGGCATGTCTGAGTAAAACCCATTTCACATATCATTGTCTAGACTCCAATATTATACTGGGTGAGATTGAAAAAACTAAAAGATTTAGGTGAAAAGTGACATCTCATACCATAGGAAGTTCAAATCTATGTGTATTGAATGTCGAAAGTATTTTTCAGGGTTTGGGGACTAAACCATCTATGGAATAATCCTGCCTGGATAGGTGCCAACACTGACAAAATATTTAAGAAGGAATTTTGGAAAGAGACTAAGTAAAATTATTTTAGCCTTGTCAGGTTCTTCACTGTCCACCTATCTAAATCATAAGGTGCCGCTCGCTGAGAGGAGCTGGACTTTTGTGTTTGCCTGCCACCTTTGGACCCTGCTGAGCAATCACCGCTGTTGAGGTGAAACTGCGTTAGGGGAGGAGGTTGCTTCATGGAGGACGGGACTGCGAGGCCCACCAGGCTGTGCGTGAGTCACCTGGCACACCTGCCGCCTCTTCCCGTGTCTCCGCCCCCTAATCAACGTTCCGTGTAAGAACTGTCGAAACAACGCGTGAGCGGGACGCGTGCGCGGGACAAATCCCGGGACAAAGCCCGGACTAAGGGCGGACCCTCTGAGACCCTCCGAGAACCGAGGAAACCTGACTGGGCACATCTCTTTGTCCTACGGGTACTGATTGCTCTGCCATTGCCCACTACTGCCTTGACCTTTTTGCTTCGTCAAATTCTGTTTTGTAAATGTCTTCTTTAAACATAGACCAGCCTACGTTTGACAAACAGGGTGTGTTGTTAAATGGAACTCTGGATAATTACTTTTCCAAATCATCCCCTGATATTGCAAGGGAGATCATCTTGGCGGAGCGGCGGGCGGACCGACGCCGTTCCGTGGAAAGTATAAAAAATGGGTCAGTTTTATTGCCTTTATCTCCCGTCACTGGTTTGACCGACACTGACACTGAATTAATATCTAATGAGTCGATTAATTTACCAGATAACCAGCCCTTGGAAGCAAATGTGGTTGTGCTCACACCAAATATGTTATCCAAGACAGACGCGAACGGGTTATCCTCTACTTCTCAAGTAAACAGTCCAAGTACATTGAAGGGAGATGTTCTGCTACCAGTGATACCCCGCAATAGGGTTACAAAACAGATACCCTTGCAAAAAATCTACGGACCACCACCGACTAAAAAACAGCGGAAAAGGGGGGACCCGCTACAACCTAAGTTGAGCTGTCGTGACTTTGGTAAAAAGGCGATTAACGCTGTGAAGGAATCCTGTACTCTACAAGTAGAATCCGAGGGGATCCCTATATTACCTTCATCCTCAGCCCAGTCAAATCTGCTGACAGACAAGGAGGACAGTATGGACACTAGTGGGGTTGTCAACGTACCAATCGAGATCAAGGGTTCTGTGACACTATTTGATATAGAGAGTTTAATTAAATCCTACTCTGCAAGTATTTTGGAGAGGTTGATGGAAGTGGAATGTAGGTTGTGTAAAATTGAGCATGCACTAGGAAGTAAGGACGTTGTAATTGACTCCGGTCCAAACGATGTAGTTAATACATCTTCAAACAATGTATTAAAAAACACACCAATTCCAGCTCAAAAACCCAAACTAATTCCAAATCCCATACCTATTCCTCCCTCAACTGCATCTACCTTTAAACCTATGGGGAATACGGTGATAGCGACTGTCCAACAACACCCACCTCCTAAACCTCCACAACAAAAAATTGTTGACCAACCACCTTCAAATGTTACAAACAAAACCCATGGTAACACATCTAATACACTTTTGGGGAAACCAACAAGGGAGGTGGGGGAAAACAGACATACCTGGGGGAAGCCCAGAAGGACTCCTCTGCCCGAACTTCCACCAGAGGCTGTACCCTATGTGGTAGTTCTAACAGGGGTGCCTGTGCTTGGTCACAATAAGAGGGAGGGTTTCGCCCAATTAAAAAATAAGATTATGCGTTGGCTGAGTATTTATAGGCCAATTGCAAATCATATTAATGGTGAAATTACCCACGTTCGCCGTCTCCAATGGTTGGGGGGCAGAACCAAAGACATTGAAGGTGATATAGTGGTGGTGAATTTTAGAGACCCTAATGCTGTCCAATTCATATTGAATTGGCAGACAGGAAGCTCCAATAATATAATAATCCCTAAACCACTAACATACTTTTACCCTAGGTCAGTGGTGTTTCCATCTCAGCACCACCCGCCCCAGTACCATCCCTTACAGCATACACTTCAAACCCAGTCAAATAACCATTTTAGTGTACAGAATGCTGGGAGCAATCAATATGCTCTGTATCCCTCTTCACTACAGAATGCTAACAATATGCGTTATGCACCCTACCCTGTGGAAGCCCCAGACTCTATGGGATGGAATTACGCAATGGCTAGTACATACAATTCCCAGAAAGGAAGGATGGATCACCTAAAACCCTTCACCCCTCTAGAAACCTTTAATAGGTTCGACATCTTTAGCGGCTTAGATGATTGCGATTGATGCTATTTGATTCGGGGGGATGAGGGACCAGATACAACGTTTTTTGGTGATGTGGGCATTGTTAATATGCCTGACGTACTGGTTAATACTGTGTCTTCTTGTGCGGGTAAAACTGTACTTCATGATGTAAATGTATTCCATGATGTAAATATTCTAGAAGAGCAGGTATTACCCACAACTATCTTGAGTAACAACCCAACCGTAGAAGTACCGCCCTTGGTAATTCAACCTGTGCTTCCCACTAACTATGAAGAGATGCCTAGGGTTCTCTCTGAGAGGCCACTAACTCCTAACAAGCCGATTAAAATGGTCTGCTGGAATATAGCTGGAGTTGTAAAAAATTTGAGGGATCCGGAGTGGGCAAACTTTATAGAGTCTTTCGACCTCTGTTTCTTTCAGGAAACCTGGGCAGTGGAGACGCCCCATAGGGTGGGCTACAAGACCTATGGAATTGGCGCGACACCCTCTAGAAGTGAAAGGCCGTCAGGGGGACTTTTGATATGGGTGAAAATAAACTTAAAGGTAAAAATTGAGGAGATACCCACAAATTCTGTAGACATATTAGCTCTAAAAGCTACAGTATGTAACGGGAAGAACTTATTTCTTGTAAATGTCTATAACAGGCCTTTACCCTCTTCTGGAGAATCACCAACTATTGCAAAATTAGATTGCTTCTTGAGTAGATTAGATTCCAGGGATGATTTCGTTATCCTGGCTGGCGATTTAAATTGTAATTTTGAGCCAGTTTTGGGTCTTAGCGAAATCTTTGATGAGGAAGACCAGGCTAACAAAATCCCTATTCTGGAGAATGTTAAATCGGTCAAATGCTCAACATTGGGACTACAACTGATTAGTTTATGTACGGAACACTCTCTTAGGGCTTGCAATGGAAGGTTACCATCTGATAGCTCTAAGAAACCAACATTTACCAGGAATAACTATAAAAGTAACTTAGATTTTGTTATTGCTTCTATTCCTCTCTGGCCAAATCTCCTGGACCTTGAAGTAATGGAACCGTTTGAAAGTGATCATTTCCCCCTAAATTTGACGTTAGATGTCTTACTTTTTAATAATATGGTCGAGCAATGTACAATTGAGGAAAGTGGCGTTAATAACCCTGAGATCCATATTAGTAACAACAGAAGATCCCTGAAATGGCCATTCATACTGGACCACAGTGACATCCTTAGTGAAATATATTCACTTCTGGCTGGGACCTTTGGACCCAATTTAGCGGCAATGGGTGAGGATGAAACCAAAACTTCATTCCTGCCAATACATCAAAATTTTTTTGCTGACTTACGATTACTAGTCACCAAAATGCCCAAAAAAACCCAACAGAAGATCCAGAATCTGTCCCATAGTAAGCTATGGTATGACAGATCCTGTAGAGAGTCAAAGAGGGAATTATTAATCGCAATCAAGGCCAAATCTCCATTAGATGTAAAAAAAGCAAGGAATAATTATAAATCTGTTCAAAGGTCCGCAAAGATGGCATGGGAGGAAGACAAATGGGCCGATTTGTTGCTAGCCGCCAGATCGCGTGATAATGTGGCTTTCTGGAGGCTGGACGCAAACGGGAATCACGTAAGTAGGGTGGTCAAGGACGTTTTTTTGGACGAGCAAACTTGGGTCACTCATTTTACGAATCTATATAAAAAATATGATGACCCAAATATGGACACGGATGTGGCAAACTACGAATCTCCAGTAGACCAGCTGGTTTTTACTTTAGGCGAAACAGAGCTGGCAATAACCCAAATTAAATCAGGAAAAGCCCCAGGCTTGGATAAGATCCCAGGGGATTTATACAAGCACGATTTAGGAGTATGGGCACCCTATATTAATTATTTGTGCAATACATTCTCTTGCACTTTAGAATTTCCTGAAAGTTGGAAGGGAGCGGAAATTGTTTTAATCTTTAAAAAAGGAGATAGGATGGATCCATGTAATTATCGGCCAATAAGTTTAATGGACATCCTACAGAAAATTTACTCACGACATATTTTATTACGCGTGAGTAATTGGCTAGATGAAAATACAATTTTGACCAAATTCCAAGCTGGATTCAGATCTAAAGTCAGCACAATAGATCAGATTTTTAGATTCTGCTGCCTCTATTGGAAGTACGTGGTGATTAAAAGGTGTCATTTATATGTTGCCTTTGTTGATTTAAGGGCAGCATTTGATCTGGTGCCTCGCAATCTCTTTTGGAAAACCTTGAGTGCAGCAGGCATGCCAAATAATCTTGTCACTCAGATTAAAGAGCTGCATGTAGGGAATTTCGCGAGAATTAGATGGGGCCCAAATGGTGAACTAACTCAACAGATACCCAGCCCAGGGCTGTGTCCTGGCTCCTACGCTCTTCTCCCTCTTCGTAAATGATATTCCCTCTTTTTTAGAGAGATGCAAAAATGACTCTCCTAAATTGAACGGCGAAAAGGTGACATCGCTACTATTTGCTGATGATACCATTTTGATTTCCCAAACGAAAAATGGCTTACAGACATTATTAGATACTTTTAATGAATATTGTAGCCAAAAGGGGTTGGAAATCAATGGGAAGAAGACCAAATGTATGGCCCTAAATCCGATAAAACCAGATAAGGGCTGTTTAACTTTAAATGGTGAAAAGTTGGAATCAGTCCCTCATTTTTTATACCTGGGGGTGACCCTGGATTCAAACTTTACCTGGAAAGCCCAAATGGATAAAAGTAAATTAATCTTTGCTCAGAATGCTAAACCAATTCTTAGGGAGCAAAGTCTGAGCACTAGCAAAGCGGTGTCCCCAGTGATGGAATTATTTAAATCTAAGGTCCAATCATCAGTCCTTTACGGGGCAGAAATATGGGGTCCCGGTTCCAAGGAAACTTTTAGTGTCCTAGATAACAACTTTATGCGAAGTTTGGTAAGGGTTCCGAGAGGTACTCCACTAGTGCCCTTGGAACTGGACCTAAACTTCAAAAGAACCGATCACCAAGTCTTGATTCGACCCTTAATGCTGTGGGTTAGATTATGGCATGTCCCTGAACTTCAAGATTATAGAGACGGGCTAAAAGAAGTTATGATACTTGATAGCCAGGCTGCCACCCCATGGCTAAGGCATATTAAGACCTGGTTGAGTAATATAGGACTGAAACATTTTTGGGAGAACCCTGAGCAATTACCCGCCAACCCCAAATTAATTTTAAAAAGGGCCTTTTGGAGCTTCATATTAAACAGGACTGTAAGTAATAGAACTAGTGGGACCTTAGTTTCAAAGTTCCTAAATTTTAAGGACGAACCTCTGTACGAGATTTTTATGGATGAAATAGAGCCCCCACTTGCCAAAACCTTATTTTTAAAGTTTAGATATGGAAACTTATTAATTAAAACTACTTTGGCTCGTTGGGCTAGGAAACGTGATGTAGCAACCCCAGTAATGGATGAAAATTGCTCTATGTGTGATCATAACCAGATTGAAAACGAGCAACATATCCTCCTTTTTTGCCCTTTTTACGCTCAGGCAAGAAAGAGATGGATTAAACCTATTTGCCTACTTTTTGGCTTGAGGTCATGTTCACAGGCTCTGAGAATCCTAACAACAAACACATCTCAACAGATAATATTTAGTGTCAGTAGATTCTTACTTTCTATTTTTTATCTAAGGAAAAAAATGGGGCATCAATTGTAACTGAACTGATTTGCTTGGAATTGATAAGGTGGTCCATTCTATGACTTGTGAATGTATTGTTTCCGCTCCAATTATTTCCCAACTTGAATTGCACTTTTTAACTAATGTTTTTATGTAATGATATGTTTTATCTCAATGAAATGTAATGTAAAGTATGCATTGCTCTTTTATGGCATTTATGCCGAAATAAAGAATTTAAAAAAAAATTCAAAAAATCATAATGTTCACATTGGCTTTGAGAAATATCTCAATTTGGTCTATCCAGGGACCTGACAAACCTTTTTTTTGTTTATATTTTTTATTGAATTTTAACACTTTAGATACAGTAAAGCATCATAAATGGTTCCAAGCTCAAGTTACATACATGGGTAGACAAAGATAGTTTAGGCATTCAAATGTACATTCATAATTGCTTTCTCTAGTAGCTGTCATAATACATCAATCCAATCCCAGCATTATACATATGTTGAAGTTATCTGTGTTAGACTTATGTGTCTTGGGATATGGATAATACTCAGATCTTGATGACAGAGATGTGTGGGGGGGTTATATCAGCTATTTTCTCTGCCGGATTCTTGGGCTACGCCCTATGGTGTGGGCAGTGAGAGAGTGTCGGCAATAGGCAAATGTTCTACATCAATACATCTATCAGCTGGTGTTACCGGTGTGGAAGATGCTGATTTGGCATGGGGGGCCTCTGCTGGTTCTGCCCGCATGGTTTGCTGGTTAAACTAAAATAGGATTTGCACCCATTCCATGGATATGTGGTATTTGCGCGTTCCCTTCACTTCTCCCTCTTGGATTGCATCTTCTTCTGCAGCGCCCCACTTTTTGACAGCTGCCACCCAGGCCTCCACTAGGTGTCCCCCGGAGCCCTTCAGTGCATGGCTATGGCTCTCTTTGCCAGGAGTAATAGAAGGGACGCAAAGCACTGCTGTATTTTATCAGTTTTCAGTCTACAAAACACCCTGGGGATATTGGCGGTTGCTCAGAGTGCTTCATAGATGTAATGCGAGTATTGCTGCAATGCAGGGCATCTCCAGAACATCTGTTGGAAGTCCACTGCTGGGGTTTGCCATCTGGGGCATAGAAACTGTGTGTCTGGGAAGTAGCGTTGTAATTGTTCAGGTGTTAAGAACTCCCTGTGCAAGATGTTGAATTGTATGTTTTTGAACAGTGCATTTCTAGAAACTTTTTTTTGGTATTCTAGTGCCTACGCCCACTCTTTGTCATGTAGTGGTTTGTTAAAGTCGCCCTCTCATGTTTGCCGTAATGAGGTCAGTGGCTTGAGTAACAACTCTCTAGTAGCTTTATATAGCCATGTAACGAGATGCCTGCCCACCCCCAAATGCAATATAGTGTGTATGACTGGGTGCGTCAGCGGTTCACCTGCGACCGGGTCCCAAAAGGGGCAGCTACTAGTCAGAAATCGCCGGTGCAGTAGTAAGTGTCCTGGAGGGAGATTGTACTCTTCTACTAACTGTTCGTAGGGTCGCAGTTGACCCCCTTCAAACAAGGATTCCCACTCAGTTCGTGACTTGTCTGTCCATGCTTTTAGGGTTCGTGCTGTGTAATGGGTTTCTCAGTGAGGGAACGAGGGACCTGACATACTTTATGTACAAAATTTAGTCTGCGTACCTCTCCTGTCAAGGCATATAATGCAAAGTAGACTAAGGCCTTAAAGAATAATTATTTTTATGATTTTCCCTCTGGGAGCTAAGATTAAATAATGCATTTTATGCTCTCTTGCCCAAAACATACAGATTTAGAACTTTTTTATCAGAGGTTGAAGCACTTTCACTTTGCAACAAATTTGATGATGTTTTAATGTACCATTCTGTAGCTTCTTATTTATGGGCAGCCTTGTTTGCTATAAGGGTGCCTACTTCGTGGTACTACCTTGTATTAATGTACTGAAAATGCTGCGACTTTTATCAGAAATAGACGACAGTTACCACGATTTTTTATCTTCTGTTTTATATTTATATTATACGATGATCAAGGTATTTTATATGTACCCGTATTCATTGTGCAATTGTATTACGTGATAAAAATATTTGTGTTTTTAAAATTGTCATGGCTAAATCTCAAAATAATAAACTATTTAAGACTTACTTTTCACGGCTTTGTTCGGCATTTATAATTAAAAGTAAAATTTGGCAATTAAGGGCATAAATTACCAGAACAATAGTTTCAAACATCAATGTTAGCAGAATAGTGTGCTCAATAGAAATGAGTAATGCACAGAGATTCAGGATGACAAAGGTGGGTGGTATTTCCCTTGCAGACAGCAATGTTCTCTGATGGAAAAGATGGAAATGCAACCCTTTGGTGTAGAAGATGTAGGAATAGAATCTGAAATGTTGTTCAAGGAACAGGATGTTAATCATCGGGGTCCTGGAAAAGAAGTGGCTGCAATTACATGAAAGATGGTTGTTGATGCAGTTTAGGAGAGAAGAGGTACTTTCGCTTTTCAAGGTGATTGGGAGGCATATGTTTTAAAGTGAAATGTTAAAGCATTAGGGCAGGAGCAGTTTCTAAGACGAGTTCAAGAAAACTCCTGTTTTGAATTAATATTTGGAACGTTATTGTAGGCCTATTGGTCAGTGAGTTTGCCTACTAGCAGTCATGGTCTGAATGGAATATATCCACATTTCAATTTTAAATCCCTCATAATATATTCCCGAATCAATGCCAAAACACCTATAGATTTAACAGACACCTAGTTTCTTCAATCTTCTGTAAAGCAGGTACAGTAGCAGGTCAACCATATGCAATATACCCCAGGATTTGTTCATTTTTCTTTTCCATTTTATTTGATCAGATACTGTGTTTGGCATTAATGACATCACAACAATTACAGTATTGCTCCAATACACCGTGGAGAGAACCTTTTAATCATCATCTCCTAATGATCAGCATTTCAAAATCATTTCTGAAAGTTTAAAAAAAAAATACCTTACTTAAACTCCTTAAAACGGAATAACATTACAATCCAGCAATCCCAAAATGGTTCCTATATGTTCCCCAGGTTAACGTTAGAGCGCTACTGGATTTAGTTTTTAATATAAAGCACCATAACCTTAATGGGTTCATTTTCACTACCTGAGTTAATGTAGAGATGCTATTTGTACTCGGCTGGCAAGAACGCTCAAATTCATACAGGTACTGCCTTTACTTGATAATATTCATATGCATTTGGAAAAAGAATTTCAGCCAAGGGAGATAAACCCACCCATGTATTCATGATCTCATCATTTTGTATCCTATGATATTTTCTCCTAGGAGATGCTTGTTCCAATTGCACGGTCTAAGGTATTTAAACCGGACAATTAAAAGGCCATATCATTTGAATTTAGGTAATATGTTCTGAATGTCCATTTAAATTTAGTTCCATTGTAATTTTAATCATTTTCAATGTCTGGCACAGCCCTTGAATAATTTCTGTGTTTGTTAACAACCAGTATCAACAAATGCTTTTACCCTCTTCAGTTTCTTTCTCCTTTATGGTACAATGCAAATTGCCACTTGGAACCTGTGTCCCTCTGCCGTTCTTTAATATATACATGCTTTGCTTTGCTCAAGTACTGTGTGTGTTCTGTAGTCAGGTAAACTTCTTGAGGTACACAGATAATACCCAGTCACACATCTACCTTGAACTGGCATGCTTCCATTGTTGAGTGCCTTGACCATGCCCACTTCAGGATGAATTCAATATATTTTCGTTTGAAGTCCTACTCATTGGGGGGATTGTTTCAGAGTTGTCTCCTTTCAACTTTTCTTGAAACCGTGTTTCCAAATGGTCAGAAATATGTGAATCTTTTTATACTCAGATGTCATCTTTGCCCTCTCGATCAAGGGAGTGGCCAGGTCAACTGACTTTCTGCCGTTTGGAAAGCTATTCACTCCCACAAAGGAACCTCTGATTAAAGATGCAATAGGCTCTAGAAAAGTGCCAAATTGGATTAATGTCACATAGTTTACACAGGACTCACATTACATTTCAAGACACTGTAAAACCAGGTAGTTAGAAAGTGCCTGCATTGTCAGTCCTGAAAGCTACCCGCAGGCTCTCAGTTCAATTCAGTCCGAAGGTAAAAAGGTTCAGTAATATGTATATAAAATATAGTGAGGCAAAGGTTAAGCATCTTTTGAAAACCAAACTTTTCAAATGAGTTTTTGCATTTAACATCTACATTGGAACAAACAAAAAATGCTAGATCATGGTGCATTATATACATTAGGCTGCACACACTATCACACACTCAAATCTCCCATTGTCATGGTGAACAGACGCCCGAAAATGACCAAGTTCACATATAGTGCGATTTAAAACTCCAAAATATATAGGTAGATAAATAAATTGCTGCTTATTTAGAAGCCCCTTGCGCCGCTGGTGTGCCACTTTTAACATGGGAAAAAGTAGCGCACCGGCGGCGCAAGGGGCTTGTAAATAAGCCCCTTTGTCTGTGGCTCTTTAGTTTTTTAATTGGAAATTGGAAATTGGAAAGGACTGCATTAGAAAATTCCTAGCCAACTTTTCTAGCGACACAAAATGTATTTTAACATAGTCTACGTGTATCCCAATTGTCAGCAGATCAGTCATGATTTTACTTTCATTCATTTATTCAGTCATATCTGCAATTTCAATAGACTCAATCCGCTTGTTGTGGTTACACATTTGAAATAGCTCTCTCTTCAATTATTAGAAGACTGCCTGTAAACAGAGTCTCTAATTCTAAAAAGCATTGTCAACAGTACAAGTGTGGCATTTTATCATTTTTATCATTTATTTTTATTACACTGAACAATGAAATTTGGCTTGAATGAGTTCTGAATGATATTTAGTTTTAAGAGTAACGTGTTAGTGTCAATCAGCCAACAGTTAATATTAATACATTAATTTATTTAAACATTTAATGTCCAAAAAACATTCAGAGATGCAGTAAATACGGAGCAGTAGTATAGTATAGTTTAGACATTTAAATACATAAAACCACTATCAATTTCTTTAACAAAACAGCCAAGTGAAATAACATTCGAAGGAATGTCCAATATAAATTGCTGTTGTGCGCTGTGCAAGCCTATTTTCTTCTAAATAAAATGCAGATGAGATATTTACCCTACCTGTAGCAACAGAAAAGTTGATGCACCAATTCATTGAGACTTTTTGAAATCACCTACTTCAAATAAAAGCTAAATGCACCATACCTTTCTTATGTCATGCCACTGTCCCCTGATACTTCAACGGCAAGACTAGGATGTGGGCAAGTACTGACTAGTTTTCATGATATTGAAATGAGGTTATTTAGAGTTGTTCTTTAATAACGCCTAAAAAAATTGGAAATTAGAGAAATGTAAAGTTCTGTTAGTTTTTCCTTAATGAACATAAAACTTTCACAGAGTTCCTGGTGATAACAGCTACAATGTGCCCCAGTCCATTAAAACTTTATTTTATTTCATAGATTCAGAGACAGGAAAAATACAACATTGATTTATTGGCAAGTTTATATAAAAACGTGGAGAAAGATGTACCATTCACACGTTGCAAGGACTGTGTTTTTGCACAGCAACTAATTTGTGGCCCGAGAATATTTTGGCTCTGCAACATCTGCTAATTTGTCAAAAGGACCATTCTAACGGATTCGCAGACTCATGTCTTTAATATTAATGATGCATGATTTTGTTTATGAGTCCCTTGAAAGGTTTGCAATTGCAATAAGGGGGGCTGTGATCGACAGCAGTGCTCTATCTCTGCAGTCGCATTTATTTTAGTTTTTTACTGCAGCCCATCTCCATGTGTGTGGAGCAGCAAACAAAAAATACATTTGGCATTATGGGATGTCTATTGGAGTGGTGCTCTGGACATCTGTGTGCTCCCGCAGCATACATTCACATTTCAGGTACCCAATCAAAGATTTTCAACCCCAACTAATGTGGCAGCCAGTTTATAACATACATTAATAATCAAAAGGAATGGGAATCACACACTTCAAATCTATTTCCAAATAATTTTCAATACTATTTCAGACTCAGTGTAACTTTGATCCATTGCAACTTTGGGTTTCTGTTGCAAAGCCTGCAAGTTCGTGAGTCACACTTGTGCATCCACACAACCCTTTTGTACATCAGGCTCCATATCCTTGCCAACTCTGCTTCATAATTCAGAGACTAACTAAGGTCCTACCTCCAGGTTCAGTATGTCAATCCAAGTTGAGGTAGGAAGATTAAATGCTTTGTTTAAGCATTTGCATGCAAATTGAGGTGGTCCATTGAAAAATTGCTACAAATGAAAGTGCTATTAGTGCAACCTTTGAGTTAAGTTCCATAAGTTAAAATCTCACGGAGAGGCTTTGATGCAAAGTTTTGGACCAAATAAGTCCATCCATTGCCCTTCATCACAACATTACAGCCAGAGGCGGCAGGCATGACTCGCGGGTGGTGTGGTGAGTGCAGGGGGAGGTCACGCAGGGGGGGTGAATATGAAAAAAATAAACTTACCTTGCCGCTGGGTCTTCTGTCTCTGCCCCTGCTCTCCTTGTGGAACTAGAGGAACAGGAAGCTCAGCAGCCCCCACTGACCAATCACAACACTGCAATGCAGCGTTGTGATTGGTAAGCGCCCAGGCTCCTCTTTCCGAACACAATACTGCAATGCAGCATTGTGATTGGTTTTGAGCATTCTGGTTTGCCGATCAAACAGAGAATGGGGCCCTGGGCATGTTCTCCACCCAGGCTGTAATGCAGCCTGCATGGAGAATGGGGAACTTGCACATGACTGGTTTGCGCACTTAGGAGTGGGCAAACCGGTCCTCCCCTGCCCTGCTCCGAGAGTAGAGAAGCCCTAAGCATCCACCCGCCCGCAAAGCAGCACAAAAGATATAATGCTAAAAAGGCAACGTTATCATCATTTTATGTTTTTACTATGCACTGTTTAAAGGCAGTGGGGCAACGCTCCTCCGCCATAGTGGAGGAGCCATTTATTCCAGCTCTACTTCGCCAACATATCAGCCAGTTTTTTTGTTGTTTATAGCAAGCTCATCTCTTATGTCCTTTGAGTCTCAGATGCCTGGTCTCAGTGAGGGGGTCAGATAGATGGACATGTTTGATTGGGTAATAAAAACGACTAAAATGTAAGCCCCAAAAGAGGAATCCTGAAGCTCCTCGAAAAACAGGTGGGGTGAAACCTGGTCAAGCAACAGCCTCAATCCCATGCACGGTGAACTACAAAAAGTCACCAAATTAACTTGCACTTAAACCAGGGTAGCTTAGCACAAAAAGCAGTCAGACGTAACTTAGAGGCAATGTGTCATGTTTTCATGCAGCATACAAACAGCAATTAAGTGTAAACTCAACACAAGAAGCACCCACACCAATTTTAATACATAGAGTACATTTTAATACATTATTTACCACCAAAACGACAAAACTGTAATCAGTTGAACCGGAGTTATGAATTGTAGATAAAAAAGCACCTTAAAGATCAAAGCGCTAACCGCAAACATCTAGTTGCACAAGAACGGTTCAAAGTAAAAAAATATGGCCAACAGTAATGCAGCACAGGTTTGATATATGAAGCGGATTGGGCCCGAGCAGTGCTTTCTTCTGGACTTAGAAGAAATTTTGAGAAAAAGTGTTCTGAGAAGGTAAACTTCAGTGGGATGCAGGTGGTGTCCGAGCAGGGAGCGACATCGTCGGGGAGACTTGGGTCGAAGCTTCAGTGAAAATTTCTATGTCTATTTTTTGGTAGTCAAGGATCTCCAGTGAGACAAAGCAGAAGGCTGTGGCCAAAGACAGTTCCAAGGGCTCAGGTACCCATTTGGTGAAGGACCGCTGAACAGAATTTTTCTGCTGTGGAGAAGAATGTAGCGGGAGAAGCCACAAAGTCAATCCGACTGGCATTGCACCTCTGATGGTCAGGAGAGCAGGTTGATCCCGTTCACCTCTCTGTTCTCACAGCAGTTTTTTGCCACATTTTTCTAAGTTTCTGCCGCTAAAACAGCGATCATTTTACTGAGGTTCTTGCTAATATGCCCCTTAGTTCTACAGAGCCTAGATAGGGATTTCTGCTTACTCCAGGTAGAACTATGACTTAAGAAGACTATTGCAGCAGGCAATGCCTGAAGAAGACAAAACACGCACAACAAACTTTACAAGTGTAAGCACATACATATAGTCCAATCCGTGGAATCTGCCCTTTTCCCTTGTTATGTGAGCTGTTGTTTAGAAAGAAATCAGTTGTTGACACCAAGTTGCAGACCACCCCACTCAACAGGAGTAGGAATTTCATGAAGGAGACTGACAGTCAGTAGCGGTCGGCAGTAGGAGTTACTGCAGGGCGGTGACGTGGGCAGGGGTGGGAAGGGTGGGGGGTAGTAATGTATGGATTACAGAGTTTTACAGGTAACTAAACATTTAAATAAATAAAACGATGATGCGGTGATGCAGTGCGCGCAACGAAATTCTTTTTATTTATTTAAATGTTTACTTACCTGTGAAACTCCGTAATCCATACGTTACTACCCCCACCCTGCGCCTCCCCCTGCCCACGTCACCGCCCTGCAGTAACTCCTACTGCCGACCGCTACTGCTGACAGTGTGGTGATTTATAGAATGGCTCATTGCATGATCTGCCTCCACATATCCCCAGTGGAATGGAGAGAGTGGCCATGTGGAAAGAGGTTCCTTACAAGTTGAATTATTTGGGGTGGAGGACAACACCATGGAGGGCATCAAAAAGAAGTGGTACAATAAGAGGAGACAGGTGAAGGACAGGTTTGCCAGGATCCTGGTGGCTTCCAGGTAGTGGCCCTCGAGCCTGTCTCCATCTAACCCCTTTAGTAAATGTATTCTCTCCATCATGCATGCTGACCAGCAGTATGCACTGCCTTACCTAGGCAATTCTAAGATCAGACCCTTTAAGGTCAGCACACGCCTACTTTTAAAATAGACAATCACAGAGTGATTAGTCTTTTATCACTGGATTTACCACTTTCTCATATCATGCTTGTTGGAAATGGCTCTTTTTGCAAGGTTATCCCCAAACATTTTGCTTCTTCCTCCTTTATTTTTCCTGACTCGTGGTTGTTGGCAATAGGACTCCGGGCACTTTACCACTGCTGATCAGTGTTAAAGTGCATATGCTCTCTGTGTAAATTGTTATTGTGATTGGTTATCCATTATTGGCATATTTGTATTACCAAGAAGTCCCTAGTAAAGTGCACTGAGTGTGCCAGGGCTGGTGATTCAAATGCTACTAGTGAGCCTGCAGCACTGATTGTGCCACCCACATCTGTAGCCCTAAAATGGTGTCTCAGGCCTGCCAACGCAGTGCCTGTGTGCTGTCTGTGAACTGCCATGTCCACCTGGTCAGTGTCCCCACTGACCAGGCCTAACCCTTCCTTGTCTGTACACATTGGTCACCCCAATGGAAGGCCCAAGGTACCCCCTGGGCAGGGTGCAGTGTATGTGAAAGGTAGAGCATGTACTAGTGCAGGTGACATGCTCTCGTAGTGAATTACAGCCATTTTCGTTTTTCACTATTGTAAGGCTGTCTTGCCCATAGGATATCATGGGGAATGCTGGTTACCGTGGTTACCTTCATATCTTCCCATAGGAGCAAGATAGGACATAAAAGTCTGGTATCCCTGAACTCAGAATTTAATAACACATCTTTTAGGAAGGATGGTTTATAAATCCTGTGTTTGAAAGTGCCACTTTTAGAAAGTGGCTGCTTTCTTGTCTGATCTTTCTGTGTGCCTTTTGCTGTTTATGAATTGACTGTCTGGTTTGTGAGTGACAGGGCTGGGGGATTCCAGGGGACAGAATGAGTCCGCCCAGTGGTGAATAGAGAGATCTGCATCTAGATGGGAGGGAGGAGTTGCACCTAGGACCTGAATAGGGCTGTGCCTGTCCCCCACAGTGCTGGCTCCACCCCCTGTGGTGCGTCTGTTGTCTCAGCCCTGCACTGTGAAAGGAGAGGAGGAATCATGTCAACAAAGTGCTCCAGGGCTGTGCTTTCCCTCCACAATGCTGGCTCCACCTCCTGTGGGGCGTCTGATGTTTCTGCTCTGCACTGTGAAAGAAAAGAAGGAGTCATGTAAACAGAGTGCTCCAGAACTTGCTTGGACCGGGCTCAGAGCCCTCCTGCACAAAGGGAACAAAGGCTTTTTGGGGTATAAGTACAGGACCCCAGACTACAGAAAATTAGATCATCCTGGAATCAAGAAGGAACCTCTGCCAAGGAAAAAGCTAAAACTGAAGAAGGAA
Organism: Lissotriton helveticus; assembly: GCF_964261635.1. NCBI lineage: Eukaryota > Metazoa > Chordata > Amphibia > Caudata > Salamandridae > Lissotriton > Lissotriton helveticus. The sequence goes on along the minus strand of NC_136061.1, from coordinate 1,700,247,586 downwards.
GACTGTCCTGCTGTTGCTCTGCTGGACTGACCTGCTATTGCTTTGCTGCCAAGGAAAGGGGAAGGACTTTGCTTTGTGCTGTGTCCCCTTGCTTGAAGGAATCTCCAAGGGCCTGAGAAGAGCTGGCTCCCTGTTAAGAAGTCCCAGGAACAAAAGAACTTCACCCCCAGCTTCCCTGAACTCTGCTGAGAGAGTTATGTCCTTCCTGGAGTGCTTGGCCCATGTGTAGTGCCTCTGGAAGTTGCACCTGTGTTGGGAAGCTGGAAACCAAGACTTAAAGACTTTCTACAAGTTTTATCGCATTGCTCGCTTGCGGAGCGCATCCCCGTCAGTGCGAGGAAATTCCCACCGCTACGAAGGCCGAGATCGTCGCAGTGCCTGTTGCTGCTGCCAGAGTTATCGCATCCTTCGTTTGCGGGACGCATCAGTCGGGTGGTTGAAGGTTACCATCACTGCGAGTATCGTCGCTGAGCCTGTCGTCACTGGGTGAGGTCGTCGCACTGCTTGCTTGCGGACCACATCACGTCGCTACGAGAGTCGTCGGATAGCCATCGCATCAAGGGGCTGCGAGAGGAGAAGATCGATGCTGTGCCGTGCATCTTCGCCACACCGGAGATCGTCGCTGCCCCGAAGATCGTCACATCATACCTTTTGCGAGCCGCTTCTACCGAAACCTGTGCACCGGAATCCACGCAAGGTATCGCATCCCTCCCCATACAGACCGGAGTCACCGCAACACACCCGCTGCGTCCAGCGGGGTTGTCAGATCGCCTCCCCAAGGTCTCAGGAGTGACGCATCGCTTGCTTTTCAACGCTATAGCTTTCCCATGGAACTTTTGTTGCATCTAAAGGTACTGTTGGCTAAAACGTGACGCAACTGTGGATTTTTTTAACACAACCTTAACAACTCTTTTGAAACCATATTCTTGAACTGTGTATGTTGGATTTTTGTTGTTTTGGTCTTGTGTAGTTTAGATTAAAATACCTTTATTTCTCTAAACTGTTGTGGAGTCAGTTTGTGGTGTTTTCACTGTGTTACTGTGAGTGTTGGTACAAATACATTACACATTGCCTTAGATAAGCCTGATTGCTCGTGCCAAGCTACCCAGGGGGTGAGCAGAGGTTATCTAAAGAGTGTTTCCTCCTTACCCTGACTAGAAGCAAGGGTCCCAATTTGGACAGTGGTACCTACCTATGCCAACTAGAAACCCCCAGTTCTAACAATGCTAATGTATGCCTCATTCTACTACCATGGCCCCTAGCTATTAGGAAGTTGATTGACTGTGCAGCATTGACAGGTTTCCTCATGTCTCTGCTGTGATATTAGGATGTCACAACAGCAGCCGCGAAGCAAAGTCCCCATGTAACCTTATGGCCCACTTAGTTGCCCCTGTAAGTTTGTGGCCCTAATAAATCCACTGAAATGTACATCCATCTGCATCTCATTGATCACATTTGTGATCTTAAACAAATGTCTCTCCAAATATTAAATTGTCCACGTGTAAGAAATGTACTATATTTTCCATTGACATTGATCATCATCCACTCATGATCACACACATATCACAGTTGTCCACTGTCAGACATTCATAACTCCAATGTCTTTCATTATTCATTTCTGCAATGGCTGCATCAAAAGCCAACCTTCTGCCGGATCCTGCATAGAGTAGGTGTCAGCAAGTGACATCACAGGGACCATCCAGATAGCAAGCATCTGTGGAACTTCTATTTAAGACACAATCTTATTTCATGTCCATAAACCAAGTCCAAGCAGCAGTAACCCCATATACCAATCTCCACTGTTTCTGTGTGTCCTTAAGTTGCATTACATCTTTTATTGTTGTTTGAGATGGTTTGTTTCTCCACACTCACAAATATCAAAGTTTCAACTACGATTTTACTTCTATGGCAGTAACTGGAGACAGTGAGCCCAACAATGTCTGCTCATCCTGGAGTAGAGGATGACATGCACTGCTGGGAGAGAATTCCCTGCTCCTGCAAACTGTCTTCATGCACATTGCAAACAATAATTACAGTGTTGGCTCCATTGAACAGGACACCTCATAGACCCCCTCACTTCTAGCCAGCAGTCTCCTCCATTTTTCAGTCTTCCTGATTGCATGTCTCCAAGAATAAGAACCAAGGCCATGGATTACTGTCCCACGTATGCAGGACTCAATTCAAAATATACCACTTATTCTGGATATACTCCGCTTGAGTTCATATTAATGAGTGACTCTGGTATTCTCCCCATGCTCTCACAGAGAGGAAACTCAAGATAAAGTAGGGGTCTCCCCAATGAACAATCTGTACCCCACAACTTTACAGATGCCCAACCTAAATGTGAGACCGCGTGCAATGGCCAGTCATGCATAAGGAGTTGGCATGGCTAAGTGTTATCTTTTGGAAGGATGAGGTTTTTGGGCAACAAGCATCTATGGGGTGTGAGATCCGTATAATGAAGGGCCATGTGCACTATATCCACCCACTTGAGGAACATTGACATCCACCAGTAGGACATCCAAAGATTGTTGTAAATACAAATATATGTCTTCGAGAACCTACACAGACCAGGGCTGCATTGATTTGCAATAGGAACTACGCCAGGTGTCTAGAGAGGAGGATGAAATGTGGCATGCTGGGGTTATGCAGAATTATAGAAACCTTGACCTCAGGGCCCTTCTCAAGCTTCAGGGATAATCCTATGGCTCAAGATGCTGGGCCCACCAAACCCACTATTTCACTTGCTCCCAGTGCACACTTTATCCTAGTCCCACTGTAAGTCCAGAATTGCATTGCAGGGAATACAAATAATGCTCCTGTGGGCAGGGTCACCAACCACTGCTTCCATAAACAATCCATTCAACATTTAATGACTGATCTTCATATGTCCCACTCCTATAGATATGTCAACCCATATGTGTTGACATATGTGCTTCAATTCCTTCTATGTAATAACTTGAGAAATAAACACTATTTGAATCGGTGTTTCTGCTGTGAGTCGTCTCAAGTGTACCTGCGTGTAATGTGAGAGTCTTGTGTAACTAGATTATAAGGTGAAGGCCTATTATAGCCATGTAGCCAGCCAGGTCTGGTGACTTAGTGGACCAAAGGCATCTGCTGCAGGGGCCTGTGTTCGACCTCATGGTCACAGGTTCAAATCTTGGCAGGTCCACTCAGCCTATCATCCATTTGAGGTCGATAAAATTAGTATCACTGAGTTGGGTAACAATAAACATCTATTATTCAGTGCCTTGAGACCCATGGGTGATATGTGCTCTTTACAAATGCATGTGTTATGTTACGTTATTACAGAAACATGCATCAATAGGCATGTTCACACCGGAAACATACCAAAGTTGCTTAAAACATAACAATGTTTCGATACTCAAAATTAAAAGTGGTATATCAAGGGGAATGCAGTCCAGAGAAATGTGATTGTGGTTGAGTGAAAAGAGCCATTAAGGAACCAACTATCTATCTAAAATATTTTCTGAGTCCAGAGACGAACAGTAAACCTGGAGGAGGTGAACTAAAGTAAATAAATGCATGGATCTCAGCCGCGGCCCGTGGAGGGAGTTTCAGTGGGGCAGGAAGGCGGGGCAGGGGAAGGACAAGTGGGGGGGTGCCAAAAACCGGAGTATGGATAATTGGACCTAAGTAAACAATTTAATAAATAAAACGAATTTGGTAGCGCACCCTGCATCGCAAAATGCGAGGCAGTGTGCGCTACAAATGTTGTTTTATTAATTCAATTGTTTACTTACCTCCAATTATCCATACTCTGGTTTTTAGCACCCCCCACCCTGCCCCTCTCCCGCCCCGCCTTCCTGCCCCACCGTAACTCCTTCCACGGGCCGTGGCTGCTGGATCTACGAAAAAAGCCTAGTTACATTGTTCATGGGTAAAAATAAGTCATAACTAAAAGTGCTAACAGAAATTTGAATAATGCAAATCAATATCCAATATAATCATTGCCGGACTGGCCATTCCGGGCAACAGGCTTTTCCCTGGGAGGCTGGTAGGGTGGGGCCGACTTTGAAGTGATGAGTCGGGTTTGTTACTGGAGAGCAGTTTTACAGCGGAGCTGCAATATCAGCCTGTAAAAAAAGCAGCAGTGCTTCACACTTGCACCCCGCTGTTGCCACGAGGGCTATTCTGACAAAATTGCCAGGACTGCTTTGAGGTCCCAGTCAGGCCCTGAATGTAATGTAAAGTCAAAATAGTTTTAAAAATGTGAAACTAATGACCCCAATGCAGACATGATCTCCTCTTCAGTGTCCTGGGTAAGTGGCATGAGTTCCTGAGCCTCCTCAATGTTCATGTCTACACTTATCTGGTGAGCAGGGTAAGGCCTGGCATCTCTTGATGTGGCTGAAACACCGAGACTGAGGAAAGAACAGTGGTGAAAGATGACCTGAGGCTGACCAAGACAGCAGGTGGGTGGGAGATGTTAATCAGAGTAAGGTAAAGTAGAAGTCCAGAAGTACAATTTAGGAAGTGATTGGCTTTTGCTGGGCAGCCTGTTAAGTAGTGGCTGGTGATGGTTGCTCCCCATCCGTATTTATACCCTACTACATTCCTGCCATCTTTAATCAGCAACAAAAAAAAAACATTCATAGCAGAGGGTAACGAACAACACAGACAACCCCAGTATAGGATGAGCCTCCGTTTACTTTCTGAGTATTAGCGCTTTGTTTTCCCCAAAACACAATGGTACAACAATAGCATATTAGCATATGCTTGTTCATTCACCACTGACAGGTTGTTTTTAACCCACTAATTATAGTTATATTTCATGAGCGTGCTAATTCTTAACAGCAATAGAATATTGATTCAATGTTCTTCTAAACTTACTTCACCTAGCAATAACGAAACTGTGGCGAAAGGGAGAAATTGATGTGAATAACTAACTTAGAAAATATTATACAATATTCGCATCACTTTTGACTGGACAAAATGTACTTCAATTTCTCTTGCACCACTTCCTTTCATTCAGTGCCAGATGAAGTGGGTCTGTATATCAAAATATCAAGCTACAAAAATATGTTATCAAAAATATTGACTATGACTATATCAATAAAATAACTACATATGGCTAAATGTAGATGTAATACTCCTAACTCCATAAGTGCTAAACTGTGCGGTATGCTGGATTCAATAACGAATATACAATGTTTCTGCAGGTTGATATGTCGACCACTATGTTGTGGTATGATATGGATGACATTTTTTATTAAAAAATATGCACATATACAAATCATTGTTAGCTGAAGAAACATGTTCAGGTTTAAGAAAAACTGCAATAAACTATAAACACTGGGATCCGACTATGATGTGGAACCATAACTAAACAGAACAGATATGATTTTAATCATTAAATGTTCTTACCAACAAAAACAAGAACAGATGTATTTGTGAAAAGTTTGATTTTATATCTTCCCCCAAAAAACATGCTATTTATTGCTATGAGTTCCCTAAATAAAAATGTATATATTTAATGGGATGCAAAGTACATTTTCGGGGTACCAAAGCGAAGCATTCACAGTGAGCATGTGTTTTTCTGAACTGAAGGCGGTAAGTCTCGGGTTGCCTTTGGTTCCATGTTAAGAGAAACTGTCACATTTCTCTTCACACATTTGAAATCCCACGTATCAACCTTAACAAGTGCTGTTCGCCAAATCTAGTGCCCGTGATCTTTCATTTGTGCAAGAAAATTACACGTTTAGGATTTATTAAGACAAAAAAAATATTTTTTAAATAGCATGTCGAAATTCTCCATGGAAAAAAAATCTCATTACTTTATACCCTGAAGCTATATTTACAAATCCTAGGTATCCATCTTTTTCCTACTTTTTATATGTTCCTGTTTCCAGAATCTTGTTTCCTTTCGTAATGCTATAACGTACTACAGTCTGCTCAAAAGCACTCTCTCTTTTCGCTCTTAGCTGGTGCAATACAACCCCTGATCAATTATTAAAGTGTTAGCCCTGCAGAAAGAAGGCCGTTATTATGGCAGGCAGATAAAAATGGAACCCGTTTAAACGAGGTGTATTTTATTTAGGGTCTCAGAAAATATACCTACAATACTCGTGTTTATTTTGTTTTTTCGGTGTAACGCTATTTCATCTAGGCTCAGAAACAAAGCTAAAGAAACTGTGATGAATACCCGGTAATAAGAAATTCTTCATAAGTACATTGTATGGTCCAGACAATCATGAAAGACATTAATGCTGGCAATATACTCGCCGACTGTGAGCATTAACGTCATTTATAAGTCTGTTTTGTTTTAGTAATAGCAACAAGCACAGAACATGCACATGTCGATAAAATCAAAGAGAAAGCTTTTTTTCTGTTTGGCACTACGCAGGAAGAATTCTCCACTCCTCGAAACACAAAGACAAATTTAGATTAGAGTTGGAGAAATTGTTGTAATAAAACAGGGAAAAGCTAATCACAATTGCTTCATTCGTTCTCTTTCTTTCCCGCTCCCATATTCACAAAGGGATGGGAAATATGTTCTAATATTGAGGAAGCATGCACTGGTATTTAATTATATAGAAGACATCAGCCACAGTTGCCAATTTAAGATCGGGGGTGTTCATCTTGTGATGGTGCGGCGTATGCACCTGCAGAGAAGATGTGGGGCTTGGGTGTTTAAATGTCTGTATTGGGTTTTGAAGATTAAATGGCAGTCAGGATGGCTGGAAGTGTTCCAGAACTTCCTATTCTTAATTCACAATTTAAAAAAAGAATTTCTACCAAAAAAAACAACCTATATGTTTCATTTTGATTGGATGCTGAGAATGTTAGCATCTTGTTTTTAACATTTTTAGACATGCAGACTATGAATTGCATGTTGTTAGTGTTTCCCCGATCATTTTTAGATATCTTATACTTATCATTTCCTTTTCACTATGATGGAGTCTGCAAAACGGCAAAAGCTAATATTGTGTGAAGATACCCGATTGTCATTTATTGACTTTATACAACGCTTATTGCTAGTTATACTGTTAATCTCAAATAAAGCTTGAAAAGTGTGCATAGCACTAACCTTCACTACTTCAAAAGCCACATTTTAATATAATACTATTTTAACAGGATGATCATGTGTGTATTATTTCGAAGCAGATCTATGACAAATGGGTCCCTTGTTGATTAAAACAAACAATAAGAAAAAACAACGCACCCTTGTTCTGACCTTAAAATAGTATACATGTGACGAAAATAACATGAGATTTACTGGACTTCTCAACCCAAATTCAAACGTAAAAATCAAGAACCTAACGTGACATATGAGGAAAATAACATGAGATTTACTGGACAAACTCAAACGTAAAAATCAGGAATCTAAAGTGCGTTGGTAACATTGGCGCTTCACTCAGGTCTATGAAGTGCAAAAAGTTGAGTGAATTCGGCTCTGATACCGAACAAATGAACATGATTTTAGTTTTTGGAATGGATTTAGTCTGACCTATAAATACGTCATTTTTAACTCTCTAATTTAAGGTTTTGAAAATCAGATCTCATTGTAAAAATCCATCTCAAATGCAAAGAAGTATCTTGAGCGTGGAAGTCCAAAAAGAAACCCAAAGAAGAACATTAGATTGAGGCACTGAGCCACCTAGAGTCAATGAAAAAGAGTGGCGATAATAAAACAAGGCCAGGACACCTTAATAATTTTATTTTGGACTTATATTTACAATGCTATAGTAGCTAATTGTTATCCTGTATGCACTCGGCGTCGTGCGCCCTCAGTGAATCATCCCGTGCACAGTTTTGTTCCGTTTCTCTTGGATGGTTCAAAAATATACTCACATACTTCACCAGGTTAATCTTGGTGTATATATTTTTAATTGTTCACTGTATTTATTATTACGTTTGCTTCCATCACCCAGCTGTCTTTAAGATTTAATTCACTGATACTTTTTTAAAATATGCATTTAGACACTGATGCTTATACGTTTCTTTTTAAAAGTATTGTACGATTTTGTTTTTTATGTGATGCATCCATGAAAAAACTTTTTTATGACGCCTGATTGTTAATGGTGGTTAGAAATCCAAGCTGCACATGGCTTTAGATAGTAAAACAAATAGCATGAACACCTCCACAACAATAGGAATTCTACTCAATTCCAGGAAATCTCTTTTGGAGGCAGTAATATGCGTACAGTCTTACCTATCATGTTAAGCAAAAAACATACAAGTCATATTAAACAGTTTCCAGAATTCTAAGCTACTACAAAAAATACATTTTCTACTGTTAGTCTGATGTGTTCGTGGACCACAATTGTCGGTGTCTGTACGGATTTACAATATGCACTTCACACTTAAGGCCTACTTTCCTCAGGCGCACACAAATACATTGTGCTACCTAAGTGTTCTAGCAGCTGGAACCTTCTGTGACAGACACACTGACACCTGCTGTGTTTGTGATGGTGGTTGCAAGTTTGCTAGAGAGTCCATTTGAGGGGTACTACTAGGCAATTAAGTCTTCCTACTCAGTCCAATGATAGTTGCACTATGGGCCACAACCTGGAAATATAGCCACGGTCACTGTTAGGCTTTGAAAAAGGAGTTAAATAAATATTATGTAGGTGACATTTGTATCGACAACATCTGCATGTGTCTTGTCATCTTGGTCCTGAGACTGTCTTGATTATCTTAGTGCGATAATAGACAATTTACATTGTTAGTGTCCTTCTCTGTCCATTAAAGTCAGTGTTTCTTTATCAGTGAATCGATACAGACAGCGCTTAGCTTGGGCCAGAGGTTGCAGGTGGGGTCCACCTGAGCACTATTTTGGGGATTATAAGAAATTGGGTTACTGTTTGAGGGGGGTGGTACCCTTCTCAAGGAACAACCACAATTCCTCCCAGGGTGAAGTCACAAGTAAACCCTAAATTAGCCTGTGCTCAGCCCTCTGGTAGCTTTGCACGGAGCAGTCCGCCTTAACTCAAAGGCAATGTGTAAAGTTTTTGTGCAACACTTCAAACAGTGACACAGTGAAACACACCACTAAAGGAGCCCACAACAGTATTAGGAAAATAGAGAGATTTTCAGTAGCGGTCGGTGGTGGGAGTGCTGGTGGGCGGTGACGTTGGGCAAGGGGGGCAGGGTGGGAGGTAGTAAACTCCAATGATACACCCAGGTAGCTCCTCCTAGACGGAAAGTAAGGCAAGGAAGCACTCTGATTTACTTTTGGGATAAAATACTATGAAAAATAAATATTGATGTTGCATGGCTTGGTAAATCCCAACATGGATTTTTCTTCAGGGCTATGTCCCAAAAGTGGCTGTAACCTAACGAGTAAACACTCCGTGCCAAGAGAGAATCCCAGGGATGAGGGGAATGGGACAAAATAAAGAAAAGAGAAAAGATACTGCGACCTCTGGTTCGTAGTACCTCTGGTGCACTGACAAGCTTCTACCTTCAGGTTCGTTTTAGGCACTACTTTGTGGCACTGTTCTTTTGTCTTTAAACAATAAACAAGATATAGGTATTAAACAATGAATTCAGATGACTCATATCTCAACTAGTGTATAATCTCAAGATACGTCCAATGCTTTCTATTAGTCATGCCTCTCTAATAAAGGTTGCAACTCTTATAAACCATTACTGTTCATCCAAATCATTTGTGAAGACATTCTTTGGTAGTGTTTCTTAATTACACCTTATGCTAAGAAAGAAACAAAGCATGTCAACCTTTACACAAGCTTAATCATTGGTATAACTGTCTCTCATAATAATACAAACAGTAATTGTCAATAACTTACTTTTTGATAACAGAGTTCTTATTCAAATAAGCTTCCTGCTTTAAAATGCCAAAGTAACAACAATTCTTGTATTCCAATAAATCTGAACTTAATTCTTAATTGTCCTGAAATTAAATGTTCTCCAATTGCAGTTTGTGAATAAAAGTATAAATAAAGAGTACCCGTTTAAGACTTGTGACCGAATTCACAGGACGCGAACAAGTGGAAACACCTTGTTCAGAACTTGTCCTCTTTCTTTTGTTTTCTTGTTGATTAGCTGCTACAGGAATCCGGAAGCAATGCTGGACTCTGGAAGGTTACCAAAGAAACCGGACCTGAAGAGAGAATGACGCACAGGAAGTCCGGGCGGAGAAGATGAGCCCAAGAACCGGAGCCAGATCAACGCGCTGGGTATGCAGGTAAGCGGGAGAAATAAAAAGGGCAAGCGTTTCTGCTAGAGAGATATTCCTTTTTATAGCTCTGGGACAGGTGGGGTTTACTCGTTCAGAGTGTATGACTCATCATCAACTGGCAGAGTGCTACACATGGAAAACTGGTGTGGCAGCACATGTGGCTAAAACCTGAAGGCCTTAGTCATGCTTACAAATAATTATTTGACATATGTTACTCATACAGGGTGTATGACTCATCATCAACTGGCAGAGTACTGCACATGAAAAATGGGTGTGGCAGCACACGAGGCGATAAGCTGAAGGCCTTAATCATGCTTTCAATTCGTTTTCAAAACACCAATATTATTTAAGCATATAAAATAAAAAATTTAAAAAAAACATGTCCACTTTCTAATGTTTTGCATAACTTCAAGGCATAGGTGCCTGACCATAACCTCAACTCAAAGGTCTTACTTCCTGTCATTCTGTGGTTCCAGAATTAGTTACACGTGCGTAATTCTGAACATCTAATCTCTAGAAATATCTGATTAATATTTGCAACAGGATCTGTTCAGTGCATTTATTATTGAAATATTTAGTCACCAAATTCAGAAATGTTTTGTCCGTGTTGTTTGGATGTATTTACCATTATCTAACATTCAGGACATATTTAAACACCACAGCATTTTCAGACTGAATCCATCACTATGCATGCTATAGATTATTCTTTCTGGTATCCCTTGAGCACAATGAGGTCCTCTTTGATGAAAGCCCTATTTCATAGATATCCAATAACAATAGATTTCTCTTGTCTCAGTGTCCATATCTCCCTGTCCCAATGTCCGTGACTTTGGTCCCATCGTTCAAATATCCCTTCCTCATTTCTGTGCCTCAACAATCTTGTCAGCCCGCTCATAAAAGAACATCTTTCTTTGCTAGGGTCAATTTCTCCCTATTTCTTTGTTGCTAAATGTTTCTCCCTTGACCATGCCTTCTACATCTTAGCTCCCATGCCTTCTGCTAATAATGTATCTGTTCTATTTCATGGTTAAGATTTGTTCATCCTTATAGTCTGTTTCCCATCTTCATGTCTTTCTCTCACCATCCCTCTGCCTGTGGTCTAACACAATTGTTTTTGTTTCGTAGATGCAGTGTGTGTAGACCCTGTCATTCAACTTGTTTTCCCATTTCCCTGTCAGGGCATTCTTGTTTTTGTAGCTTTGTTTTCCAGTTTCTTTACCAGTATCAGAAACCTCATATTCTCCTGTTTGTACCTCATGTCCCATTACTCTTCACAGTGCTTTATTCTCATGTACTTGGTTTTGTTAGAACATTTGCACTTATTTCCCAGTCCTTGCATCCTTAACCTTGTTTTGACTTGGAGTTGTAGTGAGCTGCTGTATGAAATGGCCACCTGTTAGAAATGGGGTCTCCAGCTGGCACTCTGTCCAAGTAGGGACTAACGCCCTAGTCAGGGTAAGTCAGATACACACCCTAAATTAACCTGTGCTCAACTTCTGGTAGCTTGGCACAGATCAGCCAGGCCTAATATAAGAGTTAAATTATTTGTGTGATACTTAAATTACAATAACTCAATGAAAACAACACAAAAAGACTCCACAAAAGTTTAGAAAAATAGAGAATAGTTAGCTGAGTAAAACAAGACCAATACAACAATAATCCAATTAGAAGTTGAGATTTGGATGTTTATAGAATAAACCAAAAATAGTGCTTAGAAGTCACTAGCGGTCAAAAGGTGCAAGTTCAATGAAAAACAAAAGTTCAGGCTAGCCATGATCTGCGACAGAACCCTGTCAGGTGTCACAGAAGACATTCCTTGGATGGAGTTATTGTCGATGTCGACACTACTGCGTCGTTGTCAAGCTGCGCCGAGAGGGTCTCACTTTGTCATCATAAAACCGCCTGTGCGTTGTCTTTGAGCCACGCAGGCTGTGGATTGTTCTGCATTGAATAGCCTGTGCGTCAGTATCAAAGCAGAATTAAGTCTCACACAATCGATGCAATGCATCTGTTTTTGACAAAATCATCTGCAGATTCCACTTCTGAGGCCCAGTACTGGAGGGGGAACCTCAGGTAAGGGTAGGACTCACAGATGGCAGAGTCCATCAGCACCAGAAGGATTGCAGGAAGTCTTTTATGTCCCTGAGACTTCATATAACTTGCTTTATAGCTCCAAATTACCTCATGGGAGACGCTTTGTCTTTACAATTGTGAAAATTGAAGATGGAATGTACTGGTATAAAAATATCATTGACAAAATGTCGAAAGCAAGATTTTGAAAGGTAGTAAGTATAAATTTTTTAAACCAAATTCCAAATATATGTACCATATACTGTTGACTACTTGGTTTGCAATACAAGCTGCTTGCTTGTCCTTCAGAGATGAGACTTCTAGCGCAATGAAAGAGTACTGCCGGCTGTGTAATTCATATATAGACAAAAGCAGAGGTTCTTCAATTTTTGACCTCTGCAGGCTCCCACTAAGGGGGTCATTAGGATCGCGGTTTTTCCGCATCCTCGGGGCCGGCGGAAGGCACCGCCGGCCCAGAGGATGCGGAAAAACCGCAGCGGACTGACCAAAGACCCACCGCCACATTAGGATGGCTGGTGGGTCCTGGTTTCCGTCCGCAGCTTTTCCGCCGCAGCTGGCTTACAACCGCGGCGGAAAAGCTCTAATATGGTGATGGTGTCTGTCAGACACCGTCCACCATATTAGGATGGCCTGTAAAGTATGCTTTTCCGCGGCGGGTTTTCCGCCGTGGAAAAACATACGGAACTTCACTGCGGGGGCCCGTTGCGGGCCCCCTAGGTGAAGGGGGGGTGGGGGGTGCACATGGGGGGTACCTATGGTACCCCCCTGCATTTGCATGCAGGGAGCGGCAGGCACCGCGCGGTGCCTGCCTCTTACTGCATGCAAATGCAATGCGTGCATTTTTAACATTGCGGCGGGTGCAGCTTGAAGCTCCACCCGCCGCAATGTTAAAATAGAGGATGTGACCGCAACCCTTGCGGTCACATCCTAATTGCACAGGAGGGAACTCCGCATGCCATGCGGAGGTTCCCTCCTGCTCTGGGGTCGCGGACGGACGCAAGTCCGTCCGCGATCCTAATGACCCCCTTAATTTTTACTGGAACCGGGGAACCCCACTGAATAAATTTGGAATCTGAGGACCCCAGCCTATTAATTTTTGATGATTTCACAGGCAGGACAATACACACAAATCACAGAAAAAAACCATCCATCAAACAAATGCAAATAAGATTGAATAGTTAAATTTATAAGCAATTATGAAAAACATTTTCTTATTTAATTTGGAAGGCCGGAGATCTTCCTAATTCAATTGTGGCCACTGCTCATCCAAGCTATATTTTGTTTAATGCACCTGCTCTGCTCCCATGAATCAATCTGAGAATACCAATTTAATTGTAACCCCCAATTGTGAGATCATTCACATTTACATAACATTTTAAAATTTTCGGTTGTACATTTTGCTTCTTTATTTCTACACACTTTAATAATCTGTTAATAATTTGTTATATTATAAGTAGTCACTGACTCCTGAGTAGGCTTTGCGGACCCCCAGAGGTCCCAAGACCACTGCTTAAGAACCACTAAACTAAAGTATTCGAAAATAGAATGGATGGAATGTTTGAACGTATGTCAGCCACTTGTAAATAATCGGGCAGCATCCCAGTCCATCATTATTTTACAGACCATGCCACCTCAGTTTGAACCCAGCCATATGCAAATCAGTTTTCACCCTGCTCTAATGGGAACAGTCCAACCTGAACTGCCAGGCCAGATCCTCCATGAACCGGAACACAAGCAACCCAGGACCAGTTTCACCCTGATTAGGGCTCATCAGCCAGGTATAGCTTTGTTCCAGTGAAGTGATACAGTGCGCATCAAACCCATGTCTGGAAATATCGCTCCCACTTATGGTGACACACTAAAGATAATATTAAAAATACACTTCATGGGGTATGTGAATCTTTGATCACCATTATCTTCTGCTCCCCATATAGAGGGAAACTGTTTCATCACAGTGACCCAGATTAAAAGCTATAAGGAGTGGAATTCATGTTTGGAATGCCAGTCTGCAACACTGTAAGTGGGCCAGGTTCAGAATGACCAGACCCAAATTTACTGCCCATTGAAGTTGCATTGGAAAACAGTGGTATTACAGATCAGCCAAAGTTCCTCTCTCTCCCCAACTCTCTGCTAAGGCATGGGGAGCAAAACAACTATTTGCCTACCAAAATCCTTCCTTTGCCTCTCCCACGCTGTGCAGTCCTCCTCATACACATTTATCACTTGCTCCACACTTCGTGTGAAATATTAGCTAACCATACCCTTACCTATGATTGCACTGCTTTACCTCTTCTGGCATCTATCTTCAATTTGCTTTAACGCGCCAAATTACCTCATGGGAGATGCTTTGGCTTTACAATTTGTGTTTTGCTACTGAAAATTAGAATGCAAGCACATCGAAGGTGAGGTTATTTATTTTGTAATTTGTTCACACAACCTAAATGAAGATAACACCAACATCAAGTATGTATTGCTTATTTTATCTTGAAGATATTGTACTTGTAGACAAAATAGGAGACTGGGCAATGAATCTTAAGGTTAAAGAACTTCCTATGAGAAAAACTTGCCTGAAGATAAACAGAAATGTATAAACCGTCCCTTGTAGAACTCAAGTAAAGCTCTTTGGATTGTGCTCCGAGGATGCAAGATTTAATGACTCATAACTCAACAGAGTTAATGCAAAGAAAAAAAACATACTTTGCAAATAGATTTATAAAAGCACAACGTTTGAGAATAACTGTGAACTAGTAAAATGGTAAACTATACTTTCAGCTCTTGTAATTTAAAGTAGAGTCACCATTATCTTAGATGTTTATAGAAACCCCTGTTTGCCTGTGGGAAATAGGGCAGGATCAAAATCAAATGTAAGTTTCTTCATGGCTCTTTTTAATTGGACGGTCAAACTCACACTGACTCACACATGTTGCGTTTTCAGAGGACTTGTACTGTTATTCCAATCAATGAACAACGTTGCTTTGAATGCTTTTCTAAAGTTCATTACCTTTTAGCAGTGATTCTCTCCCGGCTACACCGAACAATCATGTCACGGGATCAGAGAGGTTGCCCTTGAGGCTGTAGAGAGCATGTTTAGAGAACATAACTTGGCCCCTGGTGGGGTACAGTCCGTTTTGTTAAGCGATGCTGGGTCAAAGTTTATTAGATGCACTTAGCTTACCTTCAAAAATTCGTCTTTTGTAACGGATTTTAGATTATGTCTCTCTCCAGTTAGTGCAGATCACAGACTGAAGCTGAACATAGTTAACTGACCTCTGATCTGAGCTTGCCGAGCATCATGGTGTTGAGGAGTTTCAGAGATGAAAATTCTGCAAAATACTTATGGCACACAGCACATGAAATTCCGTTTTTTATACTGGTGATGTAACTATATTCTGTTTTTTATTGGTAGTTAGAAACATGTACATTCTTCAGAGGTAAGTTTTTAGTACTGGTGGGATTCAGCTTCCAGTTCTCAGAATCATTCTGTGAAGTGTTTGCAGTGTTGTTTTTGCAGGTGAGGCAGGTCTCTTAAGAGGATGTGGTCTAATTGCTAAAGCGGTTGACCTTGAAGATGGGGAACCGTGTTCAAGTCTCGGCAGGGACACTCAACCTTCTGTGATACGGGCTAAATCACTTAGGGCCATATGTATCAAGCGAATTAGCAGTCGCAAAGGCCGAAATTCGCAGAATTTCGGCCTTTGTGGATGCTAATTTGCTAAATGGTATATATGAAACATTTTGGCTGCGAAATAAGGAATCGCAAAAATTGCCATTCCTTATTTTGCGATTGCACTTAAGGAATCGCAACTTTTGCGATTCCATAAATGCAATGTATCAAAGAAAAATGAATTCAAAAATGCCCATAAGGATTCGCAAATTACCACCAATTTCCAGTTGGTGGTAAGTTGCAAATTCTTTCAAAAAAGGAATTTTCTTAAAATCCAAAGGTGCCATATGACGCTCAGACATGCCCTTAGGGCATGTATGTGCGCCATATGCTCACACATGTCATTTTCAGGGGTGCAGAAGGGTGTTCTTGTGACACCCCTGCACCCTTGAAAATAATCAAAATTTGCGATTAGCAAATTGCTAATCGCAAATTTCCCCTTCGTTTCTATGGGCCTCCTGGCCCATAGAAATGAATGGGGAATTTGCGATTAGCAATTTGCTAATCGCAATTTAGGAATGTTAAGGAATCGCTAAAAATAAGCGATTTCCTACATACATACCATTTTGCGATTTCTAAATAGCGATTCCTTAAAAATCGCTATTTAGGAATCGCAAATCGGTATGTTGATACATATGGCCCTTAATCTCCCTGTGATATGCTAAATGAAT
Organism: Lissotriton helveticus; assembly: GCF_964261635.1. NCBI lineage: Eukaryota > Metazoa > Chordata > Amphibia > Caudata > Salamandridae > Lissotriton > Lissotriton helveticus. The sequence goes on along the minus strand of NC_136061.1, from coordinate 1,700,230,992 downwards.
GTGTCTGTCTGTAATGCATCAGATGCTCACGTAAAGCATTCTGATACGCAGGCGCTGCTGGCAGTGGGAGGAAATGCAGGGCGGTGACGTAGGGAGGGGGAGGGGCAGGTAGTAATGTATGGATTATGGAGTTTTACAGGTAAGTAAACATTTAAATAAATAAAACGAATTTCGTTGAGTGCACTGCATCCCAAAATGCGATGCAGTGTGCGCAACGAAATTCTTTTTATTTATTTAAATGTTTACTCACCTGTAAAACTCCGTAATCCATACATTACTACCCCCACCCTGCCCCTCCCCTCCCCACGTCACCGCCCTGCATTTCCTCCCACTGTCGGCCGCAGCAGCTGATACCTTCAGGTCGCGTTTGCACTATATTAAACTCCCCCCCCCCAAAAAATGGCCCCCTTATGACCCAGACTGTGTCAATGAATTCAATCTCATTCCTTTAATATCTGGCTTTCAAATGTTGTGAAAAGGCAGACTGTGGACTTCACTTAATTTGTACCTGTACTCTTTTTAAAGCCCTCTATTGGTCATGATTTCAAAGTTTAGAGTCTATCAGGTTTCTTGGCTTGAAAGACTCCAACAGCAGTTACACAGCAGCAGTTGGAGGTAAGTCTAGTCCTATGAGTCAAAAAATACATTCTAATCCAGAATGTTCTGCAGAGACTTGTAGGATCAGGTTGTCATAGCTAAATGAGAAAGGCTGATTACTATTTCTGAAATGTTTAAACAATTAAAAAAGCAATCTTAAAGACTGATTTTGAGAATGGTGGGCAAACTTCCAACTATCAGAGGCCATATCAGCTGTTCTGAAAGCACTGAAAGGTTGCTGAGTGGCTGCCATGTTTTACGCAGTTGCTTAGCCCACATTTTTGTTTTTAAACAACAAACAACTAAGCAATCGACTAAAAAAGAGTGGTTGAACCTTCTGTATGGCAGACAGGGTATTCCATCTGACTAGTGTCAGAGTACCCTGTCTGTCAGACTTAAAGCCAGGCTCTTAGTTTTCGTTTAGGTGAGATACATTGATTTTCAAAGTAACATGGTCAGTGGTCGAAGTGCAGAAAAAAAGCAGTGGAACTGTGGGCGGAGAATCAGAAGGCAGGAATACCCTGAGGATTGGATCAGTGGTCGGAGTCAGAGGTGTGGCCAAAAAGAGCAAAACATACCAATTTTTAGTATTTGTTTGGCATTTCGCTGAACAGTTATAGCTTATTATGGTATTTAATTCAATGAATGGCTACATGTCTATTTAAGGTTTAATAAGAGATATTGAAATTAATTACATTAACAAAGTGGTATATGTTTCTAATCACAGAAAGTTTGAAATACGCCCACTTATCATTTGTCTCCGAGCCAAGCTGTTTCTGTCATCGGCACTTCTCCTCCCCTTTTCCACAAGAGCAGTTCAAACATGAATGGCAAAATTTCCTAGTTTGCAAATGTTTTCCACATAATTATAGCTCAGCGTATTTGCCACATAGTACATCATCTGCTGCATAATCTGATGTTTTATCAAAAACATTGATTGTAGCTCAAACGGATCAACAGTTACTAAAAAATGTGACTTGTATTGCTGTGAAGTGGAAGTCTCTTTGCGAACGTTGACTGGTCACCTTTCTCACAGTTGTATTTGCATGTTACACTGGTACTTAGGGGGAAACATCTTTGCAGAGAGTGTTATTACGTGTAAAATGTAAAAATAGTAAAGTATTAGAAAATGTATTGCATTACGCTGCAGCCTTTTTTTTATTCGTAATTTAGTCAACACTTCAACATAATTTTGCCCTCCATTGCTGCTAAAACAGGGCCAATGGAGGTACCAATGTGTTAGGCAGACTGGCCTCAAGGGTCCTGGACCTCAGTGAGAGTCACTGTCGCTCTAGGGTGGGCTGCGTAGTAGGCCTGCCCGCACGACTGCCAATGAACTTTAGTAAGGATTGTGGGGCCTTCAAGGTTAACACACACTTTCCACCGCAAGGGTCCACCGGCTGGTGCTAAGACACTAGGGCTTCTAAGGTCTAGCGGGCCGTGTGAGGTCTAGCATGGGAATGTGTTCCCTCAGGAGAGTGTTTTGGTGGACTGATCATGAAAGCTGAACCAAATTCCAAATTTCACACCTCTGGCCATGGTGCCACATCCTCTCCCTGACTGAACACTATACTGACCCACTGAGAGAAACTCTCACTGCCTGCAGCTACAAAAAAATTGTGCCCTGCTATAAAGACATGGATGCAACTCAATTTAAATTATTCGCTAGGTAAGACAAGTAATATGCTGCTTGAAAAAATAGGAAATGACATACTGGAAAAAGCAAACACTCATAGGGAGTGCAAAAGTAAGTAAAGCATGTGTAATGTAAACAGGAACAATATGGTTACCGTAACGCTTTTACGCTCATTATTCAGAAATTAATGAGTGTTTTTGCCTGAAATGTTAAGGACATCACTACATGACCCGCAAGGAACCCATTTCAATGTTCATTGATTATATCCTTACAAAATGTAAGCAGGATGGTTTAAAAAGACTAGGCCTGGGCAGTGAATTCAGCTCCGTTTACAGAGTTTGTGGAGTTCTCTGGACTCCATGCTCCGTTGAGCTCACAGCGTGCAGAAAACTCCGCTTCATATATAGCACAGCAACAGCAAGTTGGCAAACGCGAGATGCTGCTCAGGTAGAATTTTACTCAAGCGGCGGAAAGATATGTACAAATGGCCCTTCGTGTCACACTTCGCTGCTTGTGGAGTTACACAGAGTTTTTATCACTTCGAGAGAAACTCTGCGAAGTACGGAAAAAGGCCTAAAATGACCACATCCCTTAATACAGAGTCGCTCTTAACATTTACATAAAGTAAAATAAGATAAACAGGTAATGATGACCACATTAAACATTTTCCACTCCAAGCATCAACCAGGTATTGAGGTATCTCCAGGAAAACACTGTTGTTAAAGAAACACAAGAAAACTAAAGTAGCACTTCACTGGCAAACTCTGTAAAGTGGCGCTATTGTGTTTGGGTGTGAATAAAAACAATCTGGCCACTTTGCAACCATTCTGTCTTGCTTTATTTAGGTATTTGTATTTGAACCTTTTTTCTCTCCATACTGAGGGTACACTGTGGAATAGAAAAATGTCAGAAAAAGATGACATTAAGAGCAAAAGTGTTTTAAAATAAAAAAATAGGGGAACGGATTTTATTAAACTAAAAAAGTAGGAGCACACCATGCCCTGCTGATCCTGCCAACTTCGGACCACTGAAATGGGTTAAATTCACTGGCATTTCATTTGGTCTTGCCAGTTTTACATATAGGGCTTCTGTCTGTTACCAGCTTTGCTTCAATGCTTCTCCTTGTATTAGGAGCTTATTATTCTGACTTGTGTTTTATTACATTGTACAGTACTGTAACCTTTTCTTATGGCACTTAGAGCCTTTTGTAGGGACCTTAAAGCATGTTCTGCATGGTCAGGTAAATGTTACTCCTTTTGTATTCCATAGTTGGGAGAAGGGTGTTGGTAACAGTCACACCTATTAGTGTTGGCTTTTTGTGACATCTGTGAAGCCCAGAGTTTGTGTCCCAGCTTGTTACCATGGTATGTACATGTGGCTTAATCTTGTGGTGATATGCAGAAGGAATCTCAAGAGGCATATACAAACCATCTGTTGAGGCATGGGTGCACGTTTGTTTGGCATTTGGGCAATGTTGGGCCTTTAGTTCTCTTCCAAATTTCTGATAAATATTGATGATCCTTTTCTCCTTTGGCAGAATATTCCATAGCTTGTATGACTGCGGTGAGTAGGAGCTATCATATAGGCAAGAGTTTTGCAAAAGGGAAGTGTATTGGGCATGGTGCCAAGATTTTTCCTTTGTTTGGATTGTAGTAAGTTTGAACTATCCCATCCCACAGCTACCCAGTGCTCAATGCAGAGAGATTTGAAGGATAATTTTATTGCCAGTGTCAGTCAATGAGGAGATTTTAGAACAGGGATAATATAATCCTATCTGCCTATCAGTGCATGACCTAAAAATGTAAACTTTTATGTTTTTTTAAAAAACAGAGTCAAGTTACTTTGAACTTGATATTATATAGGAAAACAGCAATAACGGAAACACAAGAACATAAAGAACGTCTGCCAGAAAATAGTTACATAAATGTAGCTCTGTCTTTTTTTCTCAAGATCTGGTTGTTGAAATTTTTACAATAGTACAACACATTTGCAGTTGAAAGAGAAGGAGCATCAATAGGCATTTCCATAACAGTAGAAAAACATAGAGAAAGAATTGCAGTAAACACATTGAAGCTGTCCTGAACTACAGGGAAGGAGAGGGCCTGCAATTTGTCAATTTGCTCCCGATTACAAGACCGCGAGATCCTGAGAAAAAAACCTATTGCTTTGCTCCTGTGTCGGGGCATGCCTAGGTGGGAAATGAAACTGATAAACAAACAAAGACAGGGAGGGAGGGGAATTGGGGGGAAGCCAAGGAAGGTCAGTGGTCTCCAGCCGGTGGCTCTTGGTTGTGGAAGTGTAAGAGGGAGGGGGGACTCTGGATGCAGTATAATCTCCAATCTGCGGGTCCTCAGAAGGGGTGGGGAATTCCCCCTTACTCTAACGTATGAAACAGATGAAGGGCGCGACATCTGTGGGGTTGAAAGCATTAGTATTCTATTTGAAATGTTAAAAAGGATAGCCCGCTGCAAGTGACCATTTAGCATATTCTCAAAAACATACAAGAGCACTGATCAAAGGTGAAGCAAAGGCTGCTCTGATTTCTGACTGATTTTTTCTATTATCAGGTAGTGCCCTACTCTAATATCCTTTAAAATGCTCCTGAAAAATAACTTATGCTGGAAAACGTTTGTTGAACCTGTGTACACTCTGTTCATAGTGATTATAGCCTCTGCTTACACTCATCTATGGAATAGCTCCATGGACCACTTAATTTAGAAATGTGCACATGGATTTTCACTTTCCCCCCCCCCCCCCACCATTTGCCATTTCTTCATATGCATTGACATTTTTCCACACTAGGAACCACTGTGAATTGCGATTCATATTATTAGATCACATCAGGGCCAGCTTTAGCTCTGTTAGCGCCCGATGCAGCGTACTATTTTTGTGACCCATTCTATGACCTCCTTGTCCATGAACTCCTTTACTGCCACCCTCTGAAAGTGCCCACATCTCTTCATAGCCGCTCTGTGGCATACATTTAATTGGTTTCATTGAGTTATTAATACCAGTGTAGAATAATAGAGCAATTTGACAATGAACCATACAGGCGTACATTACTGTCTACGATATGTTGGATAAGACAATGAGGTTTACAAGGTGTAGGAATCACATGCCATCCATACTAGTAGGCAGTAGTGTTGAAGAGTGTTTGATCTGGAGAAGCATACACTTAGAATTTAAAACATACCAAAGAGATTTGGGTTACCTTTAGTAATAGGAATGTATTTCTACCCAAATGAAACCTTTTTAGATTCATTAGGCTATTAAATGACTGGGGGAATAAAACAACGTTTCAAACTATAACGTGCAGTTTGCATGCAGCTCTCTGATGACAGTTCATAAGTGCTATATTAGAGTAACAAAAGGATCTCAGTGACAAAAGAGGTAACCCACTGAACTATCCATATAAAATACAGTATTTGATCTGCATGGTACACATTCTTTGCAGTAGGCATATTAACCCGCTGCACTACTTTATCATGAGTCAAAACTGCCACTAGACAGAACTGTAATCTCTCTCCAGCACGGACATTCATCACCAGAATAATCTTGACTTTTTATTGTTGCCTCAAGATGGCTGGACACACTAGGAACTGTGCAGCAGGTGTTTTTAAACCCATAAGTTATTTCCAGACAGAAAGTTCCAACCCCCGAGCTCAGTACCAGGTGTGGCTGCCCCTGGCCGTACTGTCCTAAAGCCGCCCCTGGACCACATCAAGTCCCTGTAAATTGTCCTAACATTGTCTTGGATTATGCCTATTCTATATTAAAAGTGAAATAAATAGAAATAATTTGTGAAAGGATGATATTAATAAAATCTCATGATCACGTTCCCAGAAGGAACTTTAGTGGGCAGGACATTCCAGACTGATGTGACAGATATCCTGCCATGTTATATGTGAACTATAGCTATGGCACTTTTAAACCAGCCGGCAGGATGTCCACAGTTTGCCTAACTATAAATAAGGCATCTTACATAGAAGGCAAGCTTTAAGGAAAGTAGTATCATTTCCAGCAGACAGACTATGTTTGTCAAAGGCTCAATAGTCATTGATTTGATTACATTTGCCAGGGTCAGTGAAAGTAGGCATCTATAATATAATTTTTGATGTAAAATCATGTGGTAGCTTCCACGGACAGCACATCACTTAGGATTAAAAAAAATAAGAAGCCTCCAGCTTTACCAAGCAGATCCTAGGAAAAAAGTTCTCAAATTAAGGTTGATACAGTAAGAAATTCCATTCTTGAGTGGGTATTAGCAGGAAATCTAGTCACAACAAAGTGTGTGTATGTGTGGGAGCTTGCCATTGATGGATGCATATAGCTTCTTGGAGAGTAAATTGTTTTTAAAAACAGTTTTTATTGATTTCCCATTTAGATTTATAAAATACGAAGCAAGATCATCCTTCACAGCTGCTCCTTTTACTGTACGGCAACAAACATTATTTGTGACTTTGCGCTGTATAAATACAGCACCGTAGCAGTAAAACATATTACCACCAATAAAACATGTAGGTGAAAATCACAACTTGTAAAAAAAGACATAACAAAATCAGGGAACTGTGCATTACATTAGCAGTTTTCAATATGATGTCAGAGTTAAGAGGTTGAGGGGGGAAAAGAACAGCTCTGCAAAGCTGGGTCCCATAGGAGAAGAAATGATTTCCTCTGGATACTCCCTTTGGTGGCAGGAGGGAACCAGTGCCCATTAGGATGAGGCTAGCCTGAGTGGGAGGGGGCTCTCACCTCCCCTGTGTCAGTGGGGAGAGAAACTACCACAGTATGCTGCACTTCAGTGTTACTCAGGCCCCCAGAACAAGGAATCTGGACAAATAGTCCTCCCATGTTTGTGTGACTGCTGGTCCATCGCTCTGCTATTGTCTATATAGTGTGTTTCCAATTTTATTTCAGTCCATTTGCCCTCATTGCTACACTGAAGGTCACCACCCCCCCGCATGACCACACCATGTGGAAGAAGTTGACATCCTCCAACCATCACTTAGAACTTTGCCCAGCCCACCTTTGAGACATCAGTTCCATTCTTTTAGGGGTCATAGACTCCCTGTGTAAGAATTGAAATTGCTGCAACTAGAATCTGGGACCCCTGAAGACCTGGCACAGGTAACATAAAGCTCTGTCCCAGTCCTTGTCAATAAGTTGCATGCCCAGGTACCAGTAGCGGTCGGCAGTAGGAGTTACTGCAGGGCGGTGACGTGGGCAGGGGGGAGGGGCAGGGTGGGGGGTAGTAATGTATGGATTACGGAGTTTTACAGGTAAGTAAACATTTAAATAAGTAAAACGAATTTTGTTGCGCGCACTGCATCACATTTGGTGATGCAGTGCGCGCAACGAAATTCGTTTTATTTATTTAAATGTTTAATGCTAAGTGAATAGTACTTTTTTGCTTTATCGCTAATAAAATGTTTATTTTTAAGAAGATACCGCTACTTTATGTATGTAATTAAAAAACTATCAAACATACATATGGTTACCATCACATGTTTATAAACAGCTGCAAATGTAAGCCTATCAGAGGGATATGCTCGCTGCCTGTAAGAAAGGAGCAATAAAACGTAATTTATAAATGAGCTGCTGAAAGCTCAAAGATTCCATTCCATTGTTTTTTTTTTTCCAACAGAGTTTGGGTGGCACAGAAACACCTTTTCCCAGAATAGTAAGAGATTTCCGCAGGTCACTGTAACGTGACTGAGATGGGCTCACAACGTTTTTCCTCTTGGGTGGTATTTTATTAGCCACATCACATTAAACAATCTGCCAGGGGAGAATCTTATTTGAGAAAAAACGTAGAAGTGATGTTTTTTCAAATTGGCAGGTTTTCCCACTCCATACAAAAAGCAATTTTACTTTGCGAAATATTCATCTTCGAAGTGGAGGCCAAATTCTGCATCTGTATATGTGTTGTCAACTTCTCTTCATCTGTCACGAGGAGAGTATGTATATTGTGGATACATAGCTAATACATTTCTGGCTCCAGGAAAGATCCCTTGCTTCTGCAGTCCATCTTGACTATGCCCTTTTCAGGTATTTTTTTCATTGCTAACATCTCAGCCATGACTTTTGTGTGACACCCCAGGTCCTCACTTTACTTACACCCAGGCGTTTCTTGTCTGGATTCCAATGTAGCAGTTGTGCAGAGCCTGCTCATAACGGAGGAGCATTACGAATGTTTTTGCTCTCCAAACATTGCAGCTCGATGTCCCAAAGCAGGTTTAGCTTAGACAACCAAAAAAGTAATAGTTTTTACCGACCTTTCTCTAGATGTATCCCCACGCTTTTTGAACCTTAAGTCTTCTAGTACAATTTAGGGGCATATTTACAAGCCCCTATCGCCACCACAGCGTCACATTTTTAGATGTTGTGGTGGCGATAGGGGCTTCACCTTATTTACAAGACAGCATTACACCACTTAATGTTGTTTAACGATGCCTTGTAAATACAGCCCCCTTCCAAAGGGGAGGGCAATTGGTTTTACAGTGGGCGTTCCACCGCAACAGCCATTGATTTTGACACTGTCCCACATTTACAAGGGTGTGTAAATATGGGGCAGCGCCAAAATTAAGACCAGGGAAAACTTGGTCTTACTCTGGCGAAACTAGAAGAAATGTTTAATTTCTCCACGTTCTTGCTGTTTCCATGTGGAAACAGCAAAACGCAGTTTTACAACTTCTATTTCAACACAAGAAAGAGGGGTTGAGGCAATAAAAAGACTGCACTTGCAAACAAGAATATTGGGCAGAGTACATATATTTCTAATGGTGCAAGGAACCTGAAGTACAGCCCCTCTCTACATCAAATGGAAAAACACCTTCCAAAACGAATAGATTATCGATGGTTCAGGACTAGAAGTTAGGATTTATGCCAAGTAAAAAACATTTAAAGTTCAGCATGAATTTTTATTCCATTCTCCACAACAACGTTCATTGTCCATTAGCGCCCACATATATTGAGAGAGTTTCTGAATTCTGTTGTTCTTTATTTATTTTCTTCTTTAAAAAAATATGCCATTGAATGATAGACATAGTAGCCAATGCCTTTCGTCCAACAAGGATTCTTCAGGGATTTTCTTCAGTCTTTAGTGCTACTTCTCTAAACTGAAACTTTCTTGATGGTCTGTTTCTTTTCAATGATTATACAATAGTTGTTTAAAGAGATCAAGGCAGTATCCAGATTGTATTTTAATCACAAATGTTTTTTACCATCATATTTTCTTCATTCAGTGAGCCTGTGAGTTACTTTCACTTCTTAGTCAATGAATTCTCCCGATTTCAAGATAGACACCCCACATCCACAGGCTGTTTTGCATTTTAAGATTGTGTATGTGCAGGAAGGGACACCTTCCTCCACATAAACAATCTTACCATGTAATGCAGACACCCTTGTACTATGGTGCACGGGAGCATGCATTGGCACTGGGCAGCTAAATTTAGCACCAGCTCAGGGGAAAACGCAGGGTTGCACTATTTTGTTGTAAATATGTTGCAGTCCTGCGTTTCAGAAGTGACGGAGCATGGTGCTAAGCCAAGAAGGCTAAAGCTGCGTTCCTTCACTTCCATTGTAAATATGCCCCTTAGTGTTGTAATACTGAACAGATGTGACATGTCCCTGATCCTTAAATGGTGTTGACATTGCGCTAGTAATGGCCAAAAGATACCATCTTTACCCTTTACCACTTTACCAGAAATGGTAAAATTCTCTGGAGTTGTGCTGCCGAGAAATATTGCACTCCACTCTGCATTATATAAACAGCCACACGACTTTTTTAGGCTATTGCAGCATGACCAAACTTAAAAAAAATTCAATGTGATTTCTTTTTTTCCAAAAAGAAGATCAATGTGCAGGGGGATATTTGGAAGTGAAAAATTTAGAAGCAACTGCCTTCTTTCTTTTCAATATTATTCTACCAAATTCAAATTAAGTTTAGATGGAAACTGTTCTTATTTTGCAATGAAGAGGCATATTTTCAAGGGGACTGCGCCTCCAGAATGCTACTTTTACTGATGTTCCACTGGTGCAGTGCAGGGGCAGACTGGCCGTAGTGGGCATTGGGTGATTCCCTGGTATGTTGGAAGGGTTGGGGGGCGTTTTTTCAAGCAGTGTGGGCTGGATTTGCAGCGGTGCTGCAGTATCGGCCCAGTAACAAAGGCAGCACCATTTTAAACTTGCAGCTTCCCACCCCCAAGGGCTGGTCTGACATCATTGTCAGGGTTGCTTTGGGTTCCCAGCCTGGCCCTGGTGCAATGCCCTGCTCCATATTTACAAAGTTGATTTAAGCCACTTTTTGTGACTTAACGCCACTTTGTAAATATGGCACCCTTTCGAGCAGGTATCTGCAAGAGAGAGAGGGCATTGCTGTGGGTGTTCCACCGCTAAAGTGTCCCTTCATGCACGAAAACTATCATTAGATAATGGTATTTGCTACTTCCATGTGTGCTACAGGGTGCAGCACACATAGAAGTAGCAAACTATCAATATTTATTGTTTATGTGCAGGAAAGGAAACCTTCCTGCACATAAATTAGGCATCCCTGCAATGCAGACACCTTTGCACCATGGCACAAGCGTGTCTGAATTGGTTCTAGGCAGCTACTTTTAGCACCAGCACTAGTGAAAACACAGGGCTTCTCAGTTTTCCTGTAAATACGGCACATCCCTGTGTTTTGGAAATGCACAGCATTGCAAAATTTGCCACAGTGCCATTTCCTTGTACATATGCCCCTGGATTTTTCCAGCTTGGCCCGATATGAAGTATCCAGGTACTAATCCAGACTCTTCAATGATACAGAGGTTGCTCACAACAACGCCTCAATAGACTGTAAATCAACAATTTAGTTATCAGCATACAGATTACCCCTGCCCAATAAAACAAGAAAATGTAATACTACTCTCTATATTCTGTTTTGGGGCTAGTGGTTCAATTACTAAGGCAAACAAAAGAGTGTTAAGAGACAAGCCATGTCCAGTCACATTAACAACATTAAGGATGCCTGAAATAAAACTTAATTTTACTACTCTACTACTAAAAGGTGCAGACGCTAATCAAAGTGAAATAGAAATCTCAAGTATACTATGGTGGTTCTCTAATGGACTCTGTCCATGCCATCAAATGCATTCTCACAAAAGTATACAAGAAGTTATGGAAGGAATGCTTAAATTATCTCAGCCACTTTTAAGTACTAGGGCTGCATCCCAGTCCGTAGCTATATTGCACACTGTGCCATCTCAGTTTGGACCCAGCTATATGCAAATCAGTCTTGACCCTGCTCCAAAGGGATCACAAGCAACCCAGGAGCTGTTTCACGCTAGTTAGGGCTTATCAGTCAGGTATAGCTTGGTTCCATTGACAAAGTGTGCTTTTGACCCACGTCTGGGCATACCCATCCCACTCAGGGTGACACACAAAATTATATAAAAAGTGATGGAAGGAATGCTTGAATTAATGGCAGCCACTGGTAATTACCCGATCTGCTTTCTAGCTCATCGTTATTTTGCAGACTATCCCACCTTAGTTTGGAACTTGCTCGATGCAAATCAGTCTTGACCCTGCTCCGATGGGAACAGTCCTGACCAAACTGACAAGCAAGGCCCTCCCTAATATAAGTAACCTAGGACCAGGTGCATATGGCGGGCTCCAAACTGAGGTGGCATGGTGGGAGGAAAACAATGGATTGGGATGCTGCCTCCAGTGATTGTGCAAGTGGTTGAGATTAATTCAAGCATTCCATACTACACTTTGTTGTTTTTGCAATAATATGCAGTCTTGGCATCTACTAAATATATTTTATGCGCTATATTTTCCAGAATTCGACCACATGGACTACAGCATCTGTAAGAACTTATAACCACTATTTAGGGATACACCCATATTCATTATGGTGGATCAATTCTCACACAAAAGCCCCAGCATTTTGCATATAAATTATTGTTCAGGAAGATGAGACAGTAACAAAAATATCAACAAGGTTTCTTACCTTGTTTAATAACAATCCCAATAAAGGCACATTTCCAACAAGTCTAAGTTTTATCAGTTGTGAACACCTGTTAGAAGATATTTTCAAATGGTGGAAGAAAAACCCAGAGAAACTATTTACACAATTCAAACTGGATACTGTCAGGTCTGACAGCCTTTCCACAGGGTTATTCTGTCGAAACCTACTTTATCTCATCACTGGTTATAAGTGTAATAGGTTAAAGGATGACCTGCCTTCAATATTAGAGAGGCAAGTATATTGAAATAGGTAGTAATGTTGCTCAGGGGGACTCTAAGGTCTCTCTCCTGTAGTTCGCTACTTTATTTCTTTATTTATTTGTAAAGCATAACATTCATCCCACTGGGATATCACGGCACTAGTGTAGCCGGAGAGTGATGAGTCAGTTTATTCTAATTGAGGGCAAAGACGGCATTGCTAGGGAAATAAATCTGTTTTAAGTTTCTTCCTGAATGCAATGTGTTCTGCAGTTAGCCGTAATTTCAGCCGAAGCTCATTCCAATAAAGTGCTGCAAGGTGTGAGAAAGTGCGTCCACTGTTTCTGCTCTTACTGATTCTTTTGGTCTCAGCTAAAGCTAAGGAGCGTGACCGTAGGCATCTGGGTTGGACGTAGATTTTCATTCTATTCTGGAGAATCTTAGGGCCTGTGCGATAAAGTGCCCTGTGGGCATGTCCTAGGAGTTTCAAATGTGTTCTTTGGTGCATGAGCAGCCAGTGAAGTTGCTTCAGGCATTTTGTCACTGAAGTGTATCTGCCCTCATTACACACCAGTCCAGCCGCTGCATTCTGTATGACCTGCAGACGTTTAAAAAGGTAATCTGGCATACCAACAAAAAGTGCATTTCCGTAATCTAACCTGCTGACAAGGCTACTTGAAATATTTGAAAGCACCTTTTTGCCAAACTAAAGATGAAAAAGCCTTCCACTAAAATATCTTTTATGCTGTTGATGACTTGTGTCCATTTTAGCTTCAAAGGCTTCCAGATTGATTGGTTCAATCTGAAATTTATTTTTGCCTCTTAATTACGTGAACTTATCAGGTGTTACACATTAAAAGCAAATGAGGGTTACCCTATATAGAATAGGGACGCTTCTCAGAGGATGATATTAATTTGGGGAGGTTTGATGCGGGAGCCTTTGCAGCGCTGCGGCCCATGCAGGTAAGAGTGTTGGGGCAACGAGGGAAAATTAATGTATTTATTTAATTTTCCTTTGTGGTCGACTGTCAAATCCCATTCTCAACCCGGCCCACACCTCTTACCTGCAGGGGCCGAGGCTGCATTTGAAGGTATGTCCAAACTTTGAGATTGAGAAATAATTGTATCTCAACTATTTGGTGCCACTTTGTTGCAGTTGAGTGATACTTTTATATTCAGTTGCAGTAATTGAAAGTATACAAACTAGCGTTGAACAGGACATTTGGGTTTGACTCGTATGTAGACTGTTTCTAAAGTTGCTTGCGCACCTGATGGATGTGGATATTGAGTGACTGTGTGCGTTTGGAGTTTTTGATTTGGTTAGTATGTTTTTGCTAGATGCACTTGTCTTATCGTGAAAAAGTGATGCATGCTGATTTCTTATTACATTGTTGTATTTGGATTAATTTGTTATCTTTCTACGTATACCATGTGTATTGCTTCGAAGGATGCACTCATCTTATGACAGCATGTACGAGGATTTGGGTTTCTTGGCAACTTGTAATTTGGCAGCTAAAACCATATAAAATATTGTCACTGTATATAATTTGTGGGTTTATTTTGGAAAATTGAGAGATGGGCATATAACATAATCAGTGGCAGAATTTTCCCTGTCTATTTTCTATGCGTCCCTCTGAGTGGTAATTTGGTTGATGTTGCATCAGTTATAACGTGGTGGAGACACGTTACTATACTTGCTATTTTTTATGATAGTTGGAGTATAAATAGCTGCACACTTATACTGTGACAGCGCGTGCTTCTGGTCTACTTTTTCTATACTGTACTATAAGGTATGAAATGGGCAGAGACCTGGTTTTTGGTTTGAAAGTTTCCATTTTGATGCAATAATATCATCATTTACTTTTATTAACATGTAGTGTAATCAGAAATTGAGTTTAAAGAGTTAGTTGTATTTATGCCAATAACAAATGCTGTAGCGACAGTTGTCGGTGTGAAGAAAACTGTATTTGTTGGGTTGTTGGAGGAATGGATCTTAAAGTTCACAATGACTATGCTCTCTGGTTCATTTTCGGCGATTTTTGTTGAATAAAGAACTACTGATATATTAAATCGGGGTAGGCTTATAATATTTAAGGTTCTCTCTCTGTGAGAAAATGTCTCTTATTAGTGTGTCATGGAAAGGGAATTCCTGTTGCTGAATTGCAGATGCAGACGCGGCTACTCCTCTCATAAAGCGGAGGAGCTTTGCCCCATTGTGCAAAAAGGAAAAATAAAATTACAATAATGTATCGTTATTGTTATTTTATTTTTCCCATTGCATGCAGTCAGTGGCCTGTGTGCAGTGTGGGGCATGGCAGGGCTGACCAAACAGTTCATGCACACTTTGCATGTTCCTATCGGGCTGCATTACACAGCCTTGTGAGGAACATGCACAGGATTCCTGCTCGATTCTGAGCGCTGATCCACAGGGCTCAGCATTCTGATTGGCTCAGGGGAGCCTGTGTGGTGGGTGCTTCCTGCTGCCATCCGGATTGCAGAAAGGAAGACGTAAGAGGATGCATACGCTTTATAATACCTTTGTATAATTATTGGTTTTTTGTTCAGCCCTGAAGAAGCAGATACAGTCCACGAAACACGAATTGGAAACTTCAGTGTCTGTATAACATCAAGGTTTATGTAAAACTTTGAACGTATGATGTAACTGTGACTATCTGTTTACCTTCAAAAAATAAAATTTTTGGAATATAAAAATAGACTTTGTTGTATTGTTGATCTTTGCATATGTCCTGACTCCCCATGCTCAATGGGAGAGTGTGAAGGGCCTAGAGATTGGATTATCCACTGTGTTTCGGATCCCTTAATAGCTAACACTTTACCCAATGTAGCGTAGCTCAAAGTGGGTATGAAAAAACAAATCGCACAATGGAAAACACTTTTCTCAACATTCAGCAGGCCAAACAGGAATTTTTTTGGGGATGATGATCATTTTATTATTTTAGATATGTATTATAATATCGTTTTAATTTTGTTATAATTTTTCCTTGCCTTTTTGTGTATTTTGTAATATTCTTGGGGGATATTCAGCAATGTTTGCAAGTGTTAAGTATGTTGTTTGATGCAGTTTGTAGAACTGGTTTTTGGATTGATTTTCATTTTTTTGGATTACCTTTTGAATATGTATATTGGAGTCATGGAATTATTAAGGCACCATACAGCTACTGAATTGTAAAAACGACTTATTTTAATGGGGTTGGTGGGTGGGAAACTTTTATGTATATGTGGTTGTTTTGTATTAATGCGTTTGAGTGTATTTGTATTATCATGTTATCTAAATACATTAAAAATCTTTACGGTGTCTAATCTATCTTTTTTGGTTGAGTAAAATATATTTGATTTAACTAAAAAACAAAAGGATTATGTGTTGATTTATTGGTGTACTATACTTATTCATAGTAATATGCATGCTATGTAGTCTAGGTAATCTAGGGGTGGTACCTCTTTCTGATGCGTCACTTTTTTTACAAAGAATTTCATGCATGTGTAGGATTTGTTTGGATACTCTTGGTTATAGGTTTTCTAATCGGAAATGTTGCATTCTTAGGGTTTTGTAGCTGTGTTCTTTTTGTATTATTCAATTAACTGGTATATGGTTGGATTTTGATGGTGACTGCCAGTTCTGACTTATAATGAGTTGTGCCCCCCTTCTGCTCCATTGCTGGTTTTGGAATTTTTGTTTAGGGTGCATTTATATATATGATCCCCCAGCTAATATGAATTCTGTTTGGTGTCTGCTTCAAAAGTGGTGGAAGCAACTAACCCAGATGTTCTCAAAATAATCTAGAGTGGGGCTAGTTTGTCTTTGTTTTCTTTATAAACCTTTGAATATATTTGTAAGATATAATAGCTTGGTACTTCTTTGGGTGGCATAAAGGGTAATGCAAATTGTTTTTTACTTTGGAATTGAAATGTCGCATTAGTAGGGTATTCAACACTTGACTGGATTATTTAGGTATTGCCAAAGTGTTTTGTTATAATGGAAATAGCACAATTGAATTTTTGCATTTGGACACATTTGGATGTTGTGTGTATCATAGTAAACTCGAAATATATGTTTATTCTAGTTGGTACATAATTGATCTAGTTTTCTTTTACTGTTTTGAACAATTTTAAGTAGGTGTTTACTTGTGTATTGGGTTGCAAAGCGAATATCAACGGTTCGTTATTCTCACGCAGTGGTCTATGGATGATATATAGTACCATTCATTAGCCATATGAGACATTATTATATTATTTGCATGTTTTTTTCTGTAGCAAGTATTTAAATGAGCATTCCTTTATTTTCTTTGTCATATAGTGTCTTTCTCTTGATATTTTCATTAAGCTAGTCATCTGGAATTACATGTAGCCTAGATAAGTTAGCAGGCATTTTCCTTTCTGTGAAAAAATCTATCTTACTGCTTTTGACTTGTTGTACTCTGTGTTCGTTTTAAACATATAAAGAACATCAACTCATTTGTTTGTGTGTTAATCCAATTGAAACAATTTGGTTACAACTGTTTGCCTTTGTTTAATACTTACATTTGAAAGACATCTTCTTTTTTGGCTTAGTAGCTTTGTTTTTTGAACTTTCTTCGTTGATTTGGCTTTTCATTTGCTTTATTTTGTCTTTATGGTAGGTCTTTGTTGTTAAGAAAATAACAAAGGTGCATGCACTACTTAGTCTGTTAATTTGTTAAAATAAGTTTAAGCATGTTGGGAGTTATTTAGCCATTGAAATTATTTGTAGTTTTCTCACTTTTTGTCATGGTCTGTAAATTGTTTGGGCTGTTTGCATAGCTTCTTTCTTTTTATTTGGGTGCAGGCACAAGAATATTACAAAAGTTTCCTCTTTTATAGTGATTTGTTAAGTGTGAGATTTGGTTGTTTGCTTTATTTTTTGTGTGATTACTGTATTTCAATTTTTGTATGTTATGTAGTGAATGGTAACTGGCTTATATTTGTTTATTTTTATATCAAATGTGCGTTATTATATATATTTGTTAATTTAGAAAGAAAAAGAAAAAAGGATAGATAATTTACAACTCATTGATAATATCAAAGGTAACAATTATGATAACTGTAACTACTAATACCATGTCATACATAAAATGCTAACATCTATAAACAATGAACATTGTTGATTAGAACCCGAATTTAAAAACAGAAAAAAGTAAAAGAAAATATATCATGCAACCAAACGTTAGTGCTATCATAAAATCTAAGTGGAGTCCAAATTTTTCTTGGTTTCCAGCATCGCTGATTATTAAAAACAATAGAAAATTCTATATTACAAAGGAAAGCAGATTCCTGTTGCCATGTTTTAGGTGTTCGCTATACTTTATAAGCTTGCATGTTAGTTTATGATTTTTTTCCTTCAATACGGTGGTTTATCGATATTTTATGGTGTGTCATAATTAAAGTAGTGTCGATATTATGACTTGCTCTATTTTTATTGTGTATATAGTTAGTTTTTGAAATGTTTATTAACAATAGCGCTTGTTTCAATATTTTGGCATTTAACATAGGGTCAATGTATTTAGATCATTTTGGCTATGATATTGTGGTATTGATATTTGTATTTTGCAATATTTGTGTTGTCAATATTCTGTAGTTCTATCATGTTGGGTTCATACATTTTTCTAATGACTGATCAATCAGCTTGCTCAGCTCAGATTTCTTCTATTAAATATTTTTGAAATTAAAGCCTCAAAAATCACTTAAGCCTCTACATCTGAGTTTAGCTTCAAGAATAGAAACTCATATTTTTGAAGTAGTCTTTTGATGTTTGCTCATTAAGATATGCCAGCCTCACAGATATGAATTAGAGGTATCCCATAGATTCAAACAATTACCTGAGTTATCCTCCAAAAAACCCTCACATGATGCTCCCTTTTGAAACTCCATTTCTAAGAAGAATGCACTATCTATATTAAGCCATTTTGAACAATGTTAATTAGCTCTAATTTTAACACTGGTGCAACTCCGTGTGGTCAGAGAAGCAGAATTTCTTTAGAAACAACCCTACATTTCAATGCTTTTGATATCAGAATTAGTCTATTCCCCAGTAGTGCTCATGTTTGTAGAGAAGAATGTACATTCCTTAAGTCTCTCTTGTCATTTTAGCAATAGATCTATCAAATGTAAGGCATCCATAATCCCTCGGACTGACTGCTTTAACTGTGGAAGGTGATCCATTACTAGTGGGTTAAGATTAATCCACACTAAAACTAAGAGTAAAATTGAAATCCCCAGGTGTTACATAATTCAGAGATCACAGCCAACTCCTCAATCAACACATTGAAATGTGTGAGGTTGTCTCTGATTTGGGACCATCAACCACTCTTCCAATTATTAGCCAGTAAAAAAGGGGGTCAGATTTAGAATTCACAATGTTATCTTGGCAATATTTTTGACTTTGACTCATGGGTTCCCTGGCTTGAAGTTTATAAACAGAGAAGATGTTTTCCACAACCCAAAGTGTTTTTATTTTTTGGGCTTCCTCTAATTCTCTATGGGTTCTACCAAGTATGGATATCAGACCACAGGCATCAAGCTAGCATACTACAATATCGCTTTTTTGTCTATTGTTTAAACCATTCAGACTCCAATGACATGTCTTACTTTTAGATATTTCCATAGTATAATATATATATTTATTAGTTTTGCAAATGGCTCTGAAAAATGAATTATTCTATATTTGATAATCTTCTATCATTCAACAGGCCCCATGGACTCTTGAAACGAATGTACCTTACCCCCTGAAGAAGGTGACACCCCAGATTGGGGATGATAACATCGAAATGCGCGTTGACGTGTCTTTTTCTTCTTGTCCCTAACATTTGTAAAACAAATCTGTGCTAATTCAGCTCATGTTTTCATAGTATTTTCATAAAGACATATTATAATTGTTTTGATTTTCTTCCCTTTAAACAGTGGACTGTTTATTAATAATTATATTGCCCTTCAAAGAGACAGTAGCTCTGTCATTACACATGTTTTGGGACACATCAGAACTAGACTATTGGTGATGACTGTTTAGAGTGGGTTCACGGTTTGAATGTGTTAATTTGAATGTTTGCTTGTATGAATGCTGTATGCAAGGTTGTCCATGGAAATTGTCACAATTAAGGGCCAGTGTTATTGTTGTATATATTTTTTATGCTACTAGAATTGATTTGGGTATTGATGTTTTGTCTTTGAACATCAGTGAGATTTATTTCTTTATGAAAACTTATGGCCTAGCCTGAGTGATATATTAATTCAGCGACTGAATTACGTTATATATTATATTGTAGAGCAGCTTGTTGGACTTTTGATACCTTGATTCTTTCCCTATTGCTCTACCTCTATCCTCTCAGGGGTTCCCTTTTACCTAGTGACTTTACCACTGCTGACCAGTGCTAAAGTACATGTGCTCATTCTCTAAAAACATGGTAACATTGGCATATCCACAACTGGCATACTTAATTTACTTTTAAAGTCCCTAGTAAAGTGACCTACATATGCCCATGACCAATTAAATGCTACCAGTGGGCCTGAAGCACTGGCTGTGTCATCCATTTTAGTAACCCTTTAAACATGTCTCAGGCCTGCCATTTTAGAGCCTTTGTGTACAGTTTTAAACTGCCATTTCGACCTGGCAAGTTAACCTTCTTGCCAGACCCAAACCTTTCTGTTTAAGAATAAGTCATCATAATGGGCCCTGGATAACCCAAAGAGCAGGGTGCAGTGTATTCAAGAAGTTGGACATGTACTTTTAAGTTGTACTTGCCCAGGAGGTGAAACCCCCTCAAACTCATGTGTCACTACTGCAAGACCTATTTCTCCCATAAGTTAACATTACGTTTATCCTATTACATTTTATAAGTGTTATTTTCAATTGGAAAAAAAGATAGATATTTCGAGTTTTAGAAAGTTTACATTTTCTTACTTGAACTATTCTGTGCCTTTTTTGATTGGGTACACAGTCCAGTGTAAGGGGGAGAGTCATGTCTTCGTTGCACCCGCAGACCAGAGCGCAGACCAGAGCCGTGCAGAGAGCAACTGCATGAAGAGAACACGGCCAAAAGCAAGGTGAGACAAGGGAGGAAGCTGCGAGCAGTGTGTGCGCCATGCCGCTGCCACACTGATTTCAAAAAGGGGATGGTGATGGACAGAGTATCTGAGTTAATCAGAACACTCCTACCCAGTCAACAGATCAGGGCTTGATCCATCACCATTTTTTAGCTCACTGCACCATCCCAGTTCAGAACCTGGCTATATGCAAATTAGTCTGTCCCTGGCCCAGTGCATCATGGGAACAGGGCAGACCAAACTGCCAAGCCAATTCTTCACTGGAAAGGAAACAAGCTTCCGGGGACCGGTTTCTGGCATTACAGCCATCTTCGGCCCGGCTTGCTTGAATCCTGATGGTGCAGTGAGCAAGGGACTCACATCTGAGCATACCCTTCCACGCTTGTGGTGGCCAAAATGATTCAAAAAGGGGGTGGTGATGGACAGAGTACCCCCTTTTTCAATCGTTGCTGCCACACTGAGCCACGCTGAGAGCCTCTGCCACAGGAGGAGAATGCGTCCCAAGGCAGGCAAGGCGGGTCATCAAGCCATCGAGCTGTCGGCCTCTCAGCCGTCACTGCCAAACCGCTGACGCCAATGCCGCAGTGAGAGCGAATGCTGCGGAGGTGAGGCGAGGCAGGGGGTGTGTTATGGGTGAGCTGCGGGCTGCAGGCAATGTGCGGCACCATCAATGTGGAGTTGTGGGAACTGCAGTGTTTCCTGGGAGCTGTGTCAAGTCAAGTAGGACAGAGTGGGGTTGAGAGGGGTTGAGTCGAAGGTCCCACTCCACCCCCCCTTAGCCTTCTCCCTTCAGCCTCTTTTTCAGTCTTCCCATTCAGCCTTCCTTTTAACAGGGGTGAAGTTGGAAGAGCAGAGGGGTTGAGAATAAGGGTTGAGTATGGACCAGCTACACAGGTTAGTGCACTCCTGCTCCCCCGCCCTTGGCACCCTATATCCCCCAACCAAAAACTGAGTGGTGTCTGGCTGTCGCCCACTGAGGCCAAAACTGGCAATTTATAAGAGCCACTGTAAGATCCTCTACTCCACAAGGAAGCCAAAAACTTCAAAGACGGGTATCCAGCCACCTTAAGCTACAGTCTTATCACAATGTGGTCTGGAAGGCTTAAAAAAGAAACAACAAAAATCCGCAAGAAGTTTATCAAAGATCTTACAGAACCGCCTGGGGAATCGTAGGTGGTGCAATCCCCTTCCCAGGCGCTATCACCACTCCCTCCACAGCATCATGATTACGAACCTGGCCCCTCAGGCCATATCACCAAGACGGAAATAATAATCTCTCAGTGCCTTCCACCCAACATCATAATACGCAGGACAAAACAATTAATAACGCAAAAAAAGGACCCTCAGAGATTATTTTAGGAAATATGGATTCAAAGTCATTTTTAATTATTTATAGAGGAATATTATATTTTAATGCACTGGGATGATACAAACGGACTAAATGGACACTACTAGGAAGATTCTTAAAGATTTTTTATTTTTTTTAAAACACAGTTCTGAGAATAAACTTGTGACTCTTGAACCATGTGTAAATACTTTAGCAATATCGATACACGTTTTTATTATCATCGATGCATGTTTACCATTGTAGTGATGTTTATTAATCAAACAATGAAGCTTCTACCATTATTCTGTGCCTCTGCCCGTATCTAAATACATTGGTTGGGGTGGGTAACAGCTGGGCTTTGTGCATTCCCTCTAGACACTCTCGCAAAAAGGTAGCTTAGGTCACCATTAACATCCTGATGGTTCCTCCTGGGCAGGATGGAGGGAAGGAACTGACACTTGAAGCTAAATGGGGCTGTGCCTGTCGCCACACAAATATCTGCATACCCCCTGCTGTGTGTCTGGAGCAAGGGCAGAGACCTGGTACACTTCAAAGGCCTCTCTTTGATTTTTTCTCACTTCATAGGCACAACTGGGTCTAAGCCACTGTACTGTAAATCCACATGCAACCTACCTCCTGATTCATATATATATATTTACATAATTAACAGAGCTCATCAACATACTGGATGAGTACAAAGGAAAAATTATGTATTCTCAATATTTAAATATTGTACGCACATGTAACAAATACATAAATGTAAAAACATACAGAAAATACTGCTCTAAAAACAACACAGCAGTCATAACCCATAAAAGAACATGAATCTCGATTGATGAACAAGTAATAAAAAATCCTACATGATTGGGTCTACTTCTTGATAACGACCCTTCAAAATTACATAGACATGATGTTTTGAAATTTAACTTACAACAGAAAAGGTCCAATCTCTTGATATCAACAGCAATTGATAGATCTTCGCGTTTATCTCCATTATCATGGTGACTTTATGCACATCTCTCTACACATGTTTCGGTCAAAGACCTTCATCAGGAGAGCTGTATATCTATGATTTAAGTGAGACCTAAAAGCAATTGATAGAAAATGTCAGAGCTCTGACAACAGAGATGCGTGAGTAAAGTGCAATTACTGAAAGAACGCACAAAAACAATTACATAAGTGATCTGACTACAAAACAAAGGTCCTAATGAAGGTCAAGGACCCATAAGGGCAACTAAGGCTGAAACATGTCAACCATTTGTGCGTGAGGCTAAGCACTGTTAATGCATCCGAACAACATCACCACATTCACCTTTAACCCCACCCCTATACATTCTTTTCACATTAAAATTCACTTTTTAAGGTATAAGAGGTTATCCATTCATTCGCCTCACAGATACCACCAGTATCTTACTCCGGATGGAGGTGTTACTCACCCGGAGAAACGAGTACCCAGGTGTGGAACCCATTGATGAAGTTTCCCAATAAGGTACCCTAGTGGCAATTACTTACTCCGCTAGTGGTATTTACTGGTTGAAGGATTCTGGGACAAACACTCGAGGGACTCTGATACTTAGACTAGTGTGCTTCAGTCTAGTTTCAATACATGATAATTCAGATCAGGAGGCCAACCAACTGGCCTTTGGAATCCCTCTGAGTTTTGGGTTCAAGAGATGCAGGTCCAGTCCTCCTCATCCAGGCAAAAGAAAGCAGGCAGCAGGTCAGCACAACAGAACAGGAGACCAGCAGAGATCAGTCTAGCACAGTGGCAGTCCTTCAGCAGCACAGGACTCCTTCTTCTTGGCAGCGTATCCACAGGTCCAAAAGTGTACTGAAGAATTGGTGTCTGAGGTCCCCTTTTTATAGCCTGGTTCTGGAAAGTGGAAGAAGCTTCTAGACAATGTCTTTAAAATGCATGGAATTTCCTACCTACCCTGCCCTGGCTCCAAGCTGGCTGCAGTAACAATGTGGAGTTATTAGGCCATGTGTGGGAAGGCAGCGCACAGCCTTTTCAGCTGCAAGTGGGACAGTGCTAACCTCTGCTCCCATCCTACTAGCACATGGCCCATTCAGGCACACCTAATCCTACTATTGTGTCACTGTCTAGGAGGAATTCACTATGTCCAACTGTCAGTTGTTACAGCCACTCATGTGACCGAAGACACTCTACAGGCATCAAATAGCTAAGACAAGAAAATGCTGACTTTCTAACGAAAGAAGAGATAAATCACCGCATGCATGCCAGTACTATGATCAAGTACCACAAAGCTCAACGAATTCCTAGAGGCCTTAGGATACCCCTCAAACCATCGTTATGCAAGAATGTACAAAAATTCAAAGACAAATGGTTCGCGATCTTAAATAAATACTCGCTCGATTTGATTTTATTAATCATCGAGGAATTGTCATCAATCTTAGATGATCTAACTAAGGAAATATCCAATGTCAAATCAGAACTCGAAAAGTGTGTCACACCGGAAGAACTCCCTCAAATGTTGGAAGACATGAACATACAATTAGCTAAACACGCAGCGGAAGTCAACGAACAGAAAGTACGTAAACTACGCCGAGACACCATTGGCTATAAAATGAGCGAAGTCTATACATGGGCGGATATATATGCTAAACGATGACAAAATAAGCCCTATACTTCCAACACTGAAACCTCGTCTTCAGATGGTGATCTAAGTAACAAACAAAAAAGAGTTCCGAAAACACAGAGAATGACAACAACTGAAAATATGCCCATAAATTCCGACACAAGCAGCACCACGAAGGGGCCTTTTTTAGAATTAGGGCCAGAAGAACAGGAAGACTCAGGAGGAGCCAGAGAAGAAAAAAAACAAAGATTTACCGCAAACACGAGCAACAACAGTCAAACAAGTCAAGAAAGTCAAATAAGCAATAATCGCGTTATTAATATTTCTGACTACCACATGAGTGATATCCATTTGAAAACCTTACAAAAAGGTACTTCATTTGTCCCAACTGCCGGTACTAACACACTGGAATTGAATATTTCCTTTTTCAAATTAATGAGAAAACTCAGATTGCGACATTTTTTTGACAACATTGCTGATTCTACCCAAAACAAATCAGATGATCAATTGAGGGGATTACGTCTCAAGAGCACATTCATGGCACCCATCAGCCATAAAAGCTTGGATATGTTTGAATCTTTGGTTAAAAAGGATCTATTGAAACTCGACAGTAAACAAAGACCTAAACATAACAACTTGACAACTAAAGAACAAGGCATTATCAAATCAATATCTTCCAATGAGGACATTATATGTGTGAAGGCAGATAAAGGAGGAGCACTAGTTGTTCTCAATACCAGGTATTACAATGAACAAGTACTTTTACATCTTATGGATCAAACTACCTACATGAAACTACCAGGTAACCCTACGGGACAATACATGGATATTTTACAAGAAATTACACAAAGAGCCTATGACAATGCCATCATAAATGAGAAAACCAAAAAATATCTTACACAGAGTTTTCCAACTTCAGGGCCTGTACCTAAAGAAATCCTGCCTTATGCAGATTGTATGATAGCCTGTTTGGAGCGTGAAGCAGGGGAATGTAACGAGGTTCTGCTGGAAGATGATTGTGAAAGCATTATAACCCCGCCCATAACTAATTTACGGGGTAGTCAACATATCAATGTGGCAACTGGATTTTCTAGTTGCCATATTGCTAGTTGGAATATCGCGGGTTTAACGTCTAAATCTGACTGCCTGGGGTGGTCAGATTTTCTGGCACTTTTTGATATCATCTGTTTCCAGGAAAGGTGGTGTAACGATTTTAAAGGTTATAATGGTTTTGTTTCTTATCAATTACCTGCTATGGCATCCATCTCTGGAAGAGCTAAGGGCGGGCTCTTGGTTTTGATTTCTGTCAAGACCCCTTTTATTGTAAAAAAAACATGTATTGGTTGGGGCACACGCCCAGATCTTATGGCTCTCCCAGAAGATGGGTAGAAATTTTCTTTTGATTAATTT
Organism: Lissotriton helveticus; assembly: GCF_964261635.1. NCBI lineage: Eukaryota > Metazoa > Chordata > Amphibia > Caudata > Salamandridae > Lissotriton > Lissotriton helveticus. Next base: position 1,700,205,140 of record NC_136061.1, on the reverse strand, counting down.
TTACAATAACATCTTTGACAGCTCCAGGGTCCTGGTGGTGAATGCTTTTATTAGCGCACTGGATGAAATCACAACGGGTTCCAATGTTGTTTTCGATTTGCTTTTGGCTGGGGATTTTAATATGTTAGTTTGCCCACTTTCTAACCTTAATATATGTGGGGTGGTCAATTGCTTTGGAGACGGAGATCTCCATTTTCATCATAATCAATACCGGGAGTCTCCTAGCATCATATGACATGGACATTTTGGTCAATGAGAAAAATGATCAAGGTGAGATAATCCCCACTTTTACAGGTCGGGGGGCAAACACTGTGATTGATTTTATTTGTACTTCCTCTATCCTTGTTCCCTCGATTTCGCCCCCTAAAGTCGTTGATATTTTTCTCAGCGACCATAACTGTTTAACTATTGAGGCCTTTCTCTGGAAAGAGAATAGTTCATCTAGTACGGGGCTTATTGATAATATCGAACCTCATAGGTCTAATGGGACAAGACTTAGATGGAAAGGGGATAAAGCAGAAATGGCGTCTGATCTTATTATAAATAGCTGCTTATCTGAAATCACTGAGATCCTTGAGGATGTTGACGTCACTGCCGAAATCATTCGGCATTTTATTCGAATTAACTTAGTCACTGATTGCAAGCTTACTATCTCAGCTAAGCGCAAGGCAGACCTCCTAAGGGGGTGGTTTGATCAAGCATGCACTTCTGCACTAAAAGAGCTCAAAAGAGCATTGGTAGCCAAACCTAGAGATAAGAGCTTGGTTTTTAAACTTAGAGCTAGCTATAGGGTCACATTAAATAGAAGGAAACTGGAACTTCAGCAGGAGGCCTGGGATAACTTGGCCCAGGCAGCCGAAACCAATAATTGTGCCTTGTTTTGGGCCACAGTGAATAGTCCGTTTCTTAAAGATGAGAAGGCCCCCAAATTAACATCGAAGGTTAACAGAGAAACCTGGGTCTCTCATTTTTCTACTATTTTTGATACGGACAAAGCTATGGGTCATGAAGAGGAGTGTTGGCCCATCGTCCCTTTGGACATTACTGTCATTGAAGTTTTAGATAGCATTAGGGCAAGCAAAGGGGGGAAGGCACAGGGCCCGGACGGGGTGCCTATTGATATTTATAAATGAGTCCCAGAACTATGGGGCCCTATTTTAGCAAAACATTTTAATGCAGCAGTTTGTAATGGGGTGCCTCCTACATGGGAAGAATCGATCATCATCCCTATTTATAAAAAAGGAGACCGGGGTGATGTGAAGAACTACCGCCCGATCTCCCTGCTAGATTCATCGGTAAAAGTTATGAGTAGGGTGCTTCTGGTTAGGCTGGAGGAATGGGTTGAGGCCAATGGCATTCTGGCAGAATGTCAATTTGGATTTAGAAAGGGGCGGGGGCGATCGAACAGTGTCTGACCCTTGAGCTGTTGATCAGAAAGTATACGCAGGCCAAGCCGGGCACTATCTATCTCTGCTTTGCAGATTTGAGTAGTGTTTTCGATTTGGTGGACCATGCAATTCTTTGGGCCAAGCTGATTGAAATGGGGGCACCGGAGGGTATCGTCTATTTTTTAGCCCGTCTTTACACCAAATTACGTACTTGTGTACGATACGGTACCAATGGTGAGTGTACAACAAAGTTTAGGATTGGGCCGGGTATTAGACAAGGGTGTGTTCTAGCCCCCTTGCTCTTTACCCTTTTTATTAACGAAGTGGATTCCGTCCTAAAAACCATTGCAGCAGATGCCCCTAAAGTTAATGATGCCAGCGTCCCGGTATTACTTTACGCGGATGACGCTGTATTATTGTCCCGCACCCCGATAGGCCTCCAACGCCTGATAGATGGGTTTTCACAGTTTATAAAAGGGAGAAAGGTTGTGATTAACAAATCTAAGACCTATATCATGGAATGTGGGCAGGGGCGTAATAGAAAGTCATCCTCTTATTTTATTGATGGAGATAAGGTCCAAAAAACTGAAAACTTTTCATACCTGGGTATCACATTTTCTAACAATAAAAGCTGAACTAGCGAGCACAAAAATGTGAGGGCTAAGATGGTGAAAAGTGCTTACGGAGTGTTTACATTGGCCACAAAATTAGGGGATAGGCGGGTTAGAGACATGCTTAAAATATTTCAGTCTAGATGTCTCTCTACCGCTTTGTATGGCGCCGGGGTATGGGGCTTCGCCCCTGCCGGGAGCCTACAAGTGGAGGAGAACGTCTTTTTAAAAAGACTCTTGTCTCTACCTAATTTTGCCTCTAATGAACTAGTACATAGAGAACTCGGCATTCAACATCTTACCGATTTGATTCTCCTTAGACCCCTTATGTTATGGCGATCTATCTGGATACACAACACATCTCCTTTAACTGCTGGCTGTCCATCATCCATTTTTTGTCTGATTCATTCCATTCATTATAGACCACTGTGTTCTCATAGTATCCAAACCTCCATCAGTATTCATCCATTTTGATTAACATACTAATGATGAGTTTTGGTTTTCTTCAGCTTTAGGGCCAAAGGCCAGTAGCTAAACAAGTGCTTAATGAATTTGAAAAGACATGTCAACTAACAATTTTTATAACATAGCATCAACTGTTTAAAGTATGAGTTTAATCGCCATAATGTATTAATTCTGGGCACAATAGTAAACATAGACAGGTATAAGTTTAACTTTGTGAATTGGGCCCTTAGACTTCAGGGCTACGTTTACCTTTATGAATTGGCTCTTTTTCTTGTGAAATCTATAATATCATATATCACTTTAATGATTTGTTGCAAATTTACAAACCTACTGTTATCAAACGGTTCCAGTATCATTCGGGTTATTTCAAATCATCAATCGAGATAGTACTTTTTCCCCAGTTTTTTGTAATTACTAGAAAAAAGCAAGGTATATATTGTCTTGCATAACACCAAGTACATAAATGTCCATGTACATTATTTCGGAACTACTGTTACTTTAAATGGCAAATACACCCAGGTTCTATATTGGTCTGTGAGCTACCCTATTTCATTCGAACAAGGAAACTCAGGATATATATCAAATGATCGAACCCCACTGCAAGGATATTGTGGGCTGTTTTGCAAAATTTGGTGGTCTCAAAATATATAAATTGAGGCACAAGAAAAGCAACATTTGTGGTATTTTTGTGACATTAAATGTGCCTGTCACAAACATATTGTGGCCCAGATGTGGTTTCAGCCAACTTGCATGAGAAAGGCTTAAGATAAATGTTTGATGTCTGAGAAAGCACAGAGTTAAATGTTAAGCTCTACTCTCTCTCTCACCACCCTACAATCATGTTTCCCAGCATTATTAATAATGGTGCTGGAGGGAGGTGTTACTTTAGCCCTCTCTGCCCTCTTCCACCTTAAAATGATACTGTATATACACTTTATAGATGCCAAATTGTGCGGGCATCTGCATTCTTCTCTGAATATCTGTCTTGGTTGCCTGGCTGAACAGGTCCGGTAAGGTAAGCAGGAGTGTTATGGATCTTTCACCTTATGTGCATTAGTAGTGAAGACCTGTGGATTGTTAAACAGAAATGATATTGTGGAGTCAAGGAGAAAGACAAAATGCGATGGTGAGGCCGGGCTCGGATCCAAGATGGCGGAGTGAGGATCTGCGAGTAGCTCACCTGTTGGTCCGCTCTCTCCCCTCTATGGAGTAACGGTTACCGCGCAGTTTCGGAATGCAGTATCCGCGCTGAGAACTTCATGCTTTGATCCTAGACATTGAACTGGCGTTTTTCGTGAGAGGACAAAAACCCGACGACGGCTTTAGAAAGAGCTTCAAAGCCGCAACAGTGGTGGTGTTTCTCTCCTCATCGATGCTTTGGCTTCCAGACACTGCCAAGCTCTTCCGGCAGAGGATCCACGGCTTGCTGCGGAGCTCGGGGCTCGGCTGGTTCAGCCTCAATTTTCACACACCGCACATCTGGTGGCCGAGAAGGATGTCGCCGAAAAACCCTCCACGGACTACACAGAACAGCAGGCAGCCAGCAGGAGCCGCTGCACCTTCTCTCCCTCCCCCTGCCGTCGCTGCCGTCGCTGTTATCTCACAAGCCCTGGTAAGAACTACGGCTGTTCCAATGCCTCTTTCCGCCACTGCTGCCTCCGGGGGTGCCGGCAACACTTCATCGGAAAACGTTTGCTGTGTTGCCGCGAGCGGAGAAAGTAAAGAAAAGAAACAACCCTCCACCACAGCAGAGCTGAAGGAAACAGCAGCTGCGCCTGACACCAGGGGTGGTCCCGACCGGGGGAACGGCAATACTGATAAGCAGGTACAGAGACCTTTCAATTTACCTCCTGGCTTACACATCAAAAACTCTGGTCAGACCATAGCCAAACCTGTAACCAAATCTGTGGCTAAATCTATTGCAGTAAAAGGGGGACTGAATGGGGGTGAAACAACCAGTGCACTTCACATCTCAGCGATTGAAAAACTAGCGGTGACACTACAGAATAGCTCCCCTGCGGCTTCTGAAGAAACTGATAGTAGCCCCCCAACAGAACCTTTAACTGCACAGGCTGACGTATTAGTGAAAGCTGTTTCCAAAAATGTTGGAATGCGGGACGATTTAAATTCAGATTTAAGCACAGATACACAGATTTCCACAGGAGGGACAATTGCTGACAGTGTGGGCTCATTTACATGTATGGAATCAGTTATTACTGACCCAACAGTTGAGGGAGACAAATTAATGGAAGATAGCATGGCTCTCACAAAATCTATAGAACCAACAGAACTCACGGAGCGCATAGAATCTATTGAGTCCACCGAATTGTTAGAACAATGCTCCTTTGAAGATTTGGACGTTGAAACAGATGATGAGTTGGTGGAGAAGGGAGAGAAAGAAGATCACTCAGATACTTTGATCAAAGTGCGAACAAAGAGAGGGAGCAAACAAAAAAAACAAGTCTAGAGCAAAGAAAAGCGTCAAGACTGGCACCTTAGCAAACCGGCCTATTGCAAGCAGCAATCAAATCCTGAAAAATAGCTTTTTGGACAAAAGCCCTCTAAGAAAATGGATTGAGGCCAAAGGATTAGTTAAAAACATGACACTGAGACTATCAGGAGCTAGCCCCACAGAGATAACCCCCGCAACAGATGCACCCTGCATTATTGTCAGTCCCACTACTCTAGAGAACAATGCTACAACTAATTCATCTAATCTGCCATAACCATTGGACGGATGTACTGACCAAGCACTGCACGAGCTCACTGTTGACTTACACATAACAGACGCAGATAGTCTACAATCTGGCGCAATAGCTACAACCTTGATGATAGATGCCACTCCTCCCTCCTTTGTGGGCTCCTCTCATTTATCAACCTCTCCTCCAGCCATTCTAGAGATAGATAAGTATTTGAGTGACTCTATAAAGGGACCAAATCAAAGACCAGAGTCAACCGAATCCTCTCCTTTAGATATAATACTCCAATTACTGAGTAACCAACGGGCTGAAGCGCAGGAACATTATCTACAATTGAGAGAAGATAACAGCAAAGTACAATCCTCCCTGCATGAACTCACCACTAAATTCGAGGGGATATCAAAAGATATTGATGAACTACAACAACGGGTGGTTGAGATGGAGGAAACAAGCACGAAAACTACGCTTGTAGTTGATAAACATGCGACTCAACTCTCAGCGCTTCAACAGAAGGTGGAAGACTTGGAGAACCGTCAGAGACGGTCTAACCTTAGACTCTTTGGTATACCGGAGGGATCTGAGGGTTCAGATCCTAGGGTCTACCTAGTGGGGCTGCTTCAGAAAGCATTTCCAGACCTAGCAGACTGGGACTGGGATTCTCAAATTCAGCGAGCTCACCGCCTCCCACTGGTTCAGAGAAACAGCGAGAACCGTTTTCCACGCCCTTTTCTGATTTTTTTGGGCAATTTTTTATTACGCCAAGCAGTTTGGCAGAGAGCTCGCCCTAATTCTCCTGTATCTATTGGTGATTTCTCAATTTTCGCTCGCTCTGATCTAAGCAAAGAGACAACGGATAGACGGTGGATGCTCCGTAAGCTGATAGACCCAATTAAATCCAATGGGGGCCAAGCATTCCTTCAAGAACTTGCCCGCCTTAAGGTCATTAAAAATGGACGTACTCACTTTTTCACAAATGCAAAAGAAGCAGAAGCATATTTAGCTAAAATCATTGCGGACAGCGCGGACAAGAGCAAGACTTAAACAAACACAAAGAATCTGTTGTTTCAGCATGTGCTAAACGCTAACTCCTACAAGAATTTTTGCATTAAGGATACTTTATTGCACTGGGGGAGTTTCTTTAATTTTATGATTTATTATGAACTGAAAATTGCGCAGTTTGCTTATTGTCTTTATTAACTGACAAACTGTCAAAGATAGAGGGAGGGTGGGGACCTTTCAAGGTGTTTTGCTACCCAGGCTGCCTCTCCAACTGCAGCAGATGCAGATGGGTGGCTCTTTCCCGGCAAGGGTTAGAGCTAGGGGGGAGGGGGATGGGAGGGTGTTTTTCTCCGCTAGATGGGGGGTTGGGGAGGGGGGGTGAAAGCTAGAAAAAACTGCTTACAGGTCGACAGGGCAGAATGTAGCGAGATTACTCTAATTTCTTTCTTTTTCGGTTTGGTGCACCGTTGGCATCAGAACTGGGAAACTTATTGGGACATATGGACACTCTGGACATCTAAAGATAGGCCTGTGGCTTATTATCTATCTATAAATGTATGAAATTAAATGTTTAGCTTGGAACGTAGCGGAGCTTAACAGCAAAAACAAAAGGGGTATGATAAAAGAAGAATTAAAGTTACATAATCCTCATGTTGCTCTCTTATCTGAAACACATATTGTAGGGAAGGATAAGAAGATTCTCAATCAATTGGGATACGACATTATAGTTTGCTCCACATTCGGGCACCCCACAAGAGGGGTTGCTATTCTTAAGGACAAACGATTTAGGGCCGAAGTCGAAGTCATACAAACTTCATATGGTAAAAGTGGTAGATGGGCCGTCGCGCAGATTAGTTTTGAGAATCACAAATATGTTTTGTGCGTGGTTTACGGCTCTAACACAGATGAGCCTACTCTTTTTGACCAATTGAACATTAAACTTTTGGACTGGGAGGGGGAACTTATTATCATGGGGGATTTTAATTGCATCATGGACTACAGAATAGATACGCCCAGACCTGGTAGTTTTCAAAGGATGCACAGAACTAGGTCGTCCATTCTTGACCTATGTCGCATCCATAACATCAAAGATGCTTGGCAATACTTATACCCAAAAATACCGGGGTACACGTATTACTCCGCGCCCCATAAAATGTGTTCAAGATTAGATATGGCATTAATAAGTAATAATCTATTGAAACTCAGCTCTATGGCTTTATGCCCACGTATCTCCTCTGACCACAATGCAATAATGCTGACTTTCACAACTGCACACACTAGGGCTCCTCCCAGATTATTTTCCTTCCCCAGATATTTAATTTCTGACACATTTTGTATGACACAATTAAAAGCACATATTAAAGAATTCAGAGATTTCAACTTAAATACAGCCACACTCTGTATGGTATGGGACGCTTGCAAGGCAAGTATAAGGGGATTCAGCCAGGCCTACGTGATTAGACAAAATCTGGAACGTAAAAAACATAACGATACGCTGATTGCAAAAATAACTACCCAAGAAGAGTTATTGTCCTCAGCACTTCGATTAAATTTACCAACGACTACTGAAATTGGCCGTAAACTGGGTTTATTAAAAAATGAGGTGAAGACTAAGTTTATACAGAAAAGCATTAATAACATACATAAGTTTAAAATAACACAATATGAGGGCGGGGACAAAATCGGGAAAATCCTGGCCTATAAAGTTGCTGAGGATAGAGCAAACTCTACAGTCACTAATATACGGGGGGCGGCAACAAGATTTATAACCAGCCACAAGACATATTGGAACAATTCGCTGACTTCTATAGAATCTTATACACCCCAGAAACTGTGCCCAATTCAGAAGACATACAGGAATATGTCGAAGCGTATCTTACAAATACTCGGAACACTCTTGAGTTGGAGTGATTATCCGACGATATAACAATGATAGAATTACATCAAGCCATGGCCTCATTCCCTTTAGGAAAAGCAGCTGGGGAAGACACAATACCTCTTGAGATATACAAACTATGCTCAGAGGAGCTGGAACACCTTTTTTTGAAAGTTATTCAATCTGTAGGCTTAAATGGAACAGCCCCTAAATCCTGGAATAGAGCGAAAATAATATTTTTCCTGAAAAAAGGCAAGCCGAAAGAAGAAAGAGGGTCATATCGCCCTATTTCACTGATAAATACAAATGCCAAAATCTTCGCCAAAATTTTGGCATTAAGATTAGCCCCTTTTATGCCCCAGAATATTAACCCACAGCAACACGGGTTTATAACGGGGAGAGATACCACAATACACGTCAATATGGCGATCACTGCATTCGATGTAGCAGAGACTGAATCCACCCCACTCGGTATGATCCTTTTAGATGCGGAGAAGGCCTTCTCTGGTGCACACTGTCTAAAATGGGGTTTGGGGGACCATTTCTGCAGAGTATACAGGCACTCTATGACAACCCAAGGGCCTGCATTAGCTATGGGGGGCTGACTTCCTCAGACTTTCCAATCCAACGCGGTACTCGTCAGGGATGTCCTTTATCACATCTTTTATTTGCCCTCTCATTAGAACCTTTTTTGTTAGCCCTTCAGTCCCAAACCCAAATTGTACCCTTTAGATCTGGCTCACAGGAGTTAAAAATAACAGCATATGTCGACGATATTGCGGTTTATTCAGAAGACATTGTGGAGGCTCTAAAGGGAATTGCCCAAGAGGCTGGGAAATTCGGGAAAGGCTACAAACTTAATTTACAAGAGACACAAGTCATAGCTAATTATACTCCAGCGGTGATAGTTCCTGAGATCTGTAAAACCGCTACTTACTTAGGGATCAAAATAACGGATAAACTACAAGAAATAATTAATATAAATTACAATGAACTAACAAAACTCACTATAACTTCATTAAAAAAATGGCATAGACTACCCTTGAACCTAATAGGCAGAATAAACTTAATCAAAATGAAGGTATTGCCCAAATACGTGTATCTATTTCGTTCTATTCCATTGGCGCTAAACAACCAGTTCTTTTAGAAACTTGATGGTGCACTTAGCAGTTTTATTTGGGGCTATAAAAAAGCGATAAGATCGCTGAATCTCATTAAAAAGAGCATAAATGAGGGAGGGCTTAATTTCCCTGATTTTAAAATGTATTTTTGGTCCGCCTTCGTTATTCGTCTATGCTCCTTACTCAATGTAGGAGGGGCATTATTCTTTCATTCTTTTATGTTAAAAACCGATTCAAACATGTTTTTGTTTAGAACAAACGACCCCAATTATTACAAAAGGGCTAGATTTAAGACCGCAAGGGATATCACAAAGATTTGGGGGAATATACTAACCTATTGTAAAACTAACTTTTTTCATTCAAAGTTGCCGCTGTGGGGCAACCCGGGCCTTCCTAGTATCTTTCACGACAACATCGCTCACTGCTGGTCTAGATGAGGAATCACTGTGCTAGGAGATCTGTACGGCACACAAGGATTTTTAGATTTCAACACTTTGAAACTGTTATATGATCTATCTGAAAACATGAGGTATAAACATTTACAGCTACATGATTATTTAATTAACCAAAAGCAAATTCGGGAGGTTTTTGATTGTGATATCTGGACCAATTTATACTCCGTAAATAACAAAGCAGTAATAAGTCAAGCCTATAGACTCCTAACCGGTTTTACATCTAACGATAGTGTAAAATTGGCCAATAAATGGAGCAGACTGTTGGATTCAAATATCACACCTAAACAGATAGAGTGCTCTTTGACTAATATTAATGAACGAGTACGTTCATCGAGCCTTAGGCTACAACAATTTAGAACAACCTGTATGCTATATTATACTCCCGAAATAATTTCCAAATGGTCTCCCAATAACTCCTACAGTGATCGTACAAAATGCCCTAAATGCAACGTCGATGCAGCAGATTTGGCACACATGCTGTTCTCCTGTCCTAACCTTAAGGTCTTTTGGCTTGATATCCAGAAGGTTCTGAAAATGAAGCAAATTCAGCTGCCTACGCTTACGGCTGCTTCTGTTTTCTCAATGGAACTAGCTTTAGCAAAAAATAGGGGAATTCGATCATTAAACAAACATGAAAAAAACTGGGGAACTTTTGTGGAACAATGATGATCCATTTAAAAAAAAAAAAAATATTTGGCATAGACAAATATCATGTTTCTTTCTAGCTTAAATGAATTGATACTCACAGCCATTAGTATAACATATTTTGCATTACTTTTGAAAGAAACTTTTTACTACTTTCTCATCTCCTTTCATCTATAGAAAAATTAGTATCAGGGAATTAATTTCTTTATATCTTTTTGCTTCCTTTTTAATATGGATTATATGCCCCATTTGCTTTACTGTCCCTCATACTTATGCTCGTCAACATATGTAATTATGATTTAATGTAAATATGTACTAATGATTTCATGTATCTTTTGCCTTGTTTGCTTGTAAGCAATAAAAATACTTCAAAAAAAAAAAAAGGAGAAAGACAAAAGGGAAGCTTCATGAGGAGTGTACCAAGACTCAGAGGTAGAGCAAGAGCGTAGGTGGATGCAATCATTCATTGTGACAAATGTGTGGTTAACTGAGAATTGAGAGCTATTTTACAACCAATAATGGACAAGTAGCTGCATTTACCAGGTTGATCAATCTTGCAACTGTCAACACAGCATTTAGTCGAGAGCATGCATCATGTGATGATGCGACATCACGTCGGCTTCCAGTTACAACAGGCTCCCCTGAACACAACAACATAATAGAGGAGTATCACATCTGACCCAGCACACACACTCAGTAGTATTTCCCAAATCAATGCTCCTCTCTCCAGTTCAATAGGCTGAGTAGGTCTCTTAGAGTCATCATCATGTTGGTTTCCCGTTGTAGTTGATAACTTCCTTCTTCGTGCTGTTGAGGTAGTCCCATCCTGAGTCCTTCCAGCCTCCTGACTTCTGGTAATGAATCAGTCCAACTCCGTGCAAACCCAAATGAAAGAGAAAGAACTGTCATGCACTGCTTTTGATGAACACGAAGAGAAAATATATTTGAGTATTTATAAGCAGATTTGTGTTTGCAAACTAAACTAACTAGTATGGGCTCTAAAGAACCAGAAATATGGAGTGGACCCTGCAAGTAGATCTCGGTAAGTGTGAAAGGACCAATCACCTTCAAGAAAAATGATCACCCATCAGGTCCCAATCATTGCAAATCATTGAAATCAAGTTTACCAATTAGTTGAACACCCTTCTTCAATGTCTTCCACCACACGAGTCATGAATCATCACTCATAATGTCTCAATAATATATCACTCATTAATGCAAGTTAATGGTTCCAATCCAAGCAAAGTAGTACACAATTGTATCTCCTCTTTGATGCAAGTAAAAAATTGGCAGTCTTGCACGTCAAATGATCTATAGTGCCAAGCCCTTCCAGGGGATGAAAAAAAGAAGGATAGGTTTGGGACGGAGGCAGGGATTGACGTCAATTTTCTTGAAGGGAAGGGGTAGGCTTCTTCACTGCAAACTGGTCCAAATCCAATGTGGCCATGTATGTGCCTAAATATGTTGTGGCTGCATAAGTCGGACACCAACAAAATATATGACGTTCCTCTACCTATATTCATATTTGTTTTTGGGAGACGGAGCTTGACAATAAATAATTAAAAAGTTCTATGGTGGCCTACTCGGTCAGAGGAGTAGTGAGGTTCCGTGACGATTTTACTCGTGTTTGTAACATTGTCGTAAATACATAATTTTGGTATCAGTGAACCGCAAATGATCCATTTAGTATATCCTGGTGTTTTCGCTATGCTATGAGCAAGAGCACTCCTGTTACAAACACATTTCTGTTCTACCCATGGCATCCATCTTAGACACGGAAGCCATTTTGTACTCCTTGCCCTCACATAGTCAATAGACACGCAATGACCTCTTTTCATTTAAGGACACGTAGGCTTTAACCGGCGATTCACCTTGCGAGTGACACGTGCACCTTAGGCCAGCAACTCTGTGGCAGCATGACTCGGCAAGAGCTGCCTCCCCAGCCTGAGGCCAGTCCTGCTATACTGGTTCTTGTGTCCGTTGGCCTGATCATGATTAGGCGGCCGAAGCTGGTAACCGTGCCCATTTACGACCCACAAACATCTCTTATCCTGTCTTTCTATCTTCCACACCTGGCTCTGCTCCTTTCCTTCTGGGCCTTTATTAGGGGGAGGTAACGAAATTTACGATGAGGCGGTCCGGGTCTTGAATGAAGAATTGACATGGGATTATGATGGACTAGTGGGAACCCCTCATTCGTAATGTTTTGACATCAGATACTGTTGACGATTCCTGTGCAACGCCAAATATTTATTGTTTAAGACACGAATGTTTAGAACTGTGGTAACATGTAAAGAATTTGCCCCGAGCAGAATATTTAGTATATAAGGAACAACCCTCTTTGTACAAATTGAACAGGCTCCTAGACACTGCCCGTGTGCAGTTTCTGTGACTTCTGTGTCCCTGCAGTAATAAACCTTCGGTCTTTGACGCCACCATCGAGAAGCCCGTGTTTCTGTTTGTTTGTGCACCGAGACAGGTTGAACTCCGGGGTCTTCGGGTGTTTTCCCTGACACCTCTGGACGGAACCAAAAAGTCCAGAACTCCAGTAGAGTTTCTCCTCCAACACACCCTGAAGTTGTTCAGCTAATTTGTTATGTGGGAATCTAGGACCCTAGTGTGATTTTCCCGATTCTTGCCCATATATAGGTATAGGAATCATTCCCTATTTAGTTTTAGCCTTTGCAGCCCAAATACGGCATGGCTACTTCCACTAAACTCAGAGAATCCACAACGATTTCTTGGAAAAACCAGCCTTCAGCAGTCAGGGACTTCCCCCTGCTTGAATACTATTTTATCCAAGAACTCCTGGAGTTTTTAAGGAATTGAGGCACTAGTGACGATATTATGTCCAATCTTACGTCAAACTCGGCACCTTCAAAGTATAAATATGCCTACATTTGCCCAGTCAAACACAGGGTGGTTTAGGAGCATATCGACTAACTACTTTCCCGAAGCCCTGCTGCTGCAAGTGCCGAAGGAAGCAGACACTCCAACTGACGCACTGAGAAGACACTGTCTTTTCTCTTGCCAAGAAATCCAGCTCCGGTGTTTCCAGGCTACCCTTGCGGGTTGCTGGGAGATCGAGTTCTGAGAGAGAGAGATACAAGACCTCTATCATTCTAAAACCAAGGTACGGAGCTGATTAGACCCTAGAGAATTCTTGGAACAGATTCTTGGCAGAGAATTAGTAGACTTAAGCTACACCACACTTACTCCTCCCTCGTACTAGACTTACGTTAGGTACACCGGGGTAGGCGTATTTTAGAAGCACCAGTTGAGTACTTTTAGCCACTATTTTATCACTGTATGTATTTTATGGATTTTATGTATTCTATGTTTATGGCTTAGAAACCATATCATGATCTTACAGTACTATTTTATAATACTATTCGTATTATATGCATTGTTCTTCTTAACTAGCATTTCAATTCTAGCAGTGCATTTCTTATGCTTAAGAAATAAGACTGTTCAATAAATACTTTTATTGAAAACGCCCGTCTCTCTATTTCTAAGAAACTCTGGTGAAACGAAGTATGCACATCTGACTGAGTGAAATAGCCGTCTATTGTTTCATCGACTCTAGAGATACGTTCATTCTGGGGAAACAAAGTTGTCATGTTATATAGTTATCAGAAGGAAATCCCTTCTTGTTTATTCGAGAAAGTTTCTAGTGACCTCTGAGCTAGCTGGCACTCACAATTAAGTCTAATATATTCGGCAGAGACCTAGTCGACTGAAGTCCTACGTCAAAACTGCAGGATATATTATTCCAATGCGCAGAGCCTATTGGGAATATAGGAACTACACTACATGGCGCCCAACGTTTGGTAAGGCGATAATTTAACGCTAGATACTAAAGTAACTCAGTCGTGCTTTTCACACAGACCCCTTTTTTCCGGTAAAAGCTCCAAAAGACGTCTGGAGTGGGTGAAAGGATAATATCCACCAAAACTGAGTAGGACGAAAATCCTATGTATTAGTTTTTGTTTTTTTACAATGTTGAAGGATACAGTGTTCCAAAATATTCTGCACCTAATCTTTGTTTCCTTGAAACTTGTTCTGTAATCTCTTCAATCAGTAAAAATATTGGTTACTGACAAAGAATTAGCTGCAGCTGCAGCTGCAGCTCAAGCGATCTTAGATGACGCTGAAATCCTAGAAAATGACACGGATGCTATACTGCTCCCGGTAAATGTAAGTAAAAGTATGACTTACAAACTGATAAATGATGGAGTATCAGCAAGAGGTGGCAGAGTAATCTTTGTCATAGAGGCACATGAATATCGGCAGACAGAGGTATTCTATTCATCAATCAATCAATCAGCAAATTTGTAGAGCGCGCTACTCACCCGCTAGGGTCTCAAGGCGCTTGGAGGGGGGGAATCGCTACTGCTCGAACAACCAGGTCTTGAGTTGCTTTCTGAAGGAGAGATGGTCCTGGGTCATCGAAGGTGGGTGGGGAGGGAGTTCCATGTCTTGGCCCCCAGGTAGGAGAAGGATCTTCCTCCGGCGGTGGATTTGCGGATTAGTGGGACGGAGGCGAGGGCGAGGCTGGCGGATCGGAGCTGGCGGGTGGGTGTGTAGAATATGAGGCAGCTGTTGAGGTATTTCGGGCCCATGTCGTGGAGAGCCTTGTGTGCGTGGGTGATGAGTCTGAACGTGATCCTCTTGGTGACGGGGAGCCAGTGCAGGTCTTTTAGATGGGCAGAGGTATGGCTGTGGCGAGGGATGTCCAGGATGAGTCGTGCTTCCAGCAGCAAATGCGGGAGCACAAGAGTTCCACTACTACAAAGTAGAGGAACCTCCAGAGGAATACGTTCCTTTCGAGGACATTGTAATTCCATTAACTTACCAAGAGCATCAGCTCTGGTGTAAAGGCGCCCTAAAACATCAAAATCACATTACCAGGCTCAGTCCACTAGGTAGACCAGGAGCAACATGGCCGGTACTAACCAGCTATACACCACATCCAGACATTGAAAGGATGTCAGATGCAGAATTAGTAGCTCAGCTAAAACAGTTAATTAAAATACATTGACAATTGGTTCAATATGCCATGCGGACATTAACAATCTAACCAGCTGAAGAATTCCACGGCACACCCCTCACCAGGGGAACACAAATAAAATCACAACACAGACTATACAGTCAGTCATTGGTAAACTACCAGCAAAACGAGAACAAATTCCGTTCTGGTTAGCACAAAAAATTACTCAAATAGAGCCTCATGAGAAACACAGGATTCTGACAATCTGTTTTGGGGCACAGTCTTTGCTTCAATCTACACTAAAACACATGGTGTTCCATCCATGGCGGTAATACCAGACGTTCTAAGACAGATTCAAAATGACTTCGGTCCAGAACCGGCTTTAAATCTAGGTATGAATTTTCTGAAAGATTTCAAACAAGTCTCGGCTATACTATTAGCCATCATTAAAGGTGAAGCAGCATCAGTGGCAATTCGCCAGAAATTAAAAGTAAAAGACATTACTTAGTAACCTTATGAGCTTGCCAGAATTATTGAAAAATCCTATGAAGAAGTAGGTAGAGACAGTTTGGGTGGAAAACTACTAAAGCCACAGCTAACAGAGAATCCTGAAAAAACTTTTATAAAAAAATATTCTCACTACTCCTAAAAAGAAGTGGGAGAACATTCAACAAATGCTTCTTAGAGAGAAGCATTCCCAGTCCAGAGGAAGATCTCCTCAACAAGAAGGTAGGTATCCCCAAAGGGAGCCCTCTGAAAAGAGGTACTACCTTAGAAATAGGGATACTTTGAGAAAACCTGATGAATATCAAGATAATGACACACGTCACTCTCGATATTTTCAGACTTCCTCGCAGAAATCAGAAAGAAGAGGACGATCAAAACACAAAGAAGAACACGTCGAGTACAAAGACAAAGAATCCATTCACCAAAGTAAAAAAGCTCAATTTTCCAAAAAGAAGGTAGCAAGCATAAATATCAGACATGCCGAGCATTCTGAGGACACAACTCAAGAACGGGGAATGGGCTCAGACAATGCTAGACAGCGCAGCAGAAATAAAAATAGTTCGCAAGATCCTGAAGGATCATCTGGAGACAGTGGACTTGAATGAACGCATTCAAGTTGAAACTGCCGACACCAGGGTTAGTGTACCCCACAAGTTATATGAAGAAACACTCCGGATGGAGGGGGACATAACTAGAAAAATAAAAGTTCTCTTTTGGGACAAGCTTTCCAAGGGTTATGGCATACTTCTGGCTGAAAGAGACTGACCACCTGCAGTTGTTAGGGAGTGCCCACACGGTGAAGAGATAATTATGCCAGCATTCTCAAATCACATTCCAATTCATAAAAAATGTACATATGCCAGGAAATGGGCAGTAGCTCAGGCTCCAGCAATATATATAAATCACGTAGGATGGGATGAGGATTCTCCTAACCACAAAATTCAGTTAAAATATTAACCTACTGCTCAGAGGCAGCATCCAGTCAAGCAAGAAGCTAAAAAACAAGTCAGGGAGATCTTAGACAAAACATTGCACCAGAAAGTAGGCACTTGACCGCTTTCTCAATCTTGGGCACACAGGGACAATTTTGCCGTGTCCCCCAGGGATTCAAGAATAGTCCAGGGTTATTTTCAGTCAGAGTAACAGAAATACTACAAATGTACGATGATGAGGCATTATCTAAAGTCAATGACATGTATGTTACAGATGATGATTTGGACGTGCACTTGAAAAGAGTAAACACCATAATACTTGGGTTTGCTTCTGAAGGGTATAAATTCAACTTTAAGAAATCACGAATTGCCCACCTCAACGTCCTATTCTTAGGACATGAGTTGTCAAGTGAAGGCAAAAGCCCGGCAGCAAACTTTCTTGAGAAATGTGCACTGCTCCAACCTCCAAAGATGCTGAAAAACTTACAGTCAATTCTAGGTTTCCTGAATTTTGGAAGAACTTATGTTCTAAATTAGGGTTAAACCTCTCTACAAACTAATCAAACCTGATTTCAAACCAACAAATTGCACTCAGAACATACAGAAATTTTGCGTTCAGTACAAACAGACATGTTAGCAAAAACAGAATTAGATACACACAACAATGCGCGCAATCTCGTGATCCGTGTCATCCCAGGGAAATGAAGATTCACATACCTGACCTTTAATGAAGGTGAAAAGGTACTAATTGTATTCAAACCACACTTGTACACACAAGCTGAAAAAGAAATTCACTTCAACAGAAAAAATGCTGACAGGGGTTCAAACTGCAGTAGCAAAAGAGGAGAGCTCTCGCGCAGGGTAAACGCATCATGAGCTTTACACCTGTACCTGCCTTAGAGGCAGTGACAAAAGCAAGCATTCCAAATGCTAAAGCTTTCATCCGAGATGGATAGCTATAATATTCAAACAGCCATTGTGTTGCCAACTTGAACCTCTCGCTATCGTTGATAGTGAGACAGGAGCCTTCTCCATTAGGGTTAACGCTGGGAACACGTTGAATGGCCTATTGATTTATCGTGCACCTGGTCCCTCTACCCATTTTACCACCAGCCTGACCGAAGGCATTACGGAAACTGCTCTGCGTAGGGACAAGTTTCTGCTTTTGGGTGGTCTTAACCTCCATCTGGACGATTTATCAGACAAAGGAGTTACTGTCTTCTATCAGCAATTACAATCCCTCCAATTATATATTGGATCTAAGGCCCCAACTCATCAAAAGGGCCACTTGTTGGATCCCATTTTTGCCAACTGGGAAGGTATAGAAGTTAAGTCCCCCGTCCCTGTCCCCTGGTCAGACCACTTTTTAGTACCTTTTATAATAACTATCCCTGCTAGTAATTCCCAAAAGTATACCAATACTAAATACCTTAGTCGCAAATGGACTGTGTTCTCCAAAGCTAAGTTCGATACTGCCCTGACCAAAGGCGGCAGACCAGGAGGTGAGGATGCTGTCACGGCATCAGATAGATTAGATGGTCGTATTACTAATGCCTTGGATGACACAGCCCCTCTTTGTCATAAAAAACCTTGTAGTAGACCCCACAAATCCGCCCCCGGGTTTAGCGAAGAACTTCGCCTAGCTAAAGCTGAATGTAAACAACTAGAAAGACAGTGGAGGGTGGCCTACCTTGATCAAGCAAAACTGAGATATATAGGCAAACGCAGGGAGTATCATAGCCTGATCAGGCGTGCCAAAACTAATTATTTCTCAGGTAGGACAGGAGAAGCTCATAACTCTACCAAGGAGCTATTTAAAATCTATAAGGAAATCTGTTGACTCATCCTCGGTTTCAGAGGAATCCTGTAACCGCATTGCCACCTTCTTCTCTGATAAAGTGGCCACTATCTACTCCGCTTTCTCAGGGGGAAAGGAAAAGGCAACTGAGTTCAGTGAAAATCTATCGATTGATGCAGGTGCTAATAGGCTAGGCAACTTTGTCACTCCACCCTCTAATGAGCTTCAGCAGATTTGCCGCTCTATCAAGTCAGGATCCCCCCGTGATCCGGCCTCACCGAAACTTCTTGGAGAGAGTATTGAAATCCTTGAACCTTATATCAGGGATGTTCTGGATCTTTCTTTTGGGTCCGGCACCGTACCCAAAGGGTGGAAGCAAGCGATTGTGTTCCCGCTTAAAAAAAAACGAATCTCAGTTGGGACAGGCTGGATAATCTCCGGCCTATTTCCCTCCTCTCCTATATGGCCAAAGTGGCAGAAAAGGTGACTAATCTCCAACTCATGGCATTTGTGGAGAAAGCCAACCTTCTCCATCCTACCCAGTTTGGCTTTCGCTCATGCCACTCCACGGAGTCCGCGCTGCTCATGGCCATTGAGACCATCAGGCAAGGGGTAGATGAGGGACATACTATGGCTATCATCTTACTCGACCTGAGTGCCGCCTTTGACACTGTAGCACACTTCACCCTGCTACAGTGTCTTAACAAAGGCGGAGTAAATGGGGTAGCGCTGAGATGGATCCAATCTTTCCTGACGGATAGGGGTTTTCAGGTTAGACAGGGAGAACACTACTCCCGTGTGTTCAATCTCGACCAAGGGGTCCCCCAGGGCTCTGCCCTGAGCCCTACCCTGTTCAACCTTTACGCCTCCCCTGTAGCCACCATTGTGGAAAGTCATGGCATCCAACTAGTATCATACGCCGACGACACACAGCTGGTCATCTCACTGTCACGGGCACCCGAAGTTGCGGCATTCAGCTTCAGTGCTTGCATGCAGGAGCTTGCTTCCTGGATGTCTAACAACTGTCTGAAGTTGAATGGGTCCAAAACTGAAGTGCTCGTGGTGGGGGGGGGGTCCGACTGTGTGGTCCTCGGCATGGTGGCCAGACTGCCTGGGCTCTACTCCAGTGCCTTGTCAACAGGCCAAAAATCTCGGGGTACTATTTGACACTGAGTTGTCTTTTGCTCCCCAGGTTAATCGGGTGGTTGGAATGTGCTTCGGTATACTCAAGAGCTTACGTAAGGTCCTTGACCTACTTCCTGTTGGTGCCAGGCAGACTCTTGTGCACGCCTTGGTCACATCGAGACTCGATTACGCCAATCTTTAATATCTGGGAATCACGGCCAGAAGCCTTAACCGTCTCCAGGTACTTCAAAATGCCACAGCCCGGCTGGTGATGAGGCTTCCTAGGAGAACGCCCTCTAAAGCCGCTCTGAAGTCCCTTCACTGGCTTCCGATCCGAGAAAGGATTACCTTCAAAGCTCTATGCATGTGTCATCGCATCTTTGGAGGCAGGGCGCCCGCCCCCCTAAACAGCCTCATCATCCCTTACAGACCAGAGCGGATGCTTAGATCCTCTGGCACTGGTCTGGCAGTTGTCCCCAAAATCCGTAAAGCTCGTATGGGGGGCAGATCTTTCAGGCTTCTCGCAGCCAAGAACTGGAACTTGCTTCCAACTGAACTACGCCTCGAACCTTCTGAGGCCAAGTTCCGCAGAGCCCTAAAAACCTACCTCTTCCGCCTAGCACTTCTGTAACCTCCTGATCCCTTCTTTACACGTTCACTTTCAGCGCGGGGACACGCCGGGGCGCGTAACCAAGCGCTTTATAAAATTCCATAATAATAATAATAATGGGTTAACTCTCTTGCTGCAACAGACAGTGAATACGTTTTTGACCCCTACTTGAAGACACAAGAATTCCTACAATACGAATACGAATGTCCTCTGCCGACCGAAATTCTGCCTCTAGAACATTATGACTATATAATATATACAGACGGATCAGCACAACCCGCAATTGGGGGTAAACAAGCTTATAGTGCTGTGTGCGCGATCGTTAAAGGCGCGAATGTAAATTCAGACCTATGGTCACTAAAACTTAATCACTCGGAGACTGTACAGCTCAGCGAGCTGAACTACAGGCTTTCACGATGGTGCTTGAAAATACCGATCGCGAATTCCCCACACTAATAGTGTGCGATTCGTATTTCTGCATTGAATCTTATAACAAAAACTTGCAGAACTGGGTTCGAAACGGTTTCAAAAATTCAAAAGGTGGCACAATTAAGCATAAAACGCTTTGGGAACAAGTTGTTCTATTACAAAAAGAACTACAAAAGACTCACGTGATTCATACACATGAGTCATCAACGTGATGGCGTTCACGTTGCAGGGAATTCATTGGCTGATGAAGCCGCGAAGGCAGCTGTGCAAACGGCTTCCGTAGCTACAATCGCTTGTTCGAAAAGAATAATAGATGGTGAAACGCTACTGGCAGTAAAAACTTCAATGGAAGGCAGCTATGCAGCATTACCTCTGAACTATCCACTCACAAATACATGCATACGATATTTTTCTAGTGTGGACCGGAGCACAAGAACAACTACTCGTTTTCTTTGACTGGCTCAATACCCGAACGCCAGATATACAATTCAGCATATCATACTCAGCATCCAGACTAGCTTTTCTGGATTTAGAAGTCTACTCAGACACAGGTGGCCTTGCAACCACTTTATTCCAAAAACCAACAGGTAGGAATAAAGCACTCCTATTATGCTGCAATCATCCCCGGAGCCTAAGGGAAAACTTGCCGTACGGCAAAGTTTTGACAATTCGCCGAAATCGCCTCGATAAGGATAAATTTGTACGGCATGGGAATAACCTAGTCAGCAAACTGAGAGATCGGTACCCGAAGAAAATTGTAAAAACAGCTATGAAAGGCGCGTGGTGTACTCTGAGATACTTTATTGGAAAGGCAAAAAAACACCACTGTCACGCCAAGTATGTGTCACAACGTTTTGCCCCAATTCAAATCAACTGAAAAAGGTGATTAATTAAAATTGGCACCTTCTGAAGAACTTGGACCAGGAACTTTCAACCAGCCTCCTGTTTGCATTACAAAAAGAGAGCAACATATCAAATTACATCGTTAGAGCGGCAGTGAAACAAGAAACTAAGCCCACATTGAGACGACACATGGGGTTGCCAACTGTCACAGGTCATCATAAATGTGGTACATGCATTTGTTGCGACTCGACCATAGAAGGTTCCCTGTTCTCACATAGAGGGATATACTGGAAGCACGATTCATTTTCAAATTGTAAAACTAAAGACGTTGTGTATGGAATAACATGCCCCTGCGGATTGCTATATATTCGGAAAACGAGCCAGGAAATCAGACAGAGGATTTGCCAACATAAGTCTCGCATTAGGAAAAAGGTTGAGACCGCACCCCTGGTCAACCATTGGCTAAGAGAATCATACACTGAGATGGACCTCCGCAGGACAATATTTTCAAAAGTAGAAAGAGACCCACGCGGGGGAGACCACGAGAATAAATTGGCGAAAAGGGAAGCACTGTTGATTGTGAAATTTGATACTGCAGTCACAGGACTAAACAAACTCTCTGAGTTATATAAGTTATGATACAACAAAAGAAAAAAACTCAGTGCACTCGTCTGAAAACATGTGGTGTACAAAATGTTCATCTTGAATCCATTGTGACAACACATGCCTTCTCCAGGACATGCCATTATTTAACTTACAAGTCCGCTCTTCTGCATACAAACCAAAATGAGTCATCTGATTCGGCAACTTGAAGGGAACCATCTCCCGGATTTCGGAAGTTGGTAATTATGCCCTAAAGAGCTCACTTGCGTAATTAAAACACAAGAAACTATGCCACCTTTTATAGGACACCACCTGAAGAATTATGGCAAAGATATGGAAGTTTACGGGTCTTGAATAAATACGATCGTGCCTCAACAGGTACTAAAACTACATTTCCCAGCACCAGCGAGTGCTATCACGTCACTTTAAACCAGGAAGAGCTAAGTCCTGTCATACACTTCCGGTTTGCGGGCATCGGTCCAGAAACAGAAACATTTGCTGAGAACAGGGTGAGTTCCCTAAGCTTTGAGCAGATATTGCCGGCACGCTGATAAATTAGCTTAAAACAAACAAGTCATAGAGGTACAAACGTTAAATATTTATAAGGTTCTGTTTCCTTCATGTAGCACCAGCGGAGGCTTCACGCAAGGAGGCTTCCTGTTTACCATTTAAACTCAACATTGAAGGTAAGAAGCCCTTCTGTTGCAGACTCATTGTAAAAATCTGACTACTTGGAAACAGGCATCTAGATTTTACAGTTATACACATTTGCTTCCATGCAGATTATTTATGGAGAAGTTACTGTCGACATAAAAGACCAGTAATTACAGGAGGTGACACGAACAAGGGAGTCATTCAGGAGTTGTTTAAGTAAGTGGCATAGTCTAAAAAATGACGAGACAACAACAAGCATTTAGAGGACAGTGTCTTATATTCTCTTCCCCCCTCTTTTTTTCTTTCCCGCTTTGGTGCTGTTGTGCAGATTGTTTCTTTTCATTACACCGAGTAAGGAAATAGATGATGTGACGCTTCTTTGACAGGATGGTAAGCTGGTTGAGCGATCATTGGCAGTTAAGAATTGTATTAAGAGGTATTAAGGTGGAATTTTGACTGGTTTCTTTTGTTGGTTTTTACAGTGAAGTTGGTCCTGATGAGAACCCGGATTTAAAAGGGGTTTAAAACGCGTAGACTGTGGAACTACCAAACACTTGCCCTCAAATAATTAATTTTGAAATAATCTTGCTTTGTTGCATTCTAGTTAAATAAAATGTGTAAGAGGATGAAGCAAACTGAAAAAATGTATAGGATGAAAAAGGATTTATGATTTAATGCAATATTGGTTGGTATGAGGAGTATGAGTATGGATGGTGAGCTTTTGATTTTCTTTAAGAATGGTTGAGGTGAATGTGGGATGGCGAGAGAATTGTCGATTTTTGAATTAGATTGTAATATACATTGTTGTGTAATGTCTAGATAAAACATGTATCAGATGTTTGTGTAATGTCCAATTGAAAACTTTCTAAATAAATCTTGTTGACAAACAAATAAAAGCTACTAATGAGCTTGAAAATGGTTGATGGTATGTCCACTAATTTTTTAGGTTGAATTAATTGTTGCTTGACAAGCAGTATTGGCATTTCTCTCTTGGTTGTTGGCCTATGGAAAAAGCACACTGGCTGGCTACCCAAAATGGCTGACGGCATCATGGTCAAACAAAAGGCTTGAGTCATGGGCAACAAATAACACATACCGGCCTAGCGGAAAAGCACACTGTCTGACTGCACATAATGGCGATCAGCCACATGGTCAAACATTATGCAAGAGGGCAGGGCCACAACAAAGAACACATGCAGTACTATGGCAAATGCATACTAGCTTGCAATACAACATGGCCACCAACAGCATGGTCAAACAACAAGAAGCAAGGAGGCATGGTAGACACAACAAAGAACACATGTAGGACTAATGAAAAACACACTGGCTGGCTACATAAAATGGCCACATGGTCAACCAACAACAACAAGCAAGGAGGCATGGAAACAATGAAGAACACATTCAGGTCTATCAAAAAAGCACACTTGCTGGCTATACAAAATGGTTGCTGGCCACATGGTCAAACAACAACAACCAGCAAGGAGGCATGGGCAACAAAGAACACATGCAGGCCTATGGCTACTGACTACACAAAATGACCCCCTGCCACATGAATAGGAAAACAAAGACAAATAGTGACCTATGGCAAACACACACAGACAAAGAAGGCACTACAATAAATTAATCAATGCCAAACATGAAAAATAGGTGAGCTATAAAATCTTTACAACAACACACATTATCTTGAAGCACCACATATTACCCCAAAGTACACTTTTGCAGAAAATTGTGTGAAATTCCCACAAAAAAGTGTGCTGGCTGAATGGTCCATTGGTAGCCTAGGCCACATAGTAAAACACATGAATAGTGCAAATTTAACAAACGAGAAACAATGTACTGACCTGTACAACTTTTTTCCCTCATAAAAAGATAATAAAATGAAATTTAATAAAATAACTGTTAGAATAATTGTCTGAAATGGGGGTCTTTAGTAGGCAAGGGCTTGCATCTTTATCCAAGTAAGGACCCTTCTTCCTAATCAGGGTAAGAGAGTCACAGTGCCAAAATAACCCCTGCTCACCCCCTTAGTAGCTTTGCACAAGCAGTCAGGCTTATCTTAGAGGCCGTGTGTAAAGCATTTGCACATAATCAACGGTAACACAGTGAAAGCACTACAAGAGAACACCACACCATTTTAGCAGCAGAAAACTGCCTGACTTGTCAGACCCTAGTCTAGTGCACTGAGTGTGCCTATGGCATGTAAATCCAAATGCTACTGGTGAGCTTGCAGCACTGGTTGTGCCACCCACAGAAGCAGCCTTGTAAAATCTGTCTAATGTCTGCCATTGCAGAGCCTGTGTGCAGTCTGGTACTGTCATGCTGCCTGGGTAAGTCCACGCACTTGCCAGTCCATAAACCTTCCATTTTTTTAATATCAGTCACCCCTATGATAGGCCCAAGGGCAGGGTGCATTGTAAGTATAAGGTAGGACAAGCCCTGATATGTGTGGCATGTCCTAATAGTGAATTACAGCCATTTTAGTTTTTCACTATTGCAAGGCTACCTGTTCTCCATAGACAAGAATGGGCTGTTAGAGTTATTACATTTTATAATCCTAACTCTCTCAGAGAAAATGGAAGGAATTCAGAATGATGAAATGCATATTTTAGTGAAGTTGGTTTTAACATTCTCTGTTTGCAAATACCACTTTTAGAAAGTAAGTATTTGCTTGTCTAACCATTCAACCCTGCATCTGCTAGGTTGTGTATTCCTTTGTCTGGTTTTGGGAGTGACAGGGCTGGGGGATTCCAAGAGACAGGCTGAGTACCCCAGTGGTGAATGGAGAGATCTGCATCTAGGTGGGAGGGAGGAGTTGCACCTGAACCTTCAATAGGCCTGTGCCTGCCTTCCACAATGCTGGCTCCACCCCCTGGGGAGAGGCTGATGTCTCTGCCCTTCACACTGAAAGAAGAGAAGGAGTCCTAAAAACAAAGTGCTCTAGGACTGTACTTGCCTTCCACAATGCTGGCTCCACCTCCTGTGGGGCGTCTGATGTGCCTGCCCTGCACTGTGAAAGGAGAGGAGAAGTCTGGTAAACAGAGTGCTTCAGAACTGGGTTGGGCTGGGCAAAGGCCCCTCTCCCCTCAGTGAACAAAGGATTTTGGGGCATAAATATTGGGACCCTGATCCCATGAGATTAGATCACTTTTGGACCACAAGAAGAAACCTTTACTGAGGAGTGGAACCTGAAGAAACTTAGGAGAGACTATTCCCAAGCTGAAGTGCTGCTTGGGGAATTGCCCTGTAGTGGTTGCCTTAATGCTAAAGGAAGGAGAAAGGAACATTGTGTACTTTGCTTCCAACTTGTGAAGGATCGCCAAGGGCTTGAAAAAGAGCTTGCTGCTGCTGTTGCATCGTGGATGTCGCCGCTGTAGTTGTTGCATCGAGCAGAGGCTTCACGCATTGTGGGAGAAGAGTGTCGCCACTGGAGCTGCTGCCGTCGCATCGCGGAACAAGGGTGTCGCCGCTGCAGTCCACGCATCAAACCGAGAACTTCTCGCATCCCCGAGAAGCGTGCCGCATCTGATAGATCTTCATGTCTTTATTTCTTTGTATCTGAACTTTGCTGCATTCCCATCGCTGCGACATTGCTTGTCGTGGAAGCGCAACGCATCCTAAGGTACATTGACGCAAAGTGCTGCATCTAAGAACTGAACTGAACTAAGCTTAATCTACCATCTTAAAGTAACAGTATTGTGTATTTTTGTTGTTCATGGTCTTGTGGTATATAAAGTCTACTTATTTTTTATATAAAACCTGTGTGGTGTCCATTTGTAGTGTTTCAGAAAAGGGGGTGGTGATGAACAGAGTGCCTGAATTAAGCAGACCACTCTTACCCAGTCCAAAGATCAGGGCTTGATCCATCACCGTTGTTTAGCTCACTGCACCATCCCAGCTCAGAACTTGGCTATATGCAAATTAGTCTGTTCCTGTCCCAGTGCATGATGGGAACAGGGCAAACCAAACTACCAAGCCAATTCTTGTACTGGGAAGGAAACGAGCTTCCGGGGACCGGTTTCTGCCATTTCAGGCGTCTTCGGCCCGGCTTGCTTGAATCCTGATGGTGCAATGAGCAAGGGACTCACATCTGAGTATACCCTTCCACGCTTATGGTGGACAAAATGATTCAGAAAAGGGGGTGGTGATGAACAGAGTGCCTGAATTAAGCAGACCACTCTTACCCAGTCCAAAGATCAGGGCTTGATCCATCACCGTTTTTTAGCTCACTGCACCAACCCAGCTCAGAACTTGGCTATTTGCAAATTAGTCTGTTCCTGTCCCAGTGCATGATGGGAACAGGGCAAACCAAACTACCAAGCCAATTCTTGTACTGGGAAGGAAACAAGCTTCCGGGGACCGGTTTCTGCCATTTCAGGCGTCTTCGGCCCGGCTTGCTTGAATCCTGATGGCGCAATGAGCAAGGGACTAACATCTGAGTATACCCTTCCACGCTTATGGTGGACAAAATGATTCAGAAAAGGGGGTGGTGATGAACAGAGTGCCTGAATTAAGCAGACCACTCTTACCCAGTCCAAAGATCAGGGCTTGATCCATCACCGTTTTTTAGCTCACTGCACCATCCCAGCTCAGAACTTGGCTATATGCAAATTAGTCTGTTCCTGTCCCAGTGCATGATGGGAACAGGGCAAACCAAACTACCAAGCCAATTCTTGTACTGGGAAGGAAACAAGCTTCCGGGGACCGGTTTCTGCCATTTCAGGCGTCTTCGGCCCGGTTTGCTTGAATCCTGATGGTGCAATGAGCAAGGGACTCACATCTGAGTATACCCTTCCACGCTTATGGTGGACAAAATGATTCAGAAAAGGGGGTGGTGATGAACAGAGTGCCTGAATTAAGCAGACCACTCTTACCCAGTCCAAAGATCAGGGCTTGATCCATCACCGTTTTTTAGCTCACTGCTTAATTCAGACACTCTGTTCATCACCACCCCCTTTTCTGAATCGTTTTTGGCCACTATAGGTGTGGCAGGGTATACTCAGACATGAGTCCCTTGCTCACTGCTCCATCAGGATTCAAGCAAGCCGGGCCGACGACGGCTGAAATGCCAGAAACCGGTCCCCGGAAGCTTGTCTCCTTTCTGGTGAAGAATTGGCTTGGTAGTTTGGTCTGCCCTGTTCCCATGATGCACTGGGCCAGGGGCAGACTAATTTGCATATAGCCAGGTTCTGAGCTGGGATGGGGCAGTGAGCTAAATAACGGTGATGGATCAAGCCCTGATCTTTGGACTGGGTAAGAGTGGTCTGCTTAATTCAGACACTCTGTTCATCACCACCCCCTTTTCTGAATCATTTGTAGTGTTGTCACTGGGTTACTGTATGTAGTCACAAATGCTGAACACAACTCCTCTGAGATAAAGCCTGCCTGCTTGTACCAAGCTACCAAGGGGGTGAGCAGGGGTTATTTTAGGAGTGTAAGGCCCTTATCCTGACTAGAGACGAGGGTCCCTATTTGTCACAAGTACCTACCCGTACCAACTAGAGACCCCCAAATCTAACAATGCCCCACAGTTTGTACGAGTTGGTAGCTCTGTCCGGGATTTCAGCGATGCTGAAAAGAACAGAGTCTACCTGTGCCAGCCGACTGTGTCGGTACGGGCCAGCCAAAGAGTGAACAGACTCGGTAACAGTACCTTTCTCATTGTGACTGACAAGGTAGTGCGAGCCAGTTGGGGCAACCATTGCGATTGCGTTGCAAAAAGAAAGTGGTGCAGGGTGTGGTGTCCTCTCGATGCGGTGCAGGTAGACGTTCGGGGACGATCGTCCAGGCGGAGTGAGTGAGGCCAAGGCTTATAGTGCAGGCCTACAGAGCATTGAATTCAGTACTACTCCCATGTATTGTATTTATCTTTGCTTCAAGAGCCGATTTTAATGTCCCAACAGTTTAAGCATGGGTAGCGCTAAGAAGTATTTCTACTTCTGTTAGTGTCAAGTGAGTAGGCCAGCTGGACAAGGATCATGAAGCCATTGAGGCAGAAAAGAGCACTCTTTTTCCAAACTACTCACAGTATTGCTATAACATGTTGAGGAAGTTGACATTTTTTATGTAAATTAGCCACATGACAATGTAGAAATATGTCTTAACCTTACCGTAGGAAATGCGTGTAAATATAGAGGTTATAGAAAATATGTTTTTATTAAACATACAAAAACAAGGTAAAATGCTGCTTATTTTTCCAGAAAGTCCTCATTTGTGTCATTCATTCACTGCTAGGCCCCAATATTTTCTGTTATTCCTTACTGATTTAACATTATAATTGAACTGTAGAACTTAACATCTTCATGCTCTTTGCTTCAAAATGCATTTCTTTCATTCCTCACACCATATGACTTAATCGTATTTTAGATAGGTACCTCTTCCATATGCGCCTAATGAACAAGTTTATTGCTTTAGATTAGAGTCTCATGATCTAACCAGGATATGCTAGATAGTAATGTTTCATTTCATGGAGTAGCCCATTGCTACACAATGGGACACTGAAAAGCTAACAGAGTAGGCTTGCAAATGTTTTCATGAGAACCGTCCTAGATGTACTGTAGCAGCATTCAAATAACAACATGTTGACATGGACATTTACCATGGGAATTGGGCAGGAAGACGATGGCCCACAAGAGGACCCTTTCCTATTGGCTAGAGATGAGCCAATCTTCAGAGTTTGCAACATGTTTTGTGCTTTTCTATAAAGTATCTAATACCTAGTTAGAGATGTGTTGCATTCTATGCACATCTTTCCCCCTGCCATGGCCTCTAGCACTCTGTGCTACTCTTGCCAGAAATTGAAGTGAGCTACTGCTAACAGTGATTTTCTGTTATTCTATTTCCTTTTTTGCGACTTTCTCCAAGCTGATCATAACTATTGCTGTGATTATTTTATTCCATGTGTGTTAACGGTTGTTACTGCAGCTGTTAGGGAACTCTGTTGAGTTTCTAGAACTAATCTTTATGGGAAGTTTGACCTCTTATAGCTATTAGCCTGTTTCTCCAAATGTCCTCTTGCTCTTTTCCAAAAGGGGCTCTTTATGGGTTGTAGATGGGATAATTTAGGTCCTTTAGATTAAGATAGGGATTCGTTTATTTATGGAACATGCTGTTATTTTGCTAATTCTAACCAATGTTTTCTTCATATTTCTGTAAATAACTTATTTGACTAACCTAAATAAAAATAATTTAATGAGCATAAAATGCTTTAGGTTGATGATTAATTGAGAAATGTATTTGGGTTATGCTCCATTCTTACATGGTGGCAAAGATTCATCGACATGAAGAAGAAATTGGTGTGAAAATTGGAGATTCCCTTAGTACGTTTTAAGGTAGAGCTGTTTATAAAAATGCATGAGATTTCCATGCTCACAATGTTGATGTTTGGGAATCTGTTAGAAATGGTATTTCTGGTTGGCTAGGGCTTGTGCCTAAACCAGGCAGAAACCACGACTCTAGTCAGGGCAATGGAGTTACACGCTGAAGATAATCCCTGCTCACCCCCTAGGTAGCTTGGCACGAGCCGTCAGGCTTATCCCAGAGGCAATGTGTAAAGCGTTTGCGCAACAAACACACAGCAGCAACACACTAGGCACACCACAAAAGAAACTCCACACAAGGTTATATAAAAAAATATGCTTTGTATTATGCAAAACACATTACAATTGTAATCATACAGATACACTGTGCCAACTGGCACTAGGCACTATTTACAGGGGACTATGTACACCTGGCAGGGCCAATTGGGCCACTGTCAGAACCTTTTAGAAAGCACTAGTAACAAGTAGTAAAGGACGCAACCAGTAACTACTGTTTTAATAATGACCTTAGCATTAGCAACATAAACACATTAAATCTGCATCACAATAGGCATACAACACAGTATGCACAAATCACATTACGCATAAATCACATTATGCAATAGGCATCACAAGCATAAACACCTTATGCAATAATCATGGTGCATAGCACACTGAAATGACCCTCAGGCCAACTGGCCTACCTATGGGGCTCAAATGCCCTATGTCTCAAACGTCAGGGCATAGATGCAAATGCAGCGAAGCAAAGTGTGCAAGGCACTGGGGGCAGAGGACTGTATCTCACTCCTTCCTTCTTAGAAACAAAATGCCCCCAAAGGGAAAAATGGCACTGGCACTACACGTGCCGCCTGAGCCACACTCCGGGACTTTTAAAAACAAAAGTGCCCACTTGGTGCAGCTGCCCGCAACGGCTATGCAGCTGTGAGGCCAAATAAAACAGGCCCAATGAGCATGGGCACCTCGGGGTCCCAGGGACCATCCTCGCAGCTCCAGGCACCGACAATGTGCCTCGGGGGAGCCCTACTCACCGAGACTCTGTACACCAAGAATGCCCAATCAGTGCAGCTGCCCGCAATTGCAGTGCAGCTGTGAAAACCAACAAAGACTGCCACTCGCACTGCCTCAGTCACATCAGTGCAGCCCCCACTCACCGGGACTCTTCTTCCGCCGTCCTCAGGCTCCGATGCTCTAGTGAGCCTACGAGGCTCTGACTGGCTCCAGACTGCACCCACGGCTCTCCTCACCACACGGGACCCCGCCTCGACTCAAGTGCAGTGCTACCTGTCTCCCGCTCTCTTCCACCAGTCGCGGGTTGGAGCTTGCCAGGCTCCGATGCTCGGGCAACACGTGGGGCTCCTTCCGGTGCACAGGGGCCCCACCATCCGCAGGTCAGGCTTTCTCTTTGGCCGCGCCAAGATGCCTGTCTTCTGGGCTGCATCGGTGATTTCTCCTTGTGGCGAAGTGCGAGGTAGGCTCCCGCCTGCATAAAACACCACAGCGGGGTGGGCACCCCCTGAGTAAGCAGCAATGCAGGGTGGGCACCCACTATTTAAATAAGCACACAAGCGGTGTGGGCACCCACCACAAAAGCGGCAATTCAGGGTGGGCACCCGCTTTTCAAAGATGCATGAGAGCGAGGTGGACTCCCGTTCTGATCTGCAATATGCGGGGTAACCACCACATCGGGATTCCCTCTAAGTAGTTTGCAGTTCTGTGCTGCAAAGCCCCAGCACTCTCCCCGTCCTGGGAGAGATAGGTCCAAAGTTCCAGGGGTGCAAAGGCTGGGCCCAGGCAGTCCAGCACATGGGCCCTCCAGCAGGGAGGCAGTCCCTCGTGGTGGTTCTTCCTAGGGCCCAGAAACAGAAAGTCGCCTGGAAGCACAACAACTTCATGGGGTCACAGCCCTAATATTTATACACCATATTCTCTTTGTCTGGCCTGGTACAGGGCTTGGCAGAACCAGCCTAAACTGGTTCTTGGGGGTTTTGGAGCACTTTGTTGATGAGCATCTTCTTCCCCTTTGTCAGGTGGGGGCTTGTCATCAGACACACCACAGGGGTGCGGAGCCAGCATTCACACAGGCAGGCACAACCCTATTCAGGGTCATGGGGCTACTCCTCCCACTTCTCCAAATGCAGATGCCCTATTCAGCCTAGCGCTGACTCACCCTGCCCCTCCTGGAGCCACACACACCTCACCAGCCCCTGTCACTCCAAAGCCAGACATGCAATCCACATCAGGCAGGCAGACACATAGCACACAGAAATGCCAACTTCTAATAGTGGCATTTCTAAAACTGTTATAATAAATCTGCGCACACCATTGCATAGCATTCCTTATCACTATTCAAAATATAGCAAACTTGACCACGCTGCTCCCCTCAAATCAGGAATTACCACTGAAACACTTATCAGGGAATCCCCAATGCATTCCTATGGGAGGGCAGCCTCGCAGTAGTGAGGAAGTAAAAATGTCTGTCTGTAAATACCAGGACATGTCACACACTTAAGGTACATGTCCTACCTTTTACCTACAATGCACTCTGCCAATAGGGCTAGCTAGGGCCTACCTTAGGGGTGACTGACATGCAGTAAAAGGGGGGTCATAGACATGGCACACACTTTAGGTGCCGCGTCACAGCGGCAGCAACACTGCGTGCATAGGCCCTGCAAAGGCAGAGGCCTGAGATAGGTTTGAAAGGCTACCTTGGTGGGTGGCACAATCAGCGCTGCAACCCCACCTGTAGCATTTAATTTATCGGCCCCAGGTATCTGAGATACCACTTTACAAGGGACTGATAGGTAAATTAAATATGCCAAACAGGTGTAGCCCAATTCTTACCATATTTAGCACAGCGAGCACACACACTTTACACTGGACAGCAGTGCTAAAGTGCTCAGATTCCTAAAACCATCAACACCGTGTCAGAAAAAAGACCAGGAGGAAGGCAAAAAGTTCAGGGATGACTCTGTAAAAAGGGCCATGGGAAACAGAATCCATTGGGCTTTTGCTTTGAATTTGGTTTTAAATCTACAAGAGGTTCTGAAAGAAAGTGTCAGTAAGTCAGGGTATGAAGGACTCTATGTGGGCGAGCATGATGTCTTTTGTGCTTTTTGAACCTTATAGTATTGAGCCTGCAGCAGTCTTCCGTGTTCGTCATCTTGCTTTGCAGATACAAAATCACCTACCTCAGTTCATTGTAGAGCTCTGATTCTTTTCCACTTTCCTCAGTCTGCATTCCATCATGTGAAAAGTATTGAGGTCTCTTCACATTTATTTAACTTCATCCAAAATTTCAATTACTTTGGTCTCCATTTTTCTTATGGAAGAGCTGATGATTGAAAGCTCCTCCCCTAGGGTGTCATGCATGATATCAATGGACATGGTTTTATGACACTAAGGATTTCCCACCCAGTGTAGCCACTGACAAAATAATCAGTCTCACTGATCTAGATGCTGCCATGTGATTTACGATTTTAGGGTGACAGCTACATCAGAGTTCTCCATTCCTATTTCGCACACATGTTAATTAGTTTTTCTGCAAGCCGCATGGTACTGTATGCATTAAAGTCCCGGAACGGTCAGCTTTAGAGAGTGATCAAAGTGATCTGAGCCAGCCAGAATTGTCAGTAATGGCACTTGTCTGTCAGAGGAAACGTAGATACTCTTCGGCCCACATGCATCAAGCATTTTTGCAGTCGCAGACGGTGCGATTCCTTAAAATCGGCCGTTTGCGAATGCAAAAGTGCTTGTTGGGATGCATCATGCCATTTTAGAAGTCACATCTTTTTTACGATTTCTAAAATTGCGTTAGCATTTAAGAAATCGCAATTGTGCGATTTCTTAAATGCTATGCATCATTATAGAAAAATATGCGTTTTTTAAAATTGGAAGTGCAAATTACCACGAAGTTCAACTTCGTGGTAAATTGCGAAATTGATTAAAAATGCACAAAAATGCATTTTTTAAACTGTAAAGTTACACACACACATGTCCTTAGGACATGTGTGTATGTAACTTATGCTGAAAAGTACATTTCAGGGGTGCAGGGGGGGGTCCTTTGGACCCCCCCCTGCACCCATGACATTTTCTAAGTGCCACTCGCAATTTCCATTGACTCCTATGGGCCTTTTGGCCCATAGGAATCAATGGGAATTGCGAAAATTAAGTTAAGAAATCGGTATTTCTTTGGGATTCGGTAAAAAATGCGATTTTTACCGAATCCCACAAGAATACCGAAAATATTGATGCATATCATTTTGCATTTCTTAATTTGTGATTCCTTATTTTTCGCAAATTAAGAAATGCAAAAAGACACAATGATGCATGTGGGCCTTAGGCCCACATGCATCAAGCATTTTTGCAGTCGCAGACGGTGCGATTCCTTAAAATCGGCCGTTTGCGAATGCAAAAGTGCTTGTTGGGATGCATCATGCCATTTTAGAAGTCGCATCTTTTTTACGATTTCTAAAATTGCGTTAGCATTTAAGAAATCGCAATTGTGCGATTTCTTAAATGCTATGCAT
Source organism: Lissotriton helveticus (assembly GCF_964261635.1). Classification (NCBI taxonomy): domain Eukaryota; kingdom Metazoa; phylum Chordata; class Amphibia; order Caudata; family Salamandridae; genus Lissotriton; species Lissotriton helveticus. The sequence continues at coordinate 1,700,170,548 of NC_136061.1, read as the reverse complement.
CATTATAGAAAAATATGCGTTTTTTAAAATTGGAAGTGCAAATTACCACGAAGTTCAACTTCGTGGTAAATTGCGAAATTGATTAAAAATGCACAAAAATGCATTTTTTAAACTGTAAAGTTACACACACACATGTCCTTAGGACATGTGTGTATGTAACTTATGCTGAAAAGTACATTTCAGGGGTGCATGGGGGGGTCCTTTGGACCCCCCCCTGCACCCATGAAATTTTCTAAGTGCCACTCGCAATTTCCATTGACTCCTATGGGCCTTTTGGCCCATAGGAATCAATGGGAATTGCGAAAATTAAGTTAAGAAATCGGTATTTCTTTGGGATTCGGTAAAAAAGTCGATTTTTACCGAATCCCACAAGAATACCGAAAATATTGATGCATATCATTTTGCATTTCTTAATTTGCGATTCCTTATTTTTCGTAAATTAAGAAATGCAAAAAGACACAATGATGCATGTGGGCCTTCATGTGTTAAAGATTAGGGATCAAAAACTCCAATGTCTATCAAATGATCCCATATACCATCTCTGCTCCTGGAGCTTCAGTGCAGGGAGGCCAAATTCCACCAAAACAATTAGCTTCTGTAGACAATGAAGCCATGAGATAGAGAATGTAACGTGATAATCCAAGAACCTTTGAGGTGTAAAATATTCCCTCATGCTTTGCAATGCAAGCTCCATGGAATGCTAAATAAGACACTAAATGGACAATAGAATGAAATGAGAGAGCCAATGGTTGGACTTGACCAGAATCATTAACAATGGATCTTACAGACAGCTACCCTGTCAAGCTAGATCCAAAATGGACAATAGAAGTACATTTGGGAGTTCAATATACGGTTTTATTCTCCAGAGTTGATGCAACAGTTTCAAATAAATTGAGTGGATATTTTTCAGGTATCTCTCAAATGGATATCACATGAATCCTTAAAGTCTGTAGTTTAATAAAAATAATGCTTAGCACTTAATAATATTTAAACAACAAGTTTATGAGTAGAGAAAGTGGTGAGATCTTCGAAATTAGTACGATATTTCTATATCCTTCAAAGTTAAAACTTGCAATTGAATTATTATATTTCTGGTACACTTGGCAAACTGTATTAATCTCTCCGCAGCGTATGTTATTATGCATTGTATACAACAATATGTAGCTTGTTTTCCTCGGGATCATTTTAGTAATCTTAACCTGTAAAAATTGCAGACATCCTGTGGTGCATTTCCTATGGATTTATCTTTTATGGTTGCACAGAATTGATAAGCTTGCTTCAATAAATTATTGTATGCAGCTTATCCGAAAATTTTCAGAGATGTCACAGTCTTCAGATAATAAATATATTACAAATGAGGAGAGATGACAATTGTGGCATGGGCTTTTTACTGGAATTAGGAGAAAATGGTATGGATTAAACACAGAAAACATCTGTTTTTTTATGGGAAGATAATTTTCAATGTCCAAATCCTAACAAGAAAAGTACTCTGTTTGCGTAATTTTGCAAGATGCAGACTTGTGCTTCTTCCAGATAGACGCAGCAAACAAAGAGATAGAAAGCAATTGGAACTGCATGCCTCAGAACAGACTCAAAGACAGATAAAAGACCCACTTGTGGGACACCCCCGCGCCGCATGGCCACCAGCTGCTGCGTGTGTCTCCCTCTGCCTGCCCTCTGCCTCGCCGCCGGCCTCGCTGACGCCTGGCCGCTCCCCTCTGGTTTTGCCAGTGTTTTTGCCCAAAACTTGTGCTTGTTTTTCTCTGTGCCGTCCGATCGCTTTTTTAGCTGTTTTCCTCTGTTTTGCCCGTCTATTGTGCCTGTATTCCCTTGTGCTGTACCATCGTTTTTCCTTCCTGTTTTTGCCTTATTTTTCCCTCCATTTGTGCCTGTTAATTGTAATTTTATCCTCTTTGCTGTGTCCAGTGTCCTTCCTGTCTGCCCGCCTACCTCGCCGCCCTCCGCTCTCCCTCCCCGCTTCCCGCCTCCCGCCACCGCCTGTGACCACGCCCCTTTTCTCTTCTGTTCCCTCCCCGCTCCCGCCTCCCAGCTGCTCCGCCCACCCGCGCACTTGGCCTTAAATGGCGACCGTGCGACGCAGGTGAGTGTGACCCACTTGTGGGACACCCCCGCGCCGCACGGCCACCAGCTGCTGCGTGTGTCTCCCTCTGCCTGCCCTCTGCCTCGCCGCCGGCCTCCCTGACGCCTGGCCGCTCCCCTCTGATTTTGCCAGTGTTTTTGCCCAAAACTTGTGCTTGTTTTTCTCTGTGCCGTCCGATCGCTTTTTTAGCTGTTTTCCTCTGTTTTGCCCGTCTATTGTGCCTGTATTCCCTTGTGCTGTACCATCGTTTTTCCTTCCTGTTTTTGCCTTATTTTTCCCTCCATTTGTGCCTGTTAATTGTAATTTTATCCTCTTTGCTGTGTCCAGTGTCCTTCCTGTCTGCCCGCCTACCTCGCCGCCCTCCGCTCTCCCTCCCCGCTTCCCGCCTCCCGCCACCGCCTGTGGCCACGCCCCTTTTCTCTTCTGTTCCCTCCCCGCTCCCGCCTCCCAGCTACTCCGCCCACCCGCGCACTTCGCCTTAAATGGCGACCGTGCGAACGCGCAGCGTTGACGCGCAGCGGGCGCGCCGATTGTGCGCCGAAGGCGCGCCAAAGGTAAGCCCGTCTGCGCCCGTCCGCGACCGGATCGCGACCAGCGCCAGGACCCCTGGCCCACGAAGACCCCGACCTACCCGCCTGACGTACTCCGCCGCAACCCTCATCGCACTCAACACCGGCCGACTTCCAGACTGCCACCAAGCCACTCCACGACGTACCCACGGACCTTTCAGCTGCCACGCCTGCAAGTTCACCTGCACCCGGACCTGCCCCGCACCAGCACCCGCCAAGTCGAACACCAGCAGCACCCACCTCAAGTGCATCCTGCTCAACACCCGCTCCGTCCACAGACACGCCATCGAACTCTGGAACCTCCTAGACGCCACAGCCCCTGACGTTGCCTTCCTCACGGAGACCTGGATGAACGCCTCGTCAGCTCCTGACATCACCATCGCCATCCCAGAGGGCTACAAGATCGTCCGGAGGGACCGAAACGCCAACCAGATGGGAGGAGGCATCGCCATCATCCACAGGAGCACCATCCGTCTTACGACCAGCATCGACAACACTCTGACCAGCGCCGAACACCTGCATTTCCAGATCCACACCAACCCGAACACCACCCTCAGAGGCACCCTGATCTACCGACCCCCTGGACCACGCACGCAATTCAGCGAGGACATCGCCGACTTCGTCAGCCCGCATGCCCTCCCCTCCGCTGACTACATCCTCCTGGGAGACCTCAACTTCCATCTGGAGAACAACAACGACCGCAACACCAGCACCCTGCTCGACAACCTCGCCAACCTGGGACTCAAGCAACTGGTGTCCACCCCCACCCACCTCGCCGGACACACACTCGACGCAGTCTTCTCTTCCAGCACAGACATCGACTTCAGCCACGCCACAGAGCTTCAATGGACGGACCACAGCTGCGTCCACTTCACCTTCAAGAGAACAACGACCCACCAACACCAGCAACAGGCCGCCCGCAGAAGCTGGAACAAGATCACGGCAGACCAGCTCGCCACCTCCCTGAGCCAGCACCCTCCTGCCAGCTCAGCGAACCCCAGCCAGGCCGCCGACAACCTCACGAAGTGGATCAGCAACTGCGCGGACGAACTCGCCCCACTGAGGACCCCGCCTAGCAGACCCGGCAGCAAGAAGGCCCCATGGTTCACCGACGAACTCAAGAGCTCCAAGAAGAACTGCCGAGCCCTCGAGAAAGTCTGGAGAAGGGAACCGACACCAGACAACAGGACCTCCTTCAAACTTGCCACCCGGAAACACCACCAGCTGATTCGCGCCGCCAAGAAAACAGCATTCAAGGACCGGTTGGACAACAACGCACACAACTGCAAGGAACTCTTCAACATCGTGAAAGAGCTTTCCAACCCCAGCGCAGGAAACAACGACATCACCCCATCGCAAGACCTCTGCAACTCCCTCGCTTCATACTTCCACAACAAGATCGCGGACATACACAACAGCTTCAACAACCAACCAACGCACACCAGGACCGAACAACCACCCCCCACCACCACCCTCCACGCCTGGACCCCGATCAGCACCAAAGACACCATCCGCACGATGAACTCCATCCACTCCGGATCACCGACCGACCCCTGCCCTCACCACGTCTTCAACAAGGCCGACGCTGTCATCGCACCCCACCTGAGAGACATCATCAACACATCCTTCGACACCACCATCTTCCCGGAGAGCTGGAAGCACGCCGAACTCAGCGCTCTACTCAAGAAACCAACAGCGGACCCCACCGACCTCAAGAATTACCGCCCCATCTTGCTCCTCCCGTTTCCAGCCAAAGTCATCGAGAAGACCGTCAACAAGCAGATGGCCGCCTTCCTCGAGACGAACGGATCCCTCGACCCCTCACAGTCCGGCTTCCGAGCCAATCACAGCACCGAGACCGCCCTCATCGCCGCCACCGATGACATCCGAACCCTCATGGACAATGGAGAAACAGCGGCCCTCATCCTCCTAGACCTCTCCGCGGCTTTCGACACGGTCTGCCACCGCACCCTAGTGCAGCGTCTCAACAACGCCGGAATCCAGGGGAAGGCACTGGAATGGATCATCTCCTTCCTCGACGGGAGAACACAGAGAGTCCGCCTACCACCGTACAAGTCAGAGGCCTCCGAAGTCATCTGCGGCGTCCCCCAAGGATCATCTCTGAGCCCCACCCTCTTCAACGTCTACATGAGCCCCCTCGCGGCCATCGTACGCAAACACAACCTCAGCATAATCTCCTACGCCGACGATACCCAGCTGATCCTCTCCCTGACGAACGACCCCGCCGCCGCCAGAGCCAACCTGCACGAAGGGATGAAAGAGGTAGCCGAGTGGATGACGACCAGCCGCCTGAAACTGAACTCAGACAAGACGGAGGTCCTCATCCTGGGCTCCTCACCCTCCGCCTGGGATGACTCCTGGTGGCCCCCCGCCCTGGGCACCGCACCCAAACCGACAGACCATGCACGCAACCTGGGCTTCATCCTGGACTCCTCCCTCTCCATGACCAGGCAAGTCAACAACGTCTCCTCGGCGTGCTTCAACATCCTACGCATGCTACGGAAGATCTTCTGGTGGATCCCCACCGAGACCAGGAAGACCGTCACCCAGGCCCTCGTCACCAGCCGACTGGACTACGGCAACGCCCTCTACGCCGGGACCACCACCAAGCTCCAGAAGAGACTCCAGCGGATCCAGAACGCCTCAGCCAGACTCATCCTCGACATCCCACGAACCAGCCACATCTCCGGACATCTGAGAGACCTTCACTGGCTCCCCGTCAACAAAAGAATCACCTTCCGCCTCCTCACCCACGCACACAAAGCCCTACACGACCAAGGCCCGAGCTACCTCAACAGCCGAGTCAACTTCTACGCTCCCAAACGCCACCTCCGATCAGCCAACCACGCCCTCGCCGCCGTCCCCCGCATCCGAAGAGCGACTACAGGAGGAAGGTCCTTCTCCTACCTGGCCGCCAAGACCTGGAACTCCCTCCCGACCGACCTGCGCCTGACCCAAGCCCACCTCTCCTTCAGGAAGAAGCTGAAGACCTGGCTGTTCGAGCAGTAGCGGCACCCCCCCCCCCTCTCCCCCCCAGCGCCTTGAGACCCTACGGGTAGGTAGCGCGCTCTATAAGTGTCAATGATTGATTGATTGATAGATATAAGTCAGAGCAAAAGTAGCATACAATTTATTATGATCATATATTAGTCCTTGACCAGTGGACTCCTGATCGGACTATACAAATTCTGTCACTCAGGAATCTAAGAATGCGTTAGGAACTACTTTACGTTGAAGGCCACTGGAATTATGCAATTCTGTGCCGTGGCATGTTCTCTATAAACGTTTACCGCATTTGCCTCACAATTCACCGTATGCTACACAATTTAAAAAATGTGTTTATAAATCACAGGAATCACATGGTGTTGTGTAGAGGCAGATCTTGACTTTTATTTGCTGATTGCTGTATTCAGATGTTAAACTAGTGCTAATGAAGTGAAATACTGACTGGTAGAGTTGTCATTGTTACTAAAGAAAGTCTTTGCCATTGGCACTACAGAATAAACAGTACTGATGTCGATAAAAAGTTTAATGATGATTATAGGTCTACAAAGTCAAAAATGCAACAAATTGTTGTAATGATCATAGTCCTCCACGTAGTGGTCCGTTACAAATAGCTGAGTGTAGGAGGGCTGGACCTTATGGTTCCAGATGGCAATTCATCTGCTTTCCCAATATTTCCTAATTCCTGTTTCCGCAATGCAAGTATTCCATACAAGTACAGATTAAAATTGCTTTCCCATTTTTCACATGTACAGCCCAAGTCCTGTTTCCACACATGAATGTCTCTTGTTTTAAGCAAGAGGAAATTCTGTGTGGAAATAGCAGAGAAGACTCCAGGCGTTCACCTGCAACCGGTGTGCACATGATAGGATAGGTATTAGTCATCCAGGCTACATCCCCAACTGCTCAGAATTGATCCCTTAGTGGAGGTAAGTGAACAGTTGCTGTTGCCACCATCACAGGGTTGCGTTACATTAACAGGTAGGTGGTGGTAAAATATCTCACACTTCCCTTAGCTCTTGAAGAGACAGTTTGAAGCAGAAGTCATGTGAAGTAGTTTGGTTCTACAATGCTTTCAATTTACAAGCAGTGCCATGCTGTTTATGATTGGGCCAGTGTTTAATTTGAGCCAGTGGTTACGGGTTTGACCCAGGACCACTCGTTTTCGGGAACTTGCGCTAAATTTTCCTCGTCTTTGACCCAGAGTAAGAAAGAGCAAAATACAAAGACGGTAGGGGAGAAGGATTTCGAGAAAAAATGAAAAACAGTGACAACAAAAGAAAACAGAAATGAAAAAGAGCTCAAAAGTGTAAGGTTAAGGAGCTGGGAGTGGCTGGCGGTGGATAAAAGAGGTATGAGGTGGAATCAAGATTCAATAGCATTATAGCTAGGCCTCTGGGCAGAACTTTGGCTCCTGACACTTATTTATTTTACAAATTAAGCACTGGACTGGGCTACCAGGTTTCGACAGACTTACCCATTTTTCCAATGCTTAATCCTTGGATGTTTGAGCTCTAAGAATAGTCAGCCCTGACTATATCGAGTAGATTCCTCAGGGCTGCTGTTATCCAGGGGTCTTTTGCAGGCATTGGAGTGGTGTATTCTTTCCAAAGTTAAAAACTCTAATTTCGCCTTCTAACTTTTAGATCGGGGGGACCTACACCCCTTCCCAAAAACGGCGGCTTTGGCAGTCTGCACCTGTTCTGCGCTGTCAAAGTTCTCTTGAAGTCAACACTGCTTCCTGTTTTAAAGTGTAAGTTAGTCTTTACCTGCTTGCTGGGGTGACTCACTGACTCCAGTAGGCCTACACTCCATGGGCTAGAAAGTCTGCCCTTACAGCCTAATACATTAGCGCCTGATTGGGTAATGCGCTGACACAGTTGAAAACTTAATTTCAAGATCTCAATATATGATTATGAGACTATGATAGTTTACAAGACATTAACAAACCCACCTTAAAAAGAACAAAATACAGTGGCTTAATGAAGACTTAACAACCTATTATGCTCACAAAAGTAGCAGCCATTCAATTTTCTTTTCACATTCTATACCAATGTTGGGAAAACATCTATAGTAAGTGACACATTTAACGTTGCAATGGGTATGCATTTACAAACATATGTCACACGTGCAGACATTTAATTTCCTTTCCTACTGACAATGCATGTCAATGTTGTTCTATCTGAAAAAAAAAACGTTTTTTGTTTTCTCTATGCCTTGAGGCTGATACGATGTATCCATGAAAGTATTTTATGTTAATGCCTTGTTAAGTCTCAATCTCTCTCAATTTCAAAATACAACCATTTCTTTGGCATAGGAAAAATTTGATAATTGAACTGGCGGCAATAAAAACAAGGATGTCTTCTGAGTGTGTTTTAGGTACTTTTTTAAGGTTAGTGAACTTCAGTGAAAGTATACATTAGGCCATAACAGGAGATGCAGTTCTAGTTTCACGCACGGAAAAATGTTTTTAAGCAAGATGTACTTGAGAGTTGGGGAGCATGGTGAAATAGAGTTTGGTTGAAAGCATACAATAGTCGAATTTTTCAAACAACTATTAAAACATAAACCCCCACATGCATCAAGCATTTTTGGAGTCGCAAACGGTGCGATTCCTTAAAATCGGCCGTTTGCGATTCCAAAAGTGCTTTTTGGGATGCATGAAGCAATTTTAGAATTCGTAGCATTTTTGCGAGTTCTAAAATTGCGGTTGCTTTTAAGAAGTCGCAGATGTGCGATTTCTTAAAAGCAATGCATCATTAATTTCAAAAGTGCAAAACCGCAATTAGGGTGTCAAATTTACCGAGTGGTTGAACCACTCGGTAAATTTGGAAAAAGTGTTTTAAATGCTGAAAATGTTTTTTTTTCAACATTCATGTTTCACACACACATGTCCTTAGGACATGTGTGTGTGAAACATGATGCGAAAAATACATTTCAGGGGTGCATGGGGGGGTCCTTTGGACCCCCCCCTGCACCCATGAAATTTTCAAAGTGCCACTCGCAATTTGCTACTGCCTTCCCATTGACTCCTATGGGCCTTTTGGCCCATAGGAATCAATGGGAATTGCGAAAATGTACTTAAGAATTCGGTATTTATTTGGGATTCGGTAAAAATTGCGATTTTTACCGAATCACAAATGAATACCGAAAATAATGATGCATAGCATTTTGCACTTCTTAATTTGCGATTCCTTATTTTTCGCAAATTAAGAAGTGCAAAATGTCACAATGATGCATGTGGGGGGTTCGTGCCCAACAAATTAATGTTAGCGAAACAGAGCCGAGTTTATTAAAAAGCCTTGCTGCTGCTGTCACTCCTGCGGTTCACACACAGACGACTGCCTTATGCACACAAGGTTTGCATTATGGCGCTGAGGTGTGTGTGTGTTCCCTCTTGCACTGCATTTGTCAGGAAGCATACTCTTTCAGTACAAAATCACAAGTCTAGACACATTCTAGTACATTCCTCACAATTGGATGTGTGTTGTTTGCAGTGATCCTTCCATTTCACACCCATGAAGTGCCCCCTTCATGCAAGGTGGCACAAAGCAGCATAAGACAAATTGGTACTGAAAAAAGAACCCATTCCCATCCCAACACAAACTACCTTATGCACTGGGAAAGTACATACCCTTCAAAAATGTGCGCTCTTTTACACGACTTTGTACTAGCAGTTTGTATTTCTAAATCTGCACCAAAGAGGGCAGGCACTGGCATTGTCTATGATTATGAACAGAAAAAAACGGTATTGGAATTTTGGAGCGAAAGCACCCCGCATTCTATAGATCTAATTAAAATTACTCCAGCTTGCGAAAAAATACTTTTAAAAAAAATGAACGTTATAAAGAACATCAACTTGTGAAATACAACTGTGGGAACATAGGTGGGTTTTTCGCACTAAGGAACAGAGCACTTCTTAATGTTCCATAAGATGCCATAGCATTCACAAACCCTCACTGTAAGAGGTTACATGCATTTAAAAACAACTGCGAGCTATTTTCTTGCATAAAGTTGGTATTACTAATGTGTTAACCATGGCAATTTCACACAGAGGAGATTTTGTTGGAAACTGAATTTCTCATGTAATAATTAGCTTTGGAATATTACCCCAAACAGGTGTCTGTAGCCTGTCAAAGTCAGAACAGGTGATTTAGAATTAGCGTATTAAAAGAGCTGTGAATTAGCGAAGCAAAAACGTGTTAATTTCTTGTTCCATCTGTTAATGTGAATTCACTGCCAAATATTTTACTTTGTAGAACTGTGCAGAGATTGGCATACACTAGTAACAATTTTTTAAAGGACTAATATTTTGAAATCATGACACACGCTGCTGCAAAAATAACTTCAGCATCTTAAGTTAACTTTTCCTACTTGCAGCTCAAACCCCAAAGTTCAAAATGCCACACAGCACATAAGCTTTGCTAGATGGAATTCGATCACACTTTTTAACTTTGAACGTGTGTCTGCGGCTAAAAGGCATCGAGTAGTAGATGCAGTTCCTCATATATTGAAGTTATTTTGAAGCAAAGTAACATATACTGTTTATTTCGCATCAATATAAAAGAGTGCTAAAATTATACACTATCATACGCCCCAAAATCATGGCCATTATAAAAAAAACCGGGGCAACTCAGAGATCAATGCCCAAATATAACACATATCAAAAATGGAAAATCAAAGCCACAACGCAGGAAAAATGGTTATAATCAAAAACAACATGGGTCATCTACATTTAAGGGGTCCATGTGCATTGTGTCACCCATAGTGAAACTTCCCATTACCTCCTCGGCTGTCTTATTCGTCCTAGTCCTTATGAATTGAGTTTACCCCATCAACCATATAGGATTTGCCTACTCTAGCTAAAGGAATAAAACAGGGATGGCATTAGCGTTGGCGGTGCCCGGAGCTACATTAATTGTGGGCGCCCCCACTTCCGATGAACGCTTCCTCGGATTCTCTCACTACCACCAGGCAAAGTGGCCCTATTCTCTCCGATCAAAAGTCATGGCTAAAATAGTGCCCTCCCCTAAGGTCAGCGCCCCCTCCACAGGCCAGCGCCCAGTACGGCCGCACAGGTCACACTGTCCTAAAGCCAGCCCTGGAATAAAATATAACATTTTTACTTCCCATCCTTACCTTCCTTCATCTCCTGGGCATTCCACACCTGTTTCTTCCCCATGCAAAAGAAGTCCCTTCCTTTCTGACTTCCTGTTCTTCGCTCCTGCCACCGCCTCTGGTGCACTCTAAGCTGAAGGTAAAATATGCTTTAGTTTCCTTTTTTTAACTTAATCTGTTAATGTGGGATCTGTTTAAGCAATTATAAGGCGATCCGGTGATAGCTACATAAAGTAGCCGGGCTGGTCTTTAGATATTTCACGTGCATTTCTAAAATTGCGTCATTGATTTTTACAGGGATGACCCCCTGGAGCCATCTTACCTGCTTTTCTGTGTTTCAATGGGATGAGGAGGCGGCAAGGACGGGGCATGGCATGTCACAAAGAAGAAGGGAGCTAGGCATTGGGATAGAGCTGGCAGGTCCATGCTAGCTCTCCCCTGCTTCAAGCCTCTTCTGCAGCTGACTGGAGGACCCCTCCTGCATTAGGAGACAGCCTCATCAGCTAGCATCCTCTCCAGCCCGCAGACTCGCAAGAAAGCAGAGCCCTCCTGCTGCCCTTGTCCAAAGTCACGCTAGACCCAGGTTCCTATGCCCCACGCACCGTGCCCTCGCCACTTTCCACCTCGCCATTCCCCTGACCTTTTCTGCTTTTCCCAACTCCTTCCTTCCCAAAACCCCTCCCAGGACCTATTTCAAGGAGGCCGCAGCGCGCCTGTGCAGTGGGCACATCGCCAGGGTGCCAATGGCAAGCCTGTCTGTGCCCATCCGCACCTGGACCTCACCCTGCACCAGGAACCTTAGCCCTCCAGATTCGCACAGGTCTTCCATCACAGATCTCCATGCCCTGGACCCTAGGTGCAACAACTACTGCTGCCTTGCATCACCTCACTCAACAGCAGGACTTTTCACCTACCTCCACTGTTGGTTTACCTCCATCCCTGGTCCAACAATCCTCGCCAAAACCCACACCATGGCCCCCCACTGGCTAGTACTCATCCGGAACACCTCCGCTGCCTCCTGATCAATGCAAGATCACTCTGCAAACATGCTCTCCACCCTCTCCCCGGGTGTGCTCTTTATCCAAGAGAACTGGCTTACCCCCCCATCAGGGCCCGACAACGCCACCACAACACTTAACAGCTACAAGATGAAACACCAGGACTGCACCAACAGACATGGAGGCAGTATTGCCATCCTACACAAGGAGTCAGTCACCTGCGCCACCACAAAGACAAAACCACACAGATCATGGAAACCCTGAACTTCCAGCTCTACATCAACATTAAAACAACCATCAAAGGCATCCTCACATGAAGTTCCCTGGTTCACGAACCAGCCTCAGCGATACTATCACAGAATTCATCGCCCCGCTCGCCATCGATTACGAACACAACTTTTTCATGGGAGACATCAACTTTCACCTGGATGACCCCACAGACTCCAACTCCACCAACCTCCTGGAGCAAATTGACAACATTGGCCATGCGCAAGCAGGACACATGCTAGACCTCATCTTCACATCCAGCAATAGAGTCGGATATAGCCACACCATGGAACTCATCTGGTCCTATCATCACATCATCCACTTCAGCATCGTTGGACCACCCCATGCCACACCACCCCCAACCACCACAGCACCCCCATCCACAGCTGCACAAAAGTCTCTCAGCACACATGCAATAACACCTTCAGTAACACCCAACCTGACGTCTCCTTAAACTTGAATCAGGCAGCTGAAGACCTCAACGCACAGAGCCACCAAATGAGCCAGCTGGTACACCCCAGAACTTAGCAAGATGAAACACAAATGCAAACACTAAGAAAGAAGATAGCGCACCAGCATAAACAACACTGAGTGAGTCACTTTCAAGTCTGCCCTCAACACCTACCACCAACTAAGTGACTCAAAAAAGAAGGCTCTGGCAATCTGCATCGAGGCCAGTGCCAACCAGACTAAGGAACTTTTCACCATCGTCAGAGTTCACCTGCCCATCTGCCACTGTAAACTCAATCCCTGCTTCACAGAAACTCTGCCACACTCTAGCAGACCTCTTCCACAACAAGATAGCCACCATATATAGAAACTTCAGTCCCCAAGCCACTGACCTCCACAGCTTCCTCACCTCCACAAAGATCTCTATTATGAGCCCCACCCTTTTTAATATATATATATGACACCCTTAGCGACTGTGGCCGAGGGACATGGAGCAAAAATAGTATTGTATGCGGACGATATGCAGCTGCTCTTCACCTGCAATAAAGTTACAGACTTTAATGGAGACATGATTAACAGCTGTCTAACAGAAGTGGTCTGGTTCCAGTGTAATCAGCTCAAATGCAATCCTGGAAAGTCAAAGATCATCTTCTTGGGCCACCGCCCCAGCAATGCTTGGCACAGTTGGTGGCCTGCTGACATGTCCCCCCCACAACCTCCGTAAAGACAGTGAAAAATCTAGGGGTGAAGCTGGCTGAGAATCTCTCCAGGCAGGCACAGAACCAGACAGTGGCTGGATCCAGCTTTGGCATGCTGAAGATGCTAAAGCATTTTCTGCCTCTCCTGCTGATCACCCACTGAAAAACGGTGGTCCAAGCAGGTTGAACTACGTGAATGCACTATATCTAGGGTTGCCAGAGTATTTACTGGCAAGACTGCAGGTAGCCCAGAATGCAGCAGCTAGAGCAATATTCATGCTTGGCCCCAGAGCACGGATGTCCACTCAGGTGAAATCCCTGCATTGGCTCCCTCTCCGCAAGAGGATTAATTTTAAGGGGTTTGGCTTTTAAGGCTCTCCACTGCATAGGTGCTGGGTACATTGTGAAGAGAGTCTAATATTATCGCTCTCACCGCACACTAAGGTCTTCAGAACTTCAGTTGGCATGAACCCCCAGATACCACCGAGCGTGGATTGGGGGACGCTCCTTCCAGGTGCAAGCAGCGCAATTGTGGAATAATCTGCCTGTGGAATTAAGACTGATGCAGGATCTTCTTGCATTCAGGAAATCACGGAAAACATGGTTGTTCCAGCTATAATACTCAATTGGCGGTCACAGTACACAGCGAATGCTCTCATCGTACCCCAGCGCTAGGACACTCAATTGAGTAGCTGCGCAGTTCTCAAATATCCATTTAACATAACATAACAGCCAGAGAGACCACCCGCTCACTGAATGATAATAGCTCAGCACACTAAACACAACTACCTTAATGAACTCCATTCCTCATCGATTCTTCAACATCTGAAGCCAGAAGATCAGCTACCAGCATGACATCATCCCCACAGCCACCTTTTCTGATGCTGGAAGCATTCAGAGGTCAAACCCCTCCTCAGGAAACCCTTCACAGACCCCCAGCGATCTCAAAAAATACCCCCCATTTCACTCATCCTGTTTCATGCCCTAATCCTGCAGAAGGCCATCAACCTCCAAATGTCCACACACCTGGAGAGAAAAAAATACTAGACTCCTCCCAATCAGGATTCAGAGCCAACCACAGCACAAATACAGCCCTGATCACTGCAACAAGCAACATCTGCACCCTGCACGACAGAGGAGAATCAGCCGCCCTGATTCTTCCTGACCTCTCCAAAGCCTTCAACGCCGTCTCCTATCACACACGCATCAAATGTCTACGCCAGATCAGTATAGAGACAACGCCCTTAGATTGGATGGCATCTTTCCTCGGAAGGAGCAACCAGAGAATCAGTTTCCCTCACAACCCAAGCGCACCATATGCTGCATCCCACAAGGTTCATCCCTCAATCTGACCCTCTTCAACATCTACATGATGCCACTAGCAAACATCGTCAGACCCCACAACATCAACATCATTTCCTACACCTATAACACCCAGCTCGTCCTCTCCCTCTCAGCTGACCCCAACACAACACATTTCAACTTCCAAAACTGCATGAGAAATATCTCCACCTGGATGAAGGACAACTGCCTGAAGTTCAACACGGACAAAACCGAAGTGTTGATTTTCATCCACCATGCCTTTCTCTGGAACGACACCTGGTGGCCCTAGGACCCCTCCCCCCCCTCCTCACACCAAAAGACAATGCCCACATCCTTGGCATCATCCCAGACAGAGAACTCTCCTGGCAATGACAGGTTAACACGATCTCCTCAACCTCTTTACACACCCTCTGCATGCTCTGCAGATCCTACAAATGGCTCCCCATCAGCACCAGGAAAAGAGTGACACAGGCCTTCATCACCAGCTGCCTGGCTACAGCAAAGCATTCTATGCAAGCACTACCAGCAAACTCATAAGGAGACTCCAGATGATTCAGAACGCATCAACCAGACTGATCCTCAATATGCTCAGAAGAACCCAAATCACCCAGCAATTCAAAGACATCCACTGGCTGCCACTCCAGGAAAGAGGCCAGTTCAAACTACTGAGCCACTCCTACAAAAAGCCATCCAAGACAAAGAACCGGCATACCTGACCCAATTCCTGAACCTCCACATGCCACTGAGGAACTTCTGCTAAGCCCACCTCGCCCTCGCACAGACACCACATATCCACATTGGCCACACCGTAGGATGCTCCTTCACCCACCTCACTGCCAAATCCTGGAACATCCTTCCGACTTTCAAACATCACTCTGAATGTCAGTTTTCAGGAAGAAACTCAAGACCTGGCTCTTCAACTGAAACCCACAGCCCAGTGCCTGGATATCCTCATGGATGATAAGCTGCGCTCTACATGTATTATTTGATTTGATTTAAATATTTTATAGTTTATTCCCTACTACTGTAGGCACCTCCAGTAGGATGATGGGGCAACCTCAATTTGTAAGCAATATTAGGGTCTGGGTAATATATACATTCTGCAAGAAACTGTTAGAAATAGGAGCTTCTAGTTGGCAGTGGTTTGCACCCTGTCCAAGTAGGGACCCTTCCTTCCAGTAAGGGTGAGTGAGTTACTCACCCAAGATAACCCCTGTTCACCCCATTGGTAGCTTGGCACGAGCAGTCAAGATTATCTCAGAGGCAATGTGCAAAGCATTTGTAAATAACACACACAGTAGCACAGTACAAACACTGCAAATGGACACCACCCAAGTTTAGAAAAATAAACAATCTTTATCTAAACCACTCCAGACAAAAATGACAACAATACAAAATACAGAACTCAAGATATCACTTTTTTTAAATTGTAAGCTATTCTGTGTATAGAACTCTATGCATGAGGTGATTTTAGCACAAAGTATGTTTGATGCATCAAAATCCATGATGAAAAACAGCTGCACAGGAGAGAAGCATCAGAAAACAGCGATGTGCTGATTCTGGAGTCCCAGGGGAATGGATGTGTCAGTTCTGCTGCACGCAGAAGTGTTGCGTCAATTTCCTACTGGAAGGAGAAGCAATGCATTAAAATCCGAAAGTGAGTCATTTCTGCAGGGGGATGAACTGGAAACTTGGCATGCAGGTGTGATATGCGAAAATCCAGAAAGGCGGTGGGGAAACAGGCACTACGTCGATTCTTATAGTCACGGACGGTTATGTGTAATTGCTCCAGCCGCACAGCAGGAGCTGCTTTGGATTCAGAGCAAGAGTATCGGACATTGGAGAAACGGTGCTCTGGATCTCGGGCTACAGCAGCTCTTCTGGCCGCGGACAGGTGCTATATGCATTTTTCAGCCACACTGCAGCGATGCATTGTTTTTTCAAACAATGAAACCATCTCACAAGGACACAGAATTGGAATAGGGGGGCTGCAGATGAAGTCTTTGATGGCCCTGACACTTCTTTACCAGTCGCAAGCACACAAAAGCCCTTGGGGAATCTTCTCAAGCAGGATATCATAGCAAATTCCAGTCCTTGTCTTCTCCAAGACAGAAGCAGCAACTGCAGGCCAGCCCAGCAAAGCAACACAGCAAAGGGGCAGTACTCCTCCTGACAGCTCTCCAGCTTTTCCTCTTGGACGAGTCTATTCTTGATACAGAAGTGCTCCAAACATCTGGAGTTACAGGACCAGTACTTATGCCCCTTTTGGCCTTTGAAGTAGGCATACTTCAAAACTTTAAAGGATAATCTTTGTAGTGCACTGATTTTGCCTTGCCCGGCCTAGGCGCCATTCACACTTTCAGGTATCAGTGGCAACTTCTCCCACCACTCTAGCTCAGGAAGGCCTATCAGCCTGGTGATGGGCAATCAGGATATACTGGGCACATCTCAGCTCCCTTTGTGTAACTGTCTTGTGTGAATGCACAACAGCCCAACTGTCAGTCTAAACCAGACCTTGATTCCACAGGCAGGCAGAGGCACAGGATGGTAAAGCAAGAAAATGTCCACTTTCTAAAGGTGGCATTTTCAAACATAATTTAAAAAATATCTTTACTAAAAGATGCTATTTTTAATTCCTGAGCTCAGGCACCCCAAGCTCCAAATCTCTATTTCTTCCCAATTGAAAGTTTCACTTGTAAGATGTTACACGGTAGCTCCAATGATACCTTATGGAAGAGATAGTCCTTGCAATAGTGAAAAATTAAATTGTCAGTATTTCACTATCATGATATGCAAAACACACCAGTAGGGGTCCTACATATTAAGTACACAGCACACTGCCCATGGGGCTCACTTGGGACTACCTTAGGGTTGCCTTACATATAATAAAAGGGAAGGTTCGGCAGGCAACTTGGCGGTTTAAAACTGCACACACAGACACTGCAATGCAGGACAGAAACAAGTTTACAAGGCTACTCCTGTGGGTGGCACAACCGGTGCTGCAGGCCCACTAGTTTATTTTACAAAACAATGGTCCTTCACAGCATAGTGAGATGAATGTAAATATAGAGATACAAAGATGTCTATTTTCATTTGTGTAATTGAACAGTCATTATTTAACGTGAAAAATTGGCAAAACAACATACACGTGGCACAATATCAAACAGAAAGGAAAGGAAAGCTCAGGCATGTAGAAAATCATGGCCTGAAACAAAATCAATTAGTTAGTCCAACAGAAATATAGCACTCCACCATAGCATTTAATAATAAACAATATAGTATTGTGTCAAGGTGTGTGGAGTCAACAACGTTTTGATCCCTTTTAATATAATACTGGGATCATCTTTAGGACATATTAATAAATGCCTGAAACAGATGCTGCAGAAAGCCAACGCGCTTCCTTGTACAGCAGAGGAATAGATGTTCGTAAGGTCTCATAAGCCAATGCCAATTTTGAATGAAAGTCTATAACTGGTCTCAAGCTGGTATGAATGGTGTTGCACTTGGCCCTTTTTGCAGGGTCATCCCTGAACGTTTTGCCTTCCTCCTATATTTGGTCTGACCTGTTGTTGGTGGTTTTATGACTCTGGGCACTTTCTCACTGCTGATCAGGGCTACAGTGCATATGCTCTCTATTGTAAATTGATGTATTGATTAGTGACTCCATGATTGGCTATTTCATTTACTTGTCAGACCCTAGTGTAGTGCACCATGTGTGCCCAGGGCCTGTAAATAAAATGCTGCTGGTAGGCTTGCAAAGCTGGTTGTGCCACGCACAGAAGCAGCTTGTAAAATGTGTCTCAGGACTTCCAATGCAGAGCCTGTGTGCAGTCTGGGACTGCCATACCGACTTGGCAAGTGCACCCACTTGCCAGTCTCTAAACCTTCTCTTTTCTACATGTTAGTCACCCCTAAGGGAAGCGCAAAGTACCCCCATGGGCAGGGTGCATTGTATGTGAAAGGTAGGACATGCCCTGATGTGTGTGGCATGTCCTGATAGTGATTTACAGCCAATTTTGTTTTTTACTATTGCAAGGCTAACTGTTCCTATAGACCAGAATGAGCAGTTTGATTATAACATCTTATAATCCTAACTGACCCAGGGAACAAGGTAGAAATTCGAGTTTAGTATGCCCGAACTCAGAATGTTAAAATACATCTTTTAGTGAGGGTGATTTTAACATTCTGTGTTTGAAAATATCCCATTTAGAAATTATGCATTTTCTTGCCTAACCATCCAGTATGTCTCTGCTAGGTGTGTGTATTCCATGTCTGGTTTGTGAGTGAAGAGGGGCTGGAGAGGGCCTTGGCTCAAGCAGTATAATGGGTCAGGGCTGGGCTGAATAGGACCTGCATTAAATAGAGAGTAGGGGTGGAGTTTCCTTTCACTGACCTCATAGAATAGAGAGTAGGGGGAGGAGATTTCCTTTCAGCTACCTGGGCCAGGTCTGCTCTCAAACTATGCTGTCTCCACCGCCTCCCAGAAAGATGCACCTAGGAGGAAATAACTGGTTTTGACTAGGTACAGACACTCTCTGCCTTCAGAGAACAAAATACTTTGTAGTATAAATATTGGGGCCCAGACCCCAGAACTTTAGATCAGTTCTGGGAATCAAGAGAAACCTTTGCCAAGGAGAAGAACGAAGGAAGCTGAAGGAGGAGACTGCCCCTGCAATAGTGACTGTTTGGGGTTGGCTTGCAGTGGTTACTTTATTGCCAAGGAAAGGAGAAAAGGAACTTTGAGTGTACGTTAATCATCTTGAGGAAGATCTCCAAGGGCTTGAAGTTGAGCTTGGCCCCTGTTCCGAAGTCTCAGGGACACAAATACTTCACCACCAGCTCCCCCCTGACTTCCCTTGCTGGGAATTCTACCTGCAGTGAGGTGCCTGCTGTTGGTTGGGCCCTCTAAGAGACTGCATGTTGCTAGGAGCTGGAAGTGCGACGCAATGAAGAGAAGCATGTCACCGCTGCAGCAGTTGCCGTTGCATCACAGAAGAAGCGTGCCGCTGCCGCATCGCAGACGAAGCGTGTCGCATCACCGTAGAAGCGTGCCGCTGCCGCAGAGGTCCCTGTCGCATCACCGGAGAAGCGTGTTGCAGGGCCTGTCGCGGCTCCAAAGTTAATCGATTTTGCCGCACATCCATCGGGCGTGCACGCATCTCATCCACGTTATCAAATCGCATCCAAGATGCCATTTTGTCGCATAGCACCGGATCGTTGCATTGCATCGAGACACCATCTTGTTGCATTGTCCCGGATCACAGTAAGAAACTGACAATTCACCTCCTCTCCGGTAAGGAACTGACGCTTTACCTCCCCTGCAATAAGGAACAGGTGCGCCGCCTCCCCCGAAGCCAGGAAGTGACGCATCGCCTTCCCTGCCACCCTTTTGTTTGTATTGCATGACCCATCCAAGGTACATTGAGAGTAAAGTGTTGCATTTACCATCTACATTGAACTGAGCTATTTCTACCATTTTAAAGTCTTATTTTTGATTACTGTGTTGTGGATTGTTGTTGTTTGGTCTTGTGTTAAGCCTAGTAAAGATGACTTTTTCTTCCAAACTGGTGTGGTGTCCATTTGTAGTGTTTTTACTGTATTACTGTATGTGTTAACAAATGCTTTACACATTGCCCCTGAGATAAGCGTTTCTGCTTGTGCCAAGCTACCAAAGGGGTGAGCAGGGGTTATTCAGGGATGTATTCCCCTTTCCCTGACTAGAAGCAAGGGTCCCTATTTGGGCAAAGGTGCAAACCATTGGCAACTAGAGACCCCCATTTCTAACAAATGGACAGCGACATGAGATACTCCAGAGTGTGCAAGATATCTGGCCGTCAGTGTTGGGCGCCCACTAGTATCATTAACAGTGAACTTTGTTAGGGACTTACTAGTGAATAAAATATGGCATGGATAACCAATCATAATCAAAATATACACAGGGACCACTTGCACTTTAGCACTGATCAGCAGTGGTAAAATGCCCAAACTACCCAAACCTGCAAAATCAAAGCCGGCCCACAGCCAAAAATACAGGAGGTTGAGGCAAAAAGACATGGGAAACCATGCCAAGGATGCCAGTTCTAACCGTACCTGAATCCCTCACAGGCACGCTAGTCTTCAAAATAAAACCATGAGTTTGATTACCAGTCGTGATCTCAATTAATGATTTGCTTGTCTTAATTGTAAGTAATTAACATGCAAAAATAACATTTGGAAAAGGGCATTGTACCAATTTATTGGATAGATAAAAAGTGGGTTTGGGGGCTTTTCCATACTTCTCCTTTGTGAATAGTGATGACAATGTGTGCATTTTAAAACACACAGGGCCCACATCACAAAAGAGCATGAGACTTGCAGGTATTCATAGACACAGGCATGCAAACATACAAGAAGTCCACACAGAACAAGATATATGTAAAACCTTTGAAAAGGGGACACAAGACAATGTGCATTGTTAACAGTGGGTGATGTTAAGTCAAAGTAAATTTGAGTAACAACTAGTGTACAGAGGTGTTATCTGACCTAACAAAACTGTATTTAAACTGGAAATACTGGGGGCAAAATTGGAGTACTCCTTATAGGAAACAGAGTTTTTGTTGTAGTAGTCCCCCCAATTTTTTTGCCTGCCATTTGATGCAACTTTGAATGAAGTGCACTGGGTTCCTGCTAACCAGGTCCACATTTCCAGTATTCTTTCAGCAAAAAAGGGTAACTAGTCAATTGATGCCCATATGACCGGGTCTTTAGCATCTCTGTAAGTCCCACGTAAGTGGTAACCCTGGTACCAAGGGCATAAGTACTAAAGAGGGTCCTCTTAGAGCTGCAGCATATCTTGTGCCACTCTAAGGGGCCCAGTAACACACTCATGCAGACTGCTACTGCAGGCTGCATGGCCAGGTGCTCAAAAAAACGACATGGCATACACTACGTGTGCCATGTCCCCTAGCTCTGTATGTAATGTTTGTAAGCCCCCCTACAGCAGGCCCTACAGCCCTAAAGCAGTTTGAATTATATTACATGTGAAGACATATCTACATGAGCAGATATGCCCCTGTGCTGGACAGTTCAATTACTGACAGTACAAGTGAACAGGAAAGCCATCTTAAAGTATATAATTGCCACTGGTCAAAATGAGTTTCCGAGCTACATAATGGCTTTACTGATACCCATGGTGTTTGGTATCAGACTCCTAATATTAATAAACCTACACTGATTCCAGTCATGGATTTATTAATACATGCACCCAGAGGGTAGATTAGAGGTAACCCCTGAAAACCTACTGACCCTTAGTGTTTGGACTGACTGATCCTGTCACCAGAAATGCATTTCTGATCCCATGCTTTTGGAGGTCGAAAACAATGTCTACTCTGGCAGGAGGTGTTGTCAACGTCTCCATGCAGGATTACTAGTAATCAGTATATCAAGACAGGAGGCTTCAAAGGCCTCCACCTCCTTTGATCTGCAATCCTGCTTCCCCCATACAAGTAAAATGCCATCCCCTGCCTATGGCGTATTTGGCACAAGGACAGGAGGAAAAATTAGCAAGTCAGGAGGTGTGTTCACCCTCAGGCTAGTACCACCCCTAAGGTGGGCTACTTGAAGTGAACATGAATAGGAAAATGCCACCAACTTGGCTTTTGGTGGAATTAGGTTCTCTGGTTCAGGGTCATGTCCACTTCCCACAGGTAGTGGTCATATCGAGAGTGTAGTCAAGCACAAGGTAGGTACCAATTGGCTACTGGACTGTTCCCATGAGGCACAGGGTCAGACTGATTTGCATATAGCCATGTCTGAACTGGGGTGGCAGAGTGGGCTAAAGAACGGTGATGGATTAAACCCAGATCTTTTGACTGGGTGTGAGTGTTTGATTGATTCAGATGCTCTGTCCATCACCACCCCCTTTTGTACCGCTTTTGGCCACCATAAGTGTGGCAGGGTATGCTCAGACGTGAGTCCCTTGCTCACTTTGCCACTGGATTCAAGCAATTCGGGCTGAAGACAACTGGGATGCCAGAAACCGGTCCTCGGAAGCTTGTTTCTGGTCCAGGGAAGACATGGCTTGGCAGTTCGGGCTGGACTGTTCCCATGAGGCACAGGGTCAGGCTGATTTGCATTTTGCCATGTCTGAACTGTGGTGGCAGAGTGGGCTAAAGAACGGTGATGGATTAAACCCAGATCTTTTGACTGGGTGTGAGTGTTTGATTGATTCAGATGCTCTGTCCATCACCACCCCCTTTTGTACTGCTTTTGGCCACCATAATTGTGGCAGGGTATGCTCAGACGTGAGTCCGTTGCTCACTTTGCCACTGGATTCAAGCAAGCCACGCTGAAGACGGCTGGAATGCCAGAAACCGGTCCTCGGAAGCTTGTTTCCGGTCCTGGGAAGACCTGGCTTGGCAGTTCGGGCTGGACTGTTCCCATGAGGCACAGGGTCAGACTGATTTGCATATAGCCATGTCTGAACTGGGGTGGCAGAGTGGGCTAAAGAATGGTGATGGATTAAACCCAGATCTTTTGACTGGGTGTGAGTGTTTGATTGATTCAGATGCTCTGTCCATCACCACCCTCTTTTTTACCGCAATTGGCTACTACCTGGCACTCCCTGGAACATCTCTAAATACAGTATTTAGATGGCACCCCTGCTGCCAGGACCTATCCTATGAAGGATAGAAAGAAGGTGTAGACAAAGAAGATTGTTGACAAAATAACAGAGAGTAACTACCTGATTCCCACAACCCTCATCGAAGAAACCAACTCGTTCTACTGCTGTGCATACTCCAAGAAACCCAGAGGGCCTCCAGTGCTTCTCGACTCACCAGAGAACTCCCTTGGAGTAGAGGAGCTCCTCCCCTGCATCCACAGGCACCAAAGAAGCAAGGTGTGGTTCACCGTCCTGCTGCTCACCCGGACTACAAATGCTGCAGCCACCCAGGAAGAGGTTGCCATACTCCCATAGGTCATATCTATCCTGTGTGGGGATGACAGGACTGACCAGAGCACCACAGTACCAATACCTGGGTACCACCCCCACTTGCAGCAACCAAGGCTTGCTGTGACCAGCCCGGACACCAACGCTGCCAAAGACCAACCTGCATGTCGAGGGACTTCATGGACAATGCGACCCACATTGAGAGTGCCCCAGCTGTCCTGTTTGTCCCTTTTCTGCAGAGTCAAGACAAAGAATGAGCCTCTGACCGCCACCCCAACACCTCAAAGTACCTCTGCACACGCGCCCCACTGCTCGAGTCCGAGAGAGGCGATGGTGCCAATGGAGCCCTGAGACTCTCAACGGCTGAGCTCACCCTTGCGTTTGGCCAGACTGGGCTCCTAGTTGCAGCCTGCAGCCTCTTTGGGCAGGCCCCCTAAAACTGTGAGTACTTCTAGCAGCACAAACCTGACAACTAAAACACCACAATACCTGAGCCTCACTGCCTGAGGAGAAGTAGACCCATGGTGTGCCTATGTGCCCAAGCATCTCAAGGACTGAGCCCCCCTGTATGTTTCGTCGGACTGGCCCCATCCAGTCCCAGCTTGCAGACTCTTATCAACCGGAACATTTCCCAATGAATTGAACGGAGCACCTGAAACAGAAACACACCGCTGCACCCGCTGACTGAGTGCTACCTCAAGTGACCTGTTGGTGTTGCCCTGGACCTTGCCCCATACTCCAGAGGTCCAGAAGAAGATCCTGTAAGTCCCTGGCAAGTGCCGGAATGCGATATATGGCTTTCCCCTATAGGAAAACATTACAGCTCTAGAAATTGGACTGTGTGAACTTTTGAAACCTGCAAAAATTCATAACTCAAAAAGCACTTCCGTTAGCAAGATTTCGATGATCTTGGTATCTAAATTCATATAAAATCTATACTATGTTGAAATTTGTGTCAGTTGTTTTTAGTGAATGTGTGTTTTGCCTACTGCCTTTGTGTGTGCAATAAATGCTTAGCACAACTCTCTAATAAGCCTAACTGCCTGCCCGCACTACCAAAAAAAGGGAGCATTTCGGTTATCATTTGGGCCTCTGTAAACCAATTGGGTTTGCCTGGACTCTTTACATAGTGTGCCTCATTTTGGTCCACTAAATGCCCTTAGGGAGAATCACCCGGTGGGGCAGTTCCTGCGCTTGCTCAGGAATTGTTCTGAACCTGAGAATTTCAGGGAAGTAGCAGCCCTTCTATCTGACAAACTGGACAAAAGGGGTTACCCTACATGAGTGGTGAGCAGAGTACAGAAAAGAATAGAACTGACATAGGGAAGCCTTCTTGGAGAAAGTAGAAAGACCAGAGAAGAAGAACACTATCAGTGTTACTACATTTAACACAGCCTCTACTGACATAAAACGTATCGTCCTCAAACATTGGCGAATACTTAATTCCAGTGGCCTCAACCTCGAGAAACCTTTGTTCTCCTTCAGAATGAGTTTGAATATTAGGGACCATTCAGTGCATTGTAGACTCCAAACCTGCTCCTGTGGGGCTCCGCGGGGCGCTTGGGACCTTCCACTGTCACAGGACACACAAGATGTGGCTTGTGTGACGTTTTTATATTAACCACTAACACCAAAAGTGTAGACATGGGCCTAAGTTACCCATGGGAACAACAATTGCAACTCAACAAATGCCATTTATATGATCAGGTGCCAATGTTACCTGATCTACATGGGTATGAGTTCCAGAAAGGTGAAAGTGAGCATAATGGAGCACAGGAGTAACATCCGCTGTGCTAGGACCACTACACACCTCACATTACATTACGTTGAGAAGGGACTCATTGTTGAAGATATGTATTGGACCGTGTTGGATAAACCATACATCTCATCCACTAGAGACCCCAATTGGACCTTGTTCATACGGGAACAGAAGTGGGTCTATATGATACGGAGTCATAGGACAGGGCTCAATTACGGCATCCCATGGTCTACCCTGGGCAGGTCATAGTTTATTGCAGCCGACCTGTAGGGGTCCAGGCTTTCATAACCGTTGCCTTTTGAGGTTGAGCTGTTTCCCAACTGTATTTAAAACCCTTCTTTTAGCTTCATGTTGCCTTAAACCCTTTGAAATCACCACGCTATTCTACTCTGGTGTCTGCTCATTGACTAAGACCAGTTCTTGTGCCACTTATTTAGTTTATTAGCACTATATCTTTATCGACACATATAGCCTTAATATAGCTATTACTGTCTCCTAGTCACCACTCCAGTTGACAAGGTGTGACTGGAAGAGTCATTTTCCCATCAGCAGACTACACTAGTAGGAAAACTCTATTTTCCTGTTTTTATTCCAGCAGGGTCATTCTGAGCCTACAGCTCTGTTCATTTGGGAACAATAACGTTTTTTGACACACAGCTCTGGTAGAGATAGCCCCTCTGCCTCAATCTGTATATCCACTGAGTATACTGAGAAGGCATCACGCCCGCTCCAGAAAATCCATCATGGGGGCGCTTAATATTACTTTTCCTCTGAAACACCCATTTTTTGATTAAACATCAGTAGCCACCACACTCTGCTATCGATGGCATACAGACAAAGTAGAGCGCAAGTCACCGCTCTAGTTTTAGCTTTCTTGCATGTGATGCAATAAGCTATGCTTGCGTCATACGCTTCCCAAGTGACTGGAAGCCATTTGTTATATCGGCACCGGTCCTCCACTTGGGAGAGTACCTACGCGGCACCCGGAGACACCGATTTGGTGGCGGCTGACCCCCATTGATGTAGTAAGGAGGAATTGGGGTCTCAGCTGAAATGGAGTGCTGTGAGCATACGTAGACCAAGACTGGGGGAACGAGTAGTCTAGCTCGGTGAATCTTAGACCATTCTGCACCAGTATCATGACATACTAGCACTATAAACTAGACAAGCTTTTCCTAAAGTGTGCAAGCTATGCATTTACCAGTACTTACCTTATGACCATTTCTCCTCACAGAGTGTGACTACAGCGGGTCGCCCTCTACTCCCGTGCCCTTTCTAGAGCTCATCTCAATAAACTCAGTAAGGTGTGCCAAGTGGAGGGATATGTATGACGCGTAATGCATTTTTAAGAATCCGCCTAAAACTGAGTACGGTGTGGGGCATATCGTGCCACCAGGACCATTTCTTTACAGATGTGTTCACTATAGCAATGATATATAGGCACAGTAGGTTCGGATATTAGACATTAGACATTGAGTGTTTATAATTAAAGAGATAGGGCCATTGTTTGCCCATTTCAAGGGTGTATTATCTATATTTTACAGAACACCCTTGTCGCACCTAATTAGTTGTTTTTATAAAGTTATCACTGAGAGCACTTGCCCTTCACTTGTATTATTCATCTGTTTTTCTGTTTACTATTGTACAGACTTTTTTCACTGTTTTTACTCTTTCCACTTACCGATTTTACAGATGAGTATGTGTACTGGATTATCCAATACTAACAGGTGGAGTAACACTTAGTACAGTGGGTATTTGTGACAACAAGGAAAACTAGCACAGGGATCCAGTTTGTCAGGATAAATCCCGGTAGAGAGACGGAATCCAGCAGAAACATGTACACCTCAATGCAGAACGAAGGGGTGGAGAATGCACAATTCACTCATGCCACTACCATCCGAGGGTATCTACTCAGCCTTTTTTTACTCCTGACAAGGGAATTAAGGAATAAAATTGTTATGACGATATTTCTTAGTCAGTTTTACCACTAATCATCTGCACCTTTTTAGGATCCTTTTCTTTTCCTGTTTCTATTTGTTTGTATTGTCTACCCCTCCCTATTGCTCCGCCTCTAGCGTTGGTCTGCGCTGAGGTGTTTAGCAGCAGCCCTATGATGAAGCATGCCACAACTTGTTGTGGGTGAAGGCAGGTTTTAAAAAGTGAATGTGCTCCAGGCTCATCTTTATATATACTTAAAATGTGTGACTTGTACTCACCTTACTTCCGGTTGTGTGCATATATCATCTTAGAGAAGGACTAAACAAGGGTGCATATTATCACGGACCAGTGTTAAAATTATCGTTTCCTGCCGATAAAACGGCGATAATGGGCTTGACAATACGCCCTTGTTAATTCCCATAGAAGCCCATGTTCTGGTGTTAACATGGGCTTTATGGGAATTAACAAGGGCGTATTATCAAGCCCATTATCGCCGTTTTATCGCCAGTTTCCTTCCGATAAAACGGCGATAATTGTAACACCGGTCCTTGATATTATGCCCCAAGGTTTTTTCCTTCTCCCCCTTATCTTGTGTTTAGTCCACTAAATAAAGAGCCAACTTCCTACACTCCTGTAAATGTGTGGAGGCTCTCCAGGCAAACTATGGGATAAGTCATAGATTGTGCATATTTCATTAATGTAAACACTGCTTGCCTATTATTTGCTTGGTCTACCCATTTAAATTCAGCATTTCAAGATTGTCATGTGCTTGTGTAGCTTCCTTGCGTTATACAAGGGGGTGGTGATGGACGGAGCATCTGAAACAATCAAACACTCACACCCAGTCAAAAGATCTGGGTTTAATCCATCACCGTTCTTTAGCCCACTCTGCCACCCCAGTTCAGACATGGCTATATGCAAATCAGTCTGACCCTGTGCCTCATGGGAACAGTCCAGCCTGAACTGCCAAGCCATGTCTTCCCTGGACCGGAAACAAGCTTCCGAGGACCGGTTTCTGGCATTCCAGCCGTCTTCAGCCCGGCTTGCTTGAATCCAGTGGCAAAGTGAGCAAGGGACTCACGTCTGAGCATACCCTGCCACACTTATGGCGGCCAAAAGCGGTACTTGAGCAGTGATGCGGCTTGGATTCACTTTTATTGCTGGGTAGTTGGACGGAGGATCAGCAGTGCTTATTTTGTTGGACCTGTCAGCAGCTTTTGACACGGTCGATCACTCCATCTTGATCGACCGTGTCGCAGCGGCAGGGATTACAGGTGGTGCTAAGGATCTTATTTCCTCTTTTCTCTCTGACCGAGTACAATCAGTCACCTTCGGCAATTTCAATTCACCTCCTTTTACTCTCCCTTGTGGTGTTCCCCAGGGATCCTCGCTGAGTCCGACACTATTTAACATCTATGTGTCGGACTTAGCGAGGATCATCAAAATCCATCACTGGCGGTAACATCCTACGCTGATGACACCCAGATTGTCTTAGCCATTAACAAAAATGGAGATGAAGTGGCCTCCAATTTTAATCAGGGAATGTTAGCAATAAGTGATTGGATGTCCATAAATTGCTTGAAGCTTAACACCGATAAAACAGAGGTAATGGTGTTTGGTAATCTCTCCCCAGCCTGGTCTCCTACCTGGTGGCCTGCCGTCCTGGGACCACACCCGCTCCCAGTGACCAAGGCCAGAAATCTGGGAGTCTTACTTGATAGCAAACTCACCCTCCTGCACCATGTCAATGCGGTAGTATCATCCTCATTTTATACCATGAGAATGATTAAAAAACTTCTACCTTATCTCCCTATGAGCATGACAAAAACCCTGATCAGTGCATTGATTATATCCCGCATAGACTATTGTAATGCGCTTTTGGTCAATGCTCAGGAGGGAGTTTTAAAAAAGCTACAACTGGTGCAGAATGCTGCGGCCAGATTGATCACGGCTACCCCCAAGTATACTTCTATCTCTGGCACTATTGAACAGCTTCACTGGTTGCCAGTGAAAAAAAAGAACCAAATTCAAAGCACTCTGCATTGCCTATAAGGCAATCCACTCTCAAGGCCCAGCCTTTTTAAAGGATGCTTTCTGCCCCTACAAACCTGTCAGATCCCTTCGATCTTCTACTGCCGGTCTTATACAGGTTCCCAGTAACCCTGGGCGAAGCACTATGCTCCGCTCACGGAGTTTGCGAAGTTTTTGCAACTTCGCACTACGCGAGCGGCACGTAGCACAGTGCGAACATGCGTAGTGCAGCGTAGCGTAGTGCAGTGCTTATTTTTTGCTTGTTCGCGGTCCTGAACGTCATGTTCGCGACCGCGAGCAAGCAAAATGACATCCCGGCGAGATTCTCAACGCGAGGAGGTCAGGTTTCTCATTGTGAGTGGTTGCGCATGCTCGCGACCGCTCTCAATGAGAAACTACCTGTTCGCGTTGAGAAAGCTGCCGCTCGAGTAATAATCTCCTCGAGCAGCAGAAAACTACAGCTCGCACTGTGCAAGATGCCGTTTTCAATGCTTGCACAGTGCCGGATGCTTGTTCGCACTGTGCAATCATTGAAAATGCATCTTGCACAGTGCGAACATGCTACTACGCAGCTCGCGTAGTGCTACGTGAAGTTCGCGTAGTGCGAAGTGCACTTCGCGTAGCTTCGCGTAGCGCTACTCCGCGAACTATGCCCACCCTTAGTTCCCAGGACCAAGAAGGTCTCCTGGGGGGACAGGTCCTTTATAGTAACCACTACCAAATTATGGAACAGTCTCCCTAGCAACATCAAAACCTGCAATTCACTTCTTTCATTTCGTAAACAGATAAAGACCTGGTTGTTTAAACAATAACTACTCATGGATAAGTTCAGTGGACACTCAGCGCCGAGACACCCTCGGGTATTTGTGCGCTTAAATAAATAGTTTTCTCGAATAAACATAGTGCCTTTTTCGGTTCTCATTTCCATTGAAGGCCAATGAGTGCTTTCCTTCTAGTGTATCTCATTTCAACTTTTTCCACTAACGTGAAGGGATGTTTCTTTCTTCAGTTACTGTTTGTGAAAACTTATGGGCACATTTAATAGAATTTTGTGCCATGCTTTCACCATGCAACGTGGTACATGGATGACGCAGACCTCTCAGTTATATTTATGAAGTCACACATAGCCACTTTTTGTGGCTTTGAATGGCTTCGCAAATATGGAGTAATGCAATGCAATTTGCTGCATTGCCTTACTCTGTGCAAGGGAGGCGTTCCATTGCGGTGTGGGTTCCCACATAACTTCCATGCTTTTTGATGCGTTCACAGATTTACAAGGACTTGTAAACCTGGGAATCCATCAAAATCTTATCCCTCCCCAGGTGAGGCGCAACCAGGAGAAATGTCATTATTTCTTCTCGTTTCTTCCCCTTTCTATGTGTGCTGCAAAGAGAGGAAAACACATCTATGGATTGCTTTGTGCAGGAAGGTTCCCCTTCATGCCCAAAAACAATACTGCCTGTAACGCAGGCACCCTTGCATTTTACAGCAATATGAAAGTTTTCAGTTGATATTCCGTTACACACTTTTTAAAACTGACACACCCAGACACACACTGATACACCCAGGCACACACTCATTCATACACTCACTTATCCAGGCACACACTGACACACCCAGGCACACACTCATAAATTCTCTGACACACCCAGGCACACACTGATGCATGCACCGACACACTTAGACACACATTTATTTCAACATTGGCACACCCAGACACACACGGCTGTATACACTGACACACCCTGACATACACTCATTTTTACACTCACACACCCAGGCACACACTTATTTACACACTGGCACATTCAGATACACACTGACTCACACAGTGATACGCCCAGGTACACACTCATTCTAGCACTAACACACACAAGCAAACACTCATTCATTCAATGATACACCCAGGCACACACTAATCCATAAACTAATACACACAGGGACACACTGATGCATACATTAACACACACAGGTACCCACTCATTCATTCACTGACACATCCACTCTCACACATAAGCATACACTGACATGACCAGGCACATACTCATTCATACACTGACACACCCAGACACACAATGACACAAACACAGACACACCAGGCACACACTGACAGACACTGACACACTCAGACACACACCCATTCTTACACTGACACACTCGGACCCATACTGATGCATACACTGACACACACAAGCACACACTCATTCATTCAATGAGACATCCAGGCACACACTGGTGCATATACTGAAATACACAGACACACACTCATTCATAAACTAAAACACCCAGGGACACAGTGATGCATACACTAACACACCCAGGCACAGATTGGAACATACACTGATGCACCCAGGCACGCACTGATGCAAATACTGACACAACGAGGCATACACCTACACACCCAGGCACACACTCATTAATACACTGACACACTGAGGCACACACCCATTCATTAACTGACACACCCAGGCACACACGTATTTATATATTGACACTCTCAAGAACACACTGATTCATACACTGACACACCCACACACACACACACTGAAGTATACACTGACACAAACAGGCACCTGCTCAATCATACACTGACACACCCGGGCATACACTGAATCATACAACGACACACTCAGGCACACACTGACATGTACAGATACACTCAGACACACACTCATTCTTACAATGACACACCAGGACTCATACTGACACATACACTGACACACCCAGGCACACATTCATTCAGTCACTGACACACCAGGCACACAGGCACACAATT
This sequence comes from Lissotriton helveticus, assembly GCF_964261635.1. NCBI lineage: Eukaryota > Metazoa > Chordata > Amphibia > Caudata > Salamandridae > Lissotriton > Lissotriton helveticus. The sequence goes on along the minus strand of NC_136061.1, from coordinate 1,700,138,567 downwards.
ACACATGCACTGACACGCCCAAGCACACACTTAATTACACAGTGCCACATTGCTTATAAGCGACAAATCACCATCCATAGAAATTGCCTAGGTATTGGCTCAGGTAAGGCCTCATAAACTAATACTGGTTGTAAAAACTCCATTGTGAGTGACAAAATTATGTTCTACACCAATATGAAAGTTTTCAGTCGATATTCTGGTGCACTATTATTTAAACAGTGACTCACCCAGGCAAACATTGACCCATACCCATTCATATTTACAAGCCCCTTGTGCTGCCGGTGCAGCACTTTTAATATGGGCAAAAGTGACACAGCACCGGCGCAAGGGGCTTGTAAATAAGGGGGAGAGTTTTACATCCAGCATTAGTTTCTGAGGCCTTACCTGAGCCAATACTTAGGAACTCTCTATGGAGGGCAATGTATCCCTTATAAGCACCTTTGTACAAATGAATCTGTTGCTGCCACTTGAGGGTCCAGGCACCAATGGTACAAAGATTAAAATTGAAAGTTCAAATCGATCAAAATGTAACTATTGAGAGTGCCCCCTGAAAGAAAAAAATTGGGTTAGATACAAAAGGACAAAGTCATTAATCACTGGTAGCCTTAAGCTGTCTGGAATATGAATGACAATAATATTTTTATATTTTTCTGATTCTGCCAGCATTGTGGAATTCCCTTCTCATAGGGGATACAGGGAAACAAATGAAAATATTACTTTCGCCCACTGGAGCAGCATCAGAATGTCAGTGAATGAAACAGTGTGTACCTGGCTGAGTGAGTGTATGAATGGGTGTGTCAGTGTATGTGTCAGTATGTACCTCTGTGTGTCAGTGTATGCGTCAGTGTCTACCTGGGTGTGTCGGTGTATGTGCCAATGTGTGCCTAGGTGTGTTAGAGTATGCATCAGTGTGTCCCTGTGTGTATCTGGTTATGAATGAATATGTGCCTGGGTGTGTCAGTGTATGAGTCGGCTCCACTGACACCAAAAAAACATTGTAGACCTTGACCCTCGTAGGGTAGCGAAGCAGAGCAGTCCAAAGCTTACTCAAGGGACGTGATGTAGGCTAGTAATCACCATTCACAGATACACCATAATAACATTCAATAAATGATTGCCCAGTCTTTGCCTTTAAAAAAAAGGAAATAGTACATTTATTGCACACAAACTACTCAATACTATCCATCAATTTAAAAATATGCATAAGCAGATGTAAATACTCCTTGATGACATTGTGTAAACATTCTTGAAAACCCAAAGGGAGATCTAGATCAACAAAGCACATGTTAAAACCTCACTTGTATTAAAATGCCATGAAGCAAAATATGTTTTAATGTAAGCACTTAATATTCGCAATAAAGCATGTATACCTTCAATGTGACTGGTTGTCGGCCTAATTTATTCTTTAAGACATTCACAAGAAAAAGGATCTATTCATGTCGGGGTGATTGGTGAACTCAGTATATCTTATAGAATGATTAGCAGAATTCAAATGTCATACTTATAATCACAACAAGTGCAACTACATCCCTTCACCTCTAGAGGGTATTTGCACCAACCACTCTTAATAGCTTTCAGCATAAAATAGTGCGTTTTAAACATAGCCCTTACAGGGCATCACATTTAAAATTACACAATTGATCAATTACTAACTTTCACCCCCTGGAAGGAGTCTGCCAATATGAAAACTCACATTGAACCATAGGCTTTGCCCCTAGAGAGTGGAACACTGAGGATGGAAAGCTTCATCCTGGTGAGTGCTTGAAAATAAAAGGAAATCTCTGGGGTGGTTATCACTTTAACATTCTGCCTAACTTAGGGTGGGGACTCTGTTCTTTTGTGGGGAGGCTCCACTGCACTTTTGGGTCCTGTTCGGGATGAACCCTTTCTTCTGGGGCCACCAAAAAACCAAAACAAGTGATTTTTCCGGTAAAACTGCGGTCAAGCCCAACAAGGAATTATGGGGCACTTCTTGCAGTTTATAGGAACGGCTCACCTACCAAAGCAGGCACCAGGGAGAGTCACTTCCTGCTTTTCATTATAGGCGAGACACTCCCTTGGTCCATCTTCTTTCCTGGGTCCAGGGATAGGGTCCTGAGCCTCGTTTCCTCTCAAACAAGGGAGCACAAAGGCGCTCCCTCGCAATGAACATCTACTGGGGCTCAAGTTTTGTTTTTTGATGTGCAAGTCAGCACATATCTTTTGGAATGGGTAGCCCCTACTGTTCAACCATATGGTAAGAACAGCCACAAGTGGATCCTCGTGGCAGACCTATAGGTGATCAGCCTGCACATATCTCATCCCCATGATGCAGTTAAATAAACCAAGGTATAAGTGGATATGATGAAATATGAGTGAATAAACCATTTATACACATCTTTTGGGTGTCAAGGATATTCAGTGGAGGTAGGGCAGATGTGTGAGGTTTAGCCTTGATGAGACTAAGGCTTCACCAATGCTTACTTAAGTTTATTGAGGTTGCCAGTTGAATTATTACTAGGGTTTTATTTATTTGGGATACCTTCCACTTGGGTGGAAGGGAGAAATCAACAGTTTTGCCTCAAGCTAGTTGAACTCTGCGTTCTCCTCAGAATTGGTCAAGTATGGTGAGAAAGCGTTGCTAACTTGGAAATATTTATAAAACTGGTTTTGAAAAAAGCCATGCTCTTTTCTACTATCTGCAAATGTTTTTGTTGTAACTTGGTTTGTTCCCTCCCTCCCCTCGCCCCCTCCCTTTCCTCCCCAATGGTATAGCCTACCTTAGAATGTTGGAGTGGAGTTCACATTGGAATGTTGGTGAGCTCACTCTTGTAGATGGCACTGAAGAATCTGGTTCGTAATAAACTCCCTCTCACTTAATCCTGTGTGGAGTCTATTCTTAACAATTTGGCGACGAACACCGTGCTGGGGACGGTTGGATTCTTTCCCCTGCAATCCTTGCCAACTACAAAAAAGTCAAAATTTACTGAGATGAAGAAGCTGTGACTTCCGTGGACGAAAGGAAAAAAGGGCGATTTTATACCAGACTGGTGTGTATATTGTCTGGCAGTTAGTCAAAGTATACTGGAGGACATCGAGGGACTTTTGAATGCTAAACGAACTTAGCCAGCGCTGTTTCAACCAAGCAACTGACGAGCCCCCAGTCCCTACCAACATTGATGCCGAGGTATGGATTTGTACTGTTTGAGTTGCACGGAAGAAAAATAAGAGTGATAATTGAGAAAACCTGCTGTGAAGGGGTGCGAGAATCAAGCAGACGAGCACTCCTGTTCAAGGCAACCAGGAAGTAGCCGAGTTCGCGACTACGCTCCTAGGTGACGGGACGCTTTTCCCAACCCCACCCAGTTGCTGAGCAAGGAATCCACGTTAGAGTGCTGCTCCGCCCTCCGGGTACGTTATTTCGTCAGTTCCTTAAGACGGACCGCCTCTGGTGAAGTAACGTGACAGGGTAGGGCGGGACGTGCTTTTCCTGTCATTATTGAGCCGTTGAGGTGCTGTCTCTGGGACTGCCTGTGCTGTTCAGCTATCGGAGGAGCTGACGAGCGTGAATGAGGTAGGAAACTTCGTTATCTAAGTCTCCTCATTCTACAAGCTGGTTTACTGCCTGTCCGGTCTTCGAGGGATTCTTTTAGAATAACTGTGACTTTGGGAAATTCCTGTCATTAAAGCGGGAAATTGGTTCTATCTTAGTGCTCGTTTTCAGTAAAGAGCGTTTTACAGTTGACTGTGACTCAAAACCATTCCTGTCAGAAAACGGCGGACTGGTTCTACACCCAGCGCTCGACTTCTAAGGGGGAGTGTTCTACAGCTGACGTCGTGGGAATTAGTGACTAACTCTTTTTCTCTTTCGGTTGTTTCACTGTGAGCAGTTTCCTTAGTGTATTTCATTCTTGACAGCATTTAACCCTGTCTACTAGAGTTTTACTTCTTCAGCCTCTATATTACTCGTGGAGAACATTACTGCTGGGTAGGGAAGGTTAATCTATAGCTTTTTCTGCAATTCTCTGGATGTCACATTACATGCATTCCAACTTAGTCTGGGCACTTTTGTAATTAAACAAAGCAAATTCAATTCTCAGGAGCCATCACACGTTTCCTTCGCTGATTGGCTCAGCTTTGGTCTCCCTACTCCTGTCTGAACAATTACATTGAACCTTTTAGGAACTGTGGATATTTTAAATTGTACTATCTGTCTTAGCTGTCCTGGCTCTTCTCTTTCTTTTATTTTCCTCACACTGTTCTCTCCTACTGTTTTCTCCTGTTACCTTTAATCTCTCATCTTCCACTTCTACTTTTCTTTCTTGAACATGACTGCCTTAAATATGTCCCAACCACCGCCATTTTTGGATGAGGCAGGCGATCCTCTTATTTCCTGGAAAAAATGGTTTCATTTATTTGAATCATATTTGATTGCAATTGGGGGAAATAGGTTTTCTTCATTAAGGAAGCAACACATTTTACTTCATAATTTGGGTAAATATGCAAGGGATGTGTTTGAGGATTTGCCTGAGGTAGCTGATGGAGGCGCAAACACCAATGTTGGGGGAGATGGAGTAGCCCAACCCGATGTGTATGAGGCTACGGTTAAAAAATTGGCGGAGCAGTTTGGGGACAGAATTAATATAGTTTTGGAGACTTTTAGCTGAAGCTCCAGATTTACAAAGAGCTATTGATATTGCAATTAGCATAGAGCACACAAGCTACTTCATGAATGAAATGAAGGAAGCTCATGAAGTGAAACAGGTTAGTGACAATGGTGTGCACAAGGTGGTTCAAAAAGATAGCAGATCTAAATCTACCCTGCCCGATGTGAATAAACATAGCGCACAGATTAACAAGCCTAAATGCTATAGATGTGGTAACCCAAACCATTTAGCTAATGATGTAAAGTGTCCGGCAAGGGGTGTCACTTTTAGCATTTGTAAAAAAAGGGGACATTTTTCGAGAGTATGCCATGAAAAGAAAAGTACTACTCACATGGTGGTCCAGGATTCTGAATAACCTTTGCAGGGGGATATTATCTTCCAAGTGTTGAACATTGGTGAATAGAATGTGAATTGTTATCCCGAATGTGAAATATTTCTTGACAATGTTGTATATCAGGTCTTTGTGGATTCCTGTTCACCTTATACTCTGATAAATGAGACTTCCTTCAAACAAAATTCAGGCCATAAAAACTATAATCTGTTGCCACCTAACATTAAACCTGGGGGATACAATTACAACCCTATTCCACTGGTTGGACTGTTGCTGATGCAGATAAATTTTAAAGGTAGAATCACACTGGGTAAAGTGTATATCACAGAAAAGGGTTCAAATTTGTTAGGTTGGAAACACCAAAAGGACCTGGATATCAAATTAGACCCCAATGCCCCTGATCCTGTACTACTTATTGATAGGCCTTCAGTTGGAAAGGAAGTGTGTGAAAAATTTCCGGAGGTGTTCACAGACAATTTGGGACAGCTTAAAGGGTTTCTTCACAAAATTAAGCTTAAATCAAATGCAAAGCCTGTAGTACACAAAGCCAGATCCATTCCATTGCTTTTGAAAGAACCTTTGCAAAAAGAAATGAATAGACTGGAAGAAAACAGAATAATAGAGCGCATTGAAAGTTCAGAATGGTTGGCTCCCATTGTCGTAGCGGAAAAAGGGGGGGAAAGGGCATCCGCCTCTGTGTTGACCTCAGGGATTTGAACGCTAACATCTGGGTGGATAGACACCCCCTCCCCAACATCAATGAGATGTTGATGGCCATTAAAGGTGCAAAGTTTTTCTCAGTCTCAGATCTGTCCTCTGCCTATCACCAGGCCGTTCTCCATCCAGAATCTAAGCACCTCACATCCTTCATAACCCCTTTTGGTGCATATCAATTCTCAAGATTGCCTTTTGGCCTTGCATCTGCAGCCGCTGTTTTTCAGCGTATTATGCAAAACATCTTGCAGGGTCTTGAAAAAGTAGTCTGTTTCCAAGACGACATTCTAATCTATGGAGCGACGGAAAATGAGCACAACATAATCTTGGAAAAAGTATTGTCTAAACTCAGCAATGCTGGCGTCACTACTCAGAAGGATAAATGCAAGATAGGTGTGGAAACAGTGGTGTACCTGGGGCACACGATTTCAAGTGAAGGTATTAAACCCAAGGCCAGCCTGGTAGATGCAGTAAAACTCGCACCGGCTCCCTCAAACAAAGATGAGCTGAAATCCTTTTTGGGCCTGGTTGAGTATATGTCAAAGTTTGTGAAGAATTTCGCTGACCAAGTACAACCTCTCAGGGAGTTACTTAAACAAGGAACCAAATTCGAATGGAGCACAGAGCATCAACAAACCTTCGAATTCATCAAAGAAGCCATTTCGGAGGCTCCCATCTTACACACCTTTGATCCGAATGCCAAGACCACATTGTCTACGGATGCAAGTAATAAAGGTCTGGGTGCCTCTTTGATCCAATTGGTAAATGGTGAAGAGCGAGTAATAGCTTTTGCTTCAAGAACCTTGAAGACTGCTGAAGTAAATTACTCCACGAATGAGAAAGAAGCAGTGGCGTGTTACTGGGCTATACGCCATTTCAAGTACTTTCTGTGGGGAATTCCTTTCTGCCTTAAAACGCATCACAAGCCATTGATTCCATTGTTTGCAAACAAACTTTTAGAGAACACCACTCCACGAATCTCCAAGTGGGTCTTAGGACTGCAGGGGTTCAACTATTCTATTGTGCATGTCCCAGGTTCAAGAAATTCTTTGGCGGATTGTCTTTCGCGCATGCCGCTTTTGGTAGATGAACCAGGGATACCTAGGGATACTCCTCATGAGCAGGGCCGGACTGGCTACCGGGCAGTTGTGTGTGCTGCCGTGCTGGGGGCTAATTTTGTGGATGGGGACCTGCGTGTGCAAAACGAAATTCGTTTTGCTTTTTAAATTTCAAATTGCACGCAGGTCCCCATCAACGAAATAAGCCCCCACCACAGAGAAATTAGCCCCTAGCTCGGCAGCACACACAACTGCCCGGTAGCCAGTCCGGCCCTGCTCATGAGGAGTATCCCTAGGTATTTGATGGAACTGGTAATACCTCAATTTCCTCCCTCTCACTGAGGGCCTTATTGGGCTGCACCTAACACTGGAAAGGGGATTGTTTGCACCCAGTTAGCTGTGAGGCCGAAAGAGTTTGAAATTAATGGATATAAACATCACCAAAAAAGCTTCTCGAACTGTAATAGAAAGAACATGATATATTGTATCAAGTGCCCATGTAATAAATTTTATATTGGACAAACTACCCAAGCTGTGAAGAAACGTATCCTCCAGCATAAATCTAGGGTCAAATGTAAGGTGCAAGGAGCCCCCCTGGAGCAGCATTTCGAAACCCATCAACACACAGAAAATGATATGACTTAGACAGTCCTATGCGTACTAGGAAAGATGAAACAGGAGGAAATCAAAATCAAGTTGGACAGGTTGGAGGCTAGGCTAATAGAAAAATACAAGACGGCAAATATTGGCTTAAACAATAGAGATGACATTTGGGCGTTAATTTGAATGTAAAATCTTTCAATAATAACCTACGTTACTGTTCTGTATCTGATATTGTCTTCCTAAGAAGTAACATTCACTTGAGCTGATTGAATGCATTTTCTCTATTTTATACAAATTGTATGGATCAGGTCTTTGCATATGTTGTCAGCATTAGATTGTAAGGAGTGGCAGATTGGGGTTTCCACTTTTCTATTCTCTTACTTGCCTTTCGTAAAAATAAGGAGTAATTTTTCTAGTTTTCTATTTTACATTTATATTTTTCCTACTTTCCCCTTTTCTTAGTCTTCCACATTTTCTATTTGTTAATATCCATAAATACACGGAGATAAGGGTCCCCGCAGCGCAATGTTGTAACTTTTAGCTAGGGTAGCGCTATACAACCTCTGTTTTTTATTTCTATCATGAAAACACTCCACAGAGTCCTTTTTTAAGGTCGAATAAGAGAAGAGGTCATGGCGTGTCACGTGATCGCCAGTAGGAGCCGGCTCGCGTCTGTGTGAAGTTATACACATTATGGAATTCCTCGAATATTAGCATGTGAGTTCCAATGGATGTTACGGCCCAGTAAAATAAATCGTTCTTTATGCTATAGCGTGACAGTAATTAATCACGCACTTCTTTTTACTTCCAGGTACGTAGAGGGGAGGATTCCTGACACGGCTTTATGGAATGACCAGCCGTTGTCTGTTTGTAGGACGGTGTGCCCATTAAATATCTAGAGGTCCAAGACGTGACTAAGTAAGTGGCATTGTTTCAGCCACGAATTTTATTCAATATAGCTATTTAGCTCGTTGTGGCTTGTCAGCCCTTTATTTATCCCGCTCTTTCTTGCTCTACTAGCGTGTGTCGTGAATACGAGATTGGGAACTGACATAAGGGAACCCTAATTACATGAGGGACTTCAAATTGAAATTAAGAGAAACAGCAGGGGATTTATGCACGGTGATTACCACGTAAATAGCAGGTGAGCCGTAATTGAAAATTGGGGCGTATGTGTCCACATTTAACAACACAGTTTAATATTTACAAGATGACGTGTGTTGTCTTTCTAGTTTCCCCTGATGGAACAACAGAATCTTATAGGACATATACACTATAGAAGTCCAAGATAACGGTAAATAGGTTGATTGTACGGTCGACTACAGGTGGAGGAAAAGGGGATCTGAAACTTGTGATTTCTCTATTAAAGCACGACACAGGGTGGTTGTCTGCATTCACAGTTATAATGTATATGGAAGATTGGTTGAAAATTGATATGCACTGGGTGCACACATGTTTTAGAGTAATGGCACTATGGGTTTGATTTCTTGGCAATCTGACCACTTCAAGGCTACTGGGGTGTTCCAGTATGTATATATGTAAATATAAAATATAGAACCCTGATCTCTTTACATATTTATTTACAGGATGTATATAGTTATATATGATTTGTTTGATCCTGTAGACTGAATATCTTGCTAGCCCGAGTCCTGATGAGCCCCATACTGTGAGGGCTGAAACGCGTCGACATTTTTCAAAGAAGACACCAGCCAAAGTAATTTTAGTTGTGAAAAAATATTTGCTTTACAAGGGGCAAAAGACTTTGGATAGGTCTATAAAAAAAGATATAGACTTGTTATACCCCTGGTGTATAGGTCTGGTTGATCTTACTTGAGAAGGAATGCTGAGTCTTTACATGTAGCAAGCATCCTTTAGAAAGAAATTGGGCTACAATTTTTGAAAAAGAGATGTTAATAGATCAATGTATGTATATTTGTTTGTATATATTTATGTAAAAAGTGATGTGTATATATATATATGTGTTTGTTCGTTTACACGTAGAAAATGGGCATAAAAATTATATTTGCCTAAAATCCAATTCTTTTTCAATTCAATTGAATAAATAAGTAAGAAAAATAATACATTGTGTGTTCTGTACGGAGGTGGGAAGCCCCCATAAAATACTAGAATTTATTCTGTTCAAGATAATATATTTGTCACAGGATGGGATAATTGAGCTATCTCACCCAATACTATAAGTGCTTTATTGGTGCCTTTGGCATCACTTGTTTGTTTATATATGACTTTATTTACCCAGATGCCAAAGGCTTACCGGGTTCTTCCTTATTTTTGAATCAATATTGACTGAAATCATCCACTAGGCTAGATTCAGCTGAGTTACCTAGATATTTTAAGACATCTTCAGCATACAATACTCTATATTCCAGGTTCTCTGACCACCTAAAGACAGTAATTCTCTAGGACTGTTGGATTCTGCAGACCAAGGGTTTTATAGTGATGGTGAATGGCAGAGGGGCAGGACGGTGCCCCTGTCTCACCCTCGCAGTAGTGTTTTACACTCTGGCTCTAGCCCTCAAGCCATTGTACTATGCTTAGGTGTATGTGTGGAAATGTAGGCACAGACCCATCTGCCCTAGTATCACAAAAAAATAGTGCCAGCATATAATATGAAAAGCTTTCTCGAGATCTACAAGTAGTAGGGCCAGTGTTCCCCGTAAGTCAAGTCCGATTTTCAATTGTAGGGCTGTGTGAATTTGCTCTAGCTTTATTGCAAGAAATCCTGCACAATTATGCAAAATACATCTTGCAATCCCAAAATTACCAGAATGGTCTGTTCAGGTAACAATTAATCTCAAAAATGTAATTTCGAGTAGAGTTCCAGTCGCTGGCAAAAAAGATTGCATCTCACCTTTGAATTTGTAGTTTTACACTACCCAAAAGACCACTGGTGTAAAAACACTGCCTGAAAGGTATGTTGACCACCTACATTAAAGGAACTGCTGCTCACATTCAGATTTGTAGTTTTGCACTTAAATATTATCCGAATTATCTGCTCTAGTGAAAAATCTATCTGAAATGCTGCTCCCATTCAAAAATTACCCGAATTTTATATCTTGTGTTGAAACGTCTCCCCAAAGATACGCAATGTAGATTAAGGTTGGAAGCAACACAATTGTACATATATTTTGTTACAAATAATTATGCAAATTAAACTGGCCTAATTAAAATGTTGTCCACGCCCACTAAATGCTGGTTGGAGATTGTGACTAGTCACCATTCGTAGCACAAAGCCACACTGGTCGAGGTGGATTAGACCAGTCACCACACCAGAGCAACCAAGTATTTTTGACTAGTATAAGAAATTGGTTTACTGGTTAAGGTGGGGGTGACATCCTTTTAAAGCACCAACCACAATTCTTCTCAGGGTGAAGTCTCAAGCAAACCTTAAATTAGCCCGTGGTCAACCATCGGGTAGGCTAGCACAGGGCAGTCAAGTGTCAATGTGTAAATAATTTTAGCAGCACTTCACACAGTAATACAGTGAAAATACACCACAAAAGGATCTTACACCAAGTCTGCTGGACTCCTGCCCTCCTGGACTACTGCCTTGCTGGACTACGACCTTGTTGCAAAGACCTGCTGACTTTTTATTGAAGGTATTTGGTGGTATGATCCTGGGTCATCCAGTGGTCAGTCTGTTTTAAAATTCATACAATGTGCACTTCCCTTAGTTTTTAGGCCTTTTCTAGATGATTGTAGGGCTAGTATGAGATCTTTGGAGTGTGAGATGTAGGGAATCATACTTTTTGGGTCTCGCAGGTTTCTACATAGGTAGTAGATCTGTTAGGTTGATTCAGAGGAAGAAGTAAATTTGCTGAGGGTACACTGGAGAGCCGCTTGAACAGATTTTTCTTTCAACATGGTGGCAATGACTTAGAATGTCCTCTTCTTTGTGGTCAGATGTTTGGAGGGAGGAAAGTTTATCCCGCACAACAGCTCAGTTCACCGAACAGTGTGTAATTGTCCAAAAACCAGTCTACCCACAGGCCCAAGTTCCCCTCTCAGCCCACTGATGCACGAGCAGTCCACTCAGTGAAGTACAGTGGATATTGCCATGAGGATGTTTTCCCTTAGCTCTTTGACTCAACCAGGTCACGTATCAGTGTTCCCAGTGAGGGAGTTTGCAGTTTATGCACCGGCCATTCTACAGATGTTTGGAAAGGGTCAGTGCCCCCACTCTCACTCAGCCAACCCTTGGTCCAGAACAAGTGCCTCTGCCTCTTCTGCTCCATTTAATTCTCATGGGCTCTGGGCACTGTGAGAGAAATACAGCATTCAAGGCAGATGTCGTTCTTTGGCCATTTCACAATGGGAGGGGGAATGGGGAAGTGTGGAAATAAGGGGCAGATTTATGTCGGACTTGCGCCACGTTTACGCCGCCGTTGCGTCACACAACGGCGGCGTAAACGTGGTGCACCCCTGCGCCCCATTTACAATGTGAAGCATCTACGCAGATGCGTCACGTTGTAAAGCCCTGTGCCACATGTGGGCGTTCCGGCGCAGGGTGGCCGTTCCGGGGCAGGTGCGCCTCGCAAAAGTGCCTGCGTGAAATCTACAAGATTTCACGCAGGCACTTTTAGGCCAATGCTGGGTCAAAACCCTGCGCCTGCTTGAAGCAGGCGTAAGGCTTGATGCAGCATTGGACAAATAGGGCACCCCAGTGCATTGCTGGAGCTGCGTCGCGCTTGCGACGCAACTCCAGCAATGCGCCGCCTCTACGGCACAGATGCGTGATGCATCTGTTCCGTTTCTGTAAATGCGGCGCACCATGGGTGGCGGAGCAGCGGTGCACAATAACTGGCGCATCCCTGGGGATGTGCCAGTTATTGTAAATCTGCCCCTAAGTATTTTTAGACCCATAAGAGTATGGCCCTTCTCGTGTGGCAGTGTGGTTCTGTTAAAGGGCCTTTTCCAGATGGGCTCTCGGACGGTTCCAAGATGTTTGTCTCTTCTAGGAGGGTATCTCCTTCACTCACTGCATCAGCAAACAGGGCCTGGTCCCTTGCCTCAACAACAGCCGGCAAAGATCCTATTCCTGGCCACATGGTCTGCCACCCAGTGTGTGGCACTGCTCCTCCTCACGCATGCTATGCCGCTCCTATCCTCTAGCACCTATCACCTCTCTAGCTCCAGAGGCACCCACTACCCTTCTACATCCAGTTTCACTAGGGTGTATGTTGACACAGTCCAGTGTGCAACAAAGACACAGGATGGGCTGCCTTTTTTCGAGCTCATGTGGAGCTCTCACTTGAAGAGTCTGCCATCATTGCTCATCAAACAACAAGTCCTAGTATGTTGCCTTTTTTTTCTCACAACAAATCTTATTTATTGATCAGGTCAAGGCATCTACACAGCTCTCCGCAGTCAGGAGATCACTGCCAAATATCAACACATGTCTCAGTATCTTGTAAACCCAATCAATAAAAAGAACGATCCCCCCCTATCTCCCCCCACCTCCCACATCCACCCAACAACCCCTCTACCCACCCCTTATCCCTCCCTAACCCAGTGCACGTGATCACAGTAAGCCTCCAATAACTGTTTATATCCTGCCAGGCACCATGCGCCTCCCTAGGCCTGAAGTCCATCGTCTAGATCCGGACCATCGTCAGGTTCTGCTGGAGACTCCAGAGTTAAATCCCTATAGTCGGCCCACCTTTTCCAAATTTTGTAGTGTTTTCGAGGGCATCCTCTGGCCTCAAACACTGGGCGCTCTAGCCCCATAAAATAGTCTAGTCCAGCCTTCCATGCACTCAGTGGGGGGGCTCGCTCATTCTTCCATGCTCGTGCCAAGTCCCGCTTGGCCACAACCAGACCCAATAACAAAAGGTGATGTTTATAGATATTCCCTCCCACGCCCTCCAGTACATGGAGAAGGCCTAAACGATGGGTGCGGGGGAGATCCCATCCCAGTACCTCCGACAGGCAGCTCCATACACCATTCCAGAACCTAGTCAGGCCAGCACAAGACCATGCAGTATGCAACAGAGTACCCCTCTCAGCTCCACATCGCAGGCACTCTGGGGACACAATCAGGCCCGCCTTCCACAGCCGCTCCCGTGTATAGTAAGCCCTATGCAAATATTTTAATTGGATTAATCGGAGTCGTACCGCGATAGCGGTCCCACACGGGGACTCCAAGGCCTCCCTCCAATCATCCTCATCCAGGGGTCCGAGATCCTTTTCCCAGGTTTCCTTTAATGGAAGTAGGGAAGAGGAACAGTGAGTGACCAGTGTTTAGTAGATACAGGATACCTTCTTATCCCCGAGGTCTCCCATGAAAACTTTCGCTTCCACTGGGCTGAATTCCGGCAGCGACTCCAAACCAACTAGACTAGGCGCGAGCGTGTGACGAAACTGCAGGTACCTGAAAAATTGGGTCTTGGGCATATGGAATTCGTTCCTAAGCTCCTGGAATGACTTGAGAGTTACACCGGTCAGAACATTTCCAAGCAAAGAGATCCCGATAGAATCCCATCCTCCAAACCCCGCTAGGGAGGCCAGTGCGGGGAGCCACCCGTTATTCTACAACGGGGTCTCCGCCGTCAATCTACCCCACCAGCCCATGCGACGCAGTGCTTGTCGCCAAATCGCAAAAACCACCTGTGTGGCACATGGCAGCCGCCTCCGCAGTCTGGCCGTGTATAGGATTGTGTGCAGCGTATTGTCCCCCATCAGCGAGCGCTCTAGAGCGTATGACGGGTCTCCTCCATCCCCGTACCACCATTCATTCAGTACTAACAAATGGGAGGCCTGATAATATGACAGTAAGTCCGACGTAGCAAGACCACCACAATACGTGGATAGGAAGCAAGTACGCAGCGCCACCCTAGCTGCACCCCCAGCCCACAAGAAGCGGCCTAGGACAGAATTGACCTGCCGGAACCACTGAGATGCGATCTGGTGCGGATGGTTCTGCAGCTGATATAAAAGGCGCGGAAGTGCAACCATTTTAAAGACCGCAGACCTACCATATATGGTAAGAGGCATCCGGGACCATGTTTTAATATCCGTCTGGACCTTCTCCCACACCGGTATCACATTGCGCTCCCATGAGATCGCCACGGACTCGGACAGGAACACTCCAAGATACATCATGCCCCCGGCCGCCACCTGCAAGGCCGACGCCCAAGAGCCCGCACCTGCCCCGTCACCCAGCACCCATAGGGTGGACTTGCGCGGGTTAAGACAGAGGCCTGACACCTCGCCAAATATGCGCATGATTTCCAATACTCGGGGGCCCGATCTATTTAAATCCGTGAGGAAGAAGAGGACGTCGTCCGCATAGAGGGCGATCCTGTCAGTGAGTTCCCCATCCCACACGAAGCCCCGTAGCTGCGCGTCGATGCGTACCCAAGAGGCCAGGGGCTCCATGGCTAGTGCAAATAAGTAGGGGGACAGCGGGCACCCCTGACGGGTCCCCCTACCGAATGGAAAGCTCTCTGACACCGCTCCGGAGACACGCACAGACGCCGTAATATCAGTATATAGCAGTTTGATGTACGAGATAAACACCGGGCCTAGATTAAGATGAGGCAGGAGCGCAAATAGATAGGTCCAACTCACAGAATCAAATGCCCTATCTATATCCGCCAACAGTAGGGCTGCCCGCTCCCCGGTGGCCCCAATTGCGTCCACAGCCGTCTGCGCCCGTCTAATATTGTGCCGCGTCACACTACGCGGCATAAAGCCAGCCTGATCCGGGTGGACCAGATCAGCTACGTAGGGGAGAAGGCGGTTCGCCAACGCCTTAGCCAGCAGTTTAGCTTCGATATTAAGCAAAGATATAGGGTGATACGAGTCATGTCGGTCAGGGGGCCTCCCCGGCTTCTGAAAAACCACCACCTCAGCGTGGCGCCAGTCATCTGGCAGCCGACCTAGCTCCCGCGCTGCCTCCAGTGCAGTCCTGTAATGGGACCCCAATTGGAGTTGGAATTTCTTATAGAATTCACACGGGAAGCCGCTAGGCCCGGGTGCCTTCCCTGTGTTGAGCTGCCCCAGAGCGTCCCCCAGCTCCTCCGCCGTAAGAGGAAGGTCTAACGCTGCTCTCGTCTCAACGGAGACTGCCCTCGGGGGCAGGTCGGCAATAAATTTATCGACCGCGTCAGCCGGAAGGCAATCCTGCGGCGCATATTGCCCCGCATAATATCGGGCAAAACTCGCTGCCAGTTCAACTGGGTCCGTTATAGCGACACCATCCCCATCCGTGAGTCCAGGTAGGGTAAGTGGCTGCAGGGTACGTTGACATAACCTATGGAGCATAGTACAGGACTTGTCTCCCCACTGATATACTCTACTCCGCGTGGCCAGCCACGCCTGCTGGGCCTCATCAATCAACACGGACGCATTGGACTGTTGCGCCTGCAGGAGCAGCCGCACCGCCACATCATCTCCCTCTCCCTGACACCGCCGCTCCAGAATTTCCAACCGCGCCGCTGCTGCAACTATGGCCTCCCGACGTCGGCGACGGGCCGCTGCGCACCACGCTATGTCAATTCCCCTCAAAGTGGGCTTCATGGCTTCCCAGACCACCGTCACATCCATGTTCGCCACAAGGTTTTCCTGCCAATAATGGGCAATCGCACCCCGCATATGCTGTACATATTCAGCTTGCTGAAGGTGCCACGAAGACATTCTCCATCGGAACGGTTGCCTCTTCCTATGCAATTCAACCTCCACGGCCACCGGGGAATGGTCAGACAACCCCCTAGGCAAGATACCCGCCTCCCGCACTCTACTCAGAAACGCACAGGGCACAAAAACATAGTCCAGTCGCGAGAAGGAACCATGCACAGCAGAAACATAGGTATACTCTCGGGCCTTAGCATGCATGTGTCGCCAAACATCCACCCAGCCCAACCCTTCCACCATCACACTCAGCCGGGTAGGGGCAGCAGCAGTCAGCGTCTCCCGTGGTCTCCGACGTT
Organism: Lissotriton helveticus; assembly: GCF_964261635.1. NCBI lineage: Eukaryota > Metazoa > Chordata > Amphibia > Caudata > Salamandridae > Lissotriton > Lissotriton helveticus. The sequence goes on along the minus strand of NC_136061.1, from coordinate 1,700,122,267 downwards.
CCATGTGCACATCCATCACATCATTCCAATCTCCTCCCAGCACTGCTAGGGACTCCGGGATTTCCGCCCACACCGCAAACAACCTCTCAGCCAGGGACCACTGTAAAGGGGGAGGGGCATATATACTCCCAAACACAACGGATTCCGTACCCACCATTCCTTTTACAAAATCGTACCGGCCCTGCGGGTCTATCCACTGTCGCTCATGGATGTAAGCCAACCTGCGATGGACCAAGATGGCGACCCCCCTGGAGCCCCTGGAAAACCCAGCATGGAAAACCTGTTGGTAACCAAATCTCTGCAGGCTAAGCACTTTCGTCCCCATCATGTGCGTCTCTTGTAGCAGTAAGACATCTGCTGCTTCCCTCTTCCCCACCTCAAAATCGCCCCCTCTTGATTTTATCCAGCATCCCTCTAACATTCCAACTCAGTATGCGCATGGACTCCCTGGGGAGCCCCGGAATTGATGCATCAGCCATGATCCAATGGGGCACAACACAAAAGCACCCAGCACCAGGCCCAGGCGCACAGCACAGTCAGTAGCAAGGAATTAGAAATCACGTGCACCCCACACCAACCACCCCTAACCCCCCCACCCACTCCCCCCCAGAACATTCCCCTCAACTCCCTATCCCCCTTCCCCTGCCACCCACCCCTACTCTGAAGTATCTGTCGTGGCATGGGCAACCTCGGGCCCAAAACAGAGCCCCCAAGGCCAACCATACCAATGGATCCCAAGTACCCACTCAACCAAAAGAACCCCCCCGGCCAACTCCCACACGTGTAGGAGGCAAGTAGCCCCTGTATAAAAGCACCCCGAACTCCACCCCGCCGCCTCACACAATCACAAGTATATAAAGCGAGCGGCGGCGATATGCTCAGTGTTCAATTGTCAGCTCAGCAAGGCACAGCTATGCAACTCCTCCCAGCGGGAGCCTGTGATATCCGCAGACAAACTCGCCCCCCTGAAGACCCTCAATGATCTTTTCCGGAGTGGGCAGAGTCAGTAGGCGCGCCGTCCTGTGTTCCACTGCGAGAAGAGGAGCGCTTCCACGATCTAGATCTCCTGTTCCTCTTGCCCCGGACACTCTGGTCATCCCGCTCCTGCGATGGGCCCCTCGACTGACCCGGGTTCAGGCCTGACCCTCACTGTCTCATCCGTCCATTCAAAGACCGCCTCCGGGGTATCAAAGAAGTGGGTCCGCGACTGGAACACAACCCGTAGGCGGGCCGGATAAAGTAAGGAGTATTGGATCTTCAAGACCTCGCAATTTCGCCTTGGCAGCTAGAAATGAGTGTCGTTGTTGCTGAACTATTCTGGTATAGTCCGGAAAGATCATGGTCTTCTGACTCTCAAATAGAAGAGAGTCCTTTGCCCTCGCCTCTCGTAAAATAGTGTCTCTATCATGGAAGTTCAGAATTTTAGCTATCACCGCCTGGGCCGCCCCCCACAGGTGGCTTCTGCGTCAGGGCTCTATGTGCGCGCTCTATCACGAAACAGCACGATAGAACATCTGTAGGGAGCCAGCTCTCCAGCCACTGGGACAAGAAGTGTTCCATATTCCCTTCCTCACATCCTTCGGGAAATCCCACAAAGCGAAGGTTATTCCTGCGCGCCCGCCCTTCGGCATCCTCCACTCGGAGCGCAAGGCCTTTTTGGATGTTTTCCATCGCCACCATTTTCTGCTTTAGGGCCCCCACGTCGTCCTCCACAACCGAGATTCTGGATTCTGCCTCTGTGATACGTGTCACCGCATTGCGCAGGTCCTGATGCAGCAGGGTCACATCTGCCCCAACCTCTCCGATTTTGGCGTCCAGCATGTCCCTGGATTGAGTAATCGCTGCCATGAGCGCTGCATTGTCCGGCCCCGTCCCCTGACCGCCTCCAGATGCTCTGGGCCCCCCACTCGGCCCGGTGAATTTATCAATGGGCCCCTGTTTGGCGGGCCCGCTGCCCCCTTTGCCCCTGGTCATTTCTGAGGCGCACCGGGAGGCTGTTGTCTTCAAATAGTTAGCAAGTTGCCGCAGCGCAGTCTCTCCTGCCCCCGGGTTCACAACTCCTCCACACTGTCGTCTTCTTTTGCTGAGGGGCACACCGGGTCCTTATACAGTTCCGCCCTCCCGTCTAAGGTGCACAGCGTGGTCTCGGCCGGACCCTGTCCCTTCGCTGTAGGACCCCTGGTCTGGACGCTGCTCCACAGAGGGGCCTCGTGGCTCCACTCCAGGCCACTCAGCGATCGGCTACCGGCCCTGGACTACAGGGGGCCCCTTCACTGCACAGTCCAATCGCACTGGGTAGCCCTCCGGCGCTGCAGCCGCGGCCCCCCTTCCCCTTCGTCCACACGCACAATTGGGGCCCCAGGAATCACTCACTTCCCTCTCATCGTCGCCACCAGCACTGCTGCAGGGCCTCCCAGGGCTCGGGTGTTACACCCGCCGGAACTTCAGGCCGTCCATCGGCCCGTGGTCCAAGGAAGCGCCGCAACGCTATGCCAGGCTCATTGGGCAGGGTCGCGCCCCGGGGGTCACAGCACCGCTGGTCCCTCCACTTCGCCGCCCAGGCTGCCACCGGACACCACCACTCGTAGCCGGGAGCCTCCCGGTCTCTCGGTCCCCGTGTAGGCCGCAGCCCTCTTCAGACGTCCCCGCTGCACGGGCCATCACAGACTCAGCAGGGGACAGCTCCGATGTATCACCCACAGCTCTGCCGCCGATCCGGGGCACCGGGCCAGGAGTATACGTTTGCGCGTCCGGCCCGCGCGAAGATCTCCCGTCTGGGAGGCGCCAAAATTGAGGCCCCGGCTGCACTCGCCGGGACTAGGCCGCAGGCCGCTTCTGCCACTATCACCGCTTCGGAGGGCCCGGGAGCACCACACTCTGCACCGGATGACACCCCCCGCTGTCCGTTACAATCACCCCGGGTGTGAGCTGCAGATCGGGTCCGGGAGCCAGGATAAATCGACGGATGGATGTCGGGCTGGTGGGAGCTCCAGAAGGCTGCGTCCACCATCTTCGCCACGCCCCGTATGCTGCCTTTTAAGGGGAATATGTTTTTCTAACCCTCCCCTTCTAGCATAGTATTGTTTGTGTGATGTAAATCTAGAGACAAGACTATTTCTTGAAATTACTTTTTATCTCTCAACATGTTTACAACTAATGCTTCTTCTATTTTTAATTCCTAACACACCACTTTCATAGACAGGTGTTTGTGATAATATTTAGTTGAGAACAACAACCACTCCATGGATTATCCATATGTTCCAAGCAACCAAAATTCGGTGTTACAAAATACCTTAACATTTATGATCAGAAAACCAAACAAAAAACTGTGTCCTCTTCATTTTGACTTCTAATTTTATTCAAGAGTCCTTGTGGTCCTTTTCTACTCCAACATTAGCCGACATGTCTGTCTGGAATTGATTCTGGGTTGTGGCCAGGTGCACCAGAGGTGCTCTGGCTTCTAACACATTTTAGGCAGAGGATACTTTTGAAGACATTCTGAGACAGACAGATTGAACTAATACACGACTTCCCTTACCTTACAATGGAAGCCGGTTCACACCTTCCTTGACAGTTGACACTAATGTCAGAAAGTGTTGATTTTATTAAAGAGGACTAAGGAATTGTTATCCCACCTCATTGTTTTTCATATGTACATAGGTTTCCCCCTTGGTAAGTGTACAATATGTTTGCCAGAATCAGCTACCGGTACTACATCCAACAACTGCAAGAAGACTACTTGGCAGCTGGCAAGAAAATCGTCCTTTCCTCATTAGCATTTGCTATCATTTTGGTTATTTACATTTTCTTCCATCACGCCTACATCAACACTCTTGCAAAAGATGGTTTGTTGTTCACAGTCAATGACATTGAAGGGGAGGTTACTGATGATTGGTGATTTAAGATTGCTTTTCAGGTGTTCTTCTTCCCTGAATTGAGGGAAGCATAGTCTGGTCATTTTAACTTTGCTACCGGCGGGATAAAGCAAGGCAAGTTAAAACATAATATTCCAGTTCTTCCTTTAGTAATATTGTGACGTTCCTACACTTGAAGATGTTGTCACACAGAGGCAACCTGTGCTTCACGAGCTGGGGAATGAGTTGGTATCACCATTTTTTCAATTTATTAATGATGACTCGTTGCTCTGCTTTGCATGAGCAATGACTGACTACAATTTTCTTAGAGATGTGAACTAGGGCTGGGACCGCATTAATTCAAAGGCAGGTGCGTTTTAATTTGTTTTATTGCATACTGTGTAACTAAGTTGCAATAACCCTTTAATTTGTTAAAAAAGATATGCTCTGGTATGAGGACAGACAACATTTGCTTCCATAAATATCGTAGCTTGCTGCCAATCTGATGCCATATATTTTCAAGTGAATGCCTTGGAAATAAAATACTTCTGCACAGACAAGGTTCTATTGATTCACAGAACAGCAGGCGTTTACCAGAGTGTATTCAAGTTTAATTCATGCTTAATATTTAGATAGATGCAATTTTAACAATAGCTTGTAGTGACTAGCAAATGCATAACATATTTAAAACACAAATTTAAAATGCACAATACATTAAAGTTTTAAGTTGACTTATCAGAAAAATACATATTTTTGTTATGCAAATGAAAACACGTCAGGAAGAGAGGTTGTCAGAAGGGACATCACGTATGCAAATTAAATCAAAGGTAAGGCTGTTCCGCTCTTTATAAAAATAACCATGTTAACATAACTTTATACATATTTTAATATATCTGATAGCTTTGCTTCAAAAACTAAGTGTATTGCTCTACTACAAAGAATTGATATAACAGTTATTTTTTCTCGAAATTTGGGCATTTAGAATACCCAATATAATAAACATCTAAAGAAAATAAATATACAAATTATTCAAGCTCCATCTTTTTATATTAGTAATGAGATGCACTTCATTCAAATTCCTTTCAATTGAAACTGTGCTGAGAAAGCAGTAGCACAATTCTATGGAAAATAGTATCTAATCTACATGATAACATACCAATAGAACACAATTATTTAAAATGGGCTAAGAGCTTATTGTAGAAGAACTAAATTTCTTCCAAAATATAAGCGTATATTGATGAAGCAAAGAAATATCCCTGGCCAATGACTGTTATTCTCATATATCTACAGCCAAAAATGTACAGTGCATGCAAGGATTAGTAAATTCAGCAATGGCAAACACATTTTGCTTCATCATGTGTTCTGCCAATAAAGTGATATATCGTATGCTTTAATGTTGATTAATTACCTTTCACGAATAATGTTGTAGTTTTGCAATTGAAAACTGTTGTTCCTTTTCTGTTACTCTCCGTTCCTCGGTTTCTGCTTGTCTGTCAGGGTTGCTAGTTTTCTTTCTTCATAAAAGCATTGATTCAATTAGAAGTCAAGGCGAATAATACTTTTTCAACCTGGAACGTTGCTGGTTTCCCAAATACATTTGCCAAAACAGTTTCTTTTACTCTTTGCAAGAATAATTTTGTCTGCATAGCAAGATCCTTTTTATTTTAATAGATCATGGCCACCAGCGGTTTCAGGTTTTCCTCTGCAAGGTGACCTTTTTACAAAACATTTCTAGAAATTATAGTAAATATGTATTGCTTATGTATGAGTTTACCAGGAGTGGCCCGTGCAGGTAAGAGCGTGGGGTCCTGGTTGGAGGGGATTTGACAGACAACCACGGGGAAAAATTAAATAAATGATTCATTTTTCCTCGTCATCGTCTATCAAAATACCCTCAACCAGCCCCACCACCCATACACATCGCCACCCTTACCTGCATGGGCTGCAACTGGAGTTTACTCTTTGTAGTGTTTCATTCGGATTTCTATAGAAGTTTTCTATGGTTGCAAAAAGAAAACGTTTCAAAACCTTGTAAGCAGCTTGAAGATCAAACAACTGCTAAGCATTGTCAACTGTTTGCTGTATTGCTGTCTGTTAGATCTCATATCCTTGCCGTGGTAGTGTTAAAGTACTTATGCTCACTCTTATAAACATGGTAAATTTTGCTTACACTTGATTGGCATATTCAATTTATATACAAGTCCCCGCTAAAGTTGTATACAATAGACCCAGGACTGGTAAATTAAATGCTACTAGTGGGCCCTCAGTACATATTACGTCACCCACTTAATCAGCTCTTTAAAAACATGTCTCAGGTCTGCCACTGCAGCCAGTGTGTGCAGTTTTAAATTACCATTTCAACCTGCCAAAATACCTTTTGGAGGCCTAAGCCTCCCTTTTCCATGCATATAGTTCACCCCTAGCGTTGGCCTTACATAGCACATTTGGCAGGGCCCAGTGTATTTAATAAGCTGGACATGTACATTTAGGTTTTCTATGACCTGGTAGTGAAAAATTCTCAAATTAGTGAGGCCTACCTCTCTAATAGAATAACATTGGGTTACCTTATTAGATTTATTAAGCGATACCTTTTGGTTGGGAGAAGGTAGGGCCATCATGTTTGATTCCTAAGAAATAGGAACTTAAAATTCTCTTTAGTGATAAATTCGGATTTGAAGTCACAACTCTGAAAATGACACTTTTAGAAAGGTGGCATTTTCTTGCCCTAACTATGTGGTGCCTGCAGCCTGCTTTCTGGGTCAAATAATAGGTGTAGTTGGCAATTGGCCGCTGTGTATTCCTCATAAACACCCACACAATAGAGGGACTAGTTGTTCGCAGGATGGGTCATCTAAGGCAAGATGGGAAAGAGCTGTGCACAGCCCTACTTGCATTACAAAGACAATGTTTCAGCTCACACACAGAACTTCATACTATCCTATTGTGACAGCAGATGGACTGGGAACAGGGCAGCAAGGTAGGAAATGTGACACACTTCTGGGGGGGACAAGTCCAGAAGTTTCTTCCACTTCAATGCTGGCAACATGCATGAAAATAGAAACCTCAAACCCACCCTTCTGTAATAATATAATAATAAATATTAGTAATAATATTAATAAATAACTCCTGGACCTGTGCATACTACAGAAGAAGGACTCCTCTGCTGCCAGAGTACTACCCTGCTGCTTGAGGCAAGGCCGGCTCTCTGAGAAGGAAGACTAGACCTGCACCCTTCATCCAAGGCTACTTGAGTGACTCCAAAGGCTGGTTAGCTGCCCCACTGTTCTGAGCTACAGGGACACAAGAACAAGCTTCAATGGTCTTCCTGGCAGTGCCCAGCTAACCTGCCATGCTGGACCTGCCAGGACCTGCAATTTGACCTTCCCAAGCCCTGGTGGCCTCTCCTCGACTGAGTTCCTGATCCCCAATATGTGCCTACCAAGTTCTGTACCCTAACTGTGGCTTCGCAACCGCAAATTGGCCAGTTCATGGCAAGAGCTTGTGGTCCCGTGCTAATCCCTAATGCGAAGCGCCAGTGAACCTGACTCTGCGCACCAGGGACTCCCAGTGAGGCCCAGAAAAATTAGATCTGCACTTCTACCTACAGCATACACAGCCTGCAGTGACTACCAATGCAAAGCACCAACCGTCTATGACACCTGGCATGATCTGTGCTCTACAGTGTTGACCATTTGCGATACCTTGCCTCCTCTTTATGCCACAGTGATGACCATGCACAAGGCTCTCCCAGCTCCTTCCAGCCTCCTCCGCCGTGAAATGGACTCTTCATGCTGGATTTTGCCAAGGTAACTTTTTTAGCAGGGCTAGCCTGGTCAAGCAGACAGCTTATTATAATGTTGCCGTCTGTCTAATGTATTGGATAGGTCATAGATACTCGACTCATAGTAAAGTTTATGCAAGATTTACAAAGATTTAGCATTACATTTTAGTTGCCTTTTTGATAGAAAGCCAACACATAGTGTTAAGCTTAGATTTACAATCCAATCCAAATTGTGATTTGCATTGGTTTATCTCATAAAGTAATGCAAAGTTGTGCAATGCATTGTTTTGTATTACTTTGTGTTAAAAGAGCGTTCCATTGGTGGCGCATGCAGCCATCCATGGGTTTTGACACATATTGTAAACAGGGATTTGCACCAATATCCCGCCCCTCTTTGCATGTTTGCTGCATCCTATGGCACACATATGAAAAGGGAACTGCTTTCAAGTATAGTTTTTTTACAGGAAGAGACCCCTTCCACCCCTTCCTTCACAAAGTCTATGCTTACTACAATGCAGACAACTTTGCACTGTAGCACAAGGGTGTCTGCCTAAGTGCATAACAGCTGTAAGTGCACCAGCAGAGGAAGAGAGCAGAACAGTACATCTTATTAGATATGGTGCAGTTCTGCTATCTCCAAATCATGCAACACAATGCTGTAACTTTACTTTCTGTACTGTGTTGCATGATTGATTTCTTTGTAAATCTGAGCTCTGAGGTGAACCAAAAGGGTGCATAGATTACCAAAGTGTCTACAATGCCATTTAAAGGCTAGCATTGCCCCTATGGTCCAATATGTCAATGAAGAAGGTGCCACACTACATAAGCTGCCATTTTAGAGGACAAATATGCCACTCCAGAAGGTATATGTTTTTGCAATTTTTCTTGAAAATCATTCTACTTTTCTTCACTTTTCTTACTGTAAGCAAATACCTACAAAATATAGCTTGACTGGACACTGACCCTTTTCATGTGTAACTCATGCACCTTTTTGAAGTACCGGTCCTCGTGCCACCTCCCGGAGTTAGCCTATATTTTTTGACAAACTACCCTACAGCAACAGGAATGCATCAGCCGCGGCCAGTAATGGGAGTACCTGCAGGGCGGTGACGTGGGGAGGGGCAGGTTGGGGGGTAGTAATGTATGGATCACGGAGTTTTACAGGTAAGTAAATATTTAAATAAATAAAACAAATTTCGTTGCGCGCACTGCATCGCATTTGGGGATGCAGTGCACTCAACTAAATTCGTTTTATTTATTTAAATGTTTACTTACCTGTAAAACTCCGTAATCCATACATTACTACCCCCCACTCTACCCCTCTCCCTCACCACGTCACCGCCCTGCAAGTACTCCCACTGCCGGCCGTGGCTGGAATACATAGGGAGTAGGTTATTCATGCGAATGGACTGGGTTAGTAGCCAATGTCCTGTGACATCAGTGATAACTTAAATGACCCACCATTCACACTGCCAGGTAATGTATGACTACCACTAGACCTGGAGAAATGACACATAGTTCATGAAACGTTTAAATCCAAAATACAAACCAAAAGCAAGCAGTAAGCATTTGGATGAAGGAAGGGAAGTATTTGTAACTGGGTTAGCTAACTTTAAATCGCTTCTGGCTCTTCACGCATGTAGACATGCATAGTTTTCTGCCGCAGATACCAGTGAGATTGACAAATACTTAACAAACAATTTGTTTGATCATTGATTATCTAACTAAATCAGAACCAACTGTATACATTTTTTTAAAAGGCAGGAGGAATAGAGGGACATCCTCTGTATTGAAACATCATGGGAGTCTGCCACATTTGCACCAGGCAAAAGCCATATGAGGTTATTACATGACTCCTCAATATTTTTAAATCAAACTGACATTACACATTGTAACCTAGGTCCAGATGTACTAAGTGATTTATCTTTTACAAACTCGGAGACTCAGGAAATACAGGTTTTGCTATCTCTAAATCACTTATCACTATGTATAAACACCATTTTAAGAATCATAAAACATTTTCTGACTTCTTAAAAGCCGACTCGGATTTTGCAAGGGTGGTGTAATTGGCGTTCCCAATATATTGTGAGTCAGATGCCAATGTATTAATGGCTGAAGAGCAGAATTCCAGTTTCAAACTAGTGATCAGTTACCAAATCCCGAATTGAAGTTGTTGCTGATTCCCCGAGGGGCTTTGAAACCCTTCACTTGGAAATTATGACAGCATCTTTGGGGCAAGGAGGTAGTAGACCAGGTGACTGGTGCCTTCTCTCCCTGAAGTTTTCCAAAATGGAAAGCTTTTGAAAACAGTCCTGGTTTCTTCAATGAACCCAGGGAACTTTAAGAAAAAGTTCTGTAAAACAATGAGGGGAATAGTTGTCTTGTAGGCTACTATCCATGTGACTATGAGATTGCACTCAATCACAGGGGATCACAAATTATGAACTGCTGAATACATTTTAATTAGGCAGGTCGCTTTGCAAACCTTTGCAGCCCTCCCATTTCAGAAACTGACCTATTAGTAAATAGGTCAGCACACAAAATTCGATTTAATTCACAAAAAACCATTGCAAATTTTGCAACCAGTTATCGGGAATTAAATATCAGTACAACTAGCCTTTAGTTACCTAAGCAAGTAACTAACGTGTACATCTTTACTAGGCTATCATCAAGACAAAACAATAGGGGCACTATGAAATTAGTGCCAATTTCTCACACAGGTGCATAGGTGTAGGGCTCTAAGCTATTGTGGGAATGTGAACTTCCTTCATTCATTATCCGAATACATTATGACTGGTTTCCAGGTCAAGAGCAATGTATCTCTATCCTTCAGGAGATGTCTGGTCATCCTTTCCATTAACATGATAGCCCATGTTTGATTATACTACAAGTATATTGTGGGTGCTTCTGTTTGTTCCCAGAAATGAACTATTAATGTCCTGGCATCTCCTACCAAATTAAATATCAGTGCCCAGTCTCTATCTAACTTGTGTGCTTTCCTCTAGAGGTCGATGGCTAATATTGTGATCTTCAGTGTCTCCTTTATTTCAATCAGTGTGATGTGAGCTGAAAGCCTGACCAGCAAATCTGAATCAGAGTACCTTGCTTCTTGCAATCCCTCCAATAGTGTTTGGAAGCACCAGGAATGTTTCCCTTTCATATCTGAGTTGGAATACCAACATGTTATATCCGTGACTGATAATTTCCTATCTCTAGACGGTCTGCCAAGATTTGTTTGAGATCACTTCTCCTAGTATTTTCTCCTTTTTGATGATGTCACCATTTCAACTGATTATCAGGTTTGCTAGTACCTTATATATTTTGAAACCCACCTTTGCTAACTCCAGCTAAATAGATAATTAGTTTTTCAAAAGCTGTTAACTGACAGATAGTATCTGCTGTAGCAGGGTTTCCGTTCTCCCACAGAACTGTGCATAGAGATTTGGAACCTCTGTGAATTAGGGTGACCCAAAACCCAAAACTCACCTCAGTACCTAAAACCCCTTACCAGGCTAGCTACAGTGTCTCATTGGTCATAAAAAACTCCCAATGTTTAGACAAACCAGAACATGAACTTACAATACCTCAGGTTACGTGGAACACATGAGCACTCTTTCGTTATACAATCATTTCAAACCGGAACGTGGAGTAAATAAGGACACGTGCACATTTGAAATATTTATTTACTAATGCCGTTTTCTCAAACGCAGTATCTTAGATAATACAAGGAAACATATTATCAGAAGCAAATTTATCAGCATAGTTACTAGCCCATAGAAAGCAAAAGGTGACAGCATGGTAACATGCTGTAATGAATAAGGGTTAACAACACCTATTTCTCACCCTCCCTAACTAGCATATTATATTAATATCTAAGAAGGTCTCTTTGGGTTTTAGCAGGGAGGGCCCATACCTCAAGATCCTAGTATGAAGAGATCACATCAGCTTCCACCAGCTCTCTCTGCATGCGAACCGCATCAAGTGTGTATGTGTGCTCTAAGCAAAGCAATATAAAACCCGCCTAAAGCCTAAATTTGGCAGAAGTTGCACTTATGTTCTGTCTATGAAGGTGCGGAGATCAGACCTCATAACAATTCTGTATCGTGTTATCCTTGAAGCTTCAGCACTCTCTGTACAGACATAGTTTATTAAGCAAAGCTAGTATCAGAGCAATAACATATTATTCTCATGTAAATCATAACGGACTTCTAGGTTGAAAGCTAAATCAACAATTAAGTGTCGTGTGCAGAAGCAGCAAAAGGAAAAATGGCGTTTAAACATTTAATGAGCCTATGCTAACTTAACACATTATAAGAATAAACAGTAGCCATATGACACTGCTTTATTGATTGGATGCATTACTTATTGCCTAATTTGAAAATATCTAAACCTTTCCACCTCAGTAAGTTGAAAGGTCCGTTTGAAGTCTTGAAATGATCTAACTTGTACTTTTTAATAAAACCTTATTTTTCCATGCTGCCTTTGTCATTCCTATGTTGGCCAGTGTGACATCTGATTTACGGTGTATATGGATTAGTGAGGACAGAAAAGTTGTGAGTGCAAGTGCTGTGTACAATATCTAACTAATCTTTTGTTCCAGATCACATCCCATAAGGTTTTCCAGTTTACCACCTATTCCATGTGTATTTAGTGATAAATAGAAGCCCTCTGCCATCACTCCCCAAGTAACCTTCACTGTTCGGCTCTATAATTAGAGCATACATCGGGGGAGCCCTAAGCTACCTTTATGTCTTTGATTTTTCAAATTTTCAGAAAGACCTTGTAGGTTTTTCTTGGCAAAGAAAATCTATTATAGCCAGAGCTTCACACTTGCCCTTATGTATCTTAATTGAGAGTGCTTTAAAGATTTATGGGTCTTGGAATAATAACCTTTAAACACATTTATCCTACCTAACAAAGAGATGTACATATTTAGCTATCCTTGAAGGGAAACAATCTTTACAACGCAGTCATCACATTGCACTACATTTAGCAGTCAATACATCGCAACATCCTTTACAATGCATGTCACTACAACGCAACCATTACATTGCATGTTACTACAACACATGACACTACAATGTAAGCATTACATCGAATGTCATTACAACGCATACCATTACAACGCATAGTACCTGTACAGTATCCAACACTTACCCTACTGTTGCACCCCCTGGAGTTAGAATAGTAATTTTTATCCCTACACTCTCCAACACTTACCCTACTGTTGCACCCCCTGGAGTTAGTATAGTCATTTTTACCCCTTCACTATCCAACACTTACCTTAAATGCACTTACCTCAAATGTAATGTAATGGTATGTGTTGTAATGGTATGAGTCGTAAAGGTAGAATGCGTTGTATATGTATTTTTTTTAAATGTGTTGTAACGGCATGCGATGTAAATGTATGCGTTGTAAAGGATGTTGTGGGTAAAAACTGTGTTGTAAAGGCATGCGTTGTAAATGCATGCATTGTAACGTCATACATTTGCTAGCACCAAAATATGTAAGGGAACGGTCATTCATTATGTAGGGCATTGACTCCTTAACCTCTTCGATGTGTAGGACGGCTCCCGGCTGTCCGACGCAAAGTTGCCGGTTCTGCGCATGTGTCAAATTCCGCCGCACCGCGGTGGAATTTGCGCCGCAGCGAAGAGGTTAATACAAGTGTTGGAACCTAATGTTGTCAGGTCACTTAGGGTAGCCTGGCCTAGGGTAAGGCAATATCAACAGAGGCACATGTGTGAAGGTTGCAAACCACCCAGCTGTAACATCAGGTAATTCCACTCAAAAATGACGCTACACCAATCTTTGTGTAAAAATATGAGCTTGTTTATAAACATAATATGACTGTTTCTTTTTCTCAATAGTTTACAATCAGATACACTGAGCAGTTTTATCAACTTTTTCTACATCCTCAGTAACATTCAAAGTTCTCCATCAGCAAAATTTCCACCCCCAGCAGAGAATTATTCCTGTTTAATACTTCTTTTACCGACTCTAATAGCCCATTTACAGTGATGGATTTTATATCCCAAGCTGGGGACTCCTGGTTACTCCACCAGAACGATTACTCTTGAAGAATACAACTAGTTCAGACTGAGCTTTAGGAGTGACAGGTTCACAAAACTCTGGAAGTCTTCCAGCTCACCCTTGCCTCATAACAGCTCTGTTATCACTTATTTGCAGGTAAACTCAGAGTGTATACACGTACTCCTCTCCTCCACCCACAGTTCTCAGCAACCTCAATGTCTTCTGACACTTCCCCACACTGAGGCAAATCACTGCTGCGTTTATCCCTCTAAGCTTCTATTTCCGTTTGATGGCTGAACAGACCTCCTTTGCCCTGTCAGAGTCAATGGTAGAGTAATCCGATGGCTATATCGGAACAGGGAACCTCCAACAGTTACTTCTGAGGTGATGGCTGTGACGGAACTCCTCCCCAGGGCCTTTGCGGTTTCCCCGGCTCCTGTTCCACTTCCCCCCCTTTCACCGCACCTTACTTGTTTCCCTGCAGGCTGCGGGGCTAGAGCTTCGTTTCCCCTGGGTCGGGAGCTGTTCCTTCGCCCCCGCCCTCACCAGGAGATGGAATCGCTGGGGAGCCTGGAGTCGCGATCACTCGCAGGAATCCTACGGCCCTCTCCCGAGCCAAGCCACGGCAGCGCAGGCGCGGGAGAGCAGTGTTTCGGCTGGCGCCGCCTCCCTCGTGTGGAGTTCAACACACCACTTCCGACCTTGCGCGGGGGATCAGTGCTTCGCCGCTTCCCCGCCCGCCTCACCTCCAGATGCACCGCTGGGCTTGCGCAATGAGCAGCGCCACTTCCCTCGGTCCTACAGTCCTGTCACGTCAACGCCCACTCGCGCCTCCGGCTCAGTGACACTCCGGCGGCGTGGGAAGACAGAACTCGCCTGGGTCGTCTCTTCTGAGTCCCGGTAGGCTGGGACCTCAAAAAGGAAGGTTGGGAGCCTGTTCCCAGACTGAAGTTGGTAGAATGAGGATGAGGGTCAAAGGCTAAAAAGGGGGGCCAAGTGCCGCAGTTGCACCGGTTACCACAAATAAAGGCAGACCGATGGGAGGGTTTGGTCAGGAGCAAGAGGGGGAACGTCTTCTGAAAGGTGTTGTCAATCCCACAGACCAACTAACTCCTTCTAGCGCGTCCTCCTCCTCACACCCACTGCCTCTCTCCTCTACTTAACTGGACTGCACAAAATGGCTTCCTGACCTCTGCCCTTATATAGCCTGTCCACACAGGGTCCAGTAGGGTCCAGAAAGTTCTGGAAGGCCTAATGTTAACCTATGGGGCATGCTAGGATATGGCAGTTGGGACAGTTGGTAGCCACCATTTTGTGACTCTCAGTGAATTCCTGTCAGGAAAGGCACCTAGGACTGAGGTGAAGAATTATGAAGGAAAAAGGGCACCTATCCCCTAGGCCAACACCTTGAAAAATCTAGTGGACACAAAAATAAATAAAGGCATGAGGGGCAAGAAGGGGACAAAATAAATAAATAATAGGAGGGACTAAGCAAAGGGCCAGACAGGTCTAACAACAAGTATATCTCAAATGTTCTCATTTTACTGGCTGTAGTTTGGATGTATCCTAGTCCTAGTTTATTTTCTAGAATTGGTTACGTATAGCTAAACGGTGTTAGCAAATAGTGACATCTTGTGAATTGTCCTGCCATACTCCAGTCATTTGAGAACCTCTAAATGTGGTATGCTAGTGGAAATGGTTTCATGCCCATTGCAACAAGGATGTGAGATAATAGACACACCAGTATTGAACATCAATATTGAACATGTTTATACATATCCAATTATCTCCAAGTCCAAATTGCACAATCGTACTTTTTAAGAAGGCCCAGCTCACTGTGTCAAATGCCTTTTTGGTATCCAGCACTAACATCGCAAGTAGGGACCTTTTCACTTTTCTACAAGTTGAGCTGTTTTCAGATTGTCATAAGTATGCCTTTAGACAGTGTGGGGCCAACTGTTTGGGAAACATCTTAAACAATGCTCCTTGTGAAACTCTCAGGTCCCGAAGAGTTGAATGACTTTGGGCCTGATTACCAATTTGGCGATGAGGGAGCGGAGCGGCATGACCCTGCCCCGCTTCCTCACTGCCAAACATGACCGATGGTCACCCACCAGATTAAAAGTTTTCTTGTTGTGTGGTGGGCGGTTCTTTGGCGTGCATACGGTCTGGAAAAGGCACCTCAATGGGAATGCTAAAGCAAGTTCCTGCATGGCATGGACTGTAAGGTAAATACTGTGCAGGAACTCGGCATGCATGAGAGAGGGGGGCACACCATACAAATCCCTGCATGTGTCTCAATGTCCTGAAGCACCTGTAGGGCCCCCTTAGTTTCCTCACCGCCAGCAGTTTCATGGCATGAAAACTACCATGAGACCACTGAAGTGAGGAAACTTGTAATATGCTTGCCAAGCATATTGCAGACTCACACCGGCACGCCACCACCAGGGATTGCAATTCCCTGGCAGTTGCGGCGGTCCCATGGTAGTCCAACCGCTGTAGTTGTAATTTGTCAGAGGGACCTCTGGGGGTTTGCCGATCTTATGGACTGCCAAACTCCTAATCTTGCCCTCTGTGTTTTTGATCATTCATAGAGCATCCTTCTAAAATGTTGGTCTGGATTCGGTCATATGTATTTTTTCTGGAAGCTTAATCCGGCAGCATGTTGTAATGCACCATGCTGTACTGATATTCACTGTAGCATTTTGTCTGATAGCCACTTGTTTTTTCCTTTCAGAATACAATCTATCTTAGAATTGTTAAAAGTGACTCCTTCACATCTTTATTTAAATAATTGTTTTATGTCTTGCTCTTTGATGCCTGTTATGCTGTGTGCGCTCTGTTTTGCTTCCAATGGTCCAGGCGATGGAGTGCAGGCTTTTTAGTTGATTATTCTCATGCCCAGCAATGTAAGGATAGAACGTTTTCTCATTTGTTTGTCAGTAGCACATTTAATCGTTCCCTAACAGTTGTCACTTTCCTTACATCAGATCTAGGCCTGTGTGTTTATCTTCTGTTCACATGTCTGTGTCCTCATCACTAGCTATCTGTTTTTCTTTGCTGCAGTGGCCAGGGCAGTTAGTTTTCACTTGTTGATAGCCATAGAGGCTTCCCCAGGTCTCACAATAGACTACTGGTTTATCACTGGTGTAATAAAATAGGTTACTGGTTGAGGGAGAAGAAACCTTTCTCAAGCAGCAACCATAATACTTTTCAGGGTGAATTCATAAGGCTACCCCAAACTAACCTTTGTGTTAACACTCTGGTAGCTTGGCACAGATCAGCCAGGCTTAACTTTGAGGCATGGTGGAAAGCATTTGTGCAGCATTTCAAACAGTAATAAAGTGAAACACAACAGAAGAAAAATCTGACACCGACTTAGAACAACAGAGTAATTTGTAATAAATAATTTTAAACCAAAGCTACAAAAATCCAATCAGTGGACCCAGACAGGTGCAATTTTGAAGATTTAGGTGAAAATAGCAACAAAAAGGACAAAGCACCAACAGAGGGTTTCTGGTCACACTAGACCGGGACAAAGTCACAAGTTCAGGCTGACTGCAACGGAGCACAGGTCAGCTATAGGGACCCAGTTAGGCCCACTGAACACAGCACCTTAAATCCTGGTTGCGGAGCGATGCAGAGTCCCATGTCAAAGACACGTTGCACAGTAGAGGTGATGTAAGGTCCTGGTGTTGGCGATGCGTTGCGCAGTGGCGATTCCAGGAAACTGTGAGGCTGCAATGCGAGGTCCTGAATCGTCATTAAGGGTGCCTTCGACAAGGGGCTTGTGATACAAAGTCCAGCATCGAAGATGCGGCACACACTAGCTGGTTCTGAAGAATTTGTGGGGCTTGTAATGCGGAGTCCTCCATCAGGGATGAGTCGTGCATCAGTTCATATGCAGAGTTTTGTGAGGCGATGCGTTGTGCTGCGTTCGTTCTGCTGTGACCACAGCTGGACTGGCAGAGCACACTTATGACACTTCCACAGGTCAAGGACTGGGGTGGCACCACCTGGGAGGGCAACACTCACATCTACGAGTGTCCTGTTGCGAGGCTCAAGGTTGTTAAAGCCTGTTCCATCACTGAGGCTGTGATCAGATGGCCAAACAACTAGCCCTTGGAGTCACTAAGTTGGTCCTGGGTTCAAAATGCAGTTCTAGTCCTTCTCACTCAGGCAGGAGGGTAGCACAGCAGGGCAGTAGAGTGTCAGTCCTTCCTGAAGCAAAGCAGCAAATCAGTCCTTTTTTCTGAGTCTTTCACAGGTCTAGCTGTGTGATAAAAAGGTGGGTCTGAGGGTCCACTATTTATACCTGGTGCCAACTGTGAAGTAGAAGAAGTTTCTAGGAAATTCCTTTTGAAGCTTTTGACGTTTCTTGACTCCCCTGCCCCAGCTCCAAGCTGGTTGCATGAACAAAGCAGTGTTGACAAGACTTTTGTATGAAGCCAGAGCACAAACTATTCAGTTGCCTATGGGGCTGTGTCCACCGCCACTCCTTCCTATCCTATGCAAAAGGTAGACCTCACATTGGTGAAAAACGAATTTAGGAGTTTTTCACTACAATGTAAAACTTATAAAGTACATGTTCAACCTTTTAATTACAATGTACACAAACCCTATGGGCTACACGGGGCTTACCTTAGGGGTGACTTATATGCAATAATAGGGACGTTTAAGGCTTGGGAAGGGGGTTATATTAGGCAACTTAATAGTGTCAAAGTCCACTCCTTTTAAATACACTTAACCCTGCCTGATGAGCTACTTAGAAACTACCCTAGGCTAGACTTATATGTATTTCAAAGGAAAGTTTAGGCATGGCGGGTTTATTTTGCTAGATCAAAATTTCAGTTTAAACTGCACACACAGCTGCAATGGCAGGCCTGGGGCATGTTTTACAGGATTGTCTACGTGGGTAGCACAATAAGTGCTACAGGCCCTCTAGTAGCATATCATTTTCAGGTCCTGGGTATATGCTATGCCCCTCTACTATGGACTTATAAGTAATTAACTATGCCAATCAGGTATAAGCCAATTTGTCCATGTTTATGAGACAGAGCACTTTAGCACTGGTTAGAAGTGGTAAAATGACTTCAAGACCAAGAAGACATTTTCCAACAAGTATGGAACCCCTTTCTTCAAGATCCCTAAGCACCCTTTTCCTTCTTTCATATCTTATCTTTACTTTCTACCTCTTTATAATTGGACAAGGAGTCTATATCTATATCTATATTCATTCCTGTCTCTATTTTTTTTATAATTGTACATATATATACATATATCTCGGTATAAATCTATATCTATTTAAATGCTAATTATCTATATATCTATATTTACGTTAATATCCATTTATGTATTCCTCTCTTTCGTTACACATATTTATTTATTTTTACCCTTATTTTTCCTTTCCCTATTCACCTTTATGTACATATTCCCTTATTCACTTTTCACTTTATTTCTTTCTCATATCTTTCTATTTATAATTATTTCAATGGTATTTATATATTGGGATATGTATATGTATTAACTTATGATATCTTATTCTCTTTCTTAGCATTTTCTTTATACCATGTAAGATGTCTTATGTAACTTTTAATTATGTCTGTCTTCTGTGATAATATTTTATATATTTAAAATGTTAACTGATAATCCTATATCTTCATGTGTATGTATCCATTATAAATGTTATTAATAAAAACATTTGATACAACAAAAGAAGTGGTAAAGTACTAAGGCTAATAAAACAAATTCATCACAAAACCCTAGGGCTGACAGGTCTAACAACTTGCCTCCAATCCAACATCTGGATTCTATTTACTGTATCTCGCCACTTCCTGTCTCTGGAGACAGTTTCAAATGCTGGAGCATTACTTTCATCGCGGCATGATCGGAAATTGTGATTATCTCAACATTTGCCTTTATTATCTGTGAGGTAATCCTAGGCACTATGTGTTTATACGTGTTAGTAAAATATATAGTCTTCTTGATTAGAGGCAGCAAAGATACTGACCAGGACCATGTCGTGCAGGATTTCTTTAATATTAATTTATCCTATGGTCAGTCAAGACCATCCCTTTCCACCTCTATCTGGAAACCCACTAATGATCTTTTTAAAGTTGCTTCCTATTCAAAGCTGCTGAATATTCTCAAGGACCTGCGGAAAAAAGTGAAACCTTCTTTATTCCTATTGAGGATGTAAAATAAAGTTACCTTAAAAGTGTCTGAAAGTTTCTGACATTAAGCCATCCTGCATCTACTTCATGTATTTGTTGTTGTTGCTTGAATATTGATCACAACTTGTTTTGACCTAAACTTTTCCTAAGTCTCCCCTCTCATTTAAATGAAGTTCCTTAACAAGACTGTTTCCTATTCATGCTCTTCAATATTGGATAATTTCCATGACCTTGTTGTTGAGGAGTTCTGCCTCCTAAAGTTAACTTAAGGATGCGGAATAATGGTAGCCTGATGGTCTTTGTTTAGCCACCACATCTTCCCTGTCACCTCTTTCCACTCTTAAGCTCTTTTTCCTGAATGCAACCCATGAAAACCTTTAACAGTGTCCTAAGAAACAATAATAAGTCTTACAATAACAGCCCCATACTCTAGATCTGATCTCCACATGATATGACTGTGGACATGATCATCATGGGATCACCGCCCATTCATCCCCTTGTGGCCCTTTATTTCCTTTTCAAGAGCTGAAAGCCTAATTTAAAACTTGACGGACACCCCATAACAAAGGAGATTGATATCCCGTCTGCCTTATTACAATTGCCATAGGCTTTAATGCACTTGTAATACAGTGGATGGGATTTGTATCAAGGTATCTGGTAGGCTTTTTAAATTGTGATTCCTCGAGTAGTGAATAACAACCTTGAGTACAAGGGCTCATCAGTCACCCATCATTCAATAGCCATCAGTTGTCATTGTGTGTGTCAGTGACATTCCTCTGTTTTAGCACTGTGCTAGTGTGTTCTCCCTCCTTCAAGATCTTTGTCTCTGAATCTGTTGTCTCAGTTTTGTTTTTTGTTGTCAAGGGCTTCTTTTCTGATTAGGCCAAAAAGTCTCTTCTCTCTCTTCTGAGTGCATGTATTGAGATGCATCATCCACTGTTGTGATTAGGCAGTTATTTTAATTAATTTGGATTTGGATTTCACCAGGAAATGCCCAGCAGAAGTACAGTTCCCTTTTTGTAAACTTTTCTATGATTGGGTGGAAACGTTTTCTTTTGCAAGGTTAGTTTGGGTTAGATCCTGTAGCACTAGTACCTTGTCTCCATAAAAGATCACCTGTCCTTTGCATCTAGTTTTTTTTTGATCAGCTGTTTTTTCTGCTGGCTTGGTGTCATCATCAGGCTGGAGTCAACACTCACCAATATGCAAGAGCTGCTGAGAATGATATAGAACCCACCACCAGTCTCCATCCCAGTTGACTGTGCAGAACAACCCTAATGCTGATGGAGAAGAGGGGCAGGAGGAAGGAGGATGGTATATTATACAAGGCACGCAAGAGAATTTTTTGGTTTATAGTCACATAAAAGAAATAAAAGAAAGTAGCTGGATTAGTGGAAAAGAATGTTCAGGGCTTACTCGAGCCACGTATATGGCTATATGTACTCTTAAGGAGCCATACACTACATTAAACTTGTCTTTTTATATAAATTGTTTGCAATACTGATTCTGTCTAATGTTTGGTAAGAAGCAGAACTGATAAATGTCATGCCCTTGTCTGTTTGGGTGTGACTCAGTTTGAAAGCCACAAATGCACCAAAACACTCTGCTTGTCTTTGACACTTTCTCCAGCTATTGAATGTGGCTTAGTACATATACGAGCAGATTACATGGTAGGTCAAAAATGCTCCAAACGGCATTCGGTTAGTCCAAATCTGATTTGGAAGCCTTCTTTCCGACCGACTTGGAAACATTTTTGACCGACCGATCACTATGGTCGGAAACCATTCGGACGGACTCGCGTCTGAACGGCATTCGGAAATACCAAGTCGGTCGGAACTGTCTCGTACGTCTCTACGGGACGTGTTTATGACCGAGCGATTACCATGTTGAAATTGGACAGCCTTTCCAAATTGGCCAGTCCGACATGGATTGGCTGTTGGAATCCAACTTTTGGGGCCCATAGCAGGCCACCCTTCACCCAGAGGCCTCTGGTTGAGGCCCGTGGGGGTACCCATGGGTCCCCTCTTTCCAACCATGCACAGTGTGGCAGGCACCATGGGGTGCCCGCCGCAGGGTGCAAGGTTTTCCGCGCCCACCTCTTTTTTCAATGGGAGCCAGTGTAGTCGGTTGGAACACAGGCTCCCATTGAAGTCAATGGGAGTCCGACCTGAACCGTGTTTGGAAACATCGTAATCGTTCGGTCGGACTCCCCAAATCTTAGTAGATCGGAAACCATTCTGAAATCGAGTCGCTGAAATGCTTTCCGACCGACATCATAATTGGCCCTATAGTGTGTGCGTGCCCTAAATTGTTTAAAACATGTTGTGCCCTATTAAAACCTATATTCCTTAAGGCTGGGGTAAGATCAGCCGGCCAGGCCCTTATTTTATGTTTATCGGGCAAATCAATTCCATTATTATTTCAAATGATAAAAACTTTAACAATTGCTGAAAAACTACTGGTGTCTGTAACCTATTGTTAAGGAACATTTTAAATTGTTCAGAAAATATAAAGCTGTTGTTTTGAGGCAGACACTTTGAATGGCTTTTCAGTTTGACCAAAGGATCTGTTTTTAGGCAACTTTGGTAATCAGGGTTTAAAAAGTATGTGAAAGCATAGGGGCACTTTATTTCTCATTTGCACAATCGTACATAATGTTTACAAATCTCGCAATCAGGCACTTTATAGCTTATTTGTGTATATGGGGTATCAATGTTCTAGTATGGCATGTAATCATAGAAACATTTTGTGTTTTGGTACAGTTGTATATTGATTGATGATTTAGGGAACTGTGTTCTTTTTCAATTCATGAGTCCAATGTTTTTATTGCAATGATTTTCATTAATTAAGCAATAAAGAACTATACCACTTTTTTTAAGCATTAAAAATGTTAGTTACATTTCATTTTGAACGTATCACATTTTCTTTTGTAGAAAAAAAGAGTGCTTTATTTAAAAGCAATCGCAGAGATTGTGGTCTGCTTACCCCAGCAAGGCACCATTCCTGTAATGGCAAACATTCTTAGTGGGGTCGCAAATTTCAACCTACCTTATTAATATTCAGGAGGTAGTTTGATTTACGACCCACTAGGAATCAATATTTTGCAAGGCTATCTTTTAGTACATAGGCCAGTACACAAAAAGAACCGCAACTTGTGAGCAGTTTTTTGTGACTAGTGCTTCATACAACTGACCCCAGGTTAACAGAAGAATAGAGCTGTGCCACTGTACTGGAATCATGGTTCAAACAAGGGATATCTACTTTCATTTTTTTTACCACTAGATGTCTCCATTTAAAAAAATTGGATAGTCAATAAAGCGATTGATCTGGTTTTTGAACTTTTAAAACTTCATCCAATATCTAGAGTAATGTGGAGGTTCTAAGTCCGGGTGCATGTCACAATTACAGCAGCAACATCAGCCAGTGGTAAAACAATCACCATTCCTTGACAACCCTACTGCTAATTAAATCATACTAACAGCTTCACTTCAACCCATATGTGCAATTGGTTGGAGTTTGTCAGGTCCAGGGATTAGGACATGCACACAACTACAGTAAACCTAGAAACACTCAAATGTGAATAACACCGACAACAGAAACAATGTTGCAAGACTACTTGTAAAACCAACTAGATTTCTACATGGATAAAGCACCATTGACCCCTTGGCAGGGGAAGATGGAGCCGTTTTCAGAGACTTGAACTCAAATATCTAACATGCCCCTTAGCCAGTGGATCCTCTGAGTGGGTTTTTGTAGGAGGCGTGTCTTTGGAGTGCGATGGCAGACCGCGTCGAAGGCGGCTGACAGGTCCAGGAGGATGAGGGCTGATGTTTTGCCGTTGTCTAGTTGGCGCCTGATGTCATCTGTGGCGGCGATGAGGGCTGTCTCGGTGCTGTGGTTTCGTCTGAACCCGGACTGGGACGGGTCCAAGTTGTTGTTTTCTTCCAGGTGGCGGGCCAGTTGCATGCTGACGATTTTCTCGATGAACTTCACCGGGAACGGGAGCAGGGAGATGGGCCAGAAGTTCTTGAGGTCCTTGGGGTCCGCCTTGGGCTCATTGAGGAGGGTGTTTATTTCAGCGTGTTTCCAGCTTTCCGGGAATGTCGCTGTTTCGAAGGAGATGTTGATGACCTTCCGTAGTTCGGGTGCGATGGCAGCATCTGCTTTGTTGAATACATGGCGTGGGCACGGGTCTGACGGAGGTCCTGAGTGCATGGAGTTCCTGACCTTGCTTTTCTCGTCGTCGTTGACGTTGGGCCAGGAGGTCAGGAGGTTGGCGCTGGTGGTGTTCACAGGGGAGGTGGGGTCTGGCGTAGTCGGGCGGTCATGGTGTTGAAGCTGTCATGGATGTCAGCAATCTTGCAAGAAGATGGCCAGTGAGTTGCACAGTTCTTGTGAGGGCGGTATGTCGTTGGCGTTGGCACTGGGGTTGGAGAGTTCCTTTACGATGCTGAAAAGCTCTTTGCTGTCGTGTGCGTTGTTATCCAGGCGGTCTTTGAAGGAGGATCTCTTGGCTAATCTGATTAGGTGGTGATGTCTGCGGGTGGCGTCCTTGTGGGCTGCGTGGGTGTCTGGAGCGCGTTCGTGGAGCCATATCTTCTCCAGTTTCCGGCATGCGTGTTTGGAGGTCTGCAGCCCGTCGGTGAACCAGGTGGCTCTCTTGCTGGCGTGGTTGTTGGAGGGTTTCTTGAGTGGGGCGAGGGTGTTGGCGCAGTCGTCGATCCACTGTCTGAGGTTGCAGGCTGCGGTGTCTGGGTTGGTGAGATCGGTGGGTGGGTTTTGGACAAGGGTGGTGATCAGCTGGTCTTTGGTGACTTTGCTTCAGCAGCAGCAAGGTAGCTGTTGGGTGCGGTGGTGGGTGGTTGGTTTATTGAAGGTGAAATGGATGCAGCGGTGGTCGGTCCAGTGGAGTTTGGTGGTGTGGTCGAAGGTGACGTGGGTGCCTGTGGAGAAGACGGGGTCCAGCGTGTGGCATAGGCGTGGGTCGGTGCGGTGACGAGTTGTCTGAGGCCGAGGTTGGCGAGGTTGTTGATCAGGGTGGTGGAGTTGGCGTCGTTGTTGTTCTCGAGGTGGAAATTCAGGTCCCTGAGGAGGATGTAGTCCATGGAGGCGAGTGCGAGGGTGTTGGCGAGGTCGGCGATGGAGTCGCTGAATTGAGCTCAGGGTCCAGGGGGTCTGTAGATGAGTGTTCCTCTGAGGGTGGTGTTGGGGTCGGTGTGGATCCGGAAGTGCAGGTGTTCGGTTGTGTTGAGGGTGTCATCTGCCTGGGTATCGACCTTGAGGGTGGACTTGAGGACAATGGCTATTCCTCCTCCGATTCCGTTGGTATGATCCCTGCGGGTGATCTTGTAGCCGTCCAGGATGGCTATGGCAATGTCGGGCGCCGAGGAGTCGTTCCACCAGGTCTCGGTCAGGAAGGCCACGTCTGGGGCGGAGGTGTCGAGCAGATCCCAGAGCTCGACAGAGTGTTTGCGTGCAGAGCGGGTGTTGAGGAGTATGCAGCGAAGGTGGTTGGGCCCAGTCCTTAGAGGTTTGGTAGCTCTGTCACAGGTGAAGCTGCGGGTGTGGCAGGAGAAAGGTCTGTGAGTCCGTTTCGGGGCGGCTTGGAAGCAGGTGTAGTTTCGGCCGGAGTTGAATGTGTAGAGGGTGCTGGCGTCGTAGCGGACTCTGGTGTTGTGCCCTTCGCGGGGGCCAAGGATTCTGGAGCTGGGCATGGTCCAGGTGCGGACAGGAGCAGACGGGCTTGCCTGTGGCACACCAGCGGCGTGCCCGCTGCGCGCGACCTCCATAAGAGGGGGATAGAGAGGGAGGAGCAGCAGGGAGGCGGGGCTAATTAGGAGCAGGGGGCGGGGCCTCAGGGATGCAGCGGCGGGTAGGAGCGGGAGATGGCGGGAAAACAAGTGGGCGGCAGGGAGCTGGTACGAGGCAGCTGGCAACTGTGTGGTGGCCTGAGGAGCGACCTGCCTGCGAGCGTTGGCCATCTCTAGGTTCTTCTGGGACTGCTGAGTTTACCTTGACTCTAAATCTCAATGTTTTCCTTTTTTTATTTAACATGTACATCTTGTATTAGAATAAAATACAATCTGAATGTCCATCTAAGCATTTGAAAGAAGGACCCATATTTATGCACTTCAATGAGAAGAAGACTCAGAGAGCCACACACCTGTGGACTGCAAAAAAGGTGATTTTTTTAGGATAATGCTGACTAGTGTCTTGATTACTAAATCATAATTGAATAATGTTGTGGACATGGATATGAGTGGCATAGCTAAACTTGACTTTTCTTTTGTTGGGACAATCATTCAGTAAACCTGCAACAAGTTGTCTGTTTGTATGACTGGCCTTAGACAGTGGTACATCAGCATATGCTCCTCACTCTGAATCATAACATTCCATGGTTACCTTGACTCTAAAATATTGGGGCATATTAGCAAGAACCTCGGTAAAATTATCGCAGTTTTAGCGGCAGGAAACTGCCGCTGAAACGGCGATAATGAGCTTACTAATATGCGTTATAGAATTCTAATCCAAGCCCAGGTTAGATGTCCTGCACATCTAACCTGGGCTTCTATTGGACTTTCATAACGCATAATATGCACCATTGTGCTTTCCTTTTCTCATGTAACAGGTCTTCTCTTCTCCAAGGAACCGTCATGGCAGTCCTACTCTGCAGTACATCTCTTCTTGAGACTGACAATACCATAAATCATTTGCATCATTTTTATACAGTATTTATTAAAAATATTGTACATGCTTTTGAATTGCATAGGTCATCACTATTTCACATTCTATCTCAGGCAAGAAGCTTGGAGGTCTTTGTGCTGCTAAAGTTGTTTTGAATAGTTTACTTAGATGTCATCTTATTTCCAGGTGTGCAATGTTATGGAGTGGCTGAATGCTATATTTTTCTGACTTTCTCCCATCTTTTCTCCATCAATAGCCTTTCATTGACTGATTTCCAAGGTATTTTCCATAGTTGTGAGATTTATTTTAATGTAATCTATTTTCACCACCAACAGACATCACACTTGGTGTGGCGAATGTGGTGTAATCAACAATAAACCTTTACAGCAGGACAATAAAAAAAGATACAAAGATGCCCAGACTATTCTCTAGCTTGCCAATGACTTGAGACATCCTAATGCTGAATATAATACGACATGGTGGGCTAAGTCTATTTTGTGTATAATCTACACCACCGGATATTCCAGTTGCCGAAGGAGCCTCCTTCAGATTGCTGTCTTGCTCGCGGGTGTACAATATAATAATCCATACTTTGTCTATAAACTACATAGCTCTGTTTTATGTAATAGACTTCTTTTGCACTTGAAAAATATAGGACATTTGATTCAGTAAAATGGACTCTTTCTACTACCTTGAGCTATGCTGTTTTCTGTTTTTGCTTCACCACTGTCTCTCCTTTTTCAGTTTGCAATAATTATTTTTGCTGGTTTGCCAGTTCCAGTCATAATAAAGATCCTCATTCTCACATTATATAACGACACATGACCTGTTACCTCCCCACCAATCTGGCTTTCGAGCAGGTTTTTCTACAGAAACCACTCTCTTAGGTGTCACTGAAAATATTCGTCAAATGATAGACAAGGGTGAAACAGTGGCACTGGTGCTGTTAGACCTCAGTGCCGCATTTGACACTGTATCACATGCGGTACTAATAAAAACCCTTTGTCTAATGGGTATCTGTGGCCCTGCTTTAAATTGGATCACATCCCTACTTGAAAATAGAACTTTTCAATTTTTTTCAAACTCTTCGTACTCTGATACCTATACTTTTAAACATGGCCCTCAGGGCTCAATTTTAAGCCCATTACTTTTTAATTTATACATGAGCCCTCTTGCACAAATTGCTAAAGACTCTGGATTGATAATGTTTTCATATGCTGATGATTCTCAGCTTCTCTTTTCCCTTCCACCAACAGACAATAAAGATCCTTCTACTTTGAGAACAGGGCTTACAAAAATTGCTGGATGGATGAAAAATAACCTCTTAAAATTAAACAGTGAAAAAACTGAACTCATAATTCTAGGAAAAAATAAAGAACTATGGGGACCCCAACATTGGCCCCCAGAAATGGGCTCTCCTCCTATTCCAACTAACCAGGCTCGTAACCTTGGCTTTGTGGTTGATGACACTCTTAGTATGCACCAGCAGGCCATAAAAACATCAGCCACCTGTTTTGTCGTCTTGAAGTGGCTAAAGAAAATATGATGGATGCTACCAGCTCACACTAAAAGAACTGTCATCAACGCCCTTATAACATCTCGATTGGATTATGCCAATGTATTATATTTAGGGGCCAACAAAGCCACAGTCCGTAAACTACAGACTGTGCAGAATGCTGCTGCAAGACTGCTAGGTAAAATCCCTATTCATGCACCCACCACCAAACTCATACGAGAATTACACTGGTTAAAAATTGAGAGCAGAATTAAGTTCAAATCATTATGCTTCATGCATAAAATCTCAGCAAACAAAGCTCCTAAGTATCTGCTAAATCTGGTGCAACGTTACCATCCACCCAGAACACTGAGATCTGCAACAGCGAATAAATTTGCTGTGCCTAAAATAAGATTGTCACGCATGGGAGGCAGATCCTTCGCCTATCTTGGCCCCTCCCTGTGGAACTCCATGCCACAAGTTCTGCGCTCAGAGGCCAACTACACCAGTTTTAGGAAAGCCATAAAAA
This sequence comes from Lissotriton helveticus, assembly GCF_964261635.1. Lineage (NCBI taxonomy): Eukaryota > Metazoa > Chordata > Amphibia > Caudata > Salamandridae > Lissotriton > Lissotriton helveticus. Next base: position 1,700,093,718 of record NC_136061.1, on the reverse strand, counting down.
CCTGGCTGTTTAACATCTAAGTCAGCTGTCCAAACTCACTTTACTGAATCACAAGCGCCGGGAAACCCTTTGTTGGGTAGCTGTTTGCGCTATACAAACTAAAAAAATAAAATAAATAAATTTCCGATGGCCCATTTCTTTTTGGGCCTGCTAGGGTTGTCAATATTTACTCCCCTGGACAAAACAGGTGTATCAGAGGCAACTAACAAGGGAGTTGAATTGACTGTCATCCATACTCATGTGAGGGAGACATATGTTTAAGGGAGGGTTTGTAAGGCATCATCTATTTTATGCTTTCAGAGAGGAGAGTCACAGCCATACTAATGGAAGGGGACTCAAGTGACAAGAAGTAACAAAGTGTAGAAATTGGAATGGTCAGATTTCAGAGACAGATTGCAGTAGGTCAGAGGCTCACATTCATGATAGGTGGTTTGGCAAGAATTCTCATGTAGAGAGGGTTTAAGACAGGACGATATAACTTATTTTGGGCTAGTTCCAGGACTTTGACAGGAGATGGGTGTTACCTTTCTCAGTAACACTACAACAAACAAAAGCTCCCTTTCCCTTCTTTTTGTAGGGGATGAGGATCTGTGTCTCTCACTCTCTAGTGGAACTAAACCTTATATTCTTACTTTGTTATGAGGTCTAAAGCAGGTTACCAAAAAATGATTACAGACAATGTGTTACACTTAAAACAAAAAAAAACAAAATGTGGAATATATTAGACGTCTCTTTTATTTACCAGTAAACATATTATTGTTACACATGTTAAACATTAAAAAACATTTCATTATCACATATTAAAAAATGATTTTTGTTGCAATTAAAAACAAGTTGTTGAAATAGTCTGTCGACGCGGCGTCTCGGTGTTCAAATAATGATCGTCACCTTCTTCAGGACTATAATTTCAAGTTTAAAAACATCTGGAATGTCACAGTGTCTCGCCTTGATCAATTGTTTCGATGCGAATTGAACACGCTGCAGGACGGACCTCCGTACGAGATATCCCTCGCTACAAATGTAAGGTCCTTAAAATTGAGAGAAACAAACCGAGTGAGAGGGATACATAAGAACCACGACAATCTTCCTTGACAAGCACAAGATAAAGAGGCCAAAAGGAGAAAATACGAAAGAAATCCTTAGGTCCGTCCTGTACATAAGTCCTTTCCATAACAGATTGAGTAATGAGCAGTTGAGGTTGAGATTGCCTCGAGGATTGTATTAAACCTTGCAGCCAATTGATAAAAGCGAGACACTGTGACATAAAATGTTTTTTAATGTTTAACATGTGTAACAATAATATGTTTACTGGTTAATAAAAGAGTCGTCTAACATATTCCACATTTTGTTTTTTTTGTTTTAACTGTAACATATTGTCTGTTATCATTTTTTGGTAACCTGCTTTAGACCTCATAGCACAGTAAGAATATAAGGTTTAGTTCCACTAGAGAGTGAGAGACACAGGTCCTCATCCCCTACAAAAAGAAGGGAAAGGGAGCTTTTGTTTGTTTTAGTGTTATACACCCTCTCCTTTTTCCAGTAAAAATGGTACCTCCTTTATGATAGTTAACCTTTTCTCAGTAACCCAGAATGCTGCTTGTAACAATAGTTATGGTAATAAAATAACAGACTGTGTATGAAAACAATAGTTTTTTAGAAAATAGAAACCCAGCCACCCCCTCCGCCCACAACAGTTCAAACCCCTCACTTAACCCCAGGCAAAACATAGTTATATTCCTACCCCTTCCTCAACTCACCCTACTCACACCTCCTGCAACGGACTACCCCATCCATAAACAAAATAAACTATATTACTTCGCCATTCTTCAACTCACCCCTACTCCCTAATAAAAAAACACCCCATCTGTCCAGTCCAGTGGCAGCTCGCATAGGTCATGCTGCCGGGCGGGTCGGAGGAGGGGCAGGGTGGGGGGTAGTAAACTCAGACATATGACAGAGTGGAGGAATGTAATAACTACTTTCCTCTGTTCCGTCGTATGTCCGAGTCGACTGCCCCCCACCCTGCCCCTCCCCGACCCACCCCACTGCCCCACAGCACACCCTATGCGCGCAGCCACAGGGGTCCAGTCTATAGATTCTGTCATCCTGGCCTTTAACTAGGCTGTCAAGGTGCTTGATGATTGTATTGAGAAAGCATTCCGTGGGTTTGGAGTGGTTGGCTGTGGGGAATCAGCAGTGTCTTGTTGTTGACTGTTGGCTGTGCAAGCAGCTGTTGTCACAAGCCATTAATGACTGGTGGCTCTGTGATTTCCATGGCTCTGGTTCTGCAGCCTCCTCTTCCTGCTCTCCTAATCCCTTCAACCTGCAAACAGCCATTAAAATGGCCACAGTATTTTTTTGGGTCAGCTAAGTAGTTATCTTCTATTGGACATTTCTCTGACAGCTGTCCTCCGGGCATCCAGATAGAGAAACAGGATTGTCTGAAGAGAGAATGAGCATGAATTGTATTACCCACTGAATGAACAGGTTTGCGCAGTTTGTCACACAAGTTTGAAGGTTCTTGATGGCCACTTGAATTATATAATCATATGTCCCTAGAATTTTTTTGCTCATGATTAATATTTGTGGTACTTTGTATTAAAATAATTCACCACTACTTCCACACCTAAAAATATATATTGCTCAAATTTATCTAAAAAACGTTTTTTTTTTAAAATTGAAATCATGAGGTGAGCTTTTACCTGACACAAACCATTAGCATACGTTTTTAAAAAGTGATTAAACTACAATGTTACATAGTAGTTGCACAATTAAAACAATAGGAAACGAATTTGAAATTATTGCTAACCAAAGTGTTGTAAACGAATCAAGGACCCTATTTAAATATTCCAGATTGATGCCCTTATGCGGTTATATCAAATAATATCCTTATGAAGGCATAAGAATCATACCCATATTAAGTCATAGCCAATGCAGTCCAAATACGGCAAGGCTACTCCCATAGACTCCTAGAAAGCACAACGTGTTCTTAAACAAACCAAGTCTCCAGCAGCCCGGGAATTCCCCCTGCTTCTGTATTGATTTGTCCTAGAACTCCCGGAGTCTTGAAAGAACTGCGAGTTCTTAGTGACGTCTTATGTCCACCCTTACGTCAAACTCGGCACCTTCCAGGTATAAATATACCAGCATCTGCCCAAGCAAAACACATGGTGGTTTGGAGCAGATCGGCTATCTACTTGCCCGACGCCCTGCTGTAGCGAGTGCCGAAGGAAGCCGACGCTACCATTGACGCACTGAGAGAGACGCTGTCTTTTCTCCTGCCGAGAAATCCAGCTCCAGTGTTTCCCTGTCACCCTTGCGGGTTGCTAGGAGATCGAGTCCTGAGAGAGAGATACAAGACCTCCTTCATTCTATAACCAAGGTACGGAGCTGATTAGACCCATAGAGAATTCTTGATTCAGATTCCTGGCAGAAACTATCTTAACTAAAACTGCAGCTCACTTACTCTTCCCTGTACTAGGCTTAGGTTAGGTACACCGGGGTAGGCATATCTTAGAAGCACCAGTTGAGTACGTTTAGTCATGATTTTATCTATGTATATATTTTATCTATTTTAAACACCGTATGGCTTAGAAACCATACCATGCTTTTACAGTATTATTTCATAATACTCTTTTTACTGTACACATTTTACTTTATGACAAATATTGCAATTGTGGCAACTCACTTCTCTAGCATGAGAAAGAAGACTGTTCAATAAATAACCTCTTTTATTGAAAACGCCTGCCTCTCTATTTCTCTGCGCTTCTGGTGAAACTAAGCATGCACGATTGACTGAGTGAAATAGCCATCTATTGTTTCCGTGACTCTGGAGGTATACTCCTTATTCTGGAGGGAGCAAAGTTGTCATGTTTATGCGGTTGTCAGAAACTAATCCCTTCTTGTGTACTCGAGAAAGTTTCTAGTGACCTCTGAGCTAGCTGGCATTCATAATTAAGTCTAACATATTCAATAGAGACCTAGTCGACCTAAGTCCTACGTCTAAACTATCGTTTATGTTATTCCAATGCGCAGAGCCTATTGGGAATATAGGAACTACACTACAAAAGTATCACTTTGAATGGTGTACCTCTACACTTTAATTATGGAATAGTAAATAAAAAATGCAAAACATTAAACAAAGAAATCGGGAAATGCATAGGAAAAGATCGGGAAAATAATGAGCACGGGTAAGGTAATAAACATAAGGATGAGTAAGGGGGAGGCTATCACCATAGTACAAAAAACGAAAGGAAAATAGCCAAAGAGGATGGAAGCAAATAGACTAAGGAAACAGAAGGGAATATAAAACTGAACACATGGACATATGTGGGCTTTCTGTAGCAAACATTAAATTAGATCGAGTGGAAGCCAATCAATCAATAATTTATAAAGCGCACTACTCACCCGTGAGGGTCTCAAGGTGCTGGGGGTTAGGTTGCTGCTACTGCTCGAACAGCCAGGTCTTGAGTAGCCCCTGAAGGTGAGTAGATCCTGGGTCTGCCGTAGGTGGATGGGGAGGGTGTTCCAGGTCTTTGCTGAGAGGTAGGAGAACGATCTACTGCTGGTGGTTGCTCTTCGGACAAGGGGGATGGTGGCGAGTGCGAGGTCGGCTGAGCAGAGTTGGCGGTTCGGGGTGTAGAAGGTGAGTCGTCTGTTGAGGTATGCCGGTCCGGTAATGCGGAGTGTCTTGTGTCGTGGGTGAGTAGCTTGAAGGTGAATCTTTGGTTGACGGGGAGACAGTGCAGGTTTCTTAGGTGGGGTGTGATGTGGCTGTGGCGAGGGATGTCAAGGATCAGGCATGCAGAGGCGTTCTTTATGCGTTGTAGTCATTTCATGAGTTTGGCTGAGGTTCCTGCATAGAAGGCGTTTCCATAGTCCAGTCTGCTGCTGATGAGGGCATGGGTAACTGTTCTTCTTGTTTCGATGGGGATCCATCTGTAGATCATGCGGAGCATGCGAGGGTGTTGAAACAGAAGGATGAGGCGGCGTTTACTTGCTTGGTCATGGAGAGAGTGGAGATGAGAGTAAATACCAGGTTGCGTGCGTGGTCGGTGGGTGTCAGTGCTGCTCCAGAGAGGTCGGCCACCAGGAGTCGTCCCAGGCCGAGGGGGGTGGAGCCAAGGATGAGGACCTTCATCTTGTCAGAGTTCAGTTTCAGATGGCTGTTCTTCATCCATTCTGCGACGACCTTTATTCCTTTGTGGAGGTTGGTTTTGGCAGTAACGGGGTCCTTGGTGAGGGAGACAATCAGCTGGGTGTCATCGGCGTAGGAGATGATGTTGAGATTGTGCAGTCGGGCTACGTGGGCCAGAGATGCCATTTAGAAGTTGAACAGTGTCGGGCTCAGGGAAGATCCTTGGGGTACTCCGAATATGATCTCGGAGGCTTTTGAATGGAAAGGCCGGAGGTGGGCACTCTGGGTTCTGTCAGAGAGGAAGAAGGTGGTCCATTCTAGACCCTTGTTTTGGGTCCCTCCATTGTGGAAGCGGGTGCGTAGGGTGCGGTGGCAAACAGTGTCGAAGGCGGCTGAGAGGTCCAGGAGGATGAGGGCCGCCATTGTCCAACAGAGCCCTGATGTCAACGGTGGCGGGGATGAGGGCAGTTTCAGTACTGTGGTTGCTGCGGAATCCGGGCTGGGATGGGTTCAGGATGTTGTTCTCCTCGTGTTGGCGGGTCAGTTGTCCATTGACGATCTTCTTGATGACCTTCACCGGGAGCAGGGAGAAGGGCCGGAAGTTCTTGAGGTCTCTTGGGTCCGCTTTGGGTTATTGAGTAGTGCGTTGATCTCGACGTGCTTCCAGCTCTCTCGGAAGGTTGCAGTCTCAAAGGAGGTGTTAATGACCTTGCGGAGATGGGGTGCGATGGAGGCGCTGGCTTTGTTGAAGATGTGGTGCGGGCAATGGTCTGACTGGGAGCCGGAGTGGATGGTGCTCATGATTCTGATGGTGTCCTCATCGTTCACTTTGGGCAAGACGAGCAGGGAGTAGCTGTGGGTGTTGGCTGAAGGGTCTGCGGTGTCGGTGGCTGTCAGGGCGGTTTCATTGTTGAAGCTGTCATGGATGTCTGCGATCTTGCGGTGGAAGAAGGTGGCTAGGGAGTTGCACAGGTCCTGCGATGGTGGGATGTCATTGGTGTTTGAGCTGGGGTTGGAGAGTTCTTTCAAGATGTTGAATAGCTCTTTATGCAAAATGTAGGTAACAGGCAAATGGGCGCTCTGCATATAATTTTGGCTAAGTTAAATTCGTGTTTTACTCTCTTTTTGCTACTAGGCAGAATAGGAAGGTTACCTAGCTCCCTAGCAAATCTCCTGGTTCCAGGAAATCAATAGAACAAAAGTTTCCTGCCGAGCAAAAATTATATATAAAGTGATTTCGTATATTACACTTTCATAAATTTAGATTTCAAAGTTCAAATATTGTCCATTAGTCAGTGAGACACTCGAATCCTAATACAAGATGATCCTTGTTTATTCTCAACTTAGAGTATATCTGTCGTCAAATTCACAATAGTCTTTATATTCAGATCAGTCTTGTGAATAGAACATCCAGTTTAAATTCACACAATGTAGATTCTTTATCAGCCAATTTTCAATAATCTTATGAATGGATCAGCCAACACGTGTTTCGTTGTAACAACAACTTCATCAGGGCTGCAATCCAAAGAAAACACAGTATAAACTAAAAGCATAACTGCAAACCTCTAACGTTATGTGAGAAAAATTAATATTATTCATTCTAGCACCTCCTAAGTGAGAGTAAAGCACAAAGTTCCCAATGCATCAGTGTATATAAAATAAATTTGATGTGGATCCCAGTGTCAAATAACAGTGCACATCATAGACATTTGGGTCTGTCGCCTTTAACACGAGTCCCTATATTACAATTCTAGGAGTTTTATAAGAAAAAGTAATCACTCAGCCATTAAGATATCTGAAATGGTATGAGGAAACCTTTCACTCCGTCCTGACCATCATCGCCAATCAGAATAATATTTGAATCGATAAAAATCGTCATTTACAAGTATGCACTAGTTCACTCTGTGATCATTATTTTAATTAAAGGTTGCCTGTTGCTAAATTACCTTTCTATGATACACGTTATCCATATAATAGACAAATCTTCCCAGTTCTTTATAACCGGTTTATTATTATTAATCTCTTCCAAATTCTGAAAGAAAAAACGAACGTATCTATGTGACTACATCTTTGGTCACGAATAATAATAGTAGTAGTCAACCGAGAGCGTCGCTTACCAGTCAGACTGTTAAGTCTTGATAATCATGTGTATGAAGGTAACTAATATCTTGTTATCAACGCGATGTCTTGATTTCCTTTTTTTCAATCTACAAAATTAAGATTCAGAGGTTCAAAATGTAAAAATGAATTCCCCGTTGCTTTAAATGCAGTGCCGGCGTATTCTTAGTTAAAACTACGAAGGTGCTCACCTTTAAAGACGATATGTCTTCAAATCACTTCAATTATTTGCCATTCTTATTCGTCCATAATTCTCAAATTCTAAAAGTAAAATATAGAGAGCCGTTTTAGGGTCTATACTCTATATTTAATATATAGGCTAGAAGAAGTTTTAAGCGATAATTACGCTTACCTTGTCAGAGTTTCTATCTCCTCCAACACCTTATCGTGTTCTGTATTACCGGCGTTTGTCGTAAGCGCCATTTTAAGTAAGGGCTTGAAGTACAATCAGTATCGCGTGTTGGTTCAGACGGCGGCCATATTGTGTAAACATATAAGGGTTAAGTTAAAACCTCATATTGATGTTAGGAGCGGCCATCTTATGTAAGTAATGCCGCCTGCAAATGCATCGCAACGAATACTATCCTAAGGAATCAGTACACTAAATTATTTAATATTCAAAAATACATATTCGTAGTATCGCAAATTACTTTTTCCGATTTCGTATTATTTAGAGTATATTTCGAAAAAAAAAATTTAGCGTTTAAGTATTATGTGAAATTGTAAAATTACATCCTATTTTAGAGATAACGTATTATCTATGCTGAGTTTGATTTTACACTCTCAGTGGCTACAACTTTCTCAGCAAGCTATCTGTTGTTATGCCCCCATATTCAGGATATAGAGCTATCCTTATTCATTAATGAATCCTATGTACAGATTAGTAATTATAAAAGTTTTTTAAGGTTTTCTTTGGTGATGACCGTCAGTGTCAGAGTTGCCGGTACCTCATATCATTCCATCACAATTTCGGATTACAATGAAAATATTAAATATAACAGAAGTAGGGGTTGGAGAGCAAATGCAGAAACTTCATCATAACTCAGCGAAAATAATAATATACCACATGGAAATTAATATATAACACAATCCTAGTTTGATGATCATGTTTCTTTTCGCTGATGTTTTAATGTCATTTACTTAATATTCTCCAAGGTAATATTGGAGCTCAGAATCTATGTTAAGCCTGTCTTCAACTGCTCTAAGGACCATAATCCATCTTGCCTCTTTTCTTCTCAAATTAAGTAACCTGTTTCCTCCTCGCCTGTCTGGTGCCACGTGTTCTATACCATGGTATAGGAATTTGTGTCTTTCTGTGTCATTTCCATTCTGTATCAGATGTGAGGAGATAGGGTACCTTGTATCACCATTCTTAAGTGCTCTATAATGCTCTATCATACGTTCTTTAAGTTTCCTCACTGTGCTGCCTACATAAATTTTACCGCATAGGCAGGCAATAACATAAACAACATATGATGTTTCACAGTTAATAAATGATTCAATATGAAATGTCCCAGTGTTGTTATAATCAAATGTTGTCACTTTCCTCATTGCCCATCTACATGAGCTACAATTTCCACAGTGATAGAAACCTTTCGGGCATGTCCGGAGTCAATCACTTTGGCTCACTGGTACTGGTCATTTTGGGTAACTTGGACTCACAATATTGGCAAGAGACGTTCCTTTTCTATATGTTATACTCGGACGCTCTGTCTAAAAGGGTTTCAGATCTTTATCTGAGGTTAGCATTTGCCAATGCTTATTCATAATATTGAAAAGTTTGTGACTTCCTATACCAAAGTTAGTTATCATTCGAATTTTCTGGTTGTTCTTTGAGACCTCCGATTTACTCTTGGGTTTCAAAGTATCATTTCTCTGTAAATTGTTTGCTTTACGAACAGCTTGAGTGATAACAGTATTAGGGTATCCTCTATTTTTAAATCTTTTCATCATATCTTTAACATTAGATTGAAAATCTTCATCTTTAGAGCAGTTTCTTCTTGCTCTGATCATTTCCCCATAGGGGATTGAATTAATTTGGCTTTTGGGATGGCAACTATCTGCTCTAAGTAAAGCATTGCAACTGGTCTCTTTGCGAAACATTCGGCTTCCCAGTTTGTTATTTTCCACAAAGAGCTCAATATCTAAAAAGGTTAGTTTGTCTTTACTGTAGTGGGTGGTGAATGACATGTTCATGTCATTCGCATTCAGATATTGAAAAAATAAGTCTAGTTCATCTGATGTACCTCTCCAGAATAGTAGGCAGTCATCGATGAATCTACCCCAGTAGTATATATGGTCGATCCATCGGCTGCCCTTTGGGCCCCAAATAAGCTCCGCCTCCAGTCTCCCCATAAAGAGGTTCGCGAAGGACGGAGCAAATTTAGAACCCATCGCAGTCCCGATCTTTTGTTTGTACCAGGTAGATTAAAAAAGAAAATAATTATTTTCTAACACCATTTTAGTCATCTCGAGTAACATGGATGTATGATTCAAAAATTCCACTGGTCTATTATTCAAAAAGCTCTCAATGGCTCTTATTCCTTTCTCATGGTCTATATTAGAATAGAGAGATACTACATCAAGAGTAGCTAAAATCATGTCATTCTCCCACACTACATCATTCATAATGTTAAGAACATGTTTCGTATCATCAATGTGAGAGGGCAGATTCTGCACGTATGGTCTCAGGTATGAGTCTATAAATTGTGAAAGTTTCTCAGTTGGTCCCCCTATGCCTGAGATTATCGGTCTCCCTGGAGGTTTTTCTCTATTCTTATGTATCTTAGGAAGACAGTACATGCAGGGTGCTTTGGGGGAGTCAATTTTTAAAAATATATACTCATCATGGTCTATAAGACATTCCTCATACCAACCCTTAAGTTTCATGTTTATTTGGGTCTTCATCATTTCTAAGGGATTAGAATTAATTTTCTCATAATATCTGCCATCTCTCAATTGTGATAGAACTTCTTCATTGTAGTCTTTCCGATTCATAACAACAATGTTGCCTCCTTTATCAGCTCTACGAATCATAAGTTGTGGGTGGTCTGTAAGTTTGCGTAATGCTTCCCTTTCATCCATTTTTAAGTTGTCTAGAAAGTTCCTTTTATGTTGATGTTCCCTTCTAATCAGATTATCTATCTCTAGATTTACAGATCTGTAGAAAGCATCTACCACATTACCCGAGGATAACTGGGGTGTCCACTTGGATTTTTCTTTAAAACCACTTTTAGATGATAAACTGGGATTAATTTCAAGATCATGTAGAAGAGAATTCATAGTAATAGGATCTTCTTCTGACTCCGTTAAAGATAGCAGGAGTTTTGTATCGTGAAGTTCTTGAATAGTGAGTTCACTAAAAACTGGTTTACACAAAGTTTTAACTACAGTATCATCTTTTTTAGAAAAGAATTTATTAAGTTTCAACAAGCGAACAAATTTATACAGATCAATCTTAGTGGTATACCAATCTGTGTTTTTAGTGGGACAAAATCCAAAACCTTTTCTAAGTATACTATTCATGCTTTCAGACAACTCTATAGATGAAAGGTTGATTACCTCAATTTCATTGGTACCTGTAGTCACTTCCTCCAAGATCTCAGTCTCTCTTTCATCCCCGGGGCTGCTTCTCCTGCGTTTGCCCCGTCTCCCCCTTCTGGTCTTCCTGTTTGATTGATACCAAATCTCTCTCCTATATTCCGGTTGCTTTTTCTGATTCTTTGAACTTCCACTAAAAAATTATTGTTGGAAGTGAGAGTTTCTCCAGTGGGGACAGTGGGAGCTTCAGTGTTATCATCATTGGTAGATAAACTACTAGTAGAAGTGTTAACTGCCGAACTTAAAGGAGTAGTGATTCTAGTTTTTCCTTGCCCTTTAGGAAATAGATAATCAAATTTACGGGCAAAGGTAAATACCCTACCTGCCAGATAATCTTGTTCGTCTCTTTTTATTCTACGTGCTTTCCTTCTCTTAATGTCTGCCTGTATATTTGCCAGTATCTCATCAAGTTTATTATAATTTTTTATGGTGGCTTCTGGAAGGTTTAATAGTTTAATTTCATCCTCAATGGTTTGTATTTCTATCAGTAGTTTCGCTATTTTGCGTTCAGCATTATCTATAAGAATTCTAATCAGATTACTCGAACTAGTTGTTAATTCGTGCTCCCATTTGTCAAGTAGATCTGGTTCTAAGTCTTCATATGCTGGTAGAATAGATGATCTTAATCCTCTCGGAATTCGATTAAGGGTAAGGTACTGCTTAAGTGTTACTGCATCCCACCATTTATTAAGTTCCGCTATCTTCAGCTTTTCTAGTTTTACAAATTTGGCTCTAAGACCCTCTTGTTTGGTGTGCGAAGTAGAGGCTACCGCTACATTTATAGAGGAGCCTATGCTTAAATTTTTAAATAGATCTTGTGCTTCTTGTTCACGATTCATAATTATTATACGCCACAAGCGGCAGCCCTACCTAGTTAGTTATGCAAAATGTAGGTAACAGGCAAATGGGCGCTCTGCATATAATTTTGGCTAAGTTAAATTCGTGTTTTACTCTCTTTTTGCTACTAGGCAGAATAGGAAGGTTACCTAGCTCCCTAGCAAATCTCCTGGTTCCAGGAAATCAATAGAACAAAAGTTTCCTGCCGAGCAAAAATTATATATAAAGTGATTTCGTATATTACACTTTCATAAATTTAGATTTCAAAGTTCAAATATTGTCCATTAGTCAGTGAGACACTCGAATCCTAATACAAGATGATCCTTGTTTATTCTCAACTTAGAGTATATCTGTCGTCAAATTCACAATAGTCTTTATATTCAGATCAGTCTTGTGAATAGAACATCCAGTTTAAATTCACACAATGTAGATTCTTTATCAGCCAATTTTCAATAATCTTATGAATGGATCACTGACTAATGGACAATATTTGAACTTTGAAATCTAAATTTATGAAAGTGTAATATACGAAATCACTTTATATATAATTTTTGCTCGGCAGGAAACTTTTGTTCTATTGAATAGCTCTTTGCTGTTGTGAGCATTGCTGTTAAAGCTGTCTTTGAAGGAGGCCCTTTTGGCGGATCAGATGAGGTGATGGTGTCTGCGGATGGCGTTCTTGTAGGCTGCATAGCTGTCCTGTGTTTGTTTGCGGTGACATTCCTTCTCGAGTTTTCGACAGTTTCGCTTGGAGGCCTGGAGGTCTGCGGTGAATCAGCTGGCTTTCCTGTCCATGCATCTGTTGGAGGGTTTTCTGATCAGGACGAGGGTGTTGGCGCAGTCATCGATCCATTGTGTGAGGTTGCAGGCAGTGGGGTCGGTGGGGTTGGTGGGTGGGCTTCGGGCGTGGGTGGTGTTGAGCTGCTCTTCAGTGACTTTGCTCCAGCTGCGGCGGGGAATCTGTTGAGTGCTGTTGCAGTACCTGGAATTCCTGATTCCGTAGGAGCTGAACAGCTGAGGATGTACCAAGAAGATTTTTTCCCGGCTCCCCTACACCTCTAACCCAGACTAAGCTGGACTCAGAGACGAGGGGGAAAAGGGGAATGGGATAACAAACAAGAGAGACGGCCGCACCGGTGACCTCACTGCCAACCTCCTGCAATGAATGGAACACCTGCAAAGACAAACAGGAATTACTTCAATTCTATCTCCCTATCATTACTAAGTGTCCCCCTCCAACTACTAGTGAGGTACCTGTATGAGTGCAGAATTTGCCTCTCTCTGCTCTGGTTCAATGTGTTATGATGAAGTATTTCTATTAATATTTGGAGAGCATAGGGTGAAAACCAGAGTTTTAGTAATTAGTCCTGTCTTTTCTTCCTTTTTTTTTATTTGCAGAATATCACAAAAATGGTACTGAAGACTTTTCCTGCAGATGGTAAGTACAAATATATATATTTATATATATACTCTTATCTACTTGAAGACAATATGTATAATTTGAATTTTGAAGGTCTCCGACAGTCTGCGCAGTTAGGAGTTAGTCAGTCCTGGAAAATTCTGCGCCTTGTTAAATGAGAATTAGTTGCACAGGCTGCTTATAATGTCTGTGTTATGAAGCATGCCCATGTTATTACTTAGTAGAGCAAAGATAGAAAATATTAAAGAACAAAAGGCACCAGCTGAAGAAAGATAAGTCGTGGACTTCAACTTTTGGAAGTTCATGAAGGATTGTTTGACATTCTAAACGAACTATAAATGCCACTATCACTGCAGAGGTTTCAACAGCTAGGAACAATGACTGAGGCAATTCCTTGAAGCTCTCCTTGAAGCCAAGCGAGTGGAAAACAGATAATAAGCTTACCCAGGGCTTGGACTCCTCACAAAAACACGAAGCTCCGAAAATAAAACAGCTATGCAGGAGGGTACCTGAATCCTGTTCCCAACCGGAATATTAAAAAAAGAAATGAAAAACAACATTCCCAGGCAGTGTAAGACAAAAGCAATGTAGAACAAGAAGTTCGAGAAAAAGTTATATTAAAAACATAAGTTTTAAAGATTACAACATATCTTGTTGATATTAAAAACAGTAATCAGTAACTTTAAGTGATGCATTTAAAAATCATTACACTATGAACAATAAAGGAAAAGGTGATGGTAGCTTTGATGCGTGTTTCGACACAGGCGTGTCTTCGTCAGGAAATACCATCAGATAAAAAAATCTAAAATTGAATGAAACAACATTTAGAACTTACTTTGTAATATACATTGCCAATTAATTTTCATTATTTTATTTGTATATAGATACAGAATGCTGCTTACATGATTCTGACATATTCAAAATGTAATACAATTGACTTCTTATAGTAAAATATGCAAAAGTCATGCTTATATATAAATGCAATTTTTCAGAAGAGGCAAAAATAAAAAGAGCATATAAGTATATAAAATTAAAAGTCAAAAACAATCTTAATATGTACTGATTTCAAAATGAAAAACATGATAATAAAGATAGTGATGGAAGTAGAAAAGAAGAAAAAAGAGGGGGAAAGGAAGAGAGGAAATTTACTGGCATCATTATATAATGGTTGAAACCTGGGCGGGTAGCATGACAGGCACTTAAGGGGGTTGACTGCAAGCACATATAGGAAAGAAACATTAAAAAGGGACCTACTTATATAGTCCATGAGGGTGTGGCCAGCCTTGAGTTTTGGGGTTGATAACAGTGGATTTATTGGCTAGAAAAAAAAAATGTAAAAAAAACAAATTTATTAAAACAACCGGAATATTTTCTCGCAAAGAAAACACCAAGGAATGGGAGCGAAAATATATCAAGTTGAAACTCGGGAAGTCCGGGAAATACTTCAGGGAAATCAGGAAGGATTTCTTTGAAGAACTGAGGAAAAAGCCTGCTCTTCCGTCAAGTAGACAGTTGAAGTGCGCAGCATTCTAAATGCTCGCGCACGAAATTGTGGAGTCAGCTGGAGAGACAAAAAAGACTAGAACGCTAACTCGCACAAGAGCGTACTTCCTGGAACTAATCTTCGTCCATTAGCTGACGAGAAAATGACGTGGCCACTCTTTGACTCCAACCAATAGGGGAATGGAGTAAGGTGTAACCCTCTTTTAACTTGAAATTAGGGGCATAAGTTCATGCTTTACAACATGTCTGTTCAGTCCCGACAGTGGTGGTGCATGGTGAGTATCAGGAAGGTGAAGTGGATGCAGCAATGGTCGGTCCAGTGGAGTTCGGTGGTGTGGCTGAAGGTGATGTGGGAGCTTGCGGAGAAGATGGGGTGGAGCGTGTGGCCGGTGGAGTGGGTGGGTGTTGTGATGAGCTTTCTGAGTCTGAGGCTGGTGATGTTGTTGATCAGGGCGGTGGAGTTGCTGTCGTTGTTGTTCTCGAGGTGGAAGTTCAGGTCTCTTAGACTCTTGGAATGTAGTCTGTGGAGGTGAGGGTGTGCGTGCTGATGAAGTCACCGATGGAGTCGCTGAACTGTGGCCGGGGTCCAGGGGGTCTGTAGATGAGCGTCCCTCTGAGGGTGGAGTTGGGGTCAGTGTGGATCGGGAAGTGCAGGTGTTCAGCAGTGCTGAGGGTGTCGTGGGTGCTGGTCTAAACCCTGAGGGTGTTCCTGTGGACGATGGCGATTCCTCCTCCTGCTCCGTTGGTGCGGTCCCTGCGGGTGATCTTGTAGCCGTCCGGGTTGGCTATGGCAATGTCCGGCCCCGAGGAGGCGTTCATCCAGGTCTCTGTCAGGAAGGCGACGTTCGGGAAGGATGAGTCGAGCAGGTCTCAGAGTTCGATGGCCTGTTTGCGTGCGGAGCGGGTGTTTAGTAGTAGGCATCTGATGTGGTTGCGTGCTGTCTCGGTGGGTGGGTTGGTGGCTTGGAGGCTGGTGAATCTGCAGCTCCAGCAGGAGAAGGGTCCCTAGGTGCGCTTCGGAGTTGCCTGGAAGCAGGTGTGGGATCATCCGGTGTTGAGAGCATGGAGGGTGCTGGCGTCGTAGTGGTGTTGGTCGTCGTCATGGCGGTCTTGGGTGCCAGTCCGGGGAAATTAGGAAAAATAAAATGTCACAAAGAAGAAACTCTAACAGGGCATGCTGTATATAAAAAGGGGTGAGATGAAGTATTGTAGTGGCTTAAAATGTGCTGATTCACGAAGGAAGTCTAGTGCGCTCTGTTTGCCAACGGATTTTAGCCTGTGGTGGAGAAATGTATCTAGCAGGGTTTATCTCAGCATGTGCTTTAAACGTATCTAGTGCAATGCATGTACTTTCCTCGTATAGATCTCCACTCTGTTATTCCCAGTTTGTGAAGTTGGGAATGGATGTCGCCTTTACCTCCATTGTCATAAGGAAATGTCAGTGGAGTGTCAGGGCAACATCAGGAGAATATGATGAGGTGAGCTGGCCCTCCTCCTGAGTCTATCCCATGCCATATTAGTGCTGAGGACCGTGTTGACCTCGGTGCTACTGCCAGAGTGGAGCAACATCATCATAGTCTTGAAGGGGGACAGGAATTGCCATGTCCAGATCGATCTCTAGGCAGGCTACATTTTTCTGAGAGAGGAACTAGAATTGCGCAAAATGTGCCAGTTCGCACAGGTAACAGTGTCCAACGTGGAGGCTAGGCAACTACCTCTTTTATACAGATGGATGGAGTGTAAGAGAGAAAGAGGGGGAAACAGAGATGGTTGATTGACAGCTGAATGATGGAGGAATATGGCTTAATGAGAAGTTACGGAGACAATAAGATGAGAAAGCAACAAATGAAAGACAGAGGGCGAGATAGGTAAAAGAGCACAGATGATGAAGAATCATAGATATGTTAGAAAGTGAGAGCTCGAAGTAGGTGAGAGATGGAGGCACGCTAAAGAGTATTCCAGGTTTGAAAGAGTACTGTGAAAGAAAAGGGGAGAAAGGCGAGATAGCTGATAAAGAGTCAGAAGGGTGAGGTCGAGATAGCTGAAAGATGGGTAGAATGGTGTGTGAGTTGGCAGAGACGAGTGAATGTAGACATGGGATAACGGGCGACAGAGAGTGAGAGGTGACAGGTAACACAGAGAGCAGCAAATGAAAAATGGATAGGAGAACCACAAAACATAAAGATTGAGAGACATAACGAGGCAGGATGAGAAAGAGAATTAAAGCGAAGCAGACCCACTAGAAAGGCAGAGCAGATAAAGGATCAGACAGGTGATAAAGATGACGATATGAAAGAGAAGTGAACAAACAATGGAGAATCAAGTGAGAAAGATGTGAGAAAGAGACAAACCGTTGAGAAAGGAATATTGGTACCAGCCGCGGCCCGTGGAGGGAGTTCAGGTAGGGCAGACAGGCGGGACGGGGGAGGGACACGGTGGGGGGTGATAAACACCGGAATATGGATGATTGCAGGTAAGTAAACAATTAAATGAATAAAACGCGTGCCCTGCATCGCATTTTGCGATGCAGGGCACGGAACAAAATTTGTTTTAATAATTTAATTGTTTACTTACCTGCAATCATCCATACTCCGGTGTTTATCAACCCCCCACCCTGCCCCTCCCCCACCCCGCCTGCCTGCCCCACGGAACTCCCTCCACGGGCCGCAGCTGGTTGGTACTACAGAAAAAAACTTACGTAACAGACAAAGGTGATAAAATGACAACACGACTGCTGAGAGAGGATAGTTGAGATAGTGAGAGAGGTGAGAAAGAGAAGGTTGTTCGGTAGTAGAGACAGGTTGAGGGGAAATGTTAAGCTGATAGAGAAGGTGAAAAGGGAACAACTTTGAGATGCAAGGTTGTTAAAGAAACATGCAGGTGGGTCAGAGACAGCTTAAATATAGGGGGCTAGTCTTAAAGAGAAGAAAAAGAGATGAAAATAAGGAGAAGGGCAGCTGATCAGCAGAAAGATGGAGAAACAGATGAGTAAGAGAGCGCTGACAAACGGGTCGAACGATAGAAGATAGGTGAGGAGGAGAGAAATACAAGTGCAAAAAATACAACTGATATAAAAAAGGAGAATAAGGTGACCTAGGAGCATTATAAATAGAAAAAGCAGAGCGGGAAGACATCCGAATGAAGGAGACACATAAGAGTTGAGTCAAATGCCAGTGGAGAGGGAGAAAGTGTAGGGAAGATAGTTAAGATGAGAGGCAAGTCAAAACAGAGACTGAAAGGATAGATGAGGTTCGATGCACATCGAGCAGCTCAGGCTATGAAGTCGTTTGATTGGGGGGAGTTGCATGGTGTGTGTTGGGCCCACCTAGCTTACTTTGTGGTTGGGACCAAACGATTTTGTTACAACAGGGCCATCGCTTTTTGCTTTACTGAATAACATTTTTGTATTTGAGTAAAAATAAAAAAAATATGCCAGAGTGGGATAAACAAATACTTAGCTTGCTGCTCTTTCTTCAATACATCTGCCACACTAGTTTAGGCATGGTGATCGCCTCCAGCATTTCGGATCTAAATTATGAGGCCAATATATCTTGCCTCCCTAACCAAGATGTGGTAGATTGAACTCTCTCTAGAATTCAGTTCACAGAGTCATTTGGGGACAGACGTATTAAATATTCATGCAAAGAGCGCAGCAATCAATATTGTTGTGCACCACTGCATAAAAGGGAGACAGCAGAACAGCACCATATCTGATAACATATTGCACTGTTTTTCTCTATCCCTGCAGTGTCACACTTATATGGATGGATGTCATTACATTGCATACCAATACCACGCTTGCCATTACAACGCGGGTATTACAACGACATGCCATTACATCGCAAAATTTTACCAAGACTCTGTTTTTACCACGCATGCAATTACAATGCAAAGACATGCATGGTAAAAGTTTGCAAGGTACATGACTATATCCTACCCTACCCTAAACACTAATATAGTACTCCTTCACAACCCTAACCTGACCCCCAGTCCAATCCCTGCAATAACACTACACTACCCTGCAGGACCCTCGACAATACCCTAAAACACTACACAAACACTACCCTAAACCCTAAAACACTACACTGCACAATCACTACAACAATACCCTAAACCCTAAAACACTACACAAACACCTCAACACTACCCTAAACCCTATAACACAACACTACACAAACACTACAACACTACCCTAAACCCTAAAACACTACAACACTACCATAAACCCTAATACACTACACTACACAAACACTACAACACTACCCTAAACCCTAAAACACTACACTACACAAACACTACAACACTACCCTAAACCCTAAAACACTACAAAAACAAACAATACAATACTACCCTAAAACCTAAAACACTACACACACACTACAACACTACCCTACACAACCACTACAACACTACCCGAAACCCTACACCACTACGCTACACAAACACTACATCACTACCCTAAACCACTACCCACACTACTCCCACCCCTACACTACCCTAATCCCTAAAACACTATGACACTACAACACTACCCTAATTCACTACCCACACTACTCACACCCCTACACTACCCCTTACCATAAAACACGACCCCCTACACTACCCAAACACCACTACACTACCCTAAACCCTAAAACACTAGGACACTACAACACTATGCAAAACCACTGCCCACATAACTCCCCCACTACACTACCACTAACCCTAAAACACTACGACACTACACTACCATAAATCACTACCCACACTACTCCCACCCCTATACTACCCCTAACCCTAAAACCCTACCCATAGGACGACCCCCTACACTACCCAAACACCACTACACTACCCTAAACTCTAAAAACACTACGACACTATCCTAAACCACTACCCACACAACTCCCACCCCTATACTACCCCTAACCCTAAAACACTACAACACTACCCTAAACCACTACCCACACTACTGCCACCCCTACACTTACCCTAACTCTAAAACACTACAACACTACAACACTATCCTTAACCACTACCCACACTACTCCCACCCCAAGCACAATCACCCTTACCTCTCTTTCCTCGTAGTTCCTCTTCAGCGTCGCCGTCTCTGCTCTCTGTACCTGCTTCCTGCTTCACGCCGGTGCAAGTCGTTGGGAGGAATTGGAAGAGCTGCAGTTTCCTCAAAACAAGGTGGATCAGCAGTACATCGCATGCGGTGTAACAGCGCATGTGATGTAGTGGTATGCGTAGTAATGGCTACGCGTAGTTACATCGCATGCGTTGTAACACATGCAATGGAATGGCGCAGCGAGGTGCTCTTTTTTTCAACTCGCACACCTATAATTATGTACGGTGGTTCCAACGTACCGAACTGATATCCGAATACCTATTCCTAAGGTAATTACGGTAATTGTATGATAAAAATAACCTATCACCTCATAAATAAGATCTAATACAGGTTTTTATCTAATTTAAATAAGGCTCAGGACAGAACGAGTGATACAAAACCATATGGTGGAAATTGACGAATCAGATTCCCTAAGAAATTTTCATAAGGTATCTATGTCCTTGGGTTAACTTCTTAGAAATAATTCAGAAACAAGATATGTACTCTATAGTCATTGTTATGAATAGTAAGTACGCAATATCAGATAGAGTTCATAATCAAATGATGAACAGCCGTATTTTAGAAGGGAATAATATTGGTATACCAGTACCAAAGATAAGCATATGTAAGTGGTCAAATAGGACCAAAGGGCAGGGGATTTATGTTTTAATTTTATGAATTGTGTCACTGTATTAATTAGGCAGCTAAAATATTGTTTTTATTTTTAGATTTTACAGCAATAATGTCTTTGTCCTGATGAAGGTGAAAACATTAGCAAACACTGAAACGCCGTGTCGAGTGTTTTTTAACTTTTTGTAAAAACTGTGATGATAATATTCCATGTTTTTAACTATAAATGTTATATTTAGTGTGTAACCCGAAGGGAGGAATTAAATAAACTTCATCCTTTTTTTAACGAATTTGTATTGTATGTCTAGTAATTAGTGGCACTTGCCCTAATGTTCTGAGTTGTTTATATAATGTGTACATGTGACTATTCTAGTTAATAACACCCTAAAGAGTGCAGCATTGGAGCACTCTCTCTTAGTCTCATCAGATAACTTTGTGTACGGCACTACAGGGTTTTATTTTTTGTTTGTTACTAACACCCTTCCATGTCAATAAGCATAGGGGTATCTTCCTAATTTTTGCACAAAGTTTCAAACAATTCAATTGCTTTGCTTTAGGGCATGAAACCTGGGTTGTGTCCTGCTATAATTTCGCTGGCTAGTTTGAATGGAGTACACTGTGCTTCAACATATGTTTTATTAATTGGAGGCCAAAATGTGACCATCTCAGATCTTGTGTTCAGAAGAATTAGACCCACAGATGAACATTGTCGCTGGAGAAATTGTATGCAAACATTGGCTTTGCCGATCACTCCTGTAAGTCGTGCTTTTTGCAGATACATTTAATTTTCAGATGTAGTACATCTTTTATATAAACTCAGAAGTTAAATGAAATGTTAAAATGTAGTAATCCTTCAATCATGGTTTGGAATTTTGTACATACTGACTAATTTTGAGGGTCTCTGCTGAGCTTTGTATTTTTTTTTATTAATGACAAATTAACTGAATTCCACCTGTTAAAATAATCAGAAATGAATGTGTTCAATATATCGTTTTCTTGTATTCACTTTGCTACGATCGAAAACGATACTTTTGATTATTTCCGATATTTTCCATTATCAATTTTGTAGACTATATAATAAAAGATGCTTGAATCCTAAACCTATTACAAAAATCTGTTACATGAATGTCATCAGTCCCCATTTTTCTTTCTTTCAATATCTCTCCATATGCTCCAGAGGCCGCAACATGATTGGCTTTGCTATTCCGAGCCAGTAAAGGCTACAAGGGCCTTCAGGTTTTTATTTACTTCACGGCTAAAACATAGGAAATACTTAAAAAAATGTTAAAGAATATTGTCTGTGGTTATTATAAAAATGAATGCCGGATATTTTCAATGTTTTGCCCGAAATCCATGCGTGAATGCTTTTACCTGCACTATATTCAATTTGTCACACACAGGTGCGACCTCAAAAGGTGCACAAGCAGTACGTTTTAATTTACTTCAGATAGTAATCAGAGATCACGATTTTCACTCCAGTGTCAAACCTCTAAAAAAAATATTGCTGACTAGTTTTAGACAGTGTTATGTGCCACTTTTTGCTATTTGACCAAAACTGAGCGATGGTATCATTGGGCATTCAGTTTGCGAGTTTGCAGGTTGGCTGTTGCGGCAAGGGGTGCTGTCTTTAAAACTGGGGGACCTGCCTTGTGTACCAGCCTCCGCTCAACATCCTGTGATTTTGGGGAATTCTCGTAATCTCCCCATAACGAACGCACGGGTAATGTAATCTGGTTCTCTGGTAAAGCACTCTAATGCCTGTTGGGCTAAATTTGCGCTATATAAAAAGGCAAAAGTAGGTATATTTTCATTGCTTTGAATGCATACATTTTAAGTGTAAGCATTTAAAAATAACACGTAATTGTTCTGCTGCTTTCCTTTGAATTTCACCTTCGCTTTTTTTTCTGTCCCTCTTCCTTCCTGTCCCAACCTTTACTGTACTGCAAACTAAACATCTTCTATATTTTATGTGTATCGCGAATACATCTGAAGTTTCAAAAAGATATTTAATTAAATCGATTTACATGTACTTTTTTCTTTGTTGGTGCATTCATATCTACAGCAGGTTGCATACAGTTTCCAATTGTGTAAAAGGAATTTAATCAAACACAGTAAAAAAACAAGGAATAATACCTGATAACGGTTCAACTGGAGACCAACAAATCCTGTGTCATTTTCTCGATGAAAAAAAAAATGGGGAGAGTTTAGTGATCGAGCCCATGCAGCCAAGATGGGAATGTGAAGTTACAACGAGCAGGCTATGATTTGGCCAACGCAGTGAGTGCCTCACATTTTCACTCTGCAGCTGTTTGAGAAAGAAGAATTCATTTACCTCCTTTCTTGCAACAGTACAAAGAAAGGCTACGCAACTGTGCCAAGAAAGAAAATCACGCACACACGAAATTCACAATAAAGGCAGCTGCAGCATGTAAATCGCATGGATTTACCTCAGCGAAGCCCTTCCACAAAATATTAATGTTCATGAATAATTTTGCCCTCATAAACATAATTGTTAACCCTGCTGTATCCCTTCAAACGTGAATGCCCAGTGAGCTTGAACACCGAGACAATATAAGGAAACAGGTGGTTAATAAAACATGTTATATCCGAAGGAGCAGCTGCTTGGCATGAAATGTAATCTAGGTATTCCCTAACAAGAGTTCCCATCAGCAAAATCTAAACAACGCACAACGTACCTCTTTGGAACACAAGTAATGTGCTGGTTTCCTAATAGTGTACGTTGTTGAATGGCAGAATATTGGACATTGGTAAGACTTATACTTTAAGAAAAATCCAAACACTTTTTTCAAGAATAACACCTTTCTCAGTTGTCCATTTACAGTATTGTACCAGCCATTTTTAAGTTTTCCACTTTGGAGCTGTTTGCTGAACTTTCGCCACATATACCCCACGCACGCACTTAGAACAGAATCTCGATTTGCTCTACCAAGGTCTGTGGAATTTTCGGGGGAATAGAAGCCACATAGCAGTTAGGAAATTCTAGCAGGTTTCCTGATCTCTTGAAATTGTAGATGTGAGGTAAGTCAGTGACACGGCTGTTCCCCTGGGAGGGCAATGGGTGAAGGCATTACAAATGTGTTGCAAATCTACACAATTTTATCCTCATGGTTATCCCCAGGTATTTTCAATTCCTCTTTACAGGCTCGTTGACTTTTAAATATATGCCTATTTCCTGTGAGAATGTCTGGTGTAGTGATTTTGGGACTGTGTCCCTAAACAGTCCAATGTTTACATGAGCTCTGTGTCAATATATTTGAGCACATGGAATAATGCTGTCCATGTGAAGCAAAAGGAGAGAAAGAATGAATGCACATTTGCAAGCTTCCTCTAATTCTAAACACTTCGTGGACAATCCAAAATCATAGTAGAGAGGCATGCTTCAAACCACATTATTAATATGTCACCTGGAAAATGCTTGGCAAACTCAAGAAACGTAGATTGGAAGTGTACTTTTGGTGGTCTGTCATCTTCTGAATTTTAATGTGAATAAGTCTTTGAGGGCCTGATTTAGGGCTTCGGGGATATCCCAATACACTTGTAGAAAAGCAGATCTGACTGAGTACCCGCCTGCATTTGTGACTGAGTACCCGCCTACAAAACATGAAATCAACCCCATAGCGCCTTAACCGCGGGGCAATTCTGCCACGGTGCGGGCGTTCTGATGAGTGGGTGGGGCTGCCTCGGCTGTTGGCCGTCGGCAGCACTGGGGAGGGAGTGCTCCCATCGGCCAACGGCCCACGGGAGCACAAAGGGGTTAATGAAAAGTAAAATTGCAAACGTAAATTCTGCTAAAGGACTAGTGTTTTGATTATGAATAATCTTCCTTCAGCAGCAAGAAATACACAAAATCAGAAGAAAATACAAAATGGCACTGAAAGCACCCATATTAAAGCAGGGAAAAAAACTATTTAGCCAAACACTGTGACATAACAATGAGCCTGCATGACATTAGGAAATACTCTATAAATAGACAAGAGACAGTCCACACTACTCATATTTGCTACTCCAGCAGCAGATAAGTGTGGTTATATTTTTCTGTCTCAGTTTATTACCTCAAATATCTTATCATTCTGTCAATTTTCAATTGTGTCTTTAATACTTATTACTGTGTTTTTGTTTTTCAAATCTAACATTGGCAGTTCCATAGTTTAGGATTTTGCTTGGTTGGGATTATATTTATAGATGTGTCTGAGCACTGAATAAGTGTATGTTTTCTCCAAGATTCCTGAACCTTCCAGATGACCAGGTGCACCACGTGCCACACATGATCTAGCTACATCCATTGCTACTTCAAGAGGGTATATAGACCCAATCTAAACCCGAATCGTGGCTTGGCCTCACTCCTTGCAGAACAAGCTTCATACTTCTCACTCACCTGAAGAATTCTGCCAGAACTAAGAAGTGCTCCAGTCTCCTTAAAGTCCAACTTTACCAGTGGATCCCATTGCACCTGCTCTCTCAATGTCTTCCTCCCCTCTCCATCCTGCACAGCTACCCCGGACCCCCGTTTCTTCCTGAGTTAAGGCTTCAAGAATTTCTAACTTTGGACAAGTTGAAGAACTAGGCTAAGTACTTGAAAGTAGTTTAGTGCGCACCAACTCCCCATTCAGTAGTGAAATGGGACCAGGTAACCCCTTCATCAAAGACTATAGACCTTTCCTCTCTGTGAATTACTCCAGTGATTCTTGTGTGTTTATACTCCGGACCCTCCCTACAACCTTGATGCTAGAACTGTCAGTGCTTGCAGAACAGAGACTTTAGTCCTGTATTTATCTGATAAACAGTAGTGCCAAGGGAATGCACTTCAGAGCCTTTGATATATGCATCAAAATTGTACCCCACTATGTGTTTCAAGAGCCTTCCTAGGAGTGCAAGTCACTCCAACGTTGGCTCCAAGTGTATCCTTAGGAGTGCAAGTCATTCCAACCTTTGCTCTAAGTGTATCTAGGGAAGTGCCAATAACTGAAATTTGTATTTCAAGTTTATTCCTAGGAGTGCCACACTCCAATCTGTGACTTTGGTATTTCTGCTCTCACGCCGAGCTGCTGATGAAACGTATACATTTGTGTCAATATAATCAATACATGTTCATTGTATGTAAAGACTTGTTACTACATTGATGGTAAATGCCTCCGCTTGTTATTTCCAGTGCATTGTTTCATCACAAAGCCAGAGGTTTTGTTCCAGTGCAAATCTACCTTGTAAACGTAGACAGTCTCAGAAGTGAAAAATCCTGTTAAGCAGTTTTGCACAGCTGCTGAGCTGATCTAGTCCTGCAAGCCTCTCTTTTCTTATTTTATCGCAACTTTGTGGACTCTCACGTTTTGGATTCCTAATCTACATTGGCCTCATGAGAGATAGGAGGTCCAGCATTGATTCCAGTGTCGTCTCTGCGGTTGGGCTCAGTGAGTGAATGACAGAAGGCCAAGCCTTGCATGCTTTCATCGCCCGGACAACATGGATGACACGTTACATGTTCAGGACCTTGCCAAGGCCCTGCCAGAGGGCACCACAACTGTTTCAGAGTTAACAAGGGCATTTGGGCATGTACAGCAAGAAGTTCAGTCCTTGTGGCAGGAAAATCATTCACTTCAGGATGAGCTGGTGAGGTCTCATCCACACCCCTTACCATTGTCATTTGAGGTGGGGACTGGGGGGTTCCCAAGAGCACAGTTCCCCACACTTTAGCAATTTGAGAAATGTAACAAGCACCTTCGCTATTGGAAAATGCTAATCCTGTTCATGTCACAATTACCACTTCAGTACTAGTGCCCTTGACCCTGCCCGAACAATTTTTGGGGCACAGTCACAATTTTGATGCATTTTGGAATAAGCACCAGCTACAGTTTCTTTGTAAACCAGGAGTCTTTCCCTTTAATACTGCTAGAATAGCCATGATCATATTCTATTTGGGGGTACAGCTGCTGGTTGGGCTATTCCACTCATTGAGAGTAATGACCTGCTTTTACAAGACATTGGAAGGATGAGGAGATGACGCATCGTCTCTTTGCTATGAACACTTTTGTCCAGGCAAGTGAAAATGAGTTGCTAAAACTCCATCAAGGCAGTAAGCACCCCTTTACCTACATTATTACTATTTGTAAGCTAGTTACAGAAACACAGTGGCCAAATGAAAATAGGACTTCCCTCTTTTATTGGGGGTTTTTGAATGCCTCGAGAGAATTGCCGGCGCACATTGTAGATTTGCCCTCAGATTATTCAGAGTAAATTAACTTATTGTCAGGCTTGACCATAGTTTAATGGAATGTCCCAGAGGGGAGCCCAGATTGCCAGATGTGCGGTCTGAATAGAAAGAGTCAGAATCTAAGAATCAGGAGATAGAACAGAGGTTTTATCTTACAAAAATGTGATAAATAAGAAAGAAAATAATTGTGATAATATTTTACATAAATAACGACAAACGTGTGTTAAGCTCCACATTTTTAGAAAATTACAAGTTCAACTCTGATTTTGATACTGCATTGTAAAAGCGTCCAGAATGCTAGAATGCGTTTATATTATATTTAAATTTAGTTAATAGATGTGAAATATTAGCACCTTAATAATTCTGATTGTGTGAATAGAAAATGTAATACTGAAGTGATTAAGAGACTTACATTCAACATTACATGTTCTACATGATAGAAATAAATCATGAGATTTAGTTGTAATGACCTTTATGAATTCTTTATCAGACATACTTATGAATGTGTGTGTGACTTATTAATATGTATACAAAGGAGGTATCTCAGTACTATTTTGATATATGTGTAACAATGATAGTTTGAAACTTTTATCTGTATTCTATAGGCACATGAAATAATTACTATATGATTGAAATGTATATTAATGCATTTATTCTGAAATGACTACTTAATGCTATGCAATGAGAGATTTAATAATTTATAATAAAACCATCATGAATGAGCTGTATTTCATGTAGGCCTCTAATCTTGCCTCTTGCCCCAAATGAGAACTCATGTACTGAATAGTCTAAAGCCTATGGGAACTTTTCGTAAAGTTGCAACTTGTGTGCTCTAACTTTCAATTGCTTCCTTTGACATTCACAGCACAGCTCAACTAAACTTGCAACAGGAACTGTTACATGCCAGAAAAGATGCATGAGAACTAACTCTCGGAAGTTTGAAAGCATGATTTTACTTTCAGTTTGAAATTATCTTATTATTCATATGACTAGAACTTACAGTCGCTTATATAAGCTATGTAACCTGCTGCCTTACTTAATTGTTCTGGATTCTATACTTTTGCCTATGACATCATCCTCATCCTATCGAAGATGACCAATAGGACAGAGTGGTCTGATATTCCTGATGATGTCAACTGATGTCAACTGAAAGTGTCAAAGTAATACTGTTGTGGCTTTGACAAACTGAGGCAGATTTTCTGTATTTAACAATCTGAAACTGGTCAATTGGAACATATGAACTTTCCCAAGGATTGTATGAGACTTAATAGATTTTCTATTGACCCCTATGCTATTTCTCCTCTAGCTGAGGAAGATTTATCTTTTTATCTTTGGATCTCGCAGAGTTTGTTTCTCACTTTATTAATTGCTAATTTAGTTTAAAATAAGATTGTGTCTTTTAATTAAATGTTTCCTTTACCTTTGAATGAAGTTCTAAACTTTGAGATATAACTGAGCTTTGGTCATTCTGACTCATCATTTGGTTGTGGGTATAACCTATGCTTGATACATTTTTTTCCTGAAGATATACTTTCTAAAGCGCTGAAAGATAAAAAAGTAAAAGCAACAATTATCATATTCCTAGTCTTCATTTGGTAAATGCTCATCCTCCAAATATTCCAGTTCTTAGTCCTATTGGAAAAGAGTTTAATGGCCAACTGCGCAAATACTACCACAGTTTTTGTGGTAGCTTGTCGAATGGTTTAGCTGTCTAACAAAACTGTATTATAAGGGGGATGCATTTTTAGGTCACTTTAGATTGACCCCAAACTCAAGCTCAGTATCATTTGACCAAGTGCCAGTTCTAAAGGGAAAACAACGAGATGACCAGAGTGAGTTTTTATGGGGTTGTGTAATACTGTTGCTTACATATGTAACTAAAGAGAATTGATAGAGCAATGCTTTTTAGGGCTTAATGTTGAATAAGTTGTTGTTGAGTTGAAGCTGTTATTAGGTCTAAATTGGCCTACGATCCCGAAATATACACCTATGGGTGGTCTCAGTGTGGCATACGCTGAGTAAGTTTGTCTTCTATTTTGAAGGTGCTGTGTGTGAGATGTCATTTTCAGTACCACCAGAGAAGAGATCTTTGTGAGAGAGTGAAGTTTAATTGTCAGAGTTGTTCTCAAGGTGCACAGAGAATACTCGTGAGGATTTAGAGGTGGACTCATGCTGGTCGAGATTTTGTTTGGATTGTGTGAAGACATTTGAAAATCTATAATTTCTTTTAGTGAATCAGCTTTGTTGGTGTAAAGACACACTGGGATTGGTTGATAATGTCATTGAAAATCGCTCAGCGATTGGTAAATGGAACGACAACAAGGAAGTGATTATTAGAGAATTTGGAAAGATAATTTGTAAAGGATATGAGAAAGATTCATCAAGAATTAAAAACATTTTGAAGATTATAAAAATGTTGATACAGGGAGGTGTGCCTGTACCAACTCAAGAAGGGGTATCAGGACCGCTCGAAGGCATGCCTACTTTGTTTATGACTCTAGAGAAAGGTTATCATACATGTACATGGTTAGAAAATTAGATGAAGTATATGGAAAATGATGAACCTTTAGCTTTTCCTCAATATGGAACATTCAGTATACAAATTCTTAAGAACTTGGGGAGACAGTTAAACGATATAAGACCACCTCCGAGACCCATGCAATTTGAAGCCCTTTGGAGAATGGGAACATGTTGCCCATCAGAAGGAAAAACTGAAATTTCAGGGAAGATATAAGACCACCTTAAATAGGTATGTCAAGGCTAGGTGGGATTCCCAACAGAGGATTAAGAGAAAAGACATTGCACGGAAGGGTGAAAGAGAAAAATGTAAGGAAACAAAAAAAAACATCTTGACAACTCTCAGACCTTAACCTTAACAGATGAGAGTGTTAATGAAAGAGATGATTCATTTGTCAATGAATTATTGATGAATCTACCTCTGCCCTATGATTAAGAGCATCCACAGACAGGGTCAACCCCTTTTGTGAGAACTCAACCACATGCACCTTCACTGCCCAATAGTTTAAATCCTTCTAATCCTTTACTGATTTAGATGCAAACCCCTAGCACAGCAGGGTTTAACAAATCCATAATACCAAATGCTTCAGATGCTTCTTCAGTCCCAGTAACAATAGGACTTGTGATTCCCTTGTATCAATGAGGAACTGGAGGACAGCAGGTAGGTGGGGGGAGAAAACATTATAACAGAGGGATCAAGTAAAGAACAATTACATTTCAATTTGACAAATACAAATGCTGGTACTTCACATCAAGGAAATGCATTAGGAGTTAGTGTTGAGACAGTTCAAACTAGTGTATCACACAATTAAGTGAGGCCAACCCCATTGTCATGTATCATAAAGGTACATATGGAGACTCCCAATAAAGGACCACAAGCTATGGCAGGAAAAACTTTACTAATGGGAACTCAAGGTTCTGAGACACATGCTACCCCATGAATGGAGGGAGCCAGTAGAGGATCGCTAGAGGGTGTATTAAAAAACTCAATAGGGCCTACTCCACAGGAACTTGATGATTGTATTAAAGACATAGCCCCTTCCACATTTGATAAAGGGGTAGAAGTTCAGGGAACATCCATAAAGAAGAACAATCCAAATGAAAAATTGCTTGATGTAGCAAAGCTTAAAGTGGAGTTAATAGAGATGATTTTGGGAACTATTAGCTATCAGGATAATGATTTTTTATTGATATGTAAAGATATTACTAGAAGAGCAAGATATACTCATGAGAAATTGCCTAAAGTTGCACAGAAATATGGAGTGGACATACAAAAATTCAAAACACTACAGAAGTCTTATCGATTAGGCGTAGGTGATAAAGATCCTGAGAGTCTAAAACCCTCAAGCATAATGTTACAGATTAAGGAGTTGCAAATAACTCTTAGGAAATGGGGTGAGTTGGAAAGTTGGGAAGGTAGGTGGACTAAAAAGAAGTAAACAAAGAAAACGGCTGTTCATATGTATCCCATGTTTGAAGGGAAAACAGAAAATGCAGAAACAAAAATATTTCCTATCAGGGAGGTGCCAGGAGGAGGTTATGTTCATGTTCCATGGACTATACCTGACATACTGTCCTTTACAAAGGATTTCCAAAAATTAAGGGAGAAGTCTATTGAATAGTATAGACAAGTTGAAAGATTTGTGAAAGTTTGAAAGGTTTTGTTAAAGGATTGATTTACCTTGTTTGATATAGTGGTTCCTAGTGATTTATGGACTGAATGTCAAATTGCTATTGATTGGCCAGAGGTAGAACCTGCTTGAGATCCAAGAACTGGTGCACCATCACCAGAGGTAATGAAAACATTACAATCAGGTTATCACTTACTTAAAAGGAAAGATTTTTCCAAAACAGACTGATTGGGTAAGGTTCCACAGAACAATACAGGAGTTATAGGAGACAATGCATGCATATTATAAACAACATTTTAAGGCATTCAAGCAGTACAGTGGAATGGAAAATGTGTCTGGAAATTAAATGGGACATTTTGTGTATGGATTAAGACCTGAAATAAGTGCCTTGATATGAATGGTCAAGTTCAAAAATACAATGTGAACAAAGGTTTTCATACTGGCTGACCCAACCGATGTAAGTTCAAATGTTACTCAGCAATACTTGATACAGATAGATGATAGTGATTTTGATTTGTCACAATGATGGTGCCTGGGAACGGAGGACAAATACGTGCTTAGCACATTCTTGGAGGTAGTCCTTATGTGGATGGTAAGGTGAATGGAACACCTATTTCATTCCTTGTTGACACTGGTGGTACCCGTTCCACTGTGAGAACAGTAGAATACCCCTCTTGTTAAAATAATCCAAGTTGTATGAGTTTCAAATTGATTAATGTCAAATCCTGTAACTGAGCCTGTTAAGGTACAAATTGGGTAATTTGAAGATCTGCACAAATTTGTGATATGTTATTCAAGTCCAGTAAACCTATTGGGACGAGATCTATTGGGCAGACTAAATTGTTCCATTTATTGTACTCCAAAGGGAATAGAATTCCATACCCATGATGAAGATATTATATTCAAAATGTCAAAGCCAAAGACTGAAGCTGAAGGTTTAATTCCCTTGTTAAGTGATGATTAACCCCTGAAGTTAAGAGACACTGTGTTCCCTAAGGTGTGGGATTTCACAGGAAAAGATATCGAATTGATCAAAGGAGTTGCTCCAATACGAATCACTTTGAAGCCAAATCCAGAATTTTCTCGAATCTCACCATATAACCTGAGCACAGAAACGATTGCAAGCATAACACCTTTGATTGAGTCATTGATTGAGCAAGGAATTCTGAAAGAGATTATGGAAAGCCCATGTAATTCACCCATTATTGGAATTCAGAAACCAAATGGGAAGTATTGAATCATGCAGGACTTGCGCAAAGTTATTCATATTGTTATTTCATGATGTCCAATCGTGCCAAATCCAGTCGTGATATTATATCAGATAAAATGTGAAGCTGATGTTTTTTTTGTCGCTGATTTGTTTCAGGCCTACTTTTCTTTTACCTTGCACCCGCAGGACCAATTTTTACTTGCTTTCTGGTTCAGAACCGTGTTTCAGCGTGTGCTGAGCTCCACAAAGGTATATGAAAAGTCCTTCAATCTTCAACCAGATATTAAAGAAGAACCTAGAGTCATTGGTAATGCTCAATCATTCTGTGCTGATTCTGTACATTGGTAACCTGTTGGTTCCATCAGGTACTCAGAAGGCTTGCTTATGTTACACCATTGCTTCATTTGGCAATAACCGTACGGAAGCCGTCACCTGTGGAGTTACAATTTTGCAGGAGAGAATTTCTTTACTTAGAACATTACATTGAAACAGGAGCCATAAAAATGTCACAGGATCGGATTACTGCCATTTTGCAAATTAATCCTCCTAGTGCACAAAGGGACGTTTGTATGTTCCTGAAAATGGTTGGCTATTGTCAACAATGGATTTCAAATTTCTTATTGACAATCAAACCACTTAAAAGACTCACACACAAAGATTTGTCAGATCCAGTTCCATGGAATGATGAATGCATGCTCTCTTTTAATGAACTGCGCAAGAGTTTATATCGAGCTCCAGCTTTGGGAAAGCCTGATTTCAACAAAAGTCTTTCTCTGTTTTGCAGTAAGGTTGAAGGCTGCACATTGTCAGTTTTAATTCATATGCATAGAACTACATGCAGACCTGTTGCATATTTTTCAGCCACGTTAGAATCTGTAGCTGCAGCGTTACCTGGATGTCTGAAAGCCGTTGCTACCACATGTGTGAGTTTGGAACAGTGTGAGAGCATTGTGATGTGTCATCTGTTAAAAGTGTATGTGCCACATTCTGGAGATTTTTCTCACTCATACCCGAATGCAACATCTCACTAGTAGCCAATTAACAAAGCATGTGATTTTGGGGGCTGAAATGTGTCATTAGTGCAATGAATGAGTTTAAAAGCGGCCACATTAAAAATCCCAGCCAGGAATCGAAGTTGTGATTGATGAGGCAGCTCCATGATTGCATGGATGAAACTGAGTTGTGTAGCAAGCCTCAATCGGACATTCTGAATGTTCAGGGCAGTTGCAGAGGAGTTTTCTCAAAGCTGTGTGGTGTGTCAACAGCAAAATGTAGGAAAGAAAACATTAGTTTAAATGAGTCATGTTGTGAGGACTGGCGGACCTTTTAATAGGATGCAAATTGATTTAATTGAGATGCCCCCCCTGCAATTGTTTGATATATGTTCTAGTGATTATGTGCTTGTTCTCTCATTGGGTGGAAGCCCACCTAACCAGGCGTAATGATAGCTTAACTGTAGCTAAAATATTTCTCAGAGTGCTCATACCGTGTTTTGATTTCCAACTTCTTTGGACTCAGATAGAGGAACACACTTTAATATTGAGGTGCTGAGAATGCTCTGTGCAGCATTACAGATTGAGCAAAAGTTGCACTGTGCATATCGAACAGAAATGTCTGATGTGGTTAAACAGGTTAATGCACAGCTGAAATCCAGAGTGGCAAAAGTGCGTGCATCCATGTGTAAAAGATTGGCTGATGTGGTCCGTTGTATGTTTCAACAGATTAGGGAAGCTGCCATCTCACCTCAACAGGAGCAGTGCCATGAGCTTAGTCCCGGTGACTGGGTCTAGGTGAAGAAACATGTATGTAAATCATGTTTGGAGCCTCATTGGGTTTGGTCTTACCAGGTGATCCTTGTTACCACAACTGTTTAAAATGTGGTGGTCCGCTGAGTCCAATGTCCCCTTGAAAATGAAATACCTGTAGTGGATGTACTGCTTGTCACTGTGAGAGATCCAACTCAGGTCAGTCAAACAGTAGAGGGAGCCCTAGCTACTGGGTATTGAAGCACTGGTTCAAGTAAGGGTCCGAGTGAGCCGGTCCCTGTTGGTATCGAGGGTCATGGAGAGAGGGACCTGACTAGGCGAGATATCAACCCAGTTGGTGCGAACAGTACAACCAAAAAGTGAGTGCTAAGTGGAGACCTTTAGCCCAGGAGAACCGAAACAATGAGGCAGATTTTGACAGAAGGCAGCATATCCCCAACTGTTATTGAAATCTCGAGTCAATCAGAATACTGATGATGATGTCCCGACAGTAATAAAAGTAAAAAAGAGCCAAGGTACCAAATTGAAGATATGCTACACCTGAATTGACTTACCTAGTAGCAGCTAACAACTGTGAGAAAGCATATCAAGCTTTTTGCTTCGAAGATTCAAACTCACAGAAACCATGAGATCTGTTTGTAGAGAAGTGGGAAATCAAAACCTGGTATCTTTAAAACGTAAATGCATATGGGCTGGCTTGCTAGCTGCTTTCTATATAGTTATAGTTATCTTGCTTATTATCCTAAATCGTCCACATCATTTCTATACCAAGCATGCTGTTAACCATACTTCTGTTACTGAACCAATGGAAGAGAAGAATGATGGAATTGTATCTAACATACAAACTGACAAAACTCTGCATCGAGATAAATCAATTACGGATTTCTCTCTAAATGCTTTACTAAATTGTTGCATGAGTAGGTCGACCCTATGAATGCCCAAGATTGTTATGTGCATATGCAACTACCTACTACAGTTTCTGAGGGGGTGGCCTGCCATCACCTACCTGTTACTTATGGAATTTCATGTACTGTAATAATATTATCTTTATTTGTAATGCGCACGGATACTCACGAGTGTCCCGGCACGCAGTCTGCAAGGAGGGTGCGAGAGTAATAAGCTTATTCTATTGCAAAGGGCAATTTCAATACTACTTTTCTAATTATGTTGTTTCCTGAGGTACCAATAAAAAAAAATATGAAAATTATAGCCGATACACGAACTGCTAAAATAAGGGGTGAATTTTTCTAATCTGCACATACTATAGACAAAGATTATGCACGCAGACATAACTTTACCTTTCTCTTGCAGATTGTAGGAAAATATTTTATTAATTCAGTCGGACACAGACGTGGGCAAATAAATAAAAAGGCTGAAAATCTATCAAAGATTCCACCTTGGGCACACAAGGAGGCTCTGGATTGGCACCATAAGGAGATGCTGTGTATATTACTATGCATAACTGAATTTAGTAATACATTTGTTGGTTCCAGTGAATGTAAACATACCTTCGAAATTGTGGCAGGGTGGGGTTCAGTACCTTGCTAGGGGCAATCCTGCATTTCCTGGAATATATTATATTTGTGGGGAAAATGCCTATTACAGGCTATTAAAACTTTGGTATGGATGCTGCTCTATGGGAATAGTATTTCCAAAAATATATCATGTAGGACAAAGAGAGGAAAGCAACAAATGTAAGAATTAAGTGCAGATATTTATATAGCTAGGTTCAGCTGTAGATTTAAAACTGTAACATAACATAAAAACACTTTTTGGAATTATGTGTGTCAGTACTAAAGTAGTTTATTTGTTGGCTAGAGTAAAAATTAAAACATTCTCATTTCTTTCTACAGAACAATATTAACATAACTACGTACAGCTATAATGCCTCAGTTCAGAGGAAAAAGCAACAGAAGCAACTACAGTATCTCTGTAGAACTGAGACACAAAAGGGAAAAAATGCAGTAAAATTGGTGAAAGAAAAAAGAGCTACTGGTAAGAGGACAAAGTCATTTCTTAAAAATATATGTGGATACCTGCAAAGATGACAAAATAATGAAAATAAAAACCAAACAATAAAAAGAATAAGACATTATTCATTTAACAAGAATAGGAAACAATGTAACAATGTTGGGCATACCTTAACCAGGAGACAGAAACAGTTTGAGGAAAGTAGAGCCTGGATGTTTCAGAGTAGAGAAGTAGTAAATCTACTGAGAAATATGAAGAAGTATAGAAGAAGGAGAGAAGCACTGAAACAGAAAGGGAGGGAGGGAGTAGTTGATAAGGACTTTGCTTTGAAGTGGAAGCTTTACATTTTGATTATAAATAGAATAAAGACTCTTGACAAAACAGGGTTGTACATGAGGTAACAAAATCAGAAGAAAAGATTAGTCAGTAGAACTAACTTGATGACAGTTTTTGGTGGAAAATGGATACATACATCTACTATAGAGACTTTCTTTAATGAAGAACGCTATCTTCAGGATAACACATCGAAACAGCAAACACGAGGAGAACTGTAACATTTTGTAACCCATAACAATGAGACACATTACTATAGGGCTGTGAATTTGTAAATGTCATTGGAAAAGTAAAAACAACAAAAAAAGGTACATAACTAACATTAGCTGGCATCTACTACCTATATACTAAAAGGTGATCCAAAACCCAAGTGTAGTATAACTCAGAAATGGGGATTCTATGCACATATTGCTGCCAGAGAAAGACATTGCAAAACAGACAAGAGTTGTGAATACAATGTGATGCAAAGAGAAAGATACACGAGTGTCACGAGGACGACTTGCCTACCTCGGAGGTGCTTCCTGACTGCACCGGACGGGGTGTTTCAGCTAACGTTTCTCCATTCTCACCCCGTCCGCAGGCTCCCTTGGACGTTTCATGGGGTTCACCGGCCTTGCCTTCACTGACTCCACCATTCTGCCTGCCTCCCGTGACGGTGGGGGTGTGTTCCACGGCAGACTCTACTGGGGGCCAATCGGCTGAGCGGACGTCAGCCGCATCCGCCCAATCAGAAGTGCAGGGGGCGTTTAAGGAAGCAGCATCCCCGTTCACCAGGGCGGAATCCCGAGGAAGCCAGCCGGTCCACGAGGAGAACGCCACGGACGGAGAAGAAGGAGAAAACGCCGAAGAACCGCTGCTCGACGCACTGGAGCTGAGACCCGACAAGCCAGGAGGCCACCGGTACCGCGAGCCGCCCTACCACACTTCCAGGGGAGAAGTGTGGCTCCGCAAGGTACGGGGCCGATTCCAGGGGTTATTTAAAGCACAGGGTGGGACGGAGTAGTTCGAGGGTGGTCACTGTGTTCTGCTCCCTTCACATCGACCGCTGGTTAGGTGGGGCTCCTATCCCGGTGTTCCCTCACTCCCCTACCCGCCTCCCCTTTGAGTATCTCGGTCCTAGCCCTAACACGGCTGTTTCTTTTCTTTCTTTGA
Organism: Lissotriton helveticus; assembly: GCF_964261635.1. Lineage (NCBI taxonomy): Eukaryota > Metazoa > Chordata > Amphibia > Caudata > Salamandridae > Lissotriton > Lissotriton helveticus. Next base: position 1,700,056,578 of record NC_136061.1, on the reverse strand, counting down.
GCCTGAAGCTGTGAACCACTAGACGTGACCCGAGGACGCCCTGAAGCCGGAATAAGGAGCACACGCCCGGACCTGACCTGGGGGACCTTCATAGACACTTATTGTTGACCTCGTTGTTTTTGAACATCCTCAGTTAATAAACACCCTAACTCTGACTATCGGTTTCAGCGTACTTCGCTTACCCCCCCCTAAATCCCCACAAGTGGTGCCGTGACTCGGAGCCCTCAAGGAACCGCCCCATCCGATACAGAATGGAAAACCTCCTGACCCAAATGGAGGCGGACCGTACTACGTTCTCCCAAGCCATACAGAGCCAATCGGAGAACATTATGAAGTTGGCAGAAGGGCAGACCCAGTTGATGACTGTAATAAGCCAAGGGAGAGCAACTGCCCCACCTCCAGGCACGGTAGTTCCCCTACAAAAGTTCACAACAGGAGAGGATCCCCTTGCATTCTTTTTGAATTTCGAGAGGGCCGCAAGAGCTAGTTCCTGGCCGGGGGATAGGTGGCCTTTCTATTTAGCACCGTTGTTAACAGGGGAGGCACAGGCAGCATACCAAACAGTGAATCGAGATGGTACCATCGCTTATGCAGTTGTGAAACAGTATATCCTAGACAGGTTGGGTGTCGACGAAGAAACCTATCGACTAAGATTCCGCCAGGAAAAAGGGACACCCGGGGATCTACCAAAGACATTGTTTTTCAAATTAAAGGAATCCGCTGACCTGTGGTTGAAACCCCAGGAAGGGAACATTGACGCCGTCATGAATAAGATCTATCTTGAACAATTCATCGACGCCCTTCCCTACGGCACGCAGAGGTGGCTTAAACAACATGCGGGTCTAACGCTGGAACACGCCATAGAAATGGCGACTTGTTATTCGCGGGCTCAGGGTAAACCCTACATGAGAGAACCTGAGAAACCAACCAAAATCACACCACCTCTCAAAATAGAAAGAAAAATCCAAAAACCAGTAGTGGAACCCCCACGGCTGCGTTTCTCATGCCCTGAGCTGCCAAACTCAGGACCTCAGTGTTATGACTGCGGAGAGTGGGGTCATATCGCCCGATTCTGTAGGAAAAAGAAAGACAGAGAAGAGGAACCCATGGACGTGAGCTACGCCCCCAGGTCCATCTTGTATGCCCAAGAAACTGGATCCACCTTCTATGTACGGGTTTCTCTGAATGGAACTTTTATCAGGGCCTTGTTAGACTCAGGTTGCAAGCACTCTGTTATCAAAGAGGAGTATGTAGAACCAACCTCTCTTATCCCTGGGAAACAAGTCAGCATTCGCTGTGTTCATGGGGACGTTAAGGAGTATCCCGTAGCCCGAGTCAGGTTACATACACCCTCAGGGAAAGCAATGGAAGTCACCGTAGGGGTTATGTCTCGCCTACCAGAACCCATTATCATAGGGACGGATAACCCCTCTTTCAATGACCTGTTGTTAGACACTCTCCAACATTTGTCTCCCCCTCAGGAAGCCTTGTTAGCAGCAGAACCCTGGGCCAGGGACACACACTTTAGAACAGCCCAATTGAATGACGCCAGTCTCACTAATGCATGGCAGATCGCACGTGGTATACAGGATCCGACCACCACACGGTATCCTACGTTCATTGAGAAAAACGGCCTGCTCTATCGGCTCGCCAAAGCAGATGCTGAGCCCCAGCTGCTGGTCCCAAACGATTTCCGTGACCAAATATTGTTCTTCGGACATGCGCATTTGTTAGCTGGTCACTCTGGAGTGGAAAAAACAGGGCAGGCCATTTTGCGACACTTCTTCTGGCCAGGTATTTACGCCCAAGTCCAAAAATATTGCCAAGAGTGTAAAATATGTCAGAAGCGGAACCCGTACGTTCCTCCCCCGGCCCCATTGGTGCCCATGCCTATCATTGGGGTTCCCTTTGACCGTATAGGTATGGACCTCATCGGTCCCTTACCAAAGTCATCCCGAGGTCATCTATACGCTCTTGTGTTGGTTGATTACGCCACGCGTTATCCCGAGGCGTTTCCCCTTAAGACCGCTACCTCAGCAGCAATAGCCCAGAGACTGGTGGAGGTGTTCTCTCGCATGGGATTTCCAAGAGAAATTGTTACCGATCAGGGTACTCCATTTGTTTCCCGTTTAATGCAACAGGTATGTGTCCAGTTGAACATTAAGCACATCAAAACGTCCGTATACCATCCCCAGACAGATGGATTGGTTGAGCGCTACAACGGCTCCCTTAAGTTCACCTTAAAAAAACTCCTTTCAGGTGACGGCAAAAACTGGGATCAGTTACTGCCTCTTGCTCTCTTTGTCCTGCGTAGTCAGAAGCAATCTAGTCTCGGTACTTCTCCCTTCGAGCTTCTGTTTGGCAGAACCCCTAGAACTCTACTCGAGATCACAAAAGACAGCTGGGAAGCTGAGGGAGCCCAAGAAGCCGAGGCCCTGTTAGATTATACTCGGCAATTACAAAGCAGGTTACATAAACTCAGAACGCTTGCCCATGATCATTTGGCCATCGCCCAAACCAAGCAGAAAACCCTTTATGACAGAGGTACGAAAGTAAGGGTGTTGGAAGTAGACGATTGGGTTCTGATCTTATTGCCCTCCTCCACCCATAAGATGAAGAAGGAGTGGCAGGGTCCCTTCAAAATCCTGAGGAAAATAGGACGCACGACATACCTAGTACAATTGGGACGTAAAACTCAAATGTACCACATCAATCTTTTAAAGAAGTGGTTAGGGAAACCCCCACAGACAGTAAACATAGCGTCTCCTGTGTCTGAGGCGAGTCATACAGTCAGTGATGCCCCTGTCAATCCCGACTTATCTCCTGACCAACAGAAAGACGTTGGGTCCTTACTCCTTTCCTATTCCGAAGTGTTCTCGGACCAGCCAGGGCGCACTCATTTGGCCAAACACTACATACCCACGCCTCCAAACACAGTTGTAAAACAAAAACCCTACAGGATTCCAGAAGCAAGACGCGCAGCATTCCAAGCAGAGGTACAGAGCATGTTAAAATCCGGGATCATAGTACCCTCCCACAGTGATTGGTGCTCGCCAGTGGTATTGGTACCGAAACCGGATGGGAGCATCCGTTTTTGCATCGATTTCAGGGCCGTCAATAGGGTTTCCAAACAAGACGCTTATCCCTTACCTAGAGTGGATGAACTCCTAGAACGCCTTGGTGAGGCTCGTTATATCACTACTATAGACCTCACCAAGGGTTATTGGCAGATACCCCTCGCACCCGGGGACATGGAAAAGACAGCCTTCTCCACTCCTTCCGGTCATTACCACTTCACAGTACTCCCCTTTGGGTTACATGGGGCGCCTGCGACATTCCAGAGGGCAATGGACACTCTGTTGTCCCCTCACTTGCAGTACGCCTCCGCTTACCTAGACGATATCGTAGTGTTTAGCAAGACATGGGAAGAACATATGCTACATCTAGAAAAGATATTGTCTAGTCTAAAAGAAGCCAATCTGCACATCAATGCAAAGAAGTCCCGCTTTGCTTTCCATCAAGTCAAATATCTGGGTTATCTCCTAGGCGAGGGACAGATCAAACCCCAGACCGAAAAACTTGATGCAATCCAAGCCTTGCCCTATCCTTCCACAAAAAAAGAACTTAGAGCCTTCTTGGGGTTGGTGGGTTACTATCGCCGGTTTATTGCTCAGTTCGCTAATCTGGCCGGTCCGCTCACTGATCTCCTTGGTAAACACGTCAAGTCTTCTAAACTCCCTCCCCCCTCGGTCATCCACACTTCCGCGTTCCAGGCCTTGAAAGATGCTCTCACTTCTTCCCCTGTGCTTGTTTCCCCTGATTTCCTCAAACCGTTCGTCCTCCAGACGGACGCTTCTGGGGTGGGCATAGGGGCTGTCCTTTCTCAGGTGGATGATCAGGGTATGGAGAGACCCGTTCTTTTCATCAGCAGGAAGCTGTTTCCTAGAGAGCAGGCTTACTCCACTATCGAGAAGGAGTGCTTGGCCGTCCGTTGGGGCGTGGAAAAACTGAGGTATTACCTCGAAGGACGTCCGTTTGTGCTATATACAGACCATGCTCCTTTGACCTGGCTGCAGCGTAACCGGGGTACCAATGACCGTATCTTGCGTTGGTTCTTGGCTTTGCAGCCGTACCAGATTGTGGTCCGTCACCGGAAGGGTTCTCTGCAGGGGAACGTTGACTTTCTTTCTCGTTTTCCTCTTTCCCCCGATCGGGTCAATCTTGGGGGTGGGATGTGTCACGAGGACGACTTGCCTACCTCGGAGGTGCTTCCTGACTGCACCGGACGGGGTGTTTCAGCTAACGTTTCTCCATTCTCACCCCGTCCGCAGGCTCCCTTGGACGTTTCATGGGGTTCACCGGCCTTGCCTTCACTGACTCCACCATTCTGCCTGCCTCCCGTGACGGTGGGGGTGTGTTCCACGGCAGACTCTACTGGGGGCCAATCGGCTGAGCGGACGTCAGCCGCATCCGCCCAATCAGAAGTGCAGGGGGCGTTTAAGGAAGCAGCATCCCCGTTCACCAGGGCGGAATCCCGAGGAAGCCAGCCGGTCCACGAGGAGAACGCCACGGACGGAGAAGAAGGAGAAAACGCTGAAGAACCGCTGCTCGACGCACTGGAGCTGAGACCCGACAAGCCAGGAGGCCACCGGTACCGCGAGCCGCCCTACCACACTTCCAGGGGAGAAGTGTGGCTCCGCAAGGTACGGGGCCGATTCCAGGGGTTATTTAAAGCACAGGGTGGGACGGAGTAGTTCGAGGGTGGTCACTGTGTTCTGCTCCCTTCACATCGACCGCTGGTTAGGTGGGGCTGCTATCCCGGTGTTCCCTCACTCCCCTACCCGCCTCCCCTTTGAGTATCTCGGTCCTAGCCCTAACACGGCTGTTTCTTTTCTTTCTTTGAGCCTGAAGCTGTGAACCACTAGACGTGACCCGAGGACGCCCTGAAGCCGGAATAAGGAGCACACGCCCGGACCTGACCTGGGGGACCTTCATAGACACTTATTGTTGACCTCGTTGTTTTTGAACATCCTCAGTTAATAAACACCCTAACTCTGACTATCGGTTTCAGCGTACTTCGCTTACCCCCCCCTAAACCCCCACAATGAGTTAACCCCTGATAAGTGCAACATCAACAGCAATATTTGCTTATATCAATTTTAAATAGGAACAACCCATCTCCAGATCAAACCCAGCATGACAACTTCTTTTCACAGTCACAGACAGAAATCACACAGCATTGAATGAAATCCCCACTACAATCATGTTAGAGGTGACACTAGAGGCGATCATGAGTTACTTAACAAGCATCAATCTAGCAATTGGCTCAAAGGCAGATAATACAAAAGATGACTGAAAATGAGGTCATCTTATTCTGAGCAGAGCTTGTATTGTTTGACACACAACTCTCAATAACAGAAGACTGGATGGCATCTGTGAAGCAAAAACTGACAAATGCCTATATAGCAGGTACCCCAAGTTCAGTGCATCACTAGCAATACATTCAAACACACTCCAACTCTGACTCAAAAAAATCCCGCTGATGCAGGACAAAGTCGGAGCTAAAGTCTCATCGAAATCTTGCGCCAATGGGCATCAGAAACAAGAAATCTAGACAAATGGCCAAAAACCTAAAGATAAATCACAATCACCAATAAAATAATCATGAAGAGAGATGGCAATGATGTTCCATTTGCCAGTTCGAAATGCAAAGAAATCCACTTACTAGCCATGAGGAACCCACAAGTACCTCAACTGTAATTTTACCAGGTATAGTTAATGATTGTTACAACCTTATGCTTAAAGCAAAACGTAAATACACAGTACTCATACAAAACTCCAAGAAAAAGGCAATTAAAAGACCCTTATAGTACTGTAACATGAATTTTTGGGACTTCACACAGATACTTCTTTACTGTGGAATAAGACTATCCATATGTAGGTGTTGAATCCTCTGAAAGTGATAGAGGGGATTATACAACTCTTTCCCTACCTATAAGAATGTGTGACATGTCTGAATAGGAATGCCACGTCCTGAGGCCGTATTACAGAGATGCCTCAATGGTGCAACAGGTGGGGCACTTTTGTATTACAGTAGGGGCTGCAGATGTCTGTGCAGACACTTCTGTAAAGCAGATGGCACTGGTAAACATAAAGCGTCAGCACTATCTGTATGGAGATTTCCTCATTTGCACGGGGGGGTGCTCCATGCAAATGAAGGAATCCCTTTGCCTGTGCGCCCGCACCGTATTACAGATGGGGGCACACAGGCAAAGATGCTCTCAGGAGTGTCCACACCAACTAAAAGGAGGCGCACTGTCAGTGTGCCCCCTAAAAGCAGCCTTCTGGAGGGGGAAATGGGGTCCTAAGGACCCATCAGACATCCCCTTGCAGGCGGGTGCAGTCAGTTACTGCACCCTCCTACAAGGGGATCTTGAATCCCCTCTGAAAGTACAGGAGGGTGCCACCTGCACAGTGAAAACACATCAAAACAGCTGGTTTGTTTTTTTGCACCCTTGGGGCAGTTCATTCCATGTAATAGGGTGGACTTTCTCTGTTTGCACCTGGCAAACCTGTTTTAGTGTGCGCCTGGGGCAAACAAGGAAAGTGCCGCCCTTTACATATTAGGGCCCCTGATATTTTGAGAAAACTTACTTAAAGGAACTTGTAGAAGCTCTGTAGTAAATTGTACCTACAACTACAAGTTATTTCCAGGTGGGTGGCCATTTTGTCCTGCTGCATCGAGTATCATTTAAGTAGAGTAGATATAATGTACTGGCCACTTGCAGAGTCATCTTAAGGATTTTTGTGCTCTTGGCAAAACAGATTTTGGGGAGCCCTGTTCAGAACAACTTTACTGTTATTGCACATTCATTGCTAATTAAAGCCACCAAAGTCAAACAACATTGAATTGTACTTGTTGTTTCAGAAACTGAGTCACCATAAAGTAGCTGAAATACATTCTGTCTGGGTCCCCACAAATACTTAAGTGACACCGGGTAGAGTGAGACAGGGGGAGAGATTTACATTGAGAAAGAGAAAAAATGTGAGATAAACAGAATGATCACTTTTCCAGGGAGCCCCTTGGAAGGAGGGGATTGTTGGCTATTGCTTTCTTAGCCTATGCCTTGAAACATCTTTCAGTTCTCAAAGCAAACTTTTGGCCCGCATTTCCCCATCTCCAAACCTGCAGATTAGCCATTAAAGACCCTATTGTTACAGCAGAATCAGATAATCTCACATAATTCCAAAGTCACTCATTTGGTCCTCACTCCAAATAAGCAAAAGAAATATCAACTTATGCATTATCTGACTTACACTGGAGGTGATGTTTATCCCTACTTCCTGATTAGACAAGACATTATAGTAACAAATCAGTGAGATCTCTCACTTATCTCCCTCAATGAAAAGTGCCAAATTTTATATGAAGGAAAAAGTACTGATAGTAATAGGATCCAACCGAACTGATGTAGGACTTTTGCAAGGGACATACCTTTCTGCTAAATGAATGCAATAAGTTGAAACATGACTGGGTGGGCTGAGTTATTCACACAAGTAAAACTCACACACAAACATAAGTGATTCTATGTAAATTACCCCTGATGGAGTGCAATAGCTATTTAAATCAGGAAATCCCTGTCAATGTGCTTTAAAATATGGATGGGTTCCAACAGACATGAACTATTGTGGTAGGAGTCACATTGAGTGTTCTGTTTGACCTATCTAAGGTTTGATATGCGATTGGCAAATTATAATAAGAGGATGTTATGTGGGTCAAAAGCTATTTGAGCAGTCAGTAACTTTACAGATTACAGTGTGATTGTTTTATTGATGTAACAACAAAGTTTTAGATCAAGGTTGTACAGTTATTTAGGTGGTAACCTTGCCCAGTGGACCTCAAATCAAAGAAATATGTGATAAGTATTAAAGGGTGTTCAATATGGTGAAGCCTCATTTTCTAATGTGTTTTCCTGGCTTAAATTAAAACTGAATGCTAAATAAAGTACAATAGACTCTTAAGTCCTCTGTATTACTTTAAAAAGGAGGGTAGTATAAGAAATAAACGAAAAAGAAAGAACATAGGATAAAAGAATAGTACAGGGATCTCAGGGACCACCCTGTTTTCTGCCAGTGAAAGAGCCCAAAACTCCCCTTCCCTCTGGGCCCACAAAAGAACAACAAAACCAGTGCTTACCTCACTCTTTCCCTATGGTTAGGGTAATTTTAGATAGTGTATTCTATCTGAAAAGGGTTTTCTAACCCCTTTCTTTGTGTGAACATTCTCATTTGGATGACAGATGGGCTTGGGTTTCCTGGTCAGGAGTAAGTGGCCAAAGGAAATGATGGACGGAGAGTTGACAATACAAGCACTCACCCCCAGTCAACTGATCTGGGTTTAATCCATCACCGTTCTTTAGCCCACTCTGCCACCCCAGTTCCGACATGGCCATGTGCAAATCAGTCTGACCCTGTGCCTCATGGGAACAGTCCAGCCCAAACTGCCAAGCCATGCCTTCCCTGGACCGGAAACAAGCTACCAAGGACCGGTTTCTGGCATTTCAGCCGTTTTCAGCCCGGCTTGCTTGAATCCAGTGGCAAAGTAGGCAAGGGACTCACGTCTGAGCATACCTTGCCAACTTATGGCAAACAAAGAAAAACCAAAGGAAATGATGGACGGAGTGTTGACAATACAAGCACTCACCCCCAGTCAACTGATCTGGGTTTAATCCATCACCGTTCTTTAGCCCACTCTGCCACCCCAGTACAGACATGGCCATATGCAAATCAGTCTGACCCTGTGCCTCATGGCAACAGTCCAGCCCGAACTGCCAAGCCATGCCTTCCCTGAACCGGACACAAGCTACCGAGGACTGGTTTCTGGTATTTCAGCCGTCTTCAGCCCGGCTTGCTTGAATCCAGTGGCAAAGTAGGCAAGGGACTCACGTCTGAGCATACCCTGTCAACTTATGGCGAACAAAGAAAAACCAAAGGAAATGATGGACGGAGTGTTGACAATACAAGCACTCACCCCCAGTCAACTGATCTGAGTTTAATCCATCACCGTTCTTTAGCCCACTCTGCCACCCCAGTTCAGACATGGCCATATGCAAATCAGTCTGACCCTGTGCCTCATGGGAACAGTCCAGCCCGAACTGCCAAGCCATGCCTTCCCTGGACCGGAAACAAGCTACCGAGGACCGGTTTCTGGCATTTCAGCCGTCTTCAGCCCGGCTTGCTTGAATCCAGTGGCAAAGTACGCAAGGGACTCAAGTCTGAGCATACCCTGCCAACTTATGGCGAACAAAGAAAAACCAAAGGAAATGATGGACGGAGTGTTGACAATACAAGCACTCACCCCCAGTCAACTGATCTGGGTTTAATCCATCACCGTTCTTTAGCCCACTCTGCCACCCCAGTTCAGACATGGCCATATGCAAATCAGTCTGACCCTGTGCCTCATGGAAACAGTCCAGCCCGAACTGCCAAGCCATGCCTTCCCTGGACCGGAAACAAGCTACCGAGGACCGGTTTCTGGCATTTCAGCCGTCTTGAGCCCGGCTTGCTTGAATCCAGTGGCAAAGTAGGCAAGGGACTCACGTCTGAGCATACCCTGCCAACTTATGGCGAACAAAGAAAAACCAAAGGAAATGATGGACGGAGTGTTGACAATACACGCACTCACCCCCAGTCAACTGATCTGGGTTTAATCCATCACCGTTCTTTAGCCCACTCTGCCACCCCAGTTCAGACATGGCCATATGCAAATCAGTCTGACCCTGTGCCTCATGGGAACAGTCCAGCCCGAACTGCCAAGCCATGCCTTCCCTGGACTGGAAACAAGCTACCGAGGACCGGTTTCTGGCATTTCAGCCGTCTTCAGCCCGGCTTGCTTGAATCCAGTAGCAAAGTAGGCAAGGGACTCACGTCTGAGCATACCTTGCCAACTTATGGCGAACAAAGAAAAACCAAAGGAAATGATGGACGGAGTGTTGACAATACAAGCATTCACCCCAGTCAACTGATCTGGGTTTAATCCATCACCGTTCTTTAGCCCACTCTGCCACCCCAGTTCAGACATGGCCATATGCAAATCAGTCTGACCCTGTGCCTCATGGGAACAGTCCAGCCCGAACTGCCAAGCCATGCCTTCCCTGGACCGGAAACAAGCTACCGAGGACCGGTTTCTGGCATTTCAGCCGTCTTCAGCCCGGCTTGCTTGAATCCAGTGGCAAAGTAGGCAAGGGACTCACGTCTGAGCATACCCTGCCAACTTATGGCGAACAAAGAAAAACCAAAGGAAATGATGGACGGAGTGTTGACAATACAAGCACTCACCCCCAGTCAACTGATCTGGGTTTAATCCATCACCGTTCTTTAGCCCACTCTGCTGCCCCAGCTCAGACATGGCCATATGCAAATCAGTCTGACCCTGTGCCTCATGGGAACAGTCCAGCCCGAACTGCCAAGCCATGCCTTCCCTGGACCGGAAACAAGCTACCGAGGACCGGTTTCTGGCATTTCAGCCGTCTTCATCCCGGCTTGCTTGAATCCAGTGGCAAAGTAGGCAAGGGACTCACGTCTGAGCATACCCTGCCAACTTATGGCGAACAAAGAAAAACCAAAGGAAATGATGGACGGAGTGTTGACAATACAATTATACAAGCACTCACCCCCAGTCAACGGATCTGGGTTTAATCCATCACCGTTCTTTAGCCCACTCTGCCACCCCAGTTCAGACATGGCCATATGCAAATCAGTCTGACCCTGTGCCTCATGGGAACAGTCCAGCCCGAACTGCCAAGCCATGCCTTCCCTGGACCGGAAACAAGCTACCGCGGACCGGTTTCTGGCATTTCAGCCGTCTTCAGCCCGGCTTGCTTGAATCCAGTGGCAAAGTAGGCAAGGGACTCACGTCTGAGCATACCCTGCCAACTTATGGCGAACAAAGAAAAACCAAAGGAAATGATGGACGGAGTGTTGACAATACAAGCACTCACCCCCAGTCAACTGATCTGGGTTTAATCCATCACCGTTCTTGAGCCCACTCTGCCACCCCAGTTCAGACATGGCCATATGCAAATCAGTCTGACCCTGTGCCTCATGGGAACAGTCCAGCCCGAACTGCCAAGCCATGCCTTCCCTGGACCGGAAACAAGCTACCGAGGACCGGTTTCTGGCATTCCAGCCGTCTTCAGCCCGGCTTGCTTGAATCCAGTGGCAAAGTAGGCAAGGGACTCACGTCTGAGCATACCCTGCCAACTTATGGCGAACAAAGAAAAACCAAAGGAAATGATGGACGGAGTGTTGACAATACACGCACTCACCCCCAGTCAACTGATCTGGGTTTCATCCATCACCGTTCTTTAGCCCACTCTGCCACCCCAGTTCAGACATGGCCATATGCAAATCAGTCTGACCCTGTTCCTCATGGGAACAGTCCAGCCAGAACTGCCAAGCCATGCCTTCCCTGGACCGGAAACAAGCTACCGCGGACCGGTTTCTGGCATTTCAGCCGTCTTCAGCCCGGCTTGCTTGAATCCAGTGGCAACGTAGGCAAGGGACTCACGTCTGAGCATACCCTGCCAATTTATGGCTATCAAAGAAAAACCAAAGGAAATTATGGACGGAGGGTTGACAATACAAGCACTCACCCCCAGTCAACTGATCTGGGTTTAATCCATCACCGTTCTTGAGCCCACTCTGCCACCCCAGTTCAGACATGGCCATATGCAAATCAGTCTGACCCTGTGCCTCATGGGAACAGTCCAGCCCGAACTGCCAAGCCATGCCTTCCCTGGACCGGAAAAAAGCTACAGAGGACCGGATTCTGGCATTTCAGCCGTCTTCTGCCCGGCTTGCTTGAATCCAGTGGCAAAGGAGGCAAGGGACTCACGTCTGACCATACCCTGCCAACTTATGGCGAACAAAGAAAAACTAAAGGAAATGATGGACGGTGTGTTGACAATACAAGCACTCACCCCCAGTCAACTGATCTGGGTTTAATCCATCACCGTTCTTTAGCCCACTCTGCCACCCCAGTTCAGACATGGCCATATGCAAATCAGTCTGACCCTGTGCCTCATGGGAACAGTCCAGCCCGAACTGCCAAGCCATGCCTTTCCTGGACCGGAAACAAGCTACCGAGGACCGGTTTCTGGCATTTCAGCCGTCTTCAGCCCAGCTTGCTTGAATCCAGTGGCAAAGTAGGCAAGGGACTCACGTCTGAGCATACCCTGCCAACTTATGGCGAACAAAGAAAAAACAAAGGAAATGATGGACGGAGTGTTGACAATACAAGCACTCACCCCCAGTCAACTGATCTGGGTTTAATCCATCACCGTTCTTTAGCCCACTCTGCCACCCCAGTTCAGACATGGCCATATGCAAATCAGTCTGACCCTGTGCCTCATGGGAACAGTCCAGCCCGAACTGCCAAGCCATGCCATCCCTGGACCGGAAACAAGCTACCGAGGACCGGTTTCTGGCATTTCAGCCGTCTTCAGCCCGGCTTGCTTGAATCCAGTGGCAAAGTAGGCAAGGGACTCACGTCTGAGCATACCCTGCCAACTTATGGCGAACAAAGAAAAACCAAAGGAAATGATGGACGGAGTGTTGACAATACAAGCACTCACCCCCAGTCAACTGATCTGGGTTTAATCCATCACCGTTCTTTAGCCCACTCTGCCACCCCAGTTCAGACATGGCCATATGCAAATCAGTCTGACCCTGTGCCTCATGGGAACAGTCCAGCCCGAACTGCCAAGCCATGCCTTCCCTGGACCGGAAACAAGCTACCGAGGACCGGTTTCTGGCATTTCAGCCGTCTTCAGCCCGGCTTGCTTGAATCCAGAATGTAGAACAATGTCTTACATTCACCCCAGTACAAAGATCCGGGCCTAAATCCATCTTTTTTTGCACTCCACACCACCCTAGGTCAGACAATGGCTATATGAAGAAGGCTGATAGCCAGAGACCGGTCCTTAGATGCTTGATTCCGGTCTAGGAAAGGCAATGATTGGTAGTTCGGACTGGACTGTTCCCATGAGGCACGGGGTCAAGGCTGATTTGCATATAGCCATTGTCTGACCTAGGGTGGTGTGGAGTGCAAAAAAACGATGGATTTAGGCCCAGATCTTTGTACTGGGGTGAATGTAAGACATTGTTCTACATTCTGTCCATCAACTGTGGTTTTTGCAATTTTCACCCCGAGTGGGCTGGGTATGCTCAGACGTGAGTCCCAGGCTCTCCACATCACTGGAGTCAAGCTATCCAGGTTGAAGAAGGCTGATAGCCAGAAACCGGTCCTTGGATGCTTGATTCCGGTCTAGGAAAGACATGGCTTGGTAGTTTGGGCTGGACTGTTCCCATGAGGCACAGGGTCAAGGCTGATTTGCATTTAGCCATTGTCTGACCTAGGGTGGTGTGGAGTGCAAAAAAAGATGGATTTAGGCCCAGATCTTTGTACTGGGGTGAATGTAGGACATTGTTCAGCATTCTGTCCATCAACTGTGGGTTTTGCAATTTTCACCCCGAGTGGGCTGGGTATGCTCAGACGTGAGTCCCAGGCTCTCCACATCACTGGAGTCAAGCTATCCAGGCTGAAGAAGGCTGATAGCCAGAAACCGGTCCTTGGATGCTTGATTCCGGTCTAGGAAAGACATGGCTTGGTAGTTCGGGCTGGACTGTTCCCATGAGGCACAGGGTCAAGGCTGATTTGCATATAGCCATTGTCTGACCTAGGGTGGTGTGGAGTGCAAAAAAACGATGGATTTAGGCCCAGATCTTTGTACTGGGGTGAATGTAAGACATTGTTCTACATTCTGTCCATCAACTGTGGTTTTTGCGATAACATAGGCAAGGCAAACTGAGAATCGCCATTTCTTGACACACGTAATTTTCCAAAGTTTACATCAGACTTAAGATAAACCCTAGAAGAGTAAATGACAGAGGAAGATTATGGCAAGGCTACAGATGACATGCAAACAGTGAAAGCCCCAAGACAGCATGCTTTCCTGATTGAATTTTACAAAATGAATACATTCAAACTAGCCCTGCTACTGCTCCGAAAATTCAAAGAATGTGTGGAGGCCGAGGAATTACCATACAAATTCAAGGGCAAAGAATTCATTAATACTTAAGTAGGATAAAGTCCCTGCAAACTGAGACAAGATATGTACCTGTTTCTTTAACCCCTTCGGGGCTAATGACGAGCTGGGCTCGTCATCGCGCTTACCTGTCCTGCGCGGATGACAAGGCCAGCTCGTCATCAGCCCCACCCTCGGGGGAAGCGCTGGCGCTCCCCCCGAGGCTCTCAGATCGTCATTGTTTTGCTGGGGGCGGCAGTGGAAGAGCTTCCGCTGCCGCCCCCGCCCCCCCCCCATGGTAATCCCTGATGACGTCAGCGCGCACAGCGCGCGCTGACATCATCAGGGATTCCCAGCGCTCGGGAAGCCATTTGCTTCCTGCGCGCTTCAGAAGAAGGTAGGTTTTGGGACTCCGGCGGGGGTTTGGGGCAGCGAAGAGGCATCAGGGGAGAGGAAAGAGATTTTCCTTTCCCCTGATGTCTCTTTGCAGGGCATTTCTGCCTCACGATCGCGCACAGCGTCGCGATTGTGCGGCGGAAATGCCCCCACTAGACACCAGGGATATACTTTTAGTTTTTAGGAAGTGACCCCTTGGGCAAGGGTCACTTCCAGGCTGGCTGGCAATATGTTTTCGTTTTTCTGCCCCCCCTGGGGGGAAATCGGCCCGTTTTTTCGGCCGTTTTGCCCCCAGGGGGGGCAGAAATTCCCCACTAGCACCAGGGATATAGATTTGTACAAAGATGGCGGCCATTTATTTTGTTTACGTTTTTCTGTCCCCCCTGGGGGCAAATCGGCCCGTTTTTTTTTGCCGTTTTGCCCCCAGGGGGGACAGAAAATGCCCACTAGACACCAGGGATGTAATTTTAGTTTTTAGGAAGCGACCCCTTGGGCAAGGGTCGCTTCCAGGTGGGGTCTGAGTATGTTTTCGTTTTTCTGCCCCCCCTGGGGGGAAATCGGCCCGTTTTTCGGCCGTTTTGCCCCCAGGGGGGGCAGAAATTACCCACTAGAACCAGGGATTTTTGTTGGGGCAATGTGTTTGTTTTGGGAAGCGACCCCTTGGGTAAGGGTCGCTTCCAGGTGGACATGATTGTGTTTTTGTTTTTCTGTCCACCCTGGGGGCAAATCGGCCTGTTTTTTTTGCCGTTTTGCCCCCAGGGGGGGCGGAAAATGCCCACTAACACAAAGTTTTTAGGAAGCGACCCCTTGGGCATGTTTGCTGGTGGTGTGTGTGGGGAGTGGTACTTGGCTGGATGGTGTGCGTGGAGCGGTGCTTGGCTGGCGGTGTGTGTGGAGTGGTACTTGGCTGTCGGTGTGCGCTGAGTGGTGTTTGGCTGGCGGTGTGCGTGGAGGGGTACTTGGCTATCTATGCACAGAGTGGTGCTTGGCTGGCGGTGTGTGTGGAGTGGCGCTTGGCTGGTGGTGTGTGTAGAGTGGTACTTGGCTGTCTGTGCACGGAGTGGTGCTTGGCTGGCGGTGTGTGTGGAGTGGCGCTTGGCTGGTGGTGTGCGTGGAGTGCTACTTTGCTGTCTGTGCACGGAGTGCTGCTTGGCTGGTGGTGTGTGTGGAGTGGCGCTTGGCTGGTGGTGTGCGTGGAGTGCTACTTTGCTGTCTGTGCACGGAGTGCTGCTTGGCTGGTGGTGTGTGTGGAGTGGCGCTTGGCTGGTGTTGTGCGTGGAGTGCTACTTTGCTGTCTGTGCACGGAGTGCTGCTTGGCTGGCGGTGTGTGTGGAGTGGCGCTTGGCTGGTGGTGTGCGTGGAGTGCTACTTTGCTGTCTGTGCACGGAGTGCTGCTTGGCTGGCGGTGTGTGTGGAGTGGCGCTTGGCTGGTGGTGTGCGTGGAGTGCTACTTTGCTGTCTGTGCACGGAGTGCTGCTTGGCTGGCGGTGTGTGTGGAGTGGCGCTTGGCTGGCGGTGTGTGTGGAGTGGCGCTTGGCTGGATGGTGCTTGGCTGGCGGTGAGTGGTGCTTGGCTGGTGGTGCTTGTGGAGTGGCGCTTGGCAGGTGGTGTGCGTGGAGTGCTACTTTGCTGTCTGTGCACGGAGTGGTGCTTTGCTGGCGGTGTGTGTGGAGTGGCGCTTGGCTGTTAGTGTGCGTGGAGTGCTACTTTGCTGTCTGTGCACGGAGTGCTGCTTGGCTGGCGGTGTGTGTGGAGTGGCGCTTGGCTGGTGGTGTGCGTGGAGTGCTACTTTGCTGTCTGTGCACGGAGTGCTGCTTGGCTGGCGGTGTGTGTGGAGTGGCGCTTGGCTGGTGGTGTGCGTGGAGTGCTACTTTGCTGTCTGTGCACGGAGTGCTGCTTGGCTGGCGGTGTGTGTGGAGTGGCGCTTGGCTGGATGGTGCTTGGCTGGCGGTGAGTGGTGCTTGGCTGGTGGTGCTTGTGGAGTGGCGCCTGGCAGGTGGTGTGCGTGGAGTGCTACTTTGCTGTCTGTGCACGGAGTGGTGCTTGGCTGGCGGTGTGTGTGGAGTGGCGCTTGGCTGTTAGTGTGCGTGGAGTGCTACTTTGCTGTCTGTGCACGGAGTGCTGCTTGGCTGGCGGTGTGTGTGGAGTGGCGCTTGGCTGGTGGTGTGCGTGGAGTGCTACTTTGCTGTCTGTGCACGGAGTGCTGCTTGGCTGGCGGTGTGTGTGGAGTGGCGCTTGGCTGGTGGTGTGCGTGGAGTGCTACTTTGCTGTCTGTGCACGGAGTGCTGCTTGGCTGGCGGTGTGTGTGGAGTGGCGCTTGGCTGGTGGTGTGCGTGGAGTGCTACTTTGCTGTCTGCACGGAGTGCTGCTTGGCTGGCGGTGTGTGTGGAGTGCTGCTTGGCTGGCGGTGTGTGTGGAGTGGCGCTTGGCTGGTGGTGTGCGTGGAGTGCTACTTTGCTGTCTGTGCACGGAGTGCTGCTTGGCTGGCGGTGTGTGTGGAGTGGCGCTTGGCTGGTGGTGTGCGTGGAGTGCTACTTTGCTGTCTGTGCACGGAGTGCTGCTTGGCTGGAGGTGTGTGTTGAGTGGCGCTTGGCTGGTGGTGTGCGTGGAGTGCTGCTTGGCTGGAGGTGTGTGTTGAGTGGTGCTTGGCTGGTGGCGTGCGTGGAGTGCTACTTTGCTGTCTGTGCACGGAGTGCTGCTTGGCTGGCGGTGTGTGTGGAGTGGTGCTTGGCTGGTGGTGTGCGTGGAGTGCTACTTTGCTGTCTGTGCACGGAGTGCTGCTTGGCTGGCGGTGTGTGTGGAGTGGCGCTTGGCTGGTGGTGTGCTGGAGTGCTACTTTGCTGTCTGTGCACGGAGTGCTGCTTGGCTGGCGGTGTGTGTGGAGTGGTGTTTGGCTGGCGGTGTGTGGGGAGTGGTGTTTGGCTGGCGGTGTGTGGGGAGTGGTACTTGGCTGGATGGTGTGCGTGGAGTGGTACTTGGCTGTCGGTGTGCGCTGAGTGGGGTTTGGCTGGCGGTGTGCATGGTCTGGTGCTTGGATGGTGGTGTGGGTGGACTGGAACTCTGCTGGCGGTGTGTGAGTAGTTACTTTCTGTTGGTCACTACACACACTGCTAGTTGAGTGACACTCTACGCAGTCCATCATTTTCTGTAGTTGCTATGTCAGATATGTGGGCGTGTGAAAGTGATGGGCGGCTGGCGGTGTGAATGTTTTGTATGTGTCACACGTACAAAAGGTGTATGAATGTCCTTACTGCCCCTGTGTGATATGGGTACTGGTAGTAGCAAAAGACTGACTGGCACCAAAGTGGTCAGGCACTTTACAAAAATTCAAAAAATTATCCAGTGTCTTGATGTTAAAACTCATCTAATCTCATTTGGTCTAAGCCCTAATTGATGGCCCATCTGGCCGAATTTTAATTTGGGGGGCAAATTTGTGTGTTGTTTTTTTAATTGTTATATTGTTTGTGAAATGTGGTAGTAATTTTTTTTTCTTCTCTATTTTTGTCTTGTTCCAGGCTTTTGCTGTTTGGATTGTTGTAGGTTGCGTGTCTGTTTGCAGCTTGTGTAGTTGCTTGTGCTTGGTAAGTGAATGTATTTTGTACTACTTCTCCTTGATGTTTGTCTTTTTGAAAAAGGTTGTACCTCTAGCAGTTTGTGTGGCTCTGTGTTTTTTTTTTCAGGATTAGTGTTTGATGTGCACTTTGTTTTCTAATGTCATTTCTTTTTTTCTTTCTAGTGGGATTTCATTTCTTTTCGCTGTGTCTCAACAGAGTAGGTGCTGGTGAGTGTAGCTATATTTTGTAAGAGTGAAATTGTTTTGGATTGTATTTATCTTTTAGTGAAAGCCTTACCTTGTTTACTTCTTACTTTGCACAGTGTAGGTTGTTGTTCACTTGTGTGTGCAGTCTTCTTGCTTTGTAAGGATAATGGCTAGTCGCAGGATTACTGCTCAGCAGGTTCTTGGTTTGCTTTTTGAGTCTTCCTCGGACCATGGTTCAGAGTCTGAGTCCGATTCGGACTCCCAGGAAGTGGCAGAAGATTCAGGCAGTGAGTTTTCTCTTCGCATGGAATCATCATCATCGGATGATGACTCTTCTTCTAGTGCTGATGAAGGGCCTATGGTACAGGAGGACATTGTGTTGCCGGTAGTGGGCCAAGAGGCACCTGTGCTGCTGCCTAGGGCCGCAAGGTTTCCTTTCTTTTTACGTCGGCAAGAGGCATGTGGGCTGGAGCCTGCACCCAAAAGGCTTCACATTGCTGTGGTGCGCAAAGGGGCATCTGGTGCTTTTCGTCTTCCTGCTCGTGTAGTGCAGCAAGAGGCATCTGGGGCTGTTAGGCTTCCCATTGGTGTAGAGCGGCAAGAGGCATCTGGGCCTGCTGGGTTTCCCGGTGGTGTAGTGCAGCAAGAAGCATCTCAGGCTGCTGGGCTTCCCGTTGGTGTAGTGCAGGAAGAGCCCTCTGGGGATGCTACGTCTTCTGTTGGTGTTGTGCAGCCAGAAGTATCTGTGGCTGTTAGGCTTCCCGTTGGAGAACAGCAGCAAGATGTTTCGGTGCTGCAGGCTGGGGTGGCTGCTCCCCCCGTTGATAGGGATGGCCTCTGGGTTCCCCCTGGCTTGGTGCAGCCGGCATTGCCAGAGTTCACTGGTGTTCCTGGGTGTAGAGTGAATACAGAGAATTTTCTGCCAATTAATTTTTTTCAGTTGTTTTTTGACGATGTGTTTTTGCAAAAGATTGTTGAGCAAACCAATTTATATGCAGAACAATATTTGAGGGCCAACAGTGCCAGCCTTAAGCCCTATTGTAGAGCAATCCGGTGGACTCCCACCAATGTTGAAGAGATGAAGAAGTTTCTGGGATTAACTTTTTTGATGGGCTTGATAAGGAAGTCATCAATTACTTCATATTGGTCCACTAGTCCCTTGATGGTAACAGCTGTATTTCCAGCAGTCATAAGTCGTGATCGGTATACGCTTCTTCTTCGGATGATGCATTTTGCTGATAATAGTTTAGCGTTGTCACGCGATCACCCTGATTGTGACCGTTTGTTTAAAATTCGGCCTGTCCTTGATCACTTTGTTGATCGTTTTTCTGAGATTTTTGTCCCTGGTAAAGAAATTGCAGTGGATGAGTCTTTGGTGTTGTTCAAGGGCCGCTTGGTTTTTAGGCAATACATTCCTAGTAAGAGGTCACGCTATGGAATCAAACTGTATATGCTGTGTGACAGTGAGACTGGATATGTCTACAATTTCAGGGTGTACACTGGTAAGGAGTCCCGCATTAACCCTCCCGGTTGTCCTTCTACTTTTGGAGTAACTGAGAAAATTGTGTGGGAACTAGGTAGAGGATTATTTAACAAAGGCCATCATTTATATGTAGATAACTTCTACACTGGTGTGCAGTTGTTCAAGGAGTTGGCCAAAGTGGGCACTGTTGCTTGTGGCACAATGCGCAGTAACCGTAAAGGTTTCCCAAAGGAACTTGTTTGCAAAAGGCTTGTGCGGGGACAGTCTACGGCATTGCGATGTGGGGAGCTTTTAGCTGTGAAGTATTCAGACAAGAGAGATGTGTACATGCTGACTACTATCCACGATGAAAGTACTGTACCTGTGCCTGTTTGGGGTCAGGGTGCTGAAGTGCGCAAACCTGTGTGCATTGTAGCTTACAATAAGTTCATGGGTGGTGTTGACAGAGTAGATCAGAGGTTGGAACCTTATGCTGCTCTTCGAAAGGCTTACGTTTGGTACAAGAAGTTGGCTATCCATCTGTTCCACTTGGCATCATTTAATGCTTTCGTTGTGTACCAGAAGTCTTGTCCTGGGACGAAGATGACTTTTCTTAAGTTTCAGGAGTCTATAATAGGCAGCCTTGTACTTGTGCAGCAGGCAAGTGTTCCTAGATTTGGAGTGGTGGAGGAAGTGGCTAGATTGCAAGATCGCCACTTTCCTGAATCTATTCCTTCCACTACTGCTAGAGACTTTCCGACTAGAAGATGCAGAGTCTGTTGGCGAAGAGGCGTGCGGAAGGAGTCTCGTATATACTGTCCTGACTGTCCTTCTAAGCCTGCATTGTGTATGTCAGCTTGTTTTAAATCGTACCACACGCAAAAGAACTATTGGGAGTTTGATTGAGCTGTAAAGTGAATTGCTTGGTCTGCATTCTGTAAAACATTTTTAGTTTGTTTCAAGGATTGGCATTAGTGCAAAGTTTTTATTTTAAGAATTTGTGTTACCTGATTTGTAGGTATTTCCATTTGTTTAGTGTCATTTTCAAAAAAAGAATTCTAAATGTGTTTGTGGTGTGTGCCGGCTGGTGCTTGGCTGGCGGTGTGTGTGGAGTTGCGCTTGGCTGTCTGTGCACGGAGTGGTGCTTTGCTGGCGGCGTGTGTGGAGTGGCGCTTGGCTGGTGGTGTTCGTGGAGTGGTACTTGGCGTGGTGTTCGTGGAGTGGTACTTGGCTGTCTGTGCATGGAGTGGTGTTTGGCTGATGGTGTGTGTGGAGTGGTGCTTGGCTGGCGGTGTGTGTGGACTGGTGCTTGGCTGGCGGTGTGTGTGGAATGGTGCTTGGCTGGCAGTGTGTGTGGAGTGGCGCTTGGCTGGTGGTGTTTGCGGAGTGGTACTTGGCTGGAGGGTGTGCGTGGAGCGGTGTTTAGCTGTCTGTGCACGGAGTGGTGCTTGGCTGGCGGTGTGCGTGGAGAGGCGCTTGGCTGGTGGTGTGCGCTGAGTGTTTGGCTGGCGGTGTGCATGGTCTGGTGCTTGGCTGGTGGTGTGGGTGGACTGGCGCTCGGCTGGCGGTGTGTGAGTAGTTACTTTCTGTTGGTCACTGCACACACTGCTTGTTGAGTGACACTCCACGCAGTCCATCAATTTGTGTAGTTCCAGTGTCAGAAATGTGGGCGTGTGAAAGTGATGGGCCCTTGAATGGCGCTGTTTGCTGGTGTGAGTGTTGAAATGTGATGGGTCCGCGGCTGGCGGTGTGAATGTTTTGAATGTGTCACACGTACGAAAGGTGTATGAATGGCCTGTAAAGAGGTTGGTGCCTTGACGTGGCTTTACAGCTCACGAGCTGTGAGTCAGTGGTTCAGTTTATCATACTTGCAATTATACACAGTGTATTTCATTTTTGTGAAATTACTTGCGTATACAATTGTATGTACTGAATCATCACTCACCCTCGTGCCAAATCCAACCAGTATGTGTGTGTGCTTGCGGATTAGATGGGTGTGCAGTAATAATTGTTTTTTTTCTCTTTCTGCATTAGGGTGTACCTTGTCCCTTATTGTGATTGTTGTAATGTGTTGCTTTTATTCCAGATGGTGTCAGTGGTCTTGTTTGTATCAGGTATGAAAGGTGCGTGAATGGCCTGTAAAACGGTTGGTGCCTTGTCGTGGCTTTACAGCTCACGAGTTGCGAGTCACTAGTTCGGTTTTTATGCATTTATTTATTGACAGAGCATTTCATTTTTTTGAAATATCTTGTTAATAAAATTTTATATACTGAACCATCACTCGCCCTCGTGCCAAATCCAACCTGTATGTGTGTGTCTTTGAGGAATAGATAGCCGTGCTTGAATGTTTGTCTTTTGAGTAACTCTGTTAAGGTGAGGTACCCTTTTACTCGGGAGAACAAGGGGAACGCTGGGTGGTAGGACATTTTTGCCGGCACGGCGATCCCACGGCAACATTTTTGTAAAAGTGCTATTTTTACCTAATTAAGGTTTGCAAGGAGTTCTGGGTAGGAAAACATTGGGGGACCCACGCATGCCATACCTCCCTGGACTCCCCCGGGTGTCTACTTTTCAGAAATGTGTGGGTTTGGTAGGTTTCCCTAGATGGCTGTCTCGCACGGGGCCAGAAACCCAGGTAACCCCTCTTGCAAAAGCTGGAGAATTCATGTCCACCAGCTTTTGCAAGAGGGGTTACCCGGGTTTTTGGCCCCGTGCGAGACAGCCATCTAGGGAAACCTACCAAACCCACACATTTCTGAAAAGTAGACACCCGGGGGCTTCCAAGGAGGTATGGCTTGCGTGGATCCTCCAACGTTCCTTTACCCAGAATCCCTTGCAAACCTCATTTTTGGCTTGGAAATAATCATTTTTTTTCACACGTTTTAGTGTGGGAAAGCGTGGCATCACTGGGCTCACACAAATTACCTCCCACCCAGCGTTCCCCAAGGTCTCCCGATAAAAATGGTACCTCACTTGCGTGGGTAGGCATAGCGGCTGCTTTAGGAAAAGGCCCAATTCATACTGTGGAGACAAAAACATTACCTTTAGCCAAATAATCTTATTTTTGAGGGGGTCACCTGAGCTTTTGGCCCGGGGCTTGGCAGGCATCTTTGGAAACTACCAAACCCAAACAGTTCTGAGAACTAGACACCCGGGGGAGTCCAGGGTGGTATGGCATGCGTGGGTCCCCCAATGTTTTCCTACCCAGAAACCCCTGCAAACCTGAAATTTTGGTCCAAAAACCAACTTTTCCATACTTTTTTGGGTGGGATCTCGCTGCCGGAACAAATGTCCTACCACCCAGCGTTTCCCTTGTTCTCCCGAGTAAAATGATACCTCACTTGTGTGGGTGGGCCAAAGGCAAGTGACTTAGGCTGGGGTGCTTAATTTGTAAAACGTAAATATGAGTAAAAACTACCTTTTTCAAAATTCATTTTTGGGGTGTTCTACTTTGGGGCACCCACACAAGTGAGGTATCCTTTTACTCGGGAGAACAAGGGGAACGCAGGGTGGTACGACTTTTTTGCCGGCACGGCGATCCCACGCCAAAAAGTTTGGAAAAGTGCAATTTTTACCTAATTTTAAGGTTTGCAGAGAGTTCTGGGTACGAAAACATTGGGGGACCCATGCATGCCATACCTCCCTGGACTCCCCCGGGTGTCTAGTTTTCAGAACTGTTTGGGTTTGCTACTTTGCAAAGAATACCACCGAGCCCCGGGCCACAAATTCAGATCCCCCCCCCCCAAAATCAAGGTAGTTTTGCAAGGTGGTAATGTAAATTCACCACCGTACGATTTGAACCGTTTCCTGTTGCAGCCACTATGTCTACCCACGCAAGTGAGGTACCGTTTTTTTCGGGAGACCTGGGGGCACGCTGGGTGGGTGGAAATTTGTTGATCCACGCAGATTCCAGAACTTTCCACCACAGAAATGTGAGGAAAATGTTTTTTTTTGGTCACATTTTTATGTTTTCAAGGAGTTCTGGGTAGGAAAACATTGGGGGACCCACGCATGCCATACCTCCCTGGACTCCCCCGGGTGTCTACTTTTCAGAAATGTGTGGGTTTGGTAGGTTTCCCTAGATGGCTGTCTCGCACGGGGCCAGAAACCCAGGTAACCCCTCTTGCAAAAGCTGGAGAATTCATGTCCACCAGCTTTTGCAAGAGGGGTTACCCGGGTTTTTGGCCCCGTGCGAGACAGCCATCTAGGGAAACCTACCAAACCCACACATTTCTGAAAAGTAGACACCCGGGGGCTTCCAAGGAGGTATGGCTTGCGTGGATCCTCCAACGTTCCTTTACCCAGAATCCCTTGCAAACCTCATTTTTTGCTTGGAAAAAATCTTTTTTTTCACACGTTTTAGTGTGGGAAAGCGTGGCATCACTGGGCTCACACAAATTACCTCCCACCCAGCGTTCCCCAAGGTCTCCCGATAAAAATGGTACCTCACTTGCGTGGGTAGGCATAGCGGCTGCTTTAGGAAAAGGCCCAATTCATACTGTGGAGACGAAAACATTACCTTTAGCCAAATAATCTTATTTTTTGAGAGGGTCACCTGAGCTTTTGGCCCGGGGCTTGGCAGGCATCTTTGGAAACTACCAAACCCAAACAGTTCTGAGAACTAGACACCCGGGGGAGTCCAGGGTGGTATGGCATGCGTGGGTCCCCCAATGTTTTCCTACCCAGAAACCCCTGCAAACCTGAAATTTTGGTCCAAAAACCAACTTTTCCATACTTTTTTGGGTGGGATCTCGCTGCCGGAACAAATGTCCTACCACCCAGCGTTTCCCTTGTTCTCCCGAGTAAAATGATACCTCACTTGTGTGGGTGGGCCAAAGGCAAGTGACTTAGGCTGGGGTGCTTAATTTGTAAAACGTAAATATGAGTAAAAACTACTTTTTTCAAAATTCATTTTTGGGGTGTTCTGCTTTGGGGCACCCACACAAGTGAGGTATCCTTTTACTCGGGAGAACAAGGGGAACGCAGGGTGGTACGACTTTTTTGCCGGCACGGCGATCCCACGCCAAAAAGTTTGGAAAAGTGCAATTTTTACCTAATTTTAAGGTTTGCAGAGAGTTCTGGGTAGGAAAACATTGGGGGACCCATGCATGCCATACCTCCCTGGACTCCCCCGGGTGTCTAGTTTTCAGAACTGTTTAGGTTTGCTACTTTGCAAAGAATACCACCGAGCCCCGGGCCACAAATTCAGATCCCCCCCCCCAAAATCAAGGTAGTTTTGCAATAAGGTAATGTAAATTCACCACCGTACGATTTGAACCGTTTCCTGTTTCAGCCACTATGTCTACCCACGCAAGTGAGGTACCGTTTTTTTCGGGAGACCTGGGGGCACGCTGGGTGAGTGGAAATTTGTTGATCCACGCAGATTCCAGAACTTTCCACCACAGAAATGTGAGGAAAATGTGTTTTTTTGGTCACATTTTTATGTTTGTAAGGGATTCTGGGTAACAAAACCTGGGGGTAGGCAGACGAGTCACCCCATCCTGAATTGCCCTGGGTGTCTAGTTTTCAGAAATGTATAGGTTTGCTAGTTTTCCCTAGGTGCTGGCAGAGCTACGGCGCAAAAACAAAAGGTAGTCTTTTTGTCCGAATCGTGCTAAATTTCACTGGGAAATTGAGGTGCGACCATGCTGCGTTTTGCGCTGTTTTATGTCGCAGCCACTATGCCTACCCACGCAAGTGAGGTACCATTTTTTTCGGGAGACCTGGGGGCACGCTGGGTGAGTGGAAATTTGTTGATCCACGCAGATTCCAGAACTTTCCACCACAGAAATGTGAGGAAAATGTGTTTTTTTGGACAAATATTTATGTTTTCAAGGGATTCTGGGTAACAAAACCTGGGGGTAGGCAGACGAGTCACCCCATCCTGAATTGCCCTGGGTGTCTAGTTTTCAAAAATGTATAGGTTTGCTAGGTTTCCTTAGGTGCTGGCAGAGCTACGGCGCAAAAACAAAAGGTAGTCTTTTTGTCCGAATAGTGCAAAATTTCACTGGGAAATTGAGGTGCGACCATGCTGCGTTTTGCGCTGTTTCATGTCGCAGCCACTATGCCTACCCACGCAAGTGAGGTACCATTTTTTTCGGGAGACCTGGGGGCACGCTGGGTGGGTGGAAATTTGTTGATCCACGCAGATTCCAGAACTTTCCACCACAGAAATGTGAGGAAAATGTGTTTTTTTGGTCACATTTTTATGTTTGTAAGGGATTCTGGGTAACAAAACCTGGGGGTAGGCAGACGAGTCACCCCATCCTGAATTGCCCTGGGTGTCTAGTTTTCAGAAATGTATAGGTTTGCTAGTTTTCCCTAGGTGCTGGCAGAGCTACGGCGCAAAAACAAAAGGTAGTCTTTTTGTCAGAATCGTGCAAAATTTCACTGGGAAATTGAGGTGCGACCATGCTGCGTTTTGCGCTGTTTCATGTCGCAGCCACTATGCCTACCCACGCAAGTGAGGTACCATTTTTTTCGGGAGACCTGGGGGCACGCTGGGTGGGTGGAAATTTGTTGATCCACGCAGATTCCAGAACTTTCCACCACAGAAATGTGAGGAAAATGTGTTTTTTTGGTCAAATATTTATGTTTTCAAGGGATTCTGGGTAACAAAACCTGGGGGTAGGCAGACGAGTCACCCCATCCTGAATTGCCCTGGGTGTCTAGTTTTCAAAAATGTATAGGTTTGCTAGGTTTCCTTAGGTGCTGGCAGAGCTACGGCGCAAAAACAAAAGGTAGTCTTTTTGTCCGAATAGTGCAAAATTTCACTGGGAAATTGAGGTGCGACCATGCTGCGTTTTGCGCTGTTTCATGTCGCAGCCACTATGCCTACCCACGCAAGTGAGGTACCATTTTTTTCGGGAGACCTGGGGGCACGCTGGGTGGGTGGAAATTTGTTGATCCACGCAGATTCCAGAACTTTCCACCACAGAAATGTGAGGAAAATGTGTTTTTTTGGTCACATTTTTATGTTTGTAAGGGATTCTGGGTAACAAAACCTGGGGGTAGGCAGACGAGTCACCCCATCCTGAATTGCCCTGGGTGTCTAGTTTTCAGAAATGTATAGGTTTGCTAGTTTTCCCTAGGTGCTGGCAGAGCTACGGCGCAAAAACAAAAGGTAGTCTTTTTGTCAGAATCGTGCAAAATTTCACTGGGAAATTGAGGTGCGACCATGCTGCGTTTTGCGCTGTTTCATGTCGCAGCCACTATGCCTACCCACGCAAGTGAGGTACCATTTTTTTCGGGAGACCTGGGGGCACGATGGGTGGGTGGAAATTTGTTGATCCACGCAGATTCCAGAACTTTCCACCACAGAAATGTGAGGAAAATGTGTTTTTTTGGTCAAATATTTATGTTTTCAAGGGATTCTGGGTAACAAAACCTGGGGGTAGGCAGACGAGTCACCCCATCCTGAATTGCCCTGGGTGTCTAGTTTTCAAAAATGTATAGGTTTGCTAGGTTTCCTTAGGTGCTGGCAGAGCTACGGCGCAAAAACAAAAGGTAGTCTTTTTGTCCGAATAGTGCAAAATTTCACTGGGAAATTGAGGTGCGACCATGCTGCGTTTTGCGCTGTTTCATGTCGCAGCCACTATGCCTACCCACGCAAGTGAGGTACCATTTTTTTCGGGAGACCTGGGGGCACGCTGGGTGGGTGGAAATTTGTTGATCCACGCAGATTCCAGAACTTTCCACCACAGAAATGTGAGGAAAATGTGTTTTTTTGGTCACATTTTTATGTTTGTAAGGGATTCTGGGTAACAAAACCTGGGGGTAGGCAGACGAGTCACCCCATCCTGAATTGCCCTGGGTGTCTAGTTTTCAGAAATGTATAGGTTTGCTAGTTTTCCCTAGGTGCTGGCAGAGCTACGGCGCAAAAACAAAAGGTAGTCTTTTTGTCAGAATTGAGCAAAATTTCACTGGGAAATTGAGGTGCGACCATGCTGCGTTTTGCGCTGTTTCATGTCGCAGCCACTATGCCTACCCACGCAAGTGAGGTATCATTTTTTTCGGGAGACCTGGGGGCACGCTGGGTGGGTGGAAATTTGTTGATCCACGCAGATTCCAGAACTTTCCACCACAGAAATGTGAGGAAAATGTGTTTTTTTGGTCAAATCTTTATGTTTGTAAGGGATTCTGGGTAACAAAACCTGGGGGTAGGCAGACGAGTCACCCCATCCTGAATTGCCCTGGGTGTCTAGTTTTCAGAAATGTATAGGTTTGCTAGTTTTCCCTAGGTGCTGGCAGAGCTATGGCGTAAAAACAAAAGGTAGTCTTTTTGTCCGAATCGTGCTAAATTTCACTGGGAAATTGAGGTGCGACCATGCTGCGTTTTGCGCGGTTTCATGTCGCAGCCACTATGCCTACCCACGCAAGTGAGGTACCATTTTTTTCGGGAGACCTGGGGGCACACTGGGTGGATGGAAATTTGTTGATCCACGCAGATTCCAGAACTTTCCACCACAGAAATGTGAGGAAAATGTGTTTGTTTGGTCAAATTTTTTTGTTTGAAAGGGATTCTGGGTAACAAAACCTGGGGGTAGGCAGACGAGTCACCCCATCCTGAATTGCCCTGGGTGTCTAGTTTTCAGAAATGTATAGGTTTGCTAGGTTTCCCTAGGTGCTGGCAGAGCTACGGCGTAAAAACAAAAGGTAGTCTTTTTGTCCGAATCGTGCTAAATTTCACTGGGAAATTGAGGTGCGACCATGCTGCGTTTTGCGCTGTTTCATGTCGCAGCCACTATGCCTACCCACGCAAGTGAGGTACCATTTTTTTCGGGAGACCTGGGGGCACACTGGGTGCATGGAAATTTGATGATCCACGCAGATTCCAGAACTTTCCACCACAGAAATGTGAGGAAAATGTGTTTTTTTGGTCAAATTTTTTTGTTTGAAAGGGATTCTGGGTAACAAAACCTGGGGGTAGGCAGACGAGTCACCCCATCCTGAATTGCCCTGGGTGTCTAGTTTTCAGAAATGTATAGGTTTGCTAGGTTTCCCTAGGTGCTGGCAGAGCTACGGCGCAAAAACAAAAGGTAGTCTTTTTGTCCGAATCGTGCAAAATTTCACTGGGAAATTGAGGTGCGACCATGCTGCGTTTTGCGCTGTTTCATGTCGCAGCCACTATGCCTACCCACGCAAGTGAGGTACCATTTTTTTCGGGAGACCTGGGGGCACACTGGGTGGATGGAAATTTGTTGATCCACGCAGATTCCAGAACTTTCCCCCACAGAAATGTGAGGAAAATGTGTTTTTTTGGTCAAATTTTTTTGTTTGAAAGGGATTCTGGGTAACAAAACCTGGGGGTAGGCAGACGAGTCACCCCATCCTGAATTGCCCTGGGTGTCTAGTTTTCAGAAATGTATAGGTTTGCTAGGTTTCCCTAGGTGCTGGCAGAGCTACGGCGCAAAAACAAAAGGTAGTCTTTTTGTCCGAATCGTGCAAAATTTCACTGGGAAATTGAGGTGCGACCATGCTGCGTTTTGCGCTGTTTCATGTCGCAGCCACTATGCCTACCCACGCAAGTGAGGTACCATTTTTTTCGGGAGACCTGGGGGCACACTGGGTGGATGGAAATTTGTTGATCCACGCAGATTCCAGGACTTTCCACCACAGAAATGTGAGGAAAATGTGTTTTTTTGGTTAAATTGTTTTGTTTGAAAGGGATTCTGGGTAACAAAACCTGGGGGTAGGCAGACGAGTCACCCCATCCTGAATTGCCCTGGGTGTCTAGTTTTCAGAAATGTATAGGTTTGCTAGGTTTCCCTAGGTGCTGGCAGAGCTACGGCGCAAAAACAAAAGGTAGTCTTTTTGTCTGAATCGTGCTAAATTTCACTGGGAAATTGAGGTGCGACCATGCTGCGTTTTGCGCTGTTTCATGTCGCAGCCACTATGCCTACCCACGCAAGTGGGGTACCATTTTTTTCGGGAGACCTGGGGGCACGCTGGGTGGGTAGAAATTTGTTGATCCACGCAGATTCCAGAACTTTCCCCCACAGAAATGTGAGGAAAATGTGTTTTTTTGGTCAAATTATTTTGTTTGAAAGGGATTCTGGGTAACAAAACCTGGGGGTAGGCAGACGAGTCACCCCATCCTGAATTGCCCTGGTTGTCTAGTTTTCAAAAATGTATAGGGTTGCTAGGTTTCCCTAGGTGCTGGCAGAGCTACGGCGCAAAAACAAAAGGTAGTCTTTTTGTCCGAATCGTGCTAAATTTCACTGGGAAATTGAGATGCGACCATGCTGCGTTTTGCGCGGTTTCATGTCGCAGCCACTATGCCTACCCACGCAAGTGAGGTACCATTTTTTTCGGGAGACCTAGGGGCACGCTGGGTGGGTGCAAATTTGTTGATCCACGCAGATTCCAGAACTTTCCACCACAGAAATGTGAGGAAAATGTGTTTTTTTGGTCAAATATTTATGTTTGCAAGGGATTCTGGGTAACAAAACCTGGGGGTAGGCAGACGAGTCACCCCATCCTGAATTGCCCTGGGTGTCTAGTTTTCAAAAATGTATAGGTTTGCTAGGTTTCCCTAGGTGCTGGTTGAGCTACGGCTCAAAAACAAAAGGTAGTCTCTTTGTCCAAAGAGCTTAAGATTTCACTGGGAAATTGAGGAGCGACCACGTTGCATTTTGTGCCGTTTCCCGTGGTAGGCACAAGGCCGACCCACACAAGTGAGGTACCATTCTTTTCGGGAGACCTGGGGGCACGCTGGGTGGGTGGAAATTTGTTGATCCACGCAGATTCCAGAACTTTCCACCACAGAAATGTGAGGAAAATGTGTTTTTTTTTTCAAAATCTGAGCTTTGCAAGGGATTCTGGGTAACAAAACCTGGTGGTAGGCAGTCGAGTCATCCCATCCTGAATTCCCCTGGGTGTCTACTTTTCAAAAATGTATAGGTTTGCTAGGTTTCCCTAGGTGCCGGAAGAACTAGGGTGCAAAAACTACAGGTAGGCACTTTGCCAAAAAAGGGTCAATTTGTAACTGCAAAATTTAGGTGTGACCACGTTGCATTTTGCGCCGTTTCCTGTCGCAGGCACAAGGCCGACCCACACAAGTGAGGTACCGTTTTTATCGGGACACTTGGGGTAATTCAGATTTGTAAATCAACTGTTATTACCAATTAAGCTTTCTTGCATTTCTCCCTTTGAATGAAAGATATTGTGTAGAAAAAAAAACTTTATGAAAAATGACCAATAATTCTCATGCTAGTATGAGTATTCCCAACTTTGAAAATGTGCAATTATATACTGTTTCTGAACTCTATAATTTGTACCCAATTCATACATACATAGGTGTCTTTCATGCAGATTATTCCATGTGTACATTTTCCAAGACAAAGTGCACTATACCCAGTAAATGAAAAAATACCATTGCAAGTTGCTGCTCAGTTTTTGGATCTGGGTTCGTCGGGTTCTTGGTGAAACTACAAGTCCCATATATCCCCACAACCAGGAAGGTCTAACGGATGTAACGGTATATTGCTTTCCAAGAGCTGTCAAAATTAGAGAAAGTTATAGGTGAAAACGTTGAGACAAAAGGCCGTTGTTTTCAACAAATTTTCAAATATTCCAATATCTAACTGTTAGTTTCTATAACGAACCCTTCATGGATTTAGACAAATGACCCCTTTCTGAATTCAGAATTTTGTCTATTTTTCGGAAATGTAAAGCTTTCCAGGATCCATTATTGCTTTCAAACTCATTTCTACCATTAACTGGAAGGAGGTGGAAAGCTCTAAAAATAGCAAAAATAGGCTATGTCCCAGAAAAATGCCAAAACTGAGTGAAAAATTTCGGTTCTCTGACAAAACACTGTCATTCCCTAAAAGCTGAGAAAATGGAGAATTCAGCCCCACAAACCCTTTTTTGATACCATATTCAGGGAAAAAGCCAGAGGCTTTCATTTGCAGCCCGTTTTTCCCATTTTTCTGAAAAAAACAAAAAAAACACTATATTTTGGTTAATTTCTGGGACCCCTCCAAGGGAATCCACAAACCCTGGGCGCCTTTAGAATCCCCATGATGTTGGAAGAAAAGGACGCAAATTTGGCGCGGATCCCTTATGTGGTCAAAAAGTTACAAGGGCCTAAGCGCGCACTACCCCAAAACACCAAAAAAAGCCTTAGCACAGGAGGGGGAAAAGGCCTAGCAGCGAAGGGGTTAATAAACATTCCATGCACTTACAGGCAGAAATTGTACTCAACATGGTCAAACAGAAATTTCTCTTACAAGTGGGCTATTCCTGAATCATTAATCCACCTCACATATGCAAACTCAGTCCCATTTATTCTGGTAGGTTAAGTACGATGTGAAAAAAACATCATCTACCTCATCGAATGCTGAAAAATCATTTCAGTGAATGGAATGTAGATGTTTAGTTAATATAATGGAAATGATGAGTTTAGTAATGATTTACATTAACCAAGTGAGATGGTTATATAGGAATCCATGGCAATGGTCAATTACAAATGTTTTACATTCCAGCAGTGAGAAAGTGGATTGTTAGTTGGGATGGATGGTAGTCTACCACAAGTAATAATGCCACTATCTTTATTTCCAGTAACTGTTTCACTTAAACCTGAGCTCAAACCCAGGTAGCTATGGGACAGTACAGACAGGATTAACATAAGAACATGTATAAAGCATTTAGAAGTACCAAAACAGTAAAAATACACAACACACTAAAAATTTGGTGTATGTGAATAATAGGCCCGACCAACTCCTTCCTGATAAACTATTCCTTACTACTGATATGTTTTAACCATTATGATTAGGGTAAAGGTTTGTGACACTTCTTGCGGTTGGGCCAACTCCACCTCATGGTTATGTAGAGTGAAATTGAGTGTGAATTTTCAAAGAATTCTTTGAAAATCCCCTTAGAATCGGTTGATGTACACCTATATCAACTCTGTAAACATTCAATCTTTGGTTCAAATAGTTCCAATGCCACTCTGTATTATAATGCAGAGAGGTAATACATTTTCTCACTAATATGTTGTCCCAAAAATTCATAAGCTCATTCATATGTTAACAATTTGATCTTTATTTTAATTGTTCCTCTTGATTGCTCTTAATACAAACATGCTCAGTTATTGTCTTTGTATTCGATGGTCAATAAAATGCAGTTGTAATATTCTTGAAACATTTAATACATTTCCATAAACCAGATGGTCACATATTGAAAATTAGTCTTTGCCTTTCTCCAGGTCATTTAGCACCGTATTTCTAGCTGTGTTCAAAGAGCAGTCATTTAAACAGGCCCAGTGATTGTATATTGGCATTCAGAATTTGCTTTTCTCCCGATCGTTTGACAAAGTGCTTAATGGTGTATTCAACTAAAGTATTACTTTCACTTGACTAATGGTTTATTCAGAGAACAGCCAACATGTATTTTGCCCTTTGTATAGCATGTTTGAGGGTTGGGGTCTTTTTCAAGGCTGAAAGTCAACACATTGGCATAAAGAAGTTACTTTATTAATATATACACAGTGGCTCAAACCTCAAGTGATTTAATCATAATAGACTTTAGTTGGGTAAACACCATAAAGGTGCAGAAAAACAATAACATTTACAAATGTCCAATATATGCAAAATTCGATGCACATAGGACTTCTAGCAGTAAATAAATGTAGATGTTAAAAATTCCATAATACGGACACAATACGAACGCCATACTAGTGGAGTGGGTACCAAGACTGTAAAGTATTTGGGGATAATTTGTAACCCTCATCAAAGCCTGCAAAAACAGTTGATACCTTTATCAGTAACTAACCATAGTTGTATAAGGAAGAGGTGCAAAATAAGTGGGCCAATGGAGACTATGTGGGAATGTATGAAAAGCAAATAGCCACACTGGGCCTCTAGGCCTGTTATGATTGAGTCATAGCATTTGATCTTCCGCACCAGCTTCGAAGTAGAAATCTCACAACTGCACAAACATACAATTCAGTAGTATCTACACGCAGCAATTTGAGATTCCTCCCACATTTTCTAGGTCCCAGTTGCCTACAATCTGGAATTATTCACCGTTTTACTCAACTGCACAAAAACCTGAGGAAAAAGAGACAAGGTGTGTAAGAGAAACATCAGCTTTAAGGCAAAATGTGCTTGCAATGCTGTAGTCAGTCCTTTCTTTTTTAGGTGAAACTTGATAGTAAGGATGTCATAGCGAAACTTGATATGTAGCTGCGTGGTGAAAGGGACCATGATATAGTCAATATAACCTTCAAATCCACTACAGTTCTTAATGTCCCACATTAAAGGAAGCATGGAGCTGCTCTGAGGTAGGGATTTTAAGAATGAATTTGTGCCAATTGTCAATGGTGTGTTTCCAGCATTGTCTCACAGCTCGGCTCCATATAGGGCACTTGCTACTGCCTTTATCTGATAGATATTGAGGGCCAGAGAGATCTGTCTGGTGTACAAGCATTAAAACAGTTTGGATACACCCGATGCATGTTGACACAGGTTTAGGCCACTCATCTTAACTTGGGAAGACCAGGACATATTAGAGGTCAATCTGCTACACAGATAATTGAAATCATCCATCCTCTGCAGAGATTGACCATTTATTTTGATAGATCCTCTTGATTTTTTGGATGGATTTATACACATGAACTTAATTTTCCCCAGGTTTACTTCCAGACTCCAGTCTAAACAAAAAGCAGCAAAACTATCCATCAGGGTCTGAAAAACATCCAGAAAAAATAGTGTTGCTGTTTTACGGTCAGCAATCACTGGAGCATCACTGTACATACATTGTTTACATTGTTCAGGTACAGGGAAAAGAGGGTAGGGGTGAGGGCACACCCCTGCGAAACCCCCTGTCAACTCTAATCAGCTTTTTGAGCTCACCTTCCTGTCCTCATCTCACTTGTGCATATGTGGATTAAAATGTCAAGAAATGGTAAGGGGATCTCTATCTGCCTTAACATCTCCCAGAGCTTGCAATGGTGGACATACTCAAAAGCAGTTTTTAAATCCACAAATATTACGTGAAAATAGGTTTTCTGGATGACCACAGTTTTCCAGACTATACACAGAAATCTTGTTCTGAACCTGGCTTGCAGACCCAACAAAACGGTTGCATCTTCAATACAAGATTCAAGGGCGCTCAGAATATGCCTACAGAATATCTTTTCCGATACATCTAAAAGGCTGATCGGTCCATAGTTCAATGTTGGGATTTTAGTGCCTTTTTGTGGATAGGTTTGACTTCCGCTGATTTCCAGAAGGAGTGGTCCTGACCACCTTCTACTATTGCACTTGCAAGTTCGTTAAAATATAACATCCAGCTCGCTATATCAGCTTTAATGAGATCCCACCTTATCCTTTATGGTCCTGCTGCTTTGCGTGGCATTGTACTATTGATACTTCACAAAAATACTCCAATAGATTTACACCAGGACAGTGTCCATTTCCAGCCCTGAAGAAAGTCCTGGACCTTTACGGCCCTTGTGGACAGAAACATGTCGGCACTAGGGTCTTAGGACCATTAAAATCCAGTAAAGACCCGTTTTTTTAGTTTTTTTACTGACCCAGCCAGACCCAAGAATAAAGGGAAACCAGGGGTCTGACTGGTCTTTTAATCTTTAAGCCCACTTCCTTCATCTATTCAAAGAGCTACCCAACACTGTGGTTGAGCCCACCTCGACTTTTAGGGGTCGGGGTGACCCGATGAGGAAGCATGACACCACTAGGGTGTGTGAGGGTAATTAAAAATAAATTGTGTTTTTTCCTCCTAGAGACACGGACATGAGTAGCATGGCCCTCTTGCCTTGAAGTGGTTAATTGTATTATCTTTTTCTACCACTCATGGTGTAGTCTTCCCCAACATTGCAGATAACACACCACCAGACATCCTGTCCTGGTGTAATCCTATTTGAGTTTTTTTTGTGAAGTATAATTTATAGGGAGGACGTACTCCGGTCTTTCTCCTCTCCAACCCTCTGGCTACTGGAATGTGTACCGGCGGCCGTTTGTGTTAACAATGATACTATTGATGGCATTCGTAGTGGCTGCAAGGTTTACAAATAATTCAGGTTTGGGTGTGGAGTACTCTATCACTATCTATTCATGAAGAACAGAGTTATCCTCTCCTGCTGTGCACCATAGATAAGGTAAGTGTTGCCACCATACCTTGGGCTGGATGAAATTGATTACAATTGCACTTTTACACTGGTCCTCGTTGGCCAATAACTCCCAATTTTTTTTACCATCCTTTGCATTTGAGGCCTCAAATATTTGATCCCAATGTTTGGAATTCCAGGCCTGGAGAGCCTACACGCGTTAGCGTTATGTGATCACCTCTGCTAGTTTTAAGCGCATGAAGCAGTTCAGCCTTTACAGCCCTGCACTGTTTGTTAAGCCATGAGGAGCTTTGTTTGGCATAGGAATGGACCTTCCTAGCATCTTGGCTAAAACAGTGTCTCCCTTCCCTAAAAAATAGTCTTGTGGATGTCAGAGGTTGCAAGGTGTCTAATCTCGATATGTCATCCAGGGCAATATTTGGCACCCTTTTTAGAGAGGTCAGTGTCTCGGGTTAAGTAGACATTGTAGCCCAGTTTGGAGTGTGCCTATTGTTGGCTTACCTTATATCCCTGCTTAGTGATTTTGGAGCAGTCTCCAATCATTTTATAAAATACCCGATTGAAAAGTGTAAGGCATTCTGGCCACTATCTTGCCTTTCAATCACCGTCAAATCTTTGACAAATCTCGCTAAAGGTAGAGAGACAAAAACTTAATCTATCTACTCGAGTGTCATGGGCAGTTAAACGTATGCTGGGCTTAGACGTCAGCTCTCATGCGGCCATTGCAGGCCCTACAGCCATAAAGCAAAAACAAAGACATCAATTGGTATGTGCCATCTGTGCACTGCATCACCCGAGGGCTCACTAGAGCAGGGATACTCAATTCACCATCCTCGGCATCTGTAGGGGGTTCACCATTAGCGTCTAGAAAAGTTGTGTTGAAATCCCAAACAACAATCCCGCCTGAAGTGTGAGAAAGGTTGGGGACATCTAGGGGGGAACATGGCGGCTGCAGGTTAGCCGCTAGCTCCCGGAGCTCTGCGCTAGCAACTATGGGATTGAGGGTGTGAAAGCAACCTATAACTAATTAGAGAGGAGCAGGGGAGCTGTTACCTGTTTGCCAGTTGCTCCATTGGAGTACTCCCTTTTTGTTTTTCTGTCATTTGAGCCGCCTGAGCTGAAGCCCGTGTTTTGTTGTCGGCCGCTCTTCTGGCGAAGCGAAGCAGTAGGAACGCCGCTGAGCCGCTGTGATGCTGCGCTTGCCGGTGGACGCACCAGGGGGTCTTTTTCGCCTTTTCCCCAGCCTGGACCAGTATTCGCTGCTGAAGGCGCGATTATCTCGCGGCTCTCTTGCGTGGGCAGATGTGGGTCGACGGACGCCGGGAAGTCGAGGAAGTCAGTGATGTGTAGGGAGGAGGTGGAGAACTGTTCTCCCACGCCTCCCCACCTGTTGGAAGCCGCGCTGGAGCTCCGGAGGGGGCGCAGGGCAGCAGCGCAGGGCCTCCTTGGAGGGGGCAATAAAGCCAATATTACCGGCTTTCTTTTACGTGGGGAGTATTTGGACAACAGCCACGAGAAGGAGCAGAGACAGGAGCAGGAGGAGGACGGAGTAAGCGGTAAGGTTGAGATGGTGGGGAAGAGGCAGCTGGTGATTTAAAGAGAAACAGTGAAGGTGTATTATCAAGTGTATTACCAAGTGTAAAGGGGTCAGCTCCCTTATCTGTGCAGCATTTTTTTTAAACAACAGGCTTCCATTATTATTCAGGAAGCTGCTGTGAGCCCCCTAGGAGAAGGGGGGTTGAAGCAAAATAAGTCAATAAGAGGGGCCACAGGGGTGCCTAAGAAAGCTACCGTAAAGAGCAAAAAGAGCAGGAAAACCACCTCTGGGAAAACAAACACTGGTAAAGAGCCCCTTGAGGTGTTGGTATCAAAAAACCTTGCTGAACACTCATCCTCCTGTGAATCCATAGCTGAAACATCCAAGTTTCATAGCGGCGACTCTGCCTTTCAGGTCTACCAGGTAAAACGGGAGTCCATTAAAGCCACGAAGCCCAAAAGTAAGGCGGTCAGCAGCGTGATCAAAGTTACTCCTTCACTGCGCTCCTATTTTAGGGTTCAGCCAAAAGTGTTGGTCGTTGGTGGTTGACCTGGATCTCTGGGTCAGTGTTTGGTAAGCTTAACTCCCTCCATACCATCACTTACGACAATGGATGTTTCTTCAGTTACAGCGCTGATGATAGAGATGGAGGCTGTGGGTGAACTGGTTGAACTAGGGAAAGTAACAGATACAGTTACACCATTGGTCCTAGTCCCTCAAGTAACAGGTTTGGTCCCCCAACTTAAGGATTCGGGGGTGCCTTCAGGGAGTTTAAGTGCTCCTAGAGACGATCCGTTGATTAGCGTTGTATGTCTATCTCAGCCACTATCAGGAGCTTCTTATAATCATATTAGCACTGTAGAAGCATTAAAGGGCAGTCCCTTTCCAGCACAGGCGGCACAGCCGGCAGTGCCTCTGCCTGCAGGTTTGGAGAGTCTTTTTGTTGCGTTAACGGAGGATATAAAGAAAGGATTATAGCATCTACAGTGAACCAAGGGGAGATCCGGAAATGCTGTGAATTGTTGGAAAAGAAAGTTGATCTTATAAATTCCAGAACTGTGACATTAGAGAATGCAGTGGAGGAAATGAAAGAAGATTTGGGTCAGGCAAAGTCGTTAATTGGACTTTTAAAATCAGAGCACCAGGAACGTCGAGATATGGTGGGGAAATTAGAGAACATGCACGTAGGAACAATTTACGTTTACTGAATATACCTGAAGGAAGAGAAGAATCAGATATTCGGGCTTACATTGTCTCTCTACTTAAGACCTCCTTACAGCTCGAACTCTCTGCGGAAGAACTTACCCGGGATATCCAGAGAGTACATAGGGATCCTTTTTGGAGGAACCCTAACAGACCCAAACTAGAAAAATCCTCATCAATTTCCTCACATTCGCCTTGAAGGACAAGATCTTAACCGTAGCACTAAAGTCCAAATAAGTGCGGGCGAAGGACTTCTCATTTGAGATTCGGTCAGACCTCTCAAAGTACACTCTAGAGAGGCAATGGGAGTTGGGCAAAAGGTTGGAAGAGTTTAAAAGACTAGGGGCGGTAGCACAATTAGGATTTCCGGCTTTTTTAAAGGTGATGTATAATAATAACATGTACAACATAAGGTCAGTACAGGAAGCGGATGAGTTGCTGAGCAACATCAGTAAGGGAAGTCAATAGGGGGCCCAAAGTATAGGATAGTCAGTGAGGTGATACCCCGCCCACACAGGTGCGGTGGGGAGCGCCCTCGTTCTGGTTGTTTTAGCATAATCATGGCCTCTCTGTTTTTCTTCTGTCCTCTGTAATCTCTTCTTAGCTTTCTTTTTTTGGGTATTAGGTGAGTTATTTTTATTAAGGTGGTGGCGGCGCAGATATCTCCGGGACGCAATCGCCTGGACTTCACATGTTCAGATAATCTGGGTATGGGTTTCTAAGGAGGGGGGAGGGAGGAGTGGGGGCACGGGGTGGGGGAAGGGGTTGGGTGTAGCAGAATAAATAATCCTCATTCGTCGTTCTTCTAGTTTTTTGTGGTACTCATGTTAGGGTTTTGGAGTTGGGCTGGAATGATCGCTGGTATTGGTTATTGTATATTCAAACCTCTGTTCTTAGGCTGTACTTTTCAATCGATATAATATGAGTTCTATACAGATTTTGTCTTGGAACAATAATGGCCTGTGAACTAGACCTATAAGAGATAGGATAGTGCAGTATCTCCAAGATTCTTCGGCTCAGGTCCTGATACTTCAGAAAACACATCTATTAAAAGAAGAGATATGTTCTCTTCTTAAAAAAAAAAAGATGGGTAGGTTCATATATATGCACGAACCAGACAGCTACCATTAGAGGAGTTCTTATAATATTTAAGAAATCATCCCAAGCTCAAGTTTTGCAACAATTAATTGACCCAGGTGGCAGATGGGTCATCGTTAAAGTTAAGATGATGGAGACTCTGTATACGTTGGTCAGCTATTATGGGCCTGGGAAGCCATCGTCAAGTTGTGGGTCATACAGACTTATCTCGCTTTTAAATACTGATTATAACATTTTCACTTCTATTTTGGCAGCGAGATTGGGTCTTATTGTGGGAGATGTCCTTCATTCAGATCAGAAAGGCTTTGTAAGGAATAGACATCTCTCTGATCTCACATATAATCTCATTGGTGCTATCAATCGCGCCTCTACGTATTCTCTTGCATTGGCTGCAATGACATTGAATGCTACCAAGGCCTTCGACAGAGAAAATTGGATCTACCTGTCGGAGACCTTGAAGTAGTTTAATATAGGGAAAAGATTTCACCATATGGTCCAGCTGATCTACCAGAACCCCACAGCTAGGCTGTTGGTTAAGGGGAATGTTACTGATTCTTTTAAGATCACTAGAGGAACCAGACTGGGCTACCCACTCTCCCCTCTTCTATTTGATCTCTATATTGAGCCATTTTCACAACGTCTCCGGGCAGACTCCAACATAGTGCCATTTAAGTATGAGGAGTAGGAGAGGAAGGTAGCCCTGTATGCTGATGATATCTTGGTTTACTCTATGGATTTGCGGTCAGCTTTCCCAGCGTTCATAGGCTTAGCCCGGGAGTTTGGCGCTGTCTCTGAATATGAGATCAATGGTACAAAAACTGAAATCATGAATTTGAATTTGTCGGATTCGCTGCAGGGTTACCAGCCCAGCTCCAAAATGAGATATTTGGGAGTGCAGGTGGTTCAGGATGTTAAAAAGTTAACCGAGTATAATTTTACCATGGTGGCAAGAGAATGTAGAACACTCATGACATCTTGGGCCTCTCTACCATTATCAATCTTGGGAATGACCAATCTGGTTAAAATGACCTTACTCCCAAAGATCTCTTTTCTTTTTATTTGTAGTCCCCTTTATTTTGAAAGATCAATGATTGTGAATCTTCAGAGTGACATCAATTCCTTTACCTGGGCATCTAAGGCACCTAGAATTGCTTGGAAGAAGCTGATGCGGAAAAGAGAAAAGGGTGGTTTAGCCTTACCAGATCTACAGCTATATGCTTGGGCCTGCCAACTTTCACATTCACGCATGTTATTGAAGATGTCCGTTGACACCAGGGGTGGAGGGATGTTTTTGGCCATGCTGAGGGGTGTTAATTTGCCAGAGACTTATTTATTCATTTGCGGGTTTGTATCGCGCTAGGATCACGTCCCGAAGGAGTATCTCCGCGCCTTTGGCAGCCTTATTGCAAATAAACAGTACTAGCAGTGTAACATATTAATTTTGAAATAAAAAGGTTTTTAACTGTCTCCTAAAGGGGAAGTGCTCCTTGCAGAGTCTCAAGGAGAGTAGGAGGGTATTCCACAGCATTGGACCAGCAATGGAAAGTGCTCTATCGCCTTGTCTTGCCTTTTTTGCTCTAGGTACCCGCAGCAGGGCCTGTTCGCTAGATCTCAGGGATCGCGAGGGTACATAGAGAGAGAATTTATTAGACAGGTACATGGGGCCTTTCTTCTGAAGACACTTCTGTATGATACAACAGGCCTTGAACTTCACCCTCTGTTTGATGGAAAGCCAATGCAGAGTGGTCAAGAGGGGTTTGGAGGGGGTGCAGGGGGTCCGGTTTAGAACAAGGCGAGCCGCGGTGTTTTGAACTACCTGCAATCTAGAGATTACTCCCTCGTTAGCTGAAAGAAGTAACCCATTGCAGTAGTCTAAGCGGCTCAACACTAAGGCCTGTACTAAGGTTTTCCTGGTTGAGTCAGGAAGCAGAGGGAATACTTTCCGCAACATCCCAATGATGTGGAAACAGGACCCCACCACTTGACTGGCATGTTGCTTGAGAGAAAGTTCCTGGTCTAGACGAACACCGAGATTCTTAACCACCTGCTTGGGCTCAGGGACTGGGCCAAGATCCTGCGGCCACCAGTCGGGGGACCACAGGAGTTTGGCCTCACCGAACAGCATCAATTCCGTCTTTGCAACATTCCATTGCAGGAGGTTAGATGTCATCCAGTGGGCCACTGCCTTCATCCCCTGGGAAAAGGAGTTCCTGACCTCATCCGTAAGGGATTTAAAAGGAAAGAGGAGTTGGGTGTCATCCGCATATGACACAGGGATGAACCCATGGGATCTCATGATGTTCGCTAGGGGGGCCACATAGATGTTAACAAGGGTAGGGCTCAAACAAGAGCCCTGTGGCACCCCCTTCGAGATTCCCAACTCCTCTGACCGATAAGCACCCAAGGTGACTGTTTGGGTGCGATCTGTCAAGAAACTCCTCAACCAAGGACTGGATTTCTGTTTAAATTCGGAGATCCGAAGTTTTTCCAAAAAATCAGGCTGAAGGTTCTTCAGGGGTAGCTAAGATTTTTCCAGCTTAGCTCCCCTTTGGAACTCGCCTGGCACCCCAGAATGTTTAAGGGACAGTTTGGCAAAACCCTCGAGTGATGCAGGGCTCTTGGTTTGGGGAGATCTTTTAGTGGGAGGCACCCTTATCCCTTGGGAACATCTTCAGGATAGGGTTGGGTGAGGTCTCTCTCGTTTTAAGTATTATCAACTTGTAAGCTGGGTGCAATCTGACCCACGGAAACAGGCCTTGGGTTGTGGTAGCATTTTAGAACACCAGCTTGTGACTAAGCCCCCAGTGAAGAAAGAAGTCTCCCTTTGGTACCAAACCCTGTTGGAGGAAGTAGATGGCCAATTTAAGCTAGCCGAGGAATTGTGGGTTTTTTTTTGCCCACACAGGATTGTGTTAAGGTATGGCATAAATCATGTAAGATCTTATTTGAAGCTGTGAAACTCGCTTGGCTGAAAATAAACCACCTGTTCACCATCCATAGGGCCTATTTTACTCCACATAAACTGACAAAATCTCAGATGGGCCAACAGTCAGCTGTAAAAAATGTGGTTTGGTCGCCTCCTCAGACATTCAATTTTTTTTTAGTGTCCTTCTCTTGCTACTTTCTGGTTGGAGGTCGGAGACTTTTTAACAAGTGTTTTAGAATGTGCTATCAACTTAGACTTGTCTTTAATATTATTTGGTCTCGCAGAAAACATCACCGGGGGTGCTGGAACTCTGCTTTTTTACTCTGAGTTGTTAGCCAGGAGGCAACTTTGCATAAAGTGGACTGGATCCAGTCCTCCTACTTTAGCGGCCTGGCAGTCATCACTTCTTCCAGTCTCTAAACTGGATTTAGCTAGACAGGGAAGTAGCAAAGGGAAGGCTTTCTGGAATCTTTTGCAACTTAGATGGGGCTATTAGATGACAAGGAGAAATCGTGTTTAAAAAAAAAAGATATATTTATTTATTTATTTCCCCTGCGTCCTATGATTATGCTGTTAATACTCTTCTGGCTAAGCCGTGTGCAGTCAGATACTATGGCCAATTATTGGCAAAAGTCAACTAGCCTTTGAGCTTGGTAGAAGAGGTATCTCAGTGGTTCCTTCATTTGATACCCAGGGTCGATCTGGTATTAGAAGGCGAGGTTCCATTTTAACTGCCTACCTTCCTCATTGTGGAGACCGAGTACAGATGCAGAGGGTAGACATTGAAGTGCGATAGACGGCAAATGAGGACATTTTGCCGCAATCCTAATTAGGTCCCAGAATTGATCAGAGGATTTTAAGGACACCCCAGAAGGGAAGAAGAGCAAATAAAAACAGTACTTTTGGGGGGGGATTAGGAGGGTGGCCAGGCCTATTCCTCACACTGACAGGTGCAAATGGGCTGACCCTGGGCCCGGGTATGGCAGGATCTTAAAAGCGCATTGAAGACTTGCCCCCAAAGTGAATTTTGGCGACTCCTGGCGCTTTGCAGCCTCGGACTTGAAGCACCCTGTCCACCAAGAGTAAGGAGTATCCTATGCCATGGGAGACAGGTCAGCGCTTGAGAACGCGTTGAAGTCCTGCCCCCAAAGGGGATGTTGGCACATCCTGGTGCTTTGCAGCTTGGGATCTGGAGTCTCCTGTCCACAACAGTCACCAGCATAAGTGATTTCCCATAGGCCACTATGTTTCATGGATATGCTCATAATGTAATCCTTATCAGTGCTCCTTACGTGAGTTTCATGTTTAAACCTACGGTGGGGCAATATTATGTGAAGATCTGGTATGTAGGATATATTCTAGCTATAGGTATTAACTATATCAAGCCCTCTTCCAACATGGCACCCCCTGACCTGCAGTAATGTCAATGGTTAGAGCATTCTACATTTATGCTCATTAAGAACCAAAGAAACCAAAGCAAAAGATCATAAAAATACATGCTATATCACGAGTAAGTGTCAATATGTTTCAAAACTTTAAATAATTCAAAAGCCTTAGTGGGGCTTTATCACATGAATATATCCCAGCTATATGGACTTTGTTAAACCCACTTTAAACATGGCATCCCCTGACCCATGACAGTGATGTAGAGCTTTCTCTCTACACTATACTACAAAA
The DNA here is from genome assembly GCF_964261635.1 of Lissotriton helveticus. Lineage (NCBI taxonomy): Eukaryota > Metazoa > Chordata > Amphibia > Caudata > Salamandridae > Lissotriton > Lissotriton helveticus. The sequence goes on along the minus strand of NC_136061.1, from coordinate 1,700,012,342 downwards.
TGCCACCTGAGCAGAAAGCTGTATATGATGAGACTGCAAGGACTGCAGAGACCGATCAACAGGACTGCAGAGACCAATTCCCTCCTGCTTGGATTACACTATTCGAAACTGGTAAGATCGCTATGTCTTTAGAACCATCTGTGACTCAAAACATATATGCTAATTCTATGCTATATAATAAGGGGGGTTGAAATTCCTTTTCTGGTTAATAATAGCAGAAGTATTTTCTTACGCAATACCAAAGGGGGCCACTGAGTCCCATTCTATTGCAAATGGTAGCTTTTCAAAACAATTATACACCTATTTAAATGAAATCTGCTTAGACTCCATTTCTTGGAGAATATTCTTTGACATACAACGTACCATGACAGGCAGTATATAATCAGATATCATTTACATAAACATCTGTATTCCACTTTAATAGGATAATCAAGACTTGCACTTGGTATCATATTCACTCCATCTTTACATTTCTTGACAGAACTTTAGAAGACCCTACTTAAGGATGAATTGTATGGATGATTGTTTACCAAGGTTACAACATTTAGCATTAGATCACTTAGAGCATGCCAGTGTCCGTTGTTATAGAAAACATAACAACTGTAACCTCTAACTAACTTAAAACACTGGAATCATAGTTTTTCGTAAAAGTACCAGGGCCTCTAAGATCATAATCTTGAGGGGCAATGGGTCCAAACACCCTCACAAATATGAAACACGCGATTTGATCACTGATTACGATAACTTTATGAGCACACCCATTGACACAATGGTCTTTGGGAAATCACTTAAGGTGTGAGACACCATGTATATGTTGTTAAAGTTACTACTTTTATGACAATGTATTGAATTTCAGCCTTGAAAAATCAATACAAAGAGCAACAGACGCGTTGGCTGTTCTATGAATGCACCTTTAAGCGTGTTGCCAACAACAGGAGAAAAGCAAATCCTGAATGGTAATATACAATCATTGGGTGTCTTTAAATGACTGCTCTTTGAACACATCCATAAATATGATGCTAAATGATCTGGAGAAAAGTAAATTCTGATTTTCAATATATGACCCTCTGCTTTATGGAAATTAATTAAATGTTTCAAGAGTGTTACAACTGCATTTTATTAACCAATGGGTATAAGAGGAATAACTTTCCACATCAGTGTTAAGAACAGTCAGGAGGAACAATTGGAAAAAAGTGAAATTATAATGAAAAAGTAAACTTATTAACATATCAGCAGTTGTGAATTTTTAGGACAACATTTTAGTAAGAACCCTAATTACCTCGCCACATTATAATGCAGAGTAGTATTGGAACTATTTGATCCAAATATTGAATGTTTAAAGAGTTGAAATAGGTGAACATCAACCAATTCTCAGGGGATTACCAAAGAATTATTTGAAAATCGACACTCAATAGAGAATATTGTAAAAAAAGAAATGACACCAAAACAACAAAACTCCAGTATGGGGAATCGGAGATATACATTTTTTTTACATTTAAAAAAAAAAAAAAAAATAGTGCTAAATAGAGCCAAGTGCCAAATGCAGGCAACTGGTCATGTTAGATTGGGACAAGGGTAAAGTTTAGATTTGACTGCAATGGACACAAAGACAAGAAGCTTTACCTTCTGACATCTTTTGGTGGTATATATACTCCATCGCAACGTATATATACATATCGCCAAGATATAGGTCTGCCCACCCAATTTAGATGAGGGCAGACCATAGGCTTTACTAAGTAGTGACGCTGTCTGATGGCCCTTATTCTATCAGGACCCCAATCAGGATAGGTGTATATATAGCCATTTTTTTACTGACTGTCACAGCCAGGCAAACCCTGCTGGTGCGGAACAGTAAAAGGCTAATAATGGTTCCCCTGCCATGGGAGATGATTCCCAAGACAAAGAGAGCATTGCATTTATTTAAATTGAATTCTATCAATATGGAGGTTCTTCTTTTTGGGAAGGATTCTGCCCACTGGATGCCATCTTGCTGGACTTTGGAGTTATGATCCCTACTTTCACCAGCCCGAAAGGTAGAGAATTTAGGCATCCTTATGGATAACAAGCTTGCATTCAAAACCAAGTCAATGAATCCATATCTGTATCTTTTTATACATTTAAGATAATTAGGATCTAGCCTTACATTGCCCCTTAACAAACTACAGTGGTAATTGCTTTAGTCTTAGCAAAACTGTGCCACTGCAATGACGTATATCTTAATATACAATAGCAATATGCTAAGAAGCGCCAGGCTCTCCAAAAAGCAGCTGCTAGGTTGTTGTCAGTAATTCCTCAATTCCAATTCACTAAACCTGCAATAAGGACGATTCATTGGCTTCCTATAAAACAAAGAGTGCACTAACAGGCAGCTACGTTTAAGGTATACGCTCTGTTTGAAATCGTATTTTTAAAGTTTGATTGCCTTTTTGCACAGACCACTGATTTTAACTTTATATGGGGTTTTATCCGCAAGTTTTAATCTTATCTCCAATGCCTATCCTCCATACTTGCCATTATCAGTCCCTGGCCTGGTCCACCGCCACTGTTTATGCCTTTTGAGCGGAGGGCGGGACCTAAACTCAGCATACACTTCCGGTCACAGAAGTTGGCGGTCCAGTCTTTTCACGCCTCTCTCCCTATTTCAGCAGCATGCTGCAGCGGATTCCCATCTGCGCCCATCCATGCACAGCGCCAACCACTATGCCAGTTTTAATCCAGCTGACTCTGGTAGTTTTGGATATCAGTATTCCAGGGAAGCCTTACTATGTCTCAGACCCACAGAAAATCTCTGCCCCAGGCACTCTCCTTGAACCTCACTTGATGTCAGAAAAAAAACACTGCCCCCACTGCTCCATTGTTATTCACACTCTTCCACTATCCCTAGCGAGATGCTGGAATTTCATGCAAAGAATCCCAGATCAAAGGCTGAATATAACTTGCTGCGTACTCCTTAACACTAGACCTCTTATTAAAAATGCCTTACCATTTCATGACATCATGGAGGAGCATGCAATCGATATAGCCTTCATCACAGAAACCTGGGTGAATTCCTCCTCCGAACCAGACCTCCTAGGGGCCCTTCCTGAGGGGTACAAAATCTACAGAAAAGACAGAGTTGGGAAAAAGCGGAGGAGGCATAGCACTCATAGCCATAACTGGTTTTGCTATGTGGTTTAAACCAATCCTAGATTACAGAGAGCGAGGGAGCTAATTTAAAATCTGGATTGGTAGCATGAATACCTTTAAAGGCACACTAATCTATTGTCCAGCTACAGCTAAATCCAGCTTTTAATATTTTATAGGTCAGCTCCTGGAGATTAAAGCAAAACAGTCAAACTTGACTTTTTCGGGTGATTTCAACTTTTACCTTGAAAATACTGCTGACATAGACACCGTAGCCCTTATAGACCACATGTCTAGTACAGGACTCAATCAGTTGGTCAAGCAGGCCACACACTCGGCCGGGCATTGCTTGGACAGGATCTTTCTCGGACCACCCCAATCTAGTATGTAACAGATCACTGCCACTTATCTGGCCTGACCATAAGGCGATCATGTTTGAAATTACCCTGCCACCTAAAAGTTTTTAGCTCTCAAACTTGGAATAAGGTAAAGGGAGAAGAGCTAAACAAGTTGCTCACCTGTTCTTGTCAGCCTTCTCCTGCACATTTGGATGAGGCAGTGAGGAGCTATCACTCCTGTATTGTGTCCGCTGGCCAGCAGTTGGCTCCTCTGACCTTGCAGAGATCAGTTAGGCAGTCTCCTTCTGAACCGTGGATCATTGGGTCACTGAAGGCACAAAGCAAATATGTAGAAGACTAGAAAGGGAATGGAGGCTAGAGAACGATGTCCAGACTAAATCTGACTACCGACTAGCCATCAAAACATACAAAAATCTTATTCTAAAGGCAAAGTCAGATTACTTCAAAGATAAAATATAAGCAGCCAATGGCTGTGCTAAAAGGCTATTCACTATGGTCAAAAAACATTCCAAGCTCCCAGAATTACAAAATCATGAAAGTAGCCAGAGATTCTGCAATAAGTTAGCAGATTCCTTTAAACAAAAAGTTAAACAAGCCTTCGATGCTTTTGTACCCCAATCAAACCTTTTGGCATTGCCTCACTAGAACCTGAGCGATAGTCCAGTTTCTCACGCCAAAGCAGATAGCTCCACCACTACTACACTCTCAGCCTTTCCACTAATCACGCTAGACTGGACTACCAAACTAATTTCTTTAGTTACATCTGGATCTCCTCTCAACCCATGCCCTCCAAAAAATCTTCACCTGGTCCCTAAGACCATTGCGTTTTCCTTTTGGCCCATTTTCAATCGCATGATTTCTTCGGGGCACTTCCCCACGGAATGGGAAAAAGCCTCAATTCTGCCACTTTTTCAGACACCCCATCTGGATCCTGAGGCCCCTTCAGCTACAAACCCATATGCATGCTGCTGTTTCCAGCTAATATCATAGAAAGATTTCCAAATTAAGAGCTATCCAATGGTGGCCGGCTGGAACGCCAACCCCTACCACTTCTTGGCTTTTTCTACTGTGGATTATTCTGTCGACTAGGATAAGAACCTCAGCACAAGCTGCAATAGAAAAATGCACTTTGTAAACATCCATGCACTTTTTGCCAGGTACCATGTGGTGCCTGTCACACAGTGCATGGATGTTTGAGGGGGCACTACATGTGCCCGCCAAGCCACCTAGTAGTGACCCACGAGGGCCGGGCCCAACTTGGGGCCCACAAACTCTGTTTCTTTTTCATGGCGATGGTACCGCCATGAAAAGGCATTCGCAAAGGGACATCCTAATCACTATGGAGGTACTTGCACATGCCCCATCTCCATAGTAGGGATAGGAGTCTGACCGTTGCCCCAATGGGATCTTGCATACCGACAGAGGTGGCAGTCTTTCTGCTCTACATTATCGCTCGGACCACCTGTATTGTAATGCGGCAGTCGAACCGATGCCCTGTATGTTGGGTGGACCACCACTGACCGCAAGTTGGTGGTGGTCTGCCAGGCATCATAATGAGGGCCAAAGTTCTGAAAGAATCTCAAAGATGTGTTTTTGGTTTAATCAAAAAATATATAAAAACTGTCTAGTCTTCAGTATGAGGATCTACTGTCATTATTTCCTTAAAAAATCTTGGGGTCTCAGATTATGTCTGGACCGTAGTAGCCTAATATTGCTACTTAGATTAATGCGTATCCCTTTCCCAATACCCGCAAATGTATTTTGTCCCTAGGACATGCTGCATTGTTTTGTCAAGCCATTTGACTGCATTCTTAACTCTAGAACAAATCTTTCAATACACCTGAATGTTGTTTTGTTTCGTTAGTGCCAGTGCTAAATTTGTAAAAATATAAGAGCCAGGACCCTTGCCAGGAGGCTACTGCAACAACCCATTGACTCAGCTGTCACTACCGATGACAGTACCAAAATACCCACTGACCATCAGATTCCTAAATGTTTGACAGTTCAGACTATTTCGGTCTCCAAAGCTATAGGAATGGTGCAGGTGGCAGGTATTAGTCATTTTAAATGTACATGGAATTAATAAACAAAGGTTGGGCTGATCTCTAAATTTGACAAACAGTGGCATAATGTGGCAGATTGTCATAAGTGCTGGTGTTGACAATTAAGTGCAGGTACCTAGCACCGGAAACCACCGGATCAAGTTAAGCACTGTTTAGTGCTGCCTCTGTTTTCCAGTGCCTCTTAAGTGACACTTATCTAGGCAGCTGGAATGAAATTAGGAGAAGCCATAGTTCTCCAGTACAACACTTTTGTTTTTGTGCGGAATTCTTAGGAGCATGCTAAGAAGTTAACAAATGTTCTGGCACCCATATCAGAGAATGTTATGACATTGAATATGTCTAAATGTAAATTCAGATGCTCCAAGGTGGATTATCTGGGGCATAATATCAAGAGGAGTGTTGAACACTAAACATATTTATTTAGAATGTCTAAGCTTCATCACTTCAAACTAAGGAACGGTTACTTTCATATTTAGGCCTTCTAGCATTTTGTTTGTGAGTCATAGGCAGGTATGTTCAAAACTGAACCACTCAAGAGCTTATACTACTGGGCTTGTGTACACATTTCTGGTGCTCTGCATGGAATACACCACTTAATATTTCTTCACTCAATTTGTGCGGTGCTCTTGAGGGGGAGATACACCTTGCTTCTCCCAATTATCAATCCAACTGATTGAAACAGCAATTAACCCAATTCAAGGCACACACATAACACAATTCCAACTGTAGTTCGTAGTTTTCTTATAATCAATCGATGATGCTGTAATTCTTGCTCTTCTCTTTGTTCCTTTATTTATTTGTAGTCTTGCGCCAACACATTTCTTCACAGCTGGAATGTATCCCTTATGACTTCCTCAGGGCTACAAAATACCAAAAATAACTTTGTTGTAATATACATCAGGACTCATAGTCCATGCTTGTCACTCAATGCACCCAGTGCAAAGACATAAACAGATAAATATAGATACTCAATTGTGACTTCCTAAGCCACCACCTCTCATAGGTTCCAGCAAACATTCAATAAAGTGGGAAACACCTCCTTTAGAACTTTACTCCAACCTCAAGAGATCACAGCATTTCTTTAGCGTATGTCTTAGCTTTTTATACATAATATTGGCTATTGCATGTAGCCAAACCAGCATCTGACTCCTTGTTTTTGCTAAAAAATATGTGTTAGTGGGAATAGTCACTTCAAATTCCACAAATGGTGCACCCTTGTTTTAAAAGTACAGTAATCCACCTGTGATTGACACACATGCTAATAAGACCATAATACCAACTGTACCTTCTAGGCTTTAGGCGCTAAACACCAGGAACCCTATTATGTAAAACAAAGATCAACATTATCAGAATGATATCAATATCTGACCCAATCAAACTTCACATCAATATTTCAATATCCAAAAACTCAGCTCTGTCTAATGGCTTACCTCTAGCTATCGTGTACAAAAGGGAGGAAAACCAGCCCGCTGTTATGCTCCAAATGAAAAAACTGTTATTTTACTTCATGTCAGCTCTGCGATTCCCAACAAGGTATCTAGATAGGAAAAATAATAATTGCATTTGAATCGAATCCCAACTTTTCTAACACGTGTACTGTTACAACGTTTAATTATTAACTATTTGGATTCTAACTTAAAAAAACCCACCCACAATTGAATGTACTCAATTTGGTACTTCCGACGTTCTTCTTCCCACTGTTGACTGCTGCTGTGCGGAGTAACTAATACCTTCCTCCCAATACCAGGTCTTGATGCCTATCGGGTTTAAAAATCAATTCGACAGATTATCTATCTCGAATCCCACCGCAGATAGCTCTAATGTACTATACTCTACTCAAAGATCTCTTTGCTCCCTTACCGTGATTATATCCAGCTCCTGTAATGTAATGCGTCCTCTGCCCGAATACAGGTCCGGAGCTCGGTAACACTGCTTCCTTTTATTGCATATCCGGTGTAGAAATGAACGCCGGATTTCGGCGGCCAACTATGGCAAAATCGAGTGCCATCTTGGAGTGATATGAATGGCAAGCAATCTATTGTTGGTTTCCAAGCATGAATATTAATACCTCGATCCAGGAAGAAGATTAAATAATCATTTGCCTTTCAGTTAACAAACGAGTGAGTATAATCAGAATCAGAATCAGAAAATAGCTTTATTCGATTTCATGGTGTAAAATCATAAAAGCACAGCATAAAAAATACAATTGTTATCATTTCTCAATAGTAAATTCTCAAAATGTTATTTAAAAGTTTGTTTAACAATCCTATATTTCTTTAATTCATAGATAATCTGCATCTTATTACATTTTTTAAAAACATGGCAACTAAATACATGGTCATCTCATCTTCTAAAATCCTTAGTTTCAATATTGCCGGTCTACATTGCCTTAAACCCATTATTTTAAGTAACAGTTTTAAATACTTAATTCTGTACATTGTATAAAATTTACAAAACAAGGTGCAATGTATCAGTGACTGCTTTGATAAGTCATCACAGGGACAGGGTGTCGAGTCGCTTGACCAAGTGTTCAGTTCGGGAAATGTAATCATCCTGAAAAAATTCCCACCCTAAAGCGTGTCAATATCATCCTAGTATAACAACTTTCAAAATGTATCAGATATTTCTGGATACCCCTTCCCTGTGAGATAATTTCACTTTCAATCACCGAGGCTTTTTTACTCTCTAGCTGCTACCGTTTATTTTCTAGAAAAATAAGGCAGATGTCTTTTAACTTTTTCCTCGAAACATTTTCTAACTTAGATGGTGTGTGAAAAAATTCAGGGTACCCGATCTCTTTAAGGAATCCCTTTACATAAATGAACCAATCAATGTTTAGGGCCCCCCTGTAGCTTGAGACAATCTTCTATAATATTTCTATTTAGTTCCGTCTCAGACGATGTCCAAATCTTATGCCACAAAAGTTTGGGGCTGAATTTGATAAGGTCTGTAATATAGTCTAAGCCTAAGTCCTTATGACACACATAAGTTGACATTGTCTTAGGGGCCGCCAATGAGTATCTGAGGAAAGCATTTTCGCATCGCTGTATATCTAGAGTGTCTGCAATCCCCCATATTCCCGCACCATATAAAACAGTTGATAGGCATTTAGATTTATACATTTCCAACAAAACATTTACTGGTCTGCCTCCTAGTCTATTGCAAATTTTTGTACTGCCCCAATTGTGCGATAAAAAGGTAGTTTCCTGGTATTTGCGGCCTCCGTCCAACTTCCATTTCTATCAAAGATAATCCCCAAGTAGGAGAGAGATTTAGTTTATTCTATCTTCGATTTCTCGAGAAACACATTACAGTGAGTATTTCTTTTATGTGTACAGCACATACTGAAGGTTTTCCCTATGTTAATTCTTAAGCTCCTCTTACTCATGTAATCTGAGAAGGATCTGAGCACTTTCTGTAGACCTAGCTGGGTCCTTGCCATGAGCACCGCGTCATCGGCATAAAGTAGAATTGGGGCAGGACTGCCTCCTATTTGAGCAAAGTCCTGTTTTTCACGCATAAGGTGTATAGCCACATTATTAATATAGAGATTAAATAAAAAGGGTGCCAAGATGCAACCTTGACGAACGCCCTTACTTATTGGGAATTTAGAGGTACATTGACCGTTTTTGCCATAACTTACTTTTGCACCCGCTCCCCGGTATAATTGTTTTATAAAAACCAGGATGTTAAAATCAACGCCTACTTCTGACAGAGTGTCCCACAGTATGTCATGGCTTGGGCAGTCAAATGCCGAACTAACGTCGACATAGGTTAAAAAAAAGATTGCCGTTTTTTGCTATCATATATTTGCCAATCAATACTGCCAGGTTCAACCCTTGTTCTACCGTGCCCACCCATGCTTTAAAACCATATTGAAATTTTGATAATACTCCCGTGTCATCTGCCCATATCTGAAGTCTGTTTAAAATCAGCCGCCCTGCTACTATCATCAGGGAGTCTAACAGTGAGATAGGTCAGTAGCATTTAGGATTATTTTGATCCCCCTTCTTAAAAATAGGGACCACAATTGCCAAGAATTTAAAAAAACCTTCTTTGTTACAACTATTTAAAACCTTAGTTAAAAGGGGAGCCCATAGGTCCACATTTGTCCTATATATGTCCACAGGGACCCCGTCTGGACGTGGGGCCTCTCCTGCAGCACTTTCCGTAATTGCCAGTTCAACCTCAGGCAGCGTGAAGCTGATTGCCAAAGGGAATGCACTTTCTGAGTTATTGTCCGATATTGGGTTTGTTAGTATCTGGGCACTCCCTGCTAAATTACCTTTTTTATATAGATCAGTAAAGTAGGTTACCCAGATACCTTCATCAATCGCCATCTCCACAGTGTCAGTATTCCTATCTACGAAGAAAGGTGCATTCACTGCCTTTTAAAAACCTGTCGTATCTTTTGATACGCAGGCTTGTTGCAAGGTTTGCCATGCTTCCTGTTTCAACCCATTTTTTCTCACTTTTATTGCAGCGTGGTACGATTTCCTAGCCTTTCTTATCTCAAGGCGATTTTTCGGCTCTCTTTTTAATGTATTTATCAGAGCTTTATGCGCCTTCCTACAGGTTGAGTCTAACCATCCATTGTTTTTTTTACCGGAATGTTTTTTCGAAATTCCAGTTAGGGTCTTACTTATTTCTTGTGAGATGTCAAGGAAAGCAGTAATAACTGCAGCATGGTCATTTTCTTCCTTTAGGCAGGCCACAAAGTTTTATAGCGGCTTTTTATTAGTCCCTGAAGAAAATCTACAGGATCTACTCTATTCCATTTTATGGAATAGCCATTTAGTTTAGCTAAAGCTAACCTACGGCTATATAAATTATCCATAGCGTATTTTGGCTTACTGTTGTTTTGATTTATAAAATGTAGTGACAGACTAATTGGAAAATGATCACTTAATCCGATAGTTCCTGTTTAAAATTCAGAAACATTACAAGAATGGCTGTTTGATACCAGGAGAAAGTCAATTAGTGTATTGCATCCCCTGCCATTAAAGGTAGGTTTAAAGTCCACTTGGGGTGAACAAAGTTCCTTGGCGAACCCCAGGTCAAATGAAAAGAATAGCGTGTTAAAAAGTCTCCCAGTGACTGTGTGTGAGAAGTGATTACATAAATGACCCTCCAAATTTTTTAATCCACTGATGCCTGTAGTACCATTAAGGCACAAATGACAATTAAAATCCCCTGCCCAAACTATACAATGCCCCATTGAAGTATCATCAGAGGCATTTTTCATACATATTGTAATTTCATCCATGACTTTTGTTAATTCCGACTTTGGGATGTTATTGTAAAAGTTAATTAGAATGATATTTGAAATCCCTCCCACATTAATTGTCAAAGTCTGGTAGTAAGTTGACACCAAATTCTGTTTCTTTACAACGATGTCTATGGTATTGGATATATAAATGCAGAGACCTCCAGAGTCTCTGCCCCTCAAAGTGTACTTAGCGGGCGTGTGGAAGGTTCGGAAGCCATTCATATGAATGGCTTCCTTCTCCCAACACTCTTGAAGACAGATTATAGAAAATTCATTTATAAAGGGCATAAATATTGGGTCAGCTATTTTGCCTGATAAGCCTGCTATATTCCATGATAGGAGGTTAAAACGTTCCCCTTTGCTGTAGGCTTAATAATAACTTTATCCATCTTAATAATTGATGGGCTAAGTTCCTCACAGCCTGACATAGCTTGTAATACTATGTAATTGGTTGTCGATCCTTGTACTTCCTCTACCCCTAACTGGAGCGAACTCTTATTTGCAGAGTCAACCACTGAACACGTAACAGTGTCAGGCAGTTGATCAATGGCTGCTCTAACACACTACTGTGTGAATTGCAATGACCCATATATGATGTAACCCTCAAATCGCTATGCCCGCTTTTCTTGTTTACATTAATAGGGTCCAATTTTCCCTGCCTCACAACCCGAGTTAGTTCTTGTTCCTCCTTTAAGTATAGTCAGTCAACCAAATGTAAGCTGCTAAACCTGTTTTGTGTCGGTGTCCCTCCCCATTCTAACATTGTCCTGTACCCTCTATTTTCCCTTCTGCCATGGGCGTGGTTCGTAACCCTGGTCCACTCATCCCATTGATCAGATGGGGTTGTTGGTGGGTAAAAAAAGGAGAGAGGCCCGGGTTCTATTGATGATCTTATGTTTTGATTACCCCAGGAACAAATATAATCTGCCGTGCGGGGGTCCCTAAAATTGACCGCCACACAATCCCCGGGGATAGTTTTCCGGCTATATCCCACCCACGCAGCTCTTTGCACCATCAGTATCTCACTTTTGACATGTGGGGGTAGCGGTCGATTTATATTAAGGCAGTGTAACACCTTGTTTTTTAGGGCCATATGGGTTTCATGAATAGAATTATCTATTTCTGGCACTTCTGTTAATACAACTAGGTACGGACTAGATTCTGGTGGCAAGTTAAGGCAGAAGCCTCCTGAATTTTTCCCACCTAGTGTATTCCCCTGTGGTTCCCTAGAGTGATTTTTAAGGGACATAAGGTCTCCTGTGACTTGCGTGTTGGTTTTGGTCAATTCCACAGGAGCTATTGTCGTTTTTAATGTATTAGCGGCATTCATTGCTTGTTTTTGCACCGGGGGTGGTGGTGAGGGCACTATTTCTAAATTCAGTGGTGTATTTGACTTTGCAGTCCCCACGTTTGGCTGTTTTACTTGCATAGGAACCGTTAAATTCATAGTAGTCTTTTCAAGAAGAGACAGATGTTTCTCAATGTTTAGTAGTCTACGTTCTAGAGGTTCCAAAGAAGATTTTAGCAAAGCCCCCAATTTTAAAAGCAATTGGTCTTCTCCCGCCTCAGTCCTACCCACAACATTTTCAGTAACTCCGCTACACGGATCTTGGTTCAATTCCAACTGAGAATTAATAACATTGTCCACCCCCTTCAACTTAGAAGAAATATCACTCCCGCCCCTCCCCCTAGCTACCTTAGAATACCTAGCTCCCATGTTTTTAGTATTAACCCGCTTCTTCTTAGGAACTGGCCCTGAGCGTTTCCCCCTTAATTTTCTAGTATAAGACATCTTCGGTTGTTCAATATTTGGTGGTATTATAACAACTTCTGGTGCCTCAGACTGCTGCGAGCAATTCAACAAAGAATTATCTGTTAAATCATCAGGCGTGGAAGGAGGACAGTGTATAAGCACTTGTGTTTAAGTAGTATTAGTTTTTAGGTATGATCTGGAGTACGGGCTGTCGCAAAATTTCCCATGGAGGATCTCCTTGCCATTGCTAAGCCTTGCGAGATGTGTCGTTCCATGAGAATTATGCCTTGGTCAATTAATGAATTTGTTCTTGTTATGAAGTTGTCCAAGGTACCCGTCAACGTGGCCCCAGCATTAGCAGTTTTACTTCTACTTTCACGTGTAGACATAGTAGCAAGTGTACTGACAAAGTAAATGGAGACACAATAACTTACTTAACAATGCACACGCTTATTTCAAGTAGAAGAGTTCAGAGAATGGGCCCGGTCCGGTCTCTCGCCGTCTCGAACGGGCTATAATGGGCCCGCCCTTGACCCGGGATTCGCCCAGCGCTGGCCCGCGCGCGTCCTGTGATGCGTGGGTATGGGAGTAGCTAAGTAGAAGGAGGTGGGGGCGGGAAGAGGACCCAGTTGCGGCAGATGGAAAGCCGCACAGACTGCTGGTCCTCGCAGTCCCGCTCCAAGGGTGTCTTCAAATCTCAGCCCCAAGGTCGGCAGAGTGTAGTGGCAATTCGGGCCCTAACAGGCAGCAACCCAGCGAAAGTCTCGACTGCGAGCGGCTCCCGCTGAGCGGGGGCCACGAGTCGTTTTGTAATCCTGGGAGGTGGGGCGGGGAGAGGACCCAGGTGCAGCAGATGGAAAGCCACACAGACTGCTGGTCCTCGCAGTCCCGCTCCAAGGGTGTCTTCAAATCTTAGCCCCAAGGTCGACAGAGTGCAGTGGCAAGTCCGGTCCTAACAGGCAGCAACCCAGGGAAAGTCCCAACTGCAAGCGGCCCCTGCGGAGCGGGGGCCGCGTGTCGTTTTTTAATCCTGGGAGGTGGGGCAGGAAGAGGACCCAGCTGCGGCAGATGGAAAGCCGCACAGACTGCTGGTCCTCGCAGTCCCGCTCTAAGGGTGTCTTCAAATCTCAGCCCCAAGGTCGGCAGAGTGCAGTTGCAAGTCCGGTCCCAACAGGCAGCAACCCAGCGAAAGTCTCAACTGCAAGCGGCTCCCGCGGAGCTGGGGCCGCAAGTCATTTTGTAATCCTGGGAGGTGGGGCGGGAAGAGGACCCAGCTGCGGCAGATGGAAAGCCGCACAGACTGCTGGTCCTCGCAGTCCCGCTCCAAGGGTGTCTTCAAATCTCAGCCCCAAGGTCGGCAGAGTGCAGTGGCATGTCCGGTCCTAACAGGCAGCAACCCAGCGAAAGTCTCGACTGCGAGCGGCACCCCCGAGCTCAGTAACACTGCTTCCTATTATTGCATATCCGGTGTAGAAATGAACACCGGATTTCAGCGGCCAACTATGGCAAAATCGAGCGCCATCTTGGAGTGATATGAATGGCAAGCAATCTATTGTTGGTTTCTAAGCATGAATATTAATATCTCGATCCTGGAAGGAGATTAAATAATCACTTACCTTTCAGTTAACAAACGAGTAAGTGTAATCTTATTAGATATATAAAAAGCAAAGGTCACAGAGTAGTGGAAATGTCAGGCTCCATCTTAGACCGGTCTAATCTGCAAGCTTTCCGTTACTACTCTCTTGATTAATATGGCAGACCTATAACAACCGGCTACGAAGGATATAAAGTACCATAGTTCAAATACTAAGACCCCTCCTATTCTATTCATGTTTATTATTAACAAATAGTTAATATGGATGCTTAGTCTACTCTACAGTTATAAATACACCCGATATTAGTTCGAGAGGTATTGTATTCTTGACCCCCTGACACTTTATTACGGTGATCCTACATATTCTTTATTTCTCTTTGTCTATTTTTAGCACTTCATTCTTCCTTAATCCAATTACCCTCCTCTCTTTGTAATTGGAGACGAACTAATATTCTTTCCAACCGTAAAGCTCTTGATTTCTAAACTCCCTTACAATATACACTACATTTGCAATCTCAAATCCCTTAACTGACTTTGTGCACTTAAGGAAAAAGGCCACATGTTAATAGATGTTTGATAGTTAATCAGTTACCTAACAAATATTGCAAATCTTGGTCGAAGTTGAGTCTGTCTTCAACCACCCTCTACCGCATTATCCATTTAGCTTCATTCCTGTGCAGTTTCAGTTCACAATTACCACCCCTCGGATCTTTTATAATGTGTTCAATACCCAAGAAAGTAAAAGTCTAGTTGCTGCACTGTTTTTCACAATTGATTACATGTTCTGTAATGGGGTATCGTACATCGTTTTGTTTTATAGCTCTCCAATGTTCACTGATCTGTATTCTCAGGGGCATAGTAGTGCTGCCTACATATATTTTCTTACACTTGCAAAAAATCACATAAGCAACAAATTTCGTATTGCAGTTAATGTTGGTAAATATTTCATATGAGTCATTCGCAACAATGCTGAATTCTCTGATTTTATCTTGTGCCCATCTGCACATTCCACAATTCCCACATTTGTTGAATCCTTTGGTCAGCTGTGTTAACCATTGTTCCTTTTTGCTTTTGTATTACAGCTATGACTGAGCATAGATCCTAGTGTCCTGCCCTCTACGATATGTAACTTGTGGTGTTGTGGTGATGAATCCCTCTAGGCTTTTGTCCACCTTTAGAATGTTCAAGTGTTTGCAAAGACTCTTACGCAGAACAGGACTCAAGTGTGTGTAGTCTGTTACCATTCGTATCTGTGTGTGAGAATGTTGTTTAATATTCTTTACTTTAAGTGTATTGGCACGATTAGTCCCCATAGCTTTCTCTTTGGACTTAAGTACATCTTGTTTTGAATATCCCCTCTGGGTATATCTTCTCTCATGAAGTGTGTGTCCTCACTACAGCTCCTCTTAGCTGTTATCATGTCACCTCCGGGTATGGCTCTAATTTGATAGCGAGGGTGCAAGCTATCTGCATGCAGGATGGAGTTGCAGGATGTTGGCTTTTGGTACATTTTACTGTGTATTCATGTGTCTTTGATATACAGTGTCAAATCGAGGAACACCACTCCAGTTGTGCTACAGTTCGTCGTAAATCGTATATTGGATCATTACCATTCAAGTAATTACAGAACTCATCTAACTCTGACTGTGGGCCTGTCCAGATCATAAAACAGTCATCAATAAAACAACCCCAGTACAATATGGGTTCCATCCAGTGTCCGCCTCCAGGGCCCCAGATCATCACCTCCTCTAGCCACCCCATGAAGAGGTTCGCATAAGCAGGCGAAAAACTGGAACCCATGGCTACTCCTTGTATTTGCCTGAATCATTCGTCCTTAAATAGGAATACATCGTTTTGCAAAATTACTTTCGTCATAGCTATTAGCATTTGTGTGTGTTCCCAAAGGCTGGCAGATCGTTTGGCTAGAAAATGACTTAATGTTTTGAGACCCAGTTCATTCTGAATACTAGTATATAGTGCCACTACATCCAGTGTCACCATGATCATTCCTGGCTCCCAAGTAATGTCTCCCAATATGTTAAGAATGTGGCCTGTGTCCTTTATATAAGATGGAAGGTTAATTATTAAAGGCTGGAGAAAAAATGTCCATAAATTGCGACATTCTTTCTGATACAATTGGTCTCCCTGGTGGAAATGGCAGGTCCTTGTGAATCTTTGGTAGGGTATAGAAGAACGGATATCTAGGCCGATCAACTTTCAAATACAGGTGTTCATCGTCATTGAGTAAACATTTATCATGCCATCCTTTCAATAATCCATTGATCATCATCACCAATGTGAATATGGGATTGTGTAAAACCCTCTCATAGCATTGAGTATCCTGAAGCTGAGAGTATATTTCACTTTCAGTTGTTACGATTCATCACCATTATGTTCCCACCTTTGTCTGCTTTTTTTATGGTCAGATCATCATACATCACTAAACTCTTTAGTGCTTTATGTTCATTGCGGTTCAGGTTGTCTCTCCTAATCTCCAATGTAGATCCATGTTTAGAGATATAATCGTCCATATCCTTAGTTACCAATTTGTGGAACACCTGCACATTATTGCCACTTGTTAGGTTAGGAGACCATTTCGACTTCGATTTAAGACCACTAGCAAGTGTCAAATCTGCTCTAATATCTAAATGATTCAAAACTTTAGCTACTCAAGAGCTTTCTGAGAAAGAATAAAACATTTTTCTGTAACGTCTTTTGAAAAATTGAAATAGGAAATTTCCAACTCTCACTGTTGGAAGACTTTTGACACTGTGAAAGAATGCCTTTTTGTTATGGGGGCTAGAAACTGAGAACCTGGGTCTTTTAGATGATGCATTTTGCTGAGTGGTAATTTCCATTCTTCTCACAACATCCCACTTCCCCTGCCATGTTTGAAAACGAAGTTACAGTTACTGAGAATGTGTATGGAGCTTTATGGCTTCTTGGCTTGCTAAGGCCCTGAAAGGTGTTCTGCTAACCAATATCTTGGTAAACGTTGGACAAATCGAAAGCAACAGTCATTTTAGACCAACAGTAGGGGTGGGTGTAACTGGCATAATCGTTTGTAGCATAATTACTCAAATTACTGCAAAAATGCTCGTAAATGTTTTTAATTATTTGAGAAGCGTAATAAAGCATTTTGTACAAGGAAATAGCACTAAATGCCACCGAAAATAGCCAGCAGCCACTCACTCTCTCTTAGTTTGTAGCTACTGTGGTATGGTTTTTGCCCCAAATGACTCACTTACTCAAGCTGACATAATCACAACCATTTTGAGTCAGTAGAGTAATGCGCAAATGTTGAAATTACTCTGAATATTCTAGTGTCCGTAGTATTTCACTCATTCCTAGTTACCCATAAATATATTGATGATTATATATGTGGTTAAAAGCATCTTACCATATTTTGGATGTTTTTAGAGCCTTCATAACTTTTTTTTCAACAAAAGGTTTCTATGCATATTTTGCATCCTATTTTTTATACCTTGTGGATTTTATATCGTAGTCAATGTTTGTGGATTCCCCTATAAGCAACTTAGAAAATGGCCAAAATATGAAAACATTTGTTTGTTTGGGGGTTTGGTGATAGTCACAGCCTGTCTCAGTATGGATGGAGAAGCCATACCTCCACCTTTTTGCTCAGTTTAAAGCCCTGAAGTGCCCTGGGCTGAGTATCAATCAGTGACACCTCGTTACAGAGTGGTGTGGGATCAAAAACTCTCACTGACCCCATCCCACTCTGTGACAAATGTGGGGCAACTGCCTTTTTTCTTTTTTAACTGACCTAATGTTAACCAATGAGAGAAGTCAGCAGTTCCAACCCTTCAGGGACCTCTGAAGCCTTATTTCGGGAGAGCAGCAGTGAAGGTAGGTTTTACAATTTTTGATGGTTGGTGGGTGTGTGGCATGTATATATGAATGTATGTATATGTGTGTACTTGTGAGTGAGCATTGGCAATGGGTGGTTTGTAGTTGTGTGTGCATGCATGGGTCTGAGTGTGTCACCTGTTTCACCCCGTCACAGTGGACTCTCTCCACCCTAATTTTTCCAGTTTAAGTGGATGTCAAATGATGTCTGACGTACGAAGTAGTTACCGCCGGTTAAAACACTGAGGACCCGATATCCAGGATTGCATTTGAGGGGAGTATACAATTGCCCAAATTGGTATTTGTAGCGTTCCTTAAAATAAGCCTTAATGAGCGAAGCCGCCCTCAAGAGAATTGTGTTCTGTTAGAGTCTTTATTCCTGGCAACCTAAGGTTCATACCTGGTTTGAATTATATTTGCCCTCATAGTCCTGATGAGGCCTGGATTGACTAGAGGCTGAAACACGTCGCCAACACTTGTTGAAGACACCAATGCAAAAATTCTGTATGACTTTGATGATGAAATAATAATTTAAAAGGAGTGATATATGGAGATAGGTTAAAAGTGGTTAACCTTGAACACTCTTTTTGTGTTGGTTTTGTTTTGGTGATCCGGAAAGAAGGAATGTTATGTGGACTAACTGTATATAAACATCCTTTTGTAAAAGAAGTGGGGCAAAAGAACCTCGAGTTTGGTTCTAAGAAAAGTGTATATATGTGTAATTGTATACATTTTGTTTGTATATATGTATAAATTGTGTATATTTGTGTTAAATGTGAGATACCAGTATTTATGGAGAAATATAATTTAATTAAAAGAAATAGTTAAACCATGTACATGACTACCATGTGTATTTGTTTTTTTTGGCGATCCAGCTGGAGAAACTCTATATTTCAAATTGTTTCCAATTAAGTAGCGTTGAGAATGACTAACCCAATATTGGATAATTAATGGTATCCTTTCTTATAATCAGTTAGATATATTATAATTCCGTAGGCTTTATATTTTTTTGTTCATTGTCAAATGATCTTTCTGCACCCCAAGGGAAAAGATTGCAGTAATCCCCACAGACTGCTGAGTTACCCCAGTTCTGCTGTGGGAGCACGGCCTGATGCCTGGGCAGGTTACCCACTCCACTTGTGACCATTTTTCCCTGCTGTATTGTGGTCTTTCTATACCTCAGCGGCCAGATTGTGGGTAAATCTCCCCAATCTGCTCTCCAGTAGTCAGGGCTGTGATGCCAGATTAGGAATTGTGAGTCAGGCATCATTTGTCATAGCTTTTAATTGATTATGATCATTCGTATGTCTATCATTAGTGCATTAAACGCTAGTTTTTCATGCAGCAGTTCTTGTTTGGCATAACCACATGGAGCATGTCTTGGGACATGAGAGAACGTGCAGAGCAGCAGTGTATCGGTCAAGGGTATGAGCTAAAGAACTTCTTGTCACAATCCTATGTGAGAAGGTGTTTGTGAAGCACCAGTGAACTAAGCGTTCGTTTGCATATCAAAGTTAGAATAAAAGCATGTTCTGTTGGTGGTAATCTACACTATTATTTGAGCACTCCTTTAAGCAAACGCATTACTCACGTTTTACATCATGATCTGGAATGAGTCACTAAGATGGTTTCTTTCTTTTGCTTTATCTGGTGTTCCAGATGGATTATGGTCTCGTTTATGCACACGGGAGAACAGTGGACTTGTGTCAAAAACTCTTGTTTTCATTATCAAGGTCTTTATTGAGTTATCTTTTGTTTCATTTCGTTTATAGACTGCTATTGAGAGACCCCAGATGAAGGGTCTTGTATGACCCGACATGCATTGGGGTTTGGAGTAATGACAGTTGAAACAGCAAAATTATATAGTCAATGAAGAATTCTGAATCATAAGAATGATCATAATCAATTAAAAACTATGGAAAATTATGCATGACTCACAACTTATTGGAAACATCAATTGTAAAATCTAAAGCTTGGAAGAAAAACTTGTTAATTTTGAAGTTAAGTGCGCCCGTTAGCTGGGCAGCAGTTAATCCAAACCTGGCATTCTTGCGATGTTTAGTTCTCTAGCGACTACAGACACAGCACTAACGACAGGAATGCACATTGAGTACCTTTCTGAAAAAAAGTGTATAATATTGGAAACAGGAGTGCGCCGCAGTAATGGATGGAGGAAAGTGGATACATGCCTTTGGGGCCCAAATGTTATAGCTGTTTTTTAATTCAGTAAACATGTTAACATACCTCTCACCCCTTCGGCCACTGCCACAGCAATGCCTTATAGTGTGCAATGCAATTGGTTATGTCAAGGCATATTGAGCCTGATAACTAGTTGTTCTGCTTAGCTGCCTTTAAGGCCATTTTTGACTCTTCCATAGATGTGAACACAGTGGAAGAAACTTTGTTTGATTTCCATCTACAAAATCGAGATGTGTTTAACCATGCTACCTCTTTCAATCAATTGGCAATTGAAACTTAGTGACTTGATCAAACACAATCAAATCCCTTTAAAGGTGGGCTGATAAAAGAAATAAAGGATGAGCTTGCTCATATTACAAGGCCTAAATATGTAAAGCAATGTATGGTCCTTGCTCTGGAAATTAATTTTGAATGTCTATGACAAGCTGGACAAAAATAATTTTCCATTTTCCAGAATGCTACTCATTTGGTACTACAAGACCTCTGGAGTTCAATTGCGAGTAGAATTCATGAATTGCCGACTGTCCTAGAAACAGAGAAGGGCAACTATAGATCTATGCCTTTACAGGTGCTGGAAAAGCTATGTGATTAGTTCTTACTCTCTTTACTCAGGATGACATGAGTAAAATAAAATAATCCACCTATTGAAAGGGAAGAGGCATTTGGTTTTGTGTGGATCAATCCACCTGCATTTTGAAAAGAAATATTTCCTCATCCCCTCTGAATTTAGACACTTTGATGTCTATAGAATTTGATACATGATTACGAAGGAGTCGCATTGTTCTTGGGTCAAGCAAGGTGGCGTCAGGCAGCACAGCTCCTTAATTTAGATTTACAAAGCCAGGCATAGAGCAATTTGTGTGTCCTTACATGTCTTTATTAACAAAAGAAACACAATGCAGCTGCTTGTGCTTCTTTACATTAAATTTTGAGCTGGGAGGCGTTCAATGACTGGAGCATTGACATTCCTGTGCATCCACCAATGGATTTGAAGCAGTTCTACATTTATAAAAGTTTGTAAATCTGGGAAGCTGTCAAATCAATGTGCCTCCTAGTTGATGGAGTAACTCGTATAAAAATGTAAGTTAGATTGGGAGAAATGTTGGACATTGATGGGGTTAAATTTGCTATTCTCACTTCAGTTTAAGCTACATTGTGGAAGCTGTTGCACATTAAAAGGGGAAGATTTACTATTCCCACTCCAATATAATCCACAATGGGGAAAGCTAGATTTTATTAGGGTTGTACTAACTATGGGTATTTTAAAGAAACCATAAAACATGTTTTACATTCTATTTAAATTATGGATATAATATATCAAATTTAAGTAAATATAAATTAATATATAAATACCTTTTTCCTTTTAAGGGCAAACATATTCCTAAAGTTTATAGTAATGTTATAATAGATCTAAGGACTAATATATATTATGGGTCTTATGAGTTCGGTGGTGCTAGAGCACGACCTCCCGGCAATGCCAAAAGCATTTAGGAACCATCCGCCAGATCAGGAGTTTTCTCCTGGTCTGGCAGGAGGTTCTTTGGAGCTCCCAGGGCACTTCAATGGGAACGTCAAACACAGTACCTGCACAGCATGGGCTACTGCAGTCCATGCCATGCAGGTACTGATGTGCATGCACATACTGGGCACATGTTGTGCCCCCTGTCTGAATCCACATGGTGTGAGGCACCAGGGGGCTCTGTAGGGCCCCCTTTGTTTCCTCACTGCCACACTATTTATGGCAGTAAGGAATCTTGTAATATGCGTGGAGGAGCCGCAGCAGCCCACCAAGCATATAGCAGCCTCTAGAACACTGCGCCACCTCCAGGGGTCTCTGATCCCTGGTGGTTGAGGTAGTCCCAGGGCAGCCCGACTAACCTGGTCCCAATAGAGCAGTCGGAAGACCGCCGCCCTGCCCCCGCAAGTTTGTTGATCCATGCACAACCAGACTCGTAATAAGCCCCCAAATTTTTATGCAAAACCATCAATATTACATGTAAAAAAAACAGCATACTAGATATTTTATTTTAATGAACGAATATATAAATAGTAATAGTCAAAAATAAAAATATTAGAAATGTTTAATGTGTTGTAAAATATGTTTATTTTATTTTGTTAAGGTAATTCAAAAGAAACAAATACAATGCATCTCTACTACGCTGGAATCTGGGGATCACGGTTCGATCCCCGGCTCCGGCGGCAGGTTAGCCCAGCACCATGTGACTCTGGGCAATAGCTCGCTTAATCTTCCCGACGGCCCCCAGCGCCTAGAGACCCTTACGGGTGATTGTGTGCTTTACAAAATGTGGACTTTACTTTACTTTACTCTCTAAAACCTGCTCACCCATTTTCGCAATAATAATAAAATCAACATTCTGCCATTTAAAAAAATTCAAAACTAAAAAGAACCACAGTAAAACAATACATTAAAATGTCTAATTATTGTAATTAAATATTTTTTTGAATGTAAACCAAAAAAATACTTAGATATACAATTCTATTAAAATTGTTTCAAACAAAAAATAATTTAAAAAATAAACCAACCAATTTCCCCTACAAATCCAGCATATCCTATAACGTTTATAACACTGCAATATTATATAGAAATGGCTGTTTTATACATCGATATAATATAAAACAATATTTTCAATAACAATATTAAAAGAAACACTAAAATGTACATTCTTACTTGCAATATTCCCGATGATGGTATTTTGGCTGTCACAATATAAAGACAACAATATTATCATAGGGTGGTATTTTCTATGTGATATTTTGGTCAAATACCATCCAGAGATTAGCAAGGGCTAAAACATACTACCAAGTCAAGAGGGGAGTTATTATTCCTGCCCTGCTGTCAGGGACAGTCAGACCGATGAAAAGCAGGACGGTTTGGGCAGAGAAAAGCATGTTCAGGGGCCTACACAATGTATGTAAATTAACGTTTGAGTACTAACACATTGCAACCTCACTTACCCTGAAAAGAAAAGACTCCGTCCCAGAGGGCAGAGAGCTGAAACAGTGTTGCTCTGTAGTGAAGATAGGGGAGTGCAGGAGGGTGGCCTCTGTCCCTTGTGCATCTGGGAATAGTATGATATGGTTTCACCCCATTTCTCATTGGCTGCGTCGCTGGCTGCTTTGTTTGTACCTGCAACTCCTCCTGTTGTCCCAAGTCTTGGCATTCATTGACAGCAGGCTGGATGAGGGGCGATAATCTGCTCTAAGCTTTTGCGTCCGGGGAACCATCTAGGTGTTCATTCTACAGGCTTACAGTTACAGCATGCCGAGCAGACCCAGAGCGGGAAAGAAGGGGATGGGAAAACCCTTAATTCAGCTCGCTGCACATCCATAAACATGGAGCAGCGTCACTTTGATGATATTTGGACTACCATCCCAAGCTCCAGGCCCAGCAACCAGGAATCATTGTACTTGCGATAAATAAATAGATGAAACAAAAGAAAACAATATAAATGCTAAGAAAGAAGATCTGACCCAGCCACGTTGAACACAGCAGTGCCTGTGGAATCATACTCAAAAAAGCAGAAGGATCTGGAGGCCCTCTTTATGTGCATCAGAGAGGAGCGGTGTGACAGAAGAGGCAGAAAATAAGTGGATGCATGCCATTTAAGTTTTTACTAGGTCACATAGGGTCAGATTTACTAACATTTGACATAGGACAACTCAGCAAGGAATCTTGCTGCACTCTGCTGCGTCAAATGGAGAGGCAGGAATGCACCATATCTACTAAGAGAAGTCACACTACTGCTCTCTCTCGGCGCAGATGCATAGATGACTGCCAAGTGCCAATGCAGGTACCCTTGCATTATGGTGCAAAGGTACCTGCGTTGAAGGTAAACTTGTGCTTGTGCAGGAAGGGGCACCTTTTTGCAAAAAACAATTCTCTGAGAATTTTTCCTCCTTCTATGTTGCTGCAGAATGCAGTACATGTAGAAAGTGGAAAAAACGAGGAGAGATAAACATATGTATCCTCGTTATGCATCTTCTGGGGAGGCGTAGCATTTTGATTCAGTCCGAGGTTCAATACTGTTAGAAAATCTGGGAATGTGCCAAAAACCATGGGTGAATGCATGGGAACACCAATGCTCCACCCACCGAATGCCTTCCTCAGGCAGAGTAAACCAAGGCAGCAACTTGTGCAATCATGAGTTACTTCAGATTTACTATGCCATGCAAAGTGCATTAGCATTGCATAGTAAATCTCACTTAAAGTCTTGTAATGCCCTTGCGTCACCTTGTGTAATGCAAAAGGCAGCACTAGCTCTTAGTAAATCTGGGCCATAGAGTCTGGGAGCAGGTAGACATACCTCAATTAGTAAGTACTGGGATGAGTAAGGGCTTAAGAGGTAATGTAACTAACTTTTCCAACCGATTTGATATGTTAGTCCGCTACATTTTATCGTGAAGCGATACAAACGGGGAACAGCCATGATAACGCGGGTATTACCACGCAATGCCATTACAACGCGGGGATTACAACGAAAGTTGTTACAACGACTTTCGCTGGAGGGCGCTGTTGTATAGGGAATAGTTAAATTTTCTATCCAACACCTTCCCTACTGTCAACGGGGACTGGAGTTGGAATAGAAAATTAAACTATTCCACTATCCAGCGCCCTCGACTTTCGTTGTAATCCCCACGTTGTAATGGCACGCGTGGTAATACCATGCATTGTCATGACATACAACCATATAAACACACAGTCATTGCAAACATAATGCCAGGTACGTGTCAGTGTATATCGCACAGTGTGCGAATGTTGGACTGCTTATTTTACAACAGATGTATTGGAATGCGGCACATTGAAAGCTTTGTGGCGAATGCTTGAATTTGCTCACTTCAAACCATATAAGCTATTTACAGCAGGATTTATTTGTGTAAATAATTTCCCTAAATCCCACAACTACACAACGCATGTGTAAGTCAAGAGCAAGATAAACGTCATGGCGCAGAAAAACCATGGACTTGATACACAGGAGGAAACATGAGGTCTATCAAATTGTCAAACTCGAAAACTGTTTACATCTTTCATTTGTAAGCTGCATTCGTTTTGGTTTGTAGAATTTAAAAGAACCTTCTCACTCACATGAAAAACCAATGTTGCACAGAAAGAAATCAAGAAATACATTTCAGCAACTCGGGTTTAGTTGGACCCAAGGGGAACTTTTTTCCAATTCTGTTTGTCATAACCAGATCCATCATGTCATGCAAGCCTAGCTTAACACCACTGTCTTTTTTTTATACGCACCAACTACTTTCTGTTGAACTGGCGCTGTCACAAGAAAACATACAAAATAAGACTGCCTGCAAAACACTGTTTGTTTCTCGGCTGAACTCTCCAGAGCCGCGCATTTTTCTCTCTGTCTTTATAAAGGGGTGAATGTTGACAGATCAGTGAACCTTACTGTCAGCAGAGAAAAAACTTAGAGCTATTTTATGAAAGGAGAAAAGAAAATAGCAATGTAAAAGAGTTTCTGTTCTTTGCGTCAAATAGGCCTGCGAGAAACCATAAAAGAGGATGTCCGACGATAATAAGTCTAGTGTTATAGAACGTTTTGTTCCCAGCAGCAGCTGGAAAGCCTCGCCATTTCCTTTTAGAAAAGAGCTTTTTTGTAGTGCTGGGTAACTAGAGGGTCGATCAGGAGGAGGTGAGAATTTATTTTTTACCTTTGTTGTATCATTTAATCGAATCAAGTAATACAACTTTGTGTTGTTACAAAGAAAAAAAGATAGAGAACTCCATCCTTCTTTCTGATGTACTAGTAAGGTGCACAAAATGGTATCAGAACGTGGGTCAGATTCACAGACGTATTCCCCTGCAGGTGACGTTGAGCATACTGTAGAGAGTGAAAACGGATTTAAGAATACTTTAAAGTCATGCATTGAGAAATGTCTCCGTACATTTGACAGTATCGAACAAAGGAAGCCTGAGGCAAAACTGAGCCAATACACAGGCGCCTCTGGGACCATGTGGAAGAAATGTTGAAAGGTGCATGGAATTTGTTAGATTACGGTGGGCACTTGTTTTTAAAACTGAATACCACAGTTTATTTTGTGTCAGTATTTGCAGGTTGTGGGCACAGGCACTCATTTTTCGAGATATTAACTTCTTTTTTTATCATCATCATTTAACACTGCACAAAAGTTACAGAAAGGCAGAAAAGGCAGGTAGAAAGAGGAACACAACATACGGAAATAGAGACAAAGGTGGAGGTGAGTCAGAGACAAGAGGTCTGGGATGGGTGAAGAGAGAGGGATGAGGGAAATCCATGGTTGGGAATTAAAAGGAGGCCGCCTTGGTAAAAGTAACACAGCTTTTTTCAATACCGATGGTGGGATCCTAAGAAAAACTGAGGTCTCTGCACTGCTAAAAAATACAGTCCTAATTACAAAGGTAAATATACTCGAGTTTTCACCTAAGAACACCTTTACTACTTTTAGTCATAAAGCACTAATTGTAGACTTACACATCTCCAACTATTCAGTTTCGGGGTGGAGTCTTTTCCAAGCAATTTATGACTCTAACGTTATAACTAGTAACTTTACAACTATGTGCACGCCGAGGATGGCGGTAAACGCAAGGAGGAACGCTAATCCTCCTCTAAGCAGTTATCTCAGTAGCTAACACTATCCAAGAGGAAGAGGATTGGCAGATGCAGGTCGAGTCAGAGGAGGAAGGGGATGTGAAAAAGTATATTTTTGACTTAACACAGAAAATAAAAAACAAACTAATCACTCCTTCTTAGCAGTCCTCCTCAGAGATCACTCCTAGGGATTGCCAGTCCCTAGCCACTAATTCAGCAGCCACAGATGCTTATTCTCCGTATACAAGACTCAACTCCAAAAACCTTCATTTTACAGGTACCTTCTCTTAGTCATCTGTGAGAAGGGACATGTATGATGAGGAACAGCTCTTCCACCTTCATCAATCCCCCCCAAACCCTCCCAAAAGCATCCCTTCGTGATCGGCAACCTGCAGGTCATATCAGATTGCTACAAATGCAGGGGTTTGGCATGGTGTAATCCTTTACTATGGGAGGATCCATTTTTTTCAACCACAGGCCATTGTGCGGGGAAATATTCATGTAATGAGGCAACTCTCAGTGTGATAGCTAACTATAATCACAATTACAAGCTAGAAAACACCAGACAGTTTTTGGTCATTACAAACTACTCTCATAATAACACCTGCCCAAAAATAAAATCTTAAACAACCTAACAACCATGACAAGGACATTGTTGCTTTGAGTAAAAATGGATTCTCATTTTGTTCCAATAATAAACCTAAAGCTCCGATCAAATATACTTTGTCAAAGCTTTGACAAAACCTTTGAAATTCTCCTGGTAAATGTATTATCTCTTGTAGTGAGTCCTATTAAGAAATATTGAAGAAACAAATTGGCTACTTGTAAATTAATTTGTGCCAAACGCTAGGACTCTTCTATCTTATTATTAATTTTGAAAACTTTCCCAGTGATTCAACAACAAATTATTTGTAACTGATGATATTCATTCTCGATACATAAATATTGGCCAAGAAGAAGGGTTAGAAGTTATTACACACATAGATCATACATTCATGTCCCAAACTTGTACAGGTTCCTATTAGTTTACTGTTTTCCATTTAAAGAGTAACTTTTACTCAAAACTATTCCTTTTTTAACCAAGAGGTCATTTTTCAAATCAAAGGCACGTTGAGGGGCTCATGTATTGCCACCATCATTGAAAATCTGTTCATCAAGGTTTTTGAAGCCATTTTCCTGTAATTTTGTAAACAAAATATTGAAAATGTAATAACACTACCAAAAAACAGGACATGAGAAGTAACTCAATCATTAAATTACATGGTTGAATGGAAAAAAACATGATCTCCATTTTTTCTCCCAAATTTGACAGTTGCCAATCAACTTCCTTGAATTAAAAATTAAAAGAGTAGAGAGAGCACTTTGAACTACAATATTCCGAAAATCCACAGAGTAAAATTGTAGTACGTAGTCATCATCCATGTGTACTAAGAGACAGGCTTCCTTTATGCCAGTTGCATAGGCTTTGTTAAAACTATACATTGAGACATAATTTCTTTGCTTAAGCCGAAATTTGAAGTTCCAATAAAGGAGCATGGTTTACCCACAAACAGGTGATATGCATGCAATGAAATATGGCTCGTTCAACTTTAGAAAATAATTGTTCATCATAAGACCCATGAAAACACACACAGACTAATTTGTGTTACTACAGATTGTTTGGATTGTTAAGGTATTGAAGCATTACAAGCATTTGCTAAAATTTGTCAACCCAACTCTTGGTCAACCCATGTTTACTTCAATATGGAATACAAAATTAAGATCCACTTTGTACATTCTTTCATCAACACACTCCCAAAATAAGATAATAACAACTTCTAATGAAAACATATGTATATATATTACACACACACACACAAAACACACACAACACACACACACACTGCTGGATTTTTTTTTTTTTGGTTCACTCAGTCGTGGGACCAAACCATCATAACATCAATTCAATCCAAACAAAGTGCCGCACTCTGAGAGTCAGAGTAGGAAATTCAATTAGTCAGCCTAGGGGAAAACATGATGTTAATCTTTTTCAAACTCTCAGTCTTTTTTATGGCTAATATGGGTGTATTTTCCCTTTTGATTTGTGCTCTCCTACTCATGTTATAAAATTGCTTTTTGAAGAATGTAGTCTAGAAAAAGTATCCTAATAAGTCATTCAAAAATATTTCCCATAATGTATAGAAAACTTGATTTGAATGACTGTGATTCATTTAACAAACCTTTGATTCTGCTGGTACTCAATCAGTGCAGTGTCCAGCTATTCATACATTCATACATTATTCAAATGGCACATGTTTGTCATTGGCCTGTACATTTACCACCACAGTGGCTTCACCATAAACTATTTAGATGTAACAGTCACACCTAATGACAATTTTCATAGACTAACCAATACAAGCAAAACTTTTAAAAACGTAATAAGGAAATATAAAAACATACATACTGCTGTGACAGTGACAACTCATTTTCAGTTATATCATCAAATCATTCATTCCAAATTCATTTTTATGGAAGCCAAGTATCACTTCAATGGTCATCCCTTGTTGTAGTTTCATGATCCATATATATTCTGTAAATAATTGTGCACTCAAGGACATAAACCACACACTGTGACTTACAATTCAGTCTTTTGTCAATTATCATAGATCTTCCATCTTTGTCCTGGAGTATTTTGACATTCTTACCAAGTTTTCATGCTTTACATGATATACATTTCACAAAACCCATTGATGTCTTCTATAGCCAAGTGCTTTCGTGCTTGACCTTGCGGTGGCTCCTCACATGTTTTCCTTCAGCGACGAAGACCTTCGATACATAATATTAGGCGACCTAACCACTCTTTGTCCAACAACTGGATCTTTATTTATCAGGTGCCAATATTTTTGGAAGATTCTTCTGATGGTTTTAACTTCCTTGCTGTAAGTCAGTATTAACCTTATTTGTTCACTATGAGAGTTGGTTTATTTCCTTTTAGTAGTAATCAGGATTTGGATTCTAGTTCTATCTTAAGATCTTTCATAAGGAATGCAACATTTCCTCTAGTACTTTCCATTTTCAGCATTTAACCACCCTGCTGGTAAAGCGGTCCCTTGTGGAGTCCCAACCCAGTTACATCACTGTATTTTTGGATCATTGCTGCTAAGACTGTGTGTCTGTTCACCTGGCACACTGACACGTGAGATCTGCCCTCACTCCCCACCCCTCAAGGCACATACCCCCACTTCATAAAATGTTGCAGGCTGGATTTCAGACAGCCCTGCTCATGTGGTAACCAGCAGCAGACGATTTGACGTTGCCAGTGAAGTTAACACTTCAACTAGCCCTAGTCATCTGATACTGAAAGAAAAAAGCTCATTCACTTCTTTGACTCTATAGGGTGAGGCACCTTAATAAATGTAGGCATGGTATATAAAGTTCCAGGGGAGCAATCTCTATCTCTACTGCTTTTGACTGTTCCGTTCATGGCACATTTTTAACCTGCAGAACAACTCTGCCAAAGTAAGACCCCTGTAAAGTACGTATGAAACTTCACAGATCAGAGTACGTAATTCTTAATGTGTCTCTCTTGATGGGGTTTCCTTTTATCTCCTATAGATTTGTCCAATGAAAATTTGAAAGAGTTTCTTGGATGAATGCAAAAGCACAAATTTACATGAATTGTTGATTTTACAGAAGCTCCTTGCAGTCTCGCTTCTTCTTACCTATAGGACATGGGTGCAATGAAACTCTCAAGTGTTTTAACGTTTAAACCACCTTACATTTGCTCAGAAATTTCATCAAGCTCACTGGATGACAACTTGAACTGGGGGCCATTTACATATGATTGACCTCCAGGAAAGCCTATCCCACAGTGCAAAGATGATAAAATTCCTAAAGTTAAGCAGCAGACAGACGTGTAGTCTAATGTCATAAATGCGCACTCAATGTTTGGATTCTAATTGTCCTATATCTGCCTTTTTTCCTTTTTTGCAGAGCACCGCATTTTTATCAGCAAGAGAACAGATTACAAACCTGCACAAACAACATAATACAAATTAGTCATCGACCTATAATGAGACTTTGGCATCAACTAGTTATCTGGCAAGGAGGCAAAACATTACTTGATGTTACATCAGGGACTTGCAGATGGCTCTGAGATGAAGCCATTTTTACAGTTGTCATGATAAGCTACGTGTTTTATGAAAATTGAGATCTTAGGCTATAATTCAGATACTTATCATGCTAAAGTTTCTTAGACCAAGGCTAAAAACAATGATAACACTTCTGTCACATTTTGTGCAAAATATTTTTGTAGTTTAAAGTCTTAAAATATTCCGCCTTGAGACTTATTTCTGTTTTACATGATATTATTTTCTAGTCATTTGTAATACCATTTAAAAAAAATAACAGATAAGTTATTCAAATCAACAAGAAAAAATAGCCTTACAGGGTGTATGGCCGCAATGGAGACTTATGCATAGTCCAGACCTCCGTGGCAATACACCCTGACGGTGATATTACGCTGAACTCTCCGCACCCCATGAGAAACCTACCACTTGTAGCCCAAGAAAGGGGGTGTAAGGAGATGCTGGGCCATGACTGGTGCCACCTCACACCTGCAAAGAGAGAGATTAAAGGTTGATCTTGCCGCCCACTAGACTTAAGATGGCATCTCCCAGACAATGACTGGCCCGGCCCGTTCAGATGGAGTAAAACAGGCCTGACCTGAGGAGAGGATCCTGTCAGCAGCTGAGTTTGACATCACCCACTTAGCAGATACCTTGGAAGGTATGAGGAGTCCCATGAGGGGGGACAACCATCAGCAAAGAGACAGCCTCCCACATCATTGGCAGCAAAGAGGTGGCCCAAAGAAGGGAAATGTGCAACGTGAGACACCAGGCAGGTGCAGAGACACAAGGCCTGTCCAGATGTGACTTTGGCGTGAAACCTGACAAGACCCAGTCACAGCTAAAAGAAAGAGCTTTGCGGAAGGGGCCACACCCGCAGTGATCTAGATAGATCAACAGTGAATGGCCGGGTTTTCCTTCTGCTGTCATAAGACCCCTTGCCTGTGGATAGATAAATACCTTAGCTCAGTCAACTAACTGACCTGATGAGCCTTTGGTGGCCCACGAGACCTCTCCCTATGTAAGGTGAGGGGTGGTTAGCTACTGTATCAGAGGCAACTTGACTGCGCTTTAAAGGATAGCTGAACTGGACACTGGTTTAATTAGGAGAGGAAGGTATGCTTACTTCTAGAGACTGGGATCATATCCTTCAGGTGGCACTATCCCGCGGACACTGGCACATTGAAGAGAACCCAGAAATATCCACCCCGACTACACTGCGGAGGTCCAATGTCAGCAGGACTTTTTTTTATAGCAGTCAAGAAACACTGAGGTATGCTTTGCTCTACTCAGCAGAATTAGGAGTGACACATGGGGGAATCACACTTCTTTGCTTCAGCATGATAGATTCAACAACTTCAATACCCAAGACCCTCTCACCCCACTCATAGCCACCCCCCAACAAGATCAGATCCCATCAGACCCTGATCAGTTGGAATCCCCTGACCAGTGACAACACCCTCAAGATCATGAAGAGCATTCACTCAGTCTCACCCACGGACCCCTGCCCACAACACATCTTCAACAGTGCCCTCACCTCCATTGCCCCGAATCTCTGCCTTACCATCAACTGCTCCATCAACTCCACCACATTCCTGGAAGACTGGAAACATGCAGAGATCAAGCTCTTGTTGAAGAAACCCTCTGCCGACCCGAATGACCTCAATAACCTAGGACCAATCTCTCTGTTTCCCTTTCCAACCAAGGTCATCAAGAAGGCAATCAATACCCAACTTTCTGAGTTCATTAAGGGGAACCGCATCCTGGACTACTCGCAATCGGGCTTCTGAAGCAATCACAGTACAGAGACCGCCCTCCTCACTGCCACGAATGACATCCACACCCTCCTCAACTGAGGCAAAACTGCAGCCCTCATCCTCCTGGACCTCTTGGCTGCCTTCAACACCGTCTCCCACCACACCCCATGCATAAGACTCCATGATGCTGGCATTCACTAAAATGCCCTGGATTGGATCCGCTCAATCCTCACCAGCTGAACACAGGGAGTCAGGCTAGCACCGTTCCTCTTGGAACACTCAGAAATCAGCTGCGGAGTGCCTTGGGGCTCCTCCCTGAGCCTCACTCACTTCAGCATCTACATGGCCCCACTTACAGCCATCATCTGGAAGCATAGAATCAACATTGTCTCCTACACCGACAACCTCCCAGTTGAATCTCTCCCTCACCTATGAACCCACAGTCACCAAGAGAAACTTTGACAACAGCATGAGGGCTTTTGCCACCTGGGTGAAGGACAGCTGCCTCAAGCAAAACTCAGAGAAGACCAAAGTCCTCATCTTGGGCTCCACCCACTCTGCTTGTGATGACACTTGGTGGCCTGTAGATCTTGGACCTCTGCCCACACCCATACAAGAAATCTAGGCATCGTCTTGGACTCATCACTCACATGAACAGCCAGATTCATGCCGTCTTATAATCTTGCTTCCATATGCTACACCTGCTCTGAAAGATCTTCAAATGGATCCCCACCATCCAGAAAGACAGTCACCCACGCACTCATCAGCAGCGGACTCGAATACAGCAACTCACTCTATGCCAGCATCACCAAGAAACTCCTAAAAAAACTGCAAAGCATCCAGAACGCCTCCGCCACACTTATCCTCAACATCCCCTGCTACGGCCATATCACCAGGCACCTGAGAGACCTACACTGGCTCCTAATCAACAAAAGGATCAACTTTGAGCTCCTCACATACACCCACAAAGCCCTATGCAGCACAGGACCTGCATACCTCAACCACTGCCTCTCATTCCATGCACCCACAAGAAACCTCTACTCCGCTCAACTGGTCCTAAACGCCATCCCACTTATCTGCAAGATCAAGGCCGGGGGAAGATCCTTCTCCTACCTTGCAGCAAAGACCTGGAACACCCTGCCTCTCCCCCTAAGGCAATCACCGTCACTGAAGTCCTGACTCCCTATTGTTGGAATTATAGAAGTTTAACAAAAACAAAACTTACAACCTCTCCTTCTCAATCAATCAATCATTAATAAAGTGCAGCTCATCACCTGTGAGAGTACCTGGGCACTAAAGTAAGTATCAGTCGAAGAGCCAGGTCTTGAGTCCCCTTTTGAAGTCCACCAGGGATGGTGTTGTTCGTAGTTGGAGCAGTAAGACATCCAGGCCCTTGATGGCAAGGTAGGAGAGGAATGACCACTGCTGTAGATTCGGCAGAGGCAGAGGGTGTGAGCGAGGGCCATGGTAGCTAGGCCTTGGCGTAGTTCTCAGAGATTTGCAATGCGGAACTCCGCGAAGTTACAAAAAACTCAGCGAAGTTCAGCGAGTGGCGGAGTGCAGTGCTGGTATTTCTGTTGCTCGGGTAGAAATTCTACCCTAGTGGTAGCTCACACTCAAGAACTTACAATTCACGTTCACGAACTTACAGTTCGCGAGCGAGTATATAACTCTGCTGCACATCACAAAGCGGAGTTTTCCGCACTCTGCGAGCCCTGCGAAGTGTGGAATGAGGAAAACACTGCAAACTCCGCGAACAGAACAGAGTTCACCGCCCAGGCCTAATGGTGGCAGATCTTAGGGGGCAGCAGTTTGGTGGATTCTCAGATGGTTATTGATGAATGCTGGTCCTTGGTCTTGTAGGGACTTGAAGGTGTGTATGAGGACCCTGAACTGGCATCACTTCTGGACGGGGAGTCAGTGGAGTTTTCCTGAGGTGGCGGTGATGTGGGTCCGTTTGGGGAGGTTGAGGATGAGATGCGCTGTATAAGTAGGTCCTGGAGAGAGAGGACACTAGACAATGGGATGTTGGCTGTGGGAGGCGAGAGCAAAAATGGCATGAAAAACGCCCCGCAAGGTGGCGGCAAAATGGCAAACAGAAGAAAGGCAAGCAAATATAACACAAACTGCAGTCGCTAAAACATGAGATATACTATCAAACTATATTATGAAAAAGCTATGAGGGCATACACGTAAAGCAGGCATACTAGATAGCTAAATAGGAATAAAAAGGCTGTCTAGGTAGGCACTTATAGAGCTAGCTCAACAGGAATGAAAAAGGCTGTCTAGTAGGCAGACTCAGGCAGGCACACCAGGGAAAAATCACAGCAGTGGTTGTTGGCAGGCAGTGGTATTGATGAAGGGGGCAGGGCTTACTGACTCTCCATGAGTCAGAGGAGACCTAGGGAGACTGCTGGAGAGTGGGAACAGGACTTGCTCCTTTTAGTGACTTGCCCCAAGTAAACTGAATGCATTAACTCCTGAAACCAGGACAAACCCCTTGACTATCCCCTTCGAAAAAGAAGTAAAAAATATTCTGATACATAGATTCTTTCACTAGGAGTCCTAAAGTTTCTCAACTTGCCTATCTTCTGGTAGACTCCGCTGGATCTTGCTTTGGCCATGCTGAAGGGTATACTGCATTTCTGTTTTATCACTACTTATTCCTTCTTGACTGTTATTTGCTCTTTTTTCCCTATATATATATGTCTTGACTGCTGCATGTACAGCATTCTAATACCTGAAAAGGTCATGTTTGTGCTATAGGAAGCTCCTCAAATAAATAAATAATTAAGTTGGACAGAGCTGGCAGGACAGAGTGACACTGGAGACCCTGTTATGGGATGCAGCTGCTCTAGTGGTGCTGCCAACTGTGGAAGGCTAAAAGAAGTAGGACGTGGTGGGCATCTCTAAATTGGGTGACAGCTGGACAGAAAATAGAATGGTGCCCTTCCCACACCCCCAACAACAATATGAAGTAACTGACAGTCAATATCTAAGACATGTCCAAATCCGGGAAAGATTATGAGAAACCACATCCAACAGGCCAAGAAATTACAAAAAAAAACCTTAGCAATTCATGATCTTAGGCTCACAACTACAAAGAAATATAATCTCCCTAACTTACTCTACACTACTACATAGTAGTCTGCATCCACTAAAGGCACTTATGGAGAAGTGGTAAAGGGACCTGGGCAGGTTGGAATATGACAAATAGGGGTAGCATGCAGCTGCCCTGGGGAAGTGGCCATTAGAGCAGGATTTTGTCTGCTACAATTGAACAGGGCATACTTTGCTCGGACTAGGCTGTATGCAGTGGAAAGGAGCATAGAGGACGGATGCCTGAGGGATATGCTCCTACACACTTTGGGCTCGATTCACAGTCTAAGTTTACCTTCGAGAATCGGGCCCTTTGTGGGACTGCCCAAGATGTAGAAATGTCAGCACAGGGCCTCACAGGCCCTCGACAATGCCTTAAAACTCATCCCTCTGTTAGTAGCACTAGGGATATGGAAAGAGCAAACATTTGCCTCAATGCATCCTTCTCTTCTGTAATGTTGCCTTAGTGGTGTCCCAGTGGGACATAATACAACGTTAGGGGATGATGGATCACCTGACCCTACATACATGGGAAACTAGTATTGACTGGTGTACATGAGGAGACGATAAAATATACCAGTCAAAAGGATGCCAGACAATGTTTGCAAAGATATGAGGTCCATGGAAAACTGGAGATTAAAAAACGGGGTGGCAGGATGCTGGGACCAGGGTGATACAACGGGCCAATTGCATTTAAGGACAAAAGAGACAAAGGGATACCACTGAAGCCAAGATGCTGGGTTGGTTATGTGGAGAATAAGTGTAGGATATACATTTTGAACTCTGATGATTGCAAACTAAACACACTGTCCACTGGTGTGGGGGAGGAGTCACTGATTTTTGTTGTTGCTAAAATTAAACATAGTTGAAAAGAAATAGCATTAGAAAAAAAATGCATGTAAAAATTTGGGTTACTGGTTGAAGGAGTGGCCCTGCCAAAGCGATGGGCCAGTTCCAAGACGTTATGAGCCTTTTGTACGCGGACCTGCAGCCTGACTCACGGTGGTGCAGTGGTGCAGTGGTGGTGGTCCTGCCATCGCCTCACAGGCAGTCCAACCACCCTATTACAGTAGTCAGACCACCATTGGACCACCTCAACCGCCAGACAACCACGTTCCCTGGTGGTGACGCAGCAGTATGGGGCTCACAATTGGAGGATATTAAACAAAGGGGGCCCTACAGGGCCCTCTTTCCCCATGCATGTTGGTGCATGCAGGGGGGCACATTTTGTTCCCTTGTGCATGCAACCCCAGTTCCAGCATAGCTTGGACTTTACAGTCCATGCCATACTGGTATGCGCTGCGGCTGGCTGTGGTCACATAGCATTAGACCTCATATATGAGCCTTCAAACTGCACAGCTGCACAGCTGCAGGACCACCACGCCGCCTAACTGTCAGACCACGATTTCACTCGTCATCTGGTGGGTGGGTGTCAATGAGGATTGGTGGTACAGGATCATACGTTGCATACAACCCACTCCCTCACCACCAAAATTCACAATTAGGCACTAAATGTTCAAGGCCTGCTTTTCAGAAGAGAATGAAGTGACATATTGAGAAGAGAAAAAGTAAGAATGGGAGAATGGGTTGCAACCAGAAAGAAACCTGCTTGTCAATGGGCTGTTTTGTCATTTGACAATCAGCTTACATGGTATTTAAAAGGAAATAAGGGGTGATCTACATACGTTTAAAGAGAAGCAGAAAAGCAAAACTTATAGTGATGTAACATGTCACATTGTCTTTTGTAATCTGCATTAAAGCTGATGTAAGAAATCATGAATATGGTATACAAAAGAGTAATTTGTGTTCAAAATGTACTATTTTGTCTCCTCTGATAGGTTACACTTTTTTCAGGAGACAGAAGTGGTTAATAAGTCCACTGTTTCTGAGAAGGTACTTAGCAGCCCCACACAATGTCATAACGATCTAGACTGTAGAAGGCAGACAATCATAGACAAGGTGAAGGAATCTCTTGCTTCTGAATGATTTTTCCATTAGCATGACTTCTGGTTCAAGTGAAACAGCACTACCATCCAGGTCATCACTTGCTTCCAGTTGGTTTGTATCAGGGTGCAAAATACCAAGGTCCTCATTATAAGCAGACAGTTATTCTAATTGGCCCAGTAAACAGAGTTGGTATTTGGACAAAATATTGAGTTGCACAAAAATCTAATTTTTAA
Source organism: Lissotriton helveticus (assembly GCF_964261635.1). Taxonomy (NCBI): domain Eukaryota; kingdom Metazoa; phylum Chordata; class Amphibia; order Caudata; family Salamandridae; genus Lissotriton; species Lissotriton helveticus. Next base: position 1,699,974,371 of record NC_136061.1, on the reverse strand, counting down.
TATCATGACACAGAAATATTGTTTGCAGAAATATCATTTACCAAAATATAGACTTTCTAAGGTAAGAATTATTTTTTTCTAAGTTTCTTCATATGTTTAAATTACATTTTAATTGTAACTGTTTTATATTTTTGTAATTGTTGGTAATGTTTTTAAATCTAGTTAACAATATTAAATTATCTATCTTTGTAATTTATTTGAAAAATAGTCATTTGTAGGGTATTAGACGGTTGTGAGGTTCGGAAGGATACAGGGTGGGAAGTTCATTAAGGATAATTAAGGATAATTAATAAATACATTTTTAATATTAAATATTTATTTGATTATTAGGAATATAAATTGTGAAAATACACTTATTAGAGTGGGAATAGTAAATGTTACCCTTCCTCAGTCTATTGCTTTCCCTCCTGTTGCAGAGACTTGAATGGGAATAGTATATTTATAATTCCTAGAATAATATAGTTTTGTTTATATTGTTTAAAATGATATTATTATTATGTTTCTGTATATTTAAATTTCTATATGTTTTAATTATTTTGTAACATATAATATATTTGTAATAAAATGTATTCTTTTATATGTCTTATGCTTTTTATGTGTTAATAAAGTTACAACTGGTTTTGGTAGTGAAGCATGCTTTAATGATGAAAATAAAAAGAGGAGAAGGAAAGAAATGAAAATGGGCCTGTAAGTAGAAAATGAAAACCTAGAGGACTGGCACACTAGTATTGCCATTTAGTTGCACCAATTTTCAGGTGGTTGTGCACATGTGTCAAGCAAATTTCAGTCACGTCAAGAGAGTCAATGACTGAATGGAATCTCCTTGTTTTTGCTTTGAAGTGGTATATATACCACTGGTATATATATATAGCGAAGTATGTATGTTTTTTATTACAAGATCTTGGCAGACAACTAAGCCTATCAGACCTTCCAAAGAGATTTTAGGAAGACGTATTCCAGGGTAACTCTTGTGCCCCTAAGGTTTGTCGAAAAGGTCATAAACCCAAATATTCTTGCCTTTATACGAATCTGTGAGATTGCATGTAACAAAATACATCTGATCTGCATGCTTTAACAGGGTGCAATAACAATCCACTCCAAAAGGCCTTTTGGCTTTAGCAGATGTGTTTCATAAAAAATAAATCTGTTCTACTGCGTGTGTCAGAACTTTTCATATAAAATAACGTTTCTTAATGAGCCAATCAGGTCCATAGCTTTTATGATTGGCTTACCACTGCAATAGTGGCAGACCAACTGTACTAAGCATAGGCTTTCTTAAAAGACAACCATCAATACAATTAGAAATATATGCAAAATGATATTTGTCTATTAAAAAATCTTTTAAATCCCCCATAAGAAGACCTACAAAGGATTATCATAGTGCAAATCTTCTATCTCCACAGTTTGGTGGAGTCAGTCACCGACACCTAAACCCTTGCCTTCTGTGGCAATCTGTGAAATTCTATGTAAGTAAATGCTTGCCTGCAGGGTTTAGCACAGTATCATAACAATCCCCCCATTGTGGGCCTATTGGTTTTAACAAATGCTTTTCACAATAATCAAGCCAGGACTACTGCCTTTGTCATAACTGTTTATAATAAAAAGATAAGATGTATTGCAGCAGACATAACTTTTCCCAGTGAACAAATAGGGTCTATAGTCTTGTCCTTTGCCTTCACGCCATAACCAGCACAGTGTGCAAACGCTGATAACTAGTATACATAAAGGTACAAAGGTACAAATGTGATGTAAAATATCTGTTGATTTTCTCATGCAGTTGTCAACTTCATAAAAAGACTTACAAAGACCACTGCAAATGATTCTGGTACTTGCTGTTTCTCTAAGCATTTGCAGACTATAAGTAAGGCCACTAGATTTATACAATATTGTAGTTGCAGCATTTCCAGTTCAAACGGCTCATGCATTACTAAAAATGAGGCGTCTCATATCACACAGCAGAAGATCTTTTTAAAAGGTTGACTGGTCCCCTCTCTGTTCATTATTACTGTATTTGGGTGCTACACTGGTACTAATACGGTGATGCTTTAATCCAGATGGTGTCAACCTGTGCAAAAATTGCAAAACAAGGAAGCAACACTATCACAAAATGTGCCCCATTGGGCAGCATATTTTTCCTTTTCTTGCTCCTCAATTTAGTCTACATTGCCAGATAATTCATAATGCAAGGGTGTCTGCACTCGTGCTAGGCTGCTGAATTTAGCACCAGCGCTAGGGAAAACGCAGGGGTGCTCTGTATCATTGTAAATACAGGACATCCCTGCGTTTTCAAAATGGGGGAACGCAGTTTTAGAAATTATGACTTAACTCTGCTCTAAGAAATTCTCTTGAAAATATGCCCCTTTATTTCTTACCTAAAGCAGTAGATTTCTTCAGAAGTCATCAACCATGCTAGGTCACAAATTCACGTATCTACAGTAGGTAATATGTAGCAAATGTACTCCATATTTCCAAAATATTCACTTCCTAATCTAGAATTAAAATTTCAGAGTTAGTACGATAATGCAACAGTTCATTAGGTTTCTTGCCAATCTACGTTCAAAGGTTAACTTTCAATCATCCCAATCAGTCTATCCTGTATTGTTTCTTAAATATGTGGTGTAATTACCAGAATGTGTTTGTTCTTCATAATAGAACATAATTGCAGGACAAGAAAAAGCACCCCCAGATATTGGAATTTGTGTAGCAGTGAACTAAATAATCACTGTATTAATGTTAGTATTATTTGGAGCACTTCTTTCTATAGTTAGTTACACATAAATACTTTTTCACCATTGGTATTGTAAGTGCTGATACAAGTTTGCATCCACATTTTGAACGAAAGTTTGTGTTCACAGCTTGATATATCAATTCCTTCCTTTAATGATATTGATTTACAATAAGAAATTAGATGATATTCAAATACTATACATTCTGTTACTTTTGACACAGCATTTCAGCATTGGAAACATTTATGTTCCCATTAGCAGCTTATAGCAAAAAGATCAGGATGAGTAAAAGTCTCATTTGCTACTATTTCAAGATTAGCCATACAAACATTCCTGGGTGTCCTGCTGCTCATTTCTTGAGAAACAATAACTTCCTCTTCAAACATCAACTAGATCACTTACTCCACTTGTAGACTGGTACAATTGTTTGTTTAGATGAAGTAGGGAATGCAAATTACTTACAGCTTCACAAAAAGACTTATCTGTTTGTTCCAAAAGCAATGCTTTCACTAACGGTAAATTTAAAAGCAAATTCACAATGATATTACTATAGCAGTTATTATCATTGACACTATTAAACTCAAAGCCAAGAATTTCATTGGTGTGTTCCTTTCCCTTTTTTATTACACAACTAAACATTTTTCAAAAGCCTCATCAGTTGTGAACGCTTCTTTTCTTGTATTATATATTTTAGGTTTAGACACCACTGGATATTCAGTTAGTGAAGCACTATATATCTTCATAAACTATTATATGTGCATACACAAGAAGTGCCTGCATTGATTTTAGTGTCATCAACATCTATAATATATACTCCTTGTAACATTTTCACATGGGGTAAAGCAACATATGCCATACTCTCTTTAAAAACTGCTGAGCCAATGCTATTATGCATAATCTAAGCTCACACTTTGAGGTCTATGTATTGTGATATCATAAACTGAATACAACAGAAATAGTTATCTTTGAATATGCAAGTCTTTGATTAATTAAAATCTTGTTGTTGCTATTACAATGTTTGGTGTCCTTAATAATGTCAAATTTGACAGTAACAAACTAAATGTCATCATTACCTTTGTACTGTAAAAATGTAACTATAGGTCCCATTGTTCCGTTGAAAAATACGTGTTCTACATCCAAATTGCAGCACAAAATAACACAACTATTTTTGCACATAAATATGTATTTTTCTAATCTGTTCATGACACAATTTAGTAGATGTGGTTTTTCATATAGGCATATTTGCTTCCTGGGTTTCAATTCAATTTTTGAAAAATAAATTTATAATTTCTTCCTTTTGCACAAATAACATTCCCATATTACAATCATTGCAGTCTTTTATGGTTATCATCAAACAATCAACAGGTAGTTCTTGTAAAAGAAGGAAATGCAGAATTTTCAAATGTGGGAATAAAGTGGATATCTTTCTTCTCTATCAAAATGTTCCCATATTCTTCATCATCCGCTTGTCTCATATTTTGTGTACATTTCTTATATGAAAAATTTAACCAAATATTAAAGATGCCTATACTACCTAAGAAATTTCTAATTTCTTTAGCTGTCACTGCTTTCAAATGTGATCCCCTTTAACTGGAGTAAATTGAAGTAGATCACCTTCAGTATTTCTGTCATATGTAAATAAACAAAAGCCATTATCAAGTTGGCTACCATACTAAGCTTGTCTATAACATATATTTTAGAGAACTCTACAAAGTTCTTATGAAGTATCACTATTTAGTTTTAAGTATTCCAGTGTATCATTGTGCTCCACTGGTCAGAATAGAAGTCAGCATAATGTTATTTCTTTATTAGTATGTGTGGTTAATCTATTTGGAACAGTAACTACACAAGATAAGGCCGAATTGCTGGTTTTTGTAGTTAATATGTTATAACTTTTATAAAGAAACTTTTCCCACTACCAGCATGGCTCGTTATATTTATTTTAATATAGGTTGATATTCAGAACATATACATAAACCCTGTTCATGTTGTATTCCAAGATCAACAATTGTTTTATTTTCCTCAAATATTGCACGTTGATCACAATTTAATTGTGATAACATATACTCAAAGTTTTCCTTGTCCTTTTGTATGTCTCCCATAGCAAGTGTTATCTCACTTATAGCAATAATTTCTTCATTTACAATATTTGGTACCCCACTTGGTCCTGCAGGGGTTGCAATTGAAAATTTATGTGCACTTGCAGTATCATATAATATTTCGGATTGGATTTTTTTTCTCATCTAAAATTTCTTGGTTTAACATATCAAAATAAATCTTTAACTCTAGTATTGCAATATTGGATTCTTAGTCATACAAAGCCTCCTCATAAGATGAAAATGTTCCAATCAATGCTTCCCCTTTTCACCATGGTTTGAAAAGCTGTAAAAGTGCTAAAAACTCCAAAATGGGTTTAGAATGACATATTAAGCAACCATTGTTCTCTGAACATTTCATTTTCCAGTATCAACATTGTCAAAAAGATTTTTTTTGTATGTATAAAATTGAGCTACTTCATATAATGATTATTTTTCAATAACGGTCTTCTGTTAGTATAGTATGTGTGTATTACATTTGTTTTAATGTCTTTCTTTTCAGGATCAAAGTGAGATTGATATTCAATTTCTGGCAGACTTTTTTAAACTCTTCTTAGCAACAGCACTAATCCTGAACTAAGCCAAGTAATGGTGTGAGAGTTAGCATATAAACTAGAAGAGCTGCAACTGTCATATGACCCATCCCTGCTAACTTCTCTGTGAGATAACATTTTGAGACTAAATCAATACAGTCTTTTTGTTAAAGATTGGTCAGCAAACATGTTCACCCATACTTACTTCCTATCATTTTGATCTGCTTTAGTAATTCATGAAGTAACATACCGGGAAACATCAGTTGAATTATCAGCAACACATTGGATATCCACATTAAAATTCCACATATGCCATATTAAAGGATTGGAGTCATTGATCCATGGTGATATGTGTTCTCTTTTGAAGAATAAGGTTATTCAGTCTTCCTTTTTTTAAAGTGGCCTTGGGAATTAAACCAACATTTAGTGTACTGTTTTCATCAGTTGCAAAAAAAATCAAACAGTATTTTCTGCATGTGTGACTTTGAAATGTAATAACTTGGTCATAAAATTGTTTGTTAGTTTCTTTGTTTGGGTTTTCACAAGTGACACATATTGTTCAATAAAGTGAAGAATTAATTAATCAAAGTCATATGAAAATTTGTCTGCATTACTTATGCATAACAGCATATGAATGTGAGGTGCACTTCTTACTTGTTACATTTTAACCAAAAGAAATCAACAACCTCTCCTTGGGATTTTTGTTTTATTTGTTAGGAACTTCAGCATAGTTTGGACTTTGAGATTAAAAAATCGTCAAACATTTTTTGGATCTAAATAGCATCATTGTCCTTGTATTTTTTGAGCCAGATATGGCAAATTATTGTTAGCCTCAAGTAGGAAAGAATATAAATCATCCCATAGGCATTCCGCACAGCTTAATGTGAGAAACCAACTGGGTGGTCCCAGATTTTGCAACAAACATTTTAATTCTCCATGTCTCCTTAACCAATATTCATTTGTACCTCAGTGACATGCCATAATATTGATTAAGTTATTTTGCAGGTTTTCATCATTATATTCCACTTTATTGATGTTGTGTTAGGTTAGAGTATTTATAAAGTGCATGGCTTCCCCAGCAACGGGGCGTCCCAGCGCTTTTTTCGGGAAAAAATTAAGATCAGTGGAAGAACAGAGGTTAGATAGAAAATAGCCAGGTCTTCACTGCTATTCTGAAAGCCCAGTGATTGTGAATGCACCTAATGGACAAAGGCAAAGTGTTCTAAAGGGTGGGAGCTTTTGAAGAGAAGGAAAACCCTCCTGCTCTCGCTCTTCCCACCTGAGGAACATGAGCTAAATGGAGCTTGGCCGAGGGCAAGGCAAATGAAGGGACATACGGACAGAGAAAAATGGCAAAGATGGGGGGTCCCTGACGGGTGAGAATTTGTGAAAAATACATAGGGCCTTGAAGAGGATTTTCTGATCCACATGGGGCCAATGTAGCCTGTGGATAACCCAGAGATTGAGCTGAACTTTGGAAGAATGAAAAAGAGCCGCGCCGCAGCATTCTGGGCTAGTTGAAGACTTTTGATCAATGTCCTATTGGAACCAAAAAATAACATGTTACAGTTATCCAGCCAACAGAGTATGGTGGATGGGATAATCATCTGGATAGTGTCGGGAGTCAAAGAATCCCAGAATGGGGTTAAGACCTCATATGAATCCGAAACAGACACCCAATACGGATTTCATCTTGGCTTCAAAGGACGGAGCATTGTCAACCTATACACCCAGATGTTTAACTGCCGTGTTGGGCTGTGGGGGTGGGCCTAATGAGGGAAGCCACCAGTGATTTCCCCATAGATGGGTATCTCTCCCCAAGAGAAGAATTTCAGATTTATTTGAGTTTAACTGACGGCAATTGCCTGACATCTACTCAGCAATGGCCGCGATGTCATCTTGAAATTTGGCTAGAATCTGCGTGGAAATATTGGAGAAAGAAATCACCAGTTTAGTATCAACAGCACAGGATGCCAGTATAATGTTGTGTGATTTCGCCACCTGAGCCAATGAGGGAATGTAAATATTAAACAAAGTAGTACTCAGTGCGAAGCCCTGGGGGACTCCATAACATAACATTTGAATCAGGGATAGGTAGGGAGAGAAGATGACTTGGAAGGATTTGTCAGTTAGAAAAGAGGTAAGCCAGGTGAGTGCCTCACCACCAAAGCCGATCTCCTGTAGGCAATGCTGCAGTATCTCATAGGAAACAGTATCAAACGCAGCACTTAAATCAAGCATATTCAGAACAGAGAATCTGCCCTCATCAAGTGAGTCATGCAGGTGCTCTGCAGCAGAGCGGATTCAGTGTTGTGTTGGGGTCTGAAGCCATTTTGAGAGGAATCCAAAATCTGGTTTGACTCCGAGAAATTAGCTAAGATAGCTTTGATATGAGATTCAGTGACTTTGGCGAGGAAAGGAAGCAGAGAAATGGGGGTGGAAATTGTCAGGCTTGGAAGCATCCAGAGCACGTTTTTTTAATAACAGAAAAACTTTAGGAAATCTTTATTTAATATGTTATTAAATCTTGTTTCAGTTTGCCTGGCATGTGCAACATCTTAAGAGGAAATGAATAATTCACTCTCCTATAGTAAAGTGAAAATATAAGGTATGTTTTACATAATCCTTGGGTCTTCGGAAAATAGTCTTATAGAACAAATTCAGATGCAAACATTTGAAAAAGGCGATCATCATATTGCCCTCCTTTTCCTGGTGAAAATAAAACTGGATAGCATTGCGCCTCTAAGCTTTTTCCCAAATACTAGCATGATCTCCCGTAACCCTCTCTCATTTGATAAAATTCTAAGGCTTCACCCATTTAAATCTTTTAATGCAGTGGGTGTATAATATAGTGCTTGAATAGTTCTTCTGAGTGTTCTTGAGTAATTTTCTGAAATTGGCCTACATTAGTTTTGTTTGGAAGTAGTAGGTCATTCCTGGCTATGAAGTCTTTCAGTTTAAAATTCTGATAGTGTATGTTCTTTTCTAACTATTATGAAATAGCATCTTGCATGTTTGAAATGCTTATTAATTCTTTCCATTTTGTTTCTTTTTTATGAACGCCATTAACTGATGCAACCAAAGGTTCTTCGAATTTATGGGTTACTCCCACAGTGTCAATATTGTTTTAGGTCTAATGGTAGAAAAAAAACCTTTCCATTTCCTGCACAGGCTGAATCATCACCTTACATTTTCCAGATTTAGATTGCATTCTAATAGTAGTTTGAAAAGAATGTAAATTGTGAATTAGGAAACTTTAAAATAAATTAAAATTTTATAATTCTGCAGGTATGGGTTAAAATACCAAATATTGCAATTTCACTTGAAGGCAAAAGGTTATGACTAGGTTTCCCAAGGCAATAATAACATACCATTTAATCAAAATGCAGTGCATATCTGTTTGTCCACCAACATAACACCGGGAGATGCGACCAACATAACACCGGGAGATGCGACCAACATAACACCGGGACAAATTCGAGCAGTCCCTCTGGGCTACTTCTATCCCCATCCACAGCAACAAACTCTCTTGCAGAATATGAATGCAGGAATTAATATCCAAAAACATAACACTCGCCTAGCTACCTGGGCAACACAGCCACCAAGTTTCCAAATGAATTACACCAAAAAATGCACTGTGGATACTGCTACTAATCTGGAACTGACAAATAGATATGCAGCCTTATCAGATCTTGATGAGAACAATTGACGGTCTTACCAAGAGAGGGAGGATAAACAGATTTGTGCAACCCCCAATAACTTGCCGGCAGAAGGGAGATCCCTGAAAATAATGACTTGGAACATTGCTGGTCTCCGATCCAAAAGGGAAGACACACTATGGCTAGAGACTATAAAACAGTATGATGTGGTTGCGCTACAGGAAACTTGGGACACCGAATGTAATTTCTGGGTAGAAGGGTATGCATCCTACTTTTTACCAGCTCGAGAGTCACACAAGGGGAGAAGCAAGGGAGGGTTAGGGTTCTTAATCTCAGTGAGTCATCTGGGGACGATGAAAGTATTAAATGCAAATTCCCCTAACTGCTTAGTCTTGGAGGTATCCATGTGCACTGGAGAAAAAATTCTATATGTTAATTTTTATAATGCTATAGACGGTACACATGGCAGTGAGAATATTGCAATGTTGACTAAATTTTTAAATGAGTATAAAGAGGGTCAATCTACTTTTGTTCATTTTATTCTTTTGGGTGATTTTAACACACATTTATGCGAATTGAATTGTCAGTATGGAGCCTGCATGGAAGATGATTATTTGACCCATTCGCACTTTGAACACTCGGCTAAAGGGGGTGTCCTAGAAGAACTTCTGATAGATATAGATCTTTCAGAACCAGAATTTGTAAACCCCAAAGATAGAGTGGCAACATATAGTGCAAGGGGTAGTAATACAATAATAGATTTTATCTTTGTGTCACCAAGCATGCTTAAGAATGTTATCTTTTATAATGCAATACAATTGACATACAGCGACCATAACCCAGTAATTATGGAATTAATTAATAGCAATCCAACCATAATAAATAACGTAACCGAACCTAACTATCCTCCAAAAGTTTGGGCCCATGACCAGGGTAGACGGGTAAAATGGTCTAAGATTATTCCTGATGACTTTTTTAATGAATTATGTAGAAAAGTGGGAATAGAAATAAGTATTTGTAGAGACCCACTGACTGTTGGAGGGAACATCAAAAATTATTTTTAAATAATATGTAAAAATGCAGCACAGTCACTTACGTGTAAACCAAACCATAAGCCTCGCAAAGTGCACGGGTGGTTTAATGCGGAGTGTTCAAAGGCCCATAAAATTCTGCTAGATGCTCTGAAAAGTATACCGCGAGACACCCTGGAAGTTACTAGACTGAGAAAGGTGTATAAAATAACGGTTGAGGCACGCAAGAAAGAAATTAAGGCAAAGGCCTGGGAGTCACTCTATGATAGATCAACCCTGAGGGATAGTGCAAAATTCTGGTCCATAGTGAACACGCCCCTGTTTAATGGTAGGGAAAATGAGGTGCTGGAGGTCAACATTACAGAGAAGCAATGGTTGGACCATTTCGAGACTATCTATGGCAGTAACATCGCTATACATCCATTTACCCCTACACAATCTTTGACCTCAGAGATCCCACTGAGATTCTCGGTGAAGGAAGTGCAAAAAGCCATAGAAGATACTGCGGGTGGTAAGGCCCCTGGCCCGGACGGGGTCCCTGCAGACATGTATAAGGCACATTCCCACATATGGTCTGTAGTCCTTGCAAATGTTTTTAATTTAGCATGTATGGACAACACTAGTATACCTTCCTCCTGGTCTCACTCTATTATAATCCCCATCTTCAAAAAGGGCCAAAGGGGAGACCCAAGGTGTTACAGACCGATATCGTATTGTATTGCGACTTATATAGCGCACGTATCACCCGAAGGCATCAAGGCGCTTGCCTTGGGAACCCGTCCTGGCTTTTCCCTGTGAGATCGCCCCTAGTGGGTATCCCCAGGGTGAAAGCCAGGCATCCCGCAGCGGGTGGGCCGCCGTAGTGGAGATTAAGCAACTATTGCCCAGAGTTGCAGCGTGGGACCCCATGATTAGAATGGGCACCGAGGCGAGAATTATCGAGTCCGTGGACATTTTTGGGCTCAGGACCCTGCCGCGTCGGGAATTGAACCCTGGTCCCGGGCCAGACCTCTGCATCAGGGTCTGCCGCTCTAATCAGTGAGCCACACTCCTCCACCATTGATTGACTTGTCTTTTAAGATATTGGGTAAGGTCATCCTAGAAAAAATTAGCAAGTGGGAAAAAGATAACGAGATCCTGTGTAACGCCCAATACGGATTTAGAACTGGGAGAGGCACGGAAGACCAGTGCCTTAACCTGTACCTGACTGTCAGTAAATATACTGTTGCTTCCAGGGGGTCGGTCCATTTGGCTTTTATGGACCTGTCCACAGCCTTCGACCTAGTTAATAGGTCGAGGCTGTGGACAATGCTTTTGGAGCTGGGCATGGACCGGGCACTTGTAGACTTTCTAGCGTACCTACACAGAGACCTGAGAGCATCAGTGCGTATGACACAGGACAGGAAATGTACTGCTGGGTTTAGATCAGCCAGAGGTGTGCGCCAGGGGTGCATTTTGGCCCCTATGCTGTTCTCTCTGTATATCAACTCACTGAACAAAACTCTATCTTCAGCCACTCTAGATATACCTAGCATGGGAGGGATTCCACTACCTGTTCTGTTATATGCCGATGACACGGTCTTAATCTCTAGGACCCCAAACGGTCTACAGCAGCTCCTTGATTCTTTTGGGGCCTTTATGCAGAACCTAGATCTGGTAGTGAACATGGAAAAGTCACATGTCATGTCTCTGGGGAAAGGGAAGAAAAACACGAAAACCGTACGCTGTAATGGTGTAGTTTTGTCAAAAGTCAATATATTCACCTACCTGGGAGTAATATTTGATGACATGGGCTCCTGGACCCCTCAGATTGCAAATAAAGCGATGGCAGTACGAAGATCGTCGGCTGCCATACTGGGTTTTGCGAAAAGGTTGGGAGGTAAACCCATAGAAGCCATATTGACCTTGCATAGAGCTAAAACATTGGCTCTAGCAAGGAATGGTGCTGCGATATGGGGTTTTAGAGATTCTACCCTAATACAGAAAGAGGAGAACAAATTTCTGCGTCTACTAGTGGGCCTTCCACACTCTACCCCATCCTTCGCAGTACACACGGAACTTGGGATAGGCTATATTGAGGACACACTTAAAATGGCCCCACTACTCCTCTGGATGAAAATATGGCTGAACCCAACTTTAACATTAAACCATAAAATTATTAGCGATTGTATGGGGCGAGACAGAGCAAAAGATATACAATGGCTGACACACATCAAAGCTACCGCCACACAATTAGGTCGGCCTGAACTCTATCATAACCCAGAAAGTCTGAGTAAAGATGACGTCTCCTGGGTAAAAGTTCACTTCATGGATAGTAGAAACCTTTACCGTGAAGCCCAGGAAATTGAGAAATAAACAGTAAGGGCACATTATTCATTGGCATCCACTATGGCAATACAACCCTACCTGACAGTCGTGAATAGATCTTACCACCGATGGCTTTTAACGAAATTTCGTTTTAATCAGGTGCATTTCTTACTGGGTGAATATACGAAATGGTGTAAACCAAGGGAAAATGATCCATGCAAATGTGACAGCTTCTCGGATCAAGACTTGATACATTTAGTATTTTTTTGCCCTTTTTTTGCAGAGGGCAGAAAGAAATATATTATTCCACTATTGAGGGACAAGGGATTTAATCAGGTGAAACCTGCTTTGATGTTCTTACAACTTATGGTGTCCCCTTTAGTGATGTTTGGAGTTGCAAATTTTTTGGTAACATCTATACGTGCTAGACGGAATAGACTGATGAGAACCCCAATGATGGAATGTACACAAGTTTAGCATAATTTTATTCTCCATAAGTAGTCTATTTGGATTATAAGGAATTAAGTAACTCTGTAAGATGAAATTCATAGTTTTCTTCTTTTAATATGAGATGTTATGTAAAAGTGATGCTTTTTAACAATTTTTTGTTTCTTACTTGTTTTTAAATAATTACTCCCCAGCAATTGCTCTATAATGATTTGAAGTGATGATATGTGTATATTTGTATGTGTAGTATACTTTTATGATTTTAAATTAATCGAATAAAGTATTTTTGACTTGACTTGACTTGTTTGTCCACAATAAGATGCATTGCAAGTTTTCGCCAAGCTACTCTATCTTCTTTTTTTCTTTTTTAAATTAAATCAGCATGTTTTATTTCCTTTCCATAATGCGTACATCTACAACAAATGCATATTCATTTGGATTTTCTGCAAATGTTTCTTGGAAAATCAAAATATCCAAATTATACTGTTTAATGTCCATATTTGTATTATTCATTGATTTTCTGGGTCTAACATATCTGTGGCGACACATCTTTAGACTCAACAGCAAAGTATTTTAATTCTATATAATTTGCAATTTATAGAACATTTTCATAATTAGAGTGTAATGAAGCATCATTAATTACCTCCAATTGTATTGCAGGCCCTTTAACAAAGTATACAAGTTTTTGGATAGTGGAATGATGCATTTGAAGCATGGTTATGGAATAAAAAGTTGAATTACACATATATTTTTTGAGGCAGGCTATACTATGGACTTGCAACTGAGTCCTGTTTCGAAATGGACATATGTCAAGAGTATAAACTTTTCCTTGCAACCTTTGTAGTATTTCCATGCATTTTGTCTCAATATTTCATATTGCGGTGCAATTCCATTGGCAAACAGGATGTTAACCTCTTTATTCCTTCAAATTCTTTTCTGAGTGTTCTGTTACATTGGTCACTTTTTTCTCTCACCCATCAACAGATCCATGTCTAACTTCATAGCAATATCCTTCATTGTTTGCAGATAGGACACACTTTATATATATTTTTGCGACTGTACGGTTCACTAACAGACATCTGTCTCCACCAGCCTCCTAATATATGACAAAAACTGATGTGACTCAACTGTTTTTTGCTAACTTTTATAATTTAAAAGTCAAAATGAAATGTGTGAGTGCTTTCATGTGATTTATTGCTAAAATAAAAAAATATATTTTTACTTGAATGGCTTTTTCCACAATCAAGTCAACATATTGTTTATATTTAAGATAAGTAATGTGGTTTTTGGAAGAAAGCTAACTTTTTAGTACATTTTCCATTAATCTGTGCCTCGTTTATAATAGAATGGCACGGTGCATTTGTTGCAAGCAATTTAGAAGTGTTGCATCATTCTAAAAGTGCAGGAATGTGCTGTATTTACAAGAATATGGAGCATTCCTGTACTGAAATCAGCCCTGGTGCTAGAAAAGCAGCATAGAACCAACGCAGGCACAGGCATAATTGATTTTGTGCAGGAAGGGACACCTTTCTGCACAAAATCAATCAATGGAGGCAATTTCCTCCTTCTATGTATGCTGCAGAATGCCTATTAAGGTCCTGCTATTATCTACCAGATTCTTCTGTCACATGCAGTATGCATATATATGGGCTTCATTTAAAGTATGCACATGATAAGTCTTTTCTCTTTTATTTTATTTTCTTCTCTTTGTTTGCATGCCTTACCAATATTTGTGCCTATCTCCTTGTGAACAAATGGAGCGTTTTGCTTATTCAAAGCAACAAGATGGCGACGGCAACCAACCTATGCCCCAGACTGCCATGTCTGTTACTACATTTCTTACGTACTATGCTGTGAATTAAGATTTCAGTTCTCTCTGACATCCCACAGTACTCCTCACCGCCCCACTCTACTGCAGATGTTTACTCAATTTGAGATGACTTATATAATGCTTCTACTTTTCAGTGAAGCTTTACTTTGCTTAAGAGTTGGATACCATCAATGTTACCTGACAATACCACTTTTCAGGTACATTCTATACTGGCTCTACCGCTAACCCTTTTTTATAGTAAAATCCTAACATCATAATTTCAACATCACCCTATTGTCAAGTTTACTCTCACATTGCACTGATGGACATAGGTGGTGGAATTATTCTCAGGTATATTCTGTCCCTGAATCTGAGCATATTTTTATCACACTTTGGTATGGTTTATCATTCCTTTCAGTGATGGCACTACAACTATTTTGTAATATGCCCTATGTCATCCATGCATATGTATAAGGTAATATAATGTCATTTTGCAGACTTGAGAAAGTCTTTGGGCGAAACATGTGTCGGCTCCTTGCTTGTGCTGAAGACATTTAACAAATGAGAGTAAAATTGTTGTGCAAAGAATAAAACATATAGTATATACACTTTGAGTTTGAAACAAGAAGATTATTAAATTGTATTATACACTATTATAGTGGACTGCTTTTTGTCTGCTTCAGTATTTTGTTTAATATAATTGTGTTGTAGGTATGTTCTTTGCACATGCTTGTATATTCTTTACACTTACTTGAATTTTTTTGTGTGTTTTTTGCATGCAAAAGCATTCTTACTTTGAAACCATCCAGTAGTATTCTTATCATTTTCCCCTTTGTACTGTCCGAGTTGTCCTTTTGAAGGTGTGGGTATTTTTTCTTGAATACATTTGGAGTAAATGTAATTTTTTTTCAGGTAATATGTTGAAGGCATCATGGTAGCTTTGGATGTACCTTCATATAAATATATTTGTAAAATAACAGTATTATTACTCAGAATTACAGTGAAGTATGAATAAATCATTAACTGTGGAATTCACATTCTTTTTATATTAAATACTGTGCCAGTTTATTTATATATGCCTTAGATGGTAGTAAAAGCTCCAACTCCTAACAATGTAACAGTTTGAAACAAATAGGTCTGTCTCCAAGCTTCACTTCAAATACAGTAGTACTGCAATACAAATAATGTTAATAGTGTTTGCACAAGTCTAGTAGTACTGGGCTATCTTTTGTAGCCTACAGGTAAATATAATCCAATAGCTATTTGGGTTACATCCGAATGTTATTTGTAATTAATCATATTACGGGGTATTTTTCTCATGTGAATAAAGTTAGTTTGAGTTTCACATCATTTTTTACCAAATCACCAACACCATAGTAAATAATAAGTGTGCTTCAATTGCAATACTTCAGTTTATTGGTTTAGCTAGTCATGTGACCTTTAATTGTATTAGAAATTGCTGTAGCTACTCTGTACAATGTTAAAGTTTACAGTCTAGTAATTGTAGGAATGAATAAGCTTCTTTCATCCACTTTGGGCTAAGTTAGCAGCCCAATATTACATTGAACTGTAGTGTAGGTCCTATATTACCAATAGGCTCTGCGCATTGGAATAATATATCCTATAGATGTGATGTATGACTTATGTCTACTAGGTCTCTATCGAATATTTTAGACTTAATTGTAAGTGCCAGCTAGCTCAGAGGTCACTAGAAACTTTCTTGAATTCACAAGAAGGGATTCATTTCTGACCACCGCATACACATGACAACTTTGTTTCCTCAAGATAAAACTGATCTTCAGAGTTGTGGAAACAATAGACAGATATTTTACTCAGTCATTCGTGCATGCTTCGTTTCACCAGAGGTGCAGAGAAATAGAAAGACTGGCGTTTTCAATAAAAGTATTTATTGAACAGTCTTCATGCAGAAGAAATTAGCTGCTACAATTGTGATACTGGCTGTAAAGTATAAGTTGTACAGCAAGAAGAGTATTATAAAATAATACTGTAAAAGCATGGTAGGGTTTCTAAGCCATAAAATACATACATAAATAAATAAAGACTAAAAAGTACTCAACTGGTGCTTCTAAAATACGCCTACCCCGATGTACATAACCTAAGTCTAGTACGAGGGAAGAAGTAAGTGTAGTGTAGCATACGTTTAGTATTCTTTTGCCAAGAATCTATCCAAGATTTCTCTTAGGGTCTAATCAGCTCCGTATCTTGGTTTAGAATGAAGGAGGTCAGTCTCAGGACTCGATTTCCCAACACCCCGCAAGGGGAGCTTGGAAACACTGGAGCTGGATTTCTCGGCAGAAGAAAAGACAGCATCTCTCTCAGTGCGTCTGCTGGAGGGTCGGCTTCCTTCGGCACTTGCTGTAGCGAGATGCGTCAGGCAAGTAGATAGTCGGACTGCTCCAAACCACCGTGTGTTTGCTTGGGCAAGTGTGGGCATATTTATACCTTGAAGGTGCAGAGTTTGACGTAAAGGTGGACATAAGAACGTCATCTAAGAGTCTTAGTTCTTTGAAAACTCCATGAGTTCTTGGCTAAATCAATATTCAAGCAACGGGAAGTCCCTAACTGCAGAAGCCGAGTTTTCCAAGAAATCGTTGTGGATTTTCGGAACTAGTGGAAGTAGCCATGCCGTATTTGGACTGCATGAGCTATGTCTAAATATGGTTATGATTTCTATGCCTATATAAGGACATGGTGATTTATACCTATATAAGGGAATGAATCGGGAAAATTACACTAGGGTCCTAAAATTCTATACAACACCCACTCCACTTTATTATGTTCGACATTACTAAAATGTAAGCACTAAAACATATCTAAAGCATGTGTTTACAATCCCACCCAAAAATACAAAAAATGCATTTGAAATGGTTGCACAAGAAAATGAGCATTAATACTGTAGACATATAAAAGCAAAAACTTCATTGTAAGCATATAATATGACATTGACAATGCTAACTGAATGAATCATAAAAATTACATTTATGAAATGGCTCTAAATACAGAAGAAAAAGGTCGAGACCATCTCTTAGCAGAATATGTAACCTGTTTGGTTTGTTGAAAAGGTCAATATCGTTTCTAGGAAGTACTCAGACAATTCTTTTTCTCTAAGAATAATTCTACTTTAAGCAGATTACTTTGTGCCAAAGTTTAGTTTTGGAAAAAGTCAAATCAAATCGTAGAAAAATAGAGTTCCAAAGTTAGAACTTTTGTTTTGAAAAACGAAAGTCAAATTCAAAGTTGATAGAACTCTGTGTGCTAATTTCAAAAGTTATTCTCAGTGTCAGGAGAAAACATTAAATCTTCTAAGCTCGCAAAGAAATCGTCTACCACAGTAGGTGAAAGTTGAACCACCTCATTAAGTAGATCAATCGTACACAGATGAGAAGCATCACCGTCAGCGTCAGTCGCATTAGCAATGTTCACAGTAGGTGGTACCTGTGTGCCTGTTGGTCCACGTATCTCACTCAGCTGGAATTGCTGGTGAGACCTCAATTAATGCCATCATCAGTATTGGTAGCCGCTGGGGGCAACACAATCCATGAGCTGTTACCGAACCAAACAAAGCATCAACATCCGTTGGCAGCGCTTATGGAAG
Organism: Lissotriton helveticus; assembly: GCF_964261635.1. NCBI lineage: Eukaryota > Metazoa > Chordata > Amphibia > Caudata > Salamandridae > Lissotriton > Lissotriton helveticus. Next base: position 1,699,956,146 of record NC_136061.1, on the reverse strand, counting down.
TGTCAGACAAATATCCAACACGCATTCCTCTCCGCAAAGCAGGCATCGTAGAACAGGTAAGATTCAATCTTGCCAGATTGGTCTGAATGATAGGAACCATGTGGAGTTCAGATCTCTCAAACGAGCCAAGCCAAGAATCTGTGTAATGCGCTCACAATACTGCATTGCCAGAAGAGTGTTCTCCATGGTAATCTGGGTATCGCTGGTGACTGGACTTGCAATAACGGAGCAGGAGGAATAAAGATAGTATCCCTGCTATGAGTCCCAAAATGAGAGGCAGGCCGCCGAACACAGAGTGCACGAAGTTTGGATAAATTCCTAAGACTGCTTCAAATGGTGCTAACAGTCCCGAAAAAATAGTCTTAAATACATGTACAATACAACTAGTATCAGACATGTTTAAGATATGACCTAACATTTCTGCAAAATGTATGTGGCAGTTGGTTGATAATAAGGCATGTATCTCCGCAGAGGACCTTGCAACTTGCAGATCATACGTTTCTCTGGACGAGGTCAGTGGCACCGTTTTTGGCAAAAGAATGGCTTTCATTCTGCTTAAAGTATCAATTCGTACACAAGAGATGTTCAGTGAAGGCCATAGTGGCGACGCCCCGTCTGTCTTAGTTTTTGGAAACAATACTTGCATACAGCAAGTGACCCTGGATGACACACTAACGAGATATGCTATTCCTGGCATCATTCCACAACAGCTGTGATCATTCAACATTATGTAGCTCCCATTGGAAAGCTGCCTAAAAATTGGATCTATCACTGCTGCCGGGGAACCCTGCAGGTGGCATGATAAGATGGTTGAAGAACCATCGCAGGCTCCATGTAAATTAATACCCTGACACAGAAATGTACCACTCAATGTGGTTTTGCAATTTTTACGACTAAGAAATACCCCCTTTTCCCCACTCCAACATTTGTGTGTGTATGGTAAACCCCAGGCCGACTTTATGTATTCTTTACCATACCTTTCATACAGGCCTGCTGGTATGTGTTTTAAGCAATACTGAAACTGGAAAATCGTCACTGGTATCGTGATGGTGCCATGTATTATCCATTCAACGGCTGGTTTCTCAGAAATGGTTAATGGAAATTTCTTCAGTTTTTCTATGCTCAGCACCGTATAGTCTGCTCCCCTCTGTGCCAAAGAGATTTGTTTATCTGTAAGGTTAAATCCAGTAAACAATGGCGTGGTGTTGATTAGACACCAGGGCACATAGCCTGAACGAAGGTTTTGTAACGTCCAACCTAGCAGCATTATAGAACGCAATTGAGACTGTCCATGTTGTAACATGAGCAAGTCTTGTTCCATTATGTCTATGGCAGAGGATACAATGCTTTCCAAAGAATACATTCTGGATGACAGAGTCGTTACCCCATTGTCAACTACGGAGAGAGCTTTCTCTAAATTAATACAATCAATTTCTCGTATTCGTTCTGCAGTTTCCATTTGTGAGACTTTCCATGCTTCATTAAAAGCAGCGTAAATACCGGCGTATATGAAACGCTTATGACGTTGTTTGCGAGGTCCTAGTAATATTTCTCTCAAATCAATGCCATCTTTAAGTAAAGTTAAGTGTTGTTTTATATCTGGGACTGCAGATTTTTGTAGCCACTCAAGGCACGTTTTCCTACACAGTATGTTGTTATAATCCCTGGATGTTGTCTCTGGATATATCTTGGATCTGGCCTAGTTACTGTAAACCCTTGTGTCTTGTTCAGGAATCTATCCTGACAGTTATTTGTGTCAGTGGGCCAGATTAACCATTTTTACCAATCAGGATTAGTTCTGTTTCGTTGTAAAATTTAATTACGTCTACCTCCTCATCTATAGTTCCATTACTATCAGGTGTGGGCTTAGGTATGGACGATTTCTTTAAATCGTTTCTCCTAGCCAGGCCAAGACAAGATGTCTGTTGAACAGTTTCATTTAAAAACATTATTTGTTCTGAGATTATGCAGGCTCTAAATAGGGCTTCTAAGCCTTGCACCTGCCAGACTTTTGTGCCCCAGACAGTTTTTGTCTCAATGTTGTCTTTCCAAAAGTCAAAACCTAATGTGGACAATCAAGCATAAAAGGCAACAGAATAAATTTGCTTAGTATTAGTCAACATACTTTTCATTCCTGTCTTATTAACATTTTTAAAGTAAAAAGTTTCCGGATTTGTGACATTAAAGCCTGAGAAGTATGGACATTTTTCATAAAATGTTCTAGAGCTACCCTTTGGTGGCGTTGGACAATGTTCCCATTGATTATAAGTTAAAACATTTCTAGGGTTTGCAGATTGTGCAAATAATGTTGACCATAATGGTTAAAATAATACATTTGTTCATAATCTTATGAACCTTCTAAGTATTCAGGTTTTGTACATTTTGCTGACATTTCTAAGTCTGCCATCATGTTATTAACAGTCTCAAAGTCCCAATCATCATAAAATATACTGGGTGAAACCAAATCACTCAAGGAAACCTTAAATTGGTGTGGAATCTTCAGCAGCTTGACAGGACCATAAATGTCATAATCAGTTCTGTCCCATGCTATACCACCGAGTAGAGGAGCGGCTGTGATGTTCACTGATGACAGGTCTCTTTGTTCACAATGAGATTATTTGTGTGGCTTCAGGAGCAAGTTGATGTTCTTATTTGCTGTGTCCATTTCACTACATTTTCCATCTATCAGCTTTCTCAAACATTGTAGTGTGTTTATCTGGGGACCTGTATCGATACTCCTATTTCTGACCCTTGCCCAGTTATAAATCACTAATATCCATACAACGGCACAGAAACCCGTTTCATAAATTAGTCATAGCGCATGCTGTCACATTAAGCAAGCACTATTCCTCCAGCCCCCTACAAAGCACACCGAGTTCTTAAACAAATTCAAGCCTCGAGCAACCTGGGAAATCCCCGCCTGCTATGTTTTTATTTTGTCCGAGAACTCCTGTTAAGCACTGCAAGAACGATCAGTTTTTAGTGACATCTTTATTGACGTCTTATGTCCATCCTTACGTCAAACCCAGCACCTCCCAGGTATAATTATACCAAAGCTGCCCTAAGCAGAGACACAGTGGTGATGAACCTGGAGCAGCGACTACTTGCCGGAGAGCCCAGCTGATGCGAGAGCCCACGGACGCTGCCCCTCCCCTTTTGACGCGCTGAGAAAGACGCCGTCTTTTCTCTTGCCGAGAAATCCAGCTTCCAGCGTTTCCAGCCCACCTTCGCGGGTGACTGGGATACTGAGTCCTGAGAAAGAGATACCAGACCTCCTGCCTTCTAAATCCCAGGTACTGAACTGACTAAACCCTTATAGAGAATTCTTGAGTCAGATTCTTGGCAAAATAAACTTAACTTAAACTGCTACTTACTTACTCCCTCCCATGTATTAGGCTTAGGTCAGGTACACCGGGGTAGGCGTAGTTAGAAGCACCAGTTGAGTACGATTAGTCAATGTATATATGTATGTATATCTTTTATCCATTTTAAAGTATCATATGGATAAGAAACCATATCAATGCTTTTACAGTATTAATTTATAATCCTGCTTTTACTATATGCATTCTACTTAACCCTAAGTATTGCAATTTTAGCGATTCATTTCTCTTGTATGAGAAAAGAGACTGATCAATAAATAACACCTTTTATTGAAAACGCCCGTCTCGTCTTATCTCTACAATCTGGTGAAACTATGTATGCACATATTGACTGAGTAAAATAGCTGTCTTTTGTTTTCACACGACTCTAGAGATATACTCTTGATCAGGGAGAGCAAAGTTGTCATGTTCTATGGTTGTCAGAAACTAAATCCCTTCTTGTCTATCCAGGGAGGTTAAACTCCTCCTCGCTTATTCGAGAAAGTTTCTAGTGAACTCTGAGCTAGCTGGCACACAAAACTTAAGTCTAATATCGTCAGTAGAAGACCTAGTTAACCTCTGTCCTACGTCTATATTATTGAAGATATTATTCCAATGCGCAGAGCCTATTGGGAATATAGGAACTACACTACAACATAAAACAAAAATGAGCCAAAGTAGTAGAGAAAGTACACCTAACACAATCCAAAATTCAACCCATGGTGAAACCAGATATGTATTTGCAAGCTGGTGAAAAAGTTCTGTCACTTGTTCCTTGAAAGTTTTATTTGCTGGCATTGTTTCGGGCTCACTGGGATCCTCAGAAAACATATTAAAGTTGATGAAATAGCCAGAGGCAGTTCTGTCAATTGTTGGTATCGCATCCGGATTATTTGAAATCGCTGGAGCTGCTTGTTCCTTTGACATAATAGTATAGTCAGATGCTACATTATTGTAGACGGGAGTTTCTTGACAAACTGTTATTTGGGTCTCAAGAGGCACAAGTTCCTTGGCTTTGTTGCATAGTCAATGCAGATTCTTCAAAGGTGATGAGTCTTTCAGTTTGAACCTCTTGTATAGTAACAAGATTTGGTCGTCTGCTACTCCTTTGGAGTCCACTGTGCCTACTACTTATTATCGGCCACATGGTGTGTTTTTTCCAGGTCAATTGATACAAACCGGTTCTCCTTTCTTCCAGCAAGGGGCGGCAGTAACACTGTGCATGATCCGTGGACTGCTAGTACAGGTACTGGTTTTCTGTAAGAAGGCCCAAATTCCTTCCTATCCAATATTTTCTCTCTGACCAGATCCCCAATTTTTGGAATCTAGACAGGTCTTGCTGGGACAGGTGTTTTTTCTTCAGTGGTTGTTGGCTTCTGTATGGTGCTGCTTAGACTTCTTCTTGTTTCATTTAAATCTAGCAAAACAGCCAAACGGTCTTTGATATCAAATGGTTTTTGTTCTACCACTGAAGTATGACGATCGAGGTCTTCGACCATCATTCTAGTACCAAAAAGGATTTCATATGGAGTGATTCCACCCAGAGAATTTCTTGGCAGATTGTTTAGACTAAGTTGGACACTTATTAGATGTTTGACCCACCCGTCACCCGAGCCTAATACCCTAGCTGTTATAGATTGCTTTATGTCAAGTTTTTTTATTTCCACAACTGAATTTCCCTCAGGATGGAATGGACTAGAGTACCGCAATGCAACGCCCAAGCAGGCCATGGCATCCTTGTAAACTTGAGAGCTAAACGCAGGACCCTGGTCAGAATGTAGCGTGCCGATTGCGTATGTGCCGATAAAGACTCGCAAATCTTTTATAACAGTTCGAGTGTCAGCTGAGCACTGAGGCCACATTCAAATGAATCTTGTACTAATAGTTGTGGGACTGCTTTTGTCCATAGGGGCGTCTGAGCGTGGATAATCTAATGCTATCAAACAATGGTGTCTGTACTGGGCTAGCTACAATGTAGTCAGGAATCTGGTGGCGCTCTAAGCTGTGATCTCTGTAACAGACATCACAATTAATTCTAAGCGTGGGCGTAAAATCCCTTCCGCTTGCAGATTTTGCGGATTTTCGGCATATTCCCAATCCGCGAACTCTCGAGAATTTGCCGAAAATTCACAAATTTGCGCGAAGCGGATTTTTTGCTTGGTCGCACTTGCCAAATAGAATACTATACAATTTTGCGGCGCGCAGCACTCACTTACCGTCATTCAGCGTTTGAAGAGTTGTTTTTCTCCATGTTTGCGTGTGCTGCGCCATTTTGGATCTTGCTGCGGGATCCCGCGGGAGTTTGTCGACCGCGATTACGTCATCGCGGCTTGCCACCTTGCACAGCGAGAGTTTGGCAACGCGAGTACGTCATAAAGGCCAGTGATCACGCATCGCGGGAGTAAACACTTGCGAACACGTAGATGCGGCGGGCAGCGACAATCTCGCAATTGCGAGATTGCAAAATTTGCAATTTCGCACAAGAAATCCACCAGCAGGCAGCATAAACCTTGAAAATTGTGATTTTTATCAGAATAACTCCTCAGGTTGACATTTGCCTGCACTTTTTTTTTGCAAGGAGTCCATTTTGGGGGGGTGGGTGGGAGGAAGGAAGTGCCCCACAGTCTCCAACTTCCTGTTCCTGTCCAGCAGGCTCCTCCCAGTGCTTTCTTCATGTGCTGGTCACTTTGATTTGGATCTTGACCTGGAAGGATTACTTTTTGTGGATGCTGCTGGATATTTGGATTTGAGGCCTTTTTGACTTTCTTTGGATCACTTTTGGATTAGAAATTTCACAAGTAAGTTTGTTTGGGGCATTACAGTTGCTGCAACTACAATTTTGGAACTTTTTACAGAACATTAAATAAAATATATTGTGGGTAGCCACAGTATCCAGTAGGACCAGGGTTAGTTATGGGTGCATGATGCAACTGTTTTGTTGAATTTCAACATCATTTAGGGCATGGATGGCATTGGATTGTGGTGATTTTGGTGTGTTTTTCGATTTTTTGGGGTGTTGTTGGGGCCTTTTGCCCAGAGGTACTCACTCAGTGGTGCATGGGCCTAGTCTTTCTGTGTGGTCTCTTTAATGTAAACATCATGGAGGGCATGGATGGCATTGGATTGTGGTGATTTTTGTGTGTTTTTCGATTTTTTGGGGTGTTGTTGAGGCCTTTTGCCCAGAGGTACTCACTCAGTGGTGCATGGGCCTAGTCTTTCTGTGTGGTCTCTTTAATGTAAATATCATGGAGGGCATGGATGGCATTGGATTGAGGTGATTTTTGTGTGTTTTTCGATTTTGTTTGGCTGTTGTTCGGGCCTTTTGACCAGGGGTACTCACTCAGTGGTGCATGGGCCTAGTCTTTCTGTGGGGTGTCTTGAATGTAAACATCATGGAGGGCATGAATGGCATTGGATTGTGGTGATTTTTGTGTGTTTTTTGATTTTTTGGGGTGTTGATGGGGCATGGCCATGTGGGTGGGGGCCATTTTGAGGCCTGGTCCAGGGCCATGTGGTGGGGGTGAAGGGGTCAATTTGAATCCAGGCAGTGTGCTTTGTGCCATAGGCCTGCATCCAATGTGCCTTGCTTTCATCCATTATGCCCCGGGGTACCCAGTTGTGTATGGGCCTAGTCTTTCTGTGGGGTGTCTTTAAAGTAAACATCATGGAGGGCATGGATGGCATTGGATTGAGGTGATTTTTGTGTGTTTTTCGATTTTTTGGCAGTTGTTGGGGCCTTTTGCCCAGGGGTACTTAGTGGTGCATGGACCTAGCCTTTCTGTGGGGTGTCTTGAATGTAAAGATCATGGAGGGCATGGATGGCATTGGATTGTGGTGATTTTTGTGTGTTTTTCGATTTTTTGGGGTGTTGATGGGGCATGGCCATGTGGGTGGGGGCCATTTTGAGGCCTGGTCCAGGCAGGGCCTGGCCATGTGGTGGGGGTGAAGGGGCCATTTTGAATCCAGGCAGTGTGCTTTGTGCCATAGGCCTGCATCCAATGTGCCTTGCTTTCATCCATTATGCCCAGGGGTATCCAGTGGTGCATGGGCCTAGTCTTCTTGTGGGGTCTCTTTAATGTAAACATCATGGAGGGCATTGATGGCATTGGATTGTGGTGATTTTTGTGTGTTTTTCGATTTTTTGGGGTGTTGATGGGGCATGGCTGTGGGTGGGGGCCATTTTGAGGCCTGGTCCAGGGCTATGTGGTGGGGGTGAAGGGGCCATTTTGAATCCAGGCAGTGTGCTTTGTGCCATAGGCCTGCATCCAATGTGCCTTGCTTTCATCCATTATGCCCAGGGGTACCCAGTGGTGAATGGGCCTAGTCTTTCTGTGGGGTCTCTTTAATGTAAACATCATGGAGGGCATGGATGGCATTGGATTGTGGTGATTTTTGTGTGTTTTTCGATTTTTTGGGGTGTTGATGGGGCATGGCCATGTGGGTGGGGGCCATTTTGAGGCCTGGTCCAGGCAGGGCCTGGCCATGTGGGTGGGGGTCTAGGGGCAATTTTGAAGCCAGGCCGTGTGCTCTGTTGTGTCATAGGCCTGCACCCAGTCTGCCATGCTTTCATCCATTATGCCCAGGGGTACTCTGTCAGTGGTGCATTTTATTGGTCTTTCCATTATGGGGGGTGGGTATAATAAAAATGCTTACTTGCAAACTATTAATTGAAGCGCTACATATGCAACATTTATTTAACTGATGTTCCTCTGGCTTCGTTTGCTTTTAGGTGCAGAAAGACGAATCATCAGCCTCATCGTTCCTCATCAGTGCCAGGAAGAAGTCCTGCTGCGGTGTGTGCAGCACAACGTCACGTGTGGCCACACACAACTCTGCAACTTGTGCAACTGCGGCCTGCTGTTCTGACATCTGAAGAAGATGGCCCCAAAAAAAGTTGCCCGTAGCTCCTCTAGCAAGAAAGTTGCAGTAAGGAGCAGAAGAAGCAAGTGGCGCCACTTACCAAGGAGACTGGTGTGCCGACCGCCGCATTTTTTGGGGAAAAAAAGTACGCCTGCAGCAGCAGCGGGGTCTGCTGGGGACCAAGCTGGGAGCAGCACCTCCGCTCCATTGGCTCAGTGCCACCACCACCACGCCAACTAAGGTCCAAGCCCTTGAGTGCTGCAGAGGCAGCCAGTATAGTTGTTCAATCACCATCGACCAGTGATGTTGGCTCATCGCAAGAAAGTAGCAGCATCCCTCAATCAACACAGGTTGTTGTAACTCATCTGACGAGTGTTCAACAACCACAGCCGCAACAACAACCACATGTGCAAGTACAAACCCAAGTACATGTGGAAGGAGAGGCGGCGCAAGGAGCGGGGCAAGGAGAGGAGCAAGCAGAGGTGCATGGAGCGGCACAAGTGCCCACAATAGTTGTTCCTATCGAAGTAGGGGCACATCAGGAAATCGACATTCAAGCCGAGGTATCACATGAGGAAGCCACTCCTCCTGATGATTCATTGTCTTCCAGTTCCCCAGCAAGGAAAAGATCAAGGATGGTGTCTACTTCTTCTTCAAGCCCCCTTCCTTCTGATGATATGGATGAAACTTGGGGACCACCACGGCCGTCTGAGAGTGAGGCACACCATGATCTGACAAAGAAAGCTAAGCGTAAAAGGAAGGTCCCTGAAAGTCTCAGAGTTATGGAGTATGATGATGACCCTGAACAAGAAGTGGCGTATACTCCTGCTGATGAAGACCCTCACGACGACGCAGTCATCATACACGTCACTCCAGCTTCAGCAGGCATACAGCAAACAGACATTTTAACCCTAGCCCGAAATGCTGCGAAGTGATGATGATGGTGACGTGGGAATGGGACCACCACAAATGCAGTCAACTAGTACACCACCACCTACAGCTTCCATATTTTCTCGCCAGAAGGGACCTCCATCCACCTCGACCTCCATTTCCTCAATTAGTGGTGCTGTAAGTGCACAACGTACTAAATTTCTGCAACACACATCCTCCAGTTCATCTGGCATTAGCAGCATTCCCAGTATCGCCTCCTCCACCCCCACAGACATTTGAAGTCCGCAGTTTGGGACTTCTTTAGTGTTAGCACAACAAGGGAAAACATAGCCATTTGTACCATTTGTAAGGTTAGAGTTAGTCGTGGTAAGCTTGGTACCAACTATGGTACCGGAGGCCAGAGATGTCATCTTGAGAGACAGCACACTGTCAAATGGCTGGCGCACCTAAGGGAGATCAAGGATGCCCAAATTGCAAGTCAACAAATTGTATCCATTGATGTTTCATCTGCTGATGACGAGGAGGAAGAAGCGTCAAACATTTCTTCAGTTACACCCAGTACCCCTGTCAGCAGCACACCCCCTGCAAGATATATGAGCCACACTAAGAGTGTTGGAGAGAGTGAGACAACAATGCGAAAAAGTTCATCATCACTGAGCGTAACTGGGTCGCAGAAGTCATCATCATCCCGTAAAATGGTCCAGCCCACCATTAGAAGCATGTTGTTTTCAGAAGCGCCATATGAACGCAACCACCCAATGGCACGTCTGTATAACACTAAGCTGGCTAAAATGCTAGCGCTGGACCTTCTCCCTTTTTCTTTTGTGGAAGGGGTGGGTTTTCTTGAAATGGTGGCACCGCTCTGCCCTAAATGGAAGGTTCCTAGCCGGTTCTATTTTGCCAGAGTTGCGGTTCCAGCACTACATGAAGATGTGCTGGAGGTCATCTGGGCAGCTTTGCAGAAGAGTGCTGTTCACACTATACATCTGACAACAGACATGTGGACCAGTTGCGCAGCCACTGATTACATGTGCATCACTGCACACTGGGTCTCTTTTTCAGGGGTTAAAGCAAAGATAAAGGCAGGTGTTGACTCGGACAAAGTTTATAAAGCTGCTCGGAAACATGCAACAATAGCCATGTTTGCCATGGAGAAAAGTCATACAGGAGAAAACATTTTGCATGAGTTTAACACAAAGGTCTTTGAATGGCTGTCCCCAAGAAAACGCATGATTGGTTATGTTTCCACGGATAATGGCGAGGTGTAGTTAAGGCCATGGATATGGGTAACTATTTCAGAGTGCCGTGTCTGGCACACTGTATAAAGCTGGTTGTTAATAAATTCTTGAGTGAAGAAAGTCCAGTCTCGAGTTACTGGCCACCTGCCGAAGAATGTGCACACATTTCAACCATTCTTTTAAGGCCCAGAAGCAGCTGAGGTGCCTGCAACATGAACGTTAATTGCCAGTGAAAGCACTCATCCAGGAGGTGGCAACACGTTGGAACTCAACCTTCTACATGCTTGAGCGTCTGTATGAGCAGTATGCGGTAGTCGATCAGTATTTCTTTAAACTGGGTACACCTATGATAGACATGAGGATACAGGTGGAGCAATGGGACCTAGTTAAAAGCCTGACAGACATGCTTCGTCCTTTTGAGGTCTTCACGCATTCAGTCAGCAGGGAGGACTGTAATTTGGGAAAAGCTATTCCATTGTTGAGCATGCTAAAGCACCGACTGAAGGCAGTGTGTTCTAAGTTTGAAAAAGATGGAAAGGAAGAAGCATGTGAGTAGGCGGAGAAGTTATTACACCGCCTACTTGGCGATGATCGTCTTGAAATGATCAGCACAGAACAGCATTACATTTGTGCTACTATTCTGGATTCACGGTACAAAAAGGCAGTGGCAGGCAGAGTATTCTTTCCTTTTGATGGCGCAGATGTTACAAAGTACAAACATTGGCTAGCTGTGTCAGCCACTCCTTTTGAGAGAGAACGGCAGGAAATTGAAGGAAAAGGCAGTACATCAGCATCAGCAGGCCGTCTGCAGTCAAAAAAATCCACTTCTGCCGGCTGTGGCAGAAGTGAGTGATTTTCCCTCGCAGCCGTTAACGACACCAGCAACCGTATCATCTGCACCAGACACAACAGTAATATTGTGTGAAGAAGAGGATTGGCTAACTCAGCTTGGGATTGCTTCTGAAATGGTCCCAGAGAAAAGTAAGCAAAGTGGAGGAACCCTGGAGAACCTTGAGTCGATGGTGCAGGCCTATCTGAATGACTCAACAGAGGTCCATCTTTCTCATGGCCCATTGGCGTATTGGCACGGGAAAACAGATGTGTGGCCAGAGATCACCAACCTGGCTATAAATTACTTGTCTTGCCCACTCGCAAGTGTGTCTTCTGAACGTGTTTTCAGTGCTGCTGGTGGCATTGTAACTTGCAAAAGGACCCGCCTCTCGCCCAAAAATGTGGAGAGGTTAACAATGATCAAGATGAATCAGCACTTCATACCACCAGATTACAAAATACGAGAATGCACGCAGGAAGAAGACGAGGAGGACACCAACTTAGATGAGGGAAGTTCTTCCCTGTTAACTGACCTACTCCCGTCTGAATTAGCAGAGTTTGAGGACGAGCTCTTCTTCCCTGACACCGAGCCCTGAAAATGAGTCAATGAATCACTAACTTTCTTTTTCGTCCTTATTCACTTTTATTCTTGTGTGTCTGTATTTCTTTGTTTTGCAAAATCTATATAAAAAAACTTTAATCACCTAATCACAAAAACAAGCCCATCAGCAGAACTGTCTTCACTTATTTGCTTATTGATTTGAAGGTGCCGCAGTCTGCATTCCTCAGGTTCACAAGTTCACAAGAACATGCTCCTCTATCCTCCTCCTCCGACAGACTCCTATTTTCCTCAAAGCAGATGGCTGGATTACGCCCAATGAACAAAGATTCTGCAATTGTTGGGGTGTTCTACTTCTTTGCGGGTGAGTTGACGGGTCTGGGGCATTGCTGTGAAGGTCTAATACCGGATAAAAGTGGTTTGGAGAAAATCGGAGCAGAAAAAGTTTTTGCGCTTTTGATCACTTGCCTGTCTTTGGGGTGCTGTTTGGAGGGCTTTTAGGTTGTTGTGGGTGGGGTTTGGGGTCTGGGTGCACTGCTGGCACAGTCTAATGTTGATTGCATTTGTTTTTCAGGAAATCCATGGTGGAAAAGGGGAGTTAGGGCCTAGCTGCAGAGCGCATTTGGACAGAATTGAAGGTAGTAGGCCCATTTTTGCTTTTTGCCTGTTTGGGGCTGTTCTGCTTTTTTGCGGGTGGCTTCAGGGGTCTGGGGCCATTGCTGGGAAGGTCTAATACCAATAAAAGTGGTTTGGACAAAATCGGAGGTGAATTTTCTTTTGCGTTTTTGCTGACTTGCTTGTCTTTGAGGTGCTGTTTGGGGGGGTTCCGGGTGTCTGTGGGTGGGTTTTGGGGTCTGGGAACACTGCTGGGTATGGATAGTTTTGATTGCAAGAGGTTTGAAGCAAATCCATGGTGGCAAAGGGGAGTTAGGGCCTAGCTGCAGAGCGCGCGTGGAGTGATTTTGGAAATTTGCCTGAAAATGTCTAAGTCCCCATTTTTGTAGTTTTGCTTTTTGGCTGTTTGGGGGTCTTCTACTTCTTTCCGCCTGGGTTGACGGGTCTGGGGCCATTGCTGGGAAGGTCTAATACCGGATTAAAGTGGTTTGGAGAAAATCGGTGCAGAAAAAGATTTTGCGCTTCTGATCACTTGCCTGTCTTTGGGGTGCTGTTTGGCGGGCTTTTAGGTTGTTGTGGGTGGGTTTTGGGGTCTGGGAGCACTGCTGGCACAGTCTAATGTTGATTGCATTTGTTTTTCAGGAAATCCATGGTGGAAAAGGGGAGTTAGGGCCTAACTGCAGAGCGCATTTGGACAGAATTGAAGGTAATAGGCTCATTTTTGCTTTTTGCCTGTTTGGGGGTGTTCTGCTTTTTTGCGGGTGGCTGAAGGGGCCTGGGGCCATTGCTGGGAAGGTCTAATACCGGATAAAAGTGGTTTGGACAAAATCGGAGGTGAAATTTTTTTTGCGTTTTTGCTGACTTGCTTGTCTTTGAGGTGCTGTTTGGGGGGGTTCCGGGTATTTGTGGGTGGGTTTTGGGGTGTGGGAGCACTGCTGGGTATAAATAGTTTTGATTGCAAGAGGTTTGAAGCAAATCCATGGTGGCAAAGGGGAGTTAGGGCCTAGCTGCAGAGCGCGCGTGGAGTGATTTTGGAAATTTGCCTGAAAATGTCTGTCCCCATTTTTGTAGTTTTGCTTTTTGACTGTTTGGGGGTCTTCTACTTCTTTTCACCTGGGTTGAAGGGTCTTTGGCCATTGCTGGGAAGGTCTAATACCGGATAAAAGTGGTTTGGAGAAAATCGGAGCAGAAAAAGATTTTGCGCTTTTGATCACTTGCCTGTCTTTGGGCTGCTATTTGGTGGGCTTTTAGGTTGTTGTGGGTGGGGTTTGGGGTCTGGGAGCACTGCCGGCACAGTCTAATGTTGATTGTATTTGTTTTTCAGAAAATCCATGGTGGAAAAGGGGAGTTAGGGCCTAGCTGCAGAGCGCATTTGGACAGAATTGAAGGTAGCAGGCCCATTTTTGCTTTTTGCCTGTTTGGGGGTGTTCTGTTTTTTTGCGGGTGGCTGCAGGGGTCTGGGGCCATTGCTGGGAAGGTCTAATACCGGATAAAAGTGGTTTGGACAAAATCGGAGGTGAACATTTGTTTGCGTTTTTGCGGACTTGCTTGTCTTTGAGGTGCTGTTTGGGGGGGTTCCGGGTGTTTGTGGGTGGGTTTTGGGGTCTGGGAGCACTGCTGGGTATGGATAGTTTTGATTGCAAGAGGTTTGAAGCAAATCCATGGTGGCAAAGGGGAGTTAGGGCCTAGCTGCAGAGCGCGCGTGGAGTGATTTTGGAAATTTGCCTGAAAATTTCCAAGTCCCCATTTTTGTAGTTTTGCTTTTTGACTGTTTGGGGGTCTTCCACTTCTTTCCGCCTGGGTTGACGGGTCTGGGGCCATTGCTGGGAAGGTCTAATACCGGATAAAAGTGGTTTGGAGAAAATCGGTGCAGAAAAAGATTTTGCGCTTCTGATCACTTGCCTGTCTTTGGGGTGCTGTTTGGCGGGCTTTTAGGTTGTTGTGGGTGGGTTTTGGGGTCTGGGAGCACTGTTGGCACAGTCTAATGTTGATTGCATTTGTTTTTCAGGAAATCCATGGTGGAAAAGGGGAGTTAGGGCCTTGCTGCAGAGCGCTTTTGGACTGAATTCCAGGTAGGCCCAAAGTTTTTTAAGTGTGGCTTTTCCCGGGTTTTTTCTTTTGGCTTGTTGGGGGTTTTAAACTTGTTTTCGCCCAGGTTGACAGTTCTGGGGCCATTGCTGGAAAGGTCTAATACCCGAAAGAAAGTGTTTTGGAGACAATCCCTTGGGAAAAAGTTTTTGCATTTCTGAGATTTCGCTCACTCTACCGTTTTCGGGGGGCTGTTTGTGGGGGTTCCTGGTGTTTGTGGGGGGGTTTGCGAGTCTTGGAGCAATGCTGGGCATGGATACTTATGCTTGCTTGCTAGTGGTTTAAATACAATCCATGGTGGGTAAGGGGGGATTTAGGCCTACTTTACTTTCAAAGTACGTTTTGTCACCATTTTCTACTAGGCCTCGTTTTTGGAGATCTGATTGGGGGTCTTCTACATTTTTTCGACTGGGTTTAGTAAGGGTCTGGGAGCACTGCTGGGAAGGTCTAATTTTGTTCTAAAACACAGTTTACAGTACACCTAGCTTGAGGGGAAAGATCCGCTAAATTAATTCGCCCATACTTATTTATCCTTCAAAAGGAGACTCAGACAGAGTACGCACTTTCCAAAATATTGTACTGTCTATTAGGAAACTCAAAGTGTGACTTTTTGCACTGCACAGCGTACATAACTTATATTTATTTGTCAGTGGTGTTCTAATATCACTTCCTGTTTTTCCATCAATAATTACAGGCCGGGTTTCAGCCTGTGCAGTGGGAAAAAAAGGATAAAGTCAGGCTTCACATTAGCGAGCCGCAATTCAGCATCTGCCAGGCAGGCAGTGGACAGGGTGTCTTCTGGTCACCAACATTGATGGACGGAGCGTCAGATGGAATGGAGGAGTCCCGCTAATAAGAGGAATGGTTGGATGCATGCAACTTACCAAATTCAACAGGACAACTACAAAAACATACAGATACAGTATCCGTTCTTTTCTAATTATCTTTTAAGTAATGTTATTGCTGTGAACTTCTATGAGTGTGACGCTGCATTTCTTTGATCTCTGCTTCTAAATTCATCCCTACAGCCATTCTATAGGTTTTACTTCTGCTATTTATTAAACCTAATTTAATGTAAGAAGTGTTTTTCTGAGTGCAGAGATAGGCAAGTGAAAACGCATAATTATTACTGCAGCCCTGTACTGTCGCATTCTTTCATTCACGCTTGTCGAAAGTACTACTTACTTTTCAGTAACCATGCATGCAGTAGTGCATGCACTTCCTTTATGTCACTTACAAGTTTTATGGATAGCTTTGTACCCAAAGATTTGTTTATCTTCAATTATTGTTTGTCCATGCTGTGCTTTTTTTTTCTTCTCTCAACAAAACTTTCTCAAAACCCCCCATTCCCATCCATTTTCCAAACCCTAACCCTTGTTGCAGGGTTTCTGTACTCACACAGAACTGTGCACAGAGGAGTGGAACCTCGGCAAATTAGGATGTCCCAAAACTTACCTTAGCAACCAACTCACCCCTTACCGAGCTAGCTACAGTGTCTCATTGGACATATCAAACACCCAATGTTTAGACAAACCAGAACATGAACTTACAGTACCTCAGGGTACGTGGGACTCATGAACACTCTTTCGTTATATTATCATTACAAACCAGAACATGGAGTAAAGAAGACACATGTGCATTTGAAATGTTTATTTACTAATGCCGTCTTCTCAGGCGCAGTATCTTTGATAATACAAGTATACTTATTATCAGTAGCAAAATTATCAGCATAGTTACTAAGACATAAAAAGCGAATGGTGACAGCATGTTAACATGCTGTAATGAATAAGAGTTAACAACACTTATATCTCACCCTCCCTAACACATATATTATATTATTATCTAAGAAGGTCTCTTTGGGTTGTTTTAGGGCGGGCCCATACCTTAGTGTCCTAGCATGAAGGAATCACATCAGCATACACCAGCTCTCTCTCTGCATGTGCACCGCATCAAGTGTGTTAGCAATTCTCGTGCAAAGCAATATCAATCCCGCCTCAAGCCCAAGTTGGCAAAGGCTGCACTTGTGTTATGACTATGAAGGCGTGGAGATCAGACCTCATAACAATTCCATATCGTGTTGCTCCTGAAACTTCAGCACTCTCCGTGCAGACATGGTTTATTAAACAAAACTGATATCAGAGCAATAACATATTATTCTCACATACACCACGGCAAACCACTAGGTTGAAAGCTAAGTCAACAATTAAGGGTCGTGTGCAGAAGTTGCAAGAAAGGAAAAATGGCGTTTAAATCTCAAATGTACCTATGCTAACTTAACACGATATAAGGATATATAGGAGCTATACAACACCCCCCCATGATCCGAGAACGGACTAAATAAGATAACAGAAGTGCCATCACATGAGAGCAGAATCCATTTATAAAAGAGCATGAATAAAATTTCAATTATAAAAACTAATGCTAAAAAATAGCCCACAAGTATAATGTGGCTCAAGCCAATAGGCAAGCAAAAAATAAAATGTCTTGACCAAAAGTCAATAAAATCAAGGAAATGCTATCAATCAGCATGTCAATTTGAGGCAGTGTCTATGATAAGACTGTATATGAAAAGTAAGCTGCAACAGCCTCCAGGAGGAAGTCACTGTCCTCATCCGAAAACAGTTCAGCCATCCAATTTAAAAGATGAAAGGAACATACGTGATCTTCCAGCACCGCATCCTCTATAACCATCAGAGGACAGCTCGGTGGGTTTTCAAGAAAACTTCGTTCCAAGAAACTTTGCGCTGCCGACAACACATCCCAGGGACCCATTAGTCCATGTGCCACCGCCAAGGCCATAATCCCTTCGTCAGAACAAACCAACTCGTGAGCAATGATAGGACTCATCAGTTGATCAAAATCGACGTCAGCAGATATTGGTCCGCAGAGACACAAATCAATGGCCCAAAGGAAATCACAGGTCAGGCAGCGAAATACAGGCTGGACACAGGTGAAATAGGAGAACCGAAAAGATAATCCAAAAGCCGTGCTTAGAGTCGCCAACGGCAGTGTGCCATAATAATCAAGCATGCGGTTGCGAAACAGTAGTGATATCAGAGCAATAACATATTATTCTCACATACACCACGGCAAACCACTAGGTTGAAAGCTAAGTCAACAATTAAGGGTCGTGTGCAGAAGTTGCAAGAAAGGAAAAATGGCGTTTAAATCTCAAATGTACCTATGCTAACTTAACACGATATAAGGATATATAGGAGCTATACAACACCCTCTTCCCCCGGGCTGTGTGGTTTTGATTGATGTGTGACTAAATGACAGCAATAATTCCACACACTTGCTGGGGAGGATAAGGTCATAGCAACAGGCAGGTGAAGGAATCCGAGGATATATTCTTACTCAGCTTGACACTGAGTCACTATTGGCAAATGAAAGCAGATTTTCATGTGCGCCATCAACTTGATTGGTCATCAAGAACATCCTCCTCCTAGACGTGGCAAATTATTATGCTGCTGTGTTCTTCACCTTCAGTACTATTTCTTGTAGTAGTAGCCAATGTCAAAGAAATTCAACGCAAGTACTTTCAATACTTTACCATTTGTTCGGCTACATTGTGGCACTGTTCTAGTGTACTGTCACCTGCTATATTCTCTATCGTACCGTTCTAATGCTACGGTAAGGACAAACAAGGTTTCATTTTCTTTTTTTTCAGATGCTGCAACTGCCACTGTGTAACACCACAAGTACCCCCGCAATGATGACATTTCATCCGCCCAGGATTGCCAACCGAAATCGCCATTTCCCGTGCAGCCAGCCCTGTGCTTAGCCCTATTTCCAAACACAAATTACAGGTAAGATAAGCGTTTGGGGGGAGGTAGTATAATGGAGTATTAGGAGAGACGAGAGACTGACGGTCCTAGGACTATTGAATTAACTTATTCTGTGGCAGGCACTTAGTTTTTAAAACATTTGGGCAATTACTAGTACTTACACAACTTGAATCAAGATGCCACTTAAGTTTCAGGAAAACAAACTTACTGTTAAACTCCCACCCACCAGCCTCAAAAGCAGTAAAAAACACGTATCCTAAGATTAGGTTTAAAGTATATTTATATATCCCTAACATAAATAATCTCCCGCAAGACCCAACCCACCCCCCCTCCCAAACCCCAATGAATGTTCATGAAAACTAAGTCTAAAAAAGTAGAAAACCCAACTCCCAATTCCCACCCCCCAGAAGTCTTTAAAAAAGGGCAAGGGACAGTCTCCTCCTACTGCTGGCTGCTGTTGACTTTTCGGGCCAGGTCGGCATGCTCCTTGCGGAGGGTCTCGAGCAGGGTTTTGGTGTTGAGGAGCTCCTTCTCGAGGTAGGACACCCTCAATGAAAGGCGGTGCACGTGTGCCTTGCACCTGCTGTGGGGGGCAGCTGATTTCTTTGCTGCTCGGCGGTGGCGGGTGGCTGCGGTACCCCGGCTCCGTACCACTGGAGACCTGCTGCGCTGACTGGCTGACCCAGGGAGCGCGGAGGAGGATCCAGGTGTTGCCGTATATGTTGTCGATGTACTCTGCGTGTCCTCCTCCTCCTGGGCCATCAGCCACCGATATTCGGCGACAGTAGCCTTCAGCCTCCGTTGCCGGGCCCTTTTAGCCAGCTCCTTCCGTGTTGGTTTGGAAGGAGCATCTATATGAAAAAAGAAAGACATAGTCTGTAACCAATGCTCTTTAAGATTAATACAAAATGATTCAGCAGAAAGTTGTGTCACAGTAGAACTAGCAACTTGCAAGCGCAGTACATAACTATTGTGGCCAGTATCTATCTAACCTCCCACTTCTTCATCCTTGCTCTAACATTAGTGGGGTTTAAGGAATCAATTTTATGAGCACTATGGACTCACTCCATTAGAATCGACTATGACAGTACACCAGTCTTATTCTTCTTCTTCTCTCTTGTTTAGCAAAATTGGTACGTTAACTTCTGCAAGCCGGCATAATGCCAGCGCAGTCAACTTGCACCCGAGAAAAACAGAAGCCCGCCATGATGAGTGAGACAGACTTGCGTTACTGTACCAGTCCAGTACATGCAGGTGGTGATGCTCTTACTTTTCAATTACGGGTGGCACTGAGAATACTCTGTTACAAGGGCTACCGCTTAATTAATTTAACTTTCACCCTACAGTGCCAATGAATACTAGAAAAGGAAAATGAAGAAGATAAATAATCTGATTATCTATCACTGCACATGGTATGTATTTGCTTACATATGGGATGACTTTAGGTGCTTTGCGTTTTATTGAGTGAACAGTGATACATCCACACATGAATGACCGAGTTCTACTAAACTTATTAACAGAGGTAGTGAGTGGCCATCGTAATAGCTGGATATATGCTGTGCTTGCAATACAAACTACTGCTACTATTCATGGTAGTATTCGGACAAAATTACAACTTCTTTTCCTTGCCTTTCCTACACTGGGACAGATGTGCGGGTGTGGTGTTACATGCTCTTCAAAGTAACACTTAGTTCATCCAGTGACCGTCTACTCTCTCTAGATACACATATGCTATCTAAGAGTCAGATAGTACCATGATCCAGGCATCCATCCATTCAAACTATATGTCAATCATTCTTCTTCATGTCTCTCATCTGGACAAACCTTACGTTTTCTCACGGGAAAACAACCTTTTCATTTTATTTGGGAAACCGCAAGCCATACATCCGTGCTTGACTTGCATTTGAATTTCAACCAAAGCATATATTGCGCACACATACAGTTTCTGTTTCACCCACCCAGGCTGTTCTCCTTCCACCCATCCTTGCTTCATCCTTCACCCAGCATTGCATCCTATTCCTTCCCAGCCACCTCGGCACCAATCAAACACGTATCATTCTTCTTTGTCAGTCATCATTACTTTTAACTTGCTCGTCCTTCCACACCTACTTACACCCTTCTTTCGCTTTTCGTTCATCCCATCCATCAAGTTCATCTCAGATCTGATTTGGATTCTCGAAAAAAAATTCACCGCTGAGTTGAAGTAAATTTAGAGGAGGCTACTACCTGGTTGATAAAAAACTTTGTTCTAAATTGGAAAGTCTGCTTAACAGTATAGTAACTTAACTGTAGAACATATATACTACACCCGTGCAGAGAGCACACTATGCAGTCTGCAATCTCAATAAGTAAGGAATATAAGAGATTACCACTGCCCGCCACTACAGTGGCAACCCGCACAGCAGTTTCGTCCGGCACTTGCACCGCCTCCTCTCCAGAACTGTCCTCCTCCACCTCCGCGCTGGGCCCAGCACCAGATGTTCCACCTACAAAGTACATTTAAGAATGTTAGATGTCAACAAGATTTCAATCAGTCACTTTTAGGACAATGATGCATGACTCAAACCCTGCGCCTGCTTGAAGCAGACGTATGGCTTCACTCAGCATTGGGGAGATAGAGCACCCCAGAGCATTGCTGGAGCTGCGCCATCGCTGCGACGCAACTCCAGCAATGCGCCGCCTTTACGGCACAGATGCGTAACGCTTCGGTGACGTTTTGGGCCCATGGTGCGCCGCATTGTAAATACGGCGCACCATGGGTGGTGGTGGCGTGGGGCACAATTACTGGCGCATCCCTGCTACTTTGCAGGGATGCACCGGTAATTGAAAATATGACCCTTAGTGTCTAGCATTACGCAGTTCTTTACACTACACTCATACATAATTTCTCAGGCCAATGAAATGAACACAAAATCGAAAACAAATAAGCATAGTAGCAACGATACTGAGAAGGAGAGCAGTGCACCTGAAATGCACAGAAGATTTTGAAATATAATTTACCTACAATGTAATCGGCAGCATTATTGCTCTTGGTAAAAAATAAAATTTGCAATATAATAACACACAGAGCAGGAGAAAACAGAGTAGTGATGAAATAGCTAGAAATAGCTACTACTACTCACCAAGCCTGGGGATCTCGATGCCGAGCACGTCGAGCAAGTCGCGTTCCCGGTCCAGGAGATCCGTCCAACGGTGGGTGGCCTGGTTGTAGGTGCGCCGGACCCGAGAGTGTTGAAACATGGCCCGGCACACCTTCTCCCACCGCTTCCGGTGCTCCCGGAGCCCGTAGCCGCTAGCGATCTTGCAGCCTGCTATGATGGTCCTGGGGAGGCGGCGCTGGACATAAAACACTAGTGCGGCCACCTCCTCCGCACTAAAAATCTCCCGGGCTATGACTTGCTCCCCCCTCAAACGCCCGCACGGGAGCCGGGCACGGGGTGCGGGACCCTTCCCCTTCTCAGGCTGCTTCCCGGCTCCCTTTACCATGGTCTGGGCAGAAAGGAAGGTAAATAATAAATAAGAAAGAGAATAGGGAAGAAGAAAAGAAAAGAGTTTAAAAAAGTAGTTTAAAATTAACAAAAAGTAGCAGAAAACACAAAAATATAGAGCTAGAAAAATAGAGGGATAGATAATAAGTAAAATAGATCAAAAAAAACTTCAAACAAGCAAAGGATGGCAGAGATTGACAGAGGATACAGAAAGCATGCCCAGAACCATAGCAATGAATGAAAAACAAGACGGCCGCGCCCGTTCACGACTGCGTGGGTAAGTTGGCGCGAGATTTCCCCCGCGATCACACGCGAACTTGTACTAGCGAGCCGCACACTTTGCGAGATTACACATAGCGCCCGGAAACGGAAATACGTCACGTAAACAAGATGGCCGCGCCCATATACGACCGCTAGGGTAACTTCGCAAACGTTGCGCTACAAGCGGCTTG
Source organism: Lissotriton helveticus (assembly GCF_964261635.1). Taxonomy (NCBI): domain Eukaryota; kingdom Metazoa; phylum Chordata; class Amphibia; order Caudata; family Salamandridae; genus Lissotriton; species Lissotriton helveticus. The sequence goes on along the minus strand of NC_136061.1, from coordinate 1,699,933,977 downwards.
CGAAAACGGAAAAAATCACGCGAACTAACACGCCGCAAAAAAAACAAATCGTATATTCGCACAAATTTGCGGCTTCCGAATTCGATCTCGCACGAATTTGTGCCCCGCGAATCGCGCGAAATTGCAGAGAAACGATTTTTGCAAAACTGAAAGCACTCAGCAGGTGCAAAAGTTCAATCTTATCATTAGTAACCATTCCCTGTAGTGCTTCCTGAGGGGCCCCTTCAGAGTTCAGTTGCCTACTTGCAACTATTCTATGACCCTGCTCTGACCCTCACAGCAGGCTCAGAGAATAGCTACAAGTATACCACAAAGGTCCTGTTAAAAAAAATTACACTGCAACAGAAAGCAATTACAGATAAGGAAGCAGGTGCCAGCCTGGAAGTTCAAATTCAGTGACACATTAATCAGCCCCTAATTCATTCATGTCAGTTGAGGCAGGGCAGGTGTGCTAACGAATTTTACAAAACTGAAAGCACTTGGCAGGTGCAAAAGTTCATTAATGAGGAAGCACTTACAGCTAAGGAAGCAGGTGCCAGCTCAAATTCAGTGACACATTCATCAGCCCCAAATTAATTCATGTCAGTTGAGGCAGGGCAGGTGTGCTTTTCCCCCCATAATCTACAGTGATGAACCAGAGGGTGGCATGGGTGAGCCAGAGGGTGGCAGTGGTGAAACAGAGGGTGGCAGTGGTGAAACAGAGGGTGCTGTGATGAACCAGACGTAGAAACAACATGGTCGCGTCCGTTGCTACCCGACAAGTACGTTCGCGTTTGCGAACTGGTGAAAAACCCTTGCGAAATGGCAGAAACACTTGCGAACACAAAAAAAAATGAATCCGCAAAATTCGCAAGAGTTCGCGGATTTTGCGGATCGCGAATCTGTAAATACGCAATTTCGCGGATTGCGAATTCGCAAAATTCGCCCATGCTTAATTAATTCCAAATTTGTAAATGTGGGCATTCATCCCTGGCCACCAGTACATCTCTTTTAACTCTGGTAGAGATTTCGAGATCCCCTGATGTATCAGACCCTCTCCCATATGTGCTTCTTGAATCAAAGCACCTTTCCGATTCCTGTTTGGAATTACCCTATCCCCCACTCCAGGGATTCGAGCAAAGGGAACGGAGTTGGCATAAAAAATGTTTGAATATTCGAGTGGATAGTTTAGAGGTTACGCTGCACCGCAGCCTTTGCTTGTAGCATTGACAGCTAGCATTGTTATAACGTCTATTTGTGTTTTTGAATGAGTGATTGCAGCTATGGAAGCCATTTGCACAACGCGGCTTCATCAGCCAATGAATTCCCTGCAACGTGAACGCCATCACGCTGATGACTCAGTGTATGGATCACGTGAGTCTTTTGTAGTTCTTTCTGTAATAGAACTACTTGTTCCCAAAGCAATTTATGCTTGATTGTGCCACCTTTTGCATCTTTGAAACTGTTTTGAACCCAGTTCTGCAAGTATTCATTATAAGAATGGACGCAGTAATACGAATGCAACACTATGAGTGGGCATAATTATACCTTGAAGGTGCCGAGTTTGACATAAAGGTGGATATAATAACGTCATCAAAGAGTCTTAGTTCTTTGAAAACTCCATGAGTTCTTGGATACATCAATATTCAAGCAAGGGGAAGTCCCTAACTGCTGAAGCCGAGTTTTCCAAGAAATCGTTGTGGATTTTCGGAACTAGTGGAAATAGCCATGCCGTATTTGGACTGCATGAGCTATGTCTAAATATGGTTATGATTGCTATGCCTATATAAGGACACGGTGATTTATACCTATATAAGGGCATGAATCAGTAAAATTACACTAGGGTCCTAAAATGCTATACAACAGAACCAATCAGCCTGTTTCTTACAAAACTATAATATGCCACATACAAGATCATTGGCCAGTGTTGTAGCCCAGTGCATACATGTTTTACTTCTCTACATTCAGTGACTGCTTTGTGAAGGAATATGGTTGTATTGAAAGAAGATGGTTTGTATGTGGCTAATAGGACACAGATCTATATTTTAGGCTAGAGAGTATGCTACAAATAGAGGAATTGAGCATAATTTAGGTATGGCAAATGTTGGGATCACAGGAGAGGCTAAAAGAGGTTTAACCCCTTCGCTGCGAGGCCTCCCCCCATGCCACACTATTTATTGGGCTATTTGAGGAGTTCGCGCTTAGGCCCCCATACTTTTTTTGTTCACATAAGGTATCCATGACAAATTTACATCCTTTTCTTACAGCAGCCTGAGGATTCTAAAGGTACACAGGGTTTGTGGATTCCCCTTGAGGGGACTGATAAATTAGGCAAAATACAGCTACATTTTGGCTTTTTGGGGAAAAATGGGAAAAAGTGCTGCAGAAGACAGCGTCTGTTTTTTTCCTTGCAAATGGTATCAACACGGGGTTTGTGGTGCTATGTCACCATCTTTCCACCTTTCAGAAACATGCAGCCTCTTGTCAAAAAAACTAAAGTTTCCACACAGGTTTGGCATTTTACTGGGGCATAGCTTATTTTTTCTATTTTATGTGTTTTTAACCTCCTTCCTGTTAGTTGTAGAGATGGATGTTAAACCAATAATTGATCCCGGAAAGCTATACATTTCTTAAAGAAGACAACATTCTGAATTCAGCTAGGGGTCATTGTGGCTATCCTTTAAGGCTTTCCTATAGAAAGTAACAGTTGAAAATTAAGAAAACATTGAAAGTGAGTTTAAAATAACAACCATTTGTGCCTACATTTTCACCTGTGACTTCTTCTAGCCATGATAGATTTGCGAAAGCATATACTGTTACGTCCATGGGACCCTTCTGGCTGCGGGCATCTATCACAAAGAACCTGAGGTACCCAAAGCCAATAACTGAGCTGCACCTTGCAACGGTTTTTCATTGTGTACCGGGTATAAAGCAATTCATTTGGTAAAATATAAAGAGAGAAAAATAGATATCAAGAAAACCTATGTATTTCCAAAATAGGAACAAGATATGGAGTTTAGAAGCAGTGGTTATTAGCACATCTCTGTGTATGCAGGTAACCATACTAGCGAGTAAATTAGGGGGCATTTTTTAAAATGTCTTCTTTTTTACACACTGTCTTAAATTTGGAAGGCAGAAATGCATAGAAAGTCAACTGGTAATAACACTTGTTCTACTATCCTGTATTTCCCTAAGTTTCCAAGTAAAAACGGTACCTCACAGGTGTTGGTAAGCTTAGTGCTGGTGACAGGAAACGGGTCAAAACGCAATGTGGACACATCACATTTTTCCACTGAAAACTGACCCTTTTTTTGCAATGTGCCTAGCTGTGGATTTTGAGCCCTAGCTCAGCCAGCACCTAGAGAAACCTAGCAAACATGTACATTTTTGAAGAATAGACACCCAGGGGAGTCCAGGATGGGGTGACTTGTGTAGCTCTCACCATGTTCTGTTACCGAGAATCCCTTGCAAACCTAAACATTTGTAAAATAAAGCAATATTTTCCCACACTTCTGTGATGGAAAGTTCAGGAATTTTTGAGGATCCACAAACTTCCCCACAACCAGTATACCCCCAAGTCTCCAAATAAAAATGGTACCTCACTTGTGTGGGTAGGAATGGTGTCCAAAATAGGTAATGGTCCAAAACTTACTGTAGAGACTTGAAAATTATAGATTACAAAAAGACCTGGTCTTGCAATGGAGTCACCTGCGTTTTTGGTACTGGAATTGGTGACCATGTAGGGAAACCTAGTAAACCCAGACATTTATAAAAACTAGACGTCTGGGGGAGTCCAAGGATGTGTGGCTTGCGTGGGTCTACCAATGTTTTCCTAACCAGAATCCGGTTCAAACATCAAATTTAAGCTAAAAAAATAAAATGTTCCTTACATTTCGATATGTGACTACCACGCCTGCACAAATTTACTACCACCCAACATTCCCCTTGGTCTCCCCAATAAAAATGATACCTTACTTGAGTGTGTGTCCAATGCAAAGTCAACCTGAAAACATATATAAACAAAAATATAGCGCTTAGTACTCACTGTGCTATCCCCTCAATCTCTATGTTTTTTACCTTTCCCAGTCGCAGAGCCTTAGCCCCCCCACTCAAGTGAGGTATCACTGTATTCGTAGACCAAGAGGAACATTGGGTGGTAGGAAATTTGTGCTGGCAGCAGAAATTCCCCCACAGAAATGTGAGGACAATGTGATTTATTATCAAAACCTAAGGTTTGCAGGGGATTCTGGGTTGGAAAACTTTGGGGATCCATGCAAACAACACAATCTATGGTCTCTCCCGGGTATCTAGTTTTTAGAAATGTCTGGGTTTGGTAGGTTTACATATGTGGCCGCCAAGCCCGGGACCAAAAACCCAGGGACTTCCTTGCAAAACCAGGTAGTTTTGTGATTGATCATTTTTGGTACAGCCACAATACGTTTTGGGCCCTTCCCTGTGCCGGGCACTTGGCCCACCCTCATAAATGAGGTACCATTTTTATCAGGAGACCTGGGGGAATGCTAGGCAGTAGGACATTTGTCTCGGTCTGGTGTTCCCACACCTTTCCCACACAGAAATGTGAGGAAAATATGACTTTTTAGCAAAACCTGAGGTTTGCAGGGGATGCAGGATAGGAAAACTTTGGGGGATCCACACAAACCACACAATCTTGGATTACCCCGGGTATATAGTTTTCAGAAATTTCTAGGTTTGGTAGGTTTCCCTACATGGCTGCCAATCCTAGGACCAAACATACAGGTGACTCCCTCGCAAAAGTCTTTTTGTGATCGATTATTTCCATAGTAAGTTTTAGGCCATTTCCTGTCATGAGCACTAGGCCTACCCACACAAGTGAGGCACCACTTTTATCGGAAGACCTGGGTTAACACTAGCTGGTAGGAAATTTGTACTGGCCTGGTGATTCCACAACTTTCCCATTCACAAATGTGAAGAAAATGTGATTTTATTTTAGCTAAATTTGAGGTTTGCAGGGGATTCTGGGTACGAAACCTTTGGGGGATCCATGCCAGCCACACATCCTTGGACTCCTATGGGTGTCTATTTTTTTTTAGAAAGGATTGGGTTTGGTACGTTTCCCACATGGCCCAGGACCAAAAATGCAGGTGACTCCCTTGTAAAGCCAAGTTTTTTTGTGATTGATCATTTTCGAAACCTCCACAATAGGTATTGGGACCTTCCCTCTAGCGGGCACTTGGCCCACCCGCACAAGGGAGGTACCATTTTTATTGCCAGACCTGGGGTAACACTGGGTGGTCAGAGATTTGGGGTTTCTTTCTGATTCTGGAAGAATTCAGCACTGTTGTGCAAGGAAAATGTGTGACTCTGCCAACATTGTGAGTTTTGAAGGGCATTTTGGTTAGGAAAACTTGCTGGCATCCACGAGAGGGACACCACCCTGTACTCGACTGGGTTTCTAGTTTATAAAAATATCAGGAATCGGTCGGTTTTGCCTAGAGATAATGTACACCTTGGCAGAGAAAGACAGAACAGACAAATATTACCACACAGCTAACTATACCTCAAGGACACACATATACTGGTTGGTTTTGGCACAAGGGTGAGTGACGATTAAGAGCCTCAAATTTTATTAACAAGAGATTTCACAAAAAGGAAATGCATTGTTAATAATTAAAAGGTTAAACACCTGAATCATTGACTCACAGCTGGTGAGCTGTAAAGCCATGTCAAGGACCAACCTTTTTGAAGCCCATTCACACACCTTTCATATGTGACACATGCAAGACCATTCACACTACCAGCCACAGTCCCAGCACAACACAACACTCACATCAACAGCCAATTTAGAGACAATGTACACCCTGGAAGAGAAAGCCAGAAAATACAAACATGACTGCACAACCAACTATTCCTCAAGTACACAGACATACTAGTTGGAATTGGCAAAAGGGTGAGTGAAGGTTCAGAGTGTAAGATTTATTAACAAGAGATTTCACAAAAAGGAAATGCACTGTTAATAATTAAAAAGTTAAACACCTGAACCAAGCAATGACAAGGCACCAACCGCTTGACAGCCCATTCACACACCTTTCATTCATGACACATACAACACCATTCACATTCCTAGCAACGGGCCCAGCACATTACAACACTCACATCAACAAGCAGCGCCATTCAAGGCCCATCACTTTCATACACCCACATGCCTGACACAACAGCCACACTAGGTGATGGAGTGTGTTGACTAGTGTTTGGCTTCCAGTGTGTGTAGTGACCAGCAGTAAATCACTTCTCACACACCTCCAGCCAAGCACCAGTCCACACACATGCCAGCCAAGCACCAGTACACACACAGTGCCAGCCAAGCACCAGTATGCGTACTACTCCAGCCAAGCTCCAGTCCACGCACATCTTCAGCCAAGCACCAGGCCATGCACACCACCAGCCAAGCACCAGTCCACGCACACCGCCATCACTTTTTGTATGCAAAAAAGAAAACACAACCCATTTGGCAATAGATACAAATCTATAACTATAAACAAAACAGCTCTATCTAAATACATCACACTAATGGCATCCATGAAATCTGAACAACAAATATAAAACGATACAGGCCAGTCAGCCTATTTTTATGCTCACAGTTGCAATCAAAATCTCTATTGCTTGTGGTACAATTTAAAAAATGTGGGCACACACAGCACAGGATTAGAAGAAAAATAGGAGCAGTACATACAATTCTCGTTCCGCACACCTCTTTGGGCAAAGACTCTACATTTCTTAGCAGGAAAGTATTTTTTGGCCATGGTAGGGAGGTTATCAATCTAGCCACATCTTCTACCACTGCTTCTCTAGGGACTCCTGCCTGCTCCACTAAAACAAGGCTGCCTATTAGAGACAGCTGCAACTGAACAAATGTAATCTATGACTCTGGAGAGCAATCCTCAAATACAACAAAGGCATTGTAGCTTGCTAAATGGAATAAATGGATAGCCAACTTCTTATAGTAAACGTACGCCTTACGAACATCAGTGTAAGGTTTAAATTTATGATCTATTGAATTTACACCACCCATGTGCTTATTGTAGTCTAAAATGCACACAGGTTTGCACACTTCAGCAACTTGACCCCAAACAGTCACGGGTGACTTACTTTCATCATGGATGTTCATCAACATATAGATATCACTCCTGTCAAAAACTTTCACAGCTAGAAGTTCATCACTATGCAGTACACTGGCCTGTCCCTTCACAAGTTTATACAAATCAGCTGTTTTTGGTAACCCTTACGGTTAGAGTGATTTGTGCCAGAAGCAACAGTGTCCACTTTGAACAATTCCCTGAACAATGGCACACCAGTGTAAACGTTATCTACATGTAAATGGTGGCCTTTGTTAAAAGGTCCTCTACTAAGATCCTACACAATTTCTTCTGTAACTCCGAAAGTGGACGGACAACCAGGGGGTCAGTATTGGAATCCCTACCAGTGTAGGCCTTGAAATTATAGACACATCCAGTTCTACTCTCAGACAGTATATACATCTTAATTCCATAAGGTGCCCTCTTGCTAGGAATGTACTGACTAAAAACCAATAAGTCTTGAACGAGACCAAAGACTCATTCACAGCTATTTCTTTCCCTGGCACATAGATCTCTGAAAATAAATCTACAAAATGATCAAGGACAGGCCGAAGCTTAAAAATACAGTCACAATCTGGGTGATTTCGTGTCAACGCTAAAGCACTATCAACAACATGCAACATTTGAAGAAGAAGCAAATACCGATTACGACTCATGTTCGCAGTATAGCCCTTGCCATCCAGGGATCAGTAGATCAATATGAAGACAGCAACGACTTCCTGTTTAGGCCCATTGAAAAAGTTAAACCCAAGAACTTCTTCATCTAGATTTGTGGGATTCAACTGGATAGCTCTAGTTAAGTCTGCCACTATTGTCCCTCAATAACTGTTCAGCATTCAATATTAGTCTGCTCAACAATCTCTGCCGAAAAGACATCGTCCATAAACAACTAAAGGAAAATTATCCCAAAAATGTTTCACAATTCACTCTACACCCTGCAACACCACTAAAAGCAGGCACCACCGACTGCACCATGTTTCGGTCAACCCAGAGCCACCACTTCCAAAGGGAAGCCTTACAGCCATAGGCTGCAATCCAGATGCCTCTTGCTGCACTTTTGGCACATCAGTGTCCTCCTCTAAAACAAGCACTTGATCCACACTGAGAGTAGACTCATTATCAGATGATTCCTCTCGGACAGAAAATTCACTGCCAGATTCCTGGCCTTCTTCCTCTGCTATAGATGCAGAGTCAGTCTCATTCCAAAATAGCCCTGAGTGGTAAATTCCGTTGCACTTGCGGAATTTGGGTAATTTTACTTACCGCGGAGAACGCAGAAATGCCAAAAATTCCACAATCTGCGGCTTCGCAGAATTTTTTGCTTGTTTGCACTTTCAAAATGCGTGTTCGCAAAATATTTCCCCCCAAGCACTCAAACTGCCTTCACGAACGGGGAAAAAGCATTGCGACCAGACGGAACAAGCAATTCCACGTGTTCACAGAGATTTTTACCGTTTCGTTGAGCTTTTCGTAGCGCGACTACGTAAATTCCGCCCACCCCTACCCAAAATCCTCCTGAGTCGTCATCCTGTAGCTAGCCATAATCCTTAGTTATACAAGTAACTTGACAAATAAGTCAACAGTACCCAACACTGTGTAAAAAAAGTAATAAACAAAGTGTAGATTTATAAAACAAAAAGAAAATTTACTGGCATATAGCAGTTGCAAGGTAAAGTAAATCAATATAAAGGACACAAAGACCTATATACTGTAAAACAATGCCACTTACTTGCTGTAGGCCGCCAGACTCACCAGCACCTAGTCTGCAAGGACACAGCCAGTACTGATATCCCGCTAAAAAAGAAAACAAAATAAAATGACAAACAAGGCAACACAATACACATTGTGCACTAACAAAAGGGACATGTCACACACATTCAAACAGAAGTTAAATAGCCTGCTATTATTAAAACATTTCCAAAAAACACTTTCATGCAGGTCATTGACACTAATTTGTAGTAAACAATATAAAAAATGCTTCCTTACCAAACACTTGGAACTACTCAAACTGCAGCGCTACCAGTGCCAAAACTGCAAGCACAAGTTACACGAAAGTAAAACAAAAGCTTTGCACTAAAATAAAAATGAGAATGAAAACGTTACAATCACAAATAATGACAAAACAAGCAGACCATCAGCCGAACTACTTTTAACACACAAACTTTTCCTGGTGGTCAGGGGGCTTCTGCCCCACTTGGGGCACATGGGCTTAAAAATACAAGGCCTATCTGCCCCCAATGGGGGCATAAACAGTCAGAATATCAACCCCCACCTAATCAGATTGAAAGCTCCTTCACTCCTGCGGGAGCAAAGTGACACAAAGGGGAAAGAAAATCACAAGGCCACTCAGAATACTCTATTATTTTTTAAGTTGAACTCGCTGGATTCTTGCAAGAGTCCCTCAGGCCCAACCATTAAGATTTAAAAATGTTGTATCTTAATAGCTCAAAAACTACTGAGTGGATTTACACCCCAAAAAAAACCCAAGCTTTTGGGACCAAGATAGCTTCCTACCAAATTTGGTGTAATTCGTTCAGCAGGTTTTGCGGTATCGCATTCCAAACAAGTCTATAGAAAATGCATGGGGATTTTGCGTTTTGGGACACCCACTTTTTCTCGTCCTCCGCTTGACAGATCAGCCCAAAATTTTCATTAAAAAAAGTTATGTGAAGATTTATCAAATAGCATCAAAGTTATTTGCTAACTAAAAAATGCATTTCCTATGGAAATAGACTGAAAGTGACTTTACAGGGGAGCAGCCAGCAGCAGGAAGCAGCACAAGAGCCACAGAGGGACTCCAAGCCATACAAGCCAAGTGCCAGGAGATGGTGACGTCACCGTGTTTGTGCCCGGAGGTGCGTAATAGCACATCACGACTCCCGCACAGTGAGATGCGCCAAGCGCGCCTGGGCCAAGGGCGGTCGCATCTGCGGCCGTCAGGGGCCAGAGGAGGTTGGGCTCGGCCAGGTACCTTAGTTAGCTCCTTTAGGATCCTGCCTGGCTGAATGGAGATAACAGTGTGAAAAATCTTGCCACAATTACTGAGGTACTTTCTTCTTTTCTGCTCTTCTGTTTTCCCATGTTGTCCTTTGTTTTGCTCTTAAGTTGCAAAAAGTGAGCCATTGTCCCTGTATGCTAATTTTCTGAGGTTGAGCCAGTACTAATAGTGCTCCAAAAAAAGGGTATAAAGATACAAAAGGGTCCGGTTTTTAAAGCCTGCAAAATGGGCAAAAGGGGTCCCATGGTGGGCTGTATGGTTGGAACAATTGACTCTTTTTTAACTAAACCAGCACACGCGATTACACAGGAGATAACATTGATAGAGAGAAGGTTATCATTGGAGACTGGAAAGCGCTCCCAGGAGTGTGCCATGGACAGGGATGAGGCACAAGTAAAATCAGCAGACACCGTGGGCCTCTCAGATTACTCATTAAGCACCCTTGACCCTGTGTCTATAGCCCTGATGGCACCCCTGACAAACTTGAAATGTCCTCCAATACCCGGACAGCTACACTAACAGAAGGAGATGATTTGGTATTAGACTTCCCACTGCCCAAGAGAAAATGAACAGTCTGTAACAAGTCAACGAGGAAGTCTCCATGGACAAACACCTCCAATTACTGATTGTTTCAAATCTTGAACAGTTATTGGACGCTTTATTTGTAAGACTGCAATCAATGACAAAAGCCCATTTAGCCCTAATAATATTGAAGGTGGAAGAGGTCGAGAAATTAATTCATGATTGTTAGATTTGGGGGTCTCTAGTTCGCACAGGTAGGTACTTGTGACAAATAGGGAACCTTGCCTCTAGTCAGGGTAAGGTGGTACACTCCTAAAATAATTTTTAAGATTTAACACAAGACCACAAACGACAAAAATCCACAATACTGTGCTTAAAATGGTAGACTTAGCTTAGTTCTCTTCGGATCTCAAAATGCGACACTTTGAGCCAATGTACCTTAAGATGCGACACGCAGGGCAACGAAAAGTGTTGCGAAGATGGTGATGCGTTGTAGTTTTGGTGCAAAGAAATAAAGACGTTGTTTTCTCCAATAATGCGAGAAGTCTCGACTCGATGCGTCAGCTGCAACGGCGACACTCTTGTTCTGTGATGCGACGACAGCAGCTTTGGCAGTGACACTCTTCTACGACGTTGAGAGACGCTTCCGCTCGATGGGACTACTGCATTGGCGACACCCTTGTTCCGTGATGCGATGAAGGCAGCTCCGACGGCGGCACGCTTCTCCATGGTTGCGAGGCACTTCTCTTGATGCGGTGCAATGCAACAGCTACAGCTGCGACATCCACGATGCGACAGCAACAGCAGCGATGGCGACGCGCTTCTTCTTTGTTGCAAGACGCTTCTCTTGATGCGGTGCAATGTGACAGCTACAGCGGCGACCTCCATGATGCGACGGCTGCAGCAGCAATGGCGACACACTTCTTCTTCATTGCGAGACGCTACCAGCTCCTAGTGACACGCAGTCCCTCAGAAGGCCCAAAACAGCAGCAAGCACTTAATAAAACCAACAAAAACAGGTCAGACAAAGTACCGAGGAAGGCAAAGAATTGAGGGATGACCCTGCAACAAGGGCCAAGTCCAACTATGATTTTATTGCTACATGTAATAAATCTATAGTGATGTCTCAGCCAAAGTTAGCAGGGGAGGTGGCAGAGGCTTCATGCCTATTGTCTTTGAATTGAGATAGTGGTAGCCCCCTTGTTGCACTGTCTGAGAGTATGGGCTATTGTTAATTTCAACCAAGTAATAATTACTGACTGTGCAGCATTGGACAGAGCTGTGCATATCCCTTGGATAAAGCATATAATAGACTTGACTAAATAGCTTGGTTGCCCAGACTTATATTATAGCTCAAACCTTTGGGCAAATCTAAAATTAGGGCCATTAAACTACAGTTTTTGGACAAGCGCCAGGGACTTAGGGAAGAAAAGGAGTTAGCAAAACCAACTGTGAGAAGATATATTACATTACCTTTGTGCAAATAGTAATGCCTTTCATCGCTTCGTGCTAACCAGATTTCATTTACATTTGGTTCCCTGGCTTCTAGCTGTACCCCAAGGATTTATAAAACCTGGCACATTAAAACCTAGTCCTTGCTACAATTTCTCTGAGCAAGATACCTTACATTTTATTTTCTTCTTTGATTATTATGCTTTGTTGCGAAAAAAGTTTATATTCCCATTAATCAGAGATGGGCACTTTACTCAAGTTAGGCCAGATTTGTTTTACCTCCAAATGTTATCCTCCCCTATGGTCTGTTTTGGGGTTGCAAGTTTTTTAACAGGAGCCATTAGGTGCAGGAAAAAGTTGTCATTTTAGTCACTATTAGTTTTTAGCTGTTTTTTTTTTATTCTAGTGCACATTCTATGTAAATATTGATACTTATATGCACATTGTTTATTGTATCTTGAATTCAGCACCTTACACTTTATATGATGTAATCTGCCTTACTTTCTAATTCAAACTCTGTCCCCTGGTTGACGCTAAAAATCTTTTTATTTTTATTTTTTAAAAATGTTAGAGTTTTGTCAATGAAATGTACTTTCTTTACATGTTCACTTTTATGGCAAGGAGTTGCCAAATAAAGTAACTTTGACTTGACTTGATTTTACAGTTAGGTGAAAATGTCAGTTAAAAAATATTATTTTAAACTAAAAGAAAAACAACACTGAAAGTCACAGTTATAGTTTACTGAGCTACCTCTAAATTGCACCTCCATCGTGCACTACTTATGACCTCACATATTACATCACTCATGATGTGTTCAATTAAATAATTGATGATATCAATGGTGGCATCTCAAATTACATCATTGATGACATCACTCATGCCATCATGCAAGAAAAGTAATAGTTTTCTAAACGCTATTGTGGTATGGACTTTGTTTTAAGAAGAAGTTCAATGCCACATTTTGGAGAGGGCCCACAGTCATCCTATAGAATGAGTGTTAAGTGTATGGAGGCAAAGGAGAGAAAGATATGTTGCAATATAAATTTTAAATTTTAAATTCAAATGCTTGATAAATGTACCAAAAACATTTTATTGCTGCACAGGAGGCTCAGAAAATGTGCTAAGTCAATCCCTACAAGTGCATAATTTTGTAAAATGAAACACACTGAGCACGTTCTCGTTCGACATTATTTTATACAATGCTGAAAAACCTCAGACACAGTTGGCAGAATAATACCATAACAAATTTGCAGTGGTTTATGAAAGGCATCGTGTTGAAAACAGCAGCAGATTAGGCACGAAAATGAGGTTGGAGACTCGACACTGCTACTCGGCTTGAAGCACAATATAAATCCTCAGGAATATTCATGTTATGATTTGCATGGGCAGTCACCCATCGAAAAAAAATAATTTAAGGATCAACCGTTTGTAGAAGCTGCATGTTTTCATATTCTCAGTCATTGCAGATATTGTTAAACACGAAGCAGGATGAGCAACCAAGAAACGGCGAAACTCCCTTTTTTACAAAAGCCTCTGAACTAAAAGTTGCATTCTCATGATCTTCCGTGCCCATATTGGTACATGGCACCCAGCACATTAAATGTGTTGCCAACCAGATGAGGAACATGAATCTCTGAATGAGGACATATATTATTCAAATTAATGAAGGTGGCTGAGGCACTGATCTTTCATTCAGCTTAACAAGGTTTAAGGAATATAAGAATGACTCCCTTCAACTGTAGTTTACAGCTTCTGTTAGTAAATTAGTCGTTTTTGCAAATCCACATACATTTTTCAGGGAAAGGTAAATGGTGCCAAATTAACATAATTCGGGCTATAGTGCAATGACTCTCTATGTAGGTTATTGCTTTCCTGCAAAAAATTGGTTATATGGAAAAATATTCACCACAAAAATATTGTGGCACAAAAAATATTGTAGTCTACGTTAACTACAAAACATAGATTGTACATGCATATAATATAAAAACAAAATGCCGACTATCAAAATGTTGTTTTCAAAACATTGATATTACACTATAAATAAATAGGTTGCGGTTCACCTCAGCATATGAATGTTCAGGAGCAGTTAATCAACTCCCTAATAATTCATCCTTTAAATTAATTTCCCCTTTTTAATATATATTCCCTTACGTTTTTTGTAGCGCCCCAAGTGCTATTGCTTATGTCAGGTGTCACCTGTCTGCACACCTGTTTAGTGTAGGGTACATCACCTGTTGTCACCTCTGGAGCCTCTTCCTGGGTTCTTGCTTGCCATATTGCTTTTTTATTTGTATATGAATGTTCCTCGCAATATTCTCCAAACTATCTCAATTACTGAGGTGGAATCGCAGCCCTCAGGCACTGCAAGGAATCTGAAGGTGTTTACTGTGATATCACTGTGGAATATTGTGGTATATTTTATTGTTGCATACGCTATTCAAACTTACCTCAACGCACTTCTAGGTTTCAGAACAATCATAATCCCAGATACAGACTGAAGTTGCTAGACTCTCGCAGGAGTATAATAAATTCCGGGGGCCATATTGGGTGCGGCTGGGCGTAACTTGGTATTTAAACCACGCCCGAGCCTAAGACGAGTGCGTTGGCTCCAGACTTTTGAAGAAAATGGATCACTCTCTTTCTTCCATAATGAACTTATCTGCTCTGCTTGGCTGACGCATCTCTCCACAGCACCACATTTAAGATAAAACAACAGTAGACGCTTACCAAAGCAAAGACTGCACAACAGGTAGAAAGAGCATTTATATTTCTGAACCTCATTTGGATTCAACCTCTTTATTCACAGTTATTTACTAACAAGAACTCTAACCAATAACATTTGTCGTTTGTGACCTATAGCACAGATAATATATTGGTAATCTATGTGAACTCTCGTCAAGAACTGAAAGCTACAGAGAAAGGCGTGAAAGATACTACTAATGAGAATTTGATGTTGCGTGTGTATCATTGCAAAAGTAATACTGTGTAATCGTATTGTTGATTGCCACGCCCAGGAAAGTGCATTATACGAGCGTCTGTACTCTGAACCATTTCTTGTCTCATAGACTGTTTCTCATTTCCTAGAAACCGGAAGGGTTCTGCATTCTATATTTCAGGGACTGGAGATTATCAGAGTCATCATCTGATTTCATACAGACACATCACTCCTGTTGCATCGCAGGTACGAATGTGTTTTTATCACACACACCAACATTTTCAGGGTCTAACTCGGAAGAATGCCTACTTAAGGCTGGACTTAAGTACTAATAGTGCCCCTCACTTTCATGAGGTCAACAACAGATTGCAGTGACAGTAGACGATCCACGCCAACCAGACACCCAGTGGACCAGACACTCCTCCCTGCTCTTCTGTTAGAAAATTCATTACAAGCAGAGGAAAGGTAAAGGCATAGTGGAGGTGGGTTCATGTAGTCTCTGTGACACCCCTTACGAAGCCACCAGGTAAGGCTCGTATTTATTGTCTGTCAGCTTAAAACCCCATATTGTCCTGAATATGACAATGTAATAGTGTATGGGTTGAAATGTCATTCACTATCCCCACTACAGAGACAACAAATTCAAAGCAGACCATAATTTTCACTTTTGATTAATGGTCGGCAAATATGTGTTATTCTAATTGGTCCCGGGCTTATTATTTCCTAGAATACATATTTGATAGACTTTTGTTTTGTTGTTATTTTATTTACTGTGTGATCACCAACTGCTTTGAGCACTTTCTTCACTTTCGTGTTCTACACTTCACTGCTGCTAAACTTGCAACTGAATATTCTCATCCATTTTCAGTTAATTATTATTATGATACACTGTGATCCACAGCATCGTTTCAGTGTTTGTTAGACCTGTCAGCCTTAGGGTGGTCTTCCCCTAAATGTTTTGCCTACTTATTGTGCCACCCACTTAAGCAGTCCTCTAAAGAAATGTCCCAGGACTGCCACTGCAGCCTGAATGCAGAGTTCCACTACCATGTAAACTTTGCATTTAAACCCACTCTGGAAGCCTTAAAACGCCTTTTATTACATAGAAATCACCCCCAAAAGAAGGCCCAAGGTAGCCAGTACGGCAAGGTGCTGTGTAAATAAAAGGTTGGACATGTACTTTCAAATTTTACATGTCCCGGTAGTGAAGCACACCTAAATTAGTTTTTCCTTACTGTGAGGCCAATACATCCCTTAAAGTTCTTTATTACATTTAATAAGCTTTAATTCCAAATTGGGAGAAGGTAGATATATCATGTTTGATACTTACGAATATCTAATGATAAACCCTCTTTAATGGCAACGTTGTATAATCTTTACAATTTTGAAAATACCACTTTTATAAAGTTGGCATTTTTATGTCCTTAGACCTTTTGTGCCGGCTGCCTGGCCTGCGTTACATAACTGGGTGTAATTGACAGTTAGACTTTGTGATTCCTCTCAGGCTGTCACACCAAAGAGGCATTAGGTGTGCCTGAATGGGCCATCTGCAGACAGGATGGGTCAGAGCTGAGCACAGCCACACTGATCAGGTGTGCCTGAATGGGCCATCTGCAGACAGGATGGGGCAGAGCTGAGCACAGCCACACTTACATCTAAATAGCTTATGCTCTGACTCCACACAAATAGCTTAATTACCCTGTATTGTCACTGCAGCAAGCTTAAAGCCAGGGTAGCGGAGTCAGCAAATTCCATGCACTTCAAACAACCTTTCCAGACACTGTTCCCACTTTCCAGAAAAAGGGCACCAGGTTATAAAAATAGGATCTTCAGACCCAATCTTCAGTACACTACTGGACCTGGGGAAGGAATCTCAGACGACTGCCTACTGCCATGACCTACTGTGTTCTCTGCCAGACTGCTACTGTACCTAGAAGGACAGATCTGTTGCCTAGAGACTGCTTTGAACCCACAGAGCCTTGCCCTGCTGTTGAGCCCTGCATCTTCACCTATATCCAGTACTACGAGATGTGACTTTAAGAACTAGTTTGCTGGCCTCCTATTCAGAAGTACAGTGAAATAACAGGCTTCCACCATCTTGAACCCGCACCTGGACCCAGCCTGAATGAGTCCTGAACCCCCAGGAGGTGTCCTTCCAGTCCTGGACCCTTGGTTTTGGTGCTAAAGGTGCAGAGATGTCCAATTTATAAATCTGAGGACTTAGATAAGACAACATTTGGCCAAAAAGTGTTCTGAGAACCAGAAGGAGACCGGGACCAACCTGATCTCTTCGCCGCTCGATTTGCATCACAAGTCGTATTGACTTGCGGCTTCTTCCACTATGTTCTTCTCCACAACAGCAAATCCGTTTCAGTGGTCCTTTGCTAAATGGGCTTTTGACCTCATGGAACTGTCTTCAGCTGCAGCCCTCTGCTTCATCCCGCTGGAGTTTTTGACTTCTATTTCGGTGACTGAGTCTGAACGTAGTAATCTTCACTGTGGCTTTTTTTATTTTTATTTTTATTAGTTCACAGCAAAAATACATCATCATTAATAAAAAAAAAACTGACTTAATTCTTCAATGGCAAAAGGGAAACAAAAACAGGCCCATACATGTGCACAGAATTCAATTATAACATATGATATTGCATTTTAAATTTCATCACATTCTCCATCATCATAATAATCTGAAAAAGCACCCCAGATTTTCAAACCCATTTTCCTCTTCCTCCTGGATCCAGTTACTGAAAAAAGTCCCCACTCTAGTTCATATAAGCAGTACATTCGCGCTCGCCATTGCTGAAATAAGGGTGGCTCTTCCTGAAGCCATTCAGAAGCAATGCACAATCGTGCCACGGTCATTACAAAAAAAATAAAATGACGGAAACGATATAGCCTATCCGCAGGATTGTCTTTGGGAATTTTCCCCAATAAAAGCATAGCAGGGGTGACAGACAGCTGAAAATTAAGTACTAAGGACATTGATTTTTCAATTTCTCCTATGAAACCGGCCAACCTTGGACAAAAAAAGAAAATATGAACACAATCGGAAAGGTCAGCTTTGCACCGAAAACATTTTCCATCAAAACCCTGACCCCATTTGGACATACGTTCAGGAGTATAATATAAATCAAACAGGGTCTTGAAAAATTGTGCTTTTAGATTGGCCGACATTAAAGCTTCTTTTCCACTACTATTTCTGAGTCTCCCAGACTGTTGGCCCATTTTTCCCTTATTTTCTCCAAATCGTCCAATTTTCTTTCTAATAACATTCGATACAGAATACCAATTTTTACCTGTCTGCCAATCCCCTCTATGACTTGATTCTTTCGTAAAATTAACTTCTCTTTTATAGGAAAATCCCGAATTTGTAAAAATTTTAAGAAATAGCTTCTAGGTAAAGAAAACTGATCTGTTAGCTCACCAAATGATTTACATTTGCCATCCTCCATGCACATGTCACCCAACCATCTTACCCCTTTTTTTGCCAATATTGAGGCATTGTATCCGAAAATACCTTTGGCAGTATCCTAGCTGCACTTAAGGGGGTATAGTACGAGAACTTGCCAATCGCCATTGTACGAGCCAGCCATCTCCATGCCTTATAGGCACCCAATATCACCTAAAACGGGTTCTCTTATAATAGCTGCCATCAATTTCAATAAATAAACTCTGCTTCACGCAAGGCCCCAACAAAATTTCGAAGATTGATGGATGATTGTATGTATGTTGAGTTGATTCCCCAGTTAACAAAATCCCCATTTTCAATAAAAAACAAACTAAATAGTAAAGAAAACTATCTGGGACCCCTAACCCTCCCCTTTCAGTGGGTAACATCAGATGTTTCATAGCTCGCCTTGGTTTTCCGGGACTCCAAATGAATTTCCCACATAAGGATTGTAAAGCCTAAGGGTATTGATCTAAACAAATATAGCACTTTGGGTAGAACATTCATTTTTATAATATTTGTACGACCAATAATAGTAAAGTATAGTCGTTCCCACCTCTCCAGTGATATCTTAATTTTGTCATATACATTATTCTAATTAGAATCAACCAGGTCTGCCATATTAGCCCTGATCAATATCCCAAGGTAAGTAACCTCCTTAACCACTCTCACATCTTGCCATGTTAAGGCTTCGGAACACAAGATCTGGGTTTTTGATTCATTAAGTTTATAACCGGTTATAGATCCAAAATCTTTTGCGAGCCTCTCGATCTCTACAATGGCAGTGGCGGGATTAGCAGTAACAACTGCAATATCATACGCATAAGCGAAAACAGAAAAGGCAAATTTGGATGCAATAAAAGGGGGTATAAGTGGGTTTTGAATTAATTGTTCAACAAAAGGGTTAATATATAAAGCAAATATTAATGGGGAGCAAGGGCACCCTTGACAAGTCCCCCTAGTGATATTTAATGAATCTGAGAGTGCTCCCAAAGCAGAGATTTTGGCAGTTGGTAAGAAATATAAAGGTTTAATTGATTTGATAAATTTTTGGCCGAATCCCATTGTATCCATTAAACTCCATAAGTAACCCCAGCACACACGGTCAAACGCCTTTTCTGCGTCCAATAGAAAGATCGCTAATTCCAGATTATTCACCGCCACAAAATCAAATAACGAGATAACCCTATTTATGTGGTCCACCATTCCTCTTTTCGGTATAAAACCGTGCTGTTGTCGAGAAACTAATGATGTCACAACTTCAGACAAGCGGTTAGCCAAAATCTTTGAGTAGATCTTATTATCAACGTTCAATAACGATATAGGGCGATAAGAGCCCACACTATCCGAAGGTACCTTTCTTACAAAAAAACGCTATGGTCGCTTCAGACCAAGTACTGGGTGGATTGCCCTGCTGAACTATCAACATAACATTCAGCATTTCCTCCTTTAAAGTAGTAAAAAACAATTTATATACTTCCGCGGGTAACCTGTCGGGGCCAGCCGCCTCACCAACTGCCAAACTCTTTACTGCCTCTTCTAACTCCACCATCGTTATCGGTAAGTCCAGTTGTTGAGCTAAATTTGAATCCAATACTTTAAGACCTATCGCCAATCTATCGCTCCATTCGACACTCGCATCTACCCTGTCTTCCTGGAGTATAGTTCAGCATAAAACCTCTGAAATATACTAAGAATCTGATCCGGCTCTGAGTGCGATACACCCTGGTCATCTTTCATTGCGTTAGAATTTCGAGCTGACTCCTTCATTCGCAATCTAACCGCAAGTCTCTTCCCAATTTTCTCCCCAATTTCATAACTTTGCATTCTAGAGGTTAAGAATCTCCTAGCAATTTCTGTATTCCAAAAACCCAGAATATTGGCTCTGGCCTTTGCTACCACGTTTTCTACCTCACAGAGCTCCTTTCTGCCCTGGATAACCTCCCTTGTTAAGAGGATCTCGGCCCGTGCCAGCTGCTCATATAGCTCATCAAGATCTTTTTTGAACTTCTTTAGCTGCCGTATTGAAAAACTTGTGCACTCCCCCCGAAACCCCGCTTTAAATGTGTCACAAACGTTAGAATCCCTAGCTGTGCCCTGAATAATACTGAAAAAAAATCTGATCCAATTCTTCATATGCGTAATAAATTCCTCGTTTAATCCCAATTTACGGTCAAAGGAAAACATGGGGGGTATTTACCTCTTCACCCTTCTCGGAATTTCAAATAAGATTGGTGAGTGATCAGAAGTAATTCTGGGGTAAGTTTGAACTGTAGCACCTTCCAATAAATTTTCTGGGGCAAAAAAATAATCTAGTCTAACTAATTTTTTGTGAGGGTATGAATAAAAAGTAAACCCATTGTCAGCCCCCCTCAACATTCCCCATACATCAATTAAACCTTGATCTTGTAATAAGTTGACAAGGGCTTTATAAACTCTTGGTTTTCGACCTTTATAATTCCCATACCCGTCCTGTATTGCACTATTAGTCAAATTTATATTCATATCCCCACAGATCACTATTGGTTGAGGAAAGTTAGCTAACTCTAGATTTACTTCATTTAAAGGTGCGGGTCATCCAAGTTTGCACCATAAATTGTAACTAAAGTTAACTGCATACCCCCGACCCCACACTCTACTATAACCCACCGCCCGTTTTTATCCTCAACTTTCCGGCCTACCCTTGTAGAATTTTGTCTAATAAGTATGGCCACCCCCCTTATCATGCTAGTCTGACCAGAAACAGCAAGTAAAGTAAAGCCAAGTTCTTTTAATACCCCCCTTTTTGACCATGGGATATGTGTTTCCTGGATGCAGACTATATCAGGTTTGATATATTTCAATTCTGCAGCTAGTTTCTGTCTTTTCATAAGATTATTCAAACCGGACACATTTATTGAACAAATTCTTACCCCTTTATTCGCCATATTGACAATTTAAATACACTACTTGCCACAATCTGTCTACCATCCTCGGCCTTCCTCACCATCAAACTTAAAGTGGATATTGTAGCTGCCAAGCCGTTTCTTTTATTCAAATTATTCAAACTGTTCTCCACATGTTCTCCAAGTATTTTGCTGTGAACTATTTTTCCCCATTTTTCCACACCCTCCCGTGCACCCCTCCCCCCCTACCCTGCTCTTCAGCCCTCCCTCAACCCCACCCTTCCCTTCTCCCTTAATAGAAGCTTTAGGACTTATTGTCCTGTGATGCGAGTGTGTCCCCCAAGCCCCCTGCCGTCCCCCACAGGGTTTTATCTCAAAAATTCTAAGCCATACCATTTACATCTACCTCTGTTGAAAATCCGAAGCTTGATTAATAAGGGTGCTTAATAAGGGTGCACTACTACTATATGCTTTACAATGATCCCAAAAATTCTTTGGCAGCATTAGCCGTCAAAAAAAATCTAGTACCTTCCTTATGAACAACTTTTAGTTTGGCTGGGAACAATAAAAATGCCTGTGCTCCCTTTTCTTGAAACTCTGTTATAAGCAATCTTAACTGCCATCGCGCTTCTACAGACTGTTTACAAAGGTCAGGTCTTACAAAAAATTCACATTCTAGAGCCTTGCATTTTTTATCTGGACGAGCCCTCCTGAATACCTCTTCACGTGCTAAAAAGCTATTAAAGGCAACCAGGATAGCTCTAGGTTTCTGATCTCTCGGGTTAACCCTAAAAGGAAATCTATGGGCCCTCTCCACCTCCCGATCCCAGTCTCATTTAGTGGCATCCGGCATAGCGTCTCTTAGAAGTGACACTATAAATGCTCGAGTATCCGTCCCCTCCGTCCCTTCAGGAACCTGTAGAAATCTCAATTTATTTCTACGAGATCTATTCTCAATATCGACGAGCTTCCAGTTTATATCTTCCTTGTTGGCCATATGTACTTCAATAGTCTTTTTTTGTTGGGCTACCTCATCCTCTAACGATGAGATGCGTGATTCTGCCTCCGTAGCCCTTGTCAAGAATTCAGAATGCGATTTAACCAGCCGCCTTACAGAATTGGGCAGTTTTTTACAAGAGTTCTGAACTCTTAAACTATCTTCTTTTGTCTCAACCCTCTGTTGCATCATAGTCTGATAAATCAGTCCCAAAGAGATATCCTCCATTTCCGTTCCCAAATCCAAGTCCATTGCCGCCGCAGCATCAGTTCCTAACATATCTTCTGCACCCGCTTTATCTCTAATGTCCACCTGCTGCCGCTTTCGTACAGTGCCGTGATCAGGTCCCATTTTCTCCATTAAATCTGCATTCAAACTGCTATGATCACTTCCTTCCTCTAAACCGCCATCTTCCATACTCATACGGGTGGCATAAAGATCTGCCAAATCCTCAGAGGAAGACATAGAGCAGTCTGATAGAGAGTAAACGTCAGCAGAGTCAGTCTAACCGCCAGAGGGTAGCCCTATCTCCTCATTGTTCAGAGAGTTTAAATTCTGATTTAATACAGCGCCTGTATCCACTTCCTTCTCTGCAATCGTAATTAGCATGACACTGGCATCAGTCTGGGCACTAGTATTAATATCAATCGTAGCGGGAGCCACGGCTGTGATGTCTGAGGAGTGAAGAGTACTCGAATTCTCAACCATAATCATTTCCTCGCCACTCAGTGCCAGCCCAGAGGCACAAACAAAAACAGGAGTCTTACATGTTGCTTCTGCCTCAGTTCTCTGAGCTTCATGTGTCAATGATAAAGGATCATTCTGTTTTTTGGACTTGACATTTTCTACCACCTTCATTCTTGTGACAGAAAACATCTCAGGAATTTTTTTCCTCACACTAGCCTCCTCTCCCTCCTTGGAACGTATCTCAACCGGCACCCCCTCCTCCTCTATGGCCTTACTTACTGAGGGTGTAGCGGGTGCCGCCTCAGCTCCTTCAATGTTCTCAGTGACGGCCCCCTGAGCCCGAGCTCTTCTTCCTTTCGGTCGCATTTTCTCTGGCTGCGTCTTCTGCCGAGAAATCACCTCCGCCACAGCTCCGGTCTCCTTGCCGCCTCGCTTCGCCCTCGAGCACAAAACAGTCCAGGTGAGCTGAGTTAGCCGCCATGTCAGTTGCCGCCAGAGAAACGCCCACTGCTCAGTCAGCACGCTCCGGTCAACCAGCGCTACAGCTACCCGTGTAGCAAACATGCAGGACGGGCAAAAAGTACTCGAGAATTAAAAACTCGGCTTTTACTTCTCCACTGCACTTCACACCGCAACGGAGGTAAGATTCGCCATCCGTTTCTTTATTCCCGCTTCGAGTTCACCAAACTACGAGTCTCCCTGAGAGGTCCGGCAGGAGCGACTCACTCACACGTCCAGCGTGGACGCCATCTTGCTTCCACTGTAATCTTCACTGTGGCTTCGACATTTCTTCTGAAATGTTTGTAAGTCTGAAGGTACTCAATATTTTGAAACTTAAACTTAAAAACTTCATATCTCCAGTTCTACTGATTGGATTTTTGTTGTTCTGGTGTCAAATAATTAATTAAAAGTTACTCCTCTGTTTTTGTATTGTGTTTTTACTTTATCACTGTTTGACTCCTGCGTAAATACATTGCACATTGCATCTAAGTTAAGGCTGTCTACTTTTTGTGGCAAGCTACCCAGGGTTAAGCACAAGAAAAGTTAGTGTCTTTTGTGGGTCACCCTGCAAGGAATTGTGCTGGTTGCTTGAATAAAGCTCACACCCCAGTCAACCAATAACCCAATATCTTAGTGTTTAATAACACATTATGTTGGTTTATATGAAAAGACTCTTGATTAGCCCGCTCCAAAAATGTAATTTACTTGACATTTTGTAAAAACTACGACCCCCTTTAAACATTGTTGTATACTATGCCATACCATTTGCAGACATCCAATTCAATATTATTTCATTGTGTGTCTTCCCAACATTATTTTAAGCATGTTCATGAGCAAAAAGACCCTCAAGTACACACTCAGGGTAAAATTACAAATCTTGCAGGTTTTTTTGGGGGGTGCAGTGTTGGTAGTTCAGCCACCACCGCACTGACCGTCTAACTGCCTAATTATGAGTAGGGAAGTCAGGCTAGCATTGCACCACTGTAGCTGGCAGGGAACCACCATTCCTTGGTGGTGTTGTGGCAGTCTTGAGGCCACAATATGCTTGGCAGGACTGCTGCTGTTCCTCCTCCATGGCAGAAAGCAAACAAAGGGGGCCCTACATGTCCACCTTGTGCCTCTGGGCCTTGGGGTGCATGCAGGGGGCACAGCATGTGCCCCCATGTGTGCATACACCTTAGTTCCTGCAAAGCATGACCTGTACAGTCCATACCATGCAGCAACAGTTTTTTGGTGATCCCTTTGTGATGCTGATTTTCAGAGGCAACGCCATGAGACTGCCAAAAAAAGCCTGCAAAACATGAAACCTGTAATCTGGTGGGTGGCGCAACCATGGGTTTGGTGGGGCGGGAGCAGGCCGCCGGCCTGGCAGTCTGCTCCCGCACTGCCAAGCTCATTATCGGGCCCTAAGTGTGTGCTACCCAAAATTTAGGACAATTTAAATGCTTATGTTTTGAGTTTCCTTTATTCAGGACTACATACACCATTGTGGGACCAAAATATTCTGTTGGTAAGGGTCAGATGGTGAACCAGTGCTGCATTTTTCTGTGCTTCTCTGTGTCATGTGTACAAGCTAAATCAATGAAGTGGTATGTGCAATGGAATTTCATTTGTTAAGCTGGTTCATGCCCCATCTTACAGGCCACTTAAGTACCTATAAGACACCATACCCTTCTTCAGTAATAATGCTTTTGGTGTAAAACACTGATCCAGATTAAAGCAATTTTCAAAAATGCAAGCACATTGGTCAGAGGCCACTGGGCTGTAGCAGGGTTTCCGTTCTCCCACAGAACTGTGCATAGAGATTTGGAACCTCAGTGAATTAGGGTGACCCAAAACTCACCTCATTACCCAAAACCCCTTACCAGGCTAGCTACAGTGTCTCATTGGTTATAACAAACTCCCAATGTTTAGACAAACCAGAACATGAACTTACAATACCTCAGGTTACGTGGAACACATGAACACTCTTTCGTTATACAATCATTTCAACCCAGAACGTGGAGTAAATGAGGACACGTGTACATTTGAAATATTTATTTACTAATGACGTTTTCTTAAGCGCAGTAACTTAGATAATACAAGGAAACATATTATCAGAAGCAAAGTTATCAGCATAGTTACTAGTCCATAGAAAGCAAACGGGGACAGCATGCTATTATGATGAAATGAATAAGTGCTAACCACACATAATTCTCACCCTCCCTAACTGTTATATTATATTAATATATTAGAAGGTCTCTTTGGGTTTTAGCAGGGTGGGCCCATACCTCAAGATCCTAGTATGAAGAGATCACATCTGCTTCCACCAGCTCTCTCTGCATGCAAACCACATCAAGTGTGTATCTGTGCTCTAAGCAAAGCAATATAAAACCCGCCTAAAACCTAAAGTTGGCAGAAGCTGCACTTATGTTATGTCTATGAAGGTGCGGAGATCAGACTTCATAACAATTCTGTATCGTGTTATTCCTGAAGCTTCAGCACTCTCTGTACAGACATAGTTTATTAAGCAAACCTGATATCAGAGCAATAACATATTATTCTCATGTAAACCACAACGGGCTACTAGGTTGAAAGCTAAATCAACAATTAAGTGTTGTGTGCAGAAGCAGCAAAAGGAAAAATGGCGTTTAAACATTTAATAAGCCTATGCTAACTTAACACATTATAAAGATAAACAGTAGCTATATGACACCCCCCCATGATCCGAGCACGGATAAGATAAGATAAGATAAGGGCAACTTCATGAAAGCAGAGTTCAAGAACTATGAACAACGTTATAATCGCAATAAGTAATGGAAAAAACTACATGAACCAGACCAAAAAATCAAAATGTCAATTATAGTATTCAACAGCACACAAGTCAATAGGACTGGGAGGAGAAAAAATGCAAAGAAAAAGGTGGCATCATCATAAACCCATGAAGGTATTCAAGGCAAGACCGAATATGCAAAATATGCAGCAACAGCCTCCAACATGAAATCACCGTCTTCATCCGAAAACAGTTCAGCCATCCAATTCAAAAGAGGAAAAGAACACACGTGTTCTCCTAGTACCGGAGCCTCTATTACCATCAGAGGACAACTCGGTGGGTTTTCAAGAAAGCTCCGTGCCAAGAAATCTTGCGCTGCTGTGGGAATGTTCCAAGGACCCATTAGTCCATGCATCGCTGCTAAGGCCATAATCCTTTCGCCAGTACAAACCAACTCGTGAGTAACGACGGGACTCATCAGCTGATTAAAGTCGACGTCAGGAGAAACCGGTCCGCAGAGACACAAATCAATGGCCCAGTCAAAATCACAGCTTAGGCAATGAAACACAGGCTGGACACAGGTGAAGTAGGAAAATCGAAACGATAATCCATATGCCGTGCTTAGAATCGCAAGCGGCAGAGTGGCATAGTACTCAAGCATCCGGTTGCGAAACAGCGCCAGAAGGGGCTGGGCGGCTCCTTCCACATGTGGGGCATCCATATTTAAGGAAGCAAACAACCACTAGAACGCCTGCCGCTAATGCCAGTAAAACCGGGAATCCACCAAACAAACTCGAAAAAATGGAATGGAAGAAAGCAGGGATGACTCCAAATATTTTTTCAAATGAAGTTACAAGGCTGCTGCTAACTGTTTTAAAAAAATGCGCCAGCCCAGTTGTGGAGGACGCGGTAAAGATAGAATGAACCATCTCGCTGAAATGCAACGGTAAATCAGTATTTAAAAGGGCCTGAACCTCAGTCCGGGTGTTAGCTATGTGAAGCACGAAAGTTTCCCGAGCCGAACTCAAGGCCACTTCTTTCTGGGACAATAGAGCTCTTATTCTGCTCATGCCGTTGAACTCTGCTGTCAAGGTTGGGATGCGTGGCCAGATGGAAACATCCCTATTTTCATGTGTGGGTGGGTACAGGACATTTCTGCAGCAAACTACACGCTCAGTTACGGTTACCATATAAGCAATGCCTTTAATTAACCCGCAACAATCTTCATTATTTAATAGTAAATAACTTCCGTTTCCCAATAAGGTAAATGTTGGGATGATAGCTGGAACCGGCGTTCCTTTTAAAACACAGGCTAAATTTGGTCGGTCCTGGGTGCGAGAACCGTGTAATTGTATGTGCCTACACATTAATGAATGATCCGGTGTCTCTGTGCACTCCTCCCCATTCAGATAAACCTCCTGTCCGTCTTTCAAACATCTATAAGTGAAAGGAAGGGACCAGACTTCATGGAGAAACGCACTAGCTAATGGTTCATATCGACCAATGGCAACATATCGCATACAATTAGTAAATTTATACAAAGCAAAAGGTAATGTTATCAAGCCGTGGATAAGCCACGTTGCAGCGGTGGCCTCTGCCACAGAAAAAGGCAAGGACTCTAATCTCTCAATATGTAACATTGAAAAGGAAGCATCTCGCATGGAAAGCAGGTGCTGCTTGTCAGTTAAATTAAAGGGGGCAAAGAGAGAGGAGACATTCATGTAGGTCCATGGCACCTTGCCAGATTTCAACGTTTGCAGGGTCCACGCAAATTGCATGATAGAACGCAATTGATTTTGACCATGGTACAATACAGATACTTCATCCTGCACAATATCCACTACAGAAGACACAATATTATCTAACGTGTAAATGTGGGAAGAAAGCATGTTAATACTATTGTCAACTACTGCAAGCACTTTCTCTAGATTCGCTTGATCTATAGCTCTAAGTCGTGTCGCTGCCTCAATCTGTGATGTCTTCCAGATTTCATTGTAAATAGCATATATCCATCTTTTTGATCTACCACTAGCCGGGCCTTTCATGAAATCATTTAAATCTACATCATCATTCAGCTTTGCAAGATGTAATTTAACTGCAGACAATTTAGAATGTTTCAGCCAATTTTGACATAATTTGCCCACAGAGTAAGTTGTGACAAAATGTTCAGTTTCAAAACGTGGATCAGGTCTAACCTGTGTAAAGCCATCAGATAAACCCAGAAAACGTTGCTGGCATGAATCAGAACTTCTGTGCCACATCAGCCAACCTTTCGGATCCATACTGGATATGTTAAAGGAAGCATTCAGTAACAGGGTCTGCAAGTCCCTAATCGAAAACTGAGTATAATTACTCCAGCCAGAATATTCTTCTAACTCAGGGATGGTTGGAGTATTCAATTTTTTAGAAGTAGCCAATCCAAAGCAAGTTGTCTGTGAAATAGAGGAATTCAAAAACAACATATGATTCAGGATGAGACAAGCACGGTGCAAAGCCTCAGTGCCTTGTACCTGCCAACCTTTAGAACCCCAAACTGATTTTAGGTCAATAGTTTCCTTCCACAATTCATAGCCGCCAACAGCCAGCTGGTCAAGAAAGGACTTTGAATACAATAATTTGGTATCGGTAAGTCTAACCTTGGACATAGGCTTCTGTGTCATTTTGAAATAAAAGGACTCGGGATTAGACTGATTGAAGTCAGTAAAATAAGTGTACTTTTTCAAAAAAGTACTAGAACTGCCTTGTTTGGGAGCGGGGCAATGCTCCCATTGTGTATAATTTACAGTATACCTTCTAGAAGTAGTTTTATGTAAGAAGTGATTGCCAAAATGTTGAAAGCAAAACAAATTACTATAATTAGCAGATTCTAAATACAAATCTTCAGCATCAAAAGCAGCATAGTATTTCAAATCAGAAAACAAAGACTCTACGGCCTGAACATCCCAATCATCAGAACGTATGTTTTGTTTCACTACATCCCCCACGTTAACTCTAAGCACATTAGGGACATTGACAACTTCAGTAGGGCCATGAATTTGAAATCTAACGGCATCCCACACTATCCCATCAAGGACAGGCCAAGCAGTGATGTTAACAAATGTCAAGTCTCTTTTCAGCCTGTGTGCAGAATGCGACGAGGAAAGGGGAGCCAAAGTTCCATTGAGATGTCGAATGCATGTTCTTTCCTCGACATAGTGTCCATTTACAATCCGGAAAAAATAAAACACAAACCCAATTGACATAAAAAGGTAAATTGAAAAAAGCACCAGCCAAATATATGTCCAAGGGGGAATCAAAAAATGTTTTTTAAATAAGCTGGCATAAACTGCAAAATGTGAGGGTTTCTTCGAGGCATTGGAAACAGTGTCAAACGAAAATCTGGATTTTGTGGCCAAACGAGCCTGCAGGTCAGGCATGGATAAGTCAGTGGGGTAAGTGTAGTCTATTTCATCATGGTCAGTACCAGGTAAAGTACTTAATAAAGGACTGGAAATTGTAGGCAATTCGATGGCCACTTCAGGTTCAGGATTAGAAGCAGTGGTCAAAACTGAATTTCTCACAATGGAAGGACAGGAGACAGCCGGTGTCATACTAAGGAGAATCGGCCACTCTGTGTATCTTGACATTGTCAATGGAAATAAACCTGTTTTCCTTACGACCAGGAAGTGGTGGTAAAATGACTGTTCTTGTGCCCTTCACGCCAAGCACTGGAACCGGAGCTCGATAGGAAGGACCAAATTCTTTCTTGTTATCGATCTTCTCACGAACCAGTTCTCCAACTTGCGGTAGCCATCCGACTACCGGGATCTGCAACGCAACATCCGATGTGGAGGGCAAATGTTCCTTCCCAAGACTGCCTCTGGTCTTTTGTAGATCCTGTAAAACATTGCAATGTTCATCTACGTCAAAGGTTGTGGCGCGAGCCACGCAGTCTAGACCGTCAAGGTCAGGGACGTACATCTTGATGCCAAAGAGCATTTTGTATGGGGTCCGCCCACCCAGAGACCTTCTAGGGAGATTATTAAGAGCACGCTGCACGCCATTGAGGTGGGCCAGCCAGTTTCTGCCAGTGCCTATAACTCGAGCTGTCAAAGATTGCTTTAAATCACGGTTCATTCGCTCCACTACACTATTACCCTCAGGTGTGTAGGGAGACAAAACTTGACTTGGACCCCCATCGAAATCATGGCATCCTTATACGCCTTAGAGGCGAAAGCCGGACCCTGATCCGAATGGAAGGTACCACAGGCAAAAATCCCTACAAAAATACGCAAATCTCTAATGACAGTCCGTGAATCAGCGCTGCGATGGGGCCAGACCCACACAAAGCGTGTGCATGAATCAACTGCTACTAAGATGTACTTGTACGCAGTATCAGAGGAAAAAGGACCGCAGTGATCTAAATAAACACAACCTAGTGGTTTATTAGAAATGTACAACTGTGTCTGTGGCGGACGCGCAGCAGTCGAAGGTTTAATCTGCTGGCAAATGTCACAAAGAAGGACATAATCACGCGTCTGTTTGTACAGTCCCCGCCACCAGAAACGTTGTTGTAATTGAGTTACAGTGGCCGAGACGCCCGCATGCGCAGACGCCACACCTTCATGTGCTGCTGTAATCAAGTCAGCCCTGCGATCCGAGTTGGGAATCAAACGTTCTCCAACATCAGGAATTTTCACAAAAGGAACCTTTTCGGGACTTAAGTGGTATGTGTACTTCGAAGGGAACCCCGTAGGATGTTTACCTCCCTTCTCAGTGGCAGCAACAGCCGCCAAGATGTCACTATCAATCTTACTTTTGGACCGAGTAACTGCTGCAACTAAGTATGTATTATTTACAACAAGGGGTGGTGATGGACAGAGTCTCTGAATTGAGCAGAGTACTCTCACCCAGTCAAGAGATCAGGGCTAGATCCAACACCGTTTTTTAGCTCATTGCACCATCCCAGTTTCAGAACCTGGCTGTATGCAAATTAGTCTGTCCCTGGCCCAGTGCATCATGGGAACAGGGCAGACCAGACTACAAAAGCCAATTCTTACACTGGGAAGGAAACAAGCTTCCGGGGACCGGTTTCTGCCATTTCAGGCGTCTTCGGCCCGGCTTGCTTGAATCCTGATGGTGCAATGAGCAAGGGACTCACATCTGAGTATACCCTTCCACGCTTAGGGTGGACAAAATTATTTACAACAAGGGGTGGTGATGGACAGAGTCTCTGAATTGAGCAGAGTACTCTCACCCAGTCAAGAGATCAGGGCTAGATCCAACACCGTTTTTTAGCTCATTGCACCATCCCAGTTTCAGAACCTGGCTGTATGCAAATTAGTCTGTCCCTGGCCCAGTGCATCATGGGAACAGGGCAGACCAGACTACAAAAGCCAATTCTTACACTGGGAAGGAAACAAGCTTCCGGGGACCGGTTTCTGCCATTTCAGGCGTCGTCCGCCCACCCAGAGACCTTCTAGGGAGATTATTAAGAGCACGCTGCACGCCATTGAGGTGGGCCAGCCAGTTTCTGCCAGTGCCTATAACTCGAGCTGTCAAAGATTGCTTTAAATCACGGTTCATTCGCTCCACTACACTATTACCCTCAGGTGTGTAGGGAGACAAAACTTGACTTGGACCCCCATCGAAATCATGGCATCCTTATACGCCTTAGAGGCGAAAGCCGGACCCTGATCCGAATGGAAGGTACCACAGGCAAAAATCCCTACAAAAATACGCAAATCTCTAATGACAGTCCGTGAATCAGCGCTGCGATGGGGCCAGACCCACACAAAGCGTGTGCATGAATCAACTGCTACTAAGATGTACTTGTACGCAGTATCAGAGGAAAAAGGACCGCAGTGATCTAAATAAACACAACCTAGTGGTTTATTAGAAATGTACAACTGTGTCTGTGGCGGACGCGCAGCAGTCGAAGGTTTAATCTGCTGGCAAATGTCACAAAGAAGGACATAATCACGCGTCTGTTTGTACAGTCCCCGCCACCAGAAACGTTGTTGTAATTGAGTTACAGTGGCCGAGACGCCCGCATGCGCAGACGCCACACCTTCATGTGCTGCTGTAATCAAGTCAGCCCTGCGATCCGAGTTGGGAATCAAACGTTCTCCAACATCAGGAATTTTCACAAAAGGAACCTTTTCGGGACTTAAGTGGTATGTGTACTTCGAAGGGAACCCCGTAGGATGTTTACCTCCCTTCTCAGTGGCAGCAACAGCCGCCAAGATGTCACTATCAATCTTACTTTTGGACCGAGTAACTGCTGCAACTAAGTATGTAGACACCGCTGATTTCGCTGCTTCATCAGCAAGCGAGTTACCGACAGCGTGGACTCCAACACGCTGATGGCCGAGAGTATGAATTACAAAAACGAGCGGCAACGTAGCCTTAAGATCTGCCACTCGATCCCAGATCATCTTGTGTTTTATTGTGCTACCCTTGGAATCACGAAAATCATTTTGAATCCAAAAGAACAAGTTTTCATTGTAAGACTGGACACAGTAGTAAGAATCACTCACATTAAGAGTAGTTACACTAGGATAAGCGTACTCCAACGCTAGTAAGAGAGCACGAAGCTCTGCTAATTGTGCGGTGCAGTCCCCTAGAGGCTGCGTGTGTACTGCCTTGGACTGGAACTCATCGTTCACCATGGCACCGACCACAATGGCGCATGCGGAAACGTAGGCGTGTTTAGAGCCATGCGCAACCTGCGCTGAACCATCAGTGTAAATGATTCAATGGAAGTCCTCCAAAGGTCGCATAGCTAGAGGAGCAGGATGAACAAATTCATACTGCAAGTACTCTTGCGACCGCAATGAGGCGTGAAAAAAAAAACGTGACATCCGTGGACGTCAAGGAAGCAGCCCATTGAATCCACCGAGGGTGCAAAGCTTTAGAATTCGGTACACTGGCTTTCGTGACTGCCTCCAAATGAGGACAGGGTGTAACAACCAACATGCGTTTCCCCTGTGACAGAGCTCGTTCATTAAGAATCGCCATCTGCACAGCTGTTAAAACCTTTTCCACAGTGGGAAATCGCATCTCAGCCGAAGTGTACAAGTGTGACTTGTAAGCAATAGGTACTGTGTCTCCTTCATTAAAAGTGACGTACGTGAAACCCACTGTCCCAGGAATTATTCTTATTACCAGGTTGGTGTGGTTATCACGAGTCAGTAAAAATTTAGAAGCGAGCAGATCAGCCTGCAAGGATTGCAAGATGGCCAAGTGCTCAGGCAGCCAGCATGATTTGGAAAAAGTTGGTTGTATCAAAGCATACAAAGGCTTGATATGCTGGGCATATTCCGGAATGTATGTCCTTCCGAAATTTAAAAAGCCCAGTAAAGACTGTAATTTTTTCAGTGTTGTAGGAGCACGCAACTGTGCGCATTTCTCCAAGAAGTGAGGAGCCAAACCTCTACCTTCATTGTTGAGCTCATAGCCCAGAAACAACACTGTGTACTCAGCAATGTGCGATTTTGCAAAGTTAAATTTGTAACCCATGTCTGCAAAGGTACAAATAATCGAATTTACACGACACAGATGCTCCCAAATTTCGTCGTCCGTGAGATATATGTCATCCACATACGAGCAAGCATCTGGGTCGATTCTCTCCAAAAGAGAGACTATGCGGGGGGTAAATATACCAGGACTATTCTTATAGCCCATTGGGAGACGCTGGAATTGTTTTTGGACCCCAGCGCATGTAAAACTGGTCCATTGGGAGCTAAAGCTATCCAATCTGTGGGCATAGAAACCGTTGGATATGTCAAGCGTTGTTTTAAAACGCTTACGCACTAGACTATCCACTAGCGCAGAGCCTTGAGTATTCTGTACTGCACAGTTACGGCAATGCGAGTTCAAATGGCGGTAATCCAATACCAAACGATACGATCCGTCAGGCTTGGTCACAGTAAAAAGAGGATTATTCATTGGTGACACACACTTTTCAATAACTCCCTGATATTCCAATTGTTCAAGGATTTCCGCGACGGAAGCCTTGGCTTCACGCCGAATGGGATATTGAGGTTGAGGCTGCGGCTGAGACCGCAAGGGAATTTCGTGGCACTGGGATAATTTATCCCAACCACATTGGTTACGGTACAGAGCCGGTGCGAGAGCCCGAGCCCAATCTTCTGCAAAATGCTGCGCATGCTCTTTCGAGACAGTGTTCGCGAAACTGGGGTGGATCACCTCCTCCCCTCGCGGCGCCGCGAGCACAAAAGGTGGGGTCCAGTCAGCCTCCGAAAGCAAAATATCATACGTAGACGAAAGATTTTCCCAAAATACCCCTTTGATGGTACGTTGTATGTCACCTTCTATTAACAGGACAATTTCATAAAGTCTATCAGGGGGAGCAAGTCTTGTATCGGCTGTTTCTATTACAACGTAGACATCAGTCGCTGTCACCCTCAGTAGTGGACGCAGCGCCTCTCTCACTATGGTAATCTCCGCCGCGCTGTCCAGCAAGGTCAGAGCCCACGTCAGATTCCGAAGCCGCGTTCTCACTATCTGTGGCATATCGATGCGCTGTTAAGGCTGCGACTTTCTTTTTCGCAAACTGAGGTCTCTTTGGCGTAGAATCCTCCTGCTTCCCTGCGCCGTCTGTCTGGCGGGGCTGGCCACGTCCTTGTTGGCCACCACGTCCCCTTCCGCCTCCTCCTCCACCGGTCTTCGGGGCCGATGAGTCCTGAAAGG
Organism: Lissotriton helveticus; assembly: GCF_964261635.1. Taxonomy (NCBI): domain Eukaryota; kingdom Metazoa; phylum Chordata; class Amphibia; order Caudata; family Salamandridae; genus Lissotriton; species Lissotriton helveticus. The sequence continues at coordinate 1,699,899,012 of NC_136061.1, read as the reverse complement.
AACGAGGAGAGCGTTGATCAGAAACCTGAAATCGATCAGGTGATTTAATCACCGCGCGATCGCGCAAGTCATAAACTCTCTCTGTCGGCGCAGAAACTTGTGGCGCAGGATAAGAATCCTGAGTCTGCTGTTGTTGCTTACCCTGTTTCTGTTTTTTAGGCCAATTTTGTTTTTTGGACTTGGGCTGGACATCTGCCTCAGCAGACTGCCCTTGTGGTTGTTTTTTCTCCTTGATAGCAAAATACTTCAGACCTTTACTTGTGCGAACTATAGTTTTATATGCGGCCACAACTATCTTCGCCAACTGTCGGGGTTTTTCGGCATCGGGTAGAGCAGCCAAAGCATTCGACACCTGAAAGTTCACCGCATCTCCCTTTATATTGGAGAGTATGAGATCACTAACAATCTCAAAAGAACCACACAGGCGCATACCCAATTCAACCGCTGCTTCCGGTCCGTGATCATCCTGAACACGTTTAACGATCGTAGGCAGTACGGACATAGATGGGGTGCTGATACACCTCGCATAAACAGCCGCAAAAGTTTTCCCCCAACTTTCACAGTCAACGAGTTCAGGAGTTAAATCCTTAGGCAAAGTAATCGTCAACATTCTATGTTTATCAGCAGGAGTAGAATTCGGAAACACAGCTTCCAGTTGGTCAAATTTCTCGGCAAGCCAGAAAGGGAACTCATCTTTATCATCGGGGCGCTTACCAAAAACCGAATTGACCATAACCGGATTGAGCTTTAAACCGCCATGTTCCGTCTGAACAGCCGGACCCCCCGGGGGACCACCCGGGAGATGACGACCTATGTATTGCACTAATGCACGAATCACGGCAATCGAAACAACATGTATCTGCGAATATCCGCTAGGGGACATGCGCCGTGATTCGGGTGCGGGGTGAATCCACCCAATGCAGGCCAATTTGTGCCTGGAATGGACAAAGGACCCAACCTCGCAGCGGACAAAGAGTGGGGTAGGGCGCCATCAAACCAAACGCGATGCTGCCAATGATCAATAGGTATTTCCAGTGCCCTGTACGGTGTATATTCAGCCGGTACAAGTGAGGGTGTGTAGGTGTGGAACACACCAGAAGTTGCGTCCACTGCCGGAAATGTTACCCACGAATAAAACAGTTCGTAAGGGTACGCCGGATCTGCACACACCACTAAAATCACAGCTAAGCCATCCACTGGGACTTGGAAAGTCTGTAAATGGTTGCGCACCGCAATGCGACTATGCTGCAGGATGTTCACAGCCTGTGCCATGATTACACCGGAACTACAGAAAAACAAAGGAAACTTTGTAGCACAACTGGGTAGTAATTCAAAGAAACCGTTTTAGATAGATTCAAGCTTGAAAAGACCTATTTCAAAAATAGGTAGATTTATCCGACACCACCGTTTTCCGGAAACGACAGTGAAGGGGTTACGGTTTGAACGATATACTACTCGAGTGTCATGATATAAGACCACCAACGTATGGGCGCCATGTAGCAGGGTTTCCGTTCTCCCACAGAACTGTGCATAGAGATTTGGAACCTCAGTGAATTAGGGTGACCCAAAACTCACCTCGGTACCCAAAACCCCTTACCAGGCTAGCTACAGTGTCTCATTGGTTATAACAAACACCCAATGTTTAGACAAACCAGAACATGAACTTACAATACCTCAGGTTACGTGGAACACATGAACACTCTTTCGTTATACAATCATTTCAACACAGAACGTGGAGTAAATGAGGACATGTGTACATTTGAAATATTTATTTACTAATGACGTTTTCTCAAGCGCAGTATCTTAGATAATACAAGGAAACATATTATCAGAAGCAAAGTTATCAGCATAGTTACTAGTCCATAGAAAACAAACGGGGACAGCATGCTATTATGCTGAAATGAATAAGTGCTAACCACACATATTTCTCACCCTCCCTAACTGTTATATTATATTAATATATTAGAAGGTCTCTTTGGGTTTTAGCAGGGCGTGCCCATACCTCAAGATCCTAGTATGAAGAGATCACTCTGCTTCCACCAGCTCTCTCTGCATGCGAACCGCATCAAGTGTGTATCTGTGCTCTAAGCAAAGCAATATAAAACCTGCCTAAAACCTAAAGTTGGCAGAAGCTGCACTTATGTTATGTCTATGAAGGTGCAGAGATCAGACTTCATAACAATTCTGTATCGTGTTATTCCTGAAGCTTCAGCACTCTCTGTACAGACATAGTTTATTAAGCAAAGCTGATATCAGAGCAATAACATATTATTCTCATGTAAACCACAACGGGCTACTAGGTTGAAAGCTAAATCAACAATTAAGTGTCGTGTGCAGAAGCAGCAAAAGGAAAAATGGCGTTTAAACATTTAATAAGCCTATGCTAACTTAACACATTATAAAGATAAACAGTAGCTATATGACAGGCAAGTGCTAAGAAGATGATTTAAACATTGGCAAGGAAACTGATTTGCAATATTTAATCACTTTTCCCTAAAAGACCAACATTTTCAGCATTTACTTAAAATTCTTTTGCAAAGGAAAAGCCAACTTTACTTTTTCGAGAAAAACTATTAATATAGATGTCCTAGCTACGAATTGTTGTCAAAGCTGGGAATGGTTCTCCTGTATGAAAAAAGAGTTTAAAATTCCACAAAGGTTTATAAACCATATACAACTTATTTGAATACAATTAAGAATGTGCTCTGTCCATATTGCAAGTGAAAACTTGCACCTGATATTGGGATAAAACATTAGTGAAAGACAAGACCAGCGATTTCAAGCCACCAACCTGGGAAGAGGCCTCAGTTAAAAGAGGAGGCACGGATCCCCCATTGGCAGGTGCAGTGTGAAATTGCACTACTTGTTGGTAGATGCCGTAGGAGTTATCTGGGAGCATGTGAACCAACCTAATGAGGTCTATTAGGAGAGGCTCCTATACTATGCACCACTTCCTGTGTTGCACACCATTACTGCACCTCCTGACAGCGTGTTTTCCCTTGTACCCGCTTCATTAGTATGGTGCGGGTGCAGGAAACAATGTGTTCCCGCATTGATGGGGCTTACGTATTTTATGTATAATATATATACCATATAACTTGCTTATGCTTGTACTGACAAGATATGTGCTCCACTAATGTAAAACATATTATAACAAAATGAAAAGTAATTGTATAAATGAAAGCTAATAACAAGGTTAAAAGGTGCAAGAGTTTTATCTGACCCTTCTAAAATTCCTGACCAATGAAGCTCAATTACAAAATACCCCCTGATTAGTCAGCGAATGTAATTGCACAATTGCACAATAATGGAATTTTTAACTGTTTGCAATAAGTATGTTAGCAGCCACACATGAAAAAAACTTGGGGCCATATGGATCAAAAAGTCATTTTGTGATTCTCAAATAGCTATTTTTTGCGAATTGCTATTTGAGAATTGCAAAATGCTATGTATGTAGGATTTGCAATACATTTTACGAATCCTACATATTCCTTAATTGCGAATCTCAAATTGTGATTCGCAATTAAGGAATACCTCCCCATTCATTCCTATGGGCCTGTATGGGAAGACATGCTCAATTTGCGATTAGCAATTAACAAATCGCAAATTGAGAATGCAATTTCAAGGGTGCAAGGGTGTCAAAAGGACACCCTGTTGCACCCCTGAAATAAGATTGGGTGCACATATGGCGCACATACATGCCCTAAGGCAGTATGTGCAGTAAGTGCTTCACATTGCACTTTGAAAAATGCAAAAAAGTGCATTTTTCACAGAAATCACAAATTACCACCAACTTGAAGTTGGTGGTAATTTGAGATTTCTTAAGGCCAAATTGCACTTTTTTGGTGCTTCTTACATTGCATTTAAGGAATCACAAAATATGCGATTCCTTAAATGCAATTGCAAAATAAGGAATCGCAAATTTTGCGATTCCTTATTTTGCACGCAGATGTGCCTCATACATACCACAAAGCAAAATTGCGATCGCAAATGCCAAAATTCTGTGAATTTTGGCAATTGCGATCACAATTTTGCTTGATACATATGGCCCTATATATATCAAAAGTTTCCAGAAACCCTTGACAGAAAGAAGTAATTCACAGTCTGTTCGGCCTGCCTTTAAATCATTTGACACATCTCAATTTTAACAGGTTTCAGAGGGATTAGATATACTGCACACTTTGTTTACATAAATTAACACGTTATCATAGCAAATTACAAAGACGCTTATAAACTGAAGTTAGCAAAAAAAAAATTAAGGAGAATGAGTGTGACCAGAAACTCAGGTATTCCTTTTGTAAATTATGGCAATTAATATTAATTTCAAAACAATATTATTTAAAGTATAAATGTAAAGCAAATCTTGTGGGATCATATTCACTTTTTGTTTTTTTACTGATCTTAGTTTTTTTATATACATAAAAGTCCCTCAAATAGAAGGTTACCAAATTACGCCATGTCATCTTGGACATCATGTTCGAGTACAGTGCTTTGCTTTTACAAATCATTTTTCAATGTAAATGAACCAGGACTACAACCCCCACAATGCAATAGGTTGGTAAAAAGGAAAGCCTAGGACTTGACATTTTGTTCTTAATTGATAAGCACTTTCCAGCAAATATAAGCCCACTAGCCCAGTACCACGAAGGGCTTAAAAATATATGATATGTAAATTCCAAACTCACATGCATAATTTGATTGAGTCTTGGTATCAAGCAACAGATATGTTTGGTAAAACAAATCTCACCTACCTCTAAATCCATAGGGAATGTTTTAGTACATTTTCTGAAGTCATGAACTGAAGGACAAAATTGAGCAGAGTCCTAGACTAAGAATCTTTTTTTGCCAAAGACTTAGGGCCTGATTACGAACTCTGGTGATGCGGGAGCATGCGGCATGCCTCCGCCATGCTCCTACACTGCCAAGAGTCGCCACAGAATGTTCGCCAGATTACAAGTAATTTTGTGGTCTGGCAGGTGGGGGGCTTGGCGGGCCGGCGGTGGTGCTGTTTAAAGGCTCATTCCTAGCCTTAAACAGCATCGCCGCGAGACCGCCAGCGCATGTTCCTCCACAAGAAGGAATGCACCATGTTATACATTCCTTCCCATACATGAACTGTGGGTACAAAACGACAGGGGGGCACAACATGTGTCCCCCTGCATGCACTCCATGCACCGGGGCGGGCCCCTTTCTTTCCTTACCGCCAGCTGTTACACGGAGGAAGAACCTTCATGTTACTGCTGGTGGTGAGGGAAGTTGTAATATGTTTAGCAGTTCCTCAGGACACCACCAAGCATATTGCTGCCCTCAGACCACTGCGGGATGACCAGGGAACATGGTTTCCGGTCAGCTGTGGCTGTACAATGGCGGTCCAACCGCCAAAGTCTTAATAGGGTGGTCAGACCGCCGGTGCAGCAGTGGATGGACCACCCCTGTGCCCCAACGAGTCTGCCGGTCCTCGGACCGCCTGACACATAATCAGGCTCTTACATTTATAAAGAATAAATGTACAACTGCCCTGGAGAAGAGAGTTCTTGTAGGAAACTGAAAGAAAAGTGGCATCATACTAAGTAAATAGATGGATGCAAGCCCATTAAAGTACTGAGGGACTTGGGGACTTGGTCCTGTGTTCTGAAAAGATTGGGAAAAAGGGCATAAAGGGGGAGCCTGCCCCCTGGGACATTGTGGAGAACCCTGATTGACCCCCCAGAGTTTGAATCAAAAAAACAATTTTGTCATGGGTACTGCAATAGTACAGCAGGAACTAGTGCAGCCCTCACGTGAAATACTGCAGTTCTCTTTTGGGAGTCACTCTGCAGGCTTTAACCCCATTGTAGCACAGAAAGCTTGCATGGTCCCTCAGAAGCATGGGTTGAAGCTTGTTTTTGAGTATTTTGCTGGGATATCATAGTCCCCTGGAAAATGCACGTTGTGTTCCTGTTTGGTGATAGGGGCAGGGCCTGGTTGGAGGCAGGAGCATTGACAGAATGTCACCTTAGTGGGATTGGTTGAATTGTCAAGTTTGAATAGGATCTACAAAAACAAGAAATGAGTTGTAGAAAGCAAAGATTAAAGTGATGATATAGGTGTTTTAAATTAGATGCCTTCATCAGTGGCATCAGTGATGTAATTAAGCATCCCATCAGTGATGTAATATGTAATGTCATAAGTGTTGCATGGTGGGGTACAAGTTACAGTTAGTTTAGTCAATTAAACCTGTGAATTTCATTCGTCTTTTGATTTTTCAAAATTAGTTTTTATCTCACTTCAACATCTAATCACTTCAACACCTTAGCTTTCAGTGACATATAGATATAGATTTTTAAACACCCGATAAAACAGGACACCCCCTATTTGATTGGGTGCTCGCAAGTAACAAAGGTTTTTCTTTTCCCAGGAAGAACAAAGAGATGGCACTCCACGCTGTGCTTGATGTGCAAAATGTAATACCATCAAATTACAGACCAAACTGATGTGTTTCGACCTAACCTCTGGTCTTTTTTGAATATTTACGAAACAATCAAAATGCAAAAACTGGCTTTAAATACTCTACTTACCAGAGAAGAAATATTTGTAAACACAAAGAAGAAAAAGTCAAATTCAAGGTCATCATCTCATTAACTAATGTTACTATTTCATTTTACATAGATAGGAGAATCAAACCATTGAGTTTCTGTACTATAGCCTAAAGCATATAAGCTTGTGCTATTTGCTCAACCGAATACGGCTCTCATTAAATTCCTTGTCAATCTACTCTGTAAATTAAGAGTCTACACAAATATTGTTCATATGGACAATTTATCATGTACATGAGAGAAAACTTAAATCTAGCCCAAGTGGTAGATATTCAGCTTTTAATAATGACCAATTATCCAAATTATTCTTTAATACACATTCTCAGACCACATTGTTATTAGGTCACTCTTTTCCAGTAACACAGTACTGCCTAAGTCAGCTGGCAACATTGATCTTTGTTTTATGAAGTTTTCTTTACATTTATGCCACAAATGATTACTCTTCCAAAGTGTTTCAAAAATGTTTTATGTTTCAAATGTATCTTCAAAAATTATTTTGAAAGGCATAACAAAGAATATCTGCAAAGTAAGCGTGCCTTTTCATAATTTTCCAGACCTGACCTGAAATTGAAAATGTAGAAAATCTCATACAATTTAAAACTTTACACACTTTAAACCCTTGAGGACAGCAATATGAGCATAAACAAAAGAAAAGAACAGTGAATACTTGTAAATTGGTGACAGTTCACTGCATAATTAATGCATTCAAGACAAATTAGTCAGAAAATGTGCAACAATTTCCACATCTGCTTTCAGTATTTTAGGACTTTAGTATCTAACTCAATGATGTATCGAGATTGAGGGTGTAATTTAAGTTCTATATCTCTCCCACATGGATGAACATCTGTTCTATACCAAAAGAGTTTAACAATTCACAAATACTATTATGTTTTTCTTGGAAATGTCTAGCAACAGGATCTCTGTGATTGTTGTTCTAATAGCTCTATGGTGTTCTAAGATTATTTTTTCCATCGGGAAGAGAGTACTCCCTACATACTATATGTGAAAGGGGAATTTGAGAACATACACATAAAAAAGGCAATACAAGTGATACATTTACTAATTCTATTTACTATTCTTGAATGATTTGCAGGAATACAATTCCTAGAATCCCTTAGTAGTATCCCTGTTTCAGTGTTCTCCATTATTTGATAACTTGTCCCACATTGATATGTCTCTCATGCGCCTCAATGTTTTATAGATTATAGAGGGACTAGAGCTTATTTTCCTACACAATGTATTCACTGTTTGCAGGGAATTCCAATTAATGTGAACTATCAATGTAATGGAAGTTGCCTTTTCGTTGAAGTCTAGGAGCTCAATGCTTTTTCATTCTGTTTCTTACAAACTTTGTGATGAGTAGAGCCTGTCTATGATTGTATTTAATCTCCTTCACTGACTATTGGAATACACTTCCTCAGTTAACCCCATTCTGTGAATCACATGGGCATCTCGTTCTCTGTTTTAATATGAGAAGAATCAGTGCTACAGTTTCTACTTGAATGTAGTAATTTTATGCAAGGTATGCTCCACTTAAGATGTGTGAGATGATGGCTTGATGTATGTAACATGCTATTACTGGATGACAATTTACAGGATAACTCTGTATTTGACCTCAGTCCACCTTCACCAATTCATCCAAGAGTTTCACTTCTTCCCTCTGATCATATAGGTTAGCTGCAAATTCATGTTATTTTGGTTAATAATTTGTAATACCTGTTGCTAATTCTTTGCTAAGACAAAATATGCCTTTACATAGTGCAGACATAGTACAATATGCACTGCTAACTCAGGTAACCATAGTACTTACAATAAATCAATCAATCATGGAATTGTAAGAGCTTTACTAGAGGAACATGTGTTAGGCATTGCAGAGTTCCAACATGGGCATAATTAATTGACACAACTCAAAAGAAATCTGACACCAATCTATAAAAATGAATCAGATTTTGATCTTAGTTTAGACACAAAAATGAACACGCTCTGATACATATAACAGGAGTTATAGCATTTAAAAGATAACATAATTCATAACATATCACTACTGCAGAACATTTGCTTTGCAGTCATTGAGAAAAAGTGGTAGTGACAATTGGTCATTTTCAGGTCGATTTGCATGGAACACATGGAGGGTAAAGGTGATGCAGGTCCCAGGACAAAGCCACAACAGTCAGTTCTAGTTTACCTTGCTCAAGAAGCCTGGGTGTGCAGTTGTGGGTAGCCGATTTTACTGCATACATTGTGCTGGTGGGGAACAGGGTGCAAAAAAGTCAGCAATGAAGCCACTGCTGATGTCGGATGTAGGTTTTGTAAAGTACGCTCAAATCGTAGCATCAAGTAAATGGGAGCTTGCCGGACTATCAACCAATAAACCTTGGCAGTGGTACGCACAGTGGAAAGTTATTTGAACGTCCAGAGGTCCTGGGGAACACATAAGCCGCTTTAAACTTTGTGGAGGTCTGGAATATATTTCCCACAATGCACTGTGCCATCTTCTTCCGGGTGATCCCTCTGATTGCCCAATGGCCAGCGATTCTTTGGATCCAGTATGTTGTTTTTACCTGTTGTTGCTGGGGACTAGTGCCATTAGTCTAGGTGAGTCTGGTGATAAACAGACAGACAGAAAAACGTTATTCGGCTTTTGCTTTCAAACTATTAAAGTTGCATTAAGATAAAAACAATTTAAGTGACGGTGCATAAGTTATGGATGACAATATAGCAATTAAAGTTACATAAATAGATTTAAAAAAAAGCCTGAGGAAACACTCTTTACACATCCATATAACTCCTGGAAGTAACAGTGGCTTTTAAAAACCCTACTATAAAAATATACAGACCTCTTTCAATAATTGCAGGTGCACAAGTGCTGGGCGAGCCTGCCTAAAAATCATTCTTTTTAAAATAGGAACCAGATAACGTTTGCAAGGAAATTCATATAATTTACATAAAAACAGGAAGTGCAGCCTATCCTGCGGAGATTGTCCGTCGCAGCCGCAGGGTGCTAGCTCTTCACCTCTATTAAAACCTTTGGATCTGGCGAGCAAAAGGTGAAAAGGGTTCAACCGAAACCTAGTTAACAGAAATTTCTAATATGTGGACAAAGACCCCATGAGGTAAGGTTCTGTCATTGTTTTAAGCATTATATACGTCCACACACTGGGTTTCAACACCTCCGTGGCTTCCCTTTCCATGTTCAGTAGTGATAAAAAGGCTAATTTGGTTGCTTCCACGTCCTTCTTTATAATACCATCGGGGTTGGTATGTAAGTCCCCCTGCCCTAATCCTCCAAAGATTTTTTTAATATATCTCCGACACGGAATATGAGCCGAGTTGTCAAGAGACATACATTCTCTTAGAATCAGGTGGGTAAGAGAAAGATCTTTATACAACCAACATTTTAACCAAAAAATCAGGGGTCACAGAGAAAGTGCATCATTTACATAGGGAACCCCCAGTTCCTCATGGACCGCTAAATTAGATGTGCCATGGGGAAAACATAGTAAGCATTTCAAAAAATCATTTTCCGCTATCTGGAGGGTTTCTGCAACAGTGTGTCCCCAAATGTCACTGCCATAAGAAGCTATGGCCAGGCTTTTGGCCTAATACAATTGCAGCATAGCTCCTGTTGGTTTCTTCCCTATTTTAGATGCAAAATTAAAAATTGCTGAGTTAACCCTGACCAGATCCCTTTTTTTCTGTAATAGGGGGTCCCACTTGAGCTGGTCATCAAAGAATAAGAAAATACTTTTGTACGGGGGGTCTTAGATTCACCCACACTAAACTGGAAGTTCTTATTCCCCAATTGCTCCACTTGCATGACATACGATTTGGAACTATTAATTGCCAAATCCCTGTCAGACATGAATCTGGAAAAGGTGGATAAAAGCGATTGTAAACCCAATTCAGTCCTAGATATGAGAACGGTGTCGTCCGCATATAACAGGACGGGAATACCTCGCCGTCCTACACTTGGGTAATCAACTCCCGTTGCCCTTAATACGCTATCCAGTTCATTAATATAAAAATTAAATAAAAAAGGGACCAAAATGCAGCCCTGCCGGACTCCCTTTTTGATATTAAAATCCCTCCTGACCTGCAATTCCTGTGAGAACCTGACATTAGCTTTAGTTGACATGTGCAGGTCCTCAAGAAAATGGACAAAACTGTTCCCCACTCCCATTGCCCTCATGGACTGCCATATCATGTTCCTGTTGACACAGTCAAATACAGATGACAGATCCATGAAGGCAAGGTAAATGGTCCCAGAGCGAGCGACAGTGTATTTGCTCAGTATCATAAATAAGTTAGGACACTGAGCAAGGGTGGAACGTCCCTGTCGAAACCCGTACTGGACTTCCGACAGAATCTTATTGTCCACTGCCCAGGTTGATAATCTCTGTAGGAGGACCCGTCCAACCACTTTTACCACTGAGTCAATGAGCGAAATTGGTGTATAGCAGTGGGGACTGTTTCTATCGCCCTTTTTAAAAACAGGAACTATGGTAGAGGTTGCCCAAGACTGGGGACAACCATTCTTTGCCGCCGCATTAAAGGAGTGGTCTGACTTGAATACGTCTGGGGGGATCCCGTAAGGATCAGGCGCTTTACCAACAGATAATCCTGTGATACCTTCCAGGATCTCACCCCTCTCAAATGTTATTTCTGGGTCCTTCATGTCTGCGGACTTCCTGTAGTTATGCTCAGGCGGGCTATCAAACATAGTTTTAAAATAAAGTGCCCACTCCTCCTCAGTGGTATGTGATTCAAGGCCCCCCCCATTTCGTGGTGAAACAGGGACCTATTCACAACGCTCCAGAACTATGAGCTATTCCTGAGTGTGCTGGAATCGATCAACTCACTCCATGCTTCATCCTTCAATGCTCCCTTCCGCTTTGCAAGGGCTGCCTTGTATTCCCTACGACAGGTAAAGACTTCAGATTGAATTCTAGGTTTTGATGACAAGACTTCCTTCAGCCTCTTGGCTGCTTTAGAGCAGTGGGAATCAAACCCTCTAGGACCAGACAGGGTTTGACCTCTAGCTGGAGCAAATTGCAGATCCGCCACTTTTTGGGAAATAGATTTGAATGCGCCGAGGATCTCTTTTGGAGGGGGGCGCTCCATTATACAGGGACAATTCATCAGCACATGCTATTTTAACCGTGTTATAAAATATTTCTGGGGATACCTGAGACAATTTCAGTGTGCGCTTCCCATCTGTTGGTCTTAGTACACCCTTCCTTGGAGCATCCCAAAATGTTACTGTCATTGGGCCTGTCATGTGAAGTGTTAAGGGGTTATGATCACTAAATTCACTTTCGGCAATGTTAAAATTGTTAATTAAAGAATTGTACGGAGGACGAAATTAGAATAAAGTCGATAAAAGACCCCCTCTTGTGTCCTTTGAATGTAGGCACGGGAAAGTTAGTGCTCGGGTCAGTTGAGATCATTGTAGCCACCAAATCTAGTTCAGTTATCATGATATTTACCTGCTCCCCTTGAGCGGTATGTTCGAAATGAAAACCCTTAATATGGGGACAACCCAGTTCAGAAATACACAATGTTGTTGGCTCACCACAGGGATGTATATTGAAATCACCAGGGACCAAAAGGTTGTGAAGGCTTGGGCTCAGGGATTGTTTTATAATTACTCCCAGGGCAGTTATGTTACTAGCCTCAAGCGGGGAGGATAATGAGTTGTAGAAGTTGACAATTCCCCAGCTGATGTCCCCCTTTCGGGCTACTAATGCTAGAATTCCTGGGTGTGTAGTCGGCATCACCTGCAACTTACAATCAATAGTCACTGAAATGTATGTGACTAGTCCTCCCTTTGGTCTCCCACTCATAGATGGTCTGGCTGGGACAAAAAATGCCTTATAGAATTCCAGGAATATGTCGCACTCCACCGACCACGTTTCCTGAAGGCTAATTACCGTAAATTGCTTAACATAAGACACCCACCATGGATCCTGAAACTTAGCTGCCAACCCCGCTATATTCCAGGATAGGAAATGGTTTGAGCTCAACCTTGGGAGCTCCACAACTACCTCCCATAGATCCTGAAGAGGTGCTACCGGCTCGGGCCCAGCGAATACGGGGCCCTGCAAACAATCGCATTCCTCCATGCCTGTTAAGGCAGCAAATCTGTTGTTTGACACCACTATTTGGCCGGTACCAAATTGCCTAACTACATCTAGCAGTGGTTGGACCAAGGGAATAGACTGGTGGCTAGGGAATGGTCTTGTTGGGCAACCTCCATGAAGGGGTACCCCATGGCCATCTGCAGTTATGTCCCTATAGAAAAGTGGCCTATAATAATAGCCCAAAGGTAATGCCTTAATGACAGAGCCTACTAAGGGGGTGCAACTGCAGTCCCTAGAGAGAATGCAGCTTGCAGTGAAGGGGTTGTCAAAATGTATGATAATACAGTCACTCACCTGTCCCCTGTTAACGTGAGCTCCCAATCCAGCTAACCCTGCGTGCCATGAGTATGTTTTTAGATATATGAGCACCCACGGTAGTGTTATGTGTAAACCAGTGATTTATTTTATTTAACAGCTGCCCATAATCTTCACTCTTCCTATTGGGGAGAGCAGGAACACTCCCCAAAACCAGAACATATGGCGTGGATTCGGGTGGGAGATGAATAGTGGGGACAATCATCACCTGGGGTGACCTGCCCTCTGGTCTCTTGTCCCTCTGAGGCTTAGGGGGCCCTATTCGTTCAGATGACTGCTGTATAGAGACCTAAGTATCTATACTGGTGGCCTCAAACCAATTGAGCTGTTCTCATCTAACGCCTCACTGTTTGCTGTTCGCCTGCCACTGGGGGCTCCCCCTGCTCCTTTCTGCCCGGCTCTTACCCCTTCCTTAGCTATTTGAGCTTTGGGCATATTTGTGATTTCTTTTGGAATAACAGGAGGAGAATGAACCATCATCCTTTCTAATTTAGATATCCTGTCTTCTACTGAACTTATTTTTTTAAAGATGGGTTCTATTAAGGTAGTCAGCATGGTTTCAAGCCTGCCCCAAAAGTCCCCCTCCAATGTACTGACAATTTGTGACCCTACCCTACCCTGTTCTGATTCGGGGAGGAAGTATTTCCCTCACTACCGGCACCTGTAGTAGGAACAACTAACTCTTTCCTACCAGATGTGCCCTTTACGGGTTTATTTATTTTCGTTGTTCCCTGGTTCTTCCTTATTACAACAGGGGATTTGTTGATACGGTTAGATTTTGTTTTTGCTTTCTGCACTCTAGTTCTCAATTTAGTTTTAACAGGGCTGAGTTCCTGCTCCAAAGATGTGCAGGAGACTGAATTAATCAATGTTGCTGAGACAGCAAGTGGAGATTGGCTCAGCCGTGATGGGAGCATGTCCTGATTAGACACTGACAGAGCATCCGGAAATGCAGGAGAGAGCCTACCTTTAAAATGTAAGGCTCCAGGGATAACCTGCGCTCTGTGATTTAATTTCATTAATGAGGACAGATTCGCCCTCGTTAGAAAGGCATCTAAAGTTCCCGCCACACTTTTCCCTGGATTTAGTTTCCGCTTATACATGTTTAGCAGCTTATGGGCGTTCAGGGTTATTTACTCAGATCCCTTATCCCTTATAAAGTGCAGATTTACTTATAAAGATAAAGTGACTAGTGCAATATGGAATGTGCAAAATACAAAAAAGTTGCAACAAACAACACAAGTAGCAAATTTAAAATATTCCTCAGAACTTTTTTTTTTAAAGTACTAAATACTTAAACTTTTGAATGATTATCATATAAACTATACAGTTGGTCACATTTATTTAGTTCCAGGTAGGTTGTCCCAGGTGCAAAATATCATGTCTTTGCTTTGTGCAGCTCCTGCTATTGTAGACACAGGTCTCTTCTTTTGTCCTTGTTGCAAGTCTGAAAAAATAGGGGTTCTGGTGTCTTGGGTAGTCCTTAAACCCTAGATATAGAGGTGTTACGGCAAATAGCAGCAGTGGCTAATCCACCGCTGCGCTGACAACATACAGGGATGTAGATCACCTTTTTTCCCCACAGAACTTACTATTCTACCACTTTTAAAACTGGCAGAAGTATTATTTAGCTGTACAGACCAGGTAGCCCACCCTAGAGGTGTGGCAAGCTTTCTGAGGGTGTACACCTCCCGAATACCTAACTATCCAGCCTCCCCTGGTGAAAATGTGCCTTTGGAAGGCAGCTGGGTTGCAAATCACAGCCAGTGAAGCCCTTGATGCTCATTGCCTTATTGCACCACTTCACTAACCGGCCGGCCAGGGAGGGGTATGTGATGCACTCCTGCCCAGGCCATTGTTTATGACTCATAGGAGAGTTCACATCTCTTGGCAGGGGGTCAGATTCTTGTCTTGGCAACAGCAAGTGCTGCCAGCAGCCAGAGCACAGAAAAGGCTGAGGCAACTTTTAAGGTGGCCTTCTGGGTGCATGCCACATTGTCCTTAACACAGGGGTGATGAGGCACATTGTCTTATACTAAACATGACATATTTAGGCAGTACCATGCGGGAGCTACCAACCTCGGGTATTTCTGTGTGCCATCCCATGTTATCCTATGGACTGTTGCTTATAGTGTCTTTAATTGTAAAGGCCACTATAGGGACCTTTGAACTTGCACTTACATGTCCACACCTTTAATATAATGCATTCCTCCTGGGCTTAGAAGGCCTTCTTTAGGGGTGACTGGCATAAACTAAAAATAGTGCATTATACTTTGCCACGCAAATTCTAGTTTGAGCAGTTTACACTGCTCTTGCAGTCAAGTTCAAGTATATTTATTTATGATTACGGAAGTCCCAAGAGGTCCACATAAATCACAAAAACACCAACATATAAAAAAGATTTTGTTTTGCAATAAAATCGGCACAAAAATGTTCAGACTCCTAAACTAAATTCAACGATCAAAGGGTTTTCAGTTAGCAACACAGTAGCATAACATACAGTACAAGATATTAAAGTGTCCTTCATGACATTAGTGCAAGAGTTTAGGAAATAAATAAAATAGGATAGTTTATATACCATAAAATACCATCAGGAAATAAAGGATAAAATCGCCCACATAAAACAAGTATCAGTTTCTACATCCTACATATCTGATGCACCGTAATATAGATTTTAAAAACACTTAAAAATATTTATTTTCTGACAGGACATTTCGCTAGGGGGGTCATAAAGAGATTCTAC
The DNA here is from genome assembly GCF_964261635.1 of Lissotriton helveticus. Classification (NCBI taxonomy): domain Eukaryota; kingdom Metazoa; phylum Chordata; class Amphibia; order Caudata; family Salamandridae; genus Lissotriton; species Lissotriton helveticus. The sequence continues at coordinate 1,699,883,239 of NC_136061.1, read as the reverse complement.
TACTGCTTAGGCAGTGTTAATCGAGAGCTGTAACTATTTTGGTCTCATCCATTTCCGATGGTATTATAACATGGCTGGACAGATAAATAACACACAATTAACATCTTGGAGACCGTTAGAGCACATATTACAGATCAGTGACAATCCTTACCATTTTGCCAGTAAAGGACATAGAGGGAGCATACCCTGCCTAATTAGTAACCAAAAACGCTCACTCCATGGGGCAAGTTCCATGAAATTTAAGCCTGTACTTTATTTATGAAGCAGGAGTCGATAGCCGGATGGTTACTCTTACAGTGCAATCTTCTCTATCCCTAGAGAAACTTATAGATCTAGTGGCCTATTTCAGGATAGTTTTTAGTTGGTACGCTGATAAAATAAAAAACAGTGACTGGTCTAACTGCAGCAAATTAATCGCAGTGATAAAGTTTCTACAGAATAATGACTGTTCTTTTAAACCTTCTAAAATATATTTTCGGGGCCGGAACCTAAGGGTACCATAATCACTATTTGCCAAACGCATAGCCCAAAACATTACCCCTATGAGGCCCTGTACCCAAGTACTTCTCAATCCAAATTCTACACTGAGGGCAGCCACAGAACATGCTGAATTAAATGAGGCCAAGCTTCTTTAAATGCAGCTTTCCGTTGCATTTAAAAAGCCCCATTTCCCTACATTGATCAGTTCTGTACCATACCGCAGGGAGGCAGGAATTTTTGCCCAAAAGATCTCCAAAAAAAGTGTAATGTGTCTTCGCCAGTGGACCTTTAAAGGGAGACCAAGCATTTCCGCTAAGTGACGGCTTTAGAAATATTGTTTTCTATATGGGCTTTGTCGCTTAGGTTGCCAAACAATATTTTTCCCAAAAAGGTATATGACTTTACGAGTTCCAATTTTGGCCGCCTTGAGCCCATACAGTTTCCATTTTTCAACTAGTCTCTCCCATGCATAAACATAATTTCACTTTTAGATACCCTGATCTTTAGGTGGTGAACCTCAGGGAATTTTGGCAGCACCTCAGATGACTATTTAAACCTTTAGGAGTAAAATCAAAGATTATTATGTTGTCTACATAGAGTAGACACACAATCAATTTGCCCCCAATTGCCAGGGTGATACCCTCACTTTGGGCCAGATAATATGGGAAATCTGAAATATATAATGAGAAGAGCAGGAGGGCAAGTAAGCATCCTTTCTTTAGTCCATTTGCATTGGAGATGGCTTGCGATAGACCTCTATCCCCTCCCACAAAAACTCTGCTCCAGGTATCAGTATGGAGGGCACAAACTAACTTATAAAGGGTGCCGGACAATTCCCAAGTTTAAAAGCTTACTTCACAGCAAAGGATGCTCTACTTTGTCAAAGGCCGTGGAAAAATCAATAAAAGCTGTATATACTGTCCCCCTCCAATTAAACATATTTTTCATTTATTACCTGGAGGACGGTCACATTTTCAATCATTTTGTGTTTCACCCTAAACCCAGTTTGCTCCATAGGTATGTTATTGGCCTCTGCCCAATCACTAATTTGAGTCAGGAGGCTGTTAGCGAAAACTTTTCCCACCGCGTTAAGAGACGCAATCTGAAGATAGTTTTGTGCAAGGTCATGGTCTCCTTTCTTAAATAATGGAACTATGATACTCCCCTTCCAAGAGTATCATACCAACTGTTATTTCTTTCATAACAGTGCTGAAAAACCGGGCAAAGAATTTTACTCCACAATATACCACTTTGTTTTATGACAGTAATTGGTATTTCATTGGGGCCCTTTGCCACCGAAACATGCATTCGCCTGATCACCATTTCAATTTCTTTTTTTAGGAGGCGGTCTATATAAGGCATAATCTTCATGAGGTACTTAGTTGCTGCCTCATTTGCTGTGTAGGGCCCTGAATACAACTAACCCGTTTTTACTCTTCAGTAGCAACAGAAAGAGATAGACCTCTGGCTCCGCAACCCTCCACAACAAGAAATCAAAAGGTCCTTAACTGGCCTTTTCAGACTGCTTCCCTGAGTTTTATCCAGATACAATCTTGCTTCTCCTTTCTTATCCTGGCCTTTAATTGGTTCCTCCTCCTTTTTAAAAATAATATTCTATAGTATCTTATCAAGTTAAAAATCAGATACTGTTTCATGTGAGAAACAAGGAAGGTATCAAGTCATTTACCTTCTTTGGAAGTGAACATGTGACAAGGGACCCACGAGGAGCCAATCAAGAGCTCAAATTAGGCAGACATGAAGCCAAATGGATAATGCGCTTGAGGGCGGTAGAAGACGGTTTAAATTTTGACCAGAAATTGCAATATTTCCTAGGAAGTTAACTTACTGATGAGATTGGATGTTATTCCTGAATTAAACAGACCATATGACAAATCAATGTAGAGACTGTTAACTGGTAAAAAAACTTCTGCGGTAAAACTGTAGAAATGAATTTGTACAGTATAACAATAACCATGTTATGTAAGAGATTGTTTTAGATGGAACGTTCATACGGTTCCACCTTGATGATAAGAGACTTGAATTTCCGTCATTCTCCGTTCTATGTGTAAAAGTAATTTGTATTAGGGGAGCGCTTGCATAAGTTCTAGTGAATTGATGTTCTGAATATGGGTTATAGTCTCATCTAGGATGGCGCCCGTGAATTATGTTTAGCAAGTTAGTCTGCTTATATTGTTCAAATTGGAATTATGAATTATAAAAACAAATAAGTCCAGACCTGTAATCAGGTATTCATGACTTAACGTAGGACTATTTGTTTGCTCTTTTCTCTGTCATAGGAATTATGTGGATAAATCCCCCCATATACTTCTGTGGAAAATGTATCATTTAAGATTCATTTTTGGGGTAATACCGATTCATATACTGGAATATAAACCAGTCTAAGATGGTTCCCATAACAATATTGCCTCTGGCGTCAAAACCTGTTTTTGTTTTCTAACACGGAAATAAGAGGTAGGAATCTAAAGGGGTCGTGACCTGTATTCGGGCATCCGTGGATCAACGCGGGATATTCGTGGCGTTTTGAGGTAAGGAAGAGAGCTCTGGGGTGACTTGCGTTTATTTTTGAGTTCTAAATTTAGAAGGTAGTAAGGTATACAACATATACATATTTCTTATCTTGTCTTTGTAGCTCTTCAACTCATGATAAGGAGCAGGGTCCGGTGGATGGTCTACATTGATAAATGCCTATAGCGAAGGCGCGGACTTACCCGGGTTAGTGGAGTTTTACCACGAGGTAAGAAACCATAGATTCTAGGCGGTTGTGGACATATTAGTCTAACTTGTTAACTATCATGTGAAATAGGGGCTTTCCTCTGGGGTATTATTCACAGGGTTTCAACTCCAAGACCCAGGAGTAAAAACAGTGGAATATAAGACGGAAATACATTTTGGAAAGCACTAAGAAACCTCCAGTAAAATGCAGGAATAAGGAGGTAAGCGAGTGATGACTATTCTCAGTACTATCTCTAATACAGTTGAGGTAATAGGTCTTTACATTGGCATTCACCCATTTGGGCTAATTTTGTGATGCTCTCTTTTGACTCCTCAGGTTCCTTCATCATTTTTAGAGTTACCTATTTGGCAGGTATGATAATGATCTATATGAAATTGGTTTATTAATTCTTTGTGTACAATGGGTGTTGTGTGTATATTGCGGAAGCACTATCAGCAATTTCTGTTCACACCAGTAGTAGAATACTTCACGATTCTATAGGGAATTCAACTATATTTTGAGGAATCATTTTTTGTGCTAAATGTTTTTTCAATGGTGATGGCTATGACATGATTGAATGTGGTGATTTTTGTGCTGCACAGGGTGTATATTATTTGCAATCTACTTTTAAAATGGTATAGAACATGTATAACAACAGTAGTATTTCTATTTGTATTTTAAGCCCTGATGAAGTAACAAGGGTAATTACATTGTGAGGAAACGTGCTGGATTGGCTTGTGGTTAAAGAAAAATAAAACAGAACACACAGAAGAACGAAAAATTTAGTTAATTTTGTCTTGAATTAATTTATACACAATTGTGTTGTGATATTGTGGCATGTGCCTTGAAATTTAGTGAAAAACTTTAAGGTGTAATAGCTGCTTAGAACCCAAAGATAATTTTACACCCTCTTTTTATAGATTCTAATATCTTTTTATTCTTTAAAAAAGGGAACCCTACACTCTCTTCACGTGTGACTAACCACAAATCATGATCCTTTGTGACTTTTCTTCACTTTTTCACAACTTCACTAACTTTAGTGGGAGTGTAGAATGAAATAGTGCTTGTTGTTGCTTATATATTTTATATATTCCATATTTATTGTAGCCCTGATGAAGTAGGTGAAAGTTATCCACACGACGAAACACATGTTTGCTGCGTTCTGTTCAGACTGGCTGTAATATTACCTATTAGTAATTCTGGCATTTAAAATACAACAAAGAAATTATCATAAATATGGACTGCTGGATTTACTTTGGAATGGACATTTGTTCAGAATAAGATTTTGTTTGTATTGTTATTTGGGGATTCCATTTCCCAACCTTGGAACATTGGGTGGCCGTTCCACTTATCCTTGGAGCAAACTTTGATATTTTGATTGCACTACATTGCACTGACTCTGCGCTGAGTTGGCCCGCCACTTTTAAACTGTTGTAATATGAATGGATGCATAGTCGCTAGATAAGATGGCTCTGGGAATCACACTTTTCAACAACTGCTACATAAGCCTTCAACTAGAAAATTCTGATGGACCTAATGATATATTACTTTTGTTGATAGGCACAAAACTGACACCTGAAAATGCTGTCAACTAATTCTATATCCCCTGCTTACTTTATTTTTAATTTCAATGATTAGTTCCCTTGCTGATTTGTGAAAGTTGTCTACTTTTCAGAAACATATGGCTTTCCTGTTTTGCCAAGGGGTTTCAGACCCATTTCTAGCGCAACTTGAAAGCAATTATGAACCTTCGAAAGTAGGAAATTTCAACAGTACCATTAGAAAACTTGTGGGAGAAAACATTTACAAATCTGCATGTTACTGAAAGCTAGGAAGAGGACTATTGTAGCAAAGCAAACCTTTTGTTGATGTCATTTTTTAACAAAAAAGCATATATTTTTATGTGAAGCACTTTTGCCCCATTTAAAAAAAGAAAGAATTCCCTTCATTTTGGCTATTTTCTTTTTTGCCTGCAAATCTGGTTACTTTTATACTAATATATAGAATGCAAATTTGGCTTGGATGCCTTTTATTACAATACGTTTTGAATGGTTAAGCAAGAATGACTCAAGTCGTCAATGAAAGGTCTCAGCAGTAGGGGGGCTCAGAACTCATGGGGTTAATAGCAACAGATCTGTTGTGTTGATAAAATTGTAAAATGCCAGCATACTGAGGTGAAAAGATACCAGGTACAAATGTACCAAAGTGCAAAGATTCACAAATTGAAACATACAATGGTATGAGAAATTTCAGGAAATACTAAAATCTTTAAATTCTAAACATCACAAGGACTTCTTGCAATCTAATCTAAGACCTAAGATGGCTGCTGGGTGAGGAGCTCCTATTGAGGACTTGTTCTTCTGTGCTTGACTATGCAACTGTAATCCAATGTAACCATGAAAGATTGTTTTTCTTGTTATCCCTGATTGCTGAGACCTGAGCAACATGGCTGATGCCCGGTGGAGCTGCTAGACAGCTATAGAGGAGATCGGCCCTGGTTCACCCCCTCTGCCATCACCTACCTAGCCAGACATTGGGCACAGTTCTCCCCGTCTCCCCCACCATGTCTCCATCCTCCCCCTCCCTGTGACGAATTATTGTAACATTATTTTTTGCTTATGTTTTACTATGCTCAGGTATAATAATCTATAAGGGCTATGAAAAGTATGTTTATGGAGAAATCAAATCAGCTCAATACACTGTATGACATCTCAGAAGGCGTTGAAATTTGCACCGTCGCACCAGAAGGACAGAATCAGTTCTAAGGTACTTTTATGAGGCTCACCCACTTCCCTGAATCCTTGGTCCTCTTTTGATGGTAAAATGCAAAATGGCAAACATGGCTACATGCTGCACCTAATGCTGGCTTCCTGTTTCACACTGCTACCCACCATACCCAGGTGTCCCTGTCTTTGTTGCACTCTCTAAAATGACCCTCTACCAGCACAAGAACTAACAATTGCATTGACACCATCACACCCTCTGCTGCATTCAACGTTTCTGAGACAATTATCATATATTGCAAAGAGGGATGGCCGAACATAGGTTGAAATAAGCAGAACACAAGGATGTGCCAAATCAAGGCTGCAGATACTGAAGAGAGGGGCACAAGTGTAAATGACCACCTCCCTGGACCACTGTTGAGATAGAGGATGGGAATGTAGCAATTCTGAACTCAGTTGATCCAGGATCAAAGTATCCAACAACAGTTTTCCTGCCTTGGAGCATCCCACTCATCAGAGATGTGAAAATGCCTGAAGTAGCAAAATGGTACGTCTTGGGTTGATCAAGTTCAAAACATTGGCAAATGAATAATCATAAATGTCATCAGTGTAACCCCTATGTTCCTATTGTATTTAAAAGATGTTAGACATGACATCACCATCAACAGTTGGTATTTGGATATTATAATATTGGCTTTTATCCATGTTCTGTTCCTTGAGGGTAATCAGCCTACCAAACCATTAGTCCTCACTATGACGCACTATTTGTACATTGTGCATCTTAGCCCATTCAGCTCATCTCTATGACTAGTGGTGGTTCCTTCCTGCGAATCCTTGTTTGATCCCATTCTTAGAGACCCTCACCAGAAATGGCAGTAAGGAGGGACCCACATGAAGGTGTTATGGTTTGGGGTATGTAACGCTTACGGAAGGCAGAGGTGTCAAAGCTTAACACCATGTTTATAAAGTGTTATAGTGGCAAACAGTTTAAACTAATTGATGAGGTTCTAATTGAAAGAAAGATTAGTTTTGGATATACTTTGTGGATTGATAAGCTTTTAAAAGGGTGAACGAATGTATACAATTCTATATAGATGGGGAAGCACATTCAGATAATTTGCAAAAGCCTTTTAGCTATTTAGTGACATTGTTTTTTTCCCTTTGCTTCTGCTCTGTTCTCCTGTCCTACTCTTCCAAAGTTCTGATTTTATAATGAAATTGATAAATCCATAGAGTTATGGATTACAGTAAAAATTTGGGTTAATGGTAACTGAGGTCACCTAAGGCTATGTTTGTTTAAAAAAGAACTGTAAATACTCATTTATTAACATTCAGGGAGACAACATGCATAAAAAAGTGTTTTGTAATAGAATACTAATAATTCACATCCATCATTGCCCAAAATATAGAAATGAATACTCAGAATGCTGTAGCAAAAAAAAATAGATCTGGGTTGAATCCATCACCATTCTTTCAAACACTCACCTCCAGTCACAGATCTGGGTTGAATCCATCACCATTCTTGACTGGGAGTAAATGTTTTGATTTGTTCTGCATTCCGTACATCAACCATGCATCTTTTGCTTTCTCGCCCTAAGTGTGCCAGTTATGCCCAGACGTGGGTCCCGGGCTCACTGTGCCACTGGATTCAAGCATCCTGGCTGAAGAGGAGTGAAACCCTGAAACCGGACCTAGGATGCTTGTTTCCGGTCAAGGAAGGACATAGCTTGGCAGTTTGGGCTAGACTGTTCCCTTGAGGCACAGGGTCAAGACTGATATGCATATGGCCAGGTCTAAACTGGGGTGACATGGTGAGCAAAAGAATGATGGATTGAACTCAGATCTCTTGACTGGGGGTGAATGTTTTGATTTGTTTTGCATTCACTCCATCAACCATGTGTCTATTGCTTTTTAAGCCTAGTACTAGTCCTGCACATCTTAAGATGCCATCGGTTTTACAGTTGTTTATTGATCAGTCCCCATGTCTATCCCTCTCAAATGCTCACTTCCCTTTATATTATCTCCTCCAATTACTTTCTATGGGGGGGGGGGGCGGGGCGGCACAGTTTCGCTCATATGTGCGATAAACATTTCCTAGGCAACTAAAGATCTTAAAGACAACAATGTGCGGAGGACTCAACAGAAACAGTATACTGAATGTCTAAAAAACTATATATATTTTATTTGATATTCTTGATATGCTTATTATAAAAAAAGTGTTAAACAGAACAACACAACAATAAGTCCATACAATCAATACATAACATATGATCAAATTTAAAAAGCAATACATTTCAATTTCATTAAAATCACTTTTTATAAAACAGTAGTAATTATCGACACGCGTTTCGGCGTATCAAACGCCTTCTTCAGGAAATTACCACGAAAAACCTACAAGAAAGTATGAAAAAAATAAAAAAGATATAAAAATACAGATAGATTTTCATTGTATTCACTGTTTTTTCCAAAGTTTTCTTAATTGGCAGCTATACATTTTCTTCAATTAGTTGTCATGACACAGAGCCCTCAGAGATTTGACATAATATAAGATAAGATAGAGAGCATGTTTGTAATTAGGTTCTGTACTGGAATACCTTATTATCAATACTATAGGTAAAGATATTTGTGTATACATTTTTATCAATGTCTTCAAATTTATATAGGCCATAAAACTGATATATGGATGATATATATATATTTATTCCGAACTAGTCAATCGTAGCTGGTCCCATCTAGGATAAAAGTACCTGTGGAATATCCTCTCTCTTTGGGCAACCATATCCATTTTAGGTAACCAAAAATAAGTGTAATATAAACACATGATAATCAAGTGAAAGAAATAAACGGCAGTAAGGTAACAGCTGTATCTATTTCTTTACAGCAAGAAGAAGGAGGTCCTTACTCAAAATATTTTAAACTATTACTTTTATTATCCCAATATCATTAAAAGGGGATTTTAAGTAAGTTACCTCTATATAATATATCTGGTAGGAAACGAAGCATTTTATATTTATGCAAATAAGGTAAATTCTGAAAATATAAATTTTTGTATTACAGAACTTTATCTGTTAAAGAAAATAGAAAAACCATCCAAGTTTTGCATAATTACGTGAAAAACAAAGTAAGTTTCGATATCAGCATTGCATGTATGTACATAGCGGGAAGACTGTATTTATATATTACTTAATTTATGGTCTCCCTAGATATCATACTCTGAGCGTTGCAATTGAGTACTCAAATAAGACAATGTCTAGAATCATACTAGGAGAATTGTTTCTGATATTTATGGAGGTGATATAGAAATGTAGATTAATTGTCTAATGTCTAAGAAGTGATTGCATATGTATTTTAAGATTTTTTGGATTTATATTTTCGGTATATTTGTGTCATGACGACTAATTGAAGAAAATGTATAGCTGCCAATTAAGAAAATTATGGGAAAACAGTGAATACAATGAAAATGTATCTGTATTTTTGTATCTTTTTTATTTTTTTCATACTTTCTTGTAGGTTTTTCGTGGTAATTTCCTGAAGAAGGCGTTTAATACGCCGAAACGCACGTCGATAATTACTACTGTTTTATAAAAAGTGATTTTAATGAAATTGTAATGTATTGCTTTGTAAATTTGATCATATGATATGTATTGATCATATGATATGTATTGATTGTATGGACTTATTGTTGTGTTGTTCTGTTGAACAAGTTTTTAATTATATGCATATCAAGAATATCGAATAAAATATGTAGTTTTTTAGACACTTAGTTTACTGTTTCTGTTGAGTCCTCCGCACATTGTTGTCTTTAAGATCTTTAGTTGCCTCGGAAATGTTTATCGCACACATGTTTTTCCCTGTCCTAGGAATTGAACCACTTAGAGTTCAGGGGGCCTTTGATAATCACAAAAAAAAGAAAAAACTGTTTCGCTTATATTGCTCTAAAACGTGTGCAATCCCTCTGTTACAGAGGCAAACATAAAGCAGGTAATTGCAGCAATTTCATCGCAGACTGATTTGTAAAAGGCAGAATTACTATGTAGTTCTAATAATTGCATGAAGCCTTGCAGATTTCAAAGAATGGACAGTTTTCAGTAATCTGTTTTTAATGTCAACTTACTACTCTTAAAATAATGTTTATACATAATGTGATGATTTTATACACTATTAGCACCATCAAGAATATTAGTTCTGTTAGTCCATTAGTCTATCACACAAACAAACACTAAAGAGGGATGTATGACGTTACAACGCATACTTTTACAACGCATACTTTTAAAATGCATTTTTTACAACGCAACATCCATTAAAACGCATTCCCCATTACAACGCATGCCATTACAACGAATTTCTAAAAACTACCTTTACAACGCATTCCATTACAATGCATACTACCTTTACAACGCATACCATTACAACGCATAACATTACATTGCATGTATGGTAAGTATTGGATAGTGTAGGGGTAAAAATTACTATTCTAACTCCAGGGGGGTGCAACAGTAGGGTAAGTGTTGGATAGTGTAGGGGTAAAAATTACTATTCTAACTACAGTGGGGTGCAACAGTAGGGTAAGTGTTGGATAGTGTAGGGGTAACAATTACTATTCTAACTCCAGGGGGTGCAACAGTATGGTAAGTGTTGGAAAGTGTAAGGGTACTATGCGTTGTAATGTTATGCGTTGTAATGGTATGCTTTGTAATGACATGCATTGTAGTGGTATGCCTTGCAGTGTCATGCGTTGTAATGGTTGCGTTGTATTGGCATGCTATGTAATGGATGTTGAGTTGTAAAAGTTTTATTGTAATGGTAGTGCGTTGTAAAAGTTTCGTTGTAAAGGTTGTTTCCCCTAAAGAGTATACTTGTATTTAATACATATGTATTATAGAAAAAAGCCACTCACACGACAGTCTAAAAGTATGTCCCTTCTTGGCAGTTTGGGCTTGACTGTTCCTATTGGAGAGGGGTAAATTCTGATTTGCATATAGCTGGCACTAATCTGAGATGGTGTGTTGGGCAGAAGAGCAATGGATTGGAATACTACCTGAGTGACTGACAATGGTTAGACTTATTGCAAATATCCTCACATCACCTTTTTTGTGTTTGGAGTGCACGTACACAGCACAGTGGATGAATTGGCCCCATCTAAATTGTCTTAATTTCATTGGGGACTCTAAGGAACTATACAATTTCATTTTGGTAAAGTATATAATGCGTGGTATTTTTTTAAATGTGAAATGTATGGTTAATAGGTTAAAACCGTAACTTGAGAATGGCACATCCTTCAAGGATCAGAAAAATCGAACATAGACTAAACGGGCCTGATTCACAAAGCTAACATACACTTTTGTATCAGTTTATTCTTTCGATTAAGTTTCCTACGTTTGGTATTCACAAACTGCACTTTGTAGTATCTTCCACTTTTGTAGTAAGTCCAGCACTGCCAATGGCTAACCTCTGGTCCTGCAAGACCCTCCCACAGAATATAATATAGGTAGGGACTTAAGATAAAACCCCAGAGGAAATAATGTCAAATAATTTAAATTATTAAATTATTTAGAATAGTGAACAATATAAATAAATACAATATAACATGGGCATATATATAAAAATAGAGCATATTCATTATTTTAATTGTGAAATATTAGTACACTATTCTGAATTTATTTCAAATGTAAAATAGATTAGTATACCTACTCGTTCTTATTTTTTAATAGTTAATTATACAATATTTTAAAACGTATTTTGAATTTGCTGCTGTCTCTGTTATTCCTTGACTTAACATTAAAGCCACTGGCCTGTTGAATTAGAAAATATGCCATGGTGAGAGGCCTCAAGTGCTATATTTATCAGAACCAGGATATTAATTTAAAAAATACTCAGTATTTCCATGTTTATGGAATATATTTAGGATACAAAATTAATTGGAGCAAATCCACGTTGCATTACCTGACCCAGTGAACTTTCCATGCTCAGGTGGCCATGTTTGATACAGTATATTGGGGTACTCTTTAAATATTTTGGTCTCTACATCATCATGAACGAAAAGGAAAGCTGCTAGCAAAATTTACAGAAAGCTATGAGCCATTTTAAAACAGACATGTCACACTGGAGGGGAATCCCTATGTCCCTACTAGGCAAGATAGTGACGCATACGATGATTACCCTACAGAGATTTCTCTAAATTCTAGAATATTCCTCTCTGAGTGCCCAGGGAGTCCTTCAACTGAGAGGAGTGGCTTCTTATAATACTTATCTGGGATAGGAGGGTCTCTAGAGTCTCTGTGGCCAAGCAGTACAATGGTGTGTACGAAGGTGTAATAGGACTCTCAGTCAAAAGTACTAGTGGGACACACAGCTGGCCACACTCAATGAATAGATATTCACACCAATGGATGAACTGGCATACAGGTTAGCCTGTATGACACCGGGGAAAAGAAACTATCCTGCACCATTATTTTTTGTTTGAATATATTTTATTGTTTTCACAAAAACATTAACCTTGCATCGTCTATTGACTTATGCCATAACAGTATATGGTATCTCCACGAGTCTATTCATAAAATACATTGTTACATCACATTTAGGACATCATCAGAGGCATACCATATGTAGGCTGGGTGTAATGGTACATGGGTGGTCACAATGTTCTTGTAGTGTGCGAAGCACCGTGGTCCCTGCTCCCAATGACTGCCGTCAGGTAGCATCTACTGGGGGGACCCATCTTGTGACGTGTGACTCGACCCTGGTGTCGCGCCTTTGCGTGTCAGCACATCGGTAGTTGCGGGGCCAGGCAGCGGGACTGATATACCGTCTGCACGCCTCGGGGTGGGTAGGGAGGCCCGTCGCCGCCGTATCCCGGCACTATACCCGGTTGCCCAGTGTGTCCAATGTCATGCCAGAAGTGTTAGTGTGCGTCTCCCCCACTCAGGTAATCCAATGTATGTACTTCACTGTGTGGTCGCTACCAAGCGGGACGGTCGTGTCGTGGGTACGTGTGCTGAAGCCCGATTATCAGACCAGCATGCCTGTTGGCGTGTCAGCGGGTCCGCCTCAGCTCTCGGGACCTATAGCAAGCTGTTTAGTCAAGAAGTCAGCGGGGAAATAAGAGGGAAATTCGTGACCGTATCAGGAGAAAAGGAGGAGGTGTAAGGATCGAAAAAGAATAATTGAGAATAAAAATTGGAGAGATGTAAAACGAGATGGGGGAGCGAGAAGGAGGGGGGTAGTCAACTTGGAGGTGTATGGCGTGTGACATGGCGAGAACAGATCAGTGTAATGGGAGCTGAGAGTGGCCGCCACATGCTGCTCATGTCAACGTGTCCGTCCACTAGTAGTCAGTGCAGCGGCCAGTGGACGGGTCATGGTGTGGGCGGGAGGGCGCTGTCGTGCAGGGCAGACATGCGTGATGCAGGCAGGTCAAGCGTGCCGCAACCCAGTGGTTCATGCCTGCTTCCAATGGTGCCTACGTGTCTATGGCGTTTGGTATCTGTGTTGTAAGTTACGTCGCGGTCGTGTCAGGAGGGGCACTGTTCAAGGGAATTCCCCGGTCTTGGCATTCACGGTGGAAGGAGCTCAACGTCTCGTCCCAAAGAGTCGCTATTGGGAATTTCCAGAGTCCCGCCGTCTCCTCGTTGTGGAGAGTAATGCTTTCAGCCCTTGCCCAGTTGTCTAGGGAGGGGCGCCAATGTTTAGTGAGTCTCTTAGCTGTGAGTAGGCCTAGGTCCCAGAAGCGGGAGGGGACTTTGTTATGTTTTGTCCTCTTGTAGAGGTCTAGCAGACATGCCTCCCATGTGTATGGTATTTGCATGGCTGTGCTTTTCTCAAGTAACGACAGTACCACTTGCCAGTATGCCTGAATCCTCGGGCATAGCCACAACATGTGTAGGAGGTCCGCTCCCATTAGCATGCATCTCGGACATCCCGCTGAGGTACCCGGGAAGTACTGATTGATTTTGTCTGGCGAGAGGTATGCCCAGTGCAGTATGTAAAACTGTATCAGTTTGAAGCGTGCATTACGTGGGATTCTTCTGGGACCTGCAACCACCATCGCCCATTCTTTATCTGTCCATTCCTTCCCCCTATCCATCGCCCATTTATCGCGCAATGGCTGTAGAGTATGTTGTGTATGCGATAGTAGTGCCTGCGTTAACCAGTGGACCACGTGTGTGCCATTCCCCATGACGTGTAGGTATTGTATTAGTAGGTGTGTAGGTGGTTCCTCCGCAATATTTCCCCACTGCCGTGTGTATGCCCTTATTATGGAAGCATGTTGTAAGAATTGTCCGGCCGGCAGTCCCGTGTCTTCAGCAAGTGTCGCAAAAGGGATCAGGGCGCCATCGGCGTATAGGTCCGCCATGGTGTCCACCCCCGACCGTGTCCACTGCTCCATCACCGCCTCAGTCACCACGCCTGCGGCTCTGAGAGTGCCTAAGAGCGGGAGTGCCGGGGCATACGGTTTCAGTGTTTTTGTGAGTCGAAGACTCCGGGAGTAGCATTTAGTGGCTACCGCAATGTGTACCAGTGTCTGGCGTGTTACCTTCGTCAGAGGGTGGAACATCGTGTGGGTTTGTAGAGGGGACATCATGTCTACGTCAGTAGCTGTATCGTCTAGATTCCTGCCACTGAGCCAGGCCGCTACCCACTGCAGCTGAGCTGCCAGGTAGTAGAGCTCCAGGTTGGGCACTGCAAGGCCCCCGGCGTCGGCAGGGGCATATAGTTTTCTCAGTGCCACTCTGGGCCTCCCAGTGTTCCAAATGAGATCTCTGACCATGGTTTCCAGCTCCCTGAACATGCGGGTCGGGACATAGATTGGGATGTTGGCATAGTAATACAGCAGCCTAGGCAGCACAATCATCTTCACCAGTGTCACTCTGCTCGGCACGTTGAGCGGGAGGGTCTTCTGAAAGGAGATCTGTGACAGTATGGACATGATGGCACGTGTCAGGTTGCCCTCCAATATGTCCGGAGTGGTTCTATATATGTGCACTCCTAAATATTTTAATGTGGTGGGGTACCCGGGTGGTCTTTCGCCACTTATCCTGATCTCGGGCTCCGGGGTGTCAGGGTCGAACGAATACACCCCTGACTTGGCCCAATTCACCTTAAGGCCTGACATTGCCTCGAAGGTTCGGAAGACGTCTGACAGCCCCGGTGGCAGGAGGGTTAGGTCTCTGATGTATAGGAGCAAGTCGTCCGCGTACAGCGAGACTGCATGTGTACCATCCGCTAATGGGATTCCCCAGGTTGCACCTCCACCTCGGAGTATTTCTGCAAGGGCCTCTATCGCCAACGAAAAAAGCAAAGGGGACAACGGGCACCCCTGTCTGGTGCCACGTCTGACTTTAAGGGAAGCATCCTTTACAACGCAACTTTTACCACGCAGTGCCTTTACGACGCAACTTTTACAACGCAAACCATTACAACGCATTGCGCTGGGAGGCGCTCTAGGATAGGGAATAGACTTAAATTACTATCCAACACCTTCCCTACTATCCACGGGGACTGGAGTTGGAATAGTAAATTAAACTATTCACTATCCAGCACCTTAAAGCGCTATGCGTTGTAAAGGCATGCGTTGTAAAAACTGCGTTGTAAAGGCATGCGTGGTAAAAGCATGCGTTGTAATTGTAACTTTAATGGCAGCAGACAGCAGCCTGCCCGTGCGGACTCGTACTTCGGGGTTTCTGTACAGTAGACCGACCATCTCAATATATTCATCGCCTAGGTTGAACTTACGCAATACCGCCAGTAAGTAGGGCCACTCAACCGAGTCGAATGCTTTTTCCAGGTCTAAAACCAAGCATCCCGACCTTGGCCATTGTCGCACTGCGTATTCCTGCACTCGGAACAACCGCCTTATGTTTTGGGAGGTGCATCTGGTGGGCACAAAGCCATTCTGATCTCTGTGTACTAAGTTAGGTACCAAGGGCGCTAATCGACGGGCTAGGGTTGATGCCAGTATCTTGTAGTCCGTGTTTAAGAGTGCCAGAGGCCGGTACGAGCCGAGGTGTGCGCTATCTCTGCCTGGTTTAAGGAGAGACACCAAGGTCGCCTCATTCATTGACTGGGGCAAAGACGAGTCCTCCAGCGCCGCGGAATATGTCCGGAGGAGCTCGGGGATCAGCACGTCAGAGCAGGCTTTGTAGTACTCGGCTGGTAGCCCGTCTGGGCCAGGAGCCTTGCCATTCAAAAGGGTGAAGGTGGCTTCCCGTATCTCGCCTGGCGCGAGATGTAGCCCTAAGTCATCTCGCTGGTCGTCAGTCAGCTCAGGTAGTGTGACATTATCGAGGTAGGTGGCAACGTACGGCTGGAGCGCCTGGGCTCTCGACGCATAGAGTGCGCGGTAGTGCGTCACAAAGGTCTCATGTATCTTCTCCTGTGTATACACCATTGGACTGCCAAGGGAGCGTATTGCCGTCACAGGGGACGTGCGATCCTCGCGGCTGATCAGCCAGGCTAGAAATTTGCCAGGCTTGTCACCTGTGTGATGTGTGCGGGCCGAGTATGCCATGTAGTTGATGTGTCGCAGCCTATCTAGCAGTTTTTCATGTTCAGCTCATGTTGCCAGCAGTTCAGCGGTTGCACCCTCAGTCGCTTCCTGTTCCACCTGCAGCAGGTTAGATTCTAAACGTTTCAGGGTTTTTTCTATCTGACGCCGGGAGCTAACTTGTGTGCCCATGCAGTGCCCCATAATGACCACTTTGAAAGCGTCCCATTCAAGCTGTGGGGTGGACGCTGTGCCCGTGTTTTCCTCGAAGTATTGCGCTGTTTGGGTGCATATGGAGTGTCTGAAAGGACTGTCCAGGAGCAGATCCGGTTGTAGTTTCCAGGTGGGTATCGGGGGATGTGGTTGCTCCCATGTCAGGTCCATGATGTGTGGGTTGTGGTCCGAGTGCGTGCGACCCATGTAATAGGCGTCTGTCACATGTGGAAGTATCTCGCTGTTGACCATGTACCTGTCCAGGCATACGTGTAGCTCGTGTGCTCCCGAAAAGTATGAATATACCTTGGTGTGGGGGTTGTGGCTGCGCCACGCGTCTCGCAAATCCCACTGCGTGGACCAAGCTTGCAAGGCTTTCGCGGAGTTCTGTGTCAGGGAGCCTGGTGCCAGGGGATGTGACCGGTCCAGTGTTAAATCGAGGACACAGTTGTAGTCTCCACCCAACACCCATGGGATCCCGTGCCAGGGCGCTAGTGTGGCTGAAAGTTGCACGAAAAATTCCGCCTGATCAGTGTTAGGCGCATATAACGAGGCCAAGACTATTGGCCTCCCATCCAGTCTACCATTTACCACAACGAACCTCCCACCGGGGTCTATGAGTGTGTCAGTTACCGTTAAAGGGGTGCCCGGCCGTACCCACACCAGGGTCCCTCTAGCGTAGGAGGAGTAATGCGTGGCATATAGTTGCCCACGCCATCTACGGCGTAAAACACGGGTTTCTGTCTCGTTCAAGTGTTTCTCCTGCAAGAGGGCTATCTGAATGTGGTGGTGCTTGAGGTATGAGTGTATCTGATAGCGACGGGATGGTGTGTGCATGCCCCTCACATTCTACGTACAGATCTTAACAGTAGACTTTGTATATCATTAACATATCTCCCTCTCCGTTCCCTCCACCACCTCCCGGGTGACTGCAAAGCTCCTGACATGTAAGCGCTCCCATTAGTGCATTTCGAGTTTGTATCCATATCCACACACCACGTCATTAGAATAAAGGAGGGGAAAAAGAACATTTCAGGCAAAACGGTAAACCATGGAATGCTATAAACATGTAAAATACCAAAAGGTCGGTTGCCAAACGTGCCCCCGTCCATGCTCTCAAGGAGAGAAACAAAGTCTAAAGCTAAGGGGTTTTCCTGTGCAATTAGCACTGTGACTGTGATCGGTTAATGAAGTGTGTTGTATGAGGGCCCCCTCCCTCCCGGGATGTACATACCAGTCTAGTCCATTATCCGAAAGGCAGGTAAATGATTGCACATACAGTAAACATCATACATTACGTGTCCCAATCAATTCGCAGCCAGGCGGGTCAGCGTAGGCCCCGCGCATCGGTCGTGCACGGTCTTCTGCTTCGCCCCCGTGTCATGACCCTCAGTGGTTAGGCATCCGGTGTGTTCACGTCTCTCTGCTTGCAGTTGGGCCCTGGGATGACCCCAGTTACCAAAAAGCGTCCCAAGTGGCTGTGGTGCTACAGACTGATCAGTTCCAGGTCCGGTCTCCCCAGAAGTACTCCCCAGCAGACGTTCCAAAGGCGTTGTGTTTCAATGTTCAGTCAGTGTATGAAGTCCGCCGTCTGTGGCGTGACGTTAGGTCGCTCCCCTGAGGTCTGGGAGTCCGATATTCCGTAGATGGCTTCGTCGTCACTAGGAAGATTCCGAGGGCTGCCGTCCGCCGCGTCGCTCAGCGTAGGGGATTGACTAAGTTCCATCACCAGGCGAAGAGCGACTTGCTTCTCCTGCTGTGTGGTTTCTGCTGGGGGGGTCATACCCGTCACCTCCCGCGCACCATCCAGCGGCTTCTGTCTGGGTCTGCGTCTCCGCCGGGCTCCCCCGGCGCGTCGTCGGGTAGTGACGTCGGCAGCTCTTATGGGGGCCGTGTCTGTGCCGCTGTCGAGCCACGCTTCCACCTCTTCCGGGTTGGTAAAGAAGTGCGTTTTCTCGTGAGCCACCACCCTCAGTTTCGCAGGAAATAGAAGAGAGTATTGTAGGCCAAGCTGTCTCGGGCGCCTTTTCACCGCTAGGAAGGAGTGTCTTTGTCTTTGCACTTGCACCGTGTAGTCTGGAAAGAACATCACTGCCATGTTCTCAATCCGTACTTCTTGAAGTTTGCGTGTTTCACGCAGAATGGAGTCTCTGTCTCTATAGTTCAGTATGCGGAGTAGCATAGGTCTGGGGTTGGAGCCCGTTTGTAATGGCCTTGTCGGAACTCGGTGTGCCCGCTCCACCACAATCTCTTAACCACTTCTCCATGTGTTCCTCTGGGTTCCTTCCTTCCCACTTTTCCGGTACACCCACCAGCCGCACGTTGTTTCTCCGTGCCCTCCCTTCCGCATCCTCAGCGCGTTCTTCTAGGAATTTCACCCTGTCCAGGAGGTCCTGTGTCTGTGCGTGTGACTGGCTGACTTGCGGTCGGAGTTCTTTCATGTCGCCTTCCAAGGATGTGGTGCGGTCCACCAGTTTTTTATGGTCAGCTCTCAGGTGGGTGAGGTCAAACATGACACTATCGATTTTGGTCGCCAGGGAGGTGCGGGTAAGCTGGATGGATTCCTCCAGTCTCCCCATGGCGGCCAGCATGGTGTCAAGCTTGGCCGCCGTTTGATCCGGTTCAGCGTTCTTCCCGGTCTTGTCCATTTTGCCCTTAGGGTGTGTGTTCCCGGTCCCAGTTCGTGCTCTGGTCCCACCAGACATCAGCGCCCCGGTGTGCACTTGGTTTCCTCAGCGGGGGCGACAACAGCTCTTCCACTGGTTGATGGGCTGAAGTGAGTATCTGCGGAGCCGTTGGCGCAAGGATGGGGATGTTTTTCCGCCGCTTTGTGAGCGCTCAGGGGCACCGCCGGTCCGCTCCCCGGTTACCACGCCGTTCTCTGGTTTATCCCATCGTCTGTGTTTGCCGGCCAGGTCCTGGCGTCACGGGCAGCACACCACGCCGCGTCCGGTGCCTCTTCGCCAGGTGAGCACGATCGTATCACTGGGTCCGACAGCTCCTCGTGCGCCCCAATAGTGGTTCCCCGTTGTGCGTTCCAGTCGGCAATGGGGACGCTACACGCCGCCCCCCTCTGCTCCTGTCTCGGCGTGTGCGAGGCCGCAAGCGGTCAAGCGTCTCTCCAATTGTGAGTCCCCGCGTTTCCTACTTTGGCGGTGAACGCTCACGGTCCCCTCCGCCGTCTCCACATGTGCCTGTGCACCTTGGTCCGTCGCGTCTCCAGCACCCTAGGCTACAGCCGCCAGCGCCTCTGTACTCATGGCTTTCCGCCGCCTCAGCCGCGATGTGTCCTGGCGTGGGCGGCGCTGTCCGGGTTCTGGCTCGGGGCCTCAAGGGTTGCCGGCTCTGGGCCTTGGGCACGACTCTGTCGTTAGGCCAGTCCCCGCAACCGTCCTCAGTGCTCCGGTAGTGCGTTGTGGCTCCTCGCGGCTGTCTCCCGCTTTCACTCACCCCTCATGTGTGCGTCTGGGAAGGCAGTGTTTGGGAGCCGGTGCTCTCTGTGCCGCAGTGTCAGTCCCTGTGGGCGTCGCGGCCGGCCCCGCCAATTTCATCGGGTCTGGTCGCAGGCCGCACTACTGGGCCTACCTTTCCCGCCAGAGCCGCTGTCTTTCCTGCGGTCGCGCCGGGTTCGGCACCGACCTGTCCGGCCTCCGCCCCACGAAGACCTCGGTGTCGTTTGGCTTCTCCGATTTTCTCCAAAATCGGCTGGGCACTCGTGCTCGAAGTCCTGCAGTGGCGCCCGCTATTTTCGGCCAGCTGTGGGTAAGAGTTCCGTGGATAATTTCGCCAGGAAGGGGAGCTCGGAGCAGAGCTCTACCCTAAGGCGTCCATTACAGTCGCGCGTTTAGCCACGCCCCCCATCCTGCACCATTATATGGGAAAAATACATCAACAACCTTTCCAGAATGATTGAAAATTGCACTAGTAGCTTGGCAAGCAGACACTCACATGACCAACTAGAATGGAAGAACCACTGGAGAAACGCCATTGCCTGAAAGTGCTGGAGGGACTGGAAGGCTTCCAGGGATGGTATATAGTATGGTATTTAGTAGAGCTTTCTAAAGTCAGAAATATCTAGGAAGGGGACAATATAAAATCTTTTGAACAACTCTACTAAGAGGTTCGACAACAATTCACACAATTTAAATGCATTCTACTACAACATGCCATAGATTTTTCCTCTCTTATGAACCCCCACAGAAAAAGACCATTTTCATGATTCATAATGAACATTAGTTCATAATAGTTTGCCATAGAATCAAACAAATGTGAACTAAAAGTGGATAGATGGCACTGGCCAGCTAGAGAACAAGAAATAGGAAGAAGTCAGGCATTCTCATTAAGTAAATATAGGAGCAGGGTTTTGCCTGGTGCAATTAAAAATATTGCACTGCATTAACTATGCAAGCAAGGGGCTTCAAAATTTAGAATATGCTCAGATTAGTTTCTCCTTATATGATGAGATTGTCCAAAGATGGACAGATACTGGTGGAAAGTGCTTGAAATCTGGGGAGCCAATTACCACCTACGTATAAAAAGCTATTGTGCAAAGTTTGTTTCACAGTGGCTAAATGAATTATAGCCAGATTATGAGGAGACGGGACAGTCCCAAACCACAAGGACTGGCTAGCGTGGATTGGTGTTGCAGCACTAAAGACAGATATATGTGAGTAGAGGATGACCCCACAAACATCCAAAGCTATAGGGGGAGTGGTTATGTATGATTAGAGTGCTTTACTACAATTACATGCGCAGAACCCCAGGCCAATAAAACACTGCAGGAAGACAAGATACCAAATTGCTTTTGAATGACCATGATAGAGGAGATATGTCATAAACAATGCATAGAAGCCCATACCAGGATTTTATCGGAATATGCCGGGGCTTGTAGTAAACGATGTTACTGTAATCATGGCGACCTGTCATATTGCACGTTGACTGTAAATCTTTTTTTTTTAACTAATAAAGAAAATATAACCAGTTATGTGTTCAGTAAAGTAATTATCCTTTTTAAAAGCAAAACCTCATTGAGACATTGGTTTATTTAATGTTATTGTTCCGTTTTCTGTATTTCTATTCCACAGCACCTTCCTCGGTCAGTCGTGGGCTACTCTGCCTCGATATGCTGAGAATGAAATACTAAAAGGGGTATTTGGTCCCTAGTTTGCATATCCGTGGTACAGAGGCCTCAAGACACCAGAGGGAAAGGGGCCCAGTAAATTCTGATTGCTTTGGGACCTCCTGAACGTGATTTCTCATAGGAGCCTTATTTCACCCTTCTATAGTTCAGAGGTTGGTCCCTGGCAGACAAGCACATCTGATGTTGAGGGGTAACGTAATGTCTCATAAAAGTATTTTAACTAAGCAACATTTTGTGTGTTGGTGCTTGTGGGATTGGGACAAGACCCAGCCACTTGTGCGGCACTGAAATTCTCTAGTGTGAGACTATATAAAGGGAACAGTGACCATGTAATGTGCATGTATGCCTTGCTATCGTAATATGTATATTTGGAACTCACTTGTGCATCTATAGGGGCTTACATTGTTAAACTGGTGCAACTTGAACAGGACGATATAATCTTGTGGTCGATAAAAATGCCTACAAAATGGCAAGGTCTGCTTATGAACATGTCTTCCACAAAGTGAATAACCCACATCACGAAACAATAGAGTTGCAAAATAGGAAACTATGGGGCATATTATCAAGGACAGGCGATACATTATCGCCGCTTTTATCGGCAGGAAACTGCCGATAAAGCGGCGATAATGGCCTTGATAATATGCTCTATGAATTCCAATCGAAGCCCATGTTAGATGTGAACACATCTAACATGGGCTTCTATGGGAACTCACAAGGGCATATTATCAAGGCCATTATCGCCGCTTTATCGGCAGTTTCCTGCCGATAAAAGCGGCGATAATGTATCGCCTGTCCTTGATAATATGCCCCATAGTTTCCTATTTTGCAACTCTATTGTTTATCCTTGATAATATGCCCCTATCTCCCCAAATATGCCTCCAGCCATGCCAGCGAAAAAGAGCAGAAACTGCCATGACAGACTTCAATGGTGTAGTTATCATATTTCGGCAAACCTATACTTGGCACCTACTTTCTTAAATAGGTACAGTGCCACAAAATGGTAGTCCAACACACTAATCAGGCAACTCAGCACAGTGTCTGGAATTTTATCCCACCAAGAAAGTTTCTTTTGGTCTAACCTCAGAGCAAGATTGAGAGGTTTTCTTGGAACGTCTAATAAGGAATTCCTGTCATTGGCCATGGCATACCTCTTTTCCAAAAGCAAACAAAGGAGTCTCAGCCATGTCCTTATTTCTCTCCATGATGAATCCCCACGTACGTGGACTAAGAGCCAAACTCAAAGTCTCACCTTTTGAAAAGTCTTCTGAAAAATGGAGGAGCGAGAGCACTCAGAGCATGGAATATGGTTCAGTTGGGACTTTACTGGAGGAGAAGAGTCTGTTGGGCCAGTTATACTTTGAATGCTGTATCTCAGATAGAAAGGTCCAAATTACTGTTACACACAATCCACGTATCTTACTTCATTGACATACTTCAGCAGAAAACCAAATACAACATAAGAAGATCAGATTATGTGAGATTCAAGCACCATAGAGAGAAATCAGGGCTGAATGCAAGTAGCAAAGGGAAACACACATACATGCAGGGCAATAACATGAGGTGGTTGTTAGAGGAAAATGACGTAAGACATTGATTCAAAACACGTTTGAAATCATGACTCCACTGCATGTTTGGACCAGGCAGTAGGGAGTCTAAGTGAATATGGGTCGGTGTGCTGTCCCATCCTGTCAGACTATTAAAGCAAGCATTCTAATGTTGTAACTGAACACCGTGTGCTAACCACATTCAACACCAGCAACAAAATGCTTCCTTGAATCTAACTAGCACAGTGCATGTTACTGGTCGACTAAGCAGTGGTGTTTAAATGTTGTGTATCCTTGGTCTTCCTTTCATCCCAATATAGAACCCACTGTGTGTGTGTGTGTGCATGCATGTTTGTGTGTGTGAATAAGTGTGTGTACATGTGTGTGTGTGTGTGTGTACATGTGTGTGTGCATGTGTCTGTCTGACTGGACTAAATGTTTCAGATTCTAAAAACTGTGGGTATGAAAGTGTGATCATGCACCTAGTGGTTGTGGCTAGGTCTCCCATAATTGTTTCCTATACTCTATGCACCCCGATTAGACTGAGGGGGATGTTTTAGTAAGTACCTATGCATGTGACGGTGATTCTGTAGTGGAAGTTTCTTGATCAACTGATATCAATTTATTTGCTGCATCTGCACATGAAGTGATCCTTTATTGTGGTGTAGGAGAGGTGCTCTCTGTTTAAAGCATCTTTGGTATCTGCAGCAGGCCCCATGCCCAAATTGCGGTGATTTGCTCCTGATATGGTCCATGGTGCAGGTCCGTGTATCACTTTCTGGGCACGGCAGTTAGTTAAACAAGGGAACAACAAATTTCAACTCCTGCCTAGATTAATTTTCTTTTATTAAAGAGCATTTGTGTTGTTAAAGGGTATCATACAGTTGATTCAAAACGAAGCCTCTTTCTTTATCACTAGTTTATCAAAACCAGTTGACATTGTTTCCACTTCACTAGCTCTCCATTGGATAGCTGTTCAGAAAAGAATAGTATTCAAATCCATGACAATTATATTTAAGTCTGTATACCTAATCTTTTCGGACTATTGGCCACTGAGTGCAGTTGGTGTACGACTAGAAAAGCTGAGTGGCTCAAGAGACAATTTGCAAGAATAAATAGTCCAGAAATAGCAACAAAAAAATATATTTTTTCTGCTGCTACTTCAAGAATTTCCATCTCTTTTCCCTTACAAAACAATATTTACCATACCTAAAACATTTATTGCAGTGCCAACATTTGCCATCTATGTGCAGAAGTGGAGAATCATGATTCATTGATTTGAGCAGCTTGTTAAACATGATATTTATAGGAAAGTGGATTATTATTTGTAGTGGACAAGTGTCCACCTCAAAGGATAATGCCACTACTTGCTCAATGTCATACAAATTAGAGTTACACCCTGTAGTTAGGATTAAGTAAAATTAATGTGCAAAGTATTTAGGCAGTACATACACAGTAGAAAAAGTCACACAAAACACAATACAACTCCACTGCCAATTGTATGAGCAAAATAGGACCATACTGATTAAAAAATCAATAAGGGGAACCCAAGATATGCTTTTTGGGAGTTCAAGATTTTTTTCAAGATTTAAAATCTTTACAATGTTTACAAAAGATAAAAACAATGCATAACAAGTTTAA
Source organism: Lissotriton helveticus (assembly GCF_964261635.1). Lineage (NCBI taxonomy): Eukaryota > Metazoa > Chordata > Amphibia > Caudata > Salamandridae > Lissotriton > Lissotriton helveticus. The sequence continues at coordinate 1,699,858,281 of NC_136061.1, read as the reverse complement.
AATACAAATTGACAGTGAGTCTGATTTATTATGTGTCTAAAGTCATTACGATTGTCATGTTCCTTGGACAAATCGTTCTAAAACTTTTAGTTTTAGTTTAATCATTGTGTAATCATTGTGTCTGGTCCTTTTCTAGTAACTGCTTTGTTGCCATAGACATGAATTTAATTCCCCAACATGATAGGATCGGCGAGACGCCACTTAGCCACCATGTGACCACCTGCCTGCAGGTGCGGATTTTCAGTGCGTTGAGAATTGCCCGAAGATATCTTCTTCTTGAGGCTTGCAGCACAGGGCATACACATAGTATGTGTGACACTGTTTCGTTCTTGTATCCGCATAGTCTACAGTTAGCACTTTCTGATTTTTGTTTCCAGGTCAGCATTAGGTCTTTTGAAAAATGCATGCCCAGACGGTATGCTATTAGCATTTTTTTTAGGTGTTGACAGTAGTGTTTGGCTAAAAAGTCTTGCGGATTCTGGGTGAGGTAAGAGTTAATTACTGTCCAAGCGTGTCTCCGTTTACTTAGGATTTTTGTATCTTTAAGCAAAGAGATCATTTTTGCTGAACCGTTTGCTATTTTACAAAACTGCTTATGGTCAATGTTTTTTGTCCACACTTAAGTGGAGTCCGAGAGTTGTCAAACTCTGTTTAAGAAATTCTCCCCAATGGGTGACGTTTGGCCTGTCTACTAGAAAGTTTATTTCCTCCCAGCACATTTTGTCCAAAGAGTCACTAGGTGCAGTTCGGATCTTATGGCAAAATTTTACAAATGTGGAATTTGACCTAATGTCTTCATTTTGTAAGCCGAATTCCAGTCGGACTTGGGCTGGCGATGCTGCTTTTGGCAACTCATACACCGCTTTATATATTTTGGTTTGTAGTTTGTTTAGGATTGCTGCTTCGCTCCCGAGCCATCCGATTAATCCATAAGACAAGGTAGAGATAATTTTGGCGGCCATAACTTTAAGTAAGTGGGTGTAGTTTGGGCCACCAACTTTCTTTTGCAGTTGCCTGTATGCATATGTTAGTGATTGCACCTTTCCTCTTAGAACCTGAATTTGCCTTTTTTGTGTGTTACCCCGCTCAATGGTCATCCCCAGGTATTTGTACAAGTCCTCTTCTTCGAGGAGAGATTTGTTCATTGACCATGTATATTTCAGTTTCTTACTCTCTGAAATTCGGAGCACTTTAGTTTTGTTTTTATTCAACTCCAGGTTTTCCTCTGTTAAATACGAAACCAGCGTGTTCACTAAGCGTTGCAATCCGACTGGTGTTTTACTTAGTAAAACTATATCGTCGGCGTACTGCATTATGGGTACGAGAGTGTTGCCTAATTTCGGTGGGTGACTTTCTGTTGCATCTATTTTTCTTCCAATGTCAGCAAGATATAGATTAAAGAGACTGGGAGCAAGGACGTAGCCTTGCTTTAGTCCATCCTGTGTTTCAGTTTTGTAAGTCAGGCTGCTGCCGTTCCCTTGTTTCACCTTGGCCCATGTGTCACTGTATAGACTTGAAATTGCATTTATTAAGTATTTCGGCATGCTCCACTCTCTTAGCTTGCTCCATAGCCTGGACCTACTTACGTTGTCGAAAGCTGATTTTATGTCAACAAAGCAAGCATATAATTGATGTTTTCTTTTTTTGGTGTTGTCGGTTAGCAAGCACAGGGTGGCCAGGTTTGTAGTTGTCCCCATCCCCAGTCTGAGCCCGGTTTGAAACCTGGGGATTATTTTTGTTGTTGTTTCCCAGTCCTGTAGCTCTTTCAGCAGACATGAGGCATATAGCTTAGCTTCGACGTCTATTAACGAAATTAGGCGGTAGTTTCCTGGCTCTTTCCGGTCCCCTTTCTTGTAAATTGGGTGGATGATGTTTCCTCTCCATGTTTCCGGAAGAGTTCCTTTTTTTAGGATGTAATTGAAGAGTATGGATAAAAGATCCGCCCAGAAGTCCATGTCTGTTTTATAGACTGCGGTTGGGATGCCGTTTGGCCCCAGGGCCCCTTCCGATTTTAATTTCTGTATTAGCCTTTTTATTTGGGCGTGTGTGATTGTTGGTTCTTCGTAAGTGGGGTTTGGTTCTGCAGCAACACTGTTTGGACTGTGGTCCTTGCTCTCCCTTGGTCCCCCTTGTTCTTTTTTTTCGATTCTTTGGGGATCCTTTCTTAGATAAAGATTCTTCACGTATGTCTCCCATTCAGTGTTGCTGATCCCGGGATCCTGTTGTAATGCGTGACCTAAATTTAGTTTATTAATAATTACCCAGAACTCTCTGGAGGATGCCTTTCTGCTGGAAATGAGTAGCTTTGTCCATACCTGTTCTTTGTATTTTCCTTTTGCCTCTCATAGCTTTTTCGGTATGCCTTTCTCATATTTCTGAGGTCTATAATATTTGTATTTTGATCCTGCGGCCAATCGTTGGGCCCTGGCTAATTTCCTTTTTTCTTGTTTTAGTTCAGTATTAAACCAGGGCGCTGGTTTCCTTATTTGATCTCTATTTCCTCTCGGGTGAACTGAGTGGTTTTCCTTTATTACCTCCAACAAATTTTCCCAGTTGTTTATTGGGTCTCCGTTGTAGAGGCTCCCATTTTGCAACATGAAGTTGGTGACCGTGGTCATGATTTTTTTGTGTGTCCCCGCCCCTCCATTTTATCTTCCGCAAGTTGAATTTTTCTGTTTCTTGGTTCAATGACCTCGTTTTCTCGGCTCTGGGTGCAATAATATCCAACCTAAGGATTTGTGGGTAATGGTCACTTTCCAGGCGCTGGACTATCGAATATTCCACGATTGGTACAAGGTTCGTTGATACAAGTGTGAAGTCCAGAGTCAATTTACCATTGCCGCTCACGTAGGTGGGGCACAGTTGAGTCAGGCCTTCCTTTTTTTTGCATTTTAATATTGTTAGGCCCAATGTTACTATCTTCCTCCAATTAATTTGGGTGGACGCAACTGCTAAACTTGTTACTCTGTTCATTATACTCCTGTTAGTGATGAGTAAATTATGGTTAAAGTCTCCAGAGATTATCATGGAGCTATGATTATCAGTTTTTTGTAAAGTTTTGATAAGAGATAACAATGTTTCCAATTTTTCCTTTTTTGTTTTCTGATCTGGGTGTATATAAATGTTTAAAATTAGCAATTGTTGCTGGGGCTGTATTGTAATTTTTATAGCTTGAACCCAGTTTAATCCAACGTCCAATATTTCCTGGATCCAATTGTAGTTCTGAGAGACGAGGATTGTTAGGCCACCCCGGGGATGCCCGTATTTTGCATGTTTTTCTGCAAGTATGTGATAGTCCGTGAAACCTGGAATTCCTAATTGTGACAGATTCCAGGTTTCTTGTAAGAGTATTATGTCTGATTTGTCATAGAAACTTAGGGTTTCATGATCCTGCTCTATAGAGTTGAAACCGTGCACGTTCCAAGAGCATAGATTAATTTGGTCTGCTGTCGTTTTTTCCTTTTGCCTACCATTTGCTTATTTTCTTGTTGCGGTTGCTTTGTTGATTCTAGGAGCCCTTTTTGCTAAGTACAGCTCGGATCCATGACCAGTCTTGATTACTGACGTGGCATCGGTAAGTAATTATCTGATTTTTCGGTATGGTTTTTGTTTCTCTTCCTTTCACTGGAGAGGTTGCTCGGGCTGTGTGTAAACATGATTTCGTTCGGGTCCCTTGGTGCTCCTTATCCTTTTGGTTATCAGGCTGTTGTGAAGATGATAGGGGTATTTCGGTTGCTTTTGTTGTAGTATTTTGATTCCCCAGTTCTTAAATATTTCTTTATGTGCATAGATTTGTGCTGCCAGGTCTTTTGATTTCCAAGTTGTAATTGAGTTTTCTGTTCCTGGCCTTGCTCTATTTTGCTGGAACTCTACCACTTCCATGTCTTGGGAAACTGATCCTTTAAGGGCTGGGATTTCCTTAAACAGTTTTAAGATGTTTCCTCGGTTGAGGATATCATGTTTCCCCTGTGTTGCAAATTCTGGGATAAATGTTACTATTGGTTCAATTTCGTATATTGTTAGACTTGAGTTGTCCAGTTGTGTTTTTGTATTGCTTTTTGTTCTTAGAGGCCCTGATGTAGAATCATTTTCTCTTTCGTGGGCAGGAAGTGTCTCCCTACTGGGATCTGTGTGCTTCGTAGCTCTAGTTCCTGTACGTTGAACTGATTGCCCATGTTCGCGAGGATCTCGTTTTGTTGTGATACTCCTGCCTGTTGCGTTGGTCGTAATCTTTAGAGTTCTCAGGTCGTGTTTGCCTTGTGAGGTTTTTTGTTCTCTTACGGTCATGCTTACATTTTTAATCTGGTACTTATTATCCGGTTTACCTCTTTCCTCTTCATCTTTTATTTCTGCTTTGGACAAGTTGAGCTGGGTGTTGCCAGTTTCAGTGTGGATGTCCTTGTCTTTGTCCTGATCGTTCGGGCCGTTGTCTGCGTAAGATCTTATTCGCTGAGATTCCTTTATATTTTGTCTGGGTCTGCTTATATGTTTGGTGGGTTGTTTGAGTCCCGTTGGGCCGATAAGGGTTTTTGGTTCTTGTTTATGTGTTACTTCCGACTTTGCGGAGTTCTCAAATGAAAAGCTTACCCTTTCCGAGTTTTGTTGGTCCTGAATTCTGTCCGGAGTTTTAAGCCTGTCCTTTTGTTCATCTGGATATTGGCTTATTCTCTTTCTGAACATTGGAAAAATATGAGCCGGGACACCAATACGTTTTTTATTTTGTTTGGGCCGAGCCTTCCTTGCTCTTATTCGTTGACGTTTTGTTAATTTGTCCTGTTGCTCGGTCGGAAGGGTTGGCGAGCCTTCTTGGATTTGCTCTTCTTGGCTTTCCAGCACCCTTTGGTCGTGACCTTTGGTTGATTTCTTCTCGTCCCCGTTAGGGGGTAGGTCCGGGAATTGGCTTCCGGATTGACAGTTTGGAGTTCCTTCCTTGTCAATGGCGACCGTGTGTTCCCGGTTTGTGTTTTGTTCGCCGGCAGATTTAACTACACCCAGAATGTCAGTTAGAATCTCTGGAAGGGTGGCCAGTTTTTCGATTATACTGCCACAGTTGCAGCGATTAAGTTTTGCATAATTTTTTGTTTGTGGTCTACTTCCTGAGTTTGTGCGATTTCTACTTTTGTTTGCATTATTAACCTCATTTTCCATCTTGGGTAATGAGGTTAATATTGTATCCACTTTAGAGCTTATTTTGGAAATGTGCTCGGCGATGATATTTATTAGATCTATTTGTACTTCCATTTTGTCCGATTGGAAGTTTAGTGCTTTTATTGCTTGATCCAGTGTATTGATTAGGGATTTCCCCCAATTTGGGTTGTGTTGAGGACCGGCTCTTTTTCCTGAAGTCACGCTGGACTGTTCGATCCTATTTGTCGATGAAATTAGGATAGGATCCGCCTGTGCTTGGTTTTTTGCCTCGTTAATGACACTACTGGTGTCATCAATCAAAATTATTTGGCTTCTGTCGTGGTCCTTTGTGTTTCGTGGTGTTGATGCCTTCTGCTCATTTGTGCACCCCTTTATGGAGGGAGAGACTATTGTCGATTGCTCAAAATCCAGTGCTCTTTTTGTTTTTTTCTTAGTTGAGTTAGTCTGCGTTGGCGTCTTTGTTATTGAAGCTTCTTTTCGGGCTCTGTCTCCCCATCGAGTTTCTGACTTGTTATACCTCCCGTGTCCACTCCTACTGCTGGTTTCTTGTTGTTGGTGTATTCTCTGTGACTTGTATTTTGTAGACTTGTTTTAGCAAAGAGGTTTTCAAGCCAGTCTAGGCCTTGACTTGTTGACAGATAAGTTTTTGAGTTATTCTGGGCCTTTGTTTCTTGCACACGTGAGCAAGTTGTGGGTTTATTGTCGCCTTCTTGATTGAGATCCATTTTCTCAGGGGGACTGAGTGCCTTATGTACTTGGACCTGAACTGTTTCTGTATGTTTATTCATGATGTTGATTTTCCCTGAGTTGTCGGAGTTGCTTTGTAAGTTTTCCTGTGTACTTCGATTTTTTTGCATTTTTTCCTTGTTTGAAACCCTTAGTGCTGTGAATGATCTGGTTGTCTCTGGGAGTATTGGGCTCGGGAGATTTTGTGACTCTGCTGTCGCGGAGAAAATCGCTGATACCGGATCTTTCAAGAAGAAAAATGAGTTAATTTTTTGCTGCCCGTGATTACGTATTGCTGAGCAAGGGTTCTCCGGTATTGCCACCAACTTTCCCGAGTCTTGCCTCTCCATTGTTCTCTCTTTTTCTTCATCTGATGGCGAGGATGAGGGCTCTTTGGGGAATGATTTCAGGTTAGGTTTTTTTTGCTTTTTACTGAGGTTGGTTTGCCTTTTGGTACCGGATCTCATTCTAGATTTTTTTTTTTTTTTGGCTGTGTAGTTGATGATGACTAATACAGTGGCGGTGTTGTTGACACAGCGCTCGCGCAGCGCTCACTCCTGCCCGCACAACCGGTTGATTGCTCTTTGCTAGCGTTCGTGGCTGGTTCCTGGTCTCAATTCCTTGCATAAACGCTGTTGCGTGCTCCCGATGCGGACTCTATTGCTTAGAGGGGCTCTTCTCCTCCTCTTCTCCTCCTCCTCTTTGTTGGATTTGGCTGTATCAGCGATGTCAGCAGTGTCAGCTTGTGAGGTATCAGCTTGTGAGCTCATGGGTGAGCTCTTAAATGCTCAAAACTGCTATTGTTTCCACTTCACTAGCTCTCCATTGGATAGCTGTTCAGAAAAGAATAGTATTCAAATCCATGACAATTATATTTAAGGCTGTATACCTAATCTTTTCGGACTATTGGCCACTAAGTGCAGTTGGTGTACGACTAGAAAAGCTGAGTGGCTCAAGAGACAATTTGCAAGAATAAATAGTCCAGAAATAGCAACAAAAAAATATATTTTTTCTGCTGCTACTTCAAGAATTTCCATCTCTTTTCCCTTACAAAACAAAATATAGCATACCTAAAACATTTATTGCAGTGCCAACATTTGCCATCTATGTGCAGAAGTGGAGAATCATGATTAATTGATTTGAGCAGCTTGTTAAACATGATATTTATAGGAAAGTGGATTATTATTTGTAGTGGACAAGTGTCCATCTCAAAGGATAATGCCACTACTTGCTCGATGTCATACAAATTAGAGTTACACCCTGCAGTTAGGATTAAGTAAAATTAATGTGCAAAGTATTTAGGCAGTACATACACAGTAGAAAAAGTCACACAAAACACAATACAACTCCACTGCCAATTGTATGAGCAAAATAAGACCATACTGATTAAAAAATCAATAAGGGGAACCCAAGATATGCTTTTTGGGAGTTCAAGATTTTTTTCAAGATTTAAAATCTTTACAATGTTTACAAAAGATAAAAACAATGCATAACAAGTTTAAAATACAAATTGACAGTGAGTCTGATTTATTATGTGTCTAAAGTCATTACGATTGTCATGTTCCTTGGACAAATCGTTCTAAAACTTTTAGTTTCAGTTTAATCATTGTGTAATCATTGTGTCTGGTCCTTTTCTAGTAACTGCTTTGTTGCCATAGACATGAATTTAATTCCCCAACATGATAGGATGGGCGAGACGCCACTTAGCCACCATGTGACCACCTGCCTGCAGGTGCGGATTTTCAGTGCGTTGAGAATTGCCCGAAGATATCTTCTTCTTGAGGCTTGCAGCACAGGGCATACACATAGTATGTGTGACACTGTTTCGTTCTTGTATCCGCATAGTCTACTGTTAGCACTTTCTGATTTTTGTTTCCAGGTCGGCATTAGGTCTTTTGAAAAATGCATGCCCAGACGGTATGCTATTAGCATTTTTTTTAGGTGTTGACAGTAGTGTTTGGCTAAAAAGTCTTGCGGATTCTGGGTGAGGTAAGAGTTAATTACTGTCCAAGCGTGTCTCCGTTTACTTAGGATTTTTGTATCTTTAAGCAAAGAGATCATTTTTGCCGAACCGTTTGCTATTTTACAAAACTGCTTATGGTCAATGTTTTTTGTCCACACTTAAGTGGAGTCCGAGAGTTGTCAAACTGTGTTTAAGAAATTCTCCCCAATGGGTGACGTTTGGCCTGTCTACTAGAAAGTTTATTTCCTCCCAGCACATTTTGTCCAAAGAGTCACTAGGTGCAGTTCGGATCTTATGGCAAAATTTTACAAATGTGGAATTTGACCTAATTTCTTGATTTTGTAAGCCGAATTCCAGACGGACTTGGGCTGGCGATGCTGCTTTTGGCAACTCATACACCGCTTTATATATTTTGGTTTGTAGTTTGTTTAGGATTGCTGCTTCGCTCCCGAGCCATCCGATTAATCCATAAGACAAGGTAGAGATAATTTTGGCGGCCATAACTTTAAGTAAGTGGGTGTAGTTTGGGCCACCAACTTTCTTTTGCAGTTGCCTGTATGCATATGTTAGTGATTGCACCTTTCCTCTTAGAACCTGAATTTGCCTTTTTTGTGTGTTACCCCGCTCAATAGTCATCCCCAGGTATTTGTACAAGTCCTCTTCTTCGAGGAGAGATTTGTTCATTGACCATGTATATTTCAGTTTCTTACTCTCTGAAATTCGGAGCACTTTAGTTTTGTTTTTATTCAACTCCAGGTTTTCCTCTGTTAAATACGAAACCAGCGTGTTCACTAAGCGTTGCAATCCGACTGGTGTTTTACTTAGTAAAACTATATCGTCGGCGTACTGCATTATGGGTACGAGAGTGTTGCCTAATTTCGGTGGGTGACTTTCTGTTGCATCTATTTTTCTTCCAATGTCAGCAAGATATAGATTAAAGAGACTGGGAGCAAGGACGCAGCCTTGCTTTAGTCCATCCTGTGTTTCAGTTTTGTAAGTCAGACTGCTGCCGTTCCCTTGTTTCACCTTGGCCCATGTCTCACTGTATAGACTTGAAATTGCATTTATTAAGTATTTCGGCATGCTCCACTCTCTTAGCTTGCTCCATAGCCTGGACCTACTTACGTTGTCGAAAGCTGATTTTATGTCAACAAAGCAAGCATATAATTGATGTTTTCTTTTTTTGGTGTTGTCGGTTAGCAAGCACAGGGTGGCCAGGTTTGTAGTTGTCCCCATCCCCAGTCTGAGCCCGGTTTGAAACCTGGGGATTATTTTTGTTGTTGTTTCCCAGTCCTGTAGCTCTTTCAGCAGACATGAGGCATATAGCTTAGCTTCGACGTTTATTAACGAAATTAGGCGGTAGTTTCCTGGCTCTTTCCGGTCCCCTTTCTTGTAAATTGGGTGGATGATGTTTCCTCTCCATGTTTCCGGAAGAGTTCCTTTTTTTAGGATGTAATTGAAGAGTATGGATAAAAGATCCGCCCAGAAGTCCATGTCTGTTTTATAGACTGCGGTTGGGATGCCGTTTGGCCCCGGGGCCCCTTCCGATTTTAATTTCTGTATTAGCCTTCTTATTTGGGCGTGTGTGATTGTTGGTTCTTCGTAAGTGGGGTTTGGTTCTGCAGCAACACTGATAAAGATAAAGATTCTTCACGTATGTCTCCCATTCAGTGTTGCTGATCCCCGGATCCTGTTGTAATGCGTGACCTAAATTTAGTTCGTTAATAATTACCCAGAACTCTCTGGAGGATGCCTTTCTGCTGGAAATGAGTAGCTTTGTCCATACCTGTTCTTTGTATTTTCCTTTGTATTTTCCTTTTGCCTCCCATAGCTTTTTCGGTATGCCTTTCTCATATTTCTGCGGCCAATCGTTGGGCCCTGGCTAATTTCCTTTTTTCTTGTTTTAGTTCAGTATTGAACCAGGGCGCTAGTTTCCTTATTTGATCTCTATTTACTCTCGGGTGAACTGAGTGGTTTTCCTTTATTACCTCCAACAAATTTTCCCAGTTGTTTATTGGGTCTCCGTTGTAGAGGCTCCCATTTTGCAACATGAAGTTGGTGACCGTGGTCATGATTTTTTGTGTGTCCCCGCCCCTCCATTTTATCTTCCGCAAGTTGAATTTTTCTGTTTCTTGGTTCAATGACCTCGTTTTCTCGGCTCTGGGTGCAATAATATCCAACCTAAGGATTTGTGGGTAATGGTCACTTTCCAGGTGCTGGACTATCGAATATTCCACGATTGGTACAAGGTTCGTTGATACAAGTGTGAAGTCCAGAGTCAATTTACCATTGCCGCTCACGTAGGTGGGGCACAGTTGAGTCAGGCCTTCCTTTTTTTTGCATTTTAATATTGTTAGGCCCAATGTTACTATCTTCCTCCAATTAATTTGGGTGGACGCAACTGCTAAACTTGTTACTCTGTTCATTATACTCCTGTTAGTGATGAGTAAACTATGGTTAAAGTCTCCAGAGATTATCATGGAGCTATGATTATTAGTTTTTTGTAAAGTTTTGATAAGAGATAACAATGTTTCCAATTTTTCCTTTTTTGTTTTCTGATCTGGGTGTATATAAATGTTTAAAATTAGCAATTGTTGCTGGGGCTGTATTGTAATTTTTATAGCTTGAACCCAGTTTAATCCAACGTCCAATATTTCCTGGATCCAATTGTAGTTCTGAGAGACGAGGATTGTTAGGCCACCCCGGGGATGCCCGTATTTTGCATGTTTTTCTGCAAGTATGTGATAGTCCGTGAAACCTGGAATTCCTAATTGTGACAGATTCCAGGTTTCTTGTAAGAGTATTATGTCTGATTTGTCAAAGAAACTTAGGGTTTCATGATCCTGCTCTATAGAGTTGAAAACCGTGCACGTTCCAAGAGCATAGATTAATTTGGTCTGCTGTCGTTTTTTCCTTTTGCCTACCATTTGCTTGTTTTCTTGTTGCGGTTGCTTTGTTGATTCTAGGAGCCCTTTTCGCTAAGTACAGCTCGGATCCATGACCAGTCTTGATTACTGACGTGGCATCGGTAAGTAATTATCTGATTTTTCGGTATGGTTTTTGTTTCTCTTCCTTTCACTGGAGAGGTTGCTCGGGCTGTGTGTAAACATGATTTCGTTCGGGTCCCTTGGTGCTCCTTATCCTTTTGGTTATCAGGCTGTTGTGAAGAGGATAGGGGTATTTCGGTTGCTTATGTTGTAGTATTTTGATTCCCCAGTTCTTAAATATTTCTTTATGTGCATAGATTTGTGCTGCCAGGTCTTTTGATTTCCAAGTTGTAATTGAGTTTTCTGTTCCTGGCCTTGCTCTATTTTGCTGGAACTCTACCACTTCCATGTCTTGGGAAACTGATCCTTTAAGGGCTGGGATTTCCTTTAACAGTTTTAAGATGTTTCCTTGGTTGAGGATATCATGTTTCCCCTGTGTTGCAAATTCTGGGATAAATGTTACTATTGGTTCAATTTCGTCTATTGTTAGACTTGAGTTGTCCAGTTGTGTTTTTGTATTGCTTTTTGTTCTTAGAGGCCCTGATGTAGAATCATTTTCTCTTTCGTGGGCAGGAAGTGTCTCCCTACTGGGATCTGTGTGCTTCGTAGCTCTAGTTCCTGTACGTTGAACTGATTGCCCATGTTCGCGAGGATCTCGTTTTGTTGTGATACTCCTGCCTGTTGCGTTGGTCGTAATCTTTAGAGTTCTCAGGTCGTGTTTGCCTTGTGAGGTTTTTTGTTCTCTTACGGTCATGCTTACATTTTTAATCTGGTACTTATTATCCGGTTTACCTGTTTCCTCTTCATCTTTTATTTCTGCTTTGGACAAGTTGAGCTGGGTGTTGCCAGTTTCAGTGTGGATGTCCTTGTCTTTGTCCTGATCGTTCGGGCCGTTGTCTGCGTAAGATCTTATTCGCTGAGATTCCTTTATATTTTGTCTGGGTCTGATTATATGTTTGGTGGGTTGTTTGAGTCCCGTTGGGCCGATAAGGGTTTTTGGTTCTTGTTTATGTGTTACTTCCGACTTTGCGGAGTTCTCAAATGAAAAGCTTACCCTTTCCGAGTTTTGTTGGTCCTGAATTCTGTCCGGAGTTTTAAGCCTGTCCTTTTGTTCATCTGGATATTGGCTTATTCTCTTTCTGAACATTGGAAAAATATGAGCCGGGACACCAATACGTTTTTTATTTTGTTTGGGCCGAGCCTTCCTTGCTCTTATTCGTTGACGTTTTGTTAATTTGTCCTGTTGCTCGGTCGGAAGGGTTGGCGAGCCTTCTTGGATTTGCTCTTCTTGGCTTTCCAGCACCCTTTGGTCGTGACCTTTGGTTGATTTCTTCTCGTCCCCGTTAGGGGGTAGGTCCTGGAATTGGCTTCCGGATTGACAGTTTGGAGTTCCTTCCTTGTCAATGGCGACCATGTGTTCCCGGTTTGTGTTTTGTTCGCCGGCAGATTTAACTACACCCAGAATGTCAGTTAGAATCTCTGGAAGGTTGGCCAGTTTTTCGATTATACTGCCACAGTTGCAGCGATTAAGTTTTGCATAATTTTTTGTTTGTGGTCTACTTCCTGAGTTTGTGCGATTTCTACTTTTGTTTGCATTATTAACCTCATTTTCCATCTTGGGTAATGAGGTTAATATTGTATCCACTTTAGAGCTTATTTTGGAAATGTGCTCGGCGATGATATTTATTAGATCTATTTGTACTTCCATTTTGTCCGATTGGAAGTTTAGTGCTTTTATTGCTTGATCCAGTGTATTGATTAGGGATTTCCCCCAATTTGGGTTGTGTTGAGGACCGGCTCTTTTTCCTGAAGTCACGCTGGACTGTTCGATCCTATTTGTCGATGAAATTAGGATAGGATCCGCCTGTGCTTGGTTTTTTGCCTCGTTAATGACACTACTGGTGTCATCAATCAAAATTATTTGGCTTCTGTTGTGGTCCTTTGTGTTTCGTGGTGTTGATGCCTTCTGCTCATTTGTGCACCCCTTTATAGAGGGAGAGACTATTGTCGATTGCTCAAAATCCAGTGCTCTTTTTGTTTTTTTCTTAGTTGAGTTAGTCTGCGTTGGCGTCTTTGTTATTGAAGCTGTCTTTTCGGGCTCTGTCTCCCCATCGAGTTTCTGACTTGTTATACCTCCCGTGTCCACACCTACTGCTGGTTTCTTGTTGTTGGTGTATTCTCTGTGACTTGTATTTTGTAGACTTGTTTTAGCAAAGAGGTTTTCAAGCCAGTCTAGGCCTTGAGTTGTTGACAGATAAGTTTTTGAGTTATTCTGGGCCTTTGTTTCTTGCACACGTGAGCAAGTTGTGGGTTTATTGTCGCCTTCTTGATTGAGATCCATTTTCTCAGGGGGACTGAGTGCCTTATGTACTTGGACCTGAACTGTTTCTGTATGTTTATTCATGATGTTGATTTTCCCTGAGTTGTCGGAGTTGCTTTGTAAGTTTTCCTGTGTACTTCGATTTTTTTGCATTTTTTCCTTGTTTGAAACCCTTAGTGCTGTGAATGATCTGGTTGTCTCTGGGAGTATTGGGCTCGGGAGATTTTGTGACTCTGCTGTCGCGGAGAAAATCGCTGATACCGGATCTTTCAAGAAGAAAAATGAGTTAATTTTTTGCTGCCCGTGATTACGTATTGCTGAGCAAGGGTTCTCCGGTATTGCCACCAACTTTCCCGAGTCTTGCCTCTCCATTGTTCTCTCTTTTTCTTCATCTGATGGCGAGGATGAGGGCTCTTTGGGGAATATGATTTCAGGTTAGGTTTTTTTTGCTTTTTACTGAGGTTGGTTTGCCTTTTGGTACCGGATCTCATTCTAGATTTTTTATTTTTTTTTGGCTGTGTAGTTGATGACGACTAATACAATGGCGGTGTTTTTGACACAGCGCTCGCGCAGTGCTCACTCCTGCCCGCACAACCGCTTGATTGCTCTTGGCTAGCGTTCGTGGCTGGTTCCTGGTCTCAATTCCTTGCATTAACGCTGTTGCGTGCTCCCGATGCGGACTCTATTGCTTAGAGGGGCTCTTCTCCTCCTCTTCTCCTCCTCCTCTTTGTTGGATTTGGCTGTATCAGCGATGTCAGCAGTGTCAGCTTGTGAGGTATCAGCTTGTGAGCTCTTGGGTGAGCTCTTAAATGCTCAAAACTGCTATTGTTTCCACTTCACTAGCTCTCCATTGGATAGCTGTTCAGAAAAGAATAGTATTCAAATCCATGACAATTATATTTAAGGCTGTATACCTAATCTTTTCGGACTATTGGCCACTAAGTGCAGTTGGTGTACGACTAGAAAAGCTGAGTGGCTCAAGAGACAATTTGCAAGAATAAATAGTCCAGAAATAGCAACAAAAAAATATATTTTTTCTGCTGCTACTTCAAGAATTTCCATCTCTTTTCCCTTACAAAACAAAATATAGCATACCTAAAACATTTATTGCAGTGCCAACATTTGCCATCTATGTGCAGAAGTGGAGAATCATGAATAATTGATTTGAGCAGCTTGTTAAACATGATATTTATAGGAAAGTGGATTATTATTTGTAGTGGACAAGTGTCCACCTCAAAGGATAATGCCACTACTTGCTCGATGTCATACAAATTAGAGTTACACCCTGCAGTTAGGATTAAGTAAAATTAATGTGCAAAGTATTTAGGCAGTACATACACAGTAGAAAAAGTCACACAAAACACAATACAACTCCACTGCCAATTGTATGAGCAAAATAAGACCATACTGATTAAAAAATCAATAAGGGGAACCCAAGATATGCTTTTTGGGAGTTCAAGATTTTTTTCAAGATTTTTTTTATTGTATGATTAATTAAAATCTTTACAATGTTTACAAAAGATAAAAACAATGCATAACAAGTTTAAAATACAAATTGACAGTGAGTCTGATTTATTATGTGTCTAAAGTCATTACGATTGTCATGTTCCTTGGACAAATCGTTCTAAAACTTTTAGTTTCAGTTTAATCATTGTGTAATCATTATGTCTGGTCCTTTTCTAGTAACTGCTTTGTTGCCATAGACATGAATTTCATTCCCCGACATGATAGGATGGGCGAGACGCCACTTTGCCACCATGTGACCACCTGCCTTCAGGTGCGGATTTTCAGTGCGTTGAGAATTGCCCGAAGATATCCTCTTCTTGAGGCTTGCAGCACAGGGCATACACAGTATGTGTGACACTGTTTCGTTCTTGTATCCGCATAGTCTACAGTTAGCACTTTCTGATTTTTGTTTCCAGGTCGGCATTAGGTCTTTTGAAAAATGCATGCCCAGACGGTATGCTATTAGCATTTTTTTTAGGTGTTGACAGTAGTGTTTGGCTAAAAAGTCTTGCGGATTCTGGGTGAGGTAAGAGTTAATTACTGTCCAAGCGTGTCTCCGTTTACTTAGGATTTTTGTATCTTTAAGCAAAGAGATCATTTTTGCCGAACCGTTTGCTATTTTACAAAACTGCTTATGGTCAATGTTTTTTGTCCACACTTAAGTCGAGTCCGAGAGTTGTCAAACTCTGTTTAAGAAATTCTCCCCAATGGGTGACGTTTGGACTGTCTACTAGAAAGTTTATTTCCTCCCAGCACATTTTGTCCAAAGAGTCACTAGGTGCAGTTCGGATCTTATGGCAAAATTTTACAAATGTGGAATTTGACCTAATGTCTTGATTTTGTAAGCCGAATTCCAGTCGGACTTGGGCTGGCGATGCTGCTTTTGGCAACTCATACACCGCTTTATATATTTTGGTTTGTAGTTTGTTTAGGATTGCTGCTTCGCTCCCGAGCCATCCGATTAATCCATAAGACAAGGTAGAGATAATTTGGGCGGCCATAACTTTAAGTAAGTGGGTGTAGTTTGGGCCACCAACTTTTTTTTGCAGTTGCCTGTATGTATATGTTAGTGATTGCGCCTTTCCTTTTAGAACCTGAATGTGCCTTTTTTTTGTGTTACCCCGCTCAATGGTCATCCCCAGGTATTTGTACAAGTCCTCTTCTTCGAGGAGAGATTTGTTCATTGACCATGTATATTTCAGTTTCTTACTCTCTGAAATTCGGAGCACTTTAGTTTTGTTTTTATTCAACTCCAGATATCCTCTGTTAAATACGAAACCAGCGTGTTCACTAAGCGTTGCAATCCGACTGGTGTTTTACTTAGTAAAACTATATCGTCGGCGTACTGCATTATGGGTACGAGAGTGTTGCCTAATTTCGGTGCGTGACTTTCTGTTGCATCTATTTTTCTTCTAATGTCAGCAAGATATAGATTAAAGAGACTGGGAGCAAGGACGCAGCCTTGCTTTCGTCCATCCTGTGTTTCAGTTTTGTTAGTCAGGCTGCTGCCGTTCCCTTGTTTCACCTTGGCCCATGTCTCACTGTATAGACTTGAAATTGCATTTATTAAGTATTTCGGCATGCCCCACTCTCTTAGCTTGCTCCATAGCCTGGACCTACTTACGTTGTTGAAAGCTGATTTTATGTCAACGAAGCAAGAATATAATTGATGTTTTCTTTTTTTGGCGTTGTCGGTTAGCAAGCACAAGGTGGCCAGGTTGGTAGTTGTCCCCATCCCCAGTCTGAGCCCGGTTTGAAACCTGGGGATTATTTTTGTTGTTGTTTCCCAGTCCTGTAGCTCTTTCAGCAGACATGAGGCATATAGCTTAGCTTCGACGTCTATTAACGAAATTAGGCGGTAGTTTCCTGGCTCTTTCCGGTCCCCTTTCTTGTAAATTGGGTGGATGATGTTTCCTCTCCATGTTTCCGGAAGAGTTCCTTTTTTTAGGATGTACTTGAAGAGTATGGATAAAAGATCCGCCCAGAAGTCCATGTCTGTTTTATATACTGCGGTTGGGATGCCGTTTGGCCCCGGGGCCCCTTCCGATTTTAATTTCTGTATTAGCCTTTTTATTTGGGCGTGTGTGATTGTTGGTTCTTCGTAAGTGGGGTTTGGTTCTGCAGCAACACTGTTTGGACTGTGGTCCTTGCTCTCCCTTGGTCCCCCTTGTTCTTTTTTTTCGATTGTTTGGGGATCGTTTCTTATATTAGCTGATCCCGGGATCCTGTTGTAATGCGTGACCTAAATTTAGTTCGTTAATAATTACCCAGAACTCTCTGGAGAATGCCTTTCTGCTGGAAATGAGTAGCTTTGTCCATACCTGTTCTTTGTATTTTCCTTTTGCCTCTCATAGCTTTTTCGGTATGCCTTTCTCATATTTCTGAGGTCTATAATATTTGTATTTTGATCCTGCAGCCAATCGTTGGGCCCTGGCTAATTTCCTTTTTTCTTGTTTTAGTTCAGTATTAAACCAGGGCGCTGGTTTCCTTATTTGATCTCTATTTCCTCTCGGGTGAACTGAGTGGTTTTCCTTTATTACCTCCAACAAATTTTCCCAGTTGTTTATTGGGTCTCCGTTGTCGAGGCTCCCATTTTGCAACATGAAGTTGGTGGCCGTGGTCATGATTTTTTGTGTGTCCCCGCCCCTCCATTTTATCTTCCGCAAGTTGAATTTTTCTGTTTCTTGGTTCAATGACCTCGTTTTCTCGGCCCTGGGTGCAATGATATCCAACCTAAGGATTTGTGGGTAATGGTCACTTTCCAGGCGCTGGACTATCAAATATTCCACGATTGGTACAAGGTTCGTTGATACAAGTGTGAAGTCCAGAGTCAATTTAACATTGCCGCTCACGTAGGTGGGGCACAGTTGAGTCAGGCCTTCCTTTTTTTTGCATTTTAATATTGTTAGGCCCAATGTTACTATCTTCCTCCGATTAATTTGGGTGGACGCAACTGCTAAACTTGTTACTCTGTTCGTTATACTCCTGTTAGTGATGAGTAAATTATGGTTAAAGTCTCCAGAGATTATCATGGAGCTATGATTATTAGTTTTTTTGTAAAGTTTTGATAAGAGATAACAATGTTTCCAATTTTTCCTTTTTTGTTTTCTGATCTGGGTGTATATAAATGTTTAAAATTAGCAATTGTTGCTGGGGCTGTATTGTAATTTTTATAGCTTGAACCCAGTTTAATCCAACGTCCAATATTTCCTGGATCCAATTGTAGTTCTGAGAGACGAGGATTGTTAGGCCACCCCGGGGATGCCCGTATTTTGCATGTTTTTCTGCAAGTATGTGATAGTCCGTGAAACCTGGAATTCCTAATTGTGACAGATTCCAGGTTTCTTGTAAGAGTATTATGTCTGATTTGTCAAAGAAACTTAGGGTTTCATGATCCTGCTCTATAGAGTTGAAACCGTGCACGTTCCAAGAGCATAGATTAATTTGGTCTGCTGTCGTTTTTTCTTTTTGCCTAACATTTGCTTGTTTTCTTGTTGCGGTTGCTTTGTTGATTCTAGGAGCCCTTTTCGCTAAGTACAGCTCGGATCCATGACCAGTCTTGATTACTGACGTGGAATCGGTAAGTAATTATCTGATTTTTCGGTATAGTTTTTGTTTCTGTTCCTTTCACTGGAGAGGTTGCTCGGGCTGTGTGTAAACATGATTTCGTTCGGGTCCCTTGGTGCTCCTTATCCTTTTGGTTATCAGGCTGTTGTGAAGAGGATAGGGGTATTTCAGTTGCTTATGTTGTAGTATTTTGATTCTCCAGTTCTTAAATATTTCTTTATGTGCATAGATTTGTGCTGCCAGGTCTTTTGATTTCCAAGTTGTAATTGAGTTTTCTGTTCCTGGCCTTGCTCTATTTTGCTGGAACTCTACCACTTCCATGTCTTGGGAAACTGATCCTTTAAGGGCTGGGATTTCCTTTAACAGTTTTAAGATGTTTCCTTGGTTGAGGATATCATGTTTCCCCTGTGTTGCAAATTCTGGGATAAATGTTACTATTGGTTCAATTTCGTCTATTGTTAGACTTGAGTTGTCCAGTTGTGATTTTGTATTGCTTTTTGTTCTTAGAGGCCCTGATGTAGAATCATTTTCTCTTTCGTGGGCAGGAAGTGTCTCCCTACTGGGATCTGTGTGCTTCGTAGCTCTAGTTCCTGTACGTTGAACTGATTGCCCATGTTCGCGAGGATCTCGTTTTGTTGTGATACTCCTGCCTGTTGCGTTGGTCGTAATCTTTAGAGTTCTCAGGTCGTGTTTGCCTTGTGAGGTTTTTTGTTCTCTTACGGTCATGCTTACATTTTTAATCTGGTACTTATTATCCGGTTTACCTGTTTCCTCTTCATCTTTTATTTCTGCTTTGGACAAGTTGAGCTGGGTGTTGCCAGTTTCAGTGTGGATGTCCTTGTCTTTGTCCTGATCGTTCGGGCCGTTGTCTGCGTAAGATCTTATTCGCTGAGATTCCTTTATATTTTGTCTGGGTCTGATTATATGTTTGGTGGGTTGTTTGAGTCCCGTTGGGCCGATAAGGGTTTTTGGTTCTTGTTTATGTGTTACTTCCGACTTTGCGGAGTTCTCAAATGAAAAGCTTACCCTTTCCGAGTTTTGTTGGTCCTGAATTCTGTCCGGAGTTTTAAGCCTGTCCTTTTGTTCATCTGGATATTGGCTTATTCTCTTTCTGAACATTGGAAAAATATGAGCCGGGACACCAATACGTTTTTTATTTTGTTTGGGCCGAGCCTTCCTTGCTCTTATTCGTTGACGTTTTGTTAATTTGTCCTGTTGCTCGGTCGGAAGGGTTGGCGAGCCTTCTTGGATTTGCTCTTCTTGGCTTTCCAGCACCCTTTGGTCGTGACCTTTGGTTGATTTCTTCTCGTCCCCGTTAGGGGGTAGGTCCTGGAATTGGCTTCCGGATTGACAGTTTGGAGTTCCTTCCTTGTCAATGGCGACCATGTGTTCCCGGTTTGTGTTTTGTTCGCCGGCAGATTTAACTACACCCAGAATGTCAGTTAGAAT
This sequence comes from Lissotriton helveticus, assembly GCF_964261635.1. Classification (NCBI taxonomy): domain Eukaryota; kingdom Metazoa; phylum Chordata; class Amphibia; order Caudata; family Salamandridae; genus Lissotriton; species Lissotriton helveticus. The sequence goes on along the minus strand of NC_136061.1, from coordinate 1,699,838,615 downwards.
CTCTGGAAGGTTGGCCAGTTTTTCGATTATACTGCCACAGTTGCAGCGATTAAGTTTTGCATAATTTTTTGTTTGTGGTCTACTTCCTGAGTTTGTGCGATTTCTACTTTTGTTTGCATTATTAACCTCATTTTCCATCTTGGGTAATGAGGTTAATATTGTATCCACTTTAGAGCTTATTTTGGAAATGTGCTCGGCGATGATATTTATTAGATCTATTTGTACTTCCATTTTGTCCGATTGGAAGTTTAGTGCTTTTATTGCTTGATCCAGTGTATTGATTAGGGATTTCCCCCAATTTGGGTTGTGTTGAGGACCGGCTCTTTTTCCTGAAGTCACGCTGGTCTGTTCGATCCTATTTGTCGATGAAATTAGGATAGGATCCGCCTGTGCTTGGTTTTTTGCCTCGTTAATGACACTACTGGTGTCATCAATCAAAATTATTTGGCTTCTGTCGTGGTCCTTTGTGTTTCGTGGTGTTGATGCCTTCTGCTCATTTGTGCACCCCTTTATAGAGGGAGAGACTATTGTCGATTGCTCAAAATCCAGTGCTCTTTTTGTTTTTTTCTTAGTTGAGTTAGTCTGCGTTGGCGTCTTTGTTATTGAAGCTGTCTTTTCGGGCTCTGTCTCCCCATCGAGTTTCTGACTTGTTATACCTCCCGTGTCCACTCCTACTGCTGGTTTCTTGTTGTTGGTGTATTCTCTGTGACTTGTATTTTGTAGACTTGTTTTAGCAAAGAGGTTTTCAAGCCAGTCTAGGCCTTGAGTTGTTGACAGATAAGTTTTTGAGTTATTCTGGGCCTTTGTTTCTTGCACACGTGAGCAAGTTGTGGGTTTATTGTCGCCTTCTTGATTGAGATCCATTTTCTCAGGGGGACTGAGTGCCTTATGTACTTGGACCTGAACTGTTTCTGTATGTTTATTCATGATGTTGATTTTCCCTGAGTTGTCGGAGTTGCTTTGTAAGTTTTCCTGTGTACTTCGATTTTTTTGCATTTTTTCCTTGTTTGAAACCCTTAGTGCTGTGAATGATCTGGTTGTCTCTGGGAGTATTGGGCTCGGGAGATTTTGTGACTCTGCTGTCGCGGAGAAAATCGCTGATACCGGATCTTTCAAGAAGAAAAATGAGTTAATTTTTTGCTGCCCGTGATTACGTATTGCTGAGCAAGGGTTCTCCGGTATTGCCACCAACTTTCCCGAGTCTTGCCTCTCCATTGTTCTCTCTTTTTCTTCATCTGATGGCGAGGATGAGGGCTCTTTGGGGAATATGATTTCAGGTTAGGTTTTTTTTGCTTTTTACTGAGGTTGGTTTGCCTTTTGGTACCGGATCTCATTCTAGATTTTTTATTTTTTTTTGGCTGTGTAGTTGATGACGACTAATACAATGGCGGTGTTGTTGACACAGCGCTCGCGCAGTGCTCACTCCTGCCCGCACAACCGCTTGATTGCTCTTGGCTAGCGTTCGTGGCTGGTTCCTGGTCTCAATTCCTTGCATAAACGCTGTTGCGTGCTCCCGATGCGGACTCTATTGCTTAGAGGGGCTCTTCTCCTCCTCTTCTCCTCCTCCTCTTTGTTGGATTTGGCTGTATCAGCGATGTCAGCAGTGTCAGCTTGTGAGGTATCAGCTTGTGAGCTCTTGGATGAGCTCTTAAATGCTCAAAACTGCTATTGTTTCCACTTCACTAGCTCTCCATTGGATAGCTGTTCAGAAAAGAATAGTATTCAAATCCATGACAATTATATTTAAGGCTGTATACCTAATCTTTTCGGACTATTGGCCACTAAGTGCAGTTGGTGTACGACTAGAAAAGCTGAGTGGCTCAAGAGACAATTTGCAAGAATAAATAGTCCAGAAATAGCAACAAAAAAATATATTTTTTCTGCTGCTACTTCAAGAATTTCCATCTCTTTTCCCTTACAAAACAAAATATAGCATACCTAAAACATTTATTGCAGTGCCAACATTTGCCATCTATGTGCAGAAGTGGAGAATCATGAATAATTGATTTGAGCAGCTTGTTAAACATGATATTTATAGGAAAGTGGATTATTATTTGTAGTGGACAAGTGTCCACCTCAAAGGATAATGCCACTACTTGCTCGATGTCATACAAATTAGAGTTACACCCTGCAGTTAGGATTAAGTAAAATTAATGTGCAAAGTATTTAGGCAGTACATACACAGTAGAAAAAGTCACACAAAACACAATACAACTCCACTGCCAATTGTATGAGCAAAATAAGACCATACTGATTAAAAAAATCAATAAGGGGAACCCAAGATATGCTTTTTGGGAGTTCAAGATTTTTTTCAAGATTTTTTTTATTGTATGATTAATTAAAATCTTTACAATGTTTACAAAAGATAAAAACAATGCATAACAAGTTTAAAATACAAATTGACAGTGAGTCTGATTTATTATGTGTCTAAAGTCATTACGATTGTCATGTTCCTTGGACAAATCGTTCTAAAACTTTTAGTTTCAGTTTAATCATTGTGTAATCATTATGTCTGGTCCTTTTCTAGTAACTGCTTTGTTGCCATAGATATGAATTTAATTCCCCGACATGATAGGATGGGCGAGACGCCACTTTGCCACCATGTGACCACCTGCCTTCAGGTGCGGATTTTCAGTGCGTTGAGAATTGCCCGAAGATATCCTCTTCTTGAGGCTTGCAGCACAGGGCATACACAGTATGTGTGACACTGTTTCGTTCTTGTATCCGCATAGTCTACAGTTAGCACTTTCTGATTTTTGTTTCCAGGTCGGCATTAGGTCTTTTGAAAAATGCATGCCCAGACGGTATGCTATTAGCATTTTTTTTAGGTGTTGACAGTAGTGTTTGGCTAAAAAGTCTTGCGGATTCTGGGTGAGGTAAGAGTTAATTACTGTCCAAGCGTGTCTCCGTTTACTTAGGATTTTTGTATCTTTAAGCAAAGAGATCATTTTTGCCGAACCGTTTGCTATTTTACAAAACTGCTTATGGTCAATGTTTTTTGTCCACACTTAAGTCGAGTCAGAGAGTTGTCAAACTCTGTTTAAGAAATTCTCCCCAATGGGTGATGTTTGGCCTGTCTACTAGAAAGTTTATTTCCTCCCAGCACATTTTGTCCAAAGAGTCACTAGGTGCAGTTCGGATCTTATGGCAAAATTTTACAAATGTGGAATTTGACCTAATGTCTTGATTTTGTAAGCCGAATTCCAGTCGGACTTGGGCTGGCGATGCTGCTTTTGGCAACTCATACAGCGCTTTATATATTTTGGTTTGTAGTTTGTTTAGGATTGCTGCTTCGCTCCCGAGCCATCCGATTAATCCATAAGACAAGGTAGAGATAATTTGGGCGGCCATAACTTTAAGTAAGTGGGTGTAGTTTGGGCAACCAACTTTTTTTTGCAGTTGCCTGTATGTATATGTTAGTGATTGCGCCTTTCCTTTTAGAACCTGAATGTGCCTTTTTTTTGTGTTACCCCGCTCAATGGTCATCCCCAGGTATTTGTACAAGTCCTCTTCTTCGAGGAGAGATTTGTTCATTGACCATGTATATTTCAGTTTCTTACTCTCTGAAATTCGGAGCACTTTAGTTTTGTTTTTATTCAACTCCAGATATCCTCTGTTAAATACGAAACCAGCGTGTTCACTAAGCGTTGCAATCCGACTGGTGTTTTACTTAGTAAAACTATATCGTCGGCGTACTGCATTATGGGTACGAGAGTGTTGCCTAATTTCGGTGCGTGACTTTCTGTTGCATCTATTTTTCTTCTAATGTCAGCAAGATATAGATTAAAGAGACTGGGAGCAAGGACGCAGCCTTGCTTTAGTCCATCCTGTGTTTCAGTTTTGTTAGTCAGGCTGCTGCCGTTCCCTTGTTTCACCTTGGCCCATGTCTCACTGTATAGACTTGAAATTGCATTTATTAAGTATTTCGGCATGCCCCACTCTCTTAGCTTGCTCCATAGCCTGGACCTACTTACGTTGTTGAAAGCTGATTTTATGTCAACGAAGCAAGAATATAATTGATGTTTTCTTTTTTTGGCGTTGTCGGTTAGCAAGCACAAGGTGGCCAGGTTGGTAGTTGTCCCCATCCCCAGTCTGAGCCCGGTTTGAAACCTGGGGATTATTTTTGTTGTTGTTTCCCAGTCCTGTAGCTCTTTCAGCAGACATGAGGCATATAGCTTAGCTTCGACGTCTATTAACGAAATTAGGCGGTAGTTTCCTGGCTCTTTCCGGTCCCCTTTCTTGTAAATTGGGTGGATGATGTTTCCTCTCCATGTTTCCGGAAGAGTTCCTTTTTTTAGGATGTACTTGAAGAGTATGGATAAAAGATCCGCCCAGAAGTCCATGTCTGTTTTATATACTGCGGTTGGGATGCCGTTTGGCCCCGGGGCCCCTTCCGATTTTAATTTCTGTATTAGCCTTTTTATTTGGGCGTGTGTGATTGTTGGTTCTTCGTAAGTGGGGTTTGGTTCTGCAGCAACACTGTTTGGACTGTGGTCCTTGCTCTCCCTTGGTCCCCCTTGTTCTTTTTTTTCGATTGTTTGGGGATCGTTTCTTATATTAAGATTCTTCACGTATGTCTCCCATTCAGTGTTGCTGATCCCGGGATCCTGTTGTAATGCGTGACCTAAATTTAGTTCGTTAATAATTACCCAGAACTCTCTGGAGAATGCCTTTCTGCTGGAAATGAGTAGCTTTGTCCATACCTGTTCTTTGTATTTTCCTTTTGCCTCTCATAGCTTTTTCGGTATGCCTGTCTCATATTTCTGAGGTCTATAATATTTGTATTTTGATCCTGCAGCCAATCGTTGGGCCCTGGCTAATTTCCTTTTTTCTTGTTTTAGTTCAGTATTAAACCAGGGCGCTGGTTTCCTTATTTGATCTCTATTTCCTCTCGGGTGAACTGAGTGGTTTTCCTTTATTACCTCCAACAAATTTTCCCAGTTGTTTATTGGGTCTCCGTTGTCGAGGCTCCCATTTTGCAACATGAAGTTGGTGGCCGTGGTCATGATTTTTTGTGTGTCCCCGCCCCTCCATTTTATCTTCCGCAAGTTGAATTTTTCTGTTTCTTGGTTCAATGACCTCGTTTTCTCGGCCCTGGGTGCAATGATATCCAACCTAAGGATTTGTGGGTAATGGTCACTTTCCAGGCGCTGGACTATCAAATATTCCACGATTGGTACAAGGTTCGTTGATACAAGTGTGAAGTCCAGAGTCAATTTAACATTGCCGCTCACGTAGGTGGGGCACAGTTGAGTCAGGCCTTCCTTTTTTTTGCATTTTAATATTGTTAGGCCCAATGTTACTATCTTCCTCCGATTAATTTGGGTGGACGCAACTGCTAAACTTGTTACTCTGTTCATTATACTCCTGTTAGTGATGAGTAAATTATGGTTAAAGTCTCCAGAGATTATCATGGAGCTATGATTATTAGTTTTTTTGTAAAGTTTTGATAAGAGATAACAATGTTTCCAATTTTTCCTTTTTTGTTTTCTGATCTGGGTGTATATAAATGTTTAAAATTAGCAATTGTTGCTGGGGCTGTATTGTAATTTTTATAGCTTGAACCCAGTTTAATCCAACGTCCAATATTTCCTGGATCCAATTGTAGTTCTGAGAGACGAGGATTGTTAGGCCACCCCGGGGATGCCCGTATTTTGCATGTTTTTCTGCAAGTATGTGATAGTCCGTGAAACCTGGAATTCCTAATTGTGACAGATTCCAGGTTTCTTGTAAGAGTATTATGTCTGATTTGTCAAAGAAACTTAGGGTTTCATGATCCTGCTCTATAGAGTTGAAACCGTGCACGTTCCAAGAGCATAGATTAATTTGGTCTGCTGTCGTTTTTTCTTTTTGCCTAACATTTGCTTGTTTTCTTGTTGCGGTTGCTTTGTTGATTCTAGGAGCCCTTTTCGCTAAGTACAGCTCGGATCCATGAACAGTCTTGATTACTGACGTGGAATCGGTAAGTAATTATCTGATTTTTCGGTATAGTTTTTGTTTCTGTTCCTTTCACTGGAGAGGTTGCTCGGGCTGTGTGTAAACATGATTTCGTTCGGGTCCCTTGGTGCTCCTTATCCTTTTGGTTATCAGGCTGTTGTGAAGAGGATAGGGGTATTTCAGTTGCTTATGTTGTAGTATTTTGATTCTCCAGTTCTTAAATATTTCTTTATGTGCATAGATTTGTGCTGCCAGGTCTTTTGATTTCCAAGTTGTAATTGAGTTTTCTGTTCCTGGCCTTGCTCTATTTTGCTGGAACTCTGGAACTACCACTTCCATGTCTTGGGAAACTATTCCTTTAAGGGCTGGGATTTCCTTAAACAGTTTTAAGATGTTTCCTCGGTTGAGGATATCATGTTTCCCCTGGGTTGCAAATTCTGGGATAAATGTTACTATTGGTTCAATTTCGTCTATTGTTAGACTTGAGTTGTCCAGTTGTGTTTTTGTATTGCTTTTTGTTCTTAGAGGCCCTGATGTAGAATCATTTTCTCTTTCGTGGGCAGGAAGTGTCTCCCTACTGGGATCTGTGTGCTTCGTAGCTCTAGTTCCTGTACGTTGAACTGATTGCCCATGTTCGCGAGGATCTCATTTTGTTGTGATACTCCTGCCTGTTGCGTTGCACGTAATCTTTAGAGTTCTCAGGTCGTGTTTGCCTTGTGAGGTTTTTTGTTCTCTTGCGGTCATGCTTACATTTTTAATCTGGTACTTATTATCCGGTTTACCTGTTTCCTCTTCATCTTTTATTTCTGCTTTGGACAAGTTGAGCTGGGTGTTGCCAGTTTCAGTGTGGATGTCCTTGTCTTTGTCCTGATCTTTCGGGCCGTTGTCTGCGTAAGATCTTATTCGCTGAGATTCCTTTATATTTCGTCTGGGTCTGATTATATGTTTGGTGGGTTGTTTGAGTCCCGTTGGGCCGATAAGGGTTTTTGGTTCTTGTTTATGTGTTACTTCCGACTTTGCGGAGTTCTCAAATGAAAAGCTTACCCTTTCCGAGTTTTGTTGGTCCTGAATTCTGTCCGGAGTTTTAAGCCTGTTCTTTTATTCATCTGGATATTGGCTTATTCTCTTTCTGAACATTGGAAAAATATGAGCCGGGACACCAATACGTTTTTTATTTTGTTTGGGCCCAGCCTTCCTTGCTCTTTTTCGTTGACGTTTTGTTCATTTGTACTGTTGCTCGGTCGGAAGGGTTGGCGAGCCTTCTTGGATTTGCTCTTCTTGGCTTTCCAGCACCCTTTGGTCGTTACCTTTGGATGATTTCTTCTCGTCCCCGTTAGGGGGTAGGTCCTGGAATTGGCTTACGGATTGACAGTTTGGAGTTCCCTCCTTGTCAATTGCGACCGTGTGTTCCCGGTTTGTGTTTTTTTCGCCGGCAGATTTAACTACACCCAGAATGTCAGTTAGAGTCTCTGGAAGGGTGGCCAGTTTTTCGATTATACTGCCACAGTTGCAGCGATTAAGTTTTGCATAATTTTTTGTTTGTGGTCTACTTCCTGAGTTTGTGCGATTTCTACTTTTGTTTGCATTATTAACCTCATTTTCCATCTTGGGTAATGAGGTTAATATTGTATCCACTTTAGAGCTTATTTTGGAAATGTGCTCAGCGATGATATTTATTAGATCTATTTGTACTTCCATTTTGTCCGATTGGAAGTTTAGTGCTTAATTGCTTGATCCAGTGTACTGATTAGGGATTTCCCCCAATTTGGGTTGTGTTGAGGACCGGCTCTTTTTCCTGAAGTCACGCTGGACTGTTCGATCCTACTTGTCGATGAAATTAGGATAGGATCCGCCTGGGCTTGGTTTTTTGCCTCGTTTATGACACTACTGGTGTCATCAATCAAAATTATTTGGCTTCTGTCGTGGTCCTTTGTGTTTCGTGGTGTTGATGCCTTCTGCTCATTTGTGCACCCCTTTATAGAGGGAGAGACTATTGTCGATTGCTCAAAATCCAGTGCTCTTTTTGTTTTTTTCTTAGTTGAGTTAGTCTTCGTTGGCGTCTTTGTTATTGAAGCTGTCTTTTCGGGCTCTGTCTCCCCATCGAGTTTCTGACTTGTTATACCTCCCGAGTCCACTCCTACTGCTGGTTTCTTGTTGTTGGTGTATTCTCTGTGACTTGTATTTTGTAGACTTGTTTTAGCGAAGAGGTTTTCAAGCCAGTCTAGGCCTTGAGTTGTTGACAGATAAGTTTTTGAGTTATTCCGGACCTTTGTTTCTTGCACACGTGAGCAAGTTGTGGGTTTATTGTCGCCTTCTTGATTGAGATCCATTTTCTCAGGGGGACTGAGTGCCTTATGTACTTGGACCTGAACTGTTTCTGTATGTTTATTCGTGATGTTGATTTTCCCTGAGTTGTCGGAGTTGCTTTGTAAGTTTTCCTGTGTACTTCGATTTTTTTGCATTTTTTCCTTGTTTGAAACCCTTAGTGCTGTGAATGATCTGGTTGTCTCTGGGAGTATTGGGCTCGGGAGATTTTGTGACTCTGCTGTCGCGGAGAAAATCGCTGATACCGGATCTTTCAAGAAGAAAAATGAGTTAATTTTTTGCTGCCCGTGATTACGTATTGCTGGGCAAGGGTTCTCCGGTATTGCCACCAACTTTCCCGAGTCTTGCCTCTCCATTGTTCTCTCTTTTTCTTCATCTGATGGCGAGGATGAGGGCTCTTTGGGGAATGATTTCAGGTTAGGTTTTTTTTGCTTTTTACTGAGGTTGGTTTGCCTTTTGGTACTGGATCTCATTCTAGATTTTTTTTGTTTTTTTGGCTGTGTAGTTGATGCGAATAATACAGTGGCGGTGTTGTTGACACAGCTCTCGCGCAGCGCTCACTCTTGCCCGCACAACCGCTTGATTGCTCTTGGCTCGCGTTCGTGGCTGGTTCCTGGTCTCAATTCCTTGCATAAACCCTGTTGCGTGCTCCCGATGCGGACTCTATTGCTTAGAGGGGCTCTTCTCCTCCTCTTCTCCTCCTCCTCTTTGTTGGATTTGGCTGTATCAGCGATGTCAGCAGTGTCAGCTTGTGAGGTATCAGGTTGTGAGCTCTTGGGTGAGCTCTTAAAAGCTCAAAACTGCTACTTCTGAGCCGTACCTCATTAAGCGTCGGTAAAGCGTCGGTGCTGTAACGGGGTTTGTCGCTGGGGATGCTACTGCCCAATGCTGCCTAGTGTTGAGGTTGTCCAGCCCCAGCACGACCCCTCGCTGCTTTGATGGCTTCGGTGATTGGTGCTTTTGGGGGGCTCTCCTTGGTGGATGGTGGGGGATGTGTCGGTTGTGGGAGCGGTGGGAGCGGGTTTATAATTGCCGTCAGGCAGGGCTCAGTGCTCACAGCACCCTTCTCCCCTCACCTATTTGCCGGCCCGCACGGGCCCCCCCAAGAGCTGCTTTCTCCTCGGGTGCCGTTAAGTAGGCGATAATGGCGGTCTCAACGGTTTATTAGCAAATTTACTGTTTGTTTACAGATTGTTTACTGATTGTTTACCGGTTGTTTATTGGTTATTCTCTAAGCGGGCTTCTGTGTGGGCTGCTCTCCCTATGTTGTCTCTAATGCTGTTGGAGAGACAGGGGAGGCAGTGCTTGCGGTGGCAGGGCGGCGGTGTTGTTTTTGCAGCGCTGGCACAGGGTTCACACCGCCCGCCCGCCCGCCTGCCTTTCCCGCCCGCCCTGTTGCTCCTTACCGCTCCTTACTGCTGGCTGCTCCTTACCGGTCAGGGCTTTAACTCGCGGACTCGCGGTAGGTTCGCGGCAGGCTTGCAGCAGGGTTCGCGGGTGGGCCTGCTCGTAGGTGGCACGGGGAGCGACTCTCCCTGCAGCAGCGGTCCACGGTCCACGTTCCGCGGTCCCCGGTGCTCGGCCGAAAAACTGCCCAAAAGCCAGAAGCTGCAAGCCACGCCACACCTTTCCCGTCCCCGACGGCGACAGCAACAAAAAAGTTGTGGGAGTTGTGGGAAGAAATAGCACCAGGAAGAACGAAGTGCTGATGTGGCAGAAATCACATTCAAGTCAAGTCAAGTCAAAATACACTTTATTCGATTTTTGTTAAAATCATAAAAGGCAAGATACAATACAAAGCATTTTTTTTTTAAACCATCAGTGAATTTGATTACCAATTATGACAATAAATTATTAATCTCATTGTTTCCTAATGTTTACAAATAATTAAAATTGGTTACTGATAAAACCATATTTAAAACAAGATTAAAATAAAGCACTCCGGGGAATTCTTTTGTTCCTTAATCTAAAGGCAGCTGTTAGGAAGCATGCAACACTAAAAATGGTATGGATGTCCGCTAGTGATTGGAGGAAAATTAGCGCTGGCCTTACTTGAGTAAAGCCAGCAGCCTTCAGGACAGGTAATACATATTTTGCCCTCTCAGTGGTATATAAACCACAAAAAAATGTAAAATGGAGGGTGTCCTGGTTCGAAAACTGATCACAATCACAGGGCGGACCGTCTTCTGGTTTTGTCCACACAGGGAAACTACCAAGTGAATAGTGAATCAAGTTCATCCTAAATTTTGTTAACAAGAATCTGTGGAGTGGGTTGGTAATGATTTTTAAATATGGTTCCAGAGATGGGGTAGTGGTTAAAACCATGTAAGCTCTTACAGAGGGTTTCCTTAATTCCAACTCCTCTCTCTCCAGACAAGCCCTCTCCAGAAATTCCTGCTTAATACACCTGATGTCTTCCCTTCTGATGTTAGTTGGTACAGTAAAAAGCTCCGGTCTCCCAAGCATAGCAAATGCAGATCTGATGTATTTCAACCAAGGTATTCTCATGGCCTGGTCCCTGGAGGTTACATCTTTGAGGATAGCATGGTTGAGTGTTAACTCGGGGTTCAACCATGTTTTAGCCCAAAAAAGAAGTGGGGCTAATTTCAGTTTCTCAGTAGGTGGATTTGGGGACAGATAGAAATTGTCTAATAAGCCCGTTTTCCACCCTCTGGATTTTATCCAGATTTACATATCCCGACAAGGCAGACCCATACATGGCAATTGGGGTACACTTGCTATTGTATACCTTTATCACTGCCTCCATTGGTTTGGCCCCTATTCTTTTTGTAAAAGCCAACAGGGCTGATGTTGATTGGGCTAAGTTTATGCTCTTTGCCTTGATCTGGGGGACCCAGGAACCTCTCTGGTCAAAAAGAACCCCCAGGTATGGGAAACCAGGGACCCTGAAAAGAACCTCACCCTTACAAATAAAAGATTTTGCATGCAACTTATTTCCTTTGCGGCCTACAATCATAGTGTGTGACTTCATTACGTTAACTTTTAAGTCAAGATTCTCCATAAAGGAGCCAAATCGGTCCAAAAGGGCCTGTAGACCAATGCCCGTACGGGCAATTAACACAGCATCGTCCGCGTATAGGAGTGCCGGAACCTGCTCTCCTCCTATACGCGGCACGTCGGCCATCCCTGCTTCCAGTTATTTCCCCAGCCCATTTATATAGATGGTGAAGAGAAGGGGGGCCAGGATGCAGCCCTGGCGCACCCCTTTCTCAGACCTAAAACTGTCCGTGCACCTGCCGTCCCTAGAGACCCTAATTTTAGCTGAGAGGTCCTGATGCAAACTAGCAATGAGAGCTACTAAATGTGCCTCTATCCCAATCTCAAGTAAAAGGGACCATAGCTTGGACCTGTTCACCAGGTCGAAGGCCGAGGAGAGGTCCATAAAGGCCAAATATACTGACCCCTCCCCGACCACCGTATATTTAGACACCAACAGATGCAGGTTTGAACATTGTTCCAGGGTGCCCCGCTTCTCTCGAAACCCATATTGGATATTCGAGAGCCCCCCGCACATCTCTAGATTTTCCCTCAGTTTGGCTAATAAGACTCTGCCTAAGATCTTAAAGGCAGAATCGATGAGGGAAATAGGGCGATAACACCCAGGATCCTCCCGGTTCCCCTTTTTAAAAATGGGTACTATGATAGATGTTGCCCATGTATCAGGGAAGGTCCCTTCATTTATTGCCCTAAAAACTCTAGTTAATACTTTAGACCAAAGTGTCGGGGAGTATTTAAAAAAGTCCGCCGGCACACCATCGGGGCCAGGCGCCTTGTTTTTAGTAGACTCCATTATTGCTTTGTGGACCTCCTCCTCAGTAAACTCCACTGCGGGTGAGTAGTGGCCCCCCTCTGTAGTTCTAGCTATTACACTGCACTTCCCGCCATATACATTACTAAAATGCTGGACGCACTTCTCATCAGGGATCACACAGTCTAAAACAGTGTTATTGTCCCCCGAAAAGAAAGAATGATTTCTAATGTCCCAAAATCGCTTACTATCTCTGAGAACATCTAAAGTGAGGAGATCGTTCCATGCATTATTTTTGATCGCCTTTTTCCTTGCCTTAACATTTGCTTTGTATTCCCGCCTCAAGTTAGAAATTAGGACCTTGTCCCTTACATTAGCCTTTAAAGCTCGTTTCAAGGATCTATGGGACCGCGAACAATTGGTATCAAACCATTTATGAGGCTTCGGAGGGAATCGTGATGGGGGGGTCATAAGGTCCCTGGCAGTTTGTGCACAAATAGAGTCAAAAGCTACTATAATTTGGGGGTTAGGAGTGGTTAGGTCCAAACAAATTTCAAGTGACCCCTCGATTTTAGGCAATAAGGTATCCATAAACGTTTCCTGCACAACCCTGCCCCATTTAAGCCGTCTGCCCTGGTCACTGGGCACCGCCATGGTGCAAACCCGGGATTGTCCCAGTTGTTTGCGCCATAAGTCACTCCAGTGTATCTCCACCGACAGAGGGTTATGGTCGCTATGGGGTGAGGCAATTGCCTTATATTCTTTCACCTTAGGAATAAGGCCTGGGGAGGTAAATATATAATCAATAACCGACCCATTGATCGAGCCTTTGTAAGTGGGTACTGTCTCATTTCCCCCTGTATTGGTTGGTTCATACATAAGAAAACTAGCTAGCAGTAGTGCGAGCGCTTCCCCCGTTTTAGTATGTTAAAAATGCGGGGTATCAGCTCCATTCAGGCCCTCTAAAGCACCTGCATGACACAATAGTTTACATTGATGGATATTAAAATCTCCCATAAAAAGGAGCTCAAAAGGAATATGTGTATTTTGACTATAATTATTCAGGAAGTTCTCCAGGAGGTCCACATGTTCCGTTTCTGTTTTCTGTACCCATGAATTATAAAAATTAATTACAAGTAGAGTACACCCTGGGGAAACAATCCATTCTATTATTAAAATATTGGGTGAACCTGAGTCCAACTGCTTAAATGACCCTGGTAACTCTAGAGAGAAGAGAAAGGTAAGACCCCCTTTCGCTCTCCCTGCACTGCTTGGGGTTGCTGATATTCTGAAACTTGGGAAGCCATCTAGCAGAAAGCTTGGTGAAGTGTCCCAGGTTTCTTGGATAGCTATCACCTGGTGTCTGGAGATGTAGTTAACCCAAGTGGGATCTGACCTTTTGGCTCTCGTCCCTGCAACATTCCAAGTCAAAAATGTACATAGGGATGAAGCCGCCACCTCAAGGGGTACTAGCGTTGGAGTTAATGTTGGGGCTGGTTGTCAGTCATTGGTGTTTAAATCAGCTAATGGGGCGAATCTGTTTGCTAAATCCAGATTTGGGCCTTCACTATTGGGAGCAGGTCTACTCTGTTTTACTTTACTAGATGCTATTTGCCACTCATTTCCCGCTATCACTGTCTTAGGAAGTGTGTTCGTGTGTATTTTGGGTTGAAACTTCCCCCTTCATAGAGGATAAAAAAACCCTAAGGGGACCGCTCTAAGGGTATCATTTTCTCGTATCTCCGACCCATTCCAGAACAATCTATTTGGACAATATGCGTCGTCAAAGTTTACCACCACACAGTCACCTTTCACAATTTTGGCTCGGTGCCCCACCCAACCCACCCTTCTAGCAAAAATGATCCTGGTGGAGGTTTTTGTTTCTCTACTGCTAGTATCGTCACACCATTTTTTAACCTTCCTCATAAGTGTTGCAGTGGATTCAACTTCTCCTTCTCTTAACAAGGGGACCCCTATGAAAACTGCCACAAAAGGTACTACTGCTGGGGGTAGATGTAGATGAATCTTGCATTCTAAGTGCGTATGCTCCCCTGCTGTGGTTGGGCCCCCCTGTGGGATATTGGATGTCCCTGGGTGGTTCTGGGTGTTCCCTATGTTGCGCTGTGGCTTACCATTCATACCTACCCCTACAATATTTACAACCGATGTATTATTTATCGGTGATGGTAACAGCGGCTTCGCCCGGGTTTGGGAGAGTCCTTCGGTTCCCAATGTGGGCCCTTTCTGGGGAGAGAGGGTAGTATCAAGTTTTTTAACTAATTCGTCGATCAAAACACATTTTTTTAACAATCCTTCAAGGCATGTGTTCATAGTGTCAATGATATCCTTGGCAATGCCCACTAACAAAGGTTCAATCCGTTCCTCGAAAAGGGCGTCAATATGATCCTCCAGAGTGTCCGCAACCACTTTTCTAGCGTCGATGTCCCCCTCTCCCTTGTTCCTCTTTTTCGGTATGAGTTTTGTTTTTACGACCGGGGTCTGAGGCAAAATGGGTAGCAAAACTGTAGGGGCACATGCTTGTGTCAAGCCAGGGGTAGGAGTAGGTTTCACAATAATAACATCAGGCTCTAGGGGAACGCCTTGCTCTGGGATCGGTTGTGTTGTAGTGGGAGAGGTGGCTAATAGTCCCAGTTCTTGTTGTGCTGTTGCAATTTCTTTGGATAAAGCCCCGACCGCGCTTGTTAGGTAGGACATGATTGAGTCAGACTGTTTCGCAACTTTGGCTTTTTCCCCCCATCATCCACAGTAGCAACATTTTTACACTTACCCATCTTGTTGGTAAATGTAATGGGGGCGGCCCAGCCCTGCCTATTCCTGCCTTGGACTGCCGTAGACTGTCCCGCCCTTGTCCCGGGCTTCTCCCGCGCGCGACTCGTGGGGCGAGAGTAGCCTCTGCCTTTTCTAGCGCCTCCAGGCGCGCTGCTCTCGTGGCAGGTGTGCGTCGGCCCCGGGGTAGCTGGGAAATGTAGTTCCCGATGGAACTGCGGCCGTTGCCCTCACGGCGCTCACAGATGTCTGGCCATTTCCCTCACGGCGTGCAAGTTGGAATCAATGCCCCAGAGATGTCCACCGCAAGGCTCGTGTAGCCTCTGCCTTTTCTAGCGCCTCCAGGCGCGCTGCTCTCGTGGCAGGTGTGCGTCGGCCCCCGGATAGCTGGGAAATGTAGTTCCCGATGGAGCTGCGGCCGTTGCCCTCACGGCGCTCACAGATGTCTGGCCGTTTCCCTCACGGCGTGCAAGTTGGAATCAATGCCCCAGAGATGTCCCCCTATTTGTGAGTGACTGAGTATACACTTGTAAAGCGCATGGCTACCAAAGGCCTCCCAGCGCTAGAGACAAAGCATAAATCGAGGACAAAGCAGCAAATTCAAGGGAACAGCAGAGTCTTTACATGTTTGCGGCACCGTAGATGGTTGTGCTCGAGCCGAATAGGGTCCGGCAGTTGATTCTAGCTCCTCGCCGCAACGGCGGAGAAGCGCCGCCCCCCACTTCGCACCCGATTAACTCTGGGAACAATTGCAAGATGTTTCTTCTCAGAGCGCAGTGACCTTTTAGGAAGATACCGGGGAATAATGGCACAAAGAATCGGAGGGGCACTATCCAAGAGAGACTTGTGGGCAATACACAGTGCCTTAAATTGAATACTCTCGGCCACTGGCAGCCAATGCAGAGAGGTAATATAAGGTTTGGCAGATTCACGGTTGTGAGCCGCAGTTTTGGACTGTTTGAAGTTTTTTGATAGTAGTGACGGGGGCACCTAGATAGATCACATTAGCGTAATCAAGCCAAGAAAGAATCAAGGCTTGTACCAGCAGTTTCCTGGCACTAAATGGAAAGAGGGGTAAAATCTTTCTAATCATTTTGAGGATGCCATAACAGGTACCTGCTACCCTGCGCGCCTGTACCCCAAAGTTCAGGTTGTGGTCCAGCCACACCCCAAGACTTTTAATATGGTCTTTGGGGGGAGGCATAGAACCTAGACACTTCGGCCAAAAAGTGCTGGACTTCAGGTTGGTGGGTTTGCCCAAAAACATTAGCTCTGTTTTAGTAGCATTCAATTTTAAAAAGGAGCTGTAAATCCACACAGACACTTTTTCCAGGCGATTTGCAAGGCAGGTAAGGGACACAATCAACTGGGTGTCATCAGCGTATGTGATGATCCTAACCTCAAAGGGCTTGACCACATCGACCAGGGGGCGCATATAGACATAAGCGTGGGGCTCAGGGAAGAGCCCTGAGGCAGCCTGCAACTCAAAGGCACCCTATCCGAGATGACATTATCTTCAAATACCTGGAAAGACCTTTCTGTCAGGAAGGACTCAAGCCAATTTAGAAGCATTCCCATCACCCCGCTTTCTCTTAATCTTGCAACCAGGAGTTGGTTGTTTGACCTTGTCGAAGGCAGCGCTGAGGTCAAGTAGTATGATAGCTGCGGACCCTCCAGCATCCAGAATTCTCCTTGACTCTTCGATCACCACTAGTAAGGCAGTTTCTGTGCCTTGGTTGGGTCTGAAGCCAGTTTGCAAAGAGTGTAAACAATTGTTTAGCTCACAAAATGTGGAGAGAACAGAGTTAATGTATTTTTCACTTATTTTGGCTATCCCAGGCAGAAGGGAGATTGGATGATAATTCGCCAAGACTTCAGGGTCCATGGTTGGTTTCTTCAACAGGGCTCTGACCATGGCCCGTTTCCAAGTGGAGGGAACAGTCCCAGAGGAAAGGGAGGTATTAATAAGTTCCAGGATGACAAGGGCAATCGAATCGAAGGCCTAATTAAGGATGGCAGGGGGGCGATATCGCACGGGGAGCCGGATTTCAATTGGGCAAAGTAGATTTTTAGAGCTTTTATATCCATGGGGGGAGATTGAGTCAAAAATGGGGACAGGGAGTTGGGAAGAATACTCAGACAGGTCTGACCTTGTTGGCACTACTAGGGGGGGAAAGGTGGAGTAAATGTATTGAATTTTCTTATAGAAGAACAGTGCCAAAAATCTTTACATGGTCCACCTTTGTCCTCTGAGGGTAAAGGGGGTGCTGGCGGTTTCAGAAGGGACTTAGTTATTTTAAAGATTTCCCGGAGAGAGTTGGCAGCAGAGATGATTTTCTTTTCATAATAGCCAGATTGGGTGGTTCTAATTTCTGTCTTGTAGGCTCTCATGGCATCTCAGTATTCGTTTTTTCCGTAGCGGAGAAATCCCTTCTCCAGTTTCTCTCCAAGCGCTTACATAATTGTTTCATCTCTCTAAGTTTGGGAGAGTACCATGGTGCACCCTGCTTGACTTTTATTTGCTGGTTAGCCACTTTTTTGGGGATTAGGGTGTCTAATGATGTCTCCAGCCATAGGTTACCTTTATTGTTGGCAGATTCTGAATCACTCCCTAGAACCAGTCTCATATTGTCCAGAGTCGATGCCCAGCAATCAAAAGATAGTTTACCCCAGTCCCTGTTCCACTTTTTTACCCTTTCCCGTTGCTGTCCACCCTCCTGTATGGTCCAAACAAAGGGGTCTACATAATGATCTGGCCATGGAACAGGAATGTACTCTTCCACTACAAGCCTGTCGATGTTAGAAAAAAGAGGGTCCAGAAGGTGACCTGTCTGGTGGGTGGTGCCAGTCACTTTAAGCTTCAAGGTCAGAGCATCCAGGTTATCTGTCACTGCCTCTGCATCGAGTGATGATGTCAGTTCAAAGTGGATATTGAGTTCAACTAGCACAGAAAAGTTGGAAAAGGATCTCAGTGATTTAGCTATAACTTCTGGGAGCTCCCTACTAAATTGGCCAATTGGGCCAGGTGGGCGATAGATAAGTACCCCAGAAAAGGTACATGTAGACGAAAAACCGAGTGCAAAAAAACAACTTTTTCAGTCAGGAATCAGAATAGCTGAAAGTTGACAGTTAAATTTATCTTTGTAGATGATAGCTAGGCCGCCACCTCTGCCCAGTTCTCGGTCTTGTCTTTGGATCAGGAAGCCAGGGGGCAGGGTTTGAACAACCGCTGGGTCTGCAGTGCTGGAGAGGCATGTTTTAGTAAGAAACAAGGCATCCGGGTTGTGTTCCTCCAGAAGTAAACGAAGTTCAGTGCAGTGTTTAGGTAATGAGCGGCAGTTCAGAAGTAATATTTTGAGATTTTTATTGAGGATTTTTCCAGCTAGGGTCCTGATTGGAGCGCTATACTCGAAGGGACAATGAGGACATTTATCGTAGCTAGTACCTTGCAGCATTACATGGCGACATTTAGAAGGTAAAAACTCTCTAAGAAGGTGCAGTTGATGGGAGGAGTAGGTGAGTTTACCTGTTGTTGGAGGACCAGGGGTCCTGGTCCCGGTCGGGCGTGGACGGGCGCAGACGGGCTCACCTTAGGCACGCCAGCAGCACGCTTGCTGTGCGGCTGCATCACGCTTGCTGTGCGGCCGCATCACCTGCTCCTTAAGAGGAGTGGTGAGCGTGGGGCCATTGCTACTAGACTGCCACCTCCGTAGTGGGGAATTTCGCCTGAGGTCCCGCCGGAGCATTAAACAAAGCTCCCTTCTCAGCGTGTGTGAAAATGAGCAAGTGTGGTCCCCCGGAGCATTGAACACATCTCCTTTCCCCCAACAGTGCAAGTAAGCAAATAATCAGGTAATTTCAACAATAAAAACATGAATAAAAACACAGTCTCGCTAAAAGTTGAAGTAGATTATTTTAAAAAGGAAGGGTTCACGTCGCGGCCTTTACCTGCTTACCGAAGCCGCTAATGCACAGATTTTTAGGGATGCATTATAATCACATGTATGGATCACACCTACATATCATCTTTTGTCATAGTAATGTAAAGTGTTAGAATTGTGAAATGCTTAGTTAGGGATGCCCCTTTATTTTTAGTGTGGGGATATATTAAGGCTTTTTACTAACAAACCCTCAATTCGGGGAAATTTAAACTCATGCTTTCTGATCCTCTGCATCCTGCTTGTTGAATTAAGTGCATTGTTTATGCTACATCATCTAAATTGGATATGCAGATTTGTCTTTATGCTAATTCCGATATATTTCTGCACTGTCATCTAGAGATGCCTTAATGTCCAGATATTTTTGGCTTTGTAATAAATCAAACTAACTTTACGTAGGTGTCTGTGGTTATGATGTGCCTGAAAGGATGCTTGCTTAATTGATTGGCTTAATGACTAATTTATTCCTCTTCACGCTTTCATGCTGCTAAAAAGAACCATTGGACTGTGTCTCTAGAACAGATCCAGAACTTATGGGCTTGGCCCTTTCGGTGCCAATGATAGGTAATGTTGTAGACAGGGACCTAGGTGTAATTTAAGAAAGAGACTCATTTTTTTTGAAAAACATTGACATTTCTTCTAACTCACAGCTCAGAAAAATCCTCCCTGAATGGGCCACTGCTGATATTTCAGTCTTACTGTGAACCCGAAGGCCTAATACTTAAAGCATGTTGATCCCACTGGATCTCTGGAATTCTAGATATTTCTTGCAGAAAACTTTCTAAGTTACAACACACAAATATACTTTTTGGGAGGCGCTGGGGCCTCGAGGAGGACATGGGGAAATGCTAGAAGGATACTTTTTCCTGCCTTGCACTTCCCCCTGACTTGTCACTCACCTGGCGGGTAGGACAGGACCTGCAGGAAGCTTCTGAGACTTTCCTTTTTTGAGGCTGATAACAGTTGGTCACAAGTCAAAGGTCGTCTTTGCCCAAATAACCTGGGTACATAAGAGTACATCATGAGCCAGCTCCAGTAGGAAGGCCCTGTAATAAAGGGTGACCACGAACACTAGGGTTGCACGTGGCTCATGAGCCTTAGGCTCACAATACAGCAGACCACTCTCTCAGTAGATTAGTGATTTGCCAAAGGCATCATCAGTGGCCTGGACCCAGAAAAGCACACATTCCCTCTGCACCTTGCAGAACTCCTCCCTGGTGGAAACTCCTTCCTGCTGCAGTTGGCCAGCTCAGACAGGTTCCACAGTTCAGCCACATCCTCCCCTGTATGTTCCGGGGTGCCCTCCTCACTGGGTCAAACCCCTCTTGGACCATGGGATTCACTGGGGTTGGTTTTCCCATGCCCCTTGCCCTTCCTCTTTTTGGCAGGCACCTGTGCCGTTCTTACTGGCTCCAGGTCCTTTTGACTACCCTCGCCGGCTGCCTTAGACTACGTGATCAGGCACACTCATCTAGGCAACCCTAACATCTCCAAGTGGGACCTGAGCTCCACCTTTTTCCGGTCGGTACACTCCTGGTCATTGCCAAGTAGACAATCCACATGCATGAATGGACATAGGGCTACCCTCAAGGAACCTGAGAATCTCCCCCCCATTTAAAGGGAACCAGACCCATTGGATAGTGACTCCCACAGTTTCAGCTGCAATAACTTGGTGGACAAATTAGGGACTCCCTGCTCTGAGGACTCCAGAGGACACCAAATGGATGTCATGCTGGCTTCAGTGTCTCCCAGAGCCTCCACACCTATTAATGGCAACCTATTTGCATACTTCCTAGCATTACTAGGCATCTGACTTCTCTTCGCCATCTCTATTTTGCCCAGGGACACTATAATGACCTCACTCTGCCCCCCCCCCACTTTCTGGGACAATCGCCTCCCTAATCTCTACACTAGCCAAAATTAATGACTGCCCACCGGTGGGGGGATGCGCTTGCTCTGGACACTTGACATCACCTAGACATGCCCTTCCTGTTGGCACTCAAAGCACCTGAGGGGGTGCCTTCCCTACAGACCTACTGTAACAGAACCATACCTTTTTCTTCTCAGTGGGTGAAGGGGAGTCCTGACCCAAAGAACTATTTTGGGGCCCTTAGGAGAACGCTTTGCTTTTGTTTTTGCTCCGCTCCTTCTTCAGATGAGGACCTAGCCCACCCTTGTGATGATTCCCCACAGATACCTTCTTGTTTACCCGGGTGCTAACCAAGTGGTCCATAGAGTCAGAGAGCTTACTGTCAACAAGGTGTCAGCGTAGATCTGTGAATCAAAGACTGAACATGCGCTCTTTTGCAATCAAGTTATACAGCCCCTGATAATCCTTGATTTCACTGTCTTTCACCCAACCATCCAGTGCCTTGCAAAAAGAATCACCACAATTCACGCAGGTCTGTGTAGATAGATTCTGACTGTCCCTGATCTTCTGCCTATACTTCTCTGGGGTCAAATCATAGTTTCTGATCATGGCTTCTTTCATGGGGGATACCTCATACTGTCCTCCCCCGCTAGGGTCAGTAGGGTGTCTCTCCGCTCACTACAGATATGCCTCCACAGACTAGCCCCTCAAATCCCCTCAGAGTCTTGTGCATCTGCAGGGCAATCTCATACGCCTCAAGCCATCTATCAGTGTCATAACTCACCACAAAGTTAGGCATAAGAACTTTGGGAATATGGACTCTCCTGACAGAGTGCATGGAGGAAATGCTGCCAACATCACCGCAGGACTCAGCCTGCCTGGCCTTAATGTCAGTGGTTGTGTAAACATCAAGGAGGATATGCGAGGGCCAGAGGAAGCTATGCACCATTGTTGAGCCTTAGGATGTAGGCAATGTGTTGGCTCTGAGCCGTGCAAGGTCAGAGATGGGTTGTGAAGAAATGCCCCATGCCAACAGCAATGCGATGTCCTCAATCCTCGCTACTACGGTGATGTTTCTGTGTCGATAGAGATGCCATGTACTCAATCTTGGCAGCAGTGGCAGTGCATTGGCGTTGATGGAGATGCGTTGGTTTTGAGCGATACAACAATGGTGAAACATGGATTTCGGCAGTTTCAGCACTTTATACCCACTTCCAGTGGCATAGGACTGGATTGCCGTAATTTTTCAGGGCAAGATTCTCAGATGGCAGAGTCCTGGTGCTGTGGGCATATGAGTTGGAAGTCTTTTCTGTTCCCAAGACTTCAAACAGGCGACAAGCTAGCAAGCCCTTCGAGTGACTTTAATTCTGGGTTGGAGAGTTGCAGTCCAGCAGGGTTGCAGAAGCTTCAGCACAGCAATGCCTCTTACTGCCAGAGTATTTAAAAGTGTATTGAGTTGATGGTGTCAGAGGTCCAGTACTTTTACCCAATTGTGCCTTTGAATTGGGGAAGACTTCAAAGAGATACCTTTGAAGTGCACAGAGCCCCTTCCCTTCATGCTCTGGCTCTGGACTCAGTATAGGGGTTTATGCAGTCCTTTGTGTGGGTACAGGACATTGCCTATTCAGGTGTAAGTGTCAGCTCCTGCCTCCCATATTGTCCAGAATGGGCCATCGGGAAGTGGATGGCCCATGAGTCACCCTAAGCTCTCTTTGTGTTTGGCTGTCTAGAGGGAATGCAGAAAAGCCCAGCTGTCACCCGCCTCAGACGTGTATTCAGAGACAGGCAGAAGGCACCATATGGCTAAACTAAGAAAATGCCAACTTTCTAAAAAGTGGCATTTTCAGAATTACAATTTAAAATTGAACTTCACGATGTATTGGGATTTTAAATTGTGATTCCGGGGACACCAAACTTGGGGATCCCATCCCTTTCCAATTGGAAATTACACAGATGTAATAAATGAATCCCAATGTTAACTTATGGAAGAGATGGGCCTTGCAGTAGTGAACAAAGAATGTAAGAATGTTTCTCTACTATGACCTGTAAAACATAACAGTATATGCTTTTTACAGCACCCTGCCTTGGGCTGTCAAGTGTGACATATGTATTAAAAAAGACGGTTTGTACCTGCCGAGAAGGTTAACATGTCAGGTCGACGTAGATGTTTAACTACACACACTGACTTTGCAATGGGAGATCAGAGACATGTTTAAAGGGCTACTTAAGTCTGAAGTGGGGAGCACAATTAATGCTGCAGGCCCACTAGTAGCATTTAATTTATAGTCATGGGTTCATGTAGTGCACTTTACTAGGGACGTATAGGTACATTAAATATGGCATTGTGAATAATGCAATGTCACCATGTTTAAGCAAGGAGCACAAACACTTTAGCACTAGTTAATGTAAGTGCCCAGAGTCCTAAGGCCAATAAAAACATAGTCAGCGAAAACAGGAGGTTAGGGATATCCACACCAAGAAGGGCAGGTGTAACAGTGACCATCCAAAAATGGGTCACTTTGCAAGAGTATTGTTTGTGGCTAAATTGATAAATCATCTAATGTTCCAGTATAAGTAATAATGAATACATACACAAACTCTACTGGCATCAGGCAAGGAAGCTTACAAAGATTTTTGATATGAAATGCTGCATAATTGTATGTTCATCCTAGTGTATAATGTGGGGTATAACAGACCAAGGGTCATCTTTTAGGAATTTTGATCATGAGGAGTGTACAACTGAAAGGCACTGTGCTGAGCATGAAGACATTTTAGATGTAGAAGTCCAACTTCTGCAGTCTTATTTGGAATGTCTAACAGTTACAGTTTTGGTGCAAATTATAAGTTGGAGAATACTAAGCACCCTCAACCCTCTTTTTCCTTAATCCTTGGAGTAGTATGTGAGGCAATTTAATTTTCATGTGGAGATGCCATCAGCATAGCCAGTGGCAACCTCAATGGTAAGACCTTCACTCATTTTGGTACCTGTGATTCAACAATGTATGCAGGTGTATGCCAGCATGTGACTTATTGAGCGGCCTGGCTCTATTTATACTTGGCTCCCTTAATTTGTACATTCTTGTACTTTTTTTTTTTGTCCTTATACATGCTATCAGATTTAGTCAACTCTAGATGGAGGTCCCTCCGTGCCTTCTGCACTGACAAAAACGATTGCCGCCCTGGATATGTCTGTGCCTGGCAAACAGAGTTCGCCCAGAGGAAAGGCTGTCTCCTGGTCCCACTCCCGTTTTCTTGACTAGATAAAAAGCAAGTTACTAGGGAGGACCGGACAACGTACCTCTGGCATAATCATAGGACCAAAATTATTGTATCCTCCAGGTCTCCAAGGCTGCCCAGACCTTATCTCGGCTAGATTCATCACAGGTCATATCGGACTGACTTATCAGAATAATATTTCTCAGGCATTTCGTAAATGTTGGTGGGGTCTCTGATTTTCATGCCCTGCAGATTTCCCTCCTGGCGATAACTATCACATAGAATAGCAGTTTTGTAGTGGGGGAGTTTATACAGTAATCTGGTGTGAGGTCAAAGAAGACCAGGGTAGTGGTAAGTTCAATTGGTCTTAATAGAACCTCCTCTAAGAAGCCACATACCCTGGCCCAATACGGAACAATCTTTGGGCAACCCAAAAACATATGATGGTCATCCGCAGCCAGTTCTTTAAATCTAGGGCAATGGTATGGCACTGTACTTATCTTAGATAGTTTCCCCGGCGTCCAGTAGACTCTGTAGGTGGTATACAGGTGGTTCCTCCTGAGGTTTGCTGGCTTGATCAGTGTTTGGGACAGGGTATATGAATCGCACCAGATTTTCCGGGTATCCACCCCGTCTTCTGTCAGGGCTTGGCTCCAAAGATTCCCCAGCTCCGAGACTAGACAGGCCCCTGCTTCTGTGAAAGCTTTATACCAGAAGGACACCTCCCGTTTCTATGGGCCCACTTTGGAGATAGAGTCAGAAAATCTGGTGTTATCTACACTGCCCCATGATTGTGTTGCCCACCAACCAGAGAGCTGATAGAATTTAAACCTCGTTAAAGTCCCATTTGTAAGATTAAAAAGGGACTCCCAGCTCATAAGCTGTGGTCCTTGACTTAAATCTCCCAAGAATCTAATACCTGCTAACCTAAGTGGCTGGGAGAGTTGCTCTAACAGACAATCTGGGGTCCCCGGGGAATCCCAAATCGGAGCCTGTAGGGTGTAATATTGAATCCCCAGTATTCTCTTGATATTTCCCCCGTTTTTAAGAGCAGTCAACAGAATCTTCAACCAGACTTTTTTATAGAATTTGGGATCCCCAAACTTGTAAAGAAAAAAATCCTGCCCCTGTGGTATGTCCTGTAGCATTGCTCTAAATAGTATGCCCAACGTGGATGAATCTAGCTTATTTGCCAAGAGTCTGAAATTCTTAAAATGGAAGGCGTAACAATAGGAGAGTAGGTCGGGTAGGGCTAAACCTCCAATCTTCATCCCTCTCCTTAGCTTCTTCCAAGCTATCCTGGGTGTTTTTGTTGCCCATATAAAAGATCCTATCTTCCCTTGAAGAATGGCAATATCTTTAGCATTGAAGGATAGTGGTATTGTGTTGAAGAAAAAAGTTATTTTTGGGAGTATCGTCATTTGAATAAGATTGACTCTCCCATAGATATTCAAGGGCAGGCTCCCCCATCTTAATAATAACTTGCACACTTCCTTCGATACTTTCTGCCAGCTAACCTCTGGTATATCAGTCAGTTTCTGGGTTATATGAATCCCTAAATACCTCATCTGATCTTTAGCTCCCGGTATGACATTGGTATTATTCCACCCCATTACCTCAGTTTTTTCTTTGTTAACCCTATAGCCTGATATTTTACCAAATCAATCGGCTAATTCAAATAGTCGTGGGATTGCCGTGATGTAGTTAGAGGTGTAGAGGAGAAGATCATCTGCGTATAAAGCTGTTTTTAAACCCAGATCTGCCATTTTAAAAGGTAAGATGAGTTCATCTGTTCTAAGTGAGCACACAAAAGGTTCAATATAAACATTGAACAATAGGGGAGACAGAGGACAGCCCTCCCTAGTACCTTTGTGTATATTAAACCACCCAGTGAGGGCACCATTAACTAAAACTTTCGCCCTCGGGTTCTGGTACAAAGATTTAATGGCTGGTATAAAATGTAATGGGAAGCCGAACTTGTTCATAGTAGCCCATAGATAGTCCCAATTGACCTGATCAAATGCCTTAGCGGCGTCAATGGCGATGATGATAAGTGGCAACTTCCTATCCTCCGCGAAATCAATTGCACCGATCACCTGAAAGGTAAGCTGCCTCCCTGGTATAAACCCCTTCTGGTCAGGGTGAATAATTGTTTTGATAATTTTGGCCATCCTGGTGGCCAGTATCCCCGAGAAGATCTTCAGGTCTGAATTTAAAAGCGAGATTGGCCTGTAAGATTCTATTCTTTGAGGATCCTTGTTTTAAAGAGTTTTTTCAGTACAGGCACCACCTTCTCTACGAGGCTGAGATAGACCTCTATTGGTAGACCATCGGGTCCGGCAGCTTTACCCCTGCTCATTTTCCTCAACTGGTCCCTGATCTCCCCTTCAGATATGTCGGAGGCTAAGTAGACCTTGTCTGGGTCAGACAATTGAGGTAGATCTTTACTATCAAACCAAGCCCTGACTTCTTCTTGTCTGTGGGTAGTATCATCTTGATAAAGTTCCTGCATAAAAGACCTTGCCTCTTCTCTGATTTTGTCATCCTCAGATAACAAAACCGCTGAGCCCCTCTGTATCAGGCTCTTGATGTTATTCTGATCTTGATTTCCAGGCCAGAAGGGAACCGTATTTCTCTCCATAGGCAAAGCTCTGTAGTTTGCTTGCCTCCCACTTATCATGCGTAGTCTTATCTGTCCTGGCATTAAACTGCGCCTGTAGACTTACCAACTCCTTCTCCAGCTGAGGGATAAGCCCCGTAGCTGTTAATATCGCTGATTGCAATTCAGTCTCCTTTTCCTTAATATTCTTGAGGGTCTCTAGTTCTAATTTCTTACTGGCCTTCCTTTTATAAATCATCATGGAGCTCAGCATCCCCCTTAAGTGAGCTTTAAAGGTTTCCCAAACTGTTTGCTCTGTGGAGGTACCGGTATTAAAGCTAAAAAAATCGGCTGCTCTTTCATTCAACTCCACGTTGACCTTTTCATCTAACATCAAGGTCCTTTCCAAGGTCCACCTTTTCTCTGTGTTTTTTAGCCCGAGACTAAGAACCAACTCAACAGCGGAGTGGTCTGAAATAATTGCTGGGATATGACTGATGGACCCAACTACTGTAGCCAAACCCTGATCTATTAAAAAATAGTCGATCCAGGAGAACTGTTTATACTTTTCTCTACCCAAATTATGTTTTATTCTCCAGATGTCCGACAGATTGTATTCCTTCATAATATTTTTAAGCACTTGAAATGTTCTAGTTGGAATGAAATATCTTGTTTTAGAAGTCCGATCTAATTGTTTATCGAGTAGTAAATTAAAATCTCCGCCCAATATAACTGGGGCTGAGGTGTGCATCAGGCTGGTCTGGAGTTTGAAGAGCGGGCCAGAGTTATCTTAGTTAGGCCCGTAATATACCACCCACAGATACGGTTGCCACCAACCATCTGCCAGACTGATCGGTTTCGTATTTCTCTATCTTAATCCCCTTATTTGCCCTTACCACTATTGCAACCCCTCTCGTACACCCTCTCTGCCTAGAGCATACCACCTCCTGCACCCAACTTATTCTACTGAAAGCTTGTTTACACTCGGTAGCTTCTAGATGAGTTTCTTGTAAGAAGATAAGATGTGCTTCACTTCTCCACAAAAAATCACAAACCCGAGATAGCTTCTTACTTCCGCCCAATCCATTAACGTTCCAGGAGAGGAATCTTGTACTAAGTGACCCACTCATTTCCTAATAAACATGACCTAGCCATATATATCTTCCATCTAGAGCTAGACAGACAAAAAGGCCTTCTTGTATCTTGTATGAGGACAATTTTCCAAATTTTACCCCCTCCCACACCCATCCCTCCTCCCTCCCTTGAGGAACCCACCCTTTAGTTTAGGCGTTGTGACCACCTTTTGGGAACCCTCCTCAAGCGGCACAGCACCCCCTCCCCTTGAATTAGAGAAAAGATGTATAGAGAAAAAAAGGGAACACCTGTCTAACCGGTACCACATATAACTACAGTGTTATCTTGTGTGTGTAAATGGTAAATGTTTTTTTTTTCCTCTCTCTTCTTTCCTCCTCCTCTTTCCTTCCCTTCTTTCCCTTGCTCCCTTTCACCCCTTCCCCTTTCTTTCCCTAATTCATCTTCTCTTACCCCTTTTTTTTCCTTCCTATCCCTCTTTACTCCTTCTTTCCTCTTAAAAAAAACTCCTCTTTTTTTATCCCTTTCTTTCTTTCCTCTTTTTTTCTTTCCTTTTTTCTTTTCTTTCCCTTCTCCCTTTTCCTCTTTCAACCCATATCTGTATATATAGAGTCTTTTTTTTCTCTCCTTCCTTTCTTTTTTTCCCCTTTTTTTCCATTTTTCCCCTCTTTTTCCCTTTTCTTTCCCTCTTTCTCTTCCCCTTTTTTTCCTTTACCTCTCTTTCACCCCCCACTCTGTTTTTCCTTAAACCTCCCCTGAACCTTTATACTTCCTCCCTTTCTCACCTCTATTCTAATCCGATTAATCCGATTGGCATACCCAATCAGGACAAGCATTTCACCCGCCACCCATCTCCATTATTCCTACCTTGTCATCCACCCTTCCCCCTTTATAAAGTTCACTGCCCTGTATATCATCTACCCTCTCATCTGAGACAGAAGATCGTCGACATTGTCGGGCTGACTGCAATGGTGCATTTTATTTCTTCCACATTATCTTCACTAATGCCGGAAATCTCATTTGAACCTGCGCTCCAAGTGATCTCAGTTCGTGCATTCTGGAGCCTAACTCGCATTGCCTTTGTGCTGTTCTCCCTCCGATATCCGAGCGAATTTGGTATGGGGTAGCCTGATAGTGGAGAGAGGCCCTGGTTAAGCATCTCCCCAGGATTAGTTCTTTAATACTATATGTCTGGAAGTTTACTAATATTTTCCGAGGGGCCTTCCTATCAGGATGCAGTCTAAAAGGGTCCCTGTGGACTCTTTGTATCTCGGACTCTAAATGTATTTATTTATTTATTTATTGCCATTTATAAAGCGCGACGTATACCCGAAGGCGTCTTGGCGCTGGTTAATTTGCAGACTTCAGATGGTTATTAAATGCTCCAACAGGTTACCCACTTGTTTAGAGGTTATTGGGTGAACAACCACGTCTTAAGTCTCTTACGAAACTGGAGGAGTGTGGAACAGGTTCTGATGTCCTGGGGCAAAGTGTTCCCGAGTTTGGGGGCAGCGACCATAAAGCGACGATCACCCCATGACACTGTTTTAGCGCGAGGGACCACTAAGTAGTTGCAGTTGGAGGATCGAAGCTGACGGGAAGGTTGATATGGGAGCAATTGCTCTGTTATGAAATGTGGACCTTGCTGTTTAGTGCTTTGTAAACTATACATAGCGACTTAAATTTGATCCTATTCTGGATCGTCAACCAGTGGAGTTGTGTGATAGCGTCCAATATGGGCGCAAACTTTGGAATTCCAAAAAGCAGGCGTGCTGCCGCATTTTGTATCGACTGCATTTTTCTCATGACTCTAATTTGGGTGTTTAGGAAAAGCCCATTGCAATAATCCAATGATGTTAAAACCAATGAACTAACCAAGGTTTTAATGGCGGTCGCTGGAAGATAGGGACTCATTTTCCGGATCATGCGAAGTTTACGGTGGGCTGTAGAGGCCACTTTGTTGGCATGATCCATGAAATTTAGGCCATCATCAAAGGTGACTCCCAGATTTCTTACTTTGGTTACTGGCTTAGGGGGGGCACCGAGTGTAGAAGGCCACCAGAAGGCAGACCAGTCCGGTGAGAGAGGTCCAAAAATCATCACCTCAGTTTTTTCTGAGTTGAGTTTCAGGCAATTTATAGCCATCCACTCTCCTATCTCTGTCAATCCATTTTGGCAGCGTTGGGTGATTTCCCCTCCGTCACCCCTAATGGCCATAACCAATTGCGTGTCGTCTGCATATGAGGTTAGGCTCATCCCGTGTGCTTTGATGACATTAGCAAGGTCCGACACATAGATATTAAATAGTGTCGGACTGAGGGATGAGCCTTGAGGTACCCCACATGGCAGCGTCAACTTGGCAGATTGGTAAGGTCCAAGAGTGACGGCCTGGTCTGGTCGATCCTTAAGGACTCCTTCACGTAACAGCTTGCATACGAAACCCTTAATGTCCTCAATCTCAACCCCCTCTGGTATCTTAAGTATCCTAAGGTTGTTCCTGCGGGCGTGTATTTCCAACCTCTCGATATCCATGTGCAGGGACCGGTTCTGATTTTTTAGAGAGTCAATATCCTTTGAGTTGCTTTGGATCGATTCCTCTAGTGATGTGACCCTAAGCTCGAGTGTGCTAGTGCGTGCACATATGTCCTCCAATTTAACTTCCAGGGCGTCAAACTTATCATGAATGCCCTTCTGATTTACTTCTGAAATCTCAAATTTGGACATAAGGTCACCCCTTAATGTCTGCAGCAGGAAACTTAGACTGTCGTTATCGCTGGTTTTATTTGCTGAGTCTGCACCCCCAGGGGCCTGTAAGCTGCTCTCCGTGTGGGGGGTGTGGGGGTGAGGGAAGGCGGAAGCCCCCCGATAGGATAATCAGCCTGATTGAGTGTTGGAAGATCTCTTGATGGACTCACAGTGGTACAGTGGAGACCTGATACCCCTTATGTCCCTTCTCTGTGTTTTCAGAAACTCCTGGGTCTGTCAAGCTTCCTAGCGGTGCATAACGATTTTCGAGTACCAGGGGCGGAAGGCTGTGCTCCTGAACAGGTGAAGCCCTATCTGCTCCACTGACAGATCCTGTGCCAGGACCCACGATATGCTCCATGATTTTAAAATATGTTTTAAGAGAGGGAGTACTCTTTTGAGAGGGTTGAATTATCCTAGGGCCTTTTAATTTTTTTATATCTCCTGGTTTTTTCTTTCTTTTATAAGGGGATAAGGGTGTCGGTCCTACCCCCTCTAAACGATCCAATACTCCCTTAGACCTCAACTCCTGCTGGGAACTAAGTTAATACCTGACTTGGTTGGCCTGATGTAAGTATTATAGGATCTTTGCTGGTACCCCCTTAGATACCAAGGCTGACCGTAAGATTTCCTTTCTTCCTGAAAATATTGTAATAATTGGTGTGCTAAACGATGCAATGGGTGCTACTGTACTATTTTCCCCCTCTCCACACGAGGGACTCACTGAATCAACCTCCACGGGCACTAGATCCATACACTCTGGTACCGCACACCCCCCCCCCCTGCTCGGAAACTCCTTACCGGGATTGGAGGTGGAGAAAGGAGGTGATGTTTCTCTGGGGCACGCGTTAAGGGTGAGCCTCCTGACAGCAGTGGGCAGTTTCTACTTGTCCAATCTCGAAGACGACGGAGAGTTGGGCAGCCCGAGCCCAACACCAGAGATCGGTCCAAAGCTCTTTACTGCGGCACTCCAAGGAACGCCCGACCGCTATGGTGCTGGCTTCCTCTGGGGCTGACTCCGCCTCTCTGCCCATCAGCTCCCGTTACCGCAGGGTCCTAGCACTCCGTCGTAAGGGACCGTGCATAGGGGAGAAAGAGAAAATAGGAAAACAAAACTTAGGAGCGTATCTCTCTAAATGCCGTTCAAAGCATCATGCTCTCACCGGGTGAGTTACGGGAATTTAGCGTTGCATACTTCCTCCTTCCTCTGCTAGTCATCCGCTGCGCGCACTGTGTACTGCACCGCTGTGAGTTCCCGCGACCGGCATCAATCTGCCGCCGCCATGTTCCCCGCAACCTGCCGTACTAGGCTTGTAAATAAACATCATGTACATTCTTGTACATGATGTTTATTTACAAGCATAGTTTATTTTGTTTTTGTCTCACAACAAAGACTTTCCACTAATTTTTGTGTCTGTTCTTCCTTTTTCATTGTGAATAGATGGGGTTGTGGGATAATGATTTTAAAGAAATGGAATACTTTTCCTTTTGAGATTTAAAGTAGCGGTACGCCAAACATGTGTTAATATGTTTACAATGATTTGGTTGATTGATTCCAGTCGTCACCTTCCTTAGGTGGTGTGGGGAAGGAATGTTTGTATCTTTGTCAACTATAGCCTTCTCCTTGGGTTATTGGAGCAGTGGTGGCTGCCACAAATCTAAAGTGGTAGGAGAGGGGGAAGTAATCTTTTTTTTTTCAAACTGTCACTGATGCTGCTGGCAGCCTTGGTGCTCCTCTCCTCCTGGCAGCCACTAGAGCGCAAAGCACAGGCCCCCACCCAATCTAGACTCTGCTCTTATGCTATACCATTCATGAGAGTAGTACCAAGATTAGCCTGACGCTCGCTCAGGCACAGGGAGTTGTGCCATTTCTACACTCTGCTGGCAATACAGCTGGGTTGGGGAAATATAAGCGAACATGTCCGTTTAGCTTTCTTAAGATGGCTGGCCAAACCCACATGCGCACTTGAAGTGCTCATCGCTCCTTCTCCC
Source organism: Lissotriton helveticus (assembly GCF_964261635.1). Taxonomy (NCBI): domain Eukaryota; kingdom Metazoa; phylum Chordata; class Amphibia; order Caudata; family Salamandridae; genus Lissotriton; species Lissotriton helveticus. The sequence goes on along the minus strand of NC_136061.1, from coordinate 1,699,806,345 downwards.
TGCCATGGCCCGGTCTTAGATTCTATGTCTCAGTCATTGGAAAATAAAATGATAATATTGTTTTTATTATCATTTTGTTTTTGCTGACTGACTCTGTGCAGAAGGGCAATGCTCCTACACCAATGTGGAGGAGCCACCCATGTAGTGTAGTCCTGTTAACATGCTGTGATGTTTTTTCCCTGCTGATGTACAGTGCATTGTGTGACACTAGTCATATCATGGAGCTAGAGCCCCACCTAAACCAGTGTGGCTCACTTTCTTACAAACCTGTAGGTTCCATGCTGAATTTTGAAGTGGGGAACTATCAGTTTTATACCATTTGAGCCTCCACTTGTTGTGCTTTCTTAACCCTCTCACCTCGCTGCCCAATCACCAATGGGCAGCCAGGTTTTCATAATGGCTACCCTGCACTATTTATGGCAGAGGGGCAATCATTAGCTTACAATGTCTGGCACCACCATGTGGGACTTTTTGGTCCAAAAAAGGAAATCAAACAATGTTTCCAAGCAAAGGGAGAAACACACTCAAACAAACATAAAACCTTTGCCAAACCCATACAGTAAACATGGTACCCACTCAGATGTGTTAAATACTTACAGTAGAGCCACCCAACTGGGTGTGTGGTCCTCCACCAAGTGAGTGGAGGTCATCCACAAGAGTCTAAACATTCCTGTATGTCTGATTAGGCACGTTCTAAGACACAATAATCGATGACTAGTCCTTTGCTCAGTATGAATCATTATTCACCATTGTCTTTTTCAAGGTCAAAATTGGCTTTTTAGGAGGTCTATTTTTCCCATTTTTATTTGCATTGTATTGTAAGAGCCTTAAGGAACTTAGCAGAACTTGGACCAACATAAGACTTTTTTGGATAACACAAACCTGAGATATGAGTTGGCAAACAATATGTGTGATGTGCCTGTGAGCACAGAAATATTAAACTTGTTTGTGGCAATGCAGAATGGAACCTTTGTGTTTTTCGAAATGCAGTTTCTAAGCTGGGAATCACAAATGTTATGTATGAACCATTTGGAATTTGCAAATAGTTGAGAACAGGAGAGGTGCCCATGAAGATTTCCATTGGGTGAGAGCCTGAGGTAACCAGATCAAAACTAAAAAGAACCACAGTATTCAATATACTTTTTGCAAGTGGAATGAGTATTTTTGGAGCATCACATAGGACAAGAAGAAAGGCGAGAATATGTAAGTAGGCAGCATTTCACACTGTTTGCACAAAGTGAGGAGAATATCAATGGAAGATATGGGTTGAGCAGGCACTTCATATTAGATCTAATTGATTAACTTGACCCTATTTAGACCATAAATATCCAGCACAGCTATCCAATAAAAACTCATGGGCAGCAGCTGTTGTTCATTACAAGTGCTGCATTAGGAAGTTACCAGGGCATTTTGCTGTCCCTGGTGGAAATTCACAACGTGCTTTATCTTGGGTTTTGAGGTAATTCATTTTGTTGCCCTGTTATCTAGGATACTAACCCATATTAAATGTCTCCGTACACAACTGGACTTGCAGAACACAGTGGTGAAGTGTTATCAGATAGCTCAATGCAAAATAGGACATTGGCTCCGTAGATGGCCCTAATCGACTGATATGTTCTTCATTGGGCACCTAATTCATGTTCAGAAATCACCTTTTGATTAATATACAGGTGACTCTCAATTCTGATTTTCTGATTATAGACATTGATTTAGTGGGTGCATGTTAGGTAAGTAGCAGCACAGTGCCTACTTGGCATGCTGTGCTGTTCATATCTCATACATATCTTAAGATGCCATAATACTTGCATTTGAAAGTAAGGCAGTTAGTTAGCCATGGTTACTGACATCATAGATGTATTCACTAAGGAAGAGAATATACAACACTGCATGTAAGAAAACACTGAGGGACATATTTACAAGCTCCTAATGCCATCACAACTTTTACGATGTTGTGGTGGTGATACGGTCTTCGTTTTATTTACAAGGCAGCGTTATGTCACTTGAGCATTAACCAGCACACATAGAAGATACAAAACGCCATTTAAAGATTGTTTCTATGCAGAAGGGACACGTTCCTGCACATTAACAATCTTCCACTGCTACGCAGACAACCTTCCACTATGGTGGAATGGTGCCTGTATTGGCGCTAGCCAGGTAAATTTAGGGCTTGGGCAGGGGGAAAGGCAAGCCTGCAATATATTGTTGTACATATGGTGCAGCCCTGTGTTTCAGAAGTGGTGGAGCGCTGTGTTAAGCTAAGCAGGCTAACGTGGCGCTCCGCCACTTCCATTGTAAATATGCCCCCGAGTTGGTCGTAGAGTCCATCGGCTTCCTAAAGGCAGATACTGGTGCCTTCCCATGAGCGAGGGAGCACTGCTGTATGTGCCTTCAGGAATGTTTCAAGATCATCTCATGTTACTCTATTTTAAATACGATTTTAATGAGAAAAGGCCTCATATTGACCCACTGAATAATGATTCTAACTCTGATAATTGCCCTTTTCACAGACTCATAAATTGTAAGAGCTGCTGAGGGAAGAGCATGAAGAACAGATATCATCATCAACCATTTCCTTGACAGTTTTGCTCACTTCATTGAGTTCTATGTAATACATATGTGCAGTCTTTGATGGATTGATAAACCCTTCACAGGATGAATTGCAAAAAAAGAATTAGACAGTTGGCTAGTGCTCTATAATGATTTCTACTGTGGATGCATAAAATTAACTAAAAACCTCACATTTGGGTAAATAATTGTGCTTATAACTTCACTCCATCTCTTTCTTCCTCCCTCTGCCTACACCTGCCGTCTCGGCTCCAGATCCTGAACTTGAACAACATTCCTAGGTGTTCAGCTCCTTAGGCACTTTCCGATGCCTTTTCAGGCCTGCTCTCCGTCTGTAACATCAGCTGTTTACAGCCCCTCTAGGCAAAAGTAAAATGGCCCACGGTCCTTCTTAAAGGCCCCATTTTCATCAGTAAATTTACTGTGCGACGGATCAGCACACCTGCCCATGGAGCTGTCTACCAACAACCAAAATTATGTAGCCCCTTGTCAGAAATCAGGTTTTTGGATGAAGGGGTTGTGAACCCTTCTCAAGCAACAGCCACAATCCCTGTCAGGGCGCACCACAAAAAATCTGTAAATTACCCTGGGCTTAATTGTCTTGTAGTTTGGTACAAAATCAGTCAGTCTTATGTTTGAGGTAATGTATAATCTATTTGTGTAGCACTTAAACAGCAATAAAGTGAAAACACAGCACTAGAAAAATCCCACACCAATTTGGAAAAATAGAGCAACATAAATTATTTGACACCAAAATTCCAATCAGTAGAACCAGAGTTTTTAATTTTAAAACCTTTTAGTGAAAAGTAGAGATAAAAAAATCAAAGGGACATTTGCTGTTATCTAGTGGCGCGAGACAGAGGCAAAGTCAAACGTTATTACTGACCTCGATGAAGCACATTTCAGATACTCGAGGTAGATTGGCCCCGGTCTCCACTTACCTTCAGAATTTGAATGCATTTTAAAGGAAAAGTCTGAGAATGTCAATTTCAGTAGGGCAATGCAACCAATGGTGTCTGAGGAGGAGGCGTCATCATTGTGAAACCGCTGGATGAAGTCACAGTAAAGATTTATACCTTCAGACTTTGGTCTATTTTTTTGGAAGATAAAATCTACAGCGGGATAAAGCTGCAGGCTGTAGCCAATGAGGTCTCTATGTTGCTGTATACCCCACAGAGCATGATTTCCTGCAGTGGAGAAAAAAGTAGTGAAACTACAGCTAAGTTAGGAGGACTGGCAATGCACCTTGGAAAGACCACCAAGCAAGTAGGTTCCGGTCTCCTCTTGGTTCAGGGACCTTTTTGGCAGAAAAGTTTCCAACTCCCAATTTTTGGACTTTGGCCTCTTCAACCTTTAGTGCCACTTTCAAATGTCCAGGACTGGCTAGGTACCACTTTTCGGGCAGGACTCACTTCAGGCAGGTTCCAGGTTCCCGGGGCGACATTCAAGTTGTTAAAGGCTTTTGCATCCCAGTAGCTTAGAACAGGAACCCTGTCAACTTGCCCTTGGAGTCACTCAGGTGGTCCTGGGTTCAAGCAGTAAAGTAGTTGTCCAGCAGCACAGAAGTTCTCTGAGGGTTCAAGACGTGTTCCCAGCAGGAGGGCTGTCCTCTGAAGTACAAAGTAGGCTGCAAGCAGCAGAGCAGTCCTCTGAAGTGCAGGAAAAGCCTGCTTTCTGAGTGTCCTCTGCAGGCCAGGAGTAAACTAAAGGATCTGAGGGTCCTATTTTTATACCTGGTGCCAGCTTTGACATGCAAAAAACATTTGTAGTTTTCCCCGCACAGAAGATTCTGGAAATTCCTTCCTCCCTGACCAAGCTCCAAGGGGTCTGGTGTGACAAACGGCTAGTGTGAAGCTCTTTTTGAGTGTGCCGAGACAGCTCCTTTGAAATGTAAGTGATGGAAGGAATAGCTCTGCCACAAACATCCTGGCTGGTTGGCCAACACCTAACCTCCCTTTGTCTCACTGTCTGGTAGAAATGCACAAAGGCCTACTGCCATGCTAATCACAGTCGTGTGACCCAGGACACAGGCTACATGCACCAAATGGTTAGGACAAAAACACACCAGAAGTCGCGTTTATACAACTGTGACTTAAAATCCAACTTTACCATTAAATGGGTTTTTAAATTACAATTCTTTAGAGACCAAACATGAAATTTCTACCCATTCCCAAGTAAAAGCTATCACTTATTAAATATAATAAGACAACCTAATGCTATACTATTGGAGAGTAAGGACTCACATTAGTGCAAAATGAGTTTCAGAATTTGTCACTACCAGGACATGTAAAATGTAAAAGTATGTTTAACTTTTTAACTACAATGCATCCTGTCATTAGGGCCTACCGTAGGGGTGACTTAGATGTATTGAAAATGGTGTAATGGTCAAATGGTTACTTTGCCGGGTCCAATTGGCAGTTTAAAACTCCACACTGACGGTAGCAATAGCAGACCTGAGACATATTTTACAAGGCTACTTTAGTGGGTGGCACAATAAGTGCTTCAAGCCCAGTAGTATTTAATTCACAGTCCCTAGGTACATGTTGTACCACTTTACTAGGGATGTAGAAGTAAATTAAATTTGCCAATCAGGTTTAGGCCAATTTTGCCATTTGTTAAGAAGTAGGCACAAGCACTTTAGCACTGGTTAGCATAGCTAATCTGGACAGAGTCCTAAAGTTAACAGAAATGAATTTCAGAAAACAGGATCAGAGAAGGCAAAAGAATTGTGAGAAGACCACCTTAAGGCAGGCTGACAGGTCTAAATGTGATCTCCCCCAGCTCAAAGTGTGGAGAACTACTCTCATCACTAAGGCAGAAGAATCTGCCCAGATTATCAGCATCAAAGTGGTGTGACACATGTTGGTGTTCCACTGCAAAGTACATCCCATGCATAGAGATGGACAACCTCAACATTGTGGGAATCTTACCTCTCATCTGCATGAGCCATTTAAGGGGCATGTGGCCTGTTTGAACTTGGAAGTGAGTCCCAAACAGGTATGGCCTCAGCTTCTTTAGAACACAGCTTCTCTCACAATAGCATTCGATCTCTGGTCCCTGGGAAATAATATCCTACTGAAATCTGTGATAGTACAGCCCCTATGCAATGCTGTGAGTCATCAGTATGACTCACAGCATGGAGGAGCCTCAGCTTGTCAGGATCTGCTCCACGCTCAATGCCTCACTACATCAGGCCAGTGTTCCAGCGTGTTGGAAGCACGCCATGGTTTCCCCTTTGCTGAAGAAACCTATGGCAGATCCTAAAATCCCCGCCAATTTCAGGCCGATTTTGCTACTTCCTATCTTTTCCAAAGTATTGGAAAGGCATATCTACCAAGATTTGGCCCTGTTCGTCTCGAACAACAATCTGTTGCATGACTCCCAGTCAGGATTTCGCCCTGGATTCTCGACAGAGACTACGCTCTTGAGTGTCACCGAGAATCTCTGCCAGATGCTTGACAGAGGGGACACCGCCGCACTGATTCTATTAGACCTCAGTGCGGCCTTTGACACAATCTCCCATGCCATTCTACTTAGAGCACTGGCCTCCCTAGGCATTGGTGGTAAAGCCTTGAAATGGATTGAATCTTTCTTGGCGGATAGGACTTTCCAAGTTTTCTCCCACTCCTCGACATCTAAGGTCCATGCTTCCCCATTTGGAGTTCCCCAGGGCTCAATTCTAAGCCCTCTCCTTTTTAATTTATATGTAACTCCACTAGCTCTCATTGCAAAGCGTGCTGGGGTCACGCTATTCACTTACACGGATGATTCACAGATAGTTTTTTCTCTTTCCCATTCAGACCAGTTACCACTTCCCTCCTTCAGTCGGGACTCAGCGAAATGGCCACTTGGATGAACCAAAATTTGCTGAAGATCAACGGGGAAAAAACAGAGATCCTTATCCTTGGGAGCAGGCCCGATGGGTGGTGCGTTAAACACTGGCCAGCGGAAATGGGCCCTATTCCATCAGCATCAGCACATGTCCGCAATCTGGGGGTTATCATAGATCGGGACCTAACATTGCAGACGCAAGTGATGAAAGTGGCGGCTACCTGCTTTGCAATCTTGTGCTGGTTGAGAAAGATACTGTGGATGCTGCCATCCGACACCCAAAGGTCTGTGGTCAATGCCTTGGTGACCTCCCGGCTGGACTAGGGCAATGTACTCTATTTGGGGGTCACTAAGGCGGTTACCCGGCGCCTTCAAATGGTTCAAAATGCTGCGGCGCGCTTACTCTGTGGCTGCAAAAGGAATAAACCCATTACACGACATCTCAGGGAACTTCACTGGCTCCGAGTTGAGAGCCGTGTGAAGTTTAAAGCCTGAAATTATATGTATAAAATAAAAACCGGCACGGCCCCAAGATATTTACAATCCCTGGTGACGGCGTACTCCCCAATGCGCACTCTCAGATCATCGACCCAAGAACTCTTTTGTGTACCCAAGGTCAGACTTGCTAGGATGGGAGGGAGGTCCTTCGCTTCCATAGGCCCTAGGCTCTGGAATTCCCTCCCTCCTGCCATTCGTTGCGGAACGGTGACACGACCGTTTCGAAAAGGCAGTCAAGACCTGGCTGTTTAACCAATAACTTACCACCCACTGTATGTCGCTCCAGTCTCCATTAGCGCCGGGAAACCCTATCTGGGTAGCTGTCGCGCTCTAAAAGCTGAAAAAAAAAAAATCAGTATGCACTCTGAATTATTTGATGAAGTCAGGGGTCTTGAGTAGAAGTGCAGTTCGCAAAGCCTTCTTGAGAGTGTCAACCACATTCTGGCAGGCCGCTATCCAGATCACGTTCTTGGACTGCTTCTTAAAAGTTAGCTCAGTTAGGAAAGGAACAATGGTGCCATATCCCTTAACAAAGCTATAGAATCCAGATCCCTGCCTTTTCTGGCACTTGTCTGACTTGATAGTCAGGACTGCCTTTTGCAAAACCTGAAGTATCTCCTGAAGGTAGAACAAGTGATACTCCCAGCTGGAACTGTAGAGGGCTAAATCATCAATGTAGGCAGTTCTGCAGGACTCCATCCTAGGCAGGAATGTGTTTTCCAACCTCTGCCAGGTAGCATTCTTTGATCCAATAGCCTCACTCTGAATTGGAAGTGGCCCTCTGGCTGGGGTAGAGAATGCAGAACCCTCACTCCAGGATTGTTGCCATTACGCAAATGTCAGGGCAACATTGTTAAGGAACTTGGCAGCCCCTAACCTATCTATATGTTTCTCAGTTCATGATGGGGGGAACATCAGTCTTGCTGACTTAGATGAGACACCTATATTCCATGCAGAACCTGAGTTCTGGGGCGCTGCACAATGGATCAGGTTTCGGTGCCAGCATCACTAGGCTCGACCAATCACTCTTAATTCCAGCATCTTGGAGACCTCCTCCATAATGCAAGCTCTCACCTTATCAGACGTATGTTTGTTTTTCACAGGCATACAGTATTCTTTGTCAATATTTGTTAACATCATGGGTAAACAAATGTGTAAACCCACGGGTGAGAAAGAACAAAGAGGCAAACTGCTTCTACAACTGACATCATTTCTTTTGCTGCTCTGATGTCAGAGAATGAGAGAGGTTGACCGCCCGTCCTAGAAAGTGACTTTACATTACCTGATATCGATCTAACAGCTCACAAGGATCGGATGATATCCTTACAGGGGAAATCTAGGGGTATCCCAAATTCAAATGAAGTAATAACTATTTCAAGTACGGGTCCTTTAAGTAGTACACCCTCTAATAAATTGGATTTTTCCCCTGCTCAATTAAATTTTACCTCTTGTTCTGGCCCTATTTTGAACAATTTAGTTGAGGGGTCTCCAAGTATTGATGGGAGGTTAATTTCCAATTCATTATTTTCTTTGGAATCTATTCTATCTTCGATTCTGAGCCTACTTGAAAAATTTGTTGGAGGTTCTGAATGTATCTATGACACTGTAACTCAAATCTTAAAAGTGCTTTTACAAAGTAAGATCGGTCCAGTGTCTGATTGCCCTCCAACGCCTGTTAATCTATTGGAGATCCCCAAAAAGAGTTCTCCAAGTGCACAAGTAGAACTGGATTCAGCTCGATTTCCTCCCCTCAAGGATGGCCAAAAAGCTATGAATCCAGTAGCGCTACCAGCTGATCTTAAGATCTTTAAGGCGGTTTCGTCTGGTGCTAATTGCATAGCTTCTATTAGTGATAAGATAGAGGTAGTATCTCCGTCCCCAGCCAAATATAAAATTGAAACTCCCTCTCTTTTCCCTATATTTTCCGTTCAGTCAAAAAATGAGGAGATTTTTATGGTAAATACTGGAATGGCTGATAAAGTGAGTCCCCTTAAACATAAAAAGATCAGAATAAAGAAGAGAAAACCCATTCGAAGATTCTCTAAAAAAAGACAGAGAAAACTTCTATTTGATAAAAGTGTGGAACCAATTTATGAAGATCCTCCTCAGGCTGAGCAGTCTCCTGCCTCTCAGGAAGATATGAGTGCTTCTCCTAAAGTGGAACCCATATCTACAGGATTAGCTCCCATAAGTTCCACTAACCCTTTCTTCCCCAAGGTCACTTCTCCCTCTGTTAATCCTTTCCTCTCCTATCTCAATCCTTCAGCAATGCCTCAACAAGATGTTCCCAAGGTCCCTTCTCCCTCTGGTAAATCTGCCTTCTCCTCTCTTAATCCTTTAGCAAGGCCTTTCCAAGAGGCACCCTCAATTGTAGTCATTCCTCCCAAAGAAAAAACAATTGTAGATACTTTTTTTCTTGATTTTTTTCCCTTATTTGAAACTGATTTAATTCTAAATAGATCTGCCTTACTTATTTGTTTCAAAGAGATTGAAGGTTTAAAATTAATCCAAACATCTGATTTGGATGTAGTATTCCTTCTTAACTCTTTGATAGGGAGATCCACAAGGGTGAAATTCCATTCTAAAGTAGTGTTAAATCTTATTCTACAGTGGGCTGCAGAATTACAAATGAGAGGAATAGATGTTATGCCATACTTTGGGGAAAAACGAAATCAACGTGTTCTTTCCAATTTGTCATCTCCCTCCAATACGGGTTTGATGTCGTCGGATTGGTCTAGTTCTGGATCGGAGGATTTAAAAATATGTGTGTCCAGGAATGAAAGGCGAGTGTCATATAAAAACCCTCCTCTTAAACAAACTGTGAAGGATGATCAGTCTAAATGGAGTTGGTTACCTGGAGTTTTAGCGAGTAAATCTGCTCTCTGCCCCAATCCGCATTCAAATTTTTAACAGAGAGTTTAAGCTCATCTCGTGGAATACTGCAGGTTTTAAAGATCATAAGGAAAAATTAGGTTTTTTGTATTCCCTCAAGGCGGATATAATCTGTTTACAAGAAACATGGCTGGAAGGTAGATTAGCTCTAGAAAAGGATTACTTTGTTTTGGAAAATAGTGCAACCTCTTCTAGAAGAGGCCATGCAAAGGGAGGAATAGCATGCTTGTTAACAAATAGAATAAAATGGAATTATTCACATTATCTCGATCCGGGGAAATTGTTCCAGGCAATAACCTTAAAAGATGTATTTGAGGATTGCCCTAATAGATTGCTGGTAGTGATAAACATCTATATTCCCCCAAATCACAGCTTTAATGCTGGTCTAAAATCACTGTTCTCCTTTTTAAACATAACGATGGATGCTTCCCCGTCTCCTCATGTATTATTGTTTGGGGATTTGAACTGCAATATATCCAATTGTGGGCTAGATTTATTTAGAAACAAATTTAGGGAAGAATCACTGAACATACCATCGGCCCAGTTCCCTGTTAAAGTTAAAACTAACAAAAGAGGTAAACTTGTCCTAGAAGGCCTACATAAAGTTGACTGTTTGATAATAAATGGGAGGCTCCCCTCTGACACCCCGGCAGCTTTTACGCATAAATCAATTAAGGGAAAATCTATCATTGATTATGTTATGGCAGATTATGCTTTATTTGCCCAGCTGAAAAATATGAAAGTCATAGAGTCTAATCTTAGTGACCATAATGTGTTGTTGCTTACAGTCTCTGTCAGTCTTCCGAAAGTGGATTCTTGGAGTATGGACTCGGATCTGGTGAATTTTTACTCCAATTCAGGGAAATGTTTCTGGAATTTTAATTCTTTTGAAAGTTTGGTGTCCCTTTTGAATCAAACTGTCAAGAGTTTATTTCTCTGGGAAGGGAGAGAGCTGTTGGGATTTGCTAACTTTTTAGAATCGGTAATTTCCATAGCAAAGAAGAAACCCTGTGTGAAAAAATCTCTTGCAGTCCCCTATCCACTGCGGGCTATAAATATAGAAATAAACAAAGTAATAAGGGGGCAATATTTATCATTTACCCAAGAAGCCAAGCATAAGTTGTCCATTTTAAAAAGAAGGAGAGTTAGGCTTAAGGCCCGTCTAAAACGCATTAAGGAAGACTCTCTTTGGATACAACTGAGGGAAGCTTCTTATAACGGCCAAGCTAAAACTTTCTGGTCTTTAATTGGCAAGGGTTGTGGGACTAGAGCCAGTGCCACTCCTATTGCCATTGAGGAACAGATTTGGGTCCAATATATTGAGAAGTTGTACAGTATCAATAATTCACAATTATACATGGTGGAACCTAACGATGTTTCATGTGTATTTGATTGTCCTTCGGAAAAGGAAATTGAACTTGCTATTATGAACATGCGTTCCTCAGGTGCGATGGGTCCAGATAAAGTTCCCATCATTGTATTAAAACAACAGAGTGAACTTTGGAGCAAGATCCTGTTTCCAGTGTTTAAATTTTGTTTCTTTAGTGGAACAGTCCCCCCCTCCTGGAAAGGAAGTATCATTGTTCCTTTATATAAAAAAGGGGCAAGAGATCTTCCTCAAAATTATCGCCAAATCGCTTTGCTTGACGCCATCGGTAAGGTTTTCGCAAAATGTATTCTTATTTTAATGAACCAATGGGTAACTGAGTTTAAAATTCTCCCTATTGAACAAACAGGTTTCAGACAAAATCACGGAACTCTAGATAATTTGACGGCACTACAAGTTATCACGGAAAAATATGTTAAAGTCCGTGGTGGGCAGGTTTATGGCGCTTTTATTGACTTCTCCACCGCATTTGATAAAGTGGATAGAATATTGTTGTGGAGAAAGTTATTTGATTTAGGGATGCCCCTCTTTCTTATTAAGTTAATTCGCGCACTCTACTCAGATACCTGGTGCAGAGTTCTACTGGGAGGTGAACGTGGCTTATCTAAAATAATTTTTACCTCTAATGGATTAAAGCAAGGTTGCCATTTGGCTCCTTTGCTTTTTTCCCTTTATACAGCTGATTTACCTGTTGCCCTGTCAGCTTGCGCTGGTATTGCCCCGTCCTTGGGTGGAGTTCCAATTGCATGCCTTATGTATGCAGATGATATCCTGATTCTGGATCTTACCCCGAAGGGCTTAAATAATCGCTTGCAGGTGCTTTCTGAATACGCTGAAAACCATTACCTATCGATAAATACGACAAAAAGCAAAGTGATGTGTTTCTCCGGTAGGAAGAAACCTAAATTCCTTAACTTTCCTTGGGTGGTGGGGGATCAAAAATTGGAAATTGTGAAATCCTACACCTTCCTTGGCAAAATTGTCACAAATAATCTAAGTGATAAAGCTCATATAGACAATAACTCCCGGAAGGCTATTTCACAGGGAAAGAGTTTAGTAGCCTTGTATAAAGCCACAGGTAGAAGGCATTTTTCTATTCTTCTAGATGTTTTTAGAGCGAAAGTCCCTGCCTCCCTGTTATACGGATCAGAGTTAATAGATCTAAATAAATGGAGTTTTTTAAACGCCGCGGAAGGGAACATTTTGCGTAGTTTATTATCTGTTAGTACAGCAAATTCGACTGCTTCCCTGAGACAGGAACTTGGTATACGCAGTAGCTGGGTTCAAGGATTGGCCGGTACCATACGCTGGGTAGTAGGTATAGCAAAAAGTGAGTCTAACACCTTAAGACATCTCATAAAAAAGGAATTGCTGGGAAATCTCAATGAACAATCCTTGATTGTAAAAAACTTCAGATCTGCCGTGGCACAATTGAAATTGGATGAAGAGACTTTATTTTCTTTATCCTCTTATCAATTAAAAACCATCTTGAAGTCTTCCACATGGGAACTGGGGTTTAGTCAGGACAGAGATTCCCGGCTGTTAAAAAAAGGTTGTACTCCTGTTATTGAGTCCTGTATTTTGCGGAAAGCTCAACCTTATATGTACTGGAACATCTCTCATGGCGTTCGACGCTTAGTGTACTTAATAAGACAAAATCTGCTTCCGTTGAAAGTTCTTTATGCCAGATGGTATGGCCATTCACCACTCTGTGATCTTTGTCAGATGCATGACCAGGACTTAAATCATGTTATTTTTGTTTGTCCAGCCCTGATGCCTTCCAGGCGTAGATGGTTACGTCCAATTTGCCAACAACTTAATATTCTTTCAGCTTGGTCATTTCAGGCGGCCTTGATTAAGCCTCCTAATGAAATGTTTTGTTTTAAACTGTATGGCTTCTTTAAATGTTTCTTGGACTTGTATTAAGATGTTAACTTTTACTTTGTTTTTAGTGTTGAAAGGACATTTTATGCACCTTTTGCTTTGTATGTATATTTTGGTTTTTATGTGGACCTCGTAAAGAGTTCCTTTATCATAATAAATAAAACTTGCATTACGGAGAGAGGTTGACACCTTCCACTGACCCATCTCACTCCTGGAAAGATAGGAGTTTGGGGAGAGGTTTACTCTCCACTTCCACTACTTCACCTGTCACCAGGAGCATTGTGACTTCAGACTTCACAAAATGGGGTTTGAGATGATTGATAAGGAATACCCTTAAGGCATTTCTAGGGGTCTTGAGGTCCTCCAGTTAGGTGACCTCCCCCTTTCTCTCCTTCACCTTATTAGGGCTTGACCAGTGTCTTGTAGGTATGGGTGGGTGGAGTTCATGGAGTTGCACTACACTGAATTCCACTTTTTGCAGAAAAACTCAGTGGAATTCCCCTGAGTTCCGCTCCGCTCTTTTGTTCCATTCCGTCCAACCAAGAAACCTGTGTCAAACATCCACAGATATGGGACATGCAAAAGACAGTAGTGAGAGGTCCGCTTCCACAGCTATAGGGTGCACAGTCCGTGGTGAGGGGTCAGGCATTCATAAAAAGAGGGAATACAGGCAAGCAACATGGGAGAGGACAGGCCCATACAAAGGGGCATACAGGCAGTTGCGAGAGCAGGACAGCTACAGGCAAGAGGGCCCGGGTTTAAACATCATGGGTGATGGTGGGAAGGGTATGTAGGAAAGAGTGATAGATTAAAGGGCAAACACATAGGAGTTGGAGTTTTGTACCGAACTTCGCATTCCCAGTGGAATGCGGAGTTGGCAAAGCTACATTAAATCCGCTGGCGGAGCGGAGTTGACTGTCCACCCTTACTTGTAGGGCCCTGGGAACCCCTAGCTCCATCACCCACACTTTCTGTCCAGGTTCTAGCTTCACCATAGTGGCCTTCTGGTTGTGCCAGAGTTTTATTACCTTCTGGCTGAAATCTAAGTTCTCAGAAGCCTTCTTCTCAAACATTTGCACCTGGTTTCAAGGAGCCCTTATGTAGCTAACTACATCCTGAGGGTCGTCTTAGTAGCTTGTTCCCACCCTTCTTTCACCTGATAGAGAGGTCCCCTAACAAGGTGACACTAGAGCAGGGCCGGACTGGCTACCGGGCAGTTGTGTGTGCTGCCGAGCTGGGGGCTAATTTCTCTGTGGTGGGGGCTTTTATTCATTGATGGGGACCTGCGTGCGCATTGAAATAAAAAAAGAAAAACGAATTTCGTTTTTCACACGCAGGTCCCTATCAACGAAATCAGCCCCCAGCTCGGCAGCACACACAACTGCCCGGTAGCCAGTCCGGCCCTGCACTAGAGAGCTCAGATGGTCTAAACACAACTCCCTTTTGTGGTACCTTCCCGTAGGAAAAAATCAAACATGGTAAGAGGATGTCACACTTCTGCCTCCTGGGCTCAGGCAGACCCATAGTCATGCCTTTTAGTTTCTTGTTGATCCTTTCCACAATCCCATTTATCTGGGAGTGATAGGATGTGGAGAAATTATACGTCACTGCTCAATCATCCCACATTAACTTCATGTAAGCAGACATGACGTTTGTTCCCACGTCAGGCACTACTTCTTTGGAGTATCCTACTCAGGTAAAAAAGAAACAATAAAGCCATAGCCACTGCAGGTGCAGTGGCAGTCCTCAGAAGTATGGCCCTGGGTATCTAGTAGCATGTTCCCCCGAAACGAACTGTATTGCCTAAGGCAGTTTTCAATTCCAGGGGTCCAACAATGCTGATGCCACCCTTTCAAAGTGTTAGCAGGGGATAGTAGTAGTAATCTGTAGAGAGTATTCATGCCAACAAAAACGATTACAACACACAGGAAGGGCTTACCCAAAACGTTTTGGGGGAAGACCCACCCCCCTAATGCTGATACGTCTATCACCTGCCTACAGGATAACATTGCATCTTGAGAAGAGGAATTCTTCATGAATTGACCTGTATGGTGAATTCATTTCCCCTGCCACTCCCACCATTTCTGTGGCCAGTGACTTATGTTCTTCACTGATTGCCCTAAATCTCTCTTTCAAAGTCCTATCTAGGCAGCCAATTTTCTTCTCCAGGACCCCTGTTGTCTTCAACTGCGGACGCTGAAACATCAGCAGTGTTCCATGTAAAACCCAGACTCCTTTGGAATAGGATATCACCCTAACTCTCATCACCAGTTGCAGTACGTGCCTTGATAGCAGCTCAACACACTGACTGCCTCATTTATCTATGGTGAGGGAGATTTCACCTCATTACTGTCTGTGATGATACAGGTGGTGATTGCTGTGGTGGCATTGTTGCTCTGTGACTGCACTGCACACTCATGAGAGGAAGCACAGTAGGCATCTCAAGAATGGTGGTGGTCACCCATATCCCTCTTCCACATTTGACCTCCATTCTGGGTTCCGCTTCCTCATGTTATGTCATGCCCTCTGGCGGAAAAGACTGTGTTTATGGTTATTTGAAGAAAGCGTGTCATGTTTGCATTTTTGTGTCAGACATCGAGATCCTACATTGCAATTGAAAGAATTCTTTTATCCTAGAGACTATCGGCCACATGCATCATTGTTGCCGTTTGCGATTTCTTAATTGCGAAAATTAAGGAAACGCAATTAAGAAATCGCAAACGGCTATGCATCAAGAAATCGAATTTTTTTTTGCGATTCCTTAAGTTTCCTTAATTGCGATTCACAATTTGCGAATCGCAATTAAGGAATCCCTTCCCATTCATTCCTATGGGCCTAAAGGCCCATAGGAATGAATGGGAAGTCATTCTCAATTTGCGATTAGCATTTTGCGAATTGCAAATTGAGAATGCAATTTCAAGGGTGTAGGGGGTCCAAAGGACCCCCCTGCACCCCTGAAATATAACTTTAAGTGCATTTTTCACACATACATGCCCCAAGGGCATGTGTGTGTGTAAAATAAAACTTTCAAAAATGCACCTTTGTGCATTTTTGAAAGTTTTCGCAAATTACCATGAAGGTCAACTTCATGGTAATTTACCTCTCCCTATTTTTGAATTCGCAAATTAAAAATGTTCATGAATTCAATTTAAGTAATCTGAAATCTAGACTTAGTGCAGATATGTTTTTCCAAAATGTTGTCCTCAATATTGTGTCTTATCAACATTTTGGGTCAGGGTTCAAGGTGCACATTGTACCTTTTTCCTAAGGCTGCGGGGCAGCCTACTATATACCCCATGATACATTTCTCTATACAGTTACTGGATCGATTGGTTACACTGGAGGGCATTTGGTATTTAGACAATATCGGAAGCACAAATAATGTGGGACAAAATATTGTGTAAAAATATGGAGGACAACAATATCGTATGATTTTTACAATTTTTCAGAGAATCGCAGAAACGTGACTCATGAGGAATCGCTCTGTGTCACAGATTAAGCTTCATATGTATGATTTAGTAATTTGGTAACTTTCGCAATTTTTTATTTGCTCTTTTTTTACACGAAAAGATCGTACCTACAATTTTATAGCAGCAATGCTTTTCTCTTCTCGGCTGTATACAACATCTGGACTGGACATATATTATTACGCTTTTAATAATGAATGTAAGTACATTTTAGGAAACAAAAGGAGAATTACAAATGGGGAAATTGCAGTATATTAAAGCTCAATTTGCTGTAAAATTTAGATATGATGTGTTTCATTTGTTTCCTTTTTAAATAGTTAATGACCCTGTTTAATCTGAATATGTAGATTGTCTGAATGTGTCACAACAATAACATATGTTCTTTCAAAGGTATGCTCACCTACTAGCTTCCATTTATTTTCGTTATGAAAGTTTACGTTTGGAACATTTATCAAAAGTAAAACAAGAACAACATTTTACATGAAGTAAGCGAATGTATTCATTCTAACTCACATCATCCTGCCCTTCGCCTCCAGCTTTACGGTCTTCTTTCATTTCTTGGGAATTCTCGTCACATTAATTGTTTGACAGCATTTTTTTTTGTCTTTTCACAGAAGGTACACATTTCTAAAATGCCAATAACATTCCACAAAATATTTCCCATGAGTCGTAGCTAATTGCAGCTTGGATTACTGAGACATCTTGTACTAGATCATTTTTCTTTTCTTCAAACATGAAAACAGAAATTAAATCTGGGCATTCACAAGCAAAACAACCACTCACTGTAAGTGAATTTGTAGCCGGTTGACTTTAACTACACATTACAGGTGCATTAATTGCTCGGTTTGAACTATAGCACCGTGTATTTTCAAGTGAGTACCGTCTAACCAACCTACAACACCTTCAGAATGTCTCAAAAATTATAATTTCATGTGTCCCATTTTGCAATATCCCGTTCGACATTAACACTAAAAAACTTTGCATTTACCTAAAATGCACTGTGCTATTTTTCACGTATCTGACTGCTCGTCCTCTAGCTCTAATTTGAATAAATACCTATTGGAAATCAACTAAATGCAAAAAATGTTGTTTATTTTATTTAAAAACACGCACCCTATTAATGTAGCTTTGTAAAGATATATCTTTTTTTTAATAATCTGAGACAAATGTTAGGTACATCGATATGGAACCAAGCACAGTGAGCCCAGTATTAAATGAGCTGCAATCACAAATGCAAATGACGTACATGCTAAACGTCATTGCTGCAGTGTGTGGTAATTAGAGGGTGCATATTTTTCAGCAATTCCACGTTTGGGTAATAATGCACATATTGCCCTTAAATTCACCCTTCCGGCGTATGCAGATGAGTATTTTGTGAAATTTGTCCACCGACCCATATCTTCCAGAATTTTTCCAGAGCCATACAACTGTGTCAGGTGGCATTTATGCCAATTTTTCATCCCAATTTGATTGTAAAGAGAAGAGGAATTTGTGGATGAAATGGTATTCTCTTCTTAATTGTAACCAGGACATGAGTTTTAACTCCCTTTATACAGGTGCTAGTGAATGATTTTTATCCCAGGCTTGCACCAACTTAATGTTGGCTAGTTGTGCAAAAGGGTGAACTGTGCGCCACTTTGTGGAGTATTTCAGAACTGTGCGTGGAGCGCCCAGTTGTCAAATCTTTGCAAACTCCACATCTGGATCGAAATTCGTCACCCATCCCTAGTATTCAACCCGAAAATGCCCAGGACCAGCAATTGCCCTGAGCCCATCCCACTCTGTGACAAGAGACAGATTGCTCTTTTCTCTCATTGGCTGACAGAGTAACAGAGGCAGAGAAGGCAGTAGTCCTAACCTTCCATGGCCTTAAAGGCTTCCCTACCGCCACCTGTGATACAAAATGCAGCCCAGTAAGTGTTTCTTTTTTTTCTCAAAGTTTGGTGCAAGCATGCATGCATATATATGTGTATTTATGAACGTGAGGGGCATATTCACAATGAGTTACCTCCGATTTATCATCACCTTAACGCATCAAAAGTAGAGATAGAATTAACACCCCATTCACAAGCTGGTGTAAACAGCAGACATCACTAGAATTCCCACAATAACAGCCCCAAAACCTAACACCACGGCGGACACCACCAACTAACGCTAATGAGATGCAGAGTAGGCGTTCCCGTGCAGAAACAAACAAAAAAACAGCAACTCCTCTTTTACAATGAATGACAGATCCGTGAAGCGAACCAAAAACACGCGATAAGCCGCGTTAGACACAGGTATTTAACACCTACCTCAAGCAGGTGTAAAGACGGACGACTACCTGCGTAGGCAACTGAGCCATGCACACAGCAACACCCGAAGAATGAACAACGCCATGGAGCTACTTTTCATGCAGCTCAGAGCCCCAACAGGGCCACAACACCCACCGCCACCACACCCAGGACCGCCACCACCCCCTGTACCCGGAGACCACCACGGAGGCAGTGCAGAGTAAGATAGCGGACCTACCGAAACGCACCACTCTCACAGACCTATCGCCCGAGGAAGTCATTGCCCACTACAGGCTCAAAAGGACAACCATTCACCGCATCCTGACCGACATCTCCTACAGGTTGATGGTCCAAACACAGTAGAGAACCAACATCACTCGCAGACAAAGCTGCTGGCTGTGCTGCACCTGTTGGCCTCTGGTACCTTCCAACCAACAACTGCCAGAGTTGGAGGGGTCTCAAAGCCAGCCCTATCAAAGTTCATCACACCTGTGCAGGCAATAGTGGACCTCCAAGGACCCTTCACCAAGGTCTTCGCAACTACCCTGGCAGTTTGCATGATTCCTTCATCTTCCGACAGTCCATCATCAACCAGTCCTTCCAGGATGGCGCATATGGGACGGGACTGTTCATTGGTAAGCACCAAGTCGTCACACCACACATCACAATGCCTCCTCAGCACAATGCACAACTGTGGGGATGCACACGTGACCAAACCCTGTTCAACATGTCAAACTTCACATACACCTACCAGGCATGACCACAATACTCCATGGTCATCCTGGCCTACCCCTGCACCCTATACATACGGGTGTTTTAGTTGCCAGCATCAGCTAATCCCTGCGGGCTGGCGAACACTCATCCCACACACAGCCAGCACAGGCGTCACTGGATAAGTGGACCTGCCATCACTTCTGCCCAACCAAGTATTGACTCTTTTCTCCCTGCACTGTCACAGGTGATCAAGGATATGCACTCTGCCTTGGATGATGACACCCCTCTGAGATCTGAACACACCCACCCAGAGGCAGTACAATGCGGCCCACATACATACCAGGGGCACGCACATTTGGCGTGTTGAAGTCACGTTTCAGGTGCTTGAACGGAACAGGGGGGAAGCTCCTGTACAGCCCGGACATCGTGTGCAAGCTGATCATTGCATGTTGTGTGTTGCACAACATCAGTGTTCGCACCCAGGCCCCATGGATCCCAGTTCCAGAGGTACCAGCCGATGATGGTGGTGATGGGGCAGGTGGCCCAAATACCACTGCAGGAGCGGCAAGAATGGCCCGTAGGAATACCATCATTGACACTTACTTTTCATGAGCATGTCACATTGTGACCGTCTATGGCAATCAAGCGACAGCAGAAAATGTCCAAATGCACTGCATGTGTGCAAAAAAACACTTGTACTTCTACATTTTGTTGTTAAGTTTCCCTGCGTTTTAGAAGTAATTTGGCAGGTTGTGCACATTTGCTGAACCAGTTGTGTCCTATGTTCAAATGTGGTGGGGATGCTGTTTGACCCGGAATTTTGTCAATTCCGGGTTGCACTCCTGATTGTGTGCGTATGCTGCACGGTGGGCGTGTCATTCCTGCGGTTCTGCTCTGTCTGCCACTGGTCTCTTTTGTGCTGTGTGCCTGTCGCTTCTGTTTTTCCACGGTGCTTGGATGTTGTGGTGTACATTTTGTCCTCTGTAGTTGGCCAGGGTGCATTTGTCGTACTCCGCTATTAATGATTTTTGTTCAGTGGCATTTTCTGTGTGCTGTTCTTGTACTATTTTGCCGCATTGCGCATGAGTATTGCTGCCCTCGCGCTGGTTGTCACTGTTTTCCTAGCGCGCTTTTGACCATCGCAGGATTTGTCGCGTTGGGGATTGTGTTTTTATCTCCGTCGCGGTGGTTGTTTCGCGGACATTGTCCACGGTGTCTGCAAACTATCGCATGCCACCGCCGTGTTGTGAATTCCACGTTGTCACTGGATTATTTTTACTCGATGGGCTGTGAGGCTGAAAGTTGTGTTACACTACTCTTGCGGAAGTTATCACACGTTTTTGTGAATATACTCCTATGTGGATTAGTGCATGCATCCTGTGTCTGTGTGCATGTGTATGTGCTTTTGAATGGTAAATGTATATGTGTGTGCTTGTGAATGTTTGGATAGGAGTCCGTATGCATGTAATTGGGTGAGTGTGAATATGTAAGTGTTCAGCCCACCTACCCCCTGCCTAGTTAAATTACCGGCTGTATGTATATGCAGGAACAGCTTATGGCATATTAGGATTCAATATAATACTTTACTTGTGTAGTTGTTTCAAATTTAATTTTACGATGTTTCTTCCAATGTCTGATTGTGTGATTGATAACAAGTTCACGGAAGGTAGCTTTGCAAGTAAACATTATTTTTAGTATTGTTGCTTCTCTGTATACTCTCTGATTAATCGGTGTCTTCTCTCTCCTGTTTTATTCCCAGTGTCCAGACGACAGGAAACTTCCAGCGGGTCCCCTCGAGACAAGAGTTTATGCAGGAATGTCGACTCTCCTCAATATTATCACTGAATCTTCACCATGTGTCCCCGTGTACATGCATTTGATAGTGCAAAAAGAGGCAGGGGGTCAGGGAATCGTGCTCAAGAAAACATCAGTGTCAATACAAATAAGCCTCTGATAAGGTCATATTTATCTGCCCCTAAGTGTTAAGTGGCTTAAGTCGGGCTCACCCTTCTATGGTGCTCTTAGTAACCTGTGCCTCAACCTCCCACTGTCCCAGCCCTGAAGACGGTCACACAGCTGCGTTAGCCACACACCTCCAGGTACGTGGCTGGGACCAATGGGAGACCTGCGAGGTTCTGTCTGCGTGGTTTTTCCACCGTTGCGTCTCCCAACGTCTCCCAGCTCGCTCCCAGAAAAATCAGGTGATTCCTGTGATGGAAGTTGGGTAGCAGCAGTCTCTAAAACTCCCTCGAGTTCTGAAAATCCTCTGTTTTTTTCCTGCGACCTGTGTTCCCACCCAAGCTCTGGCTGTCGATTCAAATGATGATCTGCCCTCCAGGGCAAAGGGTAAAGGCGCGCCTCCTCTTGCTCTGAGGTGGATGGTTTTAAGTGACAGGGGTCCGGAGTATTCTGTAGACAATAATAAAGTGCATCTCCTGAATTCAAGTCACCATGGAAGGGCCAAGGTATGGTTCCGTCAGAACACTCCACCTCATCACATCCAAGTAAACCTTTGCTATGTTAAATGTTCGGAGACCGGCATTCAAGTATCAATGAGTCATGTATCAATTACTCCATGGTGAGTAATCTACAGCTGCAACCTTGCTTTGTTCTGTCAGTTTAAGGGCCTAATCTGACTGCTATTACAAAATAAAATTGCATTCATGTAGTACAGGAAGCTGATGGAACTTGGAATTCACCAGCACTGATCCCTGTAAATGCCCAACTGATTCAGTTAGGTTTTTGTCCTGAGACTACCTATTTATCTCATTGTTTATTTTTTGATTGAAAAAAAATCAAACTGCACCTACCGTGGTATATACAAGATCAATACAATGCTCCAAACAGTGGTCACCAGGAACGGGATATACAAACAAAGCAAGGCACAGATAAGAAATTGTAATATTCTGGGCTAAATAAGGGAGCCACATTGTTGAAAATAATAATTGGAAGCTTTGGGGGAAATCTGGGGCTGTGTCCAACAGATAACAGTATCTATGGAGGTCGGTGAGCTGTGGCATTCCATTATTTTGATGTTCACCAGGAAGATTTCATAAATATAGACAAGACAACCAGGATTAGCATCTGCAATACATTTCAAGTGACGTGAGTTCATAACACAAACTAAAATTTG
The DNA here is from genome assembly GCF_964261635.1 of Lissotriton helveticus. Classification (NCBI taxonomy): domain Eukaryota; kingdom Metazoa; phylum Chordata; class Amphibia; order Caudata; family Salamandridae; genus Lissotriton; species Lissotriton helveticus. Next base: position 1,699,783,701 of record NC_136061.1, on the reverse strand, counting down.
CTGAAATAAGAATGAAGCGGTTAGAGGCAAAGAATAACAATGCAATACAATAGACTGCCTAGTCTTGAGATGGGAAAAGATTGAATTGAAAGCTGCCTGTAATAAGTGATCTGGAGATCTACAGGTTGCAGATGGGTATAGTCAACAGGAATGGATGCAGCCTGAAGAAAAATAATGTGCATGAAAACATGGCTCCTCAGGGTTTATTATGAGTGGTACTCTGAGACCATACCATGAAAGGTCCCCGGTGTGAGCATTCACTCTTTACAGATAGGTCAGTGCAAGAAGGTTTTACCAGAGTGAACTATACAATGTGCATTAAAGTGTACTGTATCAGTTGTCTGCTATAAATGGATACCAGTTTCATTGAGTCAAGACGCTTACTCCATTAAGTAATGGCTAACTTACAGCCCACATCACCCACTGTTTACCTAGCAAGAAGAGAGGTTGTCACAGAGTCTCCACTTAGAGCATATGAGACAGTGCTGCTATTTTTACTGGTCATCCTTAAAATCAGCATTAACATAGCTGGAGGCACTTGGTGGTGGTAGGAGCGCAACTGTAATTTCTCATCACAAACCTGAAATATATATAGTTGAAGAATTGGGATGTTGGGATAGTCTGTTCTGTTTGAAGCCAAGCTACTTACAAGAAATCTGACTTGCTATACAGGTCTCACATGTAAATGCAATTAATGCGTCTCCAGGCATCATGAATTCCTTGCGGCAAGTATTAAAACATGTATTAAAATTGCAACTCTTCAGGATGGTTGTACTAATAATGTTTCAGTGCACACTCAACAACATATGTTGTATTACTGTAATGTCTTTATTGTCATTTTTTTGTGTGCTTTAACACTCATGCCAGTAAAGGGCTTCACCATGTGACTTATTTGTCTGTGCTGACTTGGATGACTCATTTGTTATTTTCCTGTAGGAGCAGATGCAAGTTCTGGAACATGCTAGGGTGCAGCATTCTGAGACAGCGTCTCTATTTAAATAGGTTATATCCTTTCAGCTGCGCTTGCTATTCCTGTTTGGTTTTGAAAGGAGCGACAACATTGAAGATCCAATCAACAAAGAGGTTCTCTTGGTTTCAGAGAGCTGTTCCGGTCTTCCTACAGATCAGGTTGCATGCAGACTACCTGCATGCTTTCATTCCGGGCTCTCCTTCTCCAGATGTTCGGATGAGGTACAGCCTTCTGGCATTTGAGCCAAAATTCTTCTGGCAATTTTGGAAAAAATGTAGCGCTCCAGTAAGGTGGCAAGTTGGGAGGCACATTGAGATCTGCACCAGTGGTTGGTGAAAGGAGATCAACCAACCACAACACAAGAGACAAACTGAGAACTAACTGCTAGTTCTCCCTTAGTAGAGATTTATCTTTTGAGATATAGGCTTGTTTTGGGAACTCACAATGAACCTTTAAAAGAACAGCTACAGCTTTTGATTGAGGAATATCAAGAACATTATATGATTTAACATAAGGAACTGTAGTTCTGGACTTTGCTCTCTTAGTGGAAACAACCAGGAATTTTTTTGTGTGAAATGTAAAAAATATTCTTCTTGAAAGTAAAACTAAGAACTGTTGGCTAACCTTTTTCCTTCAAGGTCTTCTGCCCTGCAGTACCCACCTAGCTTCCCTTCTCGCCATTTGGCCACATTGATTCTCTAATGAAAAATAAAACTCAGAGTCTGTGCTGCCACGTGTAGGGCATCTTGAGAGCATTGCTTCCAAGGAACCAGGCACGACACCAGGCTTCTGATTTATCTACGGGGAAGAAAAAGCCAGAATATCATAGATCTGCAGTTAGAAGGTACGCTGGTAAGCTCTAGAAATCGCATATTTTGAGAAGAGATTTAATTTGAAAATCTTTTTTCTCCAAGAGTAAGAGGGGGTTATGCAGAAGACTCTTCTACATCTTAGCAATATGCTGTTATTAAATAATATTCTTTTAGACCTGGCCTTTTTTGCAGGTTTATCCACAAATCTTTTGCCTTTTGCCTCCTATTTTTCGGACCCTGTTTTTGTTGCCTATAGGATTCTGGGCACTGTACTACTGCTGATCAGTGCTAATGGTCATACGCGTTCTGTGTACATTGTGATTGTTATTGGTTATCCATGATTGGCATATTTGATTTATTGGTAAGTCCCTAGTAAAGTGTGCTGAGTGCGCTAGGCCCTGTAAATCAAATGCTACTAGTGGACTTAAAGCACTGGTTGTGCCACCCACATGAGTAATCTTTATGTGTAATTCAAACATGCCACTGCAGTGTCTGCGCACAAAGTTTCCTGCTGCCATGTCGACCTGGCAAGTGCATCCACTTGCCAGGCCCAAACCTTCCTTTTTCTTTTTTTTTTTAAGCAAGTCTTTATTGAGATAATTTTTTCAACCCTAATTTTACCTAAGGTCCCACAGAAAACACATATAAGCCTCCCCCCTCCACCCCAGGCATGAATGCATATATAATTGTACACAGTTAATGATATGATATTTTGTAAGAATATTTTAACACTAGTAATATACATTTCCTATATAAATTCACAAGATTTGACATAGTTAAATTATTAAAACAGATTCTGTATCCAGCGTGTTAGGGGGTCCCAGATTTCTAGCCCCGTCCTTTGTCTCCTTCTACCCATCCTCTGATATATAGCCATTTCTAGATTATAAGTGGCCAAGAGTCTCGACCGCCATTGTTGAAAAGCAGGAGGATTGGGGTCTAGCCAGGCTGTGGCCAAGCATATTCTAACGGCTATCGTGACAATAAATATAAGCCCTTGCATTCCTATCGGGCGAGTATCTCCGTCCAGTCCTAGTAATAATTCTGTCGTTGTGATTTCAATTCTTGAATTAAAAATTTCAGACAGGAAGGTGGATATTTCCCTACGAACTGTACCCAAAGTAGCACAAGTAGCAAATGTGTGTACGATGTCTGCCTCATACTGAACACAGCGTGGGTATTCTGTGCCTCTACCCGAGCTCCACTTGGCAATCGTATTTGGGGTATAGTAATTATAGCTGAAAATAAGTTTTATAATATTGGGCTTTTAAGTTAACCGACATTAACCATAATTGGGATGCTTCGAAGGATTTCTCACAGGTCCCTTCCGCCACGTCCAGTTTATCATGCCATTTTGCATTGAATTTTTCCATGTCGTCTGGTAGCGCGGACGTCAGGCTATCGTAAATTACTCCAATCTCAACATTCGTATTTAGGCTGATTGTTTCTATTATCTGATTTTTTCAAAACTTTGATGGGCCTCCCCCTTTTTTCATTAAGAAGTCTCTGATTTGTAGGAACTTAAAGAAATCTCTTTGGTTTAGCCCGAATTAAATTTTTAGTTCCTCGAATGACTTAAATCCTATATTGGAGTAAAAATTGCCGCACCGGATAATCCCTGCCCTTTGCCACCTTTTCATGCATGCGTCCCTGAACGTTTCTGGGAGGTTGTTATTCCCCACTAAAGTTGTATAATAGGAGAATCTCCCAATGCCCAAGAGTTTTCGTACATTATTCCACACCGAATATACGCCCCTAAGGGTTTTAAATCGTACTTTTTTAAAATAACAGTTATACGTTAGTCGCCAGAGATGTTCATTAGCTTCGTTGCCTAAGATTAATTCCTGTGGTGTTGGGATTGCCCCCTCTGGCTCTGTGTTCCTTTTTGGGGCAAACAAAATGTTGCTATACTTTAGTATCGTGGCCCACCAGTACACTTTGAGATTGGGTAAGGACTGAGCTCAGAGGCTCTGAAGCACAGCGAGAAATGCGAAAATGGGGTATAAGTATTGGACCTTAGACCTCAGGATTTTAGATTACTTCCAGAAACAAGAGGGACCTGTCAAGAAGAAGAGCATATGAGCTGTGTGAGGAGTGCTACCTTTTCTGTGTGAAGGGTGCATTGGCAGAGGAAAAAGTCTGACTATTTTTGCCCTGCTGCGGCATCCTGCTTGCAAAGAATCTCAAAGAGCTTGTGCATGCTTGCCGCATGTAAGAAGTGTCAGGGAAATCAAAGACTTCAGGAAAAGATCCTTGCTGGTCCAAAGTAACCTGCCTGGAAGGAGAGCTGAAGATCTGTGTGAGGAGAGCTACCCCTGCTTTGTGTGTGGGGGGGGGGGGGGGGGGGCGGTCTGCAGTTGCTGCTCCTGTCTGGAGCAGAGAAAGGACTGAACTGTTTTTTTTACAGATTTGCAAAAATAGTGCATTGTGAGCGCTGTGTTCTTCACCTTTTTAAAAGAAAGATAAGTGTGCTGTGCACTGTTTACAAGTCCTATTGCTTGTTTTTCAGAGCGCGTTCAATGCTGCACTGTGTCTGTTGTTTGGGGGCTGCAAGAGGGGAGAGCTTGGGTGTGGAAGTGCTCTCCCCCTCCTTAGCAGCCGGTGCATATGCCTGCCGCCCCAGAGACAACCAAGGCCCTGGGCCAGAGCTCCAGCGTTAGTGAGAAATGCTGACGCCTCCAGAGGGTGGGACCCAGCCACCGGGAAAGATCAAAAGTAAAGACTGTGGCCCTGGAGGGCCAAAGGATAGCACAATCACCCGGTGGCCACTGTGGAGGCTGAGCAAGCCATTAGTGCCACAAGGATCGTCTCCCTAGTGATGCGTGGGCTTGGTTTGCAGTTGTTTGCACGCATGTGGGCAGCTGCCTTCCATCACATGCAGCAAGAGCTTGTTGGGCAGCTGCGCGACACAAACGCGGGCAGCTGCCTGTCACCATGTGAAGTGAAGGGACAAGCTGAGGTCTCCCAGCTGACTGTGGCAGTGGGTGTGTGCCCCCACCTATGGTATCCTACCTCAGTACCTGGCAGCAATACGTGGAGAGTCCTTGACGGAGATATACCCATGTGGAAACTGGCCGCTTCTAAGGAATTCTTCCTGGAAATCCTGTGCATCTTCTAGTAAGATCCCAGGTGCTCTGGTGCCCTATGTTGGGGGTTGTAATTACTGCATCACCTGTAATAGAACCGCAGGGGCAGGGACAGAGGATCCTATTGGATTTATGCTCTTTATATTGGGTAGCTGTTGTGTTTCCTCACATTCTAAGAGCTGGCATGGCAGGCCCAGCATTTATGACTAATGTATTTCTTGGGAATTACCATATAAATTGTTGTAGGAGTGCAGGGAGGCTGCACCCTTTATTTTCATAGTGTTATTTGGTAATGTATGTATGACTCATTTACGCTCTGCATCTAACTACTGCATTTTAAGTCCAGGTGTAATGATGAACATTGGGATTGTATAATATGCGCACAACGTATGCCTTTCATAATGTTTTTGTGAGGTGTACCTATGATATTATGACAATTGCCTAGTTGGTAAAGTAATTTATGATTTATGTGAGTGTGGTCTGTGTGTTTTATATACAATATATGAGATATTTTTATATCCTACGTTGGGGAGACTCTTTTGTGGTGTGTTGTGTCTCACGGGTGTGTGTGTTACGCAGACTCATCACACATTGCCTCTCTGATAAGCCTGACTGCTCTGCCAAGCTACCAAGGGGGTGAGCAGGGTTAATCTTGGGTGTGTAACTCCCTTACCCTGACTAGAATGGTGCATTCTGTCTGCTTAAGTGCATATCCTAACCAACTAGAAACCATGGGGCATATTACCAAGCAATAGTGATAATTATCGCTATTGCTTGGTTAGAGACAAAAATGTATCGCCGACCTGCGGCGATTTTTATCGCAGATAAACCTTGGTATTTCCAAGGTTTATCGCAAATGCGATAAAAATCGGCCGCAATGCATGAATATCGCTGAAAAGTCAGCGATATTCAGACATTACCGAGCTAATGCTCTTAGCCATGTTATCCACCTCCCATTGGATAACATGGCTAAGAACTGCTCAGGGCTGGTGTTAGCTTTTGGAGATATTCGCGCTTAGCGCGAATATCTCCAAAAGTTGGTAATAGGAGATAGCGATGTTAGCGAATGTTTGCAGTCGCTAACATCTTGGCACGCCCACTTTGCATGTCATTAGTGATAAATATCACTGACATGCAAAGTGGGGCCCAAGATGGTCGCTATCTCCTACTAGCTGTCGCTAACTGGTGTTAGCGACAGCTAGGTAATAGGGAGATAATTTTATCTCCGCTTTCTTGGCTTTTAAAGCCAAAAAAGCAGAGATAAACCCCCTTGATAATATGCCCCCCATTTCTAACATAGGATATATTATTTGAGGAAACCAGGGTCTTGGAAATCAGGCCCTGTTTTCAGTGTCCTCCCAATGATTTCCCCATTTGAAACCCCTGGATGCTCGTTTTATGACTCTAAGAATGCCCAGGGCCCTGCTAACCAGGCCCAGGTCCAGTGCTAAGCTGAAAACATACATAGAATACAGTAAAAACACCTACGTACAGTAGGGTACACTATGGGTTAGGGTACCCTTATGATTAGCATGACCTCCCCTATATGGCCCTACTAAATAAGAGGGCAAGGGGATTAAAACTATCTTTAAGTCCCTAGTTTATAATAGGGCATGGCAGTTTAGAGGTCAGCAGCCCTTTCTGGATTAGCAGGTCTGCACCGCGGAAGCCACAGGTCAGTTTAAAAGCAGGCCTGTATTTACAGAACTACTTCTAAAATATAAATTGTGCCCAAATTCGACTTTGGTGCTTGAGGTACTTGAAAACTGATAAACTACTATATTCTGACATATTAGGTGGATCACTGACATAATATCAAATTCACAAATATAGAATAACCAAAATATCGAAGAAAAAATATAGAATGCAGAAATATCGAATTCCTATCTACAAACAGGTAAGTACAAAAACATCGAATCAAAAATATAGTTTTAGAAAATAAAGGGGCATATTACCAAGCAATAGCGATAATTATCGCTATTGCTTGGTTAGAGACAAAAATGTACTGCTGAGCTTCGCCGATTTTTATCGCAAATAAACCTTGGTATTACCAAGGTTTATCACAAATGCGATAAAAATCGGCCGCAATGCATGAATATCGCTGAAAAGTAAGCGATATTCATGCATTACCGAGCTAATGCTCTTAGCCATGTTATCCACCTCCCATTGGATAACATGGCTAAGAACTGCTCAGGGCAGGTGTTAGCTTTTGGAGATATTCGCGCTTAGCGCAAATATCTCCATAAGTTGGTAATAGGAGATAGCGATGTTAGCGACTGTTTCCAGTCGCTAACATCTTGGCACGCCCACTTTGCATGTCATTAGTGATAAATATCACTGACATGCAAAGTGGGGCCCAAGATGGTCGCTATCTCCAACTAGCTGTCGCTAACTGGTGTTAGTGACAGCTAGGTAATAGGGAGATAATTTTATCTCCGCTTTCTTGACTTTTAAAGCCAAAAAAGCGGAGATAAATCCCCCTGATAATATGCCCCATAGTTAGTCAAAATATCGAATTTTTTTAAATGTCTTAAAAGTAATTTAAATGTAATGAAATAATAATTATAACATTTACTATTCCCACTCCAGAGAGTGCATCAGTAGGGAAAGCGTTGGATAGTGTAGGGGTACAAATTACTATTCCCACTCCAGAGAGTGCAACAGTAGGGAAAGCGTTGGATAGCGTAGAGGTAAAAATTACTATTCGATATTAAATTAATTACCTTCAATTCGATATTTTTCACCACTATATTCTGTCCATTCGATATTTTGTCCATTCTATATTTTGACTTCGATATTTTGGTAATTCTATATTTTGAATTCAATATTTTGTCTTGTTACCATATTAGGTACCCCCAGGGTATCCCCTAGGTGTCCCAGGATGGAGGGTCAGGTACTCATAAGAAAGACACGTATAAAATAGGTTTTATATGCCTTGGGGATGGTGAAATTTTACATTTCACTTTCCTCATTGTAGTAAAGTGCTTCCCAAAATCGACTTTGTGCTAGAAGCACTGTGGAAGGAGGTTCTACAATATTTTTACTTATTCAGGATCCCTAATGTCTCCCCTTAGTTTTCCGGGAGTGGGGGTCCTGTAGCTATAGGCAGGGTCCTTATAAAAGATGTTTTGTAAGCCCTTCTGTTGGAGAAATTGCCCAGCCACATAGTTTAACATGGCAATCAGTTATTATTTAATAACTAACGCTTGGCTTTATAGAAAAATATCATTCAAGGACTTAGGAGAATGGTATTGATACATTTTACAATATGCTTTTGTTGACTCTATCATGAAATGTACAGAAAGGAAATTAAAATACTTTCTTATTTGTAAGCCATAATTCAGCCTTCCAGTGATCTGTCCTGTTTGGTCAGAGTTTAGTGGATTAGCCAGGCTGCTTTGATAAATTGATAAGTGGCACCTGGGGTGAAGAGCCATTCTGGGAGGATAGGGTTCTACTGCATAAGAATGCCAGAGCACGGGGGAGGGGTCTTAAACCAAGAGGTTCAAAAGGCCCAGGGGGGCGGCAGAAAAAGCCAGGTGCATCTTTTCCCACCCCCTCTGAACCCAGCCAAATGGCAGGCTTAAGGAAGGAATGTGCTGATGCCAGGAAGAGGGAGACTATGGAGATGAGCCATCCTGGAGGTTAGTTTTGCCAGCTCTTGCCTCTTTGCTGAGGCTTCAGCCGTATTGAATTTTGGAGGTAAGGTAAGGTAATTTTATTATGCATAGTTAATTTAAAGCAGTGCAAACATTTTACAAAAGAAGATTAAAATATCATAAGAAAATTGATTAGTTAAAACATCATTAAAAAGAACACACAGTAAAAGCCCGATTTAATGACCAAGTGCATTACTTTTGAGGCAGAAGAACATGTATCATTGAGTTCTGGTTAGCGTCTATATGTTTCCTATGTCAGTGATCGTAATGTTTTTTGACAGTTTTTGCTCAATTATCGCAAGGAACTTTACAAACCTGCAGTTCAGTTTCGTGTTTGCAGGGTTTAGGCAAGCCAGCACCGCTTGCCTTCTGGTGCCAGATCCTATCTGCTTAAGCTGGTCCTTTAAGAGCTGTTGGCGTGCTGGCCGAAGCTCTTGACAGAGGCAAGTCATATGAAGTATATCGCCCTTCTCTGTGTTGCAAAAAGTGCAGGCATCGTTGCCATTGCTCCTGAGCCATGGTGGAAAATGCTCTCTAATGGGCAAGACCCCTAGTCTGTATTTCAAAAACTTCAGTTTTATTGTCTTGGAATAACCCTGACTGAAGTATGGTTGTGGTGTCAGGGATTTATATGAGTTTATAATCATCCATGCATGATTTCTTTTAGCAAATGACTCTTTTTCCTCTAGTAGTGAAAGAGTTTCATCGGTTTTCCAAACCAGTTTTTTGAACGCATTGTGGCCGAGTTGCATGTCCCAGATCGCAGATAGTTTAGTAGCCCCCAAGGCTGTCTTCAGATAAGATCTTGCCTGAGATACGTCCCTGCTTTGTATATCTTGCCATAGCAGCACATTTAAAGTGTTAGTAGTAGCAGAACGAAGTTTGTGGCAGCAGATAATATAAGCACCCTGTCTTGCAAGAGCTTGTTTTTGTAATCCAAATTCCAGCCTGAGTTGGGCGGGCGATGTATAGGACGGAAGTAAAAACATTGTTCGATAAGCTTTTATCTGGATTGTGTCCAGATTCTTGGAGTCTCTCCCACATAGAGCCTCACTGCCATAGCAGATGGAAGGTAGTAACTTAGCCTGGATGATTTTCAGATAAGGAGTCAGAATTGGTCCCGTTAGATGGTTAGCTATGCTTTTTAATGTGGCGGCAATGAAAAACCCTCTCCTTTTTACTTCAAGCTTTTGCTGTGAGAATGAACCATCTCGGTCAAACATGACTCCCAAGTATTTATAGTCCGAAGCTGGCTCAATGATTTGGCCGCCCAGTGTCCAAGTCTTCTGAAGCTTTTTGTGTATGTTTATCGACATAGTGCAAGTTTTGCTGAAATTTATTTTTAGTTTGTTTTCCGTGGCATACCTATGCATTTGATTTAGTAGTTGCTTGAGGCCGATGTAGGTATGGCTCAGTAGCACGACGTCATCTGCGTACAGAAGGTTACTCAGAGATTTCCCTCCCAGCCTCGGGGAATGGGAATTGCATGTGTTTAATATGCCTGATAGATCCGCTATGTACAAATTGAACAATATTGGGGCAAGCACACACCCTTGCTTAAGTCCTTTGGTGGTACGGACTTTAGATGACAGATGTGTGCCGCCTCCTAGCTTCACCTGCACCCAGGTATCAGAATGGAGAAGCTTCAGCATACTTAAAGTAGAATGCGGTATTCCCCATTGTGTCAGTTTCTCCCAGAGTCTGTCTCTCTCAATGTTGTCAAATGCCGCACTGAAATCAATGTAGCACATGTGCAGCTGCAGTTTTCTTGTTTTTGCTGCATCAATCATTAGAGAGATAGCCAGGATGTTTGTAGCTGTTCCAGTATTTTTCCGGAAGCCGGTCTGGTTCAATGGTATAATCTCATTTGAGTCCGCCCATGATACAATCTCCTCTAAGATAGTACCCGCAAAATATTTTGCCTCATTATCAAGGAGGGCTGCTAGACGATAGTTGTTTGGATCCATTTAATCGCCTTTTTTATATATGGGGACAATCGTCGACCCTCTCCAGGATTCTGGGATTTTGTTTAGGAGTCTGACTTCCCAGAATAACGGTTGCATAATAGTAGCCCATTCTATGCTCTTTTCCTTAAAAAGAGCTGGCGGAATGCCATTAGGACCTGGTGCGCCTTCTTTCCTGCCCTTGCGAACCTGTTTTGTTATTAGTGTTATTTGCTGAGTGGCTGATGCAACCATGATGTTTTCGCGTAGGCCTTGCTCCCTCTTGATCAGGGACTCCGACGAGGGCATTGTGGAGTCGGGCTCTATGTTGTTGGATTCTTGTGCTCCTGCCTGTTCCAGGTGGTTGTTAAAGTGGTTGGAGAGATAGATAATCCATGACTGTTCCATGATGTGCGAGCCTGGTTCTTTGTATTGTAGACGCAGAATCCTGTTCACCGATTGGCAAAAACGTGCGCTATTACTGCTTTTGGTATCATATAGCAGTTTTGCCCATGTTTCGTTTTCAGCCTCTTGTTTTATGTTCCATTTTGTGCGTTTAAGTTCCGCTTTTTGTTTCCTCAGCTCTATCCAAAGATGTGCATTCTCGGCGGATGATCTTAGCTTCCGTAAGGTCGAGTTAATTTGTTTTTTGTGTAACCTTAGTTGTACTCTCTGTCCTCTTTTTAACACATTGGCTGCTAGAGGTTTTCCCCTCCTGCGCTGAAAATCCTAAAATCCCATGGTTCATGACAAGGTCAACTCTTCATAAGCACAGCTCCAGTGTACTGCATGACGAGCTGACCTTGTCATGAGCACCGAACAGGTTGGTTTTCATGCCCTCATGCCCTCATTATGAAGGTTGCTTTTTGGGGCGGGCTTGGTTGCGAGATCTCGTAGCAGAGATTCAGTGTATAGCTCCCAATGTTGAATATGTCCGGCCGCATTTGATTGTAGTGTGTTATGTAGTTGAAGGGCAGTTTCGGCCAGAGTTGTTAGATTGGTTGGCATGCATTTAAGCCTTTTTTGATTAATGGAATGAATCGCCCCTATCGTTTTGTATGGCCTAAGTGCAGTGGGCGTCTTTGCTGTTAGATGGCATTCCTGGGGGCGATGATCGCTTTCGCCCTTGTCCCCCATTCTGAATCCCAGGATATGGGGAATATGTTGAATATGTCCGGCCGCATTTGATTGTAGTGTGTTATGTAGTTGAAGGGCAGTTTCGGCCAGAGTTGTTAGATTGGTTGGCATGCATTTAAGCCTTTTTTGATTAATGGAATGAATCGCCCCTATCGTTTTGTCTGGCCTAAGTGCAGTGGGCGTCTTTGCTGTTAGATGGCATTCCTGGGGGCGATGATCGCTTTCGCCCTTGTCCCCCATTCTGAATCCCAGGATATGGGGAAATAGGGCCAAACTGGCAAATGTATAATCCAGGATGTAGCTCGCTGTTTGTGAGTAGAATGTTTCTACAGGCGGGTCGTCAGTGGGGAATCTTCCATTTAGTGCCCGGAGGTTGTGATGTTCTAGATCTTTGAGTAGAGCATTGTTTGGGTACTATTTCCTACGTAGCGGAGAGCTTTGTGGAGGTTTGGTGTAAATTTTGTTTAAAGCCAGAGCCTCTTTTTCTGCTGATGAGCCGAGCACGTTGTGGTTAAAATCCCCAGTCAAGAGGAGGAGTGGTTTTTCCATTTGAGAGGCATATTCCGCTAGTTGGCTTGAAATTGAGTTGGAGTCCTTGACTGGGGTGGACGTATGCGTTAACCAGGCATATCTTTTCTTCTTTAATGCCGAGCTGTAATTTTATCTTTACTGATAAGGTTGTCGTTGTGGAAGATTTCATTAGAGCTCCCGATGAGATTGTTGTATTAGATATATATGTAGCCAAACCTCCTGACTGGTGACCAAATCTGTTGACTCTAGTTGCTGCCGATGAAAAGCAAGTGAAGCCTGTGATGTGTTGTGTAGATGTTAGCCAGGTTTCTTGGAGCATAACTATGTCAAATCGAGAAATGTACTTTTGAAAGTCCGGTCATCCATTTTTGATGATAGGCCATTTATATTCCATGAGCAGATGCCTATAAATGGCACCCTGCCCTTTATGTCGTCTCTTATCTGTTGGTGGCATCAGGCCTCTTCGGGGCGTAAGAAGATTGTTCGAGACAATGTTTCTCTTGTAAGTGCTTGGTTTTGGTGAGAGGCCCCCCTCAATGTAGCTTCTGTCCGTCCCCAGGGTCTGCATGTATTATTGTTTGGCAGGCTTCCTCTCAAAAGCTTAGTCGTGGGAAGAGTGTGGGTCTGATAAACCTTCGGCGTTCGCCGTCGCCCACTTGTAGAGTGTACTTCTGCTGCCCTCGGCCTGTCTTCCGAGCATTGCCACGGCATGTTCTCTCTTTTTGTGGGCGAGCTACCCAAGGCTCCTCTAAGAACGCTAAGAGTGTTTTTCTGTTTTGCCACTGGTTCTAGGCTTGTCCTCCTCTGTAGTGGTGTGGGATATGCTGGTTTTGATAGAGGAACTAGCTTGATCCCCCAGGAATTAAAATGCTCCACTTCTGTTGCAATTAAGTCTGCAACGGTACTAGAGGACCAAGTGGTCTTGGTTGCCTCCGGGCTATTTGAATTTGTGGCGGGCAGGAATTCGACAGAGATTAAGTCATTCTAACTTATTCCCTCCAGACTGGGAATGTGATTCATTAGTTTAAGAATGTTGCCGCGATTTAGCGTGTCGTGCTGCCCTTGCGACGTGTACTCCAGAAGAAAGACAAGCATCTCCGTTGCTTGATTGGTGCTTCTTTCCTCCTGATATTTTTTTGTTGTATGAAGTGCTTGAGCTGACGAATCCTGAGCTAGGGGAGCTTCGTGGGTTGCCGGGATTATGTCTTCGCCTTGCCGGTTGGCTATGTGTGTTGTTGCTTTGAGAGGGAACGTTTGCTTTGATGTTGTTTGTGTTTCAGAAGACCAGTTTGTTTGGGGATGCTCAGATTGACTTGGATCCGGATAGATGGTCTTAGCTAGTGTGTCTCTAAGGTGGACTACATGAGTTTGGCTTAACGTTGAGCCAATCATTCCATTCCTATCCCCGACCTCAGAATTTAGCCTGAGTGAGTAGTTACTTGCTGTTGTTGATGGTATATCTTGGTTAATAATTGCTTCAAGTGGTTCCCTTTAACTTTGAAGCGGAGGATCGATATTATGCGGTGTTAGAGCTCCCATTTGGCCGTCGAGGTCCCTCATTGTCTTATTCTTGTCACAGTTTGGCTGTGTGAGTTGTTTGGTCTTTACTGCCATATCTCTGTATGTGACTGTTTGTTCCGGTTGGTCCTTTACCGGTAGTCCTTGAGGCCCTTGCCCTTCTTGATTCAGCAGGTTGCGAATTGTATTGTGCTGCTGCTCAATTAAACTGGGGGACAAGCGATCTTCGCCCTCTGCTGAATGAGCATTGGTAATGTTGGGAGGAGATTTCTCCTTTGAAACAAAGAAGATTGGGAAGTATTTGGAAGTAGATGTTTCAGTTTAAATTTTTTGCTTCCGCCCTTTCCTTTTTTGTTGACGCCGTTGTTTGGCGTTGAGTTTATTTGGAAGTTACTGTCCCATCTGAGTTATTTCTTTGTGTGCGGGTATATGATCGACAGTTAGCTCTGCTTTGTTTCTGGATAGCTCCTCCTTCCTTAGTGCTCCATCGTCATGTTTAGTGAGGCCCTTTTCTACATTTGCATTTCCTCTATGTAGGTTCCTTAGGTCTCCTATTAGGTCAGTTAGCATGGTCGGCAGTGTGGCTACTTTATCTAATGCCTGGCTGCAATTGCAACTTGGGTAGATATTTGTTTGTGCTCTCACTATTAAGTTGTTTAAGTTGCCTAGCTTGTCGTCGATGCCAGTGTGTTAAGGAGAGTGAGTTGGAGCTCCATTTTATCAGATTGGTATTGCAATGCATCTACTGCTAGCTGAATAGTATTTAGCAGTGAGTTCCACGTTCCGGTATTTTGTTCTTTTCCCCGCCCGTTCTCCTTGGAGGTGTTATACTTTTGACTGCCAAAGGTGGATCGAGGGCGTGGGGATCTTTGTGATCTGGTGTATAGGTTGCTAACATGTCTTCCCATTCTTGTGTGTTAAGATAAGACATTATAGCCCTGCCTTCTGCTTTGCGGCTAAGGTCATGTGGACTAGCTGCCTCGTGGGTTCCCTGGTCTGTCGGTGGTGTGGCACATCCAGACATTAAATGAGACTTGATGGGGGTACTGTGGGTTTGGCCCGTAGATTGTAAAGCCAGCGCCGGGCTAAGTGATGTTTCCTTGGTTAAGATCCGCTCTTGTGTCTGTAGGCCTGTCTGTGGGCCTCTCCCAGAAGCCCTATTAGTTGGGCAAATGTCTATTCTGTTCGCTGTTTTTTTGTGCTGAGGTGGGTATCTCATTCACGTTCGCGTTGCGATCATCCAATAGGGTTGGTAGCACGATTTCCCTGTTGCATGGGGCCGTGCTGTCTGAGTAAGGAGGTAATGAATTCCGATTCTGGTTGAGCGCAGCAGCAGAATTAAATGTCTCTTTGCTTGCGCTTGCACTTGAGGTCTCCAGGGGAATGCTTGCATTCCTGTGCTTTGAGATGCTAGCTTGCGTAGGGTCTAGAAAATGATTTCCCAAGGAAAGAGGGCTTGTAGGTTCAGGCGCGGATGATAGCGGACATGCTGGGCTCACAGCAGCCGGGAGTAGTGGTGTTTGCAAACCCTGCAAATGGCTGTTGCTCGAAAAGATGGCTGAGCCTGCGTCCCTTAGGAATTCAAATTGTGTGTATATTTTGGGCTGGTAGAACTTTTTAGTAGATTTTAGCGCCTTTGCTGCAGACTCTGATGACAGGCCTGCTGTCAAACCCTGCTCCGTTGTGCTTAGGTTCAGCCCCAATGCCTGCTCTGATGACAAAAAATTCACCTCTGTACTAATGGCGGGATATGCATTCATTTTCGTTTTCTTATGCCCTTTCCCATTTCCAGTTGTATCAATCGTTTTTGCTGTGGGCTTTGGTTTTGGCTCCGAGGCCCCCTGACTTTCCCTGACCTCATGATGATAGTTGATGGTAGTGAACCGCCGCCCAGGAGGCCTCCAAGAAGAGGTAGAAGATAACTGCCCCCTCCTTGCTTGCCACTCCTTGCCAATTCGTTTGCTCCTCTTCCGGTGGTTGAGGACAGAAGAATGGGAAGTTTTTAAAGTGAGATTTTGATGGAGGGGGAAGATTTGTAAGAGTGGTCCCCCACGGTGGCTGACAGGACGATAAGGGTAATAGGGTGGGCTGTGAGAAGGCTGTGGGGAAGCTGAGGAGCAAAGCTGAGAGGGAAGTCCGTCGCAGCAGCAGGCTTGTCAGAAGGCTCTGAGCGGAGCACTCAGAGGGGACCTGCAGGCAAAGTAGGACCTAGTCGGACCTGCCTAGGTCCGACTAGGTCGGACCCCCCGGGCTCTTACTTGGCGGCCGTCTCTATTGGCAGCCGCACTCACGTCACGTCACTGCATCAGCCTCACCTCACCTCCTTGAAGCGGCCGATCCTGACGGCGGTGTCGGTGCAGGACAGAGCGGCAGTGAAGAACAGTGTATCCGCACTGAAATCGAGCCGATGCTGGTACTCGCTCTAAAGGTCGCCGCCTACACACAGCTCACTGTTCACTTGCGGCCGCTACGGTTCTTTTGTGGTTCTTTTAGCCTTTCGAACCCCTTTGGGATCCTTGAAGATCTTTCAGATTTTCTCGGTGGCGGTGGTGATTTTTTTCAGCGATCTCTCTACTCCTCTCACCGCTCCCTGCTCCTCCTCTTACTCCTCTGCTCCACCTCTTCCGGACAGCAGAATCCAAGCGTAGAGCGCTGTACTCTTCAGAACCCCTTCAGCCGCCGTATTGAATTTTGGAGAAATATTGCTATCTTTGAGGCAATTCCAAGTGCCACACTTTAAAGGAAATGGACATCCTCTGGGGTGTTGCACTGAACCTCATTGGATAGGAGTGCCAACCTGTGTGACCCCAGAAAACACTGGATAAGTATCTGAGAAGGACAAACCTCTCAGATCTGCTGCTTGAAACCACAGAAAAAGAAGAGTCCATGCTGGAAGTTTGATTTTCACTAACCAGGCCCTGTACTCTGACTGATTGTGCCTGCTTCACAATCTGGAACTACAGCCCTGTGGACCGAACTTGCTTCTAAAGGACTAAATAGTGGACACCCTGTCAACAACAGGTTAACACATATTAGCTGGACCATCACCACCAAGAACCCCCAGCCTGGAGTGACTCCAGTGGATTTGTAAGGGTTTTGTCCAAGAGGATTGTGGAAATTGAAGTCCCACAATTTTAAGGATCATCTGCGAGCTTCCGGGTCCTTGGAGTACGTTTTGGAGACTTTGGGACTCACAGAAGACCTTCAGGAAGATGTTCCAGAAGTTTGAAGAAGTTTAGAGCAACTTTAGAGAAAAGCTCCATAAGTGGACCGACTACTGGGCTCGAAGTCGGTGACCCTCTACTGCATCCAGCCGTGCCATCCAGGTTCATCAAGCTGAAATGCTGTGGTGGTCCGACTTCCAGAGTTTGAACAGGAGCTGGCGGAAACTCACGCCTGCGAACCAGCACCGAATCCACCCTGGTGAAGAGAATTGAGGCACCTCGTGGGAAAAAGCTCAGTAAATGTTTCTAAATTAGAAGGTAGAAGAGGTGACCGGTATCAACTGTGAGAGCCAAGCAGCCCACTTCAACCATGCGCCACAATGGATCCTTGGTTCATACCGCTTGTAAGATCTGTAGGTCTCACTTCGATCCTTTTCACCGGGAAATTGTCGCAACACACGCTGGTGAGTGAATGAACAAACAGCCAAATTGTCACTCTAAACCAGACATGTATTCCACTGGTAGGCAGAGGCACAGGATGGTAAACACGCAATAAAAAAATCCACTTCACTAAAAGATGTATTTTTTAATGCTGAGTTCGGGGAGCCAAAACTTCAAATCTCTATCTCTTCCCAATTGAAAGTTACGCTTGTAAGAAGTTACAAGGCAGCTTCATTGATAACTTATGAGAAAGGTAGTCCTTGCAAAGTTAAAAACGAAATAGGCAGTGACAGGCCTGAGACATGTCTGCAGTGCAACTCATGTAGTTGGCACACTCAGTGCTGGAGGTCCATTAGTATCAGTTGATTTACAGGCCCTGGCATATACAGTGCACTTTGCTAGGGTCTTACCAATAAATTAAATATACCAAATATGAATAACCAAACATAATCACAATTTACACAGGGAGCACTTGCACTTTAGCACTGAACAGCAGTGATGGAGTACCCATAGTTAAAGAAACAGCAACAATGAAGTCCAGCTTGTAATAAAAAATACAGGAGGTAGAGTTAAAAAGACAGAGGAAATGACACCAAGGATGCCAAGTCTAACAGGGCTGATGGGACAGATGAATGTCTTATCAATAGGTAACTGAACTGTGGGATCACAGGAAAATCTCGAGTCAGCTGAATCAAGCAAACCTACAAGCCAGTCTGCGGCTTGGCAAATGGACAGCACAGGAGGCTTCAGGGACCTGCAACTGTGGATAGGGAGCACTTTGATTGGAACTTGGATTCTGATAGGCTAGTTGTGGGACGATGCTCCCACCCATGGGGATACAAACTAGTTGATACAGGAAAGTACAAAGTGAGGGGCATGGCCAAAAAATAACTAAAACAATTGCCGTGTAGTTCCTAGGAATCTCCAGGACCTGCACATTTTGGATTACCTAAACTGAGGGCTTGGTGTCAAAACCGCTTCGGAACACCCCCACAGGATATGTCAGCCATTAGACTAGCTAGCTCTACAGAGCCACTACCACCCCCTGTATCTTACAGAGGTGTAGGTAGTTTCTGGCAAGCACTGAACCTGACAACCCTAATCCCTTAGGGATTGTGGAAAACAGTACAGCACTTTTTGCTTAGTCACTCATGCTTTCTGATTCTCAAAACACACACAAGATGGCGATTAGGACGTTTTCAATAAGTATTTATTGCTCAAGCATAAGTCTTGTGTAAAACATATTTGCTGCGACTATCAGGAGACAGAAGCATACAAAAGTGATTGCTAGTACCAGTAGAGTAAATAGTAGATACATTTCTACCATAGTGCCAATAAAATGAACATAAGCCGTTCAGATAAAAACAGTAGCACTTGCATATTTCTAAAATGTGCCTCCTAAGTAATTTGCCTAAATGTACCTAGCCTAGATTTGTATGTGTAGCATGTAATGCGTATATGGATGCATATAGCCAAGAAACCCCTAGGGAAGAACCAGCAACCTCACCTGATGGTAGAGAATGAAGGACCCCATCTCTGCTTCTAGGAAGACACCCCGGAAGGGATGTCAGATCATTGCCTGTCGAAGATTCAGCATGCAGGACCCTGTGTCAGCTTGGAAGGAATTCTCCTCTAACTTACAGGGAGAAATAAGGGTTGAATATGCTCCCTCCAGATTTTCTTCTAGAACCGATATGTTTTGAAAACAATCATAAATGTTTTTCCAAACAAATGCAATCATGTACAGCTGGCTGTTGGCCGAGGATTAAAAGTAAATAGTGAAACTTATTCAGAATAATTCTGCAGTGCCTGGGGACATGTTTATGTATGTGAGGTACAAGAATTATGATAGAATACTATTAGACCTGGCATCATTGGCGTGAGTCTCCCTTCCATTTTTACTGATTGCCTCCTCTGTTTTTGATATGTTTTGCTGGTTATAGGCTTTGTTCCACTGTGCCACTGCCATTCAGTGCCACAGTGCAAGTGCTCCCTATGTTAAATTGATGCATTGATTAGTGACTCCATTATTGGGTTATTTACTTGTCAGACCCTCGTACAGTGCACCATGTGTGCCCAGGGCTTGTAAATCAAATGCTGCTGGTGGGCTTGCAGCACTGGTTGTGCCACCCACAGAAGCAGCTTGTAAAGTGTCTCTCAGGCCTGCCATTGCAGAGCCTATGTGCAGTCTAGTACTGCCATGTCGAGTCGGCAAGTGCACCCACCTGCCAGTCCCTAAACCTTCCCTATTCTTCATATCAGACACCCCTATAGTAGGCACAAGGGCAGGGTGCATTGTAAGTATAAGGTAGGACATGCGCCCTGGTGTGTGTAGCATGTCCTAATAGTGAATTGCAGCCATTTTTGTTTTTCACTATCGCAAGGCTACCTGTTCTTCATAGGCCAGAATGGGCAGTAAGATTATTACATCTTATAATCCTAACTGACTCAGGGAACATGGTAGACATTCTAATTTAGTACGCCTGAAATCAGAATGAGAAAATACATCTTTTAGAAAAGTTGGTTTTAACATTCTGTGTTTGAAAATACCACTTTTATAAAGCAGGTATTTTCTTGTTTAACCATCCAAGCCTGCCTCTGCTAGGTTGTGAATTCCTTGTCTGGAGTTTTGAGTGACAGGGCTGGGGGATTCCAGTAGACAAAATGAGTCAGCCGAGTGGTGAATAGGGAGATCTGCATCTAGATGGGAGGGAGGAGTTGCACCTGGGACCTGTATAGGGCTGGGCCTTCCCTCCACAATGCTGGCTCCACCCCCTGGGGTACGGCTGATGTCTCTGCCCTGCACTGTGAAAGAAGAGAAGGAATCATGTCAACAAAGTGCTCCAGGGCTATGCTTTACCTCCACAGTGCTGGCTCCACCTCCTGTGGGGCGTCTGATTTTTCTGCCCTGCACTGTGAAAGGAAAGAAGGAGTCATGTCAACAGAGTGCTCCAGAACTGGTTTGGACTGAGCAAAGGTCCCTCTGCTTTCAGAGAACAAAGAGAAAAGTAGTATAAATATTGGGACCCAGACCCAAGAACTTTAGATCACTTCTGGGAACAAGACAAACCTTTTGCCAAGGAGAAGAACCCAGGAAGCTGCAGGATTTTGGACTGTCCCTCTGCCAGTGTGCTGTTTGCTGGGTTGCCCTCCAGTGGTTTCTTCATTGCCAAGGAAAGCAGAAGGAACTTTCAAAGGACTTTCATCATCTTACAGATTATTTCTCCAAGGGCTTGAACTTGTGCTTCCCTCCTGCTGAAGTCTCAGGGACAAAAGACTTCATCACCAGCTCCCCTCTGAATTTCTTTGCTGGGAATTCTATCTGCAGAAGCCTGCATGTCGCTGGGAGCTGGAAGCGTGACGCAACGAGAAGAAGCGTGACTCCGCCGCAGCTGAAGTCATCTCACCGCCGGAGAAGCGTGCCACTGCTGCATCTCCCAGGAAGTGTGTCTTCGTCGAAGCTGTCTGCTGTCACATCACCGGAGAAGCGTGACACCATCGAGAGGGTCGCAATCGCATTGCCGGAGAAGCGCGTCACAGGGCCTGTCGCGGCTCCAAGGTACAGAGTGGTCACAAGGCTGCCAGGGCGTCTACACATCGTCGTTGCATTGTCGCATCCAGGGCAACATCTTCTCGCATCGCACCAGGATTTTCGCATCGCATCGAGGCACCATCTTGCGCATCGCAACCGGGCCGCAGGCCGAGAACCTACGCATCACTCCTGCACCGGTAAGGATCACAACGCATCCCCTACTCTGGGCAAGCATTGAGGCGTGACGCATCATCTCCCCCGGAGCACGAAACTGACGCATCTCCCTCTGCGAGCCTTTTGTTTGTTTTGCGTTACGCAGCCAGGTACTTTTGTGAGAACTGTGTCGCATGTATCACCAACTTGAAGTAAGTAACTTTTACCATCTTTAAGTCAATCTTAAGTACAGTATTGTGGATTTTGGTCGTTTGTGGTCTTGTGTTAAGTCAATATAAAGAAAACGTATTTTTTATAAAACCTTTGTTGTGTCCATCTGTAGTGTTTTCACTTTATTACTGTGTATATTCACAAATGCTTAACACACTGCCTCTGGGATAAGCCGGTCTGCTCATGCCAAGCTACCATGGGGGTGAGCAGGGGTTATCAAGGAGTGTAATCCCCTTATCCTGACTTAGAAGCAAGGGTCCCTATTTGGACAAAGGTATATACCATTGCCAACTAGAGACCCCCAGTTCTAACAAATACGAAGAGCCTGGTGTTGAAGAGACAGGAGCAAGATACTAGCTAAAAGGTCACCTGTTTGTAATCATTATTATCATGTGGGTAGCATAATGTATGAAAATGGGGGTATACATGACAGTACTAGCCTAAAGGACATGACACAATAAAGCAACATTGAAGCATGTAGTGAGTGTGCTTACCAGTTAAAGTTACAACTTGTCTCACCTATACTTGCAGATGGAAAGTTCTTCAGCATGCCTACCCCAGAGTCTAGGGACATAAAGTGCTACTGACATAAAGTGATACTGTGTGTAATTTTGAACTCCTTGGGTTGGCCCAGGACTTCCAGAGAGACACGCTCAGAAGTGGTGACATTCTAAATTATATAAAAAGTGATGGATGGAATGAATCTCTGCTGCTGGTAAATACTTGTGCCGCATCCCAGCCCATAGTTATTTTGCAAACCAGGCCACCTTAGTTTGGACCCACCTCTATGCAAATCAGTCTTGATCCGGCTCCAGTGGGAGCGTTCAGGTTGTAGCAGATGTTCATGCTCTTTAGAAAGCACCTTGAAATTCTGGAGCCTACTTGACACTAGGTATATTGAAACTCCAAAGGCTTGAGTTGGTAGGAAACCTTCAATGTTCCATTCAGGCAAAGCATGTAGATAACAGAAAAAGATAATCAGAAGTGGGCAGTATTTACCGTGTTTGACCTCTTGGGCAGCATTCATTTTCCAGTGTGCATTATTTATACGAAGCAGATGTTTGTGATCGTTCTAGAGTAATCCTAATGACAGGTGCATGGAAGGTGGTCCAGGCGAATCTTCGATTTATATTCTTTGCAATGTCCATAATTATTCACAAAAGAAAAAATATGTACATTTTTAGTGGATAATAATATTCATTAAAAAAAAAAAAATAACATGAAGGGCCTTACCTGTCCAAGCCTCAGGACTTACTTTACCCGGAGAGCCTAGTCAGGATCACTTCTGCATCCAAAAACATAATAATAATAATAATAATAATAATAATAATAATAATAATAATAAATCAAGTAATGAACTAAGACAGGAGAAAGAGGCCGAGAGGGACTATCTTCTTGAGATCACAGGGTGAGAAATCAATTTAGAATATAATCTTATGTGGCACCACCAAGGGTATCCCTGGGGAACAACAGAAATGCGTTTCAATGGGATACTTGGGGCCTCATTTATGAGGCTATGCGTCACTTTTACGCTGCCGGTGCATCACTTTTTGTGACGCACCAGTGGCGTAAAAAATGCGCCTTGTTGAGTCATATTTACAAAGTGACGCATCTAGGTAGATGCGTCGCTTTGTAAACCCCTGCGCTACATTATACCTGCGCCATGTATAATGTATGCAAGGGGGGCGTATTGACGCAAGGAAGGGTCGTAGAAGTGACGCAGTGAAATCTATTAGATTTCACTGCGTAACTTTTAGGATGCCGTTGTGTCAAAATCTTGCGCCTGCCTCACAGCAGGCGTAAGACTGACGCAGGCCCTTTCACATGGGGTTTGCCCCATGTGAAAGGACGCATTGCTGGAGTTGTATCACTTTTGTGACACACTCCAGCAATGCGTCACTTTTGCGCTTACAGATACGTCAGAAATACTGACGTATCTGTAACTCCTTGCGACATGATGCGTCATACATTAAATATGACGCATCAGGAATGTCGCAAGGAGGGCGCACTGAGAAGTGACGCATCGCTGCTTTCACGTAGCGATGCGTCATTTCTCATAAATGAGGCCCATGGAATTTTGACCTCCTCCAACAGTGACAAAAAAGATGAAATTAGACAGGAGTCTCTCAGTCAAATCAATTAATCTCTTGGATGAAGTAGTTGAACAATGATATAGGACCTTTGTCCTTGCATCATGCATAGGCTTTCGAGTAGGCATGTTCCATAGCTGTACACTGATCAGAGAACTACTGCTCCTGACCAACATACCTGCATGCTGTGCAATCATTATTTTATATAAGGTACACAGTTTTTTAGTCACTTGCCTGGTTACTTGTTTGAAAAAATTTTCCTCCAGGCTTTTGTGATACAACCTAAATCATTGGAACATTTTACGTCTTTCCCTTCAGGCTTACCTGGAATTTTTAGACAATCTGCCTGTAGTGGAAAATTGCCCGTTTATCCAGACTACTTGGAAATGAGTGCTGTAAAATCACTCTTTTGGCTCTATCTATTCCAACATATTATTGAGTTGGAGATTCTCCAGACCGCTGAGAGCAAAATTTGGGACTCACTAAGTGCACTTGGTGTGCTAGGCAGGAATCATCATGCTTTTCAGAGAGGCACTTGGTTCAACGTCTAGTTCTTCTGCTTTAGGCTATATTTCTATGCTTCTTTTGTTCCTAGTCATGGAATTTGTGTAGTTGGCTTTACCCATCCAACCAATATGGAACTCCCAAATGCAGCTACTTTGTGAGGAAGTACTATGCATGAAATCAGCTACCAGAAGATGCAGTGAATGAGTGAATGAATGAATGTGGTCTTGTTAAGCATAACGATTGCGAGGAGGCGTCTTGGCACTATGCAAAACATAAAGACGGTGAAATTCAGCTATGATATTTCCTAATTTAGCTGAATGAAAAGCCTTGTATTTAGGGATTTCCCAAAAACAGAGAGTGATGATGCTGCTTTCAGTTCATAGGGAAGATGGTTTCAATGTAGGGCCGCGGATTGGAAAAAGCTTTTGCTGCCCCAGGATGAGCGTTTGAAAACAGGCACCACTAAGTGCCTCGCACAACTGATGTGCAAGGGCCTACCAGGTGTGTGCCATCTACGGTTCTTCTTGAAGTGGGATGGCCCTGTCCGTGAAGAGTCTTATAGGCCAGACACAAGACCTTGAAGATAGTGCACTCCCTGACTGGGAACCAAATAAGCTGGCTGATGGCTGTTTTCACCAACTGGAATTCTGAGTTTTCAAGATGAAAGCAGAAGCAGCATCCTAGAGAGTTTGTAATTTAATAAACAAACCCTTGGGCAAGTCTAGATAAAGACTATAACAGTAGTCAAGTCTTGCAAGCACAAGTGCAATGACTACTGTTTTAGGCGATCGAAGGGTAAGAATTTTTTAGTCTTCTTAATCACTCTGAGGGCATGGAAAGAGGATCAGGTGGCTTTATTTACTTGACCTTTATATTTCAGTTCCCTGTCCAGTAACACCCCCAGAGCTTTGGCTTTCGAGGCAGGTGTGGGGTGTGATCCTGACTGAGGTGGCTAGCAAGCTGGGGACCAAAAAGACAGGCTATTCCTAGCAGAAGAACCTCTTTTTTTGTTTAATTTAGCTTTAGTCAGTTACAGTCCATTCATTTGCTTACTGCACTCATGCAGTTCCTGAATATGCCGTTGGAATGGACATCATTTTTGGAAGGGAAACTATAATTTTGGTGTCATCAGCATATGATGCTATTGTCAAGCAAAATGATTTTATGAGCGCAGCCAGAGGTGTTACGTATAGATTAAATATTGTGGGGCACAGTGATGATTCCTAAGGGACACCACAGGGCAGAAAATAAGGTTCTGAGGTGAATTGCCCCATAGAAACTCATGTTTCCCACCCAGAGAGAAGTGAATGTAAATGTGCCAGCGCCAAACCTCTATCCTGAGTTCTGACATATGGTCATCCAGAAGTTGACCGTATCGAAGGGCGTTGTACAAATCCAGCTAGATGAGGCCTACGTGTCCGCCTCCATCCAGGGTTTATTTATTTATTTGCAGGTTTGTATAGCGCTATGAATAGACTCCCGTAGGAGTATCTCCGCGCTTGTGACAGCCGGCAGAGGAACTGAGAAAGAAAGTGATGATATTAAAATTGTTCCAGAAGAGCTCTTTAAGCAAGAGGGTTGCTCTAATTTTCTCCGTAGCCACTATAAGTGCCGATTCTGTACTCTGGCCATGCCTAAAGCCAAACTGAGTATCATCTAGGAGACGATTTGTATCTATGAAGGAGGCCAATTGCATGTTCATTACCTTCTCTCCCAGTTTGGCTGGATAGGGAAGTCGTGCTATGGGACGATAATTATTCAAGTCCACAACAGTAAGATTCGATTATTTTAATAACGGGAAAACTGATGCTAACTTCCAAGGAGTGATAAAGACTCATGTCCCAAGCATGGTGGTAAAACTTTTAGTCAGATATGTTAGTGCCTCTGGTGCTAAGTGCACTATCTTCGGGAGACAGGGATCCTGAGGAGGTCCAGGTTTAATCCTGGGAATGATCTTTAGGAGTTGCTCTACTGAGGGGACTTAAATTGCTGGAGCCGACAGTTTTGGAACCCACCTCTGCCAGTTGGTTATTATCATGTATGCTAGAGGTGAATTTGTTAAAGATGTTAGTAATTTTCTCCTGAAAAAAACAAGCTAGAGAGTCGAGGGAGTATTGGTTATTTACATCTGCGTTTCTTGCTGTGGGGAGGGTCAGCTTTTTTATTGTTTGCAAAGAGAGTTTTGTTAGAATCACTTGCTAGGTTAATTTGCTATACGTAATATCCTGATTCATCACTGGTTAAAAGATTTTTGTGTTCTGCTAAGCAGTTTAGATTTTCTCTCTCTTCCTCTTTATATCCCCTTCGCCATTTGCGCTCTAGACTCCTACAACCCTATTTGTGATACCTGGGCTCGGGCTGTAAGGAGCCAGATGAATTCCATCATAGCTGTAATTTCCAACCAAATGAGGCTAAAATGGGCGAGTTTGTTTGCTTATCCTTTCTTCCTTGAGCCTGTATGTTACTGGCTCTATGTGTGACTTTGGGAAGCTTTTTTAGTGGTGCAGTAACACCGTCAGGGTTTTGTTTTGCCTGTGACTAATGAGAGAAACTGCATGTCTTGGAGACAAAGGGCTTGTGATTCCACTTTTAAGTGTATTTGGAACATTGTTTGATTGTAAATATATCCCACATTGTGAATGTATTTAAATGCCAATAACTCCTATTAAACCTTAAATAATCAAGTGTTTCCATTGGTTGAATTAAATAAAACAATAAGCTGTAACTGGTCGGTGAAATGCCAAACAAATACTAAAAACTGGAATGTTTGGCACATTCTGGCCACAACTCTGACTCCGCCCAATGATCCAATCCTTGGGTCATACCCGCCCTCGGAGTCTCGGCCAACAGTTCCCCTACTTTTTTCCCCCACTTCGACCACTGCCTGTGAGAGAGGTCCTCATAGGGCTGGGAAAATAAATTGGCTTGGGCACCTAAATAAAAGAGAACCCCATTGGAGAGCCAAATAGCTAAATAAAAAAAAGTTGCCCACGTTTGCTAATTAGGCAAATTTTGAACTTGCTTTAAACCCGCTATCTGTTTATTTTGCAACGCATGGGGGACTGCATGCATTTGACCGTGCTGCATACAATGTTTATGGTAATTTAAGGAAAACAACAGTAAAAACCGGCCAACCTTGTCATACAACAGGCCAACAAACAGCTAAAAAAAAAAAGGACAACAGTCACGACATTGATCTGTCAGACCAGCCTATCGGGCGCTGCCTGATTGCCCTACAGCCCGTCCGAACCTGATAGCCCGTAGAGTTTCGACTGCTTAAATATGCCTCGCTCATAATTTACACATCAGCTTTAGAACTGTGTTAATGTGTATTCGCTATTATTTCGCTAGTATGGATTTTGTCTGGTGTTTTGTACGTGACAGTTCTTGAGACTTTTTTTTTTACATAATCATACAATTATGCTTAATTTTACATAATCTGTTTCATTGAATTTCAACTCATTAAAGACCACAGTGTAGATAAAGAGCAATTTAAAATGTTTCCATAGATCAACACATATATATCTACAGCGATGAAATTCAAACCTCAATAAATATAAGATAGAGAATCTCGGATTAGAAAATACATTTTAGTTGCTCTAAAGTAAGACAGATCTTAGATTTGAAATGTACAGTAAAATTGCCTTCGAAATCATAAATCGCATCTGATTTTATGGGGAGGTTGTGAGCACGCTATTAACGTTAACTGAACAGATGGGGCAGGTACAAATGTCTTCCTAGACAAGACAGCTAAAAAGGCTTTAATGGTTTGGTTGCTAATCACAAAAGTTGCAGCACATTAAAAAGCATTTCCTTTGAAAAAATTATGACACTGCAGTAAAACATTATCATAAAACCTAGATTAAAATACAAGGAATCTGTCTCATAAAAAGCTTTGCACAGTTAAAATCAATAATATTAAAGTAAGTCTGTAGAACAAGTGTGACGCTGACCAGCAGATGGCAGCAATGCGTTTATCACCAGAGCATCCATGCTGTGAAACTCACTAGGTTTTAGGCTCTGTGGCGTAGAGTTCACCCCGTTAGTAAGGCTACCTGAAGGCACCCTGATGGAGTGCACGAATTAGATGTTTAGGCAAACTGATGTTTTGACTAAAATCATCACCGATTCATCTCCTGCTCATTACAGTATAATTGGACCATGATGCTATGCGCGGATGTGCCCTTGAAGAAAAAATGTTTCACATGCACATTAAGCATTACATGCAGGGTTGCATTATTCTAGTTAGATAAACTGTGCCCTTGGCTCAATTGGGAAATGTTCCTTTCAGCTGGACAAACAACATCTGTAGTCGTTCTGGGTGTTTACAGCGTCATCTAAATTGAATGATTCATCGTATGTCCTAAAAGACGGTAGCTGCACGTGTGAAGGCCATAGAATGTATACATTTTCACCTACAGTTTCACAAATATATCGACAAAATACGTGTAACAAAAAAATGGTAAAGAGGAAAGTATTTTTAAAAGTTTTGAAATATAAATAATGAAGTCGAATGCGGTTTTACGGTACCACTCTTTCCTGTTCTTTTTTCCATGCACAAATATTGCCTAAATTGCACGGTGCTGTGACGGTGTGCAACATTCTCACACTGGCTATACAGTCGCCTATAGTTACTGTTGCAATTAGATTAAAAAAAAAGTTCAGCACGTAATGAATTCTTAATTCGTTTTGTATGTAAGTATTTGCTAAAAGTCGGACCTCCAATCAACAATGTTAGGCTTTAAAAATAATATTTTTATTTCAGGAGGAGAATCCCAAACACAAGATGCTTAATAATGTGATAATTTTAGCACGATCACGCAATGGTTTTGTAACCATTTTTATTAATTGATACAAATATATTTATTCATTTAACACGAAATTCTCCTTTCCATAAAGCCGTAATGATTTCTATTGAAACCAGGACGCTTGAGGCAGGTTGTGGTGGAGAAGGGGAGGGGGTATATAACTTGAGCCATGCTAGAGAGCACGGTAACCTTTAACTGCACATTTGTGCGGCAGTTTATTTAGTCTGGCAGTGCAGCACAGCTGTTTGAAATCCGGTATTTCTGTGTAGTCCGTGTGACCTGCTGGTGTTGATAGTAATTGCTTGTTCAGGTAGAAAGCATTTTCTAGGTTGGTGCGTGTGACTCTGCAGCTCGTGACAGCACTGCCCAAAGTTAATTCTTGATATTCTAAGTAGAAAGCAGTCCACTGATGCAAGTTTGTGTTGCACAGTGATTTCACATCATAGTTTTTATTGCTGCACAAGTTACATTTATTTCAATGATCCTTGATTGTTTCTTAATTTTACAAATATGTGGGTGTTTTGACCTCAAAAGGGAAGACCCACTCCTTTCCCCGATGCTCTTTCCAAAATTCATCGCCTCTCATAGGCCCAAGACTTAGTGCTCAGACAACTTTGTTTGCTCTGGTGGTGTGAACTGACAATCCTGTTTATGGGCTCAAGGCGAGCCTCAGATGCCACATGTGATGACATTGGTGGAGGGATGGGGAACATGGCTGGGTGCAAAAACAACTTTTAATGGATAGAATGCAGAACAATGTCATACATTCACTCCAGTACAGAGATCTGGGCCTAAATCCATCGTGTTTTTTGCTCACCATGCCATTTCAGTTTGAACCAAGTCATATGCAAATCAGTCTTGACCCTGTACCTCATGGGAACAGTCCAGCCCGAACTGACAAGCCAGGTCCTCCCTGGACTGGAAACAAGCACCGTAGGACCGGTTTCGGGGTTTACCCCTCTTCAGCCAGGATAGCTTGTTTCCAGTGGCATGGAGAGCACAGAACTCATGTCAGAGCATACCCGTCCCACTCGGGTGACAAATGCAAAAACAACAGTTGATAGACAGAATGCAGAACAATGTCATACATTCACCCCAGTACAGAGATCAGGGCCTAACTCCATTGTTTTTTTGCTCACCATGCCATACCAGTTTGAGCCCAGAAATATGCAAACCAGTCTTTACCCTGTGCCTCATGGGAACAGTCCAGCCCAAAATGCATGACATTGTTCTGCATTCTGTCCATCAATTGTTGGTTTTGCATTTGTCACCCAGAGAGGGACGGGTATGACCAGACGTGGGTCCCATGCTCTCCATGCCACTGAAAACAAGCTATCATGGCTGATGTGGGCTGAAAGCCCAAAACCGGTCCTAGGATGCTTGTTTCCAGTCCAGGGAGGACCTGGCCTGGCAGTTCAGGCTAGACTGTTGCCAGTGGGCGCAGGGTCAAGACTGATTTGCATATGGCTGGGTACAAACTGGAATGGCATGGTGAGCAAAAAAACGATGGATTAAGGCCCAGAACTCTGTACTGGGGTGAATATATGACATTATTCTGCATTTTGTCCATCAATTGTTTTTGCAACAGTCACCACATGGTCACACGTTTTCAAAATCATTGAGGTGAAGCGCCTTATTCCCTCACTGCACAGTGTGAGAGGAGGATGGGAGTCAGATGTGCTTCAGCTGGAGAAAAAAAATGGAGGTGACTTCAACTGTCCTGCGGGCGCTATAAGATAGAAGCCATTAAGCACAGAGAACCCCGTTAGTGACTATATTATCAGGTAGGCTCAACAGGCCAACATCAGTGGATGTTCCAGCTTGCAATTTCAGCCAGCAGTTCCCCTTTCAAGGGGGAGTGGGAGAGCTGGGAAATGATCAGAGGGGCTTGCACCTCTTGATCAGGTGTGCCCTGGGGAGGAGTAGGGCTACTGCTGCACCTGGAGCAGGGAGTGCCCCGAAGAATGACTGAGTGATCCAATCCCCTAGAGCAAGTTTGCCCTAGGACAGTCAGGGTGCCCGGGCACCTGGAACAAAAGGGACCCCTCAAAGCTGTAGGGCAGCCCGACTCGGCAGCACTAGGAGGGCAGTGAGTGCACCTCATTCGAAAAGGGGGTTCACCAAACAAGGAAGCTGAGTACCAATGGCACGGACAGCCGCCAGGCATATCACGAGTGGGAGGAAGTAGGATATCCTGAGACGCTGTTTCTGAGGGGTGCACAGCCTCAATGGCTATGAATAGTTGTCAGTCTCTGAGCGTTGACATTAAGCCAGGGGTGGGGTACTCTCAAGATTTACCCTCCGCGTCCAGTAGCACCCAGATGTAAATGGCAACCCTGCCAGCAAGGGGGCGTGGCAAGACTAGCTGAATAGAACCCAGTAGGATCAGCGACCAATGACAAATACATGACATCACATCAGAGGCAGATGCGGGAGTTGAATTTGCGGACAGTACAGAAGAGTGAGTTCACTGATGTAAGACCAGAACCCAGTTCGAAAGGGCAGATTGACCTGCGTGGCCCCAGCAGAGCCGATAAAGGTGCTCGTCAGTGTGCAGCTGGCTTGTGTGTGTGCAGGGAAAGAAGATGAGAAATGTGCATCTGACCTCAAGATCGGCTTCCTTTCAGGCCACAGACACCAGAGAACATGGTGGGTTCTTGGCAGGAAGGGGGAAGGTTGTAATGGGAAGACAGAGGCACAGAGCTGATTTGATGTTGACAGTTGTAGTGGTGCACAGAACAGGGCAAGGGGCTGGGGGAGGGGCAGATTGCTCCATTGAAGGGAGGATGACCATTGGACATCTGAGCGCTTATGTGACGATTGGTGAATACAATGAGATAGATATAGAGGAGGAGTCCATCGGCAGCCTGGAGTCAGAAGAAGGTGTGCTGGTAAGAAAGGCCCAGGATGGAATAACAGTGTCACCCGTAGCAGTGAGATGGAGGTGTTACCAATGGTTGCTGGAGTACATATGGTTCAGAAGAAGAGTTGGAAGGGCAGCCAGGGCCAGTCCAACATGAAGCATGACTGAGGTGCCATGAGACACGAGACAGATGTGCCTGTCTGAGGGATAGTCTGCCGGTAGAGGGGAAGCAAGGGATAAGGGGCGCAGCTAGTCCAAAAGACAGAGTTGGAATAGGGAGGAGACCATGTGTGAGTATATGGGCAAATGGTAGGAAGAATGGAGTGTAGACAGTAAGCCCCAGGAGCTCAAGAAACTAGACAGAGTGCAATGACAAGTGGAAGACTTATTTGGAAATGACAGTGCAGTGTTTGAGAGGTTTCTGAGAGCCTGGTGGGATTCCTGCAACACATTCTTACAGAAGATGAGGCAAGCCATGCCTAGGTCAACAGTTCGGATGGAAGCAGTAAACTGGGGCTGAATGGAAGAGTGGTAAGGGTGATCTGATCACAAGAAGAGGGATGGGTCAGGAAGTGGCCAAGTTTAGTAAGGTACCAAGTAAGAGGTGGCGGCTAGTACAGGGAGAGAAATGCCAGGAAAGAGACAGGCAGAGAGAATGGGTGTGATGTTTACAGCATAGTGAAGTTACCAAACATTGGGGTGGCTGATTCCTTGAGGGGCCAAATTCTTTTGCATACCAAAGAAACAATAATGGCGAATTTATATACATATATATATATATATCAATGCTCGAAGTTGTCCACCTTTGAGTAGCACGCGAACAGCAGCTTGGTTTATGTATAGGTGAGGACGGGGATCCACTCGTAGACGCCACTCCGTACGGGATCTGCCCGACGCGTTTCGAAGCTCCATGTGATTCTCTTCAAGGGCTTTAATGGAAGCGGTGTGCGCAACCGCCGACCCACTTCCCCATTTTATATATAACACACCCACCGATGGGAGGCTCAAATGAGACTGTGCATTCTGGGAAGTGTGGTCAGGGAAGCACACAATCAAGTCCTGTATGGACTCCACAAGTGGGCCCGTCCTCGATTCCAAGTACGACTGCTGCTTCATTTTCGTGACCCCCAGGGTACCGGGGTGGTGCGTACTCCGCGGCTGGACGGCCGCGTATAAATCAATGCTCGAAGGTGTCCACCTTTGAGTAGCACGCGAACAGCAGCTTGGTTTATGTATAGGTGAGGACGGGGATCCACTCGTAGACGCCGCTCCGTACGGGATCTGCCAGACGCGTTTCGATGCTCCATGTGCTTCTCTTCAGGGGCTTTAACGGAAGCGGTGTGCGCAACCGCCGACCCACTTCCCCATTTTATATATAACACACCCACCGATGGGAGGCTCAAATGAGACTGTGCATTCTGGGAAGTGTGGTCCAGCCGCGGAGTATGCACCACCCCGGTACCCTGGGGGTCACGAAAGTGAAGCAGCAGTCTTACTTGGAATCGAGGACGGGCCCACTTAGTGGAGTCCATACAGGACTTGATTGTGTGCTTCCCGGACCACACTTCCCAGAATGCACAGTCTCATTTGAGCCTCCCATCGGTGGGTGTGTTATATATAAAATGGAGAAGTGGGTCGGCGGTTGCGCACACCGCTTCCGTTAAAGCCCCTGAAGAGAAGCATATGGAGCTTCGAAACGCGTCGGGCAGATCCCGTACGGAGCGGCGTCTACGAGTGGATCCCCGTCCTCACCTATACATAAACCAAGCTGCTGTTCGCGTGCTACTCAAAGGTGGACACCTTCGAGCATTGATTTATATGCGGCCGTCTAACCGCGGAGTATGCACCACCCCGGTACCCTGGGGGTCACGAAAGTGAAGCAGCAGTCGTACTTGGAATCGAGGACGGGCCCACTTGTGGAGTCCATACAGGACTTGATTGTGTGCTTCCCGGACCACACTTCCCAGAATGCACAGTCTCATTTGAGCCTCCCATCGGTGGGTGTGTTATATATAAATTGGGGAAGTGGGTCGGCGGTTGCGCACACCGCTTCCGTTAAAGCCCCTGAAGAGAAGCATATGGAGCTTCGAAACGCGTCGGGCAGATCCCGTACGGAGCGGCGTCTACGAGTGGATCCCCGTCCTCACCTATACATAAACCAAGCTGCTGTTCGCGTGCTACTCAAAGGTGGACACCTTCGAGCATTGATATATATATATATATATATATTTATATATATATATATATATATATATATATGTTTTCAGAATGAGGGAGACAATGTGCAATAAGAGATGTAAAATTAAAGAGCAGGAGCTGGCTTAATGTATTTAGCCCCTACTAACTTTGACATGTGAACAGCAGTGTTCACGAGTTATACCAGAATTGTTTGAAAAAAGACACTGGAGTACTGCATAGTACTCTTTGCGTATATCATTGTGATGAGATAAGGCTGGCAATTTTGAGCTTTAATAGATTAAAATGGTTACAGTATAATGAAGAATTTATGTCATGGAGGGGTGATTTGTCCTTGTAGTTTATAACTAACATATGTACCATGCATATGTTGTACTCTGGCTTTCAATGCTATGAATGTCAAGGTTGACGGAGGAGAAGCTGAGCCATGGTAGAAGGTAGGGACGTTCTGGAAAAGGACAACAATTACACCAGTTAAGGAGGACAAGACTGAGGCTTGGTTGTAAGTAGAGAGACAGACAGCAGCAATATTTTAGAGGAAAGGTTTTACCGAAGTACAGAAGGTTTCAGGAATCTCTATTCAGGTCCCTGTGTCAGGATGTTGCTGAGATTCTGAGGTCATATATGAACAGAACAGATGACAAATTGATAAAATAGGTGGCATGCGAGGCATAGCAGGACCATGTGCTACTCATATGGAAAATGTCATAATTTATTGGTACTGAAAGGGTATGTTCTGACTACTTCAGCATTCTGCTTTTGGCACTGCAACCTAGGAAAAGTTTTTCAATTTCAAGGGCATTTCGTTGTTCACAAAGCAGTGTCCAATGGCTGGTCCACAGCTTGCTTTGTATATGAAAAATTTAGCACCATTCCAAAATGGGTGGTGAGGAGGGTGTCGAGGTTTAGGCAGGTGCTGCACTACATGCATGATTTCTCGATGGTCAGCGGAGCAGGCTCTTTAGGACAGTGCAAAAGACTGGGGCTGATACTTGGAAGACCATTGTCATCCAAAAAGACAAAGGACCTCTGTCTATGCTTGCCATGAGCTAGATTCAGTGACTCAGGTTCCAAGATTACTAGCAGAGAAATTGATAAGCCTGAAGGATTTGCCACCAGAAACATTAAGAAAGGAAATGAGTGAGTTTTGATTTATATAACAAATATAGGGCCATCTGAAGTTTATATGTAAAGATGTAAAGTTTTAAAGGCAAATGGCATTCACAATGATTGGCATGTAAACGCCCCACCAGAGAATCAGGAGTACGGGCAGAGTGTGGATGGACCTGTTGATTTGCCTCAGATTATTAGACCATCACAAGGGAGTCAGTTTGTGTTTGCAAGACAAACCAGTGACTTGGGGGCATATTATCAAGGAACAGCTTTAAAATTATCACTGCCGCGGCGATAATGGGCTTGATAATATGCCGCAGAGAATTTCAATAGAAGCCCATGTTAACACCAGAACATGGGCTTCTATTGGAATTCTCTACGGCATATTATCAAGCCCTTTATATCCGCTTTAGCTGCAGTTTCCTGCCGCTAAAGCGGCGATAATTTTAACGCCGTTCCTTGATAATATGCCCTTTGGTCAGTAAAGGTCTTTTCAAATGCCTCAGATGCCGGGAGGCTTTGGACTGTATTGAAAAGGCCATTGGTATGCTGATTGATGGCTGAATGAGTGAACGCAAAGGGGACACAGTATCTTCTTGCGTTTATGGTGGACTATCAGGTAGCAGATCACATAACACACAACAAGAATGTTTTGTGTTTGTAAAAAGAGCATGTTTTACTGTGTTTGTGCTGAAACGTATTGTTTCAAACAAAGCACATTATGTGCCTAGATAATGAGACAGCTGAAACCTGATCTTGTTTACAGTAGGTGAAGTTCTGTGGTTTTTCCCCAAAGGGGACTTTGGTAGTGATTGCAGTACCGTGCAATATGTGGCTCAGACATTGAGGTGTGGCAGCTGGCCGAGTAGCCTAGGAGGAGTTCCAGAATTCTGATTGAGGAGAAAAGGCAGGCAGGGCAAAGCTTAGATGATTGGTAAGAGAATGCAGAAACAATGTTAATGGGCTAGATGGAGAAAGGTTTAGCATCAGTCACAATTTCGGGGCAATTACCTGGAATTACCTTGCATTGGAAATGGTGATGGTGTAATAATCAAGAGGAGACCATTAGGGCAGGAGATGTTGGTGCACATCTGTCTGGGAATTACTTTTTTTTGTGGCTATTTAAAAAAAAGTGTGATGATGCTTTCTGCATGCCGGAAGTGGTTAGAGCAAAGAAATGTGGTGGTTCGTTGAGAAAAGATGTGGTAGAGTGAGGTGACAAGTTGAGAATATAGGTGTGAAAGTGTTAGATCGACCAGAGGGAAATGGGTGATTCCAGGTGGGATGATTCAGTGGGAGTGGATGCAAAATGCCCATTTAAGTTGAGGAAGAGCTTCATAAGTTTGAGTGATTAGGAGGGAGACTCTGTTTTTGCAAGAGGAATGAGGAAGGAAGTGCGTGAGAAATGGAGGATTGGAGGCTGCCACAATTGTACTAATTTTTTTACGAAATGACTGGCCACTAAAAAATAGCTGGTTTTGAAGGAAGGTAAATTGAAGAAAATTGGAAGATGGAAAAACATGTGGGGTTATTTGCACCCAAGGATGGAAGGGTAGGTGACAGGTGCTGATGGTGGTTTCTATCCCTCAGGTCCAACAGCATGGGAAGGTCCCTTCAAAAAGGTGTGGCTTTGTGGCCACACTATTGTTAAATGGGCTGTGGAGCAGCAGGCAGACAGTGTTTTGGCCAACAACTGAGATTGTCTTTGATAAGTAAAAAGTAAATTAGTTTGGCCTGGGTGGGCAAAAGTGATGCTGTTCCACCTGGGGGAAATGACTTAGTCCAAATAAAAGACAGGAGCTAAATACAATAGTGAACGAATTAACATACATTAATACATCATTTACAAAAAAACTACCCACCCAATCCTCAATAAATGTAACACTCCCCAAAAATTAAAAAACACTAACCATCCAATTACCTAATAAACTCAACTCCCCCAAAAATATATGTTGCATTATTATCAAAATAATAATACTTTCAGAATAACATATATCAAATCAAATCAAATGAGACTTTATTTCGGTTATATTTCAAACCACAAAAGTGCACATATAAAATACATTGTACCTTTCAAATTTAAAAAAGTCACATTTACAAACAAACATTATATACATATTTCATTAGAGTAAGGGCCATATGTATCATCAAACTATTTTGCATTTCCTAAATAGCGAATTTTAAGGAATCGCTATTTAGGAAATGCAAAACGGTATGTATGTACAAAATCACTTTTCAATAGCGATTCCTTAGCATTCCTAATTTGCGATTAGCAAATTGCTAATCGCAAATTACCCATTAATTTCCATGGGCCAGGAGGCCCATAGGAATGAAAGTGCAATTTGCGATTAGCAATTTGCTAATCGCAAATTAGGATTTTTTTCAAGGGTGCAGGGGTGTCTCAAGAACACCCTGCTGCACCCCTGAAAAAGACATTTGGGGGCATATGGCGCACATACATGCCCTAAGGGCATGTATGGGCGTCATATGGCACCATTGTTTTTTTGTAAAAAAGCTTTTTGAAAAGAATTCGCAACTTACCACCAACTAGAAGTTGGTGGTAATTTGCGAATCCTTAATGGCAATTTTTGAATATTTTTTGTTTGATACATTGCATTTAAGGAATCGCAAAATTTGCGATTCCTTAAGTGCAATCGCAAAATAAGGAATAGCAAATTTTGCAATTCCTTATTTTGCATCAAACATGTTTGATACATACCATTTATCTAATTAGCATTCGCAAAGGCCGAAATTCGCAGAATTTCGGCCTTTGCGAATGCTAATTAGCTTGATACATATGGCCCTAAGTAGACAAAATCAGCAATAGCCTACAGTTAAATCGTGTTTACAGCATGATATAGGTTCTTTCAGTACTTGAGCTCACCATACATCAAAGGTGTTAAATCACTAGTCCAGGCAATTTCTTAAATTTAACAGTTAATTGTAATAATTCTATTACTTGGTGAACACTGTCACTATGTAAAAGCTGTAAATACATAAGTGCTGGTCTTATTTGATTAAAATTTAACTTCTTTAAAAGCGCAACAAGGTAACGTCTGCGTGGGTATTCATAAAACTTGCATAAAAATATAAAATGAAGCATATCCTGTGGAGACTTCCCGTCGCAGCCACAGGGAGCAACATATTTATTAAAAATATCCGACTTAGGTCTAATAAGGAGATGATGAAAAATATTGAACCTAAACCTCGTCAGCAAAAAATTTTCATGAGAAGTGAAGGTACATGTTAGGTATAGTTCCATGGTATCACAGGTTTTCAACATAACATATTTCCTAACATTAGGTTTCATAAGCTCTTCCCCTTCTCTTTGGGCCTTCCTATCCATATGAAAAGCCCGCTTAATTGCTGCCACATCTCCCTTTACAATCCCACTTGGATTTTCAAACAGATTCAAGCATCCAAGCCTTAGAAAGCAGGATTTCAGATATTTTAGCCAGGGCACACACATAGAGTTATCCTGGGACACAAGATCTTTCACAATCAAGTGGGTGAGAGGAATATCTTGATTTAACCACAGTTTTACCCAACAAGTCAGTGGTCTTAACGCAAATATATCAGATAAGTACTGTATCCCTAGCTCTTCGTGTGCCGCTAGGTTGATGTACTGGCTGGGACACACAGGAGGCATTTTAAAAAGTTATTTTCAGTAACCTGTAACTGATCACCTCTTACGTAGCCCCATAACTCGCTGCCATATACAGCGGTTGCTATCGATTTTGCGTTATAGAGTTTCATCATTGCGACATTTGGCTTCTTCCCTAGTTTTGTGGCAAAGTTAAAGATAGAGGCATTAACTCTTGTCATTTCTCCTTTCTTTCTTGCCAAATGAGGGCCCCAGCTGAGCTTTGTGTCAAATACGACACCTAAGTATGAAAATGTTTGAGTGATGGGGATCATAACATCGTCTAATTTAAAAGTAAAGTTCTTTTTCGGTTGCCGGCCAACATGCATTATATATGATTTAGAGTTGTTGACCGGCAGGTCTCTGTTAATCATAAAAGTATTAAAAGCATTCAAGAGTGCCTGGAGACCCTTTTCCGTTCTCGAGATTAAAACCGCATCATCTGCGTATAAAAGTACAGGAATACCCTGCCGCCCGACTCTAGGGCAGTCTGATTGTACCTCCTGTAGTGCAGCATCTAAATCGTTAATTTAAAAATTAAAAAGAAATGGAGCTAGGATGCAACCCTGTCCCACTCCCTTTTTGATGTTAAAATTACCAGTGGTTTCCCCATTTGTTGTATACCTAATATTTGCACTGGTGTTACTGTGCAAGTCCACCAGAAAATCCACAATCCCTGTGTCCACACCTTTTTCCCGCATGGTCTGCCATAGCCTGCCCCTGTTGACACAGTCGAAGGCTGATGACAGATCCATGAAGGCGAGGTGAACGGTTCCCTTCTGGACAACAGTATATTTACTCAATATAAGAAAGAGATTGAGGCACTGGGTTATGGTGGAGCGGCCACTGCAAAAGCCATATTGGGAGATGGACATAATGTTATTATCAGACGTCCAACTTGATCTACGCTGCAGTAAAATCCTCCCCATGATCTTAACCATTGAATCTATTAGTGAGATCGGGCGATAACAAAGGGGACTGCCCTTGTCTCCTTTTTTAAACACAGGGACAATTGTTGATAAACCCCAGGACAAAGGACAGCCCACTGTGGCAGCTGCATTAAATACAGCTACCAGGATGGGTGCCCAAAAACCCGGATCTGATTTATAAAGATCAGGTGGAATTCCATCAGGCCCAGGGGCCTTCCTAGCTGTAAGTCCTTCTATGGCATCCATGACCTCACTTTTATCAAATTTAATTGTACTCCCCTTAACGTAAGGTAAAACATCAGCTATAACAGGGTCAGCTGAATAATACAGTCTTTTAAAATGAGATTCCCACTCCTCCCTTGTTATGCAGCACTCAATTCCGTCACCCGGATCTTCCGCCAAGAACGGTCTTTTAACTAGTGCCCAGAATTTAGTGCTACAATTCAAGGTGGAGGGGTCAAGTATTTCATCCCAAGCCTCTCTTCTTAAAAACTCTTTGCGGGAGGCAATAACAGACTTATATTCTTTCCGACACATTTGTACCCCTTCCTGATTTCTCGGGGTAACTGACAGGGCAGTCCTAAGATTACGAGCAGCTTAAGAGCAGTCGTGGTTAAACCACCTGGGACCCCCTTTCACTAGGTTCTTAGGGGGGGCTGTCATCATTTCTGACACCTTCTCCGACAGATTCTGATAAGCAATAAGTACCCGCCTAGGGTCTCCCCCCTCATGTGTACAATTATTAATATCTTCAGTGCATTTCTCCACAATGTTTTTGTAAAGAAGATCTGGGGTAACCATTGACCATTTAAGTCGCCGCCTCCCATCTGATGTACACAGCCTACATGTACTATAGTTCTGCTTTCTCTTGTTGACCCAAGGTCCCTTCAAGCGAATTATAAGAGGATTATGGTCACTAAATTCACTTCGCTCAATACTGAACGAATCCAGAAAAGTCTGCATCGTTAATGAGACTAACATATGATCAATAAAAGTGCCCCTGCCGTGCCCTTCGAAAGTAGGAATGTCAAAACATTTTGATGGGTCCCTAAGTGTCATAGCCAGTGAGAGGTCAAAGTTATTCATTAGGTCATTACAAAATTCCCCATCCACTGTGTGTTCCATATGTAAACCTCCCATGCGTTCACAAAATAAGTCTGATAAACATTTTTTCAGAGGGTCACCGCAGGGATGCACATTAAAATCACCCATAATCATAAGATTATAACTAAATTCTTTCATAGAGGTAGTGATAAAAGCACTTAATACAGATATTTGGTTAAAACCTGCACTATCATTGGTTGCATTATAAAAGTTCACCAGACCAGCCTGGCAGTTCTCTCCATATAAAACCAAGCCCATCACTCCAGTATACTGAGACTCAATTCTACGCATTTTACAAGGGATTAAGATGGAAACAAAGATCACAAGTCCCCCCTTTGGTCTGCCTCTAGCCGAAGGAGTGGCTGGCACATAAAATGCCTTGTACCCTTCCAAGAAAGAGTCACACTCCACCAACCAAGTTTCTTGTAGACAGATGACTTTAAATTGTTTGATGTAGTTAACCCATTTCTCATCAGCCATTTTAGCAGCCAAACCCGCAATGTTCCATGAAATGACAAAACAACCAGATGCCATGTCCAGTAAATTCTCCACTGGTTTAGGTTCTCCTGAAGCCACAGTTCCCTGAGCCGCAGGTACCTCCTGTCAATCACACATCTCTAGACCTGAAAGAGCATCGTACCTATTATGTGTGTTGACATTATATCCATGATGGTAGCGTTCCACACTAGTATTCAAATTGTGTATTTCATTCATGTTCACAGGCCCACATGAATTAGTAATGTCGTATATAAATTGTGTGTCCCTGGCTGGGGTCTGTGAATCAAATACCCGCCTAGTCATCCTTTGTTGGGGGGTAGGTTTGCACAAATGTGCGTAAAAGTACCCCAATGGGCGCACACAAATACTGTTTTCATTATATACTAGTGAGGATGCTCTTAGGAGGACTGTTGCCACATGCTGTGGGTGTTTAAAATTTACAACAATGCAGTCCCCAATTTCTAGCTTTTTGGACGGGCCCACCCAGTTCACCCTCCTTACTGCCACTATCTGATCTGAATAGTGGGTAGGAAAGCCACAGTTTTTATTGAGCCAGGCTACTGTCTTGTTTTATAATGAGGCGTGGGATTCATCATATGGTTATGCGGGATGTGTGCCACTAGGTGGGACATTGGTCAATACAGCCACAAACGGTGCACAGTCAGGGGGAAGGTTCAAGTATCTGTTCTTCCTGGGGGGCCTTGAGACAGGTCCACTTCGAGTGGGTAAGGTGGGTTGTGTCACCGAGGCAGGAGCTGCTGTGATGACGGGTGCGCTTAATGCCTCTTTCCCAGTCGAGACTACAGTAACAGTGCTAGGAGTGTTCAGATGGGCTCTGGTGTTCGCCACTTTCTGCACTCTACCCCCTGTCTCAGTTCTATCACTAAGGGGTACAGCCAGGTGTGCAGACACCAGGCCACCCAGCCTAGCCACCTCCGCGGTCAATGTCTCTATCTGGATGGTCAGTGGTTTAATAATCTCCTCCAATTTCGATACAAGTTTAACCTCTAAATTTTTAATGAGAGAGGCAAAATGTTCGATATTTGAGTTGAGACCACTATCGTTATTCCCTGTAAACACAAAGGGGTTTAA
This sequence comes from Lissotriton helveticus, assembly GCF_964261635.1. Lineage (NCBI taxonomy): Eukaryota > Metazoa > Chordata > Amphibia > Caudata > Salamandridae > Lissotriton > Lissotriton helveticus. Next base: position 1,699,741,681 of record NC_136061.1, on the reverse strand, counting down.
GACAGGGCTAATAATATTTTTCCCATCAGCATCCTTTTTCTTTGTGTTATGTTTTCCCCCCCGTTTTTGATATGTTGTCCTGCAGTTTCGCATCGGCCTAACTACTGGTGGAACATCGCCTGTTTCCTCACTTGGCAGGACATGTTGTTCTGTATGTACCTCAGCAGTCACAGTAATGGGTGTCTGCGGATCAATTAAGACAACTCCACTCATATTTGCCTCAGCGTCTAAGATCGTCCTTTGTGGTGACAACTCTGGCAATTCCATTATCGAGGTCCCCTTTCCTAATGAGGCACGTCTATTATTATTAATCCGGTTAACTTTCTTCACCATATAATTATCAATGGAACCGGGGCCTGTTACAGATTTATCAATTTTGGGTTTAGACATCTTATAGCAGTTTGTATCAGATCGTATCAAAGTCACTACTTGCTACCCACTCTCATGAGATACACCAAAAATAATATAAATAAAACAGTCACACTTGGTTAGTACATGGATTTGTGCCAGTTAAAAAGATAAAAGGTCTTTGGCCCAGCCCAGTCTCCTCAGGCCTCTGAGGGCCACAGAGGGCCCGGCCTTTGCCCGGGCTTAGCCCCGGGTGCTCCCGCGTGCGACTCGCGGGGCTTGAGGCGTGCCCTTCTCTAAATGCGCCGCCGGGCGCGTTGATTGCGTTGCTCCCGCTGCGCCGGGCCCGGGGCTGCTGGAAGTTGTAGTTTTGCTGCCGTTTCCCTCACGGCGTGGAGCAAAGAGGAGGCGAGAGAGAAGTGAAGCGCCGTTGCCCTCACGGCAGGAAGAAGATTCAGGTAAGGCTGCCGTTCCCCTCACGGCACGGTGCCAAAGTCCTGCTGCTGCTGCCCCCCAGAGCGCTCGGCGCGCCCTTCTCTAAATGCGCCGCCGGGCGCGTTGATTGCGTTGCTCCCGCTGCGGCGGGCCCGGGGCTGCTGGGAGTTGTAGTTTTGCTGCCGTTTCCCTCACGGCGTGGAGCAAAGAGGAGGCGAGGGAGAAGTGAAGCGCCGTTGCCCTCGCGGCAGGAAGAAGATTCAGGTAAGGCTGCCGTTCCCCTCATGGCGCGGTGCCAAAGTCCTGCTGCTGTATATATATAAAATAAAGCTAAACCATAAAACACCATAATAAAAAAATTATATTCTAGTTTAACAATTAAAAAATAATAAACAAATCTTTCATATTTTTGTCCATGATATTTTTGTAGCCACAATGTAATGACCAGACAACATGTTTTAGTCAGTATTTAGATAGAACACCAAAACTATTTTTCTCTTAACATTTCTACACATTCTGATAGCTCCTCAAAGCAAAATACAATTGTGTGCTTGTCCTCCTTGGTAGCTGTCAAGTTTGAAATGAATGAAGCACAGACATAGCAGAGCTTTAGGTGCTATAACATCCTCATATAGATCCAGGTAACAGTTACGTTTTCAGGGAACATTACTTTCTCCATGGTTGAGTTGTTGCATTGCACACACTTGGATGCTTTGCTATCAGACACAAAGGAAGATTGGCATGCATATAATTTCAAGAGACTGATGGCTAGTGACGCATGTGGCCATACTGCACAGGCCTCCTGAAGTTCAGCAGTTTCCTTGTAACAAAAGGGTTTCAGATTCTTGTATGCCCCCTTTTGTAATGTTCACTAGTCACTACTAGGGAGAGCTGCGGTGCCCGCATCATTTAATCTGGTGTGTTCCCTAATGTGCCTTATCATGCTGCCCCCATATTACTTAGGTAACACCTGCTAGATTGTGGAGGCCCCAAAAGAAAACTGGAACTTTTTGGGTGAAAAGGTAAATCGTCAGGTGTCTCTCACGCTTTGCCGTTGTGTTATGCTGACAAAAGCAGAAGTGTTAAGAGTTAGACACATCTTGAATGGGAATCTCTTGTCCTCAACTGATACGACTGAGCCTTGAAGTTGCCCTCAAAATCATGAAACACACATGCAAGTATTGGTATTAAACACTGTGGGGCAGATTTACAAGCCCCTTGCGCCGCTTTTGTATCACTTTTAACATGGGAAAAGTGACGCAAAAGTGGCGCAAGGGGCTTGTAAATCTGCCCCTGTATGATTATTTATTACGCGAAACTAATCCAGATAAAAATGATTGTATATAATATGAACAGTTCAGCAAGTATTAGACACATCAGGGCAAAGGTTATATATGCCCTATCATATTTTATCACACATCCAAAATCAATTATTTTAATCGCTCCTTAAGTACAACCTGTTGAATAACAGCGTAGTATTAGTTTATTGGTATATGCAAGCCATGAAGCATTTCCCCACTTACCGTATTCAGTCTTCAGGCCTCTAGATGGAACGCCCTAATTAAGCCTTCCTCCTGGAACCAGCCTGTGAGTCTAACAACTGCCCAAACCCTATATATTAAATTCCCTTCTCCTTGTAACTCACTATTGCAACTGCCACATGGAAATGGAAATGTTTAATGTTACATACTCTGCCCAGTTAACATGAGCTTCAAAAATCAATAATCCTACCCACAGATTCTATGAATGGCGCCATGAGATCAGCAGCTCTTGTTAGAAAATTAGCAGGCCTGTTTTCTAGACTTTATTCTTTCACCACAGACTTCTATACATTCACTAAATAATAAATGATCAGGTTAACTTATTACGAGGTCTGTGTTGTATGTAACATTATAACAAGCACAAAAAAGCCGTGATAGCCTGATGTATGGCCCTAAGTGAATGGGAGGAGAATCTTTGACCTGTTGACTATTTCAGATGCATGTACTTTTTACAGAGACATCCTCAAGAAACATGCAAGCTGTGTGTAATTCACAATCTCACAATGTGTTGTAAGTTATAAGTTTCGTGCATCCATTCCATCTTAAAGGATGCTCTTTTGAGGAGGACCATAAGGCGCCAGGATTTAAGGAGGCACTGCATACAGGGTATGACAATCATAGCACGCAGCCTCTGGTGGAGTCCTTACCTTCACCAGCCACAGTCTAGATGTGACTGACAGTCCGTCAGTGCATCACTGCCGGTGATCTGCTTGCATGTGCTCCACCCCAGCATCTGTAATTGGCTCTGTGAGTCATCATAAGGGACAACGAAGGTCAGACAGCTTCCTGCAGAGTCCCAGGGAGTAGCTGCTTGAACCACTGTTCTGTTTTTCTCTGCAGCCCTCTCTCCAGTGCACGCAGTAAGTGTAGGAGTTCGTACATGTACCGGAGACAGATCACTTTTATTTCATTCGCAGCTCTTGTCTGCTTTGTGTTCCCTCACTGAGGATACACACTGTTGAAAACCTGGGCTGTGCGAGCCATATGATGATCTTGCTCCAGATGTGTACTGGCACGGAGTAGAATAACACATTTTATTGTCTTTTCGTCGCAAAAGCTGTCCTGATGTTAGTGGCGATTTAAGAGGCACTATTTTAACCACAGCCATCAAGGTGACTTCGTTTTTGCAAATGGGTTGCCGAACAATGAAGAAACATCACTTATTAATGGAAAGTCGAGGCATATTTCTAATTCCACCTTGCCTGGTTTGAGCATCACCTCCTATTTCGCCCCAAATCTGGTGGCCTTATCCAAGCAGGTAGCAGTATCCCAAAGTGTGCCCTACAATGAGGCGCTTTTTTCAATGATTTCCCTATATCTTATTAATTTCTAGTTTATGCATGGTATCAATGAAAGAAGGCGAAAATACATATCTTGATAGCACTCTAATAATGATGTTCTGTAGCGCTTAAGCTCGTCATGTTCTTCATTTTATGATTAGTAATGCAGGTTTAAGTGGACTTATAGATGTTAATTCTGATCAGATGTTCCTTGTCAAATTTCAGACTTCTAATTTCTATAAAATTATTGAACATTTAAGCATTAATGATGGCTTTGAATGGGGCTTCTGAATTTCTTGTGACCTTTAAAAGAGTTTCAACCAAGCAGGGACGATTCGTCCATAGGAGCTTGGGGGTGTTGAGCCCCTGACCTGCCCACTGCAAACCACTACACACAAACACAGCACACATTTTCCCTAAGGAGCTTTCCACTCTCACCTGATTACAGGCTGGCGCCCTGACAGAGCTCTCAAGCCCGGTGTTAGAACTGCCACAATTGGCGTGGGTCTCCGTTCCATTTTTCGCTTTTTGTCTCCTCTGTGTTTGCTGGTGTTGGATGCTCTGGGCACTGTGCCACTGCCATTCAGTGCCACAGCGCGAATGCTCTCTATTGTAAATTGACTGTATGAATTGGTATAATCCTAAATAATGTCCACAACTAGGAGCCAAAGGGGGTAAGAACAGGAACAAGTTGCCCCCACTCAATAGCTACACCTCAACAAAAGACCTTCTCCTGCTATATGTATGGACAAGTATCCACCATGCGTCTTTTCAAAGGAGACACCCAATTTTGAGTGTAACAGCAGTGGATCTACTTCTCACAATGTCCGAGATCATTACTCAAGTTAAAATATGTGGTGCTGTGTCAGCTAGTCTGCCCTCCAATGAATGTGCGAAGGACCTTGAAGAGGAGAAAAAGGTGAGGGAAACTTGGCAGAGCCTCACAGGAGTAACACCATGGGAGATTACAGGCTGGTACTCGCCTGTGTCCTCAGGTTTTCATCATTAGCATCTGCCAACTGTAAGAAATAATAAAGAGATAGTGCAGAAAAGGAAAAACCCATAAATGTGGTGTGTATTCAAAATGTGACCCCATAGGGGTCCCGGGATCTAGCGTGGAAGCCCGGTATCCCCTAGTTTAAGAATGAGCTAGACAACACTGGCTATACTATTTTATTCCTTGCTGTGTGTCTGCTCAATTAAAACCAACATGTTTCATTGCCTTACAAAATTTGGTGGCATTTTCATCAGGGTTAGGGTCAGCGACTTCACTGCACCTTGTTACCCTGTTTATTGTACCGGGTAGTTGCCACTCATCGGCATACCTGCACCCCCGTAGGAGAATCTGATACACCCCCCTGTAAAATGTTTACAGGTCCCATTTGGGTCGTTGCAATAAGTCAGTCGACTGGGTGCGGGTGTACGGCCGAAGCCCATAAGCCATAAGCCATAAGTGTGGCAGGGTATGCTCAGACGTGAGTCCCTTGCTCACTTTGCCACTGGATTCAAGCAAGCCAGGCTGAAGATGGCTGTAATGCCAGAAACCGGTCATCGGAAGCTTGTTTCCGGTCCAGGGAAGGCATGGCTTGGCAGTTCGGGCTGGACTGTTCCCATGAGGCACAGGGTCAGACTGATTTGCATATAGCCATGTCTGAACTGGGGTGGCAGAGTGGGCTAAAGAACGGTGATGGATTAAACCCAGATCTTTTGACTGGGTGTGAGTGTTTGATTGGCTCAGATGCTCCGTCCATTACCACCCCCTTTTGTACCGCTATCGCTCTTGTGGGCCGCTGCAGCTGAGGAGCTGTGCTGCTGAGTGCCCGCATTTGCCATCCTACGAGAATCATTGCTGATGCTATTGTGGGCTGCTGCAGCTGAGGAGATGTGCCGCTGAGTGCCCGCTTTTGCCGTCCTACGAGAATCATTGCTATCACTATTGTGGGCCACTGCAGCTGAGGAGCTGTGCCACTGAGTGCCCGCATTTGTCATCCTACGAGAATCATCGCTATTGTAGGCAGCTGCAGGTGAGGAGCTGTGAGGCTGAGTGCCCGCACTAGTCACCACTTCGAGGATCTTGTTATCAGCTGCGTGTGCCGCTGGGTGTCCGCCTTTAAGTCCCGTCCCAGGATTATCGTGATGCATGCCGCAGACTGCTACAGCTGGGAGCTGTGGCCGTTGCGAGTCTGCCTGTCATCACAGCGGCTTCCTTGTGAGGCTGCATGCCGTGACCCTTTAAATCTCAGGTACATTGTGCATCACCAGGTTGCGTGGACCCCGGCCTCGAACTAAGTTCGTTCCACACGCTTTTTGAGTCCTCTATTGCTTCGAAGTGAATCTGTAATTATGTGCATTGTGGTTTCTTGATCGCGTTTGAGCCTTATGTTAAGCGTATATGAAGATACTTATTTTTCTATAGCTACTTGGGTATACAGAGAAAATATCGATTCCAAAATATAGAATTGCAGTAATATCGAAGTGAAAATATAGAATGGACAAAATATAGAATGGACAGAATATAGGCAACAAAAATATCGAATTTAAGGTAAGTAATTTAATATCGATTTTCATAAATATAGAAAGTCAATATATCGGAGTATATAATATAGGTATTAAATATATCGAATTTTTAATAATATCGAATTTTTTAAAGTGTTTTGTATGTTAGTATATGTGTGAAAAGTGTAAATTTATTTTAAGTAATGAAGTTTATGTTATTTAATTTTGCGTAATTTAATTCTGTAGTGGTTTGTGGGTTTATAGGGGAATAGGGTGGGAAGTAATTTAATTATAATTAATTAAATATTTAAATTTATTTATTGGTATTTATTTTGAATTAATTGTTAATTAATTTTTAATTGCTAATTAATTAAATTTAAATTAATTTTACTTAATTGATAATTATGTTATTTGTATTAATTTATTTTCCGTAGCGGGTTGTGGGTTTATAAGAGAATATGGTGGAAAGTAATTTAATTATAATTAATTAAATATTTACATTTATTTATTGGTATATATCTTGAATTAATTGTCAATTAATGTTGAATTGCTAATTAATTAATTGGTAATTGGTAATTCATTTGTATCAATAGGTAATGAATTTTAATAATTATTTTTTTTTGTATTTTTAATTGATTAATTACTAAATTATATTAAATTGGTAATTACTTGTAATTAATTTTTTATTGGTATTAATATTTAATTTATTTTTATTAATATATGAAGTATTTACTTTCCCTACTGTTGCAGTCTCTGGAGTAGGAGTAGTAATTTTTACCCCTACTCTATCCAACGCTTTCCCTACTATTGCACTCACTGGACTGGAGTGGAGTGGGAGTTATTTTTACCCCTACGCCATCCAACGTTTACCCTACTGTTATAGTTGCTGGAGTGGTAATAGTAAATGTTACCCTCACGCTAGCCTACAGTAAAAATATTGTATATTATTAATTAATAATATGTTAATATATATATATATATATATATATATATATATATATATATATATATATATATGTGTTAAAAAATAAATTGTATGTTTATTTTTTATATTAAATACATTTTTTAATACTTTTAAAGTTATTTAAATATTTTTAAGTATGTTTTAGTTAATTATAGTTATTATTTCATTAATTTTAAATTACTTTTAAGACATTTTAAAAAATTCGATCTTTTAACTAACTATATATTTTTTTTCTCGATATTTTTGATTCAATATTTTTGTACTTACCTGTTTGTAGATAGGACTTCGATATTTTTGTTTTGTATATTTTTACTTCGATATTTTTAGTATTCTATATTTTTGTATTTTATATTTTTTCAGTGATCCAGCTACTTGTGTGGTGTTCCTTTGTAGTGTCTTCACTGTGTTATTGTGTATGGTCATAAATGCTTCACACACTGCCTCTGAGATAGGCCTGTCTGTTTGTGCTACGTTACCACAGGGTTGAGCAGGGGTTATCAAAGGGTGTAGCCCCCTTATTCTGACTTAGTAAGAAGGATCCCTATTTGGACCTCGGTGCAAGCCGTTGCCATCTAGAGATCCCCATTTCTAAAACCCAGCATCACAGCAGCAGTTCAGGTTGTGTTAACTGAACTGCGCATGTCAGATTGGCCGGTGTTTTCACTATGGCCAGTGTGACATACACGTGCTTGCCTGCTCCAGTGAATCATAGCACTTCCCTTACGCTGTTTAGCATTGTAAGCAGCAAGAAAGTGGCGCTTGGTTTGGCTCTATGCTTTTGTCCAGGAACAGTGCGAGACACCTTCAGGTTTGTTTGCAGCCGATAGTGAGCTGCAGAAGAACTTCGAAAGAGGTAAGTTTGTTTTTAATTTCAATGTATTGAAAGTAATATATGTGGCTCATCACTTTCTGAAGGAAGCAGCCGCCACTGGAACCAAGTGCTCTAAGAAGGACCATTCAGTGGTTGTGTTGTAAATAAATGTAGACTGGTCCATGTCGTTTCTTTATGTAGATCCATTCTGGTAGGATGTTACATAAGGGAGAGCCCCACCAGGAGCAGCCTCACTGCTGCTCAGCCCATCCACCAACTGACTCTCACACACATGAACATTCCATTCACCAACATTCTCTCACACAGTCACCCAGGCTGAGCAGCAGTATAACACATCTCCTTTCTTTAAGGGAATACAAAAACTCTCAGAACAGTATCAGTACAAATGCAAGAAATAAATAACATAACATTCTCCTGAAAAGTAGCATGGCAAATTAAAGGTGGCAGATTCATGCAGAAAGAATAAAGAAGATAGAAAGAGACACATGAATACACCATCTCACTTCTTATCACAACACAACCCACACTCCCACACCAAAACTACCAACAAACCAAAGTACAAGAATCATGCAAGCTGGCCAGGCAAACACAAGAAAAGTACAAGGGTGCCAACAACAAAAGTATGAAGGAGAACCATCCAAATAGAAAACAACCAGTATGTTCAGGTGGAGAATATCCACACAGAACCTAATAACGTTACATCAGCACAATAATTGAGAAACTTCCCCGACAACACAAATTGGGGTGTAATGTGTGGGAAACAAACCACACGGAACATAAGCAGGAGCATAATGCTACACCCAATAACTACAGGACTTCCCCCAACGACTCAAGATGGGATGGGATGTATCAAAACAGACACTGAACATAAGCCCTTCCCCCAACAGGAAATTGGGGTGTGATGTGTGGAAAAAGGCTCCACACGTAACCAAAAACACTCCGAGCGCAAACCTTGACGAGCTAAAAATGAAGAAAACAAACCAAAACAGAAAATATGCACTTCCCCCAACAACAAGTTGGGGTGTGATGTGTGAAAGGAACTCAACACAGAACCAAAAGAATACACGCCAAACGCAAACCTTGACGTGCGAGGGAAAACACTAGCAACGCAAACCTTAACATGTGTGGAATGCAGAGAAAGTTAGAAGCAACCTGGAAATAAGAAGCAATCTGGAAACAAGGTAAGAACATATACACTTCCCCCAATGACAAGTTGGGGTGTGATGTGTGGCAGAGACTCCACGGAATAAAAATACACCCAATGCAAACCTTGACGTGCAAGGGAAAACACTACCAACGCAAACCTGGATGTGCGTGGAATGTATGGAAAACATTAATTTAATGGGATGAGGGGCACACCTTATTTTAATGAAGTGTATCTGTTCTATACATTTATTACCGAAGCGGGCTGCCTAGGCGTACACAATGTCCCTATTGTGTTGGAACAAAATCTCAACAAAATCAAGTGAAACCACTTGGCCTCAGCGCACTGTTACTAACCACCCTTTAGTGGTGCAAAATTGATCAAATATTACAAGTACAAAATCAAACAGTTCTCATTGACTTTAAACAAGGACACAAACTCAAATAAACGTGGTGAACCACCATCTGGTTGTTTTTACTCATTTCGTATTTGAGAATTATGTTTGTGTATAATACGAAATGAGTAAAAACAACCAGATGGTGGTTCACCACGTTTATTTGAGTTTGTGTCATTGTTTAAAGTCAGTGAGAACTGTTTGATTTTGTACATGTAATATTTGATACATTTTTCACCACTAAAGGGTGGTTAGTAACAGTGCGCTGAGGCCAAGTGGTTTCACTTGATTTTGTTGAGATGTATGGAAAACATACCACACAGAAGATATGTACTTCCCCCAACAGCAAGTTGGGGTGTGATGTGTGGAAGAGGCTCCACATGGAACAAAACACTCCCAACACAAACCTTGCCATGCGAAAGAAGAAAAAAACACTCTCAATGCAAACTATGATATGCAAAGAGGAGAAAGGAACAGCACAGCACACAACCCCTTGCACAACATCATAAAATGTAAGGTAATCAGCTCTGAAAAAACCCGAAGTGTAGAACCTCCAAAAACCCCATAAGTTGAAGTGCAACTAAGGCAAAGGCAAAGGTACAGGCACACAATTCATAGTATAATACAATTTTTAAATATTTCCAGCCATCTGACCCTCTCACTTGTAATCATGCCTGCAATTCATTAAAAAATCATATTAAAAATGCATTCCAATATGTTGTAGAGCGAGTTTCAGCTTAGGACAAGAGTCTAGTAAAGTTATACAAAGTTAATAGGCAGACGCAATCTCCATCACACGTAGATAAAAACTGCACACAATGAATAAGTCACAGGTTGGCATGGCGTGAAATGCCAGCTCAACAAAGACAACAAACTAAACACTACTTGAAAGAATGCTCAAAACAGTTACCAACTCCGCTGTACACATGTCCCTGAAAAGTACACTATTTCACAAAACAGAGGACCCTAGTAAATTAGGATCATGTAAATGATAGACATACACTGAATAGTATGTATGTCCTTTGTCCAGCCGGACAGGAATTTATTAATTTGAATATTTTATACTGGTTCATATAGTAAACATTTATACACAAGTGGGCACAACCTGTGACCCACAGAGAACAAGACAAAACAAGTGAAAGCAAATTATGTAAGGCCGCACAAGGCGGTCTGTACTAGTATTCAGTTCTACAGACTTGGATTCATTTTAGAAAACCATTGTAAAATACGTTTTGTGACTTTGTAAAAAACATATGGTGCTTTTAGGTCGACGACGTTTCGATGCAATTAGAAATGCAAGCATCATCATCAGGACAAAAATTATTATATCATGTTTGTCTTGAGAATATTTTCATAGTAACACAGCCTCTGCGTGGGGGAAAAGTACACGGCATAAGAAAGGATGACGGCATGTAGAAAGAACAGCACAGAAGCTGATGAAAGCACAACAGGTCACCAAGCTGGAGACTTCTTCAGCTATGCAGAAACTTTATTGACAAGAGCGTCGTGGTTAGCAGAGCATGAAAAATACATGCTGGACACTGCAGGAAACCATGTAGGATACTCCAAACACAAAATGGAGGCACACACTGGTGACGGCGCACCGGAGGGCCCCCGGCATCACCGTGCTTCGAAATGTCCATTAATGCCGGGCACCTTGCAAGAGAGAACACATAATAAAGATTGAATGGAGGCATCGCAGAAGAGCAAGAATCAAGTAAGACTTTGCGCGCTCTGTATGTGCAGTCGTTGCACAGCTCGTGAGGTGTTTGAATGTCAGGCAGCGGTTGAACTGCCATGGTGCAGCCATAATCACATTAGGCATCGAAATCGGTAAAATAAAGAAAGTACTCTCAGTTACCGATTAATGCACCGTCTGCAGTCTTTCCCAAATAATTAAAAGTATTAGCTGATAGAGTGTGCTGATCTCTCAGATTTCTCTGAGGTACCGGTAAGTCGCTGCTAGAAAACAGAGCCGGTAGTGTAATACAGTACAGGCGAGACACTCACAACTAGTGGCACATCAGGCTGGCAACAGGTAGTAACAAGAAACAGTGAATTGCTGAGGGCACAGACCTAGATTAGGAACAGCGGGACTTCTCCGTTATGGCTGCAGCAAGGTAAAGATGGTCACTGGGACACTTGACAGAATGAAAACCCAAGGTGACTAGTACTAGTCGCTCCTCTGTGAAACTCCACACACTGGGAAAGGAACTGGCACACTTGGGTTGTAGTCATACCAGGAAGAATCCTTAGAACTCAACACCTCTTGTAGGACACTTCTTCTTGGGTCACAGCAGTGAGGATTTAGTAAGTCCAGCAAGAGCTGGCACGTAGCAAAACAAGCAGGGTGAAAATGCAGCAGGGGATGGCACGCCCATGTTGGGGCTGACTTGTCTTGTGGTCACTGGTGGGGCTGGGGCTGCCAGCATGTTCAAGAACATCTAGTAACTTAGCGCTTGTAAGTTACAGACCAACACGTGGCAAGCGGAGGTTCTTCCTTCTCAAATCATCACCAAAATGTTGTAAATAAATGTAGACTTGACAATGTAATTTCTTTATGTAGATTTATTCAGGGCGGATGCTACATAAGGGAGAGCCCCACCAGGAGCAACCTCACTGCTGCTCAGCCCATCCTCCAACTGACTCTCACATACATGAACCTTACATTCACCAACATTCTCTCACAGTCACCGAGGCTGAGCAACACTTGGCCACAACGTTAGTCCAGGGTGGGCCCAAATTCTGAATTTTATTGGAGAAATTCATTGATGGCTGTAAAGAACCACTTCACTGGTCCAGCAGTCTAGTGCAGAGGAGCTTTGATGTGCATCGTGACATATCAACCATACGCATTTAATAGGGTTGAAACAGTGGTCGAATTGGGCAGAACACTTACAATAGAAGCATCACAGGATTGATGTTTCAGGTACCATAGCCAGTCTGTAGATGTTAAATGCTACAGCCATATAACTAAGAACAGCAGAAAGCAAGAGGTTGAAAATGTAAAGCTATATGCAGCAGCATTCTACAACATTCCACTTATTTATGCACTTCTAGGTCGAACTTGCTGTATCATCAAAGGAAAGTGAGCTCTGAAGCTGGAGACATCAAATTGTGAACATATGAGCCCCAGGCATGTCAAGGGAAAGCACTGAAGGCAAGTGCAGAGGAGCAACCATGAGTAGCTTCAAAAAAAGTGTGAGTAGGGATTGAGTGAGGGTACTGTGCAACACAATTATTACTGTTGCACAATAAATACATTCTCCATCCATAGTTATTTTTGTATTAAACTAAACTACTTTTATCATATTCTGAAATATGTAAATGTATTTATTGCAAAAATAATCAAACATCATTAAGCACACACATTTTTTAAGTAACACAATAAAAAAGGAATCACAGTGGCAGAACTGGGAATCCAAATTCCATGCAAGATATTCTGTTAATTACCACAAACTAGTTTGTGAACACTGCCCTATTCATAAGCAAAAGACAATATAGAGTACGGTGAACCTCTTGAATAAAAATGCAGTTCTCTGAACACCAGAAAAATATGATATTAATGAACATAAATTGTGCAAGCTGATGCAGAGGAAAACAAGATTCTAACACAGGTGTTTCATTATCCAGAGTCAGGTGATATAGGAACAGTGTTATAGGACCAGCAAATCTGTTACTCTCATGGTTTTGGGCTTGTTGGTAATTTGACAAATGGATTTCAGGTGAGCAGATAAAGCTACAGAAATGGGACATAATGCAGAATGACCTACAAAAGTAAGCAGGGATTTTGCCTGCAAGGGCAACTGAACGACCTAGCATCATTAAGGATCTCTTTGTGCTATATATGTCTAGACAATATGAACGTCAACTGGTTACTAAACTGCAAGGGAATTGAAGGGAGCCCCTCAAGCAAGTCTTGCAGAAAATTCATCTTCCAGTCAGGCTAATTATGCTGGAGTTGAGATATTGTTACTAAGACAAATTAATGGTGCACTTTGATCAGGCAAAGTTGGAAGATTTACAAAAGAAAAACAAAAACAAGCAAACGTTGATTCAGTGAAAGTGTATGACCTCCAAGAACATTCACCACTCACTCTTGTATATAGGTAGACAGTTCTTTGATCATCCATCCTCCGATCTCCCGTCAGGGACAAAAACAGCTCACTGGCCTCTATGGTATCTCAGTATTAGTAATACTTTAGGTCCGAAGGTGCTTCCACTTAGGTAAGGTCAGTTGCAGTGCAGGTGAGCAGAGCTTGAGGCTTAGTCCTATCTTTGAGGAAATGTGCAATACACATGCCAGTATTCCGGAAACAAGGCAGCAAAGTCCATGAATGCCAGCAAATCCACAAAATGTAAAATACCAGCCAACCAGTTTTGGGGTAGAGTTGTCCTCTTCAGAGAGGTTTCTGGTTACCTACTTCTTAAATGTGGTTGCCTGTATGAAACCACACAGGTATCATCCTCAGCAGCCTACATTTGCTGGGAACCCTCATGCAAGGCATAGTGACAAAGGAAGAAACCATCCCTTATCCTCCAATCACCATTTAGAAGACAACAAATTTTCATAATCCTTTTAGTTTAACACTAAGAGGCCAATTAAAACAGATGGTAATTCATCTTCCATCCTCTCAACACTATCTGTGATATTCATAATTATCATTGCAAAATCAATGCACAAAATGTTTGTGATAACCCATAAATATTGAAAATAAACATGAAATGGCACACGTCACTGAACATATCTTCCATTGCACCAGTAAAAATATAATATACTGCTATCTCGCCGAAACCAAGCAAAGGGGTTGGTGGTGAACTACTAAGTTGAGACTACTGGGTGGGGAAATTGATGGAGGTTTCCCTCAATTTTAGGGCACAACAAGGTCATCCTCTAAGTAGTATTAAATCTACAATTAATTTTTTCCTGTGGAATTTGGTCCCCCATCATATATACCAAAAATGAAAAATTGATGGCAACCTTCAGGATGAAGGAAAATATGACAGTGATGGAAAGACTACACAGGTAATTGAGATCTTTTCTTCTTATACTGGTGCAGAATCCGAGTGAATTAAAAGATCACTGCTGAATCTATGTGCTGAAACGGAATGAGGATCAATTTCAGTTATGGACAAAGGTTTATGAATAATCACCATGAGTCAACAGTCTAATTTCTGGTCTGATACCAAACTGGATCATCCACTATATCAGTTGACTTATTCCAAAGATATAACTGCATTTAATTCAATCAGTTCTTGACATAAACACAACACGGGACAATGCATGGGTGTTAGACCCATTGAATGATTGATCAAAATTCCATTTCAGGTGAAGCAATTCATACTCAAACGTATTTATTTATCACATCTCTCTCAATTGAGGACAACCCTAGGTCAAGTATCACCCCATTTACCTTTATAGACCACATTTCCTTTGATTTAGAGATATGGTTTCTTGTATCTCCATCTAAAGGTTGGAGTTGAACGTTTGACTGAGCCCTATTGCTATAAATTAGCTTTTTCCAGAATATGCAGGAAACATAAAATGTATAATCATGTATTTGGGCAATGAGCATGTTACTATTGCCTATGCAAACTCAAAATTGTGGTGTTGGTGGGTCATTTTTACAAAGTTTTCAACCCACAAAAATACAGTCAGACAAGCTAGCTTGTTGTCAGAACAGCAAAAGTGTAAGACATCCAGGGTAAACATACAATAGTATGCAGGTGGACAATGGATCCAACATTTGCATGTTGCATCTTGACGGCATCTTTAGCCACATATATAGAGACTACCAGGTGAAAGAAAAAGCCTGACAAAGTTAGCTAATACAAAAGATCAACTTCATGAATATATTCAAGATGCTAGTAAGATGTTTACATTTAGGGCCTGTTTTACAAAATTTTGAAGCGTAACAAACCCTCTACTTGATAAATCAGAGGGTTTGTGACTGCTCAAAAGTAGTTTTGGAATTATTAAATCCATTTACCCATTCTACAAATAGATTATGAATCACAATTTGGAAGAGGCATGTTCTGGGAGTTCTGTCCAATTTGTGACGTGTACCCTGATGTACCAATGATTTGGTCACAAACTATTGAAAGGTTACAAAATCCGAAGCAGAAGAGGTAACTTATTCATACCCCTTTAGAAATTGGGGTACTAATGCCAGTTCTCAGTGAACCTTTTCAAAAACCTTTGTGTGTAAACGAGCTGGTTTCCTGTAATGGTGTAAACGCTCCCCTGTGGTCACTCAAAATCAGTTTTTGAGCTAAATCCTCTCCCACTGTGATTGGTGCATGGCTGGCAAGTAATACAACCATGAGGCAGGCCCAGATGGGCGCTACATCTGCCAGTGAAAGGGTAATTATCCTTTGAAGATATGCAAGGGGCTGGGCACAGAGGACGGTTAACTTCTTCCTACACCCAAGGCCTTTCTTTCAGCTCTGGAGCCCCTTTACATCTGATCAAGGAACTATTCAGCTCCTGGGTAAAAGTTGGAAGTTGAGGTACAAGGGCTTCTAGAAGCTTAGGGAAGACTAAAGATAATTTTTGTAAAATATTTGTTACACATCTCACTTTACGAATAAATTGGATTTGTAACATATTTGTAAATGCCCAATAATTAATTATTTATCTGGACATCTTTACAGAGATATGACATTCTCCTCCTCTCTCCCTAGCACTGGCACAGAATTTTGCTTTTGTGCCCTGCACATAGTTCGTGCCATATTGCAAGGGTCTGTGCATGAATCTAGCATAGGTTTTGCACGCCTAGACACGATTTTTTTTAACTTTTTCTTCTTTGTATGTGTGCTGTACCATGTAGCACACATGCAAAGTTGGAAGAGAAATGAAAACATTTAATTTCTGCTTTCAAAAGGCTTTACATTTTGACACAGAACCCTGTCTCAGTTTTTTGGTAGGTAGGATTTTGCATCAAAAAGCACAGGTGGTTGCATGGGAATGCTAACAAGAACATTTTGTGCTGGATTACATCACTGTTCTGATACAAACACAGCACAAAATGTTAATAAATCTGCCCCTACATTTTCTACCTGTACATATTATGCACCCTGCAGTCTGGGCAGTTCTGGTCTACTTAGGGATCATTTAATACTATTTGTAAGGAGGGATTAGGTCTGTCAAAAGGGATTATTTAGACATGTCGAATTTCCAGTTTAAACCTACTCAACCAAGTTACTGGTGGCAGCCCTGAAGTCGTGTTTTGACTTGTCACTTTAATGGTGGAACAATATGTGCTGCAGTCCACACGTGACATTCAAATTGCAGATCCTGGGTATACTCTGTACCATATATTAGGGACTTATAGGCAAGCTAAAGTACTAATTAGGAGTTTTGCCAAGTTCTACATGTTTTAGGTGTCAGAACTAATGCAATGGGGCCTGGTTAGCAGAGCCCCAGTGCAAAGTCACACAATGGCGGCAGCCCAAAACATGGGCGTGATTATGCCAAAAATAGTTTTTTTCTTGTATGCCCCTCCAGATGAAAGGTGAGGAGCAACTCAACCATTTCCCTGGCAGTACTCATCATTTAGGTAGAAGAACCTAGAAATCAGCCACGGCTGCTGCAGGTAAGAGCGGTGGGGCCAAGTGAGGGGGGATTTCAAGAGATGACTACGAGGGAAAATTAAAGAAATAATATTAATATTCCCTCATAGTCGTCTCTCGAAATACCCCCTCACCTGACCTCACCGCTCTTACCTGCAGCGGCTGCGGCTGCGAAAAAGCCCATCTGCTTTGGCATGGTTAGTTGCAGGTCTATGTTCCACTGTAAAGTCTATACCTTTTAGAGAGATTGACCACATAAACAATTTGCCGACTGGACTCCGGGAACTCCCTCTACGCTGGAACCACAGCCAAACTACAGAAAAGAGTAAAGTGCATACAGAACGCTTCTGCACGACTCATCCTCATCCTCCACATCTCTGCCCACCTGAGAGACCTGCACTGGCTCCCCGTCAGCAAGAGGATCACGTTCAAGCTCCTCACCCACGCACACAAGGGCCGACGACATGGGCCCCAAATGCCTCAACAACCGCCTCATGTTCTACGCACCCACCCGCCAGCTCCGCTACGCCAGCCTCGCCCTCGCCACCGTCCCATGGATTTGCAGAACCACCACCGGAGGAATATCTTTCTCCTACCTGGCGGCCAAGACATGGAACCCTCCCCACCCACCTACGGCTGACCCAGGACCATCTCTCCGTCAGGAAGCAACTCAAGACCTGGCTCTTCGAGCAGTAGCAGCACCCCCCTCCTCCCAGCGTCTTGAGACCCTCGCGGGTGAGTAGTGCGCTCTACACATGTGATTGATTGATTGATTGATTGACTGCTAAGCATTCTTTTTTTCCCTTGTGGCATAATGCCTCTCCCTTGGAAACAGCTTTCTGCTAAGGAATAAAACAGGGCGTAGATGGCCTTGGGAGTTAGGTTGTGATAAAACAGCCCCAAGACTCCTGTCAGAGGCAACTGTCTGTAATACAAAGGACCTCTGGAAGTCAAGGTAAGTGAGGACTGGAGCATTACATATTAGAGTTTTCAGGGTTCTAAATCTGTGTTCTTGGTCAACTCCCCATTCCATCTGATGTTTGGTGTTGGTGTGTCTGAGTAATTCTTTGAGGGTACTGGCTATTTCTGAAAAGTGGGGTATGAATCTACGTTAATGACCTACTAAACTGAGGAAAGCGCTTACTTCTTTCCGGTCGGTGGAAGGGGGTATGTTTTGTTTGGCCTCTATATGGTTGTGTTGCGGTTTGATCTCCCCTCAGCTAATGGTGTACCCAAAGTATTCAATTTGGTGTATACCCAGAGTTGTCTTTTTAGGATTCAATGCCAGCCCTGCTTTGGTTAGTGTGGTAAACACATTCCATAAGTATTTAATGTTGGTCTCCCAGTCGGGACTATGGACGTCAACATCATCTAAGTATGCTACTGCATATGTTTGATGAGTTTTCAGTATTAAATCCATTAACCACTGAAAGGTTGCAGGAGCCCCGTGAAGTCCGAAGGGCATTACTTTGAAATGATATAGCCCAGGCGGAGTAGAAAATGCAGTGTTCTCCCTTGCCGTTTGAGTTAGGGGGATTTGCCAATATCCTTTTGTTAGATCTATCGTCAACATGATACGTGCTTCCCCTTATCTCTCTACCAATTCATCCACTTGCAGCATAGGATAATTATCAAATTTTGAGTGGCCGTTTAATTGACGAAAGTCAATGCAAACGCGGATACTGCCATCAGGTTTGGGTACTAAAACAATGGGAGAGCGCCAAGCGCTTCGAGATGGTTCAATGGCATCCGTTTTAAGCATTGCTTCAACTTCTTGTTCTACCGCTATGCGTCTTGCTTCTGGTATTCTGTAAGGTTTTAAGTTGATTACCTTGCCTTCTGGGGTTATGATGTCGTGTTCTATCAATGGAGTTCATCCTGGTTTGCTTAAACTTTAATCTGGAAATTCATTGAGTAGTTGTCATATGTTTTCTTTTTAGTCAGTGGAAAGCTTGGGTCCTACGTTAGGTTTTTCGTTTTCTAGATCGTTTCTACTACCTACGTGTATCTCAAGGGGTCTAGAGAGGGTTACCTGGTTTATGGAGACCACTGAATCTTTTGGGGCCCCTTCAGAGTCTTCCCATTTTTAAAATAGATTCATGTGATAGGTTTGCCCGCCTTTTCGGGTATGGGGCACTGCCACTCTATAAGAGACAGGAGTAACCTTTTGGGTGACTACATAGGGTCCTTGCCATGTGGCCAACTGCTTTTTATCTAATGACGGTAGAAGGATTAATACCTTGTCTCATATGTCCAGTGTTCTCATCTTACTCTGTCGGTTATACTGGTCCTTTTGACTCGTTTGTGCCCTGTCCATATTTCTATGCACAGTATCCCATTGGGATGTTAAAGTTTCCTTCAGGGTTTTCATATATCCTAAAAGGGGCTTACTTTCATCTTCCTCTTCGGCCCATTGCTCTGCTGTGATTTCAAGCAATGTTCGAGGTTTCCTACCAAATAGGAGTTCAAAGGGGCTAAACCCAGTCGATTTCTGTCCATGTGCCGAATAGCAAAAAGAACAAGGGGAAGTTTATGGTCCCAACCCTTTCCTGTTTCGTTGATCATTTTCCTGAGTATGGTTTTTATGGTTCTATTATATCTTGCTACCAGCCCATCTGTCCGGGGGTGATATACAGCTGTTCTGATGTGGTGTATCCCAAGCAACTTGCACACCTCCTTCATTAACTTAGTCATGAAAGGAGTTCCCTGATCCCCACTCGGGAAAAGAAGGAGATCATGGCTTGTGCTACGGTAAGGGTAGTCATGCTTGTTAGGGGCATGGCTTCGGGATAACGAGTGGCATGGTCTACCAGCACTACTATATACTGATGTCCTCTAGCAGATGGAATCAAAGGACCTACCAAGTCCATCCCCTCTCTATGGAATGGACTGCCAATTAGTGGTAAGGGTTGTAGAGGTGCCTTTTTATCTTTGGAGGGGTTGATTAGTTGACAGGTAGGGCAGGTAGCACGAAACCTTGCAGTCTCTTTGTAAATCCTGGGCCAATAAAACCGTCCCAGTAGACACTTCAAGGAAAGCTCTTGCCCATAGTGTCCCACTCCTACTTGTTGATGAGCTACGTTTAAAGCTTGTTCTCTAAAGGCTACCGGGATTACCAATTGTTCATTAGAACCCCCATTGTCCCCCGTATTTCTATACAGTAGGCCTTTTTTTATAACAAAGTAAGGGTCTACCTTTTTGGGAGTCATCTCCTGGGCCTGGGTCCATGCATTTGCAAGGGTGCTGTCTCCCTTCTGTGCTGCTCAGAAGCGTCAGGAGGGAATGTTCCCATCATCTGGGGAGGAAAGCATACATGAGGAGAGATGTAGGTCACCCTTAGTAGACTTTTGCTTATATCTCCTTTTCTCTCTTCTGGTTTTCTTTTCCCTATCCTGGAGACTCAGTAAGGCTTCTCCGAAGAACGGAGCCTCCTGTAACAAGTCTTTCTCAAGGGGTGAATTTGTGACCGAGGCAAAATACTAATTAAAGTTTGGTAATTCTGCACCCATGAGTCCCTTTTCTGAAAGTTGGGGAACTACCCAAACCTTTCGCACTTGTGGGCCACCATCTATCTCTAATAGTACTTCTACTAAAGGATACGCCCTAGTAGCACCATGTACACATGAGACGAGTACTTTTTCGTCTTCACATATTTTTGCAAAGCGGACCAACTCCTGCGAAATCACTGTATGGTGGCATCCGGTATCAAGTAATGCCTATAGAGGCCGTCCATTCACTCTTATAGTTTTCTTATACTGTTCCCTAACTCCTCCTGTGCTAAAGTTCTTGCCCTGAGATAAGTCTACTTCCATAGGTTCTGTGGTATCGGTCTGTAGGGGACAATTACGGGCTATGTGCCCCCACTCAGCGCATCTGAAATATTGGGGACCCACAGGAAGATGGGGGTTTTTAGGTATGGGTTTATTCATGGTTTTACTAAAGGAAGAGGGATGTCGGTCTCCGTTATCGCTGGACACTCGAGTCTGAGGTTTGGGAGTAACAACAGACCCTCTCCCTACTTGAGCTTTAAAGTTGGGGGCCCTTGCGATAGGCACAAGCTAGCTCCACAGCAGTATGGGTTGTCAGATTCAGATGTTGTTTCACCCATTCTCTGGTATTTGAGGGCAAGGTGTCTAAGTATTGTTTCAGAAAAATCATTTCTGTGACGTCCTCCATGCTGGATGTTTGAGGTCGTAACCACCTGGGGCCTCATTTATGAAAAGCGATGCATCGCTGCGTGAAAACAGCGATGCGTCACTTTTCATTGCGCCCTCCTTGCGAGACCAATGACGCGTCATATTTACAGTATGACGCATCATGGCGCAAGGAATTACAGATACGTCAGTATTTTTGACATATCTGTAAGCGCAAAAGTCACGCATTGCTGGAATGTGTCACAAAAGTGACGCAACTCCAGCAATGCGTCTTTTCACATGGGGAAAGCCCCATATGAAAAGGGCTTGCGTCAGTCTTACGCCGGCTGTGAGGCAGGCGCAAGATTTTGACGCAACATCGTCCTAAAAGTGACGCAGTGAAATCTCATAGATTTCACTGCGTCACTATTATGAGGCTTTTTGCATGGGAACGCCCCCTCTGCATGCATTATACCTGACGCAGGTATAATGTAGCGCAGGGGTTTACAAAGTGACGCATCTGCTTAGATGCGTCACTTTGTAAATAGTGCGCAACAGGAAGCATGTTTTAAGACGCCGATGCGTCACAAAAAGTGACGCATCGGAAGCGCAAAACTGATGCAAGGCCCAGGGTTCCTAAATCTTGAATCCTAAAAAACAGAGCCCTGGGGTTGTCCCCGCTGGTCCACTTCTCCTTACGAAAGCGGACTCTGTAATATTCACAATCACAGTCTAATTTTTCAAGATTGGCCCTTTTGATTTCTGCGTATGGAGTAACCCCAGCTGGGTTGGCAGCCTGATACGCTGCCTTTAATTCGCCAGACAGCAATGGGGCAATGTTTTGACCCCACCTTTCCGGCGGCCATGTGGTGGTAGTGGCTACTCTCTAGAAACTTGTAGAGAAATAATCAGGGTTGTCCCCTACCTGAAATTTCTGTAATACACTACTAGGGACATTAGGATGGACTCTGGTGCTAGAGATAGTGTCAGTGATGCGCATGATAGCAGTGTCTTGCACTTTTTGATTATGTGTGAGTAGTATTACCTGCTCTTTCAGGGCGGCTTGGAATGCCTCTCTTTCTCATTGTGCATGTTGATTTTGTTGCTCAAGGGCCAGCTGTAAATGTCTCTGCCCCTCCGCCAGTTGGCTCACTATATCTTGCATAGTAATGGGTTGGGACATCTTTTCAGCCTAGATGTCAAATCCCACTTCTGACACCACTTGTTACATTGTTAGTGGAAGGGCCGGGATCTTTTGGGGGTTATTGTTTAAAGGTTCCTATAAAGGAGACTATCTTGACACGCTTTCTTGGGAGGCAGGTCACACCTGCAGGTCTTTTATTCAGACAAATACAGGTGTCCAAGAAGAAAGAAATATTTAAGTCAACAAAAATTCTAAAGCGGTCCTGAGGGAGAAGGTTTATAAGCGATGGAGGAGAAATTGTCCTTTAAAAGTCTCTGGGGTCCTTCACTCTGGGCTTCTCTTCTCTGGGATGTAGGTGTGGTGTCGCCTTCCAAAAAGGGGTGAGGATGAAACAAACAAAACAAAAATAAAAAAATGTGAGGTCGCTATTTGGGCTCTTTTCTATTAGTGCTACCTTCGCCAGCTTGCCTTGCCACCAGAGTGAGGGAAAAAGGTGTGGGGTATTATATACATGTGTGCCCCCTCCTTTTCTTTTTCCCCACCCCTTCCCTTCTCTTTAGCCTTTAGCAAGCCTCCCCGTCTTCTTAGCTTCTGAAATACATTTGTCCAGTACACTGGTCTGGAACCACGGTCCTCCTGGACCGTGGCAATGGGTATCGAGGCGTCCTCTCCTTCCTGGGACGTCCAAATACTTCGGCATTAGGGGCTCTGAAAATGAGCTTCCGCTGTACTCTGATCCAGTCTATTGTTCGGGTCTCTCTGGGGTCTGTTGTTTGTTATGTTATGTTATGTTATTAAATTATTTATTAAGCGCACTAACACTGATTAGTTTCTTGGTGCTAAGTTTGACAGTAACACAACAGAGGTAAAGAAAAGTAGGTTTTAAAAAGCTTGTCTGAAAAGCCAGGTCTTCAGTGCTTTCCGAAAAGGTAGAAGATCTTGACAGAGCCGAATTTCCAGTGGCAAGGTATTCCATAAGCATGGGGCAAGAGTTGCAAACCTACGTCCACCAGAACGTTTAAGCTTGAACGGGGGGATCTGAAGAAGGCCTAAGTGGAGTGAGCGAAGGTTGCGGGGGGAACATATCTGGTAATTATTTGATTAATGAATTTGTTGTTTGGGTCTCTCCGGTGCTCCGCAGGAGTTTGTCTCTCTGTCTCCTGTGGTACGCGCGTCTCTCCCCTCCGAGTCCTACTCTTCTTCCTTTCCCTCATCGGTGTCTGTCGTCTTCAGTGGGCGCCTTTCCAGCGCTGGAGCGCTGACCTCAGTCCCGAGGAGAGCCTTGTCGGGAGCCATGATGGAATTCCCGGCCTGCGAGGACTCCGTACTACACCCCCTCCCATCTGGATGAACCCTAAAAAGATCCCCAAACAAGAAGGTTGTGAGTTTCAGTGACGAAATCGCAGCAAAGGTTTCCCTCTTCATGGCACTCCAAACACTGCTCTTGTGAAGTAGTCACCTGCTAATCAAGGCAACTAGTCTATCCCAACCCTCATCATTCAACTGTTATAACACTGCCCCGGTCCCATATTCTGAAGCATCTGTTTGGACCATAAAACCCTTGTTGAAATCAGGTGCTTTGAGTACAGATGCTGTACACAGCTCCTACTTCAGTGTGGCAAAGGTTTTCTGGCATTCTTCAATGGATATGACTTTTGTGGGCTGCTTCTTTGAAGTTGGATCTGTAAGGAGGTTACAATGGTGAATGAATAAATGAGTAGTTTGTAAAGCACATGAATCACTCCCAAAGAGGTATATTTTCATGCCATATACCTTGACAAATTTCCTGTACCAAACTGTTAGACCCAGGAAAGCTCTGATTTGAGAGTGGGTTTTGAGAGGATCCCAAGCCATAATGTCCTGTATTTTGGAATGGAGAGGCTGTACATGTGCCCTACCAACTTGATGGCCCAGTAAGACAACAGACCCCAGCCTTATTCGACCCTTGCTGGCCTTGGTATTCAGTTTTGCCTCTCGGCCTGAAGCTCTTCTTTGGGGCGGGTCAAGTGTTTCTTACAGGTGGAGGAAAATACAGAAATATCATCTAGATATGCTACACTAAAGGTCTCCAGCCCAGTCAGTACCCTGTCCACCAGCCGCTGGAAGGTTGGAGGTTCATTCTTCAACCAATAGGGTATCACTATAAACTGGAAGTGCTCCTCAGGTGTTTTAAATGCTGATCTCTCCTTTGCTTCTTCAATTAGGGCAGTCTGTCCTAAGTACCCAGAAGTTAAATCTGCTGAGATAACTTGCAGGCACTCTATCGGCAGATGTGCTCATCACCTCTGGGGATGGGGTATGCATCAGTCTTAGTGACAACATTCAGCCCTCTATAGTCTATGCAGAATTTGAGTTCTGTGGTCCCCCCCTTTCCTGTTGACCGGGCATCAAGACTTCTGTGCTTGCACAGTGACTACTAGATGGCTCAATCTCTCCCAAGGACAAACATTTTGGAAAGTACTTCCTTTACGCCGGGCCTCTATATGTCTCATAACCTATATATTTTGTTTGTGACTGGTAAGGTTTCACCAATATCAATGTCCTGAACACACAACGGGTTCGAATCAGGTGTCAGTGAGAACAGTCCAGCAAACTCCCTCAGAATTTGGTGACAGTATCTCCGCAACTGCTCCATCAGTGCAGGGGACTGCACTACTTCCTCCACTGAACCATCCTTGGCATTTTGGGGAAGGAGGTCCATTTAAGGCTCACTCCCTGCCCCATCCCTGCCCTGCGTCACCGCCAGGCAGCACTTCCTCCAGTAGCCGCTACTGGGTTCTTGTGTTTGCGACAATGTGTCTCCTCAGGACACCTCCACTTCATTATGTTTTGTAAATATTTTACAAGAAGATCTTTTATTATTCCTCTTTTAAAGGGTAAGGGTTTTTCTCACGTTCGTCATGCCCTTGCTTTTTTCACAGATGATGAGCAATGAATTTCTGAGATTTCATGTTACTTGCTTTGTAAGATCCGTTACGTACAGGAGGAACTTGCAGAAAAAGTGACAGATTTTTACTCTATTGTGTTTTAGGGTTTGTAGCTTTTCTGTGATGGCCTATTTTGTTATTTTTATTCTGTATGTAGCTTTATAGTTCCAATGAATCCGAATAAAGTACATTTCAATTTGACCCCCATGGAGTTATGGTCTTCCACATTATGTGATTTTGTGGCACAGAACTGTAGCTTTGCCGAGGATTCATGACAGATCCCAAATCACTAATACTAAAGTGGTACTGAAAAATGTTAAATATTTATAAGTAATTGTATTTTGCTGCTTGAATATGCCTTCTTTCATTAAATTGCTCAACTTACTTTTAGTCAGTTGCTAAGACAATGTTTATCTGGTGATTAACATTAAACAGAGTTGCCACCTTTCCCAGGGAAACATACTGTTGTTTTGGTGAGGGGTGAAGGGGCGAGAGAGATAGAGAGAGAGAGAGAGAATAGTCAGACCTCCCTTTTCAACCCCTTTTTAAATTGTGCAGTGTTCTCTCCATCATCACCGTCTTTGCCTTTGATCTTGCACTGATTTCATAATCGAGAGATGTGGTCCTATTTAAGGCCTGAATAAACCAGTCAGACTTATATATGCTCCTATCGCCCAGAGGGCTGTAGCCTCACAGACACTACATAGGCACTATCCTCCAACATGTCAGTGTGCATGGAGCCTTGAAGTTGCATACCTGCGTTATATGGTACTATAAAGCCGCCAGAAAATTGAAGTATGAACAGCAGAGCGTGGCCTGTCTAGAAGCAGTGTATAGATACTGGTGAGGGGAGTAAACTGGTGTCAGTTTTTCAGCCTTTCTCTGTAAAGTTATAACAATGTTGGAATTCAGCAAACCACATACCTCTGTTCACACATATCAAAGTGAAAACCCTTAAGGGGTCATTCTCTTCCACCTAGCAACACCTGAATGGGTTACCTGTAACCTTTTTTTTCCCTCTAAGCCCCCTCTGCTACAGATACCCTCCTTTTCATGAGCACCCCTTGTAGCCCATAGTTACCTTTTGTGAGACTCTCTGCAACTGTTGTGACTCCACCAATGCCTTCGAATCAAATCTGGAATCCAATCCACAACTAATCAAGGAGCTATAGTTTGAAGCTGAGGGCTTCTAGAGGCTTTAAGCAGGCTAAAGGTAACTTTGAAAAAGTGCCTTTTTAAAATATTTGCTACAAATCCTGACTTTCCTAAATAGAAATTGTCTAACTGATAAACCATTTTGACCTGAAATTATTCCCCACCTCATTGAATTGTACACTCCCATTAGTACATGCCTCAGCTAGTCCTAACCAAATGTTGTAAACTTTAGGAGGTGATATACTACAGCTGAGCAGATGCATGTGCACAAAAGTAATATGTAGATGTATGCACAATATCCCTGAGGGTGAAGATCCTTGGATTTTTAAGAAATGTAATATGAGAACGAGTGCCATGTACATTTTAATTCTCTCCTTCCATAATTCGCCCTTCTCCAAAGTTCCTGCTACATTCCTCTGTCTGTCTGGCTGTAAGGACATGACAAAGGCAATGCTTTTAAAATGGAGAAACAGTATTTGATCGACACATTGACATTTAGTAAAGCCTAGCTCATCGAGTAGAAAAGAAGAGGAAACGTGAGCAAAACACGCTGAGGGTGGATAAAACGTATTAAAAGTTTATCCTATAAACTGTGTTACAAAATTCCAACGAATCTCTATAATCTGCAAAGATATTTCCCATACAAAAAGAGTTCCATACATCTGGAATATATACATTTAATACCCGTGTAATAAATGCTAGTGAAATTAGTTCACGTTCCCAGCTGTCCTTTAAGTCCGGATTTATAGGTTTCGTAATCACTACCCTCAACAACGTCTTTTTTTGCTTAAGAACGTGTGGGGTCTTCCCAAGATTGTAAAAAGAAAATTACTTGTATCCAGTGGAAATGTTCAAGTTCTCCACTTACATAGTTTAAATTATTAATTTGTTGCTAAATGACTCACTGCACAAACAACATGGACCATGGGTAACCACATATGGTGCAATGTACGTTTTAGAACATGTTCAAGTTAAAATAGCAAATGTTCAAAATGCGTTTATGTTCAGTATAAACTATAGATTTAAAGACAAGAAAAAAAGTCCCCCGGAGCAGTTCATTCATTACGCTAAGATCATCTGCTAAAGGAACTTCAGCCTTCTGTATCTGCAGGCCTTGGGCGCAATAAGGTCAGACAATGCACAATTCTTCTCGAGTGTGCTGTCAAAACAGCGCGTACACAAAAGGCTGCTCGGCTAACAGCTGAGACAAAAACAGAAAAAGTCACTTTGTAATAAAATCCACCTCGCAAGTTTCCAAGAAGTACAAAATACTCATCCTTTTAGCAATAAATCAAGTTATTAACACTTAAATGGGAATTTTAGCTCAGGATCCTAATCGTTTCTTCTTCACGTCTGTCACATCAAAAGAAATTAATTTGATGCAACCTCAACGAAAAAAAAACCTTAAAAAATTATGCCAGAGTGGCATATTGTGCACACTGTCACTTTTCAGCGGCTGACTGACAACATTACCATCCCATAACTTGGTTTTATTTAGTTATTACAACCATCTCTGTGTAAATGACACTTAGGATTATTTAGGATTATGTTGTAATCCTTTTAATGCTTGGTGCTTTAAATTTCAGACGAAACACCAAAGAGCAAACTAGCACTTAGCAGAAAGGTTTAAAGCATGTGATCTGAACATAAATCTTATATTCACCACTTCAGTGATGAAGATGTGTAGCATCACTAGCCCATTAAAGACAGAGGAGTGAGAGGCAATACCGCTAGGTTTTACATATTGTGTCTAACTGATTTCTTTTTTTTTTTTGACAGATACTAGCAAATAGAGTAACTCACTCTATAAATTAAAGAACTAATTATTCACTATTTTATTTAGTTGTGGAATAATGTAACTTCATGCATAATAATCACTCATCCAAAAGGAGAAATTCGTAGACTTTTTTTATCCTTCATAATTCAAATTTTAAGACACGTATTCGGATCTAGTTAATTCTTCGACACTTAATTCCCCATATGTTGGACTAAATAGGAATACACGTTTCAAAGCTTAGATTTGATGACATTTTATCTAAGAATAGACAAACAAGAAAATCTATCTAAGCTTTAGCACAATCGAAATAACGTTTTTTTTTTTTTACTCAGTCATTCATAACACACAGCTTTGCTTTATCTTTAGGGTCTATGCTTGTATGGGGTTGTCAAATAACCTTATAAATAAGCATCTGTAAAGCCAAGCAGGAGGTATCATTTCCAATGAAATTCATCTAAGGCCTTCTTAGAGTTACCTTTAAATCGGTGGGAGAAACTGGGGATGGAGTTAACTATTTTGGTGGGTATAGTCCCATAAATTAAAAATGGATTATGAAACATTTCCTTCAGAATTTGGAATAACATGCGGACCGGATACTACAGGGTCCAATTATGCATGTTTTTCACCTTCCAAGGGAATACACAGGCCTTCTCCATAAATCCACCCAGGGTTAAAATTGACATCCCCAAGTACTTCAGTACTTCCAACTCTCTTCATTTCAGGAAAAAGATGAAGACACAGATCTTTAAAAACAGTATATTGTGATGAAGTAAACAGTACATCCTCCTTCCCAGTGCCCCTAGGGAAGAATCGCTATCTAATTATATCTCTTTCCCTTTAACCCTTTATACATTTTGCAGCCTGTTTGCTAGATTCATACAATATATAGTATGATGAAGCCTACCATTTCAAATCATGCATGTTTGTACCCTGGGTATTCATAAGGTGTCTTTGCTGTGTGCATGCCCACGTCTGAAAAAGTTGGTTATTGTCTAGATTCTGTATCACCAGAGTTGAAAAACATCAAGAGATCAACAATGGTGATGGGAGACATGATGTGCTAGTCGTACTAATAACACTTACCCTGCTGTATTTAATATTTGTTTCAGTAGAATATTATATTACACAAGAAAAATAGGTTTTGACTATTTATTCATTAATTCTCGGACAAAAGATAAGAAACAGGCTGTTTTTCTCTCTCAATAAACTATAACATCGTTTGTGTGTAAGAAAGAACGGCCATTTAAATTGGATTTAATGGATATGTCTTTTCCTTGTCACTGAAGCGGGTATGAAGCATTACATTGCCGCGAGCAGTAACAGAAGTACAGAAAGTAACCAGATTTAATTGCAACACAACGTGGGTAAGCGTTTTGTGAAAGTTCTCTTCATTTAAGTTTTGACGGAAAACATATTATGTGTGGATAAATAGTTCTTATTCTAAATACCCCAAATTAGTAGATAACTTGGTGTTAACATGTGCCTCTATTGCAAAAAGCTTTCAACTAAAACCTGTCTCAAATTGAAATCAAGAAAATGTAAAGAAACAAACAATTCTGTGAAGCTGCTTCTTTCTGGTTAAAACTATAATATAAAAAGGTGCTTTCTTTTAGAAAGCAAATATGGTATTAATAGGAAACATCAAACCAAAACGAAATGTGCACTTCCCTATGAGACTCTTTAGAATCTTGTAAACTTAATCCCTTCCATAGAGATTCCCATGAGTAAACTGAAATTAAGAAAAACGAAATTCACTTTCAACCTATCTGAAAGAGACCATTTCTGATGGCTGTCTATATTCCTTTCCTTACAGTACAAATTGTAACAATGCTGTTAAGGAAAGGTCTAGTATATCTATACTACAGTAGCGCCTGTGGAGGGAGTTCCACTGGGCGGTGAGGCGGGGCGGAGGAGGGGCCGGTGGCGGGTAATAAACACTGAAATATGGATGAACGGAGGAAAGTAAGCAATCAAATAAATAAATCGAGTTTTGTTGCGCTCGCTGCATGGCAATGAAACTCCCTCCACGGGCCACTACTGCTGTACTAGTTTTATTATGATTAGAAATGGGGTTTCTGGTGGGCTAGGGTATGCACCTGTCAGGTAGAACCCACCTCTCTAGTCAGGAAAAGGGAGTTAAACACCCAAGATAACACCTGCTCACCCCCTTGGTAGCTTGGCAGAGCAGTCAGGCTTATCACTGAGGCAATGTGTAAAGCGTTTGCGCAACACACCCACCCACAGTGACACCCTAGGCACACCACAAAAGAGACTCCTCAAAATATAAAAAATATCAAAATATATATATATATATATTTACTATATACAATATACAAATATACAATATACAATATACAATATACAAAACAATATAGGCACACCACAAAAGAGACTCCTCAAAAATATCCCAAACATCCAAATATATATACAATACACATAAATACAATATACCATATACAAAAATATCCTCTGTATTATAGATAAAACAAATTAGAACACAATCACTTTTTGTTTGCTACTAGGCAGTGGTCATAATCCTAACTATTAGGGCATTGTAGTGAACATTTTTAGGTCACTTATTTCATAACATCACTTCTACTGCAGGTGATAGGAAGGCCCTGCCAACAGAAAGCTTATTCTCTGGTTACAGAAGGGAAAAAGAAATACCAGTAATCACTTTCTCTCAATGAACACGGGTCACGAAGAAATAATACTAGGATTATCGCATTGTTGTCAGCACCTCAGTGCCAACGATCCTATTGCACACTGTTAGAAGGGGCGATCTCAGAGGGCCAGGTTGTGCTCACCCAACCACCCCAGGACCCACCTCTTCCACAGATCTTGCCGAGTCTTATCGTGAGGTCCTCACCGGGGAGGACTTCGAGTCTAGGATCGTACACACTGAGCTCACACCACACTTACGAACAGACACCACAACGTTGAATTTCAATGACAGGTTCTTTATATGCAGTAAAAAGAAGGAAGCACTCTTATGTACAGAATGATCGAGGGATGACAGAGTCTCTGAGGATTCGGGAAGAGGGAAGCGGGACAGTCTTTAGCCTTTGGGCCAGTACGAGGCGTACCCTACGCACAGCTCTCAATCCTCGAGCCGGGGGATACGGGATGATGGTTGTACTGGCTGCTTCACTCACGTCGAGTCGGCTCTGGTCGTGATGGTGGTCTCGATGGTCCAGCCGGACCAGAGTACTCCTCGAGCCGCGACGAGGTCAGCAGGGCTCGATCCGGAGAAGGTCTTGAGGAGCCGCGACAGCGTCAGCAGGGCTCTGGTGGTCACTAGTTCAAGCTCGAGCCGCGACAGCGTGGGCAGGGCCCCGAGGTCTTTGCAAGGTCGAGCCGCGACAGCGTCAGCAGGGCTCCGATGGTTACTAGTTCAAGCTCGAGCCGCGACAGCGTCAGCAGGGCTCCGAGATCTTTAGAGAGGACGAGCCGCGACAGCGTCAGCAGGGCTCCGATGGTTACGAGTTCAGCTCGAGCCGCGACAGCGTCAGCAGGGCTCAGGTGGTTCAGTTCCTTGTTGCGAAGAGGGAGCCGCGACAGCGTCAGCAGGGCTCATAGATGCGAGGTTGAGTTTGTCTCAGGGTCTGCCGCGATCAGATCAGCAGGGCTTCAGCTCCAAGATACAACTGCTTGTCGAGCGGGCCCAGATATAGTCCATTGGCCCTTTGATGTCCGGACCCTTGCAGGCGGAGGTCTCATGCCCTGGGGGCTGGTCGTTGGCGAGGTCCGGCGGTTGGCTCTTTGATCCGTTGATGATGGGTCCCAGACGCCAGCGGGTCTGGAGCCAGCACTGGGGGAGGCCAGAGGTAAGAACGAAACTGGCCCACAAGGGAAGGCCAGAGGTGTGACAGATACTGGTCTCTCAGGGGAGGCCGGAGGTGCCATCGAAACTCCCTGGCTTATCTCACTCGGGGAGCCCTTTATCCCCCAGCCGGGACTGGCACGCCTTTGGAGTCTGGGTTTCGCTGGGGCCGGGGTCACACTAGGCCCAGGGAGACAGGGATCTCGGGAAGGGAAAATGGCTGCCGGGCCTTATGGGGCATGCAAGGTTAGGCGCTCGGAGCCGGGAGTGGGACGGGATAGTCAGGCCTGGTCGTTGGTTACGAGAGTCGGGGCTTATCGGGAGTAGGACGACCAGGCTCGGGTGCAGGCTACGCTAACGGGTATGGTGTGCAGGAAACTCAGGGTGCAGGCCTGCGCTCGCAGGGTGTGGAGGGGCAGAGCGGACCGCGCCACAAGGCCGGGTCCAACACGCGTCTCCCCCAGCTGAAGGCGGGGAGAACTACCCATCCTCTTGGGGGTTCTCTTCGCTGAGGCGGAAGAATCGGGACAGGCCGTCTGCGTTGGCGTGGTCAGCACCAGGCCGGTGCTCAACAGTGAAGTCCATCCCCTGGAGGGAGATGGACCAGCGCAGCAATTTGGGATTCTCCCCTCTCATCTGCATTATCCACCGGAGGGGTCGGTGGTCGGTTTGGACCCGGAAGTGAGTACCGAACAGGTAGGGCCTCAGCTTCTTCAGGGCCCAAACCACCGCGAAGGCCTCCCGCTCGATGGTGCTCCACCTTTGTTCTCGAGGGAGTAGCCTCCGGCTAATGAATGCCACTGGCTGGTCCAGGACATTCTCGTTCATCTGGGACAGGACTGCTCCGATGCCATGCTCGGACGAGTCCGTCTGGACTACAAACTCTCGGGAGTAGTCGGGGGCTTGTAGGACTGGAGCAGTACACATGGCGTTTTTCAGGGTTTCAAACGCCTCTTGGCAGGTGGGGGTCCAGCTGACTTTCTTCGGCTGGGTTTTGGAGGTTAACTCAGTGAGAGGGGCTACGATGCTGCCGTACCCTTCGATAAATCTTCAATAGTACCCCGTGAGCCCTAGGAATGCCCGCACTTCCGTCTGGGTCGTGGGGGCCTCCCAGGCTACGATTGCATCGATCTTGGGCTGGAGGGGGGCTGCGAGGCCGCTTCTGACCTGGTGCCCGAGGTAGACTACAGACCCTTGTCCGATCTGGCACTTGCTTGCCTTAACGGTGAGGCCAGCCCTCCTCAGGGCTGACAGCACCGCCCAGAGGTGCTGGAGGTGCTCGGACAAGTGGGAACTGTAAACTGCGATATCGTCCAGATACGCAGTGCTGAACTCTTCCAACCCAGCCAGTACCTGGTTCACCAGCCTCTGGAAGGTGGCGGGGACGTTTTTCATCCCGAAGGGCATTACCCGGAAATGGTAGTGACCATCCGGGGTGGAAAAAGCGGATCGCTCCCTGGCCCCCTCTGTGAGGGCGATTTGCCAGTATCCACTGGTCAGGTCGAACGTGCTAAGGAAGCGAGCAGCCCCTAGGCGATCAATAAGCTCGTCTGCTCGGGGGATGGGATGTGCATCGGTTCTGGTGACTGCGTTGAGCCCGCGGTAGTCCACGCAGAACCTCAGCTCGGGAACAGCGCCGGGGGCGGCTGCCTTCGAAACCAGGACCACAGGGTTATCCCAGGGGCTGTCGGAGGCTTCGACCACTCCTAGGGCTAGCATCTTCGAGACCTCGGCCTTGATACATGCCCGGACTCTGTCAGGGACGCGGTAGGCTCTGTGCCGTACCAGTGGGCTATCTCCGGTGTCCACGTCGTGGACCCACCAGCTGGTGACGCCGGGGGTGAGGGAGCAGAGGTCCGAGAACTGTCCCAGTAACTGGCGACAGTCCTCACGCTGCTCGGGGGAGAGGGAGGAGGAGAGACTCACTCCCTCTACGGAGCCATCTTTTTCCTTGGCGCACAGGAGATCGGGAGAGTATCCGTTTCCTCTTCTTCTCTGTCGTCCGTGGCGAGGAGCAAACTCAACTCGGACCGGGCGAAGTGGGGCTTGAGGCGGTTCACGTGGAGGACCCTCAAGGGGTTCCTGGGGGACTGCACATCGATGAGATAAGTCACCTGACTCTGCGCTCCACCACCTTGAAGGGCCCTGTCCACTTGTCTTGCAGGGCACAGGGCTCCACGGGGGCCATCACCCAGACCTGCTGTCCGGGTTGAAACTCGACCAGAGTGGCATTCTGGTCATACCACCGTTTCATTTCTTCTTGACTGGCTTCGAGGTTGGCCTCGGCCAGTTCTCGGAACTTTCTAGTCTGGTTACGGAGGGCCAGGATGTAGCGAAACACATCCGGAGGGGGCTCTGGGGCCGCCGTCTCCCAGCCTTCCTTGACCAGGCTGAGGGGTCCTCGGACGGGGTGCCCGTAGAGGAGCTCGAAGGGGCTGAACCCCAGAGATTTCTGGGGGACTTTGCGGTACGCGAAGAGGAGACAGGGGAGGAGGACATCCCACTTACGCCTCAGGGGCTCTTCGAGACCCATGATCATGCCCTTGAGGGTCCGGTTGAATCGCTCCACCAGACCGTTACCCTGGGGGTGATAGGGGGTAGTGAACTTGTAGGTCACCCCACATTGTTGCCAGAGGGACTTCATGTATTTCGAGATGAAGTTGGTCCCTCGGTCGCTGACGACTTCTCGGGGGAATCCCACCCAGGAGAAGATCCCCATGAGGGCCCACCCCACTACGGGGGCCGTCACCGTTCGGAGGGGAATGGCTTTGGGGTAGCGGGTGGCATGGTCCACCAAGACAAGGATAAAGCGGTGACCTAAGGAGGTCCTGGGGTCGAGAGGGCCCACAATGTCTATTCCCACCCTTTCAAAGGGGGTACTGACCACGGGGAAGGGTTGGAGGGGGGCCTTGCGCTTCCCTCCGCTCTTCCCGCGGGACTGACACGTGGGGCAGGACTTACAGTGGGCCTCTACATCAGAGCGCATGCCTGGCCAGTAGAAGTGGGTGACCAGGCGATGATACGTCTTGTCTTGTCCCAGGTGTCCCACCAGGGGCACATCATGGGCCAGGTTGAGGAGGAAGCCGCGGAAGCGTAGGGGTACCACCAGCACTCGGGCTGACCCTAGCTCGGCAGACTTTTGTTCGCTGTACAATAGGCCGTTTTCCCAATAGACAAAGTGGGAGCCGGACTGGTCACTGGCGGCCTGGGCGGCGGCCTGCTGCCGCGGCCCAACCAAGGACGGACAGGAGGTCTGTTCTAGGCAGAATTCTTCTCGGGACGGTCCTCCTTCCTGGCGCCACTGGGCCAGCTCAGGAAGGTCGTCCAGGCTCGTGGTTGGTTCGACGTCAGGGCCGAGGAGGCCTGCGTCGGAGGGGGAGCTCTCTCCGGGGGACAGCTCGGGGGTTTCAGAGGACTTGGGGACCACGGGGTCCTCCGGGGTTGGCGGTGCGGTCTCAAGGTTCACCCCCTCGGGGTTAGCCACCCGGGCGGTCATCGACCGGGTGCTCACACAGGCCCATTCAGGCAGGCCCACCATCTCCAGGTGGGTCCATTTCTCCACCCGCTTCCATGGGGAGCTCTCTAGATCGTTGCCGAGCAGGCAGTCCACGGGCATGTCTGAACGGACTGCCACTCGTAACTCTCCGGAGACGTCCCCCCATTCGAACGGGACTTGAGCAATTCGTCAGGTGCGGACGGAGTTGTCAGCTGCGATCACCCTGCAGGAGATGTGGGGAACAATTTGGGCTTCGGTGACTAGGTGACGTTTGACTGCGGTGATACTGGCCCCGGTGTCTCGGAGCGCCCCTATGTGGTGGCCATTGACAGTCACCTGCTGTCGGTACTTTTCCGTGTTGTCGGGCAGGGGGGCTCCTGGGACCATTTCCCTATCTCCCAGGGAGACTAACATCATGGCGGCTGGGTCAGCCCCCTCGAACTCCTCTTCCCCCTCCTCTTCTAGGGCTACTGAGGTGATGTGGTGCGCTGGGGGCCCCGCAGCGGCGGGCTTCTTGAATAAAGGGCATCGGGGGTCATTGGCATAGTGCCCTGGTTGCTGGCAATGGTAGTAGGCTTGGCTGACTCGGGGCCCTGGCTTGGCTGGGGGAAAACCTGCGCGCGCTGTGGGAGGCGAGGTGCCGGGCTGGTTTCTGGGGGGACTGCGCGAGGACCCTACCTGGGATCCCCTCTGTCTATTCTGACTCCCCCTCCCCTCTGGCGGGAAGATCCCTGTTCATTTCGGCCAGAGTCTCCTCCGGGCCCCCGGGGGACTCTGGTGCTCACCCATCGATCGGCCTCGACGGCCAGCTTCCGGGGGTCAGCCAACTTGCTGTCCAGAAGGTGCTGTCGGAGTTCCACAAAGCAGTTCAGGGACAAATGTTCATAGGCAATGAGGTCGTTGAGCCCCTCAAAGGTGGATGCTTTGCTGCCCTTGATCCACCCTTCCAGGGCCCTGCTGTAGAAGTTTACATATTCCACCCAGGTGGTGCCGGGGATTTTCTTGCATTCTCTAAAGCGTTGGCGGTACATTTCAGGGGTGAGTCCGTACCTTGTGAGGAGGGCCTCCTTCATGTGGCTGTAGGAGGTCTGTTCGGTGGAGGGTAGATCGAGCAGGGTGTCCCTCCCCTCACTCAGGAATTGCCCCCACAGCCCGGCCCCCCAATCCTTCTGCGGAACTCGGTGGGAGGTCATGGCGACCTCGTAGGCCTTGAATCATTGCTGGATGTCATCATTCTTGTAATACTCCTTGACCACATCCTTGGGGATGTGGACTTTGGGTTCCACCGGGGGAACGGCCTCTCGGGTCCCCGATGTTCTGTTGTCTTCGTTCCGGGCCTTTAGTTCGATCTCCTTCAGGCCACGCTCGTGCTCCAGCTGGAGTCTTTTCCCTTCATTCTCTCTCTGGAGTTTTTTCTCCTCCAGTTCTTCTTGCAGCCGCAGCTGCTCGATGGCTAGCTTCTTCTCCGCCAGCTTGAGCTCTCCCTCTATTTTCAGACGGGCTAGTTCGAGCTCGTGGTTTCGGTTGCATTTTCGGTCGGTCATCTCTTCTTGCGACAGACCTCTCTCCGTGCTGGAATTCCGTGTCGGGGATTCAGCTCTCTCAAGCGCTTGGGCGTGGGTTTCGGTCAGGGGTGCTCCCTCTCCATCGACTTCTGTCGGTGCTGGAGGTGGTGCTTTGCTCTCTACCCAGGCTGTTAGGGCTTGTTGAAGGTCTTCTTTAGTGTTTAATCCCGTTGTTGGGATGTGGAGATCTTTGCAGAATTGTTTGAGTTCTCGGTGCGAATAGTCTCCCAGAAGCTCCATCTGGAAGGTGGTTTTGTCGTTCGTGAGGCTCATGGTTGTTCTTCGTTCAGGTAGTGTGTCAGTATTGTACGATCCCTAGACGTAGGTTCTTATCGCGGCGCTGCCACCAATGTTAGAAGGGGCGATCTCAGAGGGCCAGGTTGTGCTCACCCAACCACCCCAGGACCCACCTCTTCCACAGATCTTGCCGAGTCTTATCGTGAGGTCCTCACCGGGGAGGACTTCGAGTCTAGGATCGTACACACTGAGCTCACACCACACTTACGAACAGACACCACAACGTTGAATTTCAATGACAGGTTCTTTATATGCAGTAAAAAGAAGGAAGCACTCTTATGTACAGAATGATCGAGGGATCACAGAGTCTCTGAGGATTCGGGAAGAGGGAAGCGGGACAGTCTTTAGCCTTTGGGCCAGTACGAGGCGTACCCTACGCACAGCTCTCAATCCTCGAGCCGGGGGATACGGGATGACGGTTGTACTGGCTGCTTCACTCACGTCGAGTCGGCTCGGGTCGTGATGGTGGTATCGATGGTCCAGCCGGACCAGAGTACTCCTCGAGCCGCGACGAGGTCAGCAGGGCTCAATCCGGAGAAGGTCTTGAGGAGCCGCGACAGCGTCAGCAGGGCTCAGGTGGTCACTAGTTCAAGCTCGTGCCGCGACAGCGTCAGCAGGGCCCCGAGGTCTTTGCAAGATCGAGCCCCGACAGCGTCAGCAGGGCTCCGATGGTTACTAGTTCAAGCTCGAGCCGCGACAGCGTTAGCAGGGCTCCGAGATCTTTAGAGAGGACGAGCCGCGACAGCGTCAGCAGGGCTCCGATGGTTACGAGTTCAGCTCGAGCCGCGACAGCGTCAGCACGGCTCAGGTGGTTCAGTTCCTTGTTGCGAAGAGGGAGCCGCGACAGCGTCAGCAGGGCTCAAGGATGCGAGGTTGAGTTCATCTTAGGGTCAGCCGCGATCAGATCAGCAGGGCTTCAGGTCCAAGATACAACTGCCCGCTAGTTGTCGAGAGGGCCCAGATATAGTCCATTGGCCCTTTGATGTCCGTACCCTCGCAGGCGGAGGTCTCATGCCCTGGGGGCTGGTCGTTGGCGAGGTCCGGCGGTTGGCTCTTTGATGCGTTGATGATGGGTCCCAGACGCCAGCGGGTCTGGAGCCAGCACTGGGGGAGGCCAGAGGTGTGAACGAAACTGGCCCACAAGGGAAGGCCAGAGGTGTGACAGATACCGGTCTCTCAGGGGAGGCCGGAGGTGCCATCGAAACTCCCTGGCTTATCTCACTCGGGGAGCCCTTTACCCCCCAGCCGGGACTGGCGCGCCTTTGGAGTCTGGGTTTCGCTGGGGCCGGGGTCACGCTAGGCCCAGGGAGACAGGGATCTCGGGAAGGGAAAATGGCTGCCGGGCCTTGTGGGGCATGCAAGGTTAGGCGCTCGGAGCTGAGAGTGGGACGGGATAGTCAGGCCTGGTCGTTGGTTACGAGAGTCGGGGCTTATCGGGAGTAGGACGACCAGGCTCGGGGTGCAGGCTACGCTAACGGGGATGCTGCGCAGGAAACTCAGGGTGCAGGCCTGCGCTCGCACGGTGTGGAGGGGTAGAGCAGACCGCACCACGAGGCCGGGTCCAACACACACCGCTCTGGTATAAGAATGTTGTGGCAGGTAATCGGGCTGCCTGCCTGTACACCACAGTAAGTGTGGGTAAACAATAAAAGTGCCCCCAGCGGATTTACACAGAGGCGGGAGACGCGAGGCGCTGCTCCTGCACTGGTGTGCAGCACATTGGCCTTATGCCACTCAAACATCAGACACTGAATACACAAACAGTAAAAGTAAGAAAATACCCACTTTCTAAAAGTGTAATTTTCAAACACATAATTTAACAAGCATTTGCAATGCAAATGGCCTCGTCTTTGGGACATTATATGTATTTAGCTATGCAGCATATTAGCCTGGTTGCTGAAACATCTACTGTTCTTTAAAATGGAGGGAAAGTAAGCACCAAACGGCATGACATTCCTGGTGTGGGAACACATGGGGACAAATATTGCCTGTCAGCGGGAAATGATGTAGTCCAAAGCTCTGTTTTTAACATAAAAGCAGGGTCTTCGGTGGTTATATCACTGAAAATACACGATTTAAAAAAAATATTATCTATGGAAGACAATTTCTATGGACTGGAAACTAGAGAACGCTAAAGTGATTCTGGTATTTTACTGACCTTTGCCGGTCGTTTTCGATCAAGAAAGTTAAATAAAGGCTTTGGCCAGAAAAATTAAAAAAAGAAAGTTCCTCAGCAGAAAGCAATTCTGGTATTTTACTGACCTCTGCTGGCAGTTTTCTATCCAGACATTTAAATAGAGGCAGTTGAACAGACAAAAAGCCTCTAAGTGGAAGCAGATAAGTCTTAGGGCTGATTTCTAGAGCCCACAAATTACATACACAAAATAGTATATAATAAAGTATATACTAAAGTATATACAAGAGGTCTCAAATGCTCGACCTAAAAAACACCTTTTTGAGCCTAAACTAACATTTTCCATATTATGCCATTTGAAAGTTACACCTGTACAGTGTTGCCCCGATGATATCCTAGGGTACAGACAGCATTTCAATAGTGAAAAACAAAAAACACAGTATTTCACTATCAGGACATGTCAAGCACACCAGTACATGTCCTGCCTTTCACATATTCTACACCCTGCCAATGGGGGTACCTTGGGTCTACCTTAGGGGTGCCTTACCTTAAGGATAGGGAAGGTTTGGGTATGGAAAGTAGGGGGCACTTGCCAGGTCAACATGGCAGTTTAAAACTGTGCTGAGTATCAAGCAAGAGAGAGACGACTCGGTAGCTAGTCCGTGTCCCCAGGGATTTACATGTAATCAAAAAGGACTAGCCTAGTGTCAACATTTTACAGGACTCAGAATTGTATGGCTAGGAAAAAAACATTAGGTTTTATCATGAAGCCCTCACCCACCAACCTGGTTGGTGGCATGCTTCATCATCGGGCCCACCCAGTGACACCAAGTGTGTCCCGGGTGTGTTACGACGCCTGATTACAGCGGAGCAGGTATATAACTGAGTGTGCAGTGTGGTGGCGTGAAAGGTGAACATTTTAAAATGCTATACAGTGGTCCCAGTACCCAAGGGTAATTTACACTTTAATAACTGTGCCTCTGTTAGCGTTTAAAAACAAGTCTGGTGGATGTCTTGGGGGTATAAATTAAGACCTCCTACATGCAAGTTTGGTCTACGTGTTTCAGCCAGTGACTTAAATTAAGCTGGCTTTCCTCAGGACCATAATAAAGTGGAAGTTCAATTTTAAATTAATTAAGTGAGTGTGTAATTGGACTATGTGTAGCACTCACTAAGGTGTTAAAAGTGTACGAGGGGGATTCCCTCACCAAGAATACCTGGACATACAACATGTATGACGAAACACAACATACAGGGGGAGAGTCTTAGCATGTTTGCTTAAATTCACAGTAATCAAGTGAAATTGCCGATTTTAAGTGCTGCGTGAACGACTATCAAATGCGGCAAAATCGTAACAGTACTGGTGGTACTGTGAAAGTGGTAGTTATCGGAATATATGTTGAGGCATGGTGATTTTAAAACTGTGCACATAGAAAATACAGGGGCAGGTGTGGGATACATTTACAGGGCTACTTATGTGGGTGGCACAACCAGTGCTGAAAGCCCACTAGTAGCATTAGATTTACAGGCCCTGGCCACTCAGTGTACTTTACTATAGATTTACCAGCAGATCAAATATGCCAATCATGGATAACCAATCATATTCACAATTTAAACAGAGAACATATGCCCTTTAGCACTGATCAGCAGTGGTGAAGAGCCCAGAGTCCTATAGCACACAAAAAGCAGGGTCAGAAAAATAGGAGGCAAAGGCAAAATGTTTGGAGATAAATCTGTCAAACAGGCCAGGTCTAACAATTATCCATAGTCAATAATGGTATGTCAAGTGGGTAAGCAAATGGGATCTGCTCATCAAATCCGCCCAGATTTTTTTCTTTTTGACCACCTTGTATAAGACTTTTTTATTGTGGGTGAGCCTCACAACCAGTGAGTCACCCACATTAAACTTAAGGTAAATGGACTGCGTATGTTTTACCACCAGTGCCTGCCTTTTGAGATAAGGCTGCTGCAACGCAGCAAGGGAAAGGGGCCTTTGGCTGGTTGCATGTGAACATGTGTGCACATGTGTAGGGGTTGCATGTGATAGACTCCTGCTGTGCGCAGCCTGGTACCTGCACACAGGTAGCCTGGGACAGAGGGCAATCTGCCAAATTGGAGATTGACACTGGGCAGGCCTCATAATGTTAGTGTACACTCATAAGGGAATGTAGCGTGATGTACTTTCTTGTCTGCAGTAACACTCCATTACAAGCATTTGGGGAGGGCTTCCTTAAAGTGCAGCTTCACTTCCATTTGGCCTACAAAGAACAGAGACTTATTGAATTAGAGCGTAACCTGTGTAATTGTAATTGTAGCATTTCTAGAGTGCATTAAACCAACGACATAAAGGTGCCACAAGCTATTTTGCTGCTCCGAGCTGCAACATTTATAAAATGCAGGGATGTGCTGTATTTAAAAGAATACAGCGCGTCCCTGTGCTCTCCCCTCTGTTGGTGAAAAAACAGCAGACATGCGCCAATGCAGGCACCATTGCAACATGATGCAAGGTTGCCTGCACTGCAAGAATGATTGTGTTTGTGCAGGAAAAGACAACTTCCTGCATCCATACAGTTATTAATGGTGGTTTGCTCCTTCTATTTGTGCTGCATGCAGCACACATAAAAAGTACAAATAAAAGGAGAAATAAAAGTATTTCTCCTCGTTGCGCCACTGTTATGTCTCCTCTGGAAAAACGTTAGCATTTTGCGGTGCCTCAGATTTCCGAACCCTTGTAAATCTGCCATTTAAATCCATGTAAATAAAAAAGCCCTGGGTGTTGTGTGGGAACACCGACAGCAACACTCATGACATGCCCCTGTAACATTGAGTACTATGTGAAAGAAGGCCACATTTACAAGGCAGTTTAAAGCCATTCAAATTGGTTTTGCTTGGCCTTGTACATATGGGACAGCACACAGCGCCACGGGAGCATCAATAAAAGTGAGTCTCCAGTGGCACAAGGGGCTTGTACCGTTGTGTGAGAAGTGAGGACCCAAAGCAGAGAAACCTTAAGTGTGGGAAAATCAATTTTGCAAGTTCCAAAAAGAACAGCTAATGGGTCATCCAGGAATGTCATGTTTCTCTGTCTCAGCTCAGGATCAGTGCCAAGGCCTTTTGCCACACTTCTGTGCTAAGATAATTACATATCTCTCCAGTAGCAGGAGAAAAGGCTTCTCCAGACAAAGGGAGTATTTAACAGTACTTGACTCCTGAGGTGGAAAACGAT
The DNA here is from genome assembly GCF_964261635.1 of Lissotriton helveticus. Lineage (NCBI taxonomy): Eukaryota > Metazoa > Chordata > Amphibia > Caudata > Salamandridae > Lissotriton > Lissotriton helveticus. The sequence continues at coordinate 1,699,698,998 of NC_136061.1, read as the reverse complement.
GGGGATGAAGGATCTGCAGCAATCAAGCAGCTGCTACACTGTGCCAGGGATGGGCCTGCACAAGCCCATTGAACAAAGAAGGGAGCGGAGAACCCTGAAGTCAACACAGGAGGGGGCTCCCTCTTAATATTTGGTGTAAAAAGCCCAGTCAGTGGTGTCAGCGAGTGGCGGAGCTGAGGCCCGTAGAGCAGATGAGGCCAGTGACTTATCAGTCATTTTTAAATGTCCCAGGAGGCTGTGCAGGTGGGTTGGTACAGGAGGTAGAGGTGATATGACAACCCAGGATAGACCAGACGTGCCTCACTGCTGGAACATCCCACCCGCACTTAAAAGTTCTTGAGCAAGGGGGAGAGTTCTCTCTTGGTTGTGCTTTTTTGCTGAACACTGGGACTAGTGGCAGTAACCATGGATAATTGGAAGGATGAACCTCCTGAGGACTATAGCTTCAGTTGACCCCAGGACCAGTGGGGCTTTCCCCAGAACTAGGGAAGCTGTTTCCCTACACCCCTTAAGGCGAGTTGTGGGAAAGACTGAGCTTCTGAACCACGGAGAAGAGAAACTCCAGAGGAAGCGAAGGACAAAGGCTGGTGCAGGGAGCCAATGGGACCAGCACCCTGCAAAGCTTTCCTCCTTAAAGGCCAGGAGTCCTGAGAAATGTGCACCAGGTGGATAGGGCTCACCACCAGGAGCAGAATGAGCCCAAGATGTAGTAAAATGGGCCAAAGTGGCATGAGGAGGATTTTTATCTTTGACCCCCCCCAGCAATCATGGAGCGCTTGGAGCTCCACTACCCAGCTGTTAAACCCTCCTAGGGTAGGCCAGGGTTCAGTTCAAGGACTATTCCTTTATTCTTACCCATGAAGGGGGCGTGTGTGGGGCCGCTTCCTCAGGCTCCTTCTTGTGTCTGAGGTACCACATCTCCATGGGGGCCGATACTTATAGTTTTTCTGAGGTGAGAGATGTGCTTGGAGCCTCCTCACAAGATTCTCTGCTGGCTCGGGACCCCATGCCCCTAGCTGTTTATGCCAAAAGTGGGTCCCGGACCCAATGCACTGCTCCTGAAACTAAGCAGGATGGGGAGTGCTGTTTAACACCCCCCCCCCAATGGTTGTGGCATCAGCCCTGCTTCCTGTGCCTGCTTCTGAAAGGAGCAGTACAAAATGGGGTGGTGATGGACGGAGCATCTGAACCAATCAAACACTCACACCCAGTCAAAATATCTGAAAGGAGCAGGGCAGCTAATGCAGAAGACAGCACACTGAGGGTAGCTGGAGAAGTGCTTCACATTTAGGGAGCTGGCTGGGGACAGCCAGTGGTAGGATCCCAGGGCTACCCCCTTCAACAGAAAAGGAGGCATGAAGGGGGACCAAGTGGAGCCTGAAAAAATGAAAATGCTCGCAGCTGCGCAGCTACACCAACTGCAACAGCTCTCCAAGGCTCAGTAGGAGAGCCTCTAATAAAATATTCACTGCTCCGGAGGAATGCTCCATAATGCCCTGCAAGGCCTGAAACTGACTTACCTATTTCTGCAGTTTATGGTAGCCCCAGGACAATGGGCCCCCACCAAGAGCCTAGAAAACAACATGGGGAGTTGCAGGAGCGTTGAAGCTCCCCTTAATGAGTGCCAAAGACTTTTACAGTACTCACCCTAAGTTTACAGTGTCGATGTAAAGATGACTACCCCAGGATTTCAGGATTTCTTTTCAAGGTTTCAATCACTCCCTGGGCAGGAGCATGTGCTCTTCCGCCCGGAATGGAGTGTTCTCCAGGGGAGAAGTCTATTGCTGGCATGCTTTGGCGTAAATTTGTCCCTAGGGTCGAAGTTTATGGGTAAATATGGGTTTTGATGAACTCTAGGACCTATTTTTATAATTGCGTTTTTAATGCTGCAAGTACATAAAAAATCCTTAAAAAAACAAGTGCAGCCCTTACTCATTGAGAAACAGGATATAAGGTACTTTAAAAGAACAGAGGTTCTCATTAATTATGCAATTGATAGAAGACTACAAATACAATAATGGCCATATATAATTGTTCTGTTCACAACACAAATTAATAAAGAGTCATCACCTAATGCATGTATCCATCATTATTCTTTAGATATATTTCAGGTGCATAACATCCCGTGTGAAAAGAGGTACAAAACAAAAATAGTACCAAGCGACACATACACATAATGAAAAAAACAGGCAAGATAAACATATTTATTCAATAGAACAAACAACCACGTATAGCCGTCTAAATCAAGGATTAGAATAAATCCAAGCCCTTGGGTCAATTAACCTCTTGCGTGCTGCCGTCGGCCAACGGCCGTCACGGCCCGGCCCATTTTGCGGAAGTGCCGCACTGCCGCGAAATCGCGGTCGCGGCAAAGGGTTTAAGGGTGTTTCTAGTTAGTTTGTTTGTGTTTTTAAGTGTTGACAACATTTCGACCCAGATATGGATATTGAGTCTCATCGGGAACAACTATGAAAGTGACACCTTAAACTTAGGGGTGGAACATCGGATAGCAATACGAGAAACCACCCAAGGTGGTGAAAAACTAAAACAAAAGAGTTACTTACTCGGGGAAACCAATAAGAGTATCCCCGAGAAGAGTATAGAGGGCATGGTTGCAGGATAAGATTGCAATGCATGGTGCTTGGTGTATACAAAGCAGGTCAGGATGGCAAGACTGGAAATTCAGCATTCAAAGTGGGAAACAATAGCCATCAGGGCTCAGGCAGGTCAAGTTGCAAGTCCAGAAAGTCAGACTCTGGAGTTTGGTATGTCCCTGTAGCACAGAACAGGACGTCAGCTGACCCTTGTAGTCACTTTAGCCGGGATGAAAGGGGCAGGCCCTGCCTTCCTTCTCAGCAAGCAAGGCAGCAGAACAGCAAAGTGGATGTTCTTCTTGCAGCAAAGCAGTACTGCAGTCCTTCTTCTGTAGTATCCATAGGTCCAAAAGTGTACTGAAGAGTTGGGTCAGAGAGTCACATGTTTATACCTGATTCCTAATTTGAAGTAGGGAAGTTTCTAGAGAATATTCTTTGAAGTCCTTGAAGTTTCATGCCTCCTCTGCCCTGGCTCTAAACTGACTGCATGAATGCAAAGCACTCGTGACAAGTCCTTTGTGGGATGCAGGGCACAGGCAATTCAGTTGCATATGGGGCTGTGTCCAGCTTTGCACCTCCATACTGCCAGTTGAAGGTCCATCCAGTCACAGCTAATCTCTCTATTATGTGGCTGTCTGGGAGGAATAAGCAAAGTCCAACTGCCAACTACACCCAGTCATTAGACCCAGGAACAGGCTGCAGGCGCCAAATAGGTAGGGCAGGAAAACTACAACTTTCTTAAAATGGCACTTTCAAAATAGTAACTCAATTCCTAATTACAATTTCTCAGGCATAAACGTGAAATGTTTACCTGTTCCCAATTAAACATTTGCACTAATTAAATGTAATAGGACAACCCAATATTATCCTATGCAGCAGGTAGGCATCACAATAGTGAAAAAAACTAATTGAGTTTTTCACACCCCTGGACATATAAACTTTAAAACTACATGTGACATCTGTTAAATACAATGTATTCTGACCTCTTGGCTGTATAGGGCCTACCCTAAGAGTGACTTATATGCATTAAAAGTGAAGGTTCAGGAATAGAAAAAGTTTATTTCGCCCGGTTGAAATGGCAATTTAAACTGTATGCCAGAATGCAATGGCGTGCCTGAGACATATTTAAAGGGTTACTTAACTAGGTGCCACAATCAGTGCTGCAGGGCCACTAGTAGCATTTAATTTGTAGACCTTGGGTACATTTAGCACCGCTAGGTACGTACAAGTAAATTAAATAAGCAAATTTAACAGAGACAGCACATGCACTTTAGCACTAGCTAGCAGTGGTAAAGTGTCCCAAATCCTAAAAGCCAACAAAAATAGGTTCAGAAAAAAGGAGGATGAAGACATAATGTTTGGGAATGACCTTGCAGAAACGGCGAAGTCCAACACCTGTCCAAACAAGATGAATATATTTTAATCTAAAAAGGAGATTGAATAATAATATACTTGCAATTGATGGAGCTAGTCTCAGAAACAAAGAAACTTCTATCTGCCAATTTCACAAAAAAGTCTTTCTTTTCCATTTCTCAACATGCATTTGAACATATCAACGCAGCTTCTTACACCACCTCCTAGTTAAAAGTATTCTTAAAATGTCATCCAACAGAACAGTCCATGTATTGTAGTATTGTTTTGCTATTAATGAATGAAAGACCTACACATGTTTTTCCTTTTCTTATATTGAACTGTGGGCTCCTACTGCTCTGCCATATTGTATTATGGTCTTTCTCGGTCATGAACAACATCTTACACTTTGCTTCACTGTGGGTTTGATGGTATTAAAAGTTGTTCATCAAGTGCAACATTTTATGGTATTTAAATAGTTTATAAAGATCAGATAGGGTCAATTAATTTAAAGATTTATAACCAGATGTGAAACAATACCAGCTCGTTACATTATGTTGTACTCAATGTTAGGAGTTTGTTGGTAGCCCATCTATTACAGAATGTGGCGAATGACACTTTAGGGAAATGCTAGGAGTCAGGATGCTTCTGAATATTAAGCTGTAGAAGAACAGGGAGCAAACATCAAAGTGTGGTGGCTACCATGTTGAAGGCACTGTCATCCATACTGTTTTTGTAAGGGTATAGAAGAATGAAATGTCTTTAAAATAGTCTTGTATCTACTCCAACAATGAAAAGAACATTAACAATTGAATGTTGATGACATATTAATCCAAGAAAAGGGATCATTTTATGGAGTATATAGCTTCTAGTTTAACATTAAGCAATATTTGTTTATCAGAAAACTCAATTCATACAAGCAAAAAAGAAACAAAACGCATTGGGAAGTTAGGATAAAGCTGGAATTTGGCAGGTGTTTGAGTCGATAGAAAGCATACAAGTAGGCAGATTGCGCGGGCTGACTTACATACCGGCATTAACTACTAAGCCTTTGACCAGTGATTTAGAACACAAGCAGTCTAGTTGGCTCTTCTGAGCACCCATGATGAAGTACAGTGTTAGGAAAGAGTATTTTGCTTAATGAGCCATTGTTCATCATTCGAGGGTAACATGTTTTTTCTTAACGTTTCTTGGTCTTACATTTGTCAAAACAAATAACAAGGCAAAATCTTGGTGGGATTGTGAGAGGTGTTGTCTAATACAGCATAACAAAATGATAATGTAGAAAAGAATTAGAAAATGTCAAAGTCCAGTTCAACTTAGGTAAAACAAACAAAATTTAACATAAGTTAGGGCCAGACGTACGACCATTTTTGCATGCGCAAACGAGTTTGCGAACCTGTTTGCGCTTGCAAAAACAGCATGGGGAATGTACACACCCTATTTTGTGTGTCGCAATTTTTTGCGAGTTGCAAAGTAGGGTTTTGCGAGTCGCTATTAGGTAGGGAGGTAGGGGCGTTCCCTTCCCTATGTAAGAATGTTTTGTGTCTGCAATTGCGGACGCAAGACACTTGCAAATTACCACCCTCTTCAAGAGGGTGGTAATGGGGTTGTAAAAGGGAAGGGGTCCCTAAGGGACCCGTTCCCCTTTGCATACACAGGGGAAATTTTTTTTAAGGGCAAGCAGTGGTCCCAAGGACCATGGCCTGCCTTTAAAAAATGAAACGAAAACTTTCTTTTTTTTTTTTTACAATGCATCTCGTTTTCCTTCAATGACAAAGGCCTGCATTTAAAAAAAAGTGCTTTATTTAAAAGCAGTCCTAGAAATGGTGGTCTGCAGAGCCCAGCAGGCCACTATACATGGGAGGGCCTGCCATTCCCAATAGGGTCGCAAATTGCAGGAGGCTCATAAATATTTATGAGCCTTTCTATTTGCGACCTCTATGAGAATCGCTAACAGTGTGTCGCACACTGTTGTACATCCAAAATAGCGCCTCGCAAATTGCGAGTCGTAAAAGACTCGCAATTTGCGAGGTGCTATTTTGGCCATCGTACATCTGGCCCTAAATACTTTACATATGGAAAAAATGAATCAAGGGTTCAATGTTAACAAAAACAGATATTTGATAACAAGGAAGACAATTAAAAATGGATAAATAGTTTGGCATGACACAATTATGTATTTTCTTTCACACATTCACGAGGGGGCACCCATGCATTGTGCGCCCTGCATCGCAAAATGCGATGCAGCACGCGCTACAAAATTTGTTTTATTTATTTAATTGTTTACTTACCTCCAATCATCCATATTCCGGTATTTACTACCCCCCACCCTGCTCCTCCCCTGCCTTTCCGCCCCATGGAACTCCCTCCACTGGCCGCAACTACCATAGGACCCCTTACCCTTCCAGAGTGCTGCTATCAGGGGGCTCACCAACAGTGAGCCATCTTTTAGTTGTCACACAATCAGTGTGCACCCTGAGTGCTTCTTTGCCTCTATGCTCAAATCTATAATAAGGCGTGGTTAGAGGCAAAGGGATTCTCTCATTTTCATGGGGCACGCCTCCATGCAAAAGAGGGAATGCTACTGCTGTATGTGCTCCAAAACTTACAGTCTTACAGAAGGGGACGCACAAGCATCTGCAGCACCCTTTGTAATTCCAAAGTGCCTAGGGTGCGCAAAGCGGGTGCATGTCCTCGGAGTACTTAGTGTAATACGGCCCTAGGTATATTTAGCTGATCACGTAACAGACAAACCACTATTCTATCCTTATGAACACCATTCTGTATCTGGATTGAGTGTCTGTTGAAAGCCTGGATGGGCAGCAGTAGGCATTTGAATCTGGCGAATAAAATATTTAGGTACAACCATCCTGTCTCCGTGGTGATTAAAACAAGTGAGAAAACTAACAAAGCGTTAGAAAACTGTGGTATACTACTTCAAACATGGTAAAATCAGGAGGAAGTTGTTTACTTTGAGGGGTTGTTCCCCATTCAGCAGTGCAACAGAAAGGTGCGCAAGTGAAGTGCCCATTTTGCGAGACTTTTAGAAAGCTAGCATTTTGTGCTTTAGCCATTTGGTGCCTGCAGTCTGTCCCCGGATCACATGACTGGGTGTGGGGGACAGTTTGGCTTTTTGGGTTCCTCCTAGACAGCCAAACACAATGGGATCTTAGGTGTGAATGGATGGCTCATCACTGATAGGATGGGAGGGAATTGCTGGGAACAGCCCCACTTACACCTGAAAAGGCTGTGTCCTGCCTCCACACAAAGGGCTGCATACCCCCGGTAGTGAGCCTGGAGCTCATACAACAACTCTTCAGTATACTTCTGGACCTGTGGATACTTTGCCAGGACGAAGAACTGCCACTCTGCTGGACTGGTGTACTAAAGGAACTGCTGCCCTGCTGTGCGATCCTGCTGTCCTCTTGCCTGGGGAAGAAGAATTGGACCTGCAAATTCACCTAGAACACAGGATCCCGGAGTGACTCAAAGGGCTAAACTACTGGTCTCTTGATCTGAACCTCACAAACATTAAAAGGCTCCCAAATCAGCTTCTGGGCACATTCACCGCGGGTTACCAACACCCAAGTGCAGCCTCACAGGTCAAGGACCCTCGTTGTGGCTAATGATCTCTTAAAATCAAGCTTTTGGGCACTTTGTGAACCCGATAGGGCCCATTCACACTCAAACACATTTCACTTGCACTGAAAATGAGTGTGAGCTTCCACCAGCCTGTCTCTTCACCCTGCAGCATCGATAGCCCCCGGGGGATGGCCAATGGTATACTCTAACCTGCCTACCGCGACACCTGGCCTGCTCTCCAAGACAGGCCGAACACCACCTGCGATGATCTACTTGCTCATTGCGACCCTCCAAGCGCGAGCGGTAATCTTGCCACAAAACATGAGAATGGAAAACTTCAGTGGGACTAATCTAGGACTGTATCTAACCTGTGCTCCATCGTTGATTGGCCTGGACTTTTGACTTTCATTGAGTCCAGCACAACCAGATAATCGTGGTTGGAGCTTTCTACTTTTAGGTGCTATAATACATTTTATTCTTTAAAACGTCATAACTCATGTTCTACTAATTGGATTTTTGTTATCTTGGTCTTAATTTATTCATTAAATTAAGCTCTATATTTCTAACTTGCTGATCTTTTTATGTGGTGTTTTCACTGTTTAACTATTTGAAGTGTTGCACAAATATTTTGCACATTGCTTCTAAGTTAAGTCTGATTGTTCTGTGCCAAGCTACCAGGGGTTTGAGCACAGGTTAATTTGGGGTTTCTTGTGCCTTAGCCTGACTATGATTGTGGTTGCTGCTTGACCAGTGCTCACATCCCAATCAACCAGTAACCCAATTTCTAACAATTAGGAATTTAAAGCTGGGTGTAACAGCACCCCAAAGGAAGGCCCTGATTTACTATCATTTTCCACAAAAGTGATTCAGGCCTGGTGCAAAATTATTTTGGGCATTTACTAAGCAATGCAGTACTTTGCTTCAGGTATTCATTACATGGGTGGCTCATGAGCATTTTCATGTATTCACCCAAGCATTTTGATGCAGACCCAGATTTAAAAAGACTTGTAGACCTGGGTTTGAGCCAAAATGGTGTGCCTATCTGACAGAGGCATAATGAGGAGAAATCGCTTCATTTCCTACATTCTGCAGCACTAATAGAGAGAGGAATATGCCCCAAAGAATTGTTTTTGTGCAGAAAAGACCCCCTTTCTTCACAAAAACAATCCTGCTTGTAACACAGGCACCAAGGGATTCTACGTTGATGCTAGGTAGCATGCAGTGTTCCATTGGTGGGAGTGAGCAGAAATGCTCCATAGGTTTGCAGATATGGAGCATGTCTACTCTCTCCCTTTCCCGTAACACAGCACAGCAAGTTTCCTTGCTACCCCACATTGTGTGGAAAAATAGTAAATGTGTCTCTATATCTGACAGTGGTAGTTGAAATAGCAACATACTATCATTGTGATTATGAAGGAAGTGCCGGATATTAGCATATTGCCACTGCCAGGTCTATAGGTGCTCAAAAAGAAGTCAGGTAGTTTGAAAGTAGTAGTCTAAATCCACTACAGTGATCCCAGAGTTCAAGTCCTCCCATATTCCTATAATGTATGTGTCAATGGCTATTATGTACATTGTCTTGTAAATAGCAGATTTCTGCAAATGGCTGTCAATTGTGAAATATGTCAGGCGACCCTTGGCCCTGTTGCCAGGCAGGTTGCTCCCCACGCTTCGTAGCTCCACCAGACTGCACCTTTACTCCAGCCCAGCTGCTGCCTATTTCGAGGCCCGCCTCTACCCGCAGGCTACTACCTGCGCCTCATCCCTGGTGGCCAGTGGTAGGCCTTAGGTTTGCTTTTCCACTTCTGTACTTGCTTCTTGCCCATTTTATTGTGCCTGTTTTTGTGCCCTTCTGGTTGTCTAATATTGTATTTACGGTATTTGTATTGCCCTCGTTGTCCCTCTGTCCCCGCTTTGCCTGTGTTCCCTCACCGGTCCCTCTTCCCGTCGCTGCGTCCCCTGTGGCCCTGCCCTGCTCCCATATGTCTGCTCCCCCCTCCCAGCTGCTGCTCCCTCCCACCTCCCCTTTTTATGGCGGACGGTACGCAGCAGTGAGAGCGACCCTTGACCCTGTTGCCCAGCAGGTCGCTCCCCATCCCGCGTAGCTCAACCAGATTGCACCCGTTCTCCAGCCCAGCTGCTGCCTAGTTAGAGGCCCGGCTCCACCCGTAGGCTACCACCTGCGCTTCATCCCTGGTGGCCAGTGGTAGGCTTTAGGTTTGCTTTTCCACTTCTGTACTTGCTTCTTGCCCGTTTTATTGTGCCTGTTTTTGTGCCCTACTGATTGTCTAATATTGTATTTACTGTACTTATATTGCCCTCGTTGTCCCTCTGTGCCCACTTTGCCTGTGTTCCCTTGCCGGTCCCGCTTCCCGCCGCTGCAACCCCTGCGGCCTCGCTCCCATATGTCCGCTCCCCCTCCTAGCTGCTGCTGTCTCCCACCTACCCTTCCTATGGCGGCCGCTGCAGGCCGCGCCAAAGGCGTTCCTACAGCAGACCCATCTGCGCCCATCCGCGCCTGGACCACGCCGAGTGCCAGAACCACTGGATGCTGCAAACACCACGACACCTGACTGCGCTACGATGCCAGCACCCTCCACGCACTCAACACTGGACGAGAACACACCTGCTCCCAGGCTACCCGAAGTGCACCCAAGGACCCTTCCCCTGCCCCGCCAAATCTCCACCCAGGAAAGAACCCAACTACCTCAGATGCATCCTCCTCAATACCCGCTCTGCCTGCAAACACACTGTTGAACCCTGGGACCTTTTTGACTCAACCTCCCCAGACCTTGCCTTCCTGATGGAGACCTGGCTGAACCCCACCTCAGCTCCCGACATCACCATAGCGTTCCCGCACGGCTATAAGATCACCCGCAAGGACCGCACTAACAGAGTAGGAGGAGGAATCGCCATCTTCTACAAGAACACCCTCAGAGTCTCCACTAACACCGACGACACCCTGTGCACCACCAAACACCTTGACTTCCAGATCCACACCGACCCTAACCCCTCCCTCAGAGGAACCCTCGTCTACTAACCTCCCAGACCCCGGCCACAGTACAGCGACTCCATCGCCGACTTCATCAGTCCTCTGGACTACATCCTCCTCGGGGACCTGAACTTCCATCTCTAGAACAACAACGACAGCAACTCCACCTCCCTGATCGACAACCTCGGAATCAACACCAACCCCCTCTGCCGGCCAGAGGCTTGACCCCATCTTCTCCGCAAGCCCCCACATTTCCTTCAATTGCACCACCGAACCCCATAGGACCCACCATCACTGCATCCACTTCACCTGCAGGAAGCCCAAACACACACCACCGCACCCAACCGATGTCTCGTCGCTACTGGAGTAAAGTCACCAACAACCAGCTAACCACCACCCTCGCCCAGAGCCCACCCGCTGACCCCACCGACCCCGACACTGCCGCCCGCAACCTCAGGCAGTGGATCGACGACTGCGCCAACACCCTCGCCCCGATCAAGACACCCTCCAACAGCCACACCAGCAAGAAAGCAACCTGGTTCACTGAAGACCTCCAGGCCTCCAAATGAACATGCCGAAAACTGGAGAAGAACTGGCTATGTGAACAAACACTGGACAGCTACGTTGCCCGCATGAACGCCACCCGCAGACACCATCACTTCATCAGATCCGCAAAAATGGCCTCATTCAAAGACCGCCTAGTTAACAACACATACAACAGCAAAGAGCTCTTCAACATCGTGAAGGAACTTTCCAACCCCAGCCCTAACACCGACGACATCCCACCTTCACAAGACCTGTGCGCTCGCTGGCCACCTTCTTCCACTGCAAGATTGGCAACATCCACAACAGCTTCAACGTCACGACCGCCCCGACAACCACTGAGACCCCCACCCCCACGACCACCAACCGCACCAACCGCCTACTCTCCTGGACCAGCATCAATGACGAGACACCAGCAAGATCATGAACACCATCCACTCCGTATCACACAGTCATCGCAACCCATCTCTGGAAAGTAATCAACATCTCCTTCAAGACAGCAACCTTCCCGGAAAGCTGGAAGCACGCCGAGATCAACGCCTTACTCAAGAAACCCAAGGCAGACCCCAAGGACCTCAAGAACTTCCGGGCCATCTCCCTGCTCCCGTTTCCAGCCAAGCCCTCATCCTCCTGGACCTGTCAGCTGCCTTGAACACGGTCTGCCACAGCACAATTCGAACACGCCTACACGCCTACACGCTGGGATCCAAGAGAAGGCCCTGGACTGGACCACATCCTTCCTCTCCGGCAGAACACAGAGCGTCCACCTCCCTCCCTTCCGCTCCAATGCCACCGAGATCATCTGCGGCGTACCCCAGGGCTCAACCCTCAGCCCGACGCTGTCCAACATCTTCTTGGCACCCCTCACCCATGTCGCCCAATAGCACGACCTCAACATCATCTCCTATGCCGATGACACGCAGCTGATCTTCTCCCTCACCAAAGACTCTCACACGGCCAAAACCATCCTCCACAAAGGAATGAAGGCCATCGCCGAATAGATGAGGAACAGCCAACTGAAGCTGAAATCAGACAAGATGGAGGTCCTCATCCTCGGATCCACCCCTTCAGCCTGGGATGACTCCTGGTAGCCGACAACACTGGGAACTGCCCCAACACCCACCAACCACACACGCAACCTATGAGTCATCCTCGACTCCACCCTCTCCATGACTAAGCAGGCCAATGCCGTCTCCTCCTCCTGCTTCAACACCCTCCACATGCTCTGCAGGATCTTCAAGTGGATCCCCACCGAAACAAGAAGAACAGTCACCCAGGCCCTCATCACCAGCAGGTTGGACTACGGAAATGCCTTCTACGCAGGAACTTCGGCCAAGCTCTGAGACGACTGCAACGCATCCAGAATGCCTCCGCACATCTTATCCTCGACATCCCCCGCCGCAGCCACATCATACCCCATCTGAGAGACCTGCACTGGCTCCTCGTCAACAAGAGGATAACCTTCAAGATTCTCATCCAGGCACACAAAGCACTTCACAACACCGGACGAGCATACCTCAACAGACGACTCAGCTTCTACACCCCCACCCGTCAGCTCCGCTCTGCTGGCTCACACTCGCCACAGTTCCCTGCATCCAAAGAATGACTGCCGGCGGCAGATCTTTCTCCCACCTCGCCGCCAAGACCTGGAACACCCTCCCCACCCGCCTACGGCAGACGCAAGACCTGCTGGCCTTCAGAAGACTCCTCAAGACCTGGGTCTATGAGCAGTAGCAGCACCCCCCCCCCACACTGCCTTGAGACCCTCACGGGTAAGTAGTGCACTTTACAAATGATATGATTGATTGGAACAATTGGTGGGGAAGGATAAAAGCAATAACTTGAATTCTTAGGGATAAGAAAGAACACCCAACAACTAAAAATCTCTCTACACATACAGAAACACTACTTCAGTTTAGTAATGGGTGTTGTGCCTAACTTACCATAAACCAATATCGTACATACAGCTATACTCTTATGTCATCAATTATTCTTCCCTGACCAAAGAGATTCAATTGCAGGAAGGGACACTTGCTGCACATAAACAATCATTCCTCAATGCAGGCAGCCTTGAATGCTTGTGGGCTAAATATATCACCTACTTCATGGAATAGAACATCTGATTACCTGTAGCCTACATATTCAATAAGGTGGTAACCAGACTCTTATTCAGCACTTAGTCAGCAACCAAGCTCTTAGCCAGAACTGGTGATGAACTTACATCATGTCGGTGAAGGTAGCCATAGCTTATACTAATGAGATGGTGTGAGAAATTCTATTAGACTCCATCACAAGTGGGGGAGATGAATCTTGCACAAGTACTCCCATCACTAGATAATTGGGAATTCCTGACCAACCTAAAAATGTAACTCAAAAGTACTCTCCACACTATGAAGGAGATGCTAGGACCTCCAGTACTAAGAAATTATTCCCTGGCGGACGAAAACCAGTCTGGGAGTTTTCCCAGAAAATGAAAAACACTCTCACTCACTCCAGTGTCATGCTTCATCATCGGGAACCTTATCACCATGGTTACCAGGAAAATATTGTATACGTCAACATGTTTCTGCCCCACAATTTCTGGCATCAACTGATCTGGGACATTCATCAGTGCAAAGTGCCTCTTCTTCCTAACACGTTCTATAAGTTAGGGTAGTCATTTGTTTGTTGTCCAGTTGTTTAGGGAGAAATTAATAAAGTCAGCTGCAACTTGACTAATTGGCATAGCATGTTTTGGGGCGCTGACCTACAATGATAAGGAAGAATTACAAGGCAGAGCATCAATTGTTATGTGAGTATCAGCCCATTGTGTCCCCGTTTAAGGAAAAAATCATTTAATCTCTCATGCATAACATCTTTGCTTTGAGGCACACACATGGTCACTGCAAACAGTGCTGATTAGGCAAGGAGTTTTGTACATCATTCATTTCTCCCTTTAATATATGACAAACAAAACAAGACTACACTAAGTAAGGGACAATGTTAGGGAGAAGAGGGACTTTGTCCGGATGAATGTCTTGGACCAATAAATCCTCCAAGTAAATTCCCTTTCACTACTCATTTTTTGCTGTTGTTTGTTCGCATATACTTCATCATTAGGGAGGCACACCTGAAGGTAAACATGGTGAGTAGAGATCGGATGATAAAGCATGTCACTTCAGTGACTGCAATAGATTTTTCCCCATAGTTTACCATAGGGAGACACCAAGATTCCTGCAAGGTAAAGTATAGGGAATTTTTATCTAAAATAATTCATTTGAAAATAAATATGGAAAATATTTTAACATAACATAATATTGTATATTTGCTTAATAGATTTATTTTAAATGAAGTACAACATTTAAAATGCTACTGCAAGTTCAAACTAAAAATTAAACTTACAACTAAGGAAAAAAATGCAGCAATAGTTATTAGCATTATACATATGATTAATTAAAATTAATTTAGCCATATTTTATAAAAATGTTCTGCTTCAATATTGTATATTCAAAATTGGCTAAGAGGCTGTTTGAGTAAGAGGAAAATGAATCCTTATAGCCACACGAGGGGAAGACTATGGGTTGCAGATCTTTTAATCTTGGAAGAGTTTGACATAATGGACTGGAGGAGCAGTCCATTATGTTGAAAATAAGACAGTCTTTGATGCTAGTGGACACCAATGGTTATGGACATATGACCAGGCTACCCTTTTAATAATAATAAAAATGACAGGTAAGCAAGCTATGAATAATACGTGTGTAGACAAAATTAAACAGTGAAATCGAGAATACTAGCCATGCTATTGCCAGATGTTTCTGTTTGGAAATGGTGGGTGATTTTTTGAGAAATCTGTTTGAAGCAGTAACTAACCGTAATAGCAATAATATAATATTAATAATATGAAAACAATGGTTTCTCACCTAAGCACCATAAACTTAACACTTGACTCTACCATTCCCATTTGCCCACCCATTGTAGTGCAGCAATCA
Source organism: Lissotriton helveticus (assembly GCF_964261635.1). Taxonomy (NCBI): domain Eukaryota; kingdom Metazoa; phylum Chordata; class Amphibia; order Caudata; family Salamandridae; genus Lissotriton; species Lissotriton helveticus. Next base: position 1,699,683,966 of record NC_136061.1, on the reverse strand, counting down.
CAGTTGCACTCCTGCACAAACTACACGCACCAAACATCAACCCACTGGCACAGTGGCACTATCATAAGTTGTAGAAGATTTAATACTTTGGCCTGAATCCATTCCAAAGATCTCATCGTCCCACCTATCCTGTGATGCACCCCACCACAATCATGATCATTTACCTACATAACATCCCATCTAACCACCAGCACACAACCACATCCCATCTCCACCCAAAACAGAGGAATTACACACTACATGCAACGCATGCTAAATATTTACACTTGGCCTAAGAACCAGTACCACCCTATGTGCTCCACTCAAGAAATATTCACAAAATCATCAAAATATACCAATTGAGTTAACACATTATTTTCAACACCTTTGAACAGGCTCTGCATGATTCCAGAAGCCCTGCAGCAACATACAACCCAAAAAGTCCATAGGACTTTTGTGGCAATTTACAACTGGGCAGACCAAACCCTAAGAAGCATAGTGATGGAAGGTGTAAAATACAAATATCAAAAACCCAACCCACCATGTCTGCCATGATGACCCATACTCATTACCAAATGCCATTAAGTATCCCGGGTCACACAAAAACAAGGGGGCAGATTTACAATCCCTTGCAACACTTTTGCCCCACCATTGTGTCACTTTTGTGCCGCAGCAGCATAACAAATCTGGCCAATTTACAACATGACATATCTAGGGAGATGCATCACGTTGTAAAGCCCTGCGTCACATTATACCTATGTCAGGTATAATGTATGTAGGGTGGGCGTTCCCACGCAGGAAAGGCTTTTAAAAGTAACGCAGTGAAATCTACTATTTCACTGCCTCACTTCTAGGACGCCACCGTGTCAAACGCTTACGCCTGCTTGAAGCAGGCATGAGGAGTGACGCGGTGTAGTGAGAATAGGCCACAAAATGCATTGCTGGAGTTGCATCATGCTTGCGACATGACTCCAGCAATACGTGACTTTTGCCCCAACAGATGCATCAGAATTTCTGACTCATCGGTCAATCCTTGCGCCATGGTGCGCTATATTGTAAATACGGGGCATCCATGGTGGCACAAGTGTTTCTCAGGGTGGCGCAGGGAAAGTGATGCATCTCTACTGATTCTTCACTTTATTGTAACTCTGCCCCGTGTTTGATTAAGAGATCAATTTTTGTCAGCTGCACATAGGTATTAACTGCAGGGCCCATCAGACCTTTGTCTCACACGAATGGTACAGATTATAGCAAGGCAAAACAGAATGCCAGAAGTTCAAGCTGCTATCCATCAAATTTAGTATGCTGTTGCACATTCTCAATACAATCACACTTATGTATCACCCCTTTTCTTATTGTTAAAATGGAAATTAAAGCAAAGCTTTCTCTTGGAAGTCCAAAGGATGCTATATTGTACCCAGATATGTCTGATTGTGTAAACTGCTAGTGTTCTCATCACCTACTACAGTGATGGAAAGAACAGTTAGTTACCCATCCACTTGCAAGTATGTTCTGTGAGAGGACTGAATTGTAATTTATAGTAATTTACTAAACCGGTCTCTATTTCCTGGCTCATCTACTTCAATGCATCTCTGCTGGCACTTCCAGCTAAGATATTAATCAATAGCAATCGTAAGAGCTAGCTTTACTTAGTAGAAACATGCCCAAGTAAGTCTTACATTTATGATTCCTCATGGCTTAACACAAGGCAGTGTGTGGCAAATTGTTGATATTAATTTTTAGAGACTCTTTGCCCTGGCTCCTATTAAAACTGGCCCTCTTGGGAGAAAGCAATCACAAAGCCTGCACCAAATCACTGAGACACAGTCTCACATGGGAAGCCAGGACTGCAAGTGATATTTCACTTATCAGACAGAAATGCTTATCTTTCCCTTCTTTTGTCTCCTTTTACTAGTGTAACGATAAGGCTATTTTCACTCACTCACGAATAAGGATGAGATGGCAGGAAGTGCAATATGGGATCTGAGAATTAAAAGCTTTCCGTCACCTGACAAATCTAGGCTGCTTTATTATTTGTGACTCCTGCCCACAGCGCACCTACCAAGGCACCCATCACTCCAAATAAGGTATGGCAGGTTTAAATTTAAATAAGCCTTGGGATCCCTTCGCAAAGGGGCTCTGTCAAACATGTCTGTGTTTCTGCCCACAGTGTCATCTTCTCGGTGCCGGCTTCTCCCTGTCAGTGCCATGCTGAGGTCTGCAGACTCTCTCTGCAGAGCAGCCAGTGCTGTAAGGGTGCATGCCATTAGTGTGTGTGCAACTTAACTGTCACATCTCAGAAGCCTGAGATCAGTGGCCTCTCCTCAAGGCATAATAAAGAGGTACAAAGTGAAATTTGCCATTACTCCAGGCAACACAAATTGCATTCGCTCCACGAGATGAAATCAGAAGAAATGTTCAGTGAGGTTAGCTGGATATGCTTGGTGTCACATTATACAAGGATAAAACAGCACTTTGCTGATGTGCAATAATGCTAGATTTACACTGTCTTTTTTTGTAATTATTCTTCTAACACATCTTTAAAGGGACATCTCAAATTGATGTGTTTTCTTCTTCATCTGATTTAGGGCACAAGTAATTTTCAGTCATTTGCTTTTACAAGTAGAAATGCCTTTTTGTAGCAATAACATTAGATGAAAAAAATGTTTGTTTTTAAGTACCTTAGAGAAATAGGAAAAAACCATTCCCAGATCGTGATTTGGATTGTCCATGAAATTAATATTTCTGAGTTAAAACAGCAATTTAAGAGGTAAGTTAATAGTACCCTGAAAGGAAGCTTTTAAATGATTAAATAAATAAGCTTTTTTCACAAATATATATTATTTGTGGGGACACGGAGAGGATAGTTAGAGGAATTAAAAAGAAAAGGATGTATACTTCCTAATGTACACCTTCATTTAGAGGGTAATCCTAAACATTTAATAATGCATTTCCAACATTTATAGAGCTTCTCACGTAAAAGGTACAGGCTAAAGTGAGGTGGTAAAGTGCGCTAGCAGTTGCATTGTCTAAGATGTTTGTTCTTTAGTTTATTATTGGTTATTTTATTTTACAATCAACAGCTGTACATATCTATGCACAATCGCATACATTATTTTATTTTAAAAGTTGAATTCCAAAGAGTCTCACAACCTTTATAACAACAAAACCATTAACCTGGTGTCTTATGTACTAAGATTCCTATCAAGAAATTGTAAATTGCATTAAATGACGATTTGCAATTAGCAAGTTCTTCTAGAAATCTACTAATATGAATATGGTAGAAAGAGGTGCAATTGGCACCCTGACTTCTACCGAATGCATTACGGTTTTGTGAACAATGTATGTACTAATAGGTTGATTCACAAAATACCCATACAAAGTGGGTCACAATTTACCTACCTAATTAATAAGCATGAGGACGGTCGCAAATTAAGACTTTTTTTAATTGGTTAGTGTCGCATTCATGTAAGCCTGCTGGGGTCAAACTTTCTTCAGGGCCAAGACCTGAATGTCTGTCATCAGGTGGATGGGGTGAACAACACTTTGGTGCAAAGCTTGTCCAACCAACTTTAGCACATCGTGATGCAGCACTGGAAAAGCAACTCTGGCAAAATAGGTCTGACTTGGTACCTTCCATTTCAGCCACATGGCTGCTACAAATTCTAAGAATCCCAGTCCTTCCACAAAAAAAAGGAGAGGAGGTCCAGCACAATTTTTTTGCAAGCTTCCCATTGTACAAACGTGCGATTGGGTAGTTCCGCTAGTAAGGCTCCTCCTGCCTAAACATGCCTGTAATAGTAGCCTGGATTGTCTTTGTTCTGGGACCACTGATACGGATGTCTATTGAGAAGTAGATAGTGGTGGTAGACTCAATGTGTATCATGGAGGAGCAGTCACTGTATGCTGTGGTGTCTTCAACTGACACTGAATCTTGTGCCTTTGTGAAGTCACAGAGGTGGGTAAATCTGCTGGTGCACTGTTGGGGACAGGGCTGCTTTGCATGAATATGTCACCCTCTTCTTCTTCAACATCACCTTCCACCGTGAGTAGAGTTGAGGCTGATGTGCCCTGGCTCTCCTCACCACCAAATCCAGGTTCAGCAATTGTTTTAAGGTGCTCCTCCCACTTGATTGTGTGGTGTTTTTTCATATGGTTCGTTTGGCCTCCAGTACCATAATGTGTACCAGGCATCCCTCGACGAACATTCGTGTGGCAGATGGTCCATACTGCATTGTGCTCACACTCTTTGCTAATTGTAAAAAAGTCCCAATCTGGAGAGGAGTACTTTTTTACTGTGCCACCGCCAATGCCTGGAGAACAACTAGAGGTAGGAGGGCATGTCATCAATTGCCTCTCTGCTTCTCCTGAGGTAGGAGTTGGTACAGGTCTCAGCGGGGGCTTTACAAATATGGGAGCTGGTGGCATTGCTACCTGTGCCACATCCCTCAGAGCAGGTTGAATAGCAATGTCAGAATCCTCTGTGTTACCTTCCACAATGACTACCTTGTCATCGTCATCCTCCTCATCAACCCCTTTAAAAAGTCAAAGTCTTTCAGGAACTTTTCTTTACCCTTGTCTCTCCTGTTGTCTCCTGGATTTTTCCAGGTTTCACTCCATGTCCCTGTCATCATCATCAGAAATAGTGCGAGTAGAAAGTGGTGTAGTGGTACTCTTCCTTTTCCTTGCTGGAGATGCGGGAGCCAATGATTCAAAAAGAGGAGCTACTTGCTTGGAAGGAAGCTCAACCTCCTGTTCTGCTCCAACATCACTCAAATGTACTATTGCTGGCTGTGGCTGCTGTACACTTTTCTCTTTTTCCTGAAACGATTGTGTATTACTTTGCAAAAGGGACAAATCCAAGTCAACATCACTACTTATCTGCGTCGACATGATTGCAGTGGCTGCCTCACTGATATACATGATCCTGGACTTAGGTTGGTGGAGTGGCGCTGTTGATGCAGGCGCGCGCTCTATTTTTTTTTTTTTTGCGGGTTTGTATCGCGCTAGGATCATCTCCCGAAGGAATATCTCCGCGCTTTTGAGAACCTTTCAGCATGTAACAGTTGGTAAACAGATGTCATTAGTTAGGAAATAAGAAGGTTTTTAGCTGTTTCCTAAAAGGGAGATATTCCTGACAAAGTCTCAATGAGAGAGGGAGGCTGTTCCACAATCTTGGTCCAGCGATGGACAGAGCTCTTCCACCTTGTCTGGTTTTTCTGGCTCTTGGAACTTGTAAAAGGCCTTGTTCACTGGATCTCAAGGATCGAACCGGTTTATAGAGACAGAATCTATTGTTCAGATACTCTGGGCCTTTGTTCTGGAGACTTCTGTGTATGGTGCAGCCTATCTTGTATTTCACCCTTTGTTTGACAGGAAGCCAATGTAGGGTGTTCAGAAGAGGCTTCGATGGTGTACGGGGGGGCTGATTTAGAACAAGACGGGCTGCCGTGTTCTGGACTACCTGCAATCTCGCAATGACTCCCTCGTTTACTGATAGGAGCATCCCATTGCAGTAGTCCAGTCGACTCAGTATAAGGGCCTGCACTAGCGTTCTCCTAGTTGAGTCAGGGAGCAAGGGGAAGACCTTCCTCATCATAGCAATAACGTGGAAGCATGAGCCCACCACTTGATTGCTGTTTTGTTTTAGAGAGAGCTCCTGGTCCAGACGCACACCGAGATTTTTTACCACCTGCTTTGGCTCCGGGACTGGGCCAAGGTCTTGCGGCCACCAGTCTGGGGACCATAGGAGCTTTGCCTCACCGAATAGCATCACCTCCGTTTTTGCCACATTGCATTGCAGGAAGTTTGATGCCATCCAGTGAGCCACTGCCTTCATCCCCAAGGAGAAAGAGTTCCTGACCGTATCCGTAAGATGTTTAAACGGGAAGAGGAGTTGGGTGTCATCCGCGTATGACATTGGGATGAACCCATGGGATCTCATGATGTTTGCCAGGGGTGCCACGTAGATATTAAACAGGGTCGGGCTTAAGCAGGAACCCTGTGGCACCCCCTTTGAGATCCCCACCTCCTCTGACCGATAAGCACCCAGGGTGACAGTCTGGGTGCGATCTGTCAGGAAACTCCTCACCCATGCCAGAGCTACACCTTCCAGACCGATGTTAACAAGTCTGGTGGTCATGATGTCATGTGACACGGTGTCGAACTCCGCAGACAAATCCAGCAGAACCAGGATGACGGAATAACCCCCATCCTGGTACATACGTAGATCGTCTGCGACTGACAGCAAGGTGGTCTCGGTGCTATGTCTAGGCCTGAAACCCGACTGGGAGGGATCCAGTCCATGTCTCTCAGCTTGCTTGCCGGAGGCCCTTGGGGCAGGTACAAGTTTGCCGAAAAAGGTTCTGGTCAGCACCCCATTGGTGGAGTTCTACTTCTGGGCACAGGCCACTTTCTTGGTTGCACCTTTCTTTAGGGCCATCTTGACACTGTCAGTTGGGAGTGGCACTTAGCTTCATAAGCTGAAGAGATCTCTGTGTTGCAGAGGTCTTCTGCCTGGAAGTACTGTGGGTGATGTCTCCTCTCTTGTGCACCTAAAAGCAAACGAAGTACAACAGTGAAACATGACATTATTGCAGTTCAATTAGTAGTACAAACAATCAATATAATTTAGTGTGTCAACTTAAGATATTTTAAATAAATAAAAATACTGTGTATCCATTTGTAAAACCACACCAATATAAACTTTCATGGAATATGCTCAGGAAGGATAAGAAAGAGTAACAACAACAACATACAGATGCAATTGTTTGCTTTATGTGCACTAAGTTGGGATGTGGCACTCAGGGAAGTGCAGGTGACAATGTAATTATTCTTAGACAATGAATGCTGCTGTGCGCCTGTAGCAGACATGGGGTGTATGCAGGATGTTAGGAAAAGGGGAGAAAAAAACTAACAATTAAAAAGAATCAAAAGAAAAATAAGGAAATCACATTGAAAATACAATTAAATTAAAAAACTGAAAATGTAAAAATGTATTATTTTTTTATAACTTAGTGAACTTATCCTCAGGCATATAATTTATTATTCTGCTATCTTATTCATCCAAGCAAGCCTATGGCAAAAAGGCACACTGTCTGGACGCAAAAAACTGCTGCCAGCCAGTACCACATGGTTAACAACAAAAACACAGAGCAAGAAGGCATGGGGAACAAAGAGAAGACATGCAGGCCTCCGGCAAAAGCACACTAGCTGCCTACACACAATGAATACCAGTCAATTGGTCACAACAACAAGCAAGCAAGAAGGCATGGGAAACCAAAAAGATATGCAGGCCTATGGCAAAAGAACACTGGCTTACTACACAAAATGGCCGCCTGCCACATGGTCACAAAAACAAGCACGGCCACAACAAATAATACATGCGGGCCTCTGGCAAAGCACGCTAGCTGGCTACACAAATGGCTGCCAGCTATATGGCCACAACAACAAGCAGGCCAGAAGGCATGGGGAACAAAGAAGACATGCTGGCCTGTGGCAGAAAAACACTGGCTGGCTACACAATATGGCCATCAGTAACATGGGCACAACAACAACCAAGGAAGATGACATGGGGAACAAAGGAGACATGCAGACCTATGGCACAAGCACACCGGCTGGCTACACAAAATGGCTGCCAGCCACATGGTCGCAAAAACAAGCAAGCAAGAAGGCATGGGGAACAAAAAACAAATGCAGGCCTATGGCAAAGTAGACAAGCTGTCTACAAAAAATGACCACTGACCGACCACATGGTCCAATAGCAAGCAAGGAAGCATGGCCACAACCAGATGCAGGCCTATGGCACTTACTATACAAAATGGCCTCAGGCCACATGGCATGGGGATCAAAGACAAATGGTGGCTTATGGCAAACACACTCACACTGGTAATACAAAGGAGGAATGGTTTGGTAACACAGAAAAAAAGAGCATTATTTCAGCAATGCCAAAAACAAAAATGTAATGGGGTAACTAGACACATCCTCCAAAGGCATCAAATATAATTACCATACCTACACACTATTTTCTGAAAATAAAATGTGAAATAGCCCCAAAAATCTATTTAATCCAATGCCATCCATTGCCTAAATGATGTTCCAATTCAACGAACACCACAGAAACAGTTGTTTCATGTACTCATGATTAATACTAAGCCAACTGGCAGGAGGGCCCATTGGCAGACTAGACCAGATAGTGAATTGAAAGAATATTGCACACTTATTGAACACCTCTGAGAAAATGGACTGAACTGTACAACATTTTTCCTTTACAAAAGAATAAAAATTACGTGCAAAATATTAAATAGGCCCTCACTAAAACTGCGGGTCTCCCACCACAATAAATGTTAAAAAATTGAATAAAAGTATAAATAAATCCTGGTGCATTCCCCCAAACAAACAAACACCACCCTTATATACCAGTTTTCCAACGTACTTGTGAAATCTGGGGCACTTCCTTTCTGTTGGAAAAAAAAGTTAAAAAAAAAGGCTTCATGCACAAAAAAGGCAACTCCAATGGCCAGTTGGAGAAGAATATCCAGTCCAAAAGCCTCCCAGCTGCATCTTGAGCCTAGAAGCTGCTTGAACACTCCATTTTTCATCGGTACTAGATTGGTGCTGTTGTGCCAAACCAAAACACGAAGCTGTGACCAGAAAACATTCCACTGCTTTGCACCTAGAAAGGCGGACTTCGCCAGTGGAGCATAGTTTTACTCCCGGGCCTAGATGACATCTTTTGGTTATATAGCGCAATGTCAGCTTTCAAGCAATTGTATTCTCCTTTGAGGGCATCTGTTGGCCTTAGAATAAAACTGCAGCTTTCTTGGTCCTAAATGGTTGCCAATAGCAATCTCATGGTGCTCTGGGTCAAAGGAGTACTGGCCTTTTACATCTTTGGATTGTGAAGAAACTCTATTAGTATGTGTATGACGGCAGCAAAAAAAAAATATACCTGCTGAAGTGCAAAACAAAAACATTGCTTTGTATATACAGTCTTTGAATGAGATACATTAAATGTGATATTACTGTAAGCTTTTCAGATAGATAATAACGTTCCTCATGCATACTACAATAATCAAAAAGACACATCTAAGCAGATAGACAGTCATGGGAATGAAATGCAACTATATACGATTATCCAAGATATGTTTAACATTGCCTCAAGCCAAAAGTGGAAGAAGGCTGACCTGAAGTCCCTTTCTACAAGAATAGAGTATGTATTAAATACAATGGGCCTCATTCACAAGGCTTTGTGCAACACCGGAAAATCACTTTTAGTGACGGTCTGGAGGCCCACAATGCAGGTACATATCTACAAAGCCACTTAAAACCACCCTGCTTAGCTTTACATGTCCTTGTAGATATGGACTGAGGCAATGCAGAGCAAGTCACTGTATTGCCTCACTCTGCAATATGGAGGCATGCCATGGGTGTTAGGGTGGGTGTTTCCATGTAACACCCACGGCATTTAACACATTCCCAGATTTAAGAGATTTTGTAAACCTGGGAATGCATCAAAATCCTATGCTTCCCCAGGGAAGTTGTAAGGTAGAGTGCAATGAGGAGAAACACCTTTATATTTCCTCAGTTTTCCTTTTTCTATGTGTGCTGCATTCTGAAGCACATGATGAAAGAGAAAAAAGTCTCTTGTTATTGCTTTTGTGGAGGAAAGTGTCTCTTCCTGCACAAAAACAATCATACCTGCAATCCAGGCACCCTTGAACCATGTTGTAAAGGTGTCTGCATTGGCACATGGCAGCCTATTGGCACTAGCACAGGGGGAAAAGGAGAGACCATAGGACAGAGCAACAAGAAGGCCTCCGGCACTGGTCCTAGAGCAAAGTCTTGTGAATGAGGCCCAATATGGTTGCTAAAATGGTGCAAGCACCATTACTCATAGAACCTAATCCTGATGAAAGCACCTTTACACACTACAGCTATCTCTTCATAAATATGGCACTCTCCTCCCCTCTCACTAGTGCTGTCAGAGGAAATTAACTGCCGTGCTCCAACTACACACCTTTGCACCATAGAGCAAGGGTATCCGCATGAGTCTAGCATTGGTTTCGTACTGGAAGGATAGCCTTCCAGGGCAAAATAGTACACTCAGTCTAACTTTAAACAGTTTCCCACTTTGTATGTGTGTTGTAACATGCAGTACACAAAGGGGTTGATTACAATGCCTTTCGGAAGGGCTCCGAATCGAATTTGCATTTGCCGAATCGGATTCCAAACCCTTGTTTCCGACCAAATCGTACACACTTCCCAGCGATTGATTACGATGGCCGTAAACCATTAGGGCTGTCTGAATCGGTTCTGAAAGGCATTCAGACAGGTTGCATCATTTGGAGCCGAATTGTACAGCTCTATGGACTCGGCTTCCAAGCGATAGATTATGTGGACCGATTCGGACAGTTGTTCCGAATTGGTTTCTCCAGAACTAATTGGCTGTCAGAATCTATCTTTGGGGGCCTGTAGCAGACCCCCCTTCAACCATAGCCCTCTGAATGAGCCCATGGGGGTTCCCAAGGGACCCCCCCTTTACAATCATGCAAAGTGTGGCAGGGCGCACAATGTTCCCCAGACACCCTTTTTGTCAATGGGAGCTTGTGTTTTTGTTCGGATGAAGGTACAACGCGGTACATAACACTGCAGTACCATCACAACGCAGCTTTTACAACGCAAGTTGTTACCATGACTTGCGCTGTAGGGTGCTGGACTTAGGAATAGTATGATTTACTATTCCAACTCCAGCCTACGTACAGTAGGGAAGGTGTTGGAATAGTAAATCACACTATTCCTTAGTCTAGAGCTCCCTCAAGCGCTAGTCGTGTTAACGACTTGCGTTCTAAAATCCACGTAGTAATGGTACTGTGGTGTAATGGTTGTTTCCCTCTCGTTCCGAATACAGGCTCCTATTGAAGTCAAAGGAAGTCAGACCGAATCATATCTTGAAACGTCTGGATACATCCAAATCGCTCGGTCGGACTCACCTGATCTGAGTCGTCCGGAAAGTATTCCGGGACCAATTCAGTAGGAATGGTTTCCGGACAAGATTGTAATCGGCCCCAAAGTTGGAAAAGGAAGGAGAAATGAAAGCATTTCTCCTTCGTAGCGCCTACTTGAAATGGGCACTATCTTCTTACACTAAACCCTGTCTACATTTTTAAACAAATAGGTCTTAGCATCAGAAAGCTTGGGTGGTTGCATGCACCACTCATGGCATGCCCCTTGGCGCTAAGTAAAGCAAAGCAGCGCTTTGCGCTGCTTGCATTACTTTCATGTGGTTTTCCAGTGCTAGGAAAGTTAATAGGTAAAAAAGATTTTGCTTCAGTTTGTATCACTTTTGCGATACGAACACAGCATAAAACATTAGAAAATAGACCCCAAACTATTTTGTTTAACATGCTTGTTTTTTTCTTTTATTTTTTATCAAACATGTTAGCAACTGGATAAATCTTTTTTTTTTGTTTACGGGAACACATACATATACTTATCTGTTCAGATTATTTCTACCAATTCAGGGCCTACGTCATTATCTGGGTAGACCAAAATAATGCATACTATGGGCCTCATTTACAATATTTTGGTGTAGGGATGCATAGCAAGCCTTCCAGCTGCACTGGCCAACACCAAAAAAAGGGCACAAATATGCTGTAGCTATGAAATGCGGAGCAATCCTGTCCTCTTTCCCTGTGCAGGCACTCAATTAACTATCATAGTGCAAGGGTGTTTGTGTTGTAGGGATGATTGTTTTTGTGTGGGAAGGCACACCTTATTGCACAAAGGCAATCAATGGAGGTGATTCCCTCTTTCTATGTGTGTTACAGAATGCAGCTTTGACACATTCTCTGGTTTACAGCTTGTTGTAAGTATGGTATTGTGTCACATGCCATGGGTGTTATGTGGAAACACCCACTGTAGCGCGCATGGCAAGTCTCCCCATCATAGTGTGAGACAGTGCAGCAACTCTCGCTGTTTTGCCTCCTCTATATCTACAAGGCCATCTTAAGTCATGCGTTACGTGGCCTTGTATATATGCTAACCTAAAAATTGGTCAGTTGTCAAAAGCGATCCAGCAATTGACAAGCTAATGCCCAAACATCCCAGTATCACTTTTATGAAAGCGAAATCCATGAAGTACTCATTGGTTGCCAGCAGTCCAGAAACTAGAATGTCTACTAACTGGTTATCAGCTCGCAAGGGGTGTGTCAAATGTAACACTTGCAAAGCCGGCTAATATGGGAATAGCAGAACTAAATATAAAACTCCCTTTTCAGAAACACCTAAGAACATTTCTAAATTCCTTACTTGTCGTACGGAGTATGTGTTATATCTGTTGGGATGCTCATGTGGACTGCAGTATGTGGGAAGCGCCAAACTGCAAGCCCACAAATGCATACTGCAGCACATAAGGGCAATCACCAACCGAGATCAAGCGTACCCTGTCGCAAGACATTTTGAAAAGGTACACTCCAATGACTTGAAACATTTGACCTACTTCCTAATTGATGCGATACCAGACGCGGGGGAAACAGAGAAGGTAAATTACAAAGAACTGAGACACAATATATCTTGGAATTAGATACCAAGACCCCCAATAGACACAACTCAAGCGAAGATTTCCACACATGGTTATAATGAATGTGATGGATTAATATAGCATCATAACCTCTTTATGTGAGCAACCAACATAATCTCCAACTATTATCTCAAATATCAGTTATTTTATGATATTTATTTTCCCTTTCTTTTAAACATTAGAACAGTACACCGCAATATGCATTAAATTAGTATTTATACTAATATACATATAGATATTAAAAAAACTTTTTTATATAAATATTTATCTCACACAATTCCAGTTCACTCTCCCCTTCCGTTTGTAAATTATCACCATAGGATCATGGGTTGATCCTTGGTAACACCGTGTTTTTATACCATAGCACTTAAGCCCTTTTCTATAAGATAAGGACAGGACATAATACAATGTGATGCAGACCATGTCTACCAATGTGCACATTATTCCTATTCCTAGATTCCTATCAGCGTTTAACATAGAAGTTTATAAAAACAGGATAAACCCATTTAAGTGAACATAGTTAAATTATCCTCATACTGCCTATATAATGCCAATATATACCACACAAAAATGGGAATTATCACCTTCTGATTTTATTAATTGCAATTGCATGTAATTTAAAAGTCATTTGAGTTTTTATGGATTTTAACCATATATTCTTATTGTGTGATGTCATGTACATGTGTATTTATATATTTATATTTATATATATTTATGACTGCTGATTTGCACAGTGATATCAATTTGGTAGAATGTTTATATCGTATACATGATCACATATTTATTTATATATATATATTACATATTTATGTGTATATTGTGATTTGCACATGAGATGCTGTGTTTTTCTATGTGTTATTTAACGCAATTGAAACAACAGTATTTTTTGTATGTCCATGTTAATCATGTGAGTGGTACTGGTCACTTTAAATAGACTTGGGCGACTCCTAGGGACTGTCACGTGAATAAAGCCAAGGCAGGCCGAAATGCGTCATGGCGGTCATGGTGGAAGAAATGCAATAAACTAAAAAATTGAGGACTTTGTAGGGTCGGGCCTTAGGCCCTCATGCTGGTAATGAATGTAGACACAGGACACACTGGATACTCGGTGCAACTGGCCTAGAGCACGTGCGCTCGGCCTCTTTTATTGGTACTGTGTCACATGACCTGTGACATCAGTGGTGGGTGGGTGTTCAGTGTAGTTACAGGCTCAGCACTAGAATGCTGACTTGTGCTGGGCATTACATCCCTCCCCAAATTGGTTAAAAATTAAACCAAACATGAAAAAGTCCAAACACCTGTGGGGGAAAGAAAACACAGAAAATAACATTGGACTTGCGCTTTCAAAAAGAGTCTCTTTGGCTGCTTGCAAGCCGCAGGCAGTATAGTTCTTGCGTTTTGAATTAGCAGTTCTTGGTGGCACGGTTCTTAATTGTTCGGCGGGTTCATTCTTTCTCTGTCGGCTGTTCTCAGCCCTGCCTTTTGCTTTGCTCTCTTGGTGACGAATGGTTCAAGAGAGATGGATGACGTGGTTGTTGTTTGCCTTCCGGCTTCTTTTCTCCAAGCTGGTTGCGTGTTGTTTCCAGGCAGGCTTCAGTGTGTTTCTTAGCAGGTGAATAGAGTAGGTGCGAACATCCCTCTCACTAGGATGCCCCTCTCGCCGGTTTTCTTCTGCCACAAGATGTCCGGGAGGACCTCTTTGCCAGGTTTCCACTGGACTGGTGTTTTTGGTCGCGTTGCTCTACCATAGCCTTCGGGCCGTGAGCAGGGCGCTCCACGAACCTCACCGTCGTGTCCTAGTTCCACCTGAAGGTTGAGTTGTCGACTCTCTTCATTGCTCTCGAGGCTTTCATCCTCTTGGATCCTGCAGACGTGCTTCTGTAGATCTGTCTCCCGTGTGGGACTTGCTGCCACCAGAGTTCCTTGAGGCTTCTGATACTGGTTTGCCACGGGCTGGTGTGAGGTAGGTCAGGTCCTCCACTTCCGGAGTCCTGAGTAGTCTCGCCATCCAATCTTCCGCTCAAACCCCAGAGGTAGATGTCGCCAACAGTCTATCTTGCTCCCTTCTGCGTTCGCCATGTGGATGGATGACTCGTAGGTGGTTGTCATTGGTCTGCTCCGCCGGTGCTCTTACCAGGCTTGTTCTCCATTGCACTCCGGTGTTCCAGTGCCTGTCACCTTTCTTCTTTTCTTAGTGGCGGTGGCCACTCTGTTCTTTCTTCATTCTTCTTAGCTTGACAGTCGTGCCACTCTGATTGCGTCTTCCTTCTTTTCTTCTTAGTGGCAGTGGCCACTCTGTTCTTTCTTCATTCTTCTTAAGTGACTGGGTGTCACTCTGACTTCTCTTTCCTTCCTTTCTTCGGTGGCAGTGTGCCGCTCCGATCTTTCTTCTTCTCTTCTCCTCTTTTCGCAACGTACCCTGTTCCCCTTTTCTTCATCTTCTCTGGCCAGGCTTCCCCATGCAGCGCGCGCACTCTGCACGTGTCTTCCTGGTCTTGTCCTAGTCCTAGGACACTATCTTCTCATTACTCGCTTCCCAGGGTTAGCGTCGCGACCTTCACATCTTCTTCCTGTTGCTTTCGTTAATTTGTGTGGTTGAAGTTCGTGGGTCTAGGTCGTCGGACCGTGCATTGTCTGAACTTCTTGGACGTCGTGCTGGTCCCTTCTGCCGAGGTCTGGCAGGTAGGATTTGTGGTGCTGAGCTTCTTGGACGTCGTGCTGGTCCCTTCTGCCGAGGTCTGGCAGGTAGGATTTGTGGTGCTGAGCTTCTTGGACGTCGTGCTGGTCCCTTCTGCCGAGGTCTGGCAGGTAGGATTTGTGGTGCTGAGCTTCTTGGACCTCGTGCTGGTCCCTTCTGCCGAGGTCTGGCAGGTAGGATTTGTAGTGCTGAGCTTCTTGGACCTCGTGCTGGTCCCTTCTGCCAAGATCCGGCAGGTAGGCTTCTTGGTGCGACCATCTGGCTGGTCGACTTCGTGCTTTGTGACCAAGCTGAGTGGTCAGGTTGCTTCTGTGATGTATCTTCAATGCTGCGGGTTGTCTGCGCAACCCTTTCCTGTTCATCGCAGTTGAGTTGTTTTGGTGCGCATCTGGGTGCGCTCTTCATGTCTTCTCTTGTGACTTGCTGCTTTGGGCTAGTGCTGTCCGCACTGCTGCGCATTTGCGTCATGCGCTGTCGCACTTCTTGGTGCTGGGTTCCAGAACCATTGTTGGTTTGTGTGGGGGTGTTCTTACCTTCGCCATTCTGCTGCAGCGATGGCCTGTGGCCACTAGGCATCGCTGTCTCCTCTTCTGGCGTGGCGTAGATGCTTTTTGGGTGTTCGCTTCTGGAGGGTTACGTCACCACTCCATGGGTCTTCTTCTGGTCGTGCTTTTCTGTTTGGTGCTGGTTGCGATTCTTGTGAACTGCTTCGCGTGGGCGCACTTGTCGCGCGTTCTCTTGGATATCTTGTGAGGAGTCGCTGCACTCCTGGCGCGCTTCTTGTGCTTCAGGCGCGATTCTTAAGTTCTGTTGTGTTCTTGTGCTTCTGGCGCGCTCCTGCGCCGTGGCCTCACAGTGCCTTGAGTGTAGGCCTTGTATCCAGTTTTGCTGATTGTTTCTTGCGTGCCCTTCAGTTCCTTTCTGCTTGGGAGTAGCCACCTGCCAGCAGGTGGTTCTCTATCAGTCTCTAGGCAACGCTTGTATGGGGGTCATGCAGTGTTGGCTGTGTGTTTGCTTTGTCTTTGTGTTGCCTTTCAGTTCTTTTTGCTATTCTGCTCAGCTAGTGTTATCCTGCATAGGTCTTTTGATTGCGTGCTGCCAACACCTTTCCCTGTGCTGCTGCTGTGACTGTTTGGTTTATCCAGGCTTGTTTGTTTCCTTGTTGTGTCGGAGTGTGTCCACCAGGTGGCATTGCAGGGTTAGCTTGCGGTGGTTCCTAGCTGGTTTCCTTGCTCGTGGGATTTGGATCCATTTCCAGACTCTGCCTCTGTCTTCCTCCACACGATCGTCATTGGAGTAGATGGGGGTTCTGACGCTTCCTGGACCCTCTGCATGCCTGGTGAGTGTCTTTCTAATTTCTCCTGCTTCTGGGCGGCACTGAGCGTACACTGTCCCTTGAGCCTTGGTTTCTCCCCTCCCCTTGCTCTTCTCTTAGTTGTGCTGGGGCTATAGCGGGCAATGAGGTTCTCTGACCCGATGGGGGCATTCATAACTTGTGCTTCTGATTGCGAGGCGGGGCTGCCTCACTGCCTCTTTTCTCGGCCTTCCCCTCACCGCGGCAGCTTTTCTTCATTTGCACGCTGCGGGGGGGGGGGGTTGCAGGTGCCGCTCTGTACTGCAGTATGCCGCCCGTGGTTTCTTCACTTTTCACCCCCGCCGCCGCAGCCTTACACTTCACATACTGCGCGGCGGGGAAAGGGAGGAGATGGCACTGCTCGGATTAGCCGCGGGTGAGCTCCGCAGGCTCTGGCTCACTGGGGGTCGCTTCTCTGGGCACAGGCTGGGCAGCGTCTCTCCCTACAGCGGGTGCTGAGTGTCCTGCAGCAGATCCCCATATAATGCGGGTGCTCCGCAGTAGATCATTGTCCCTTGGTTGTTGGGGCATGTAGCGTTTCGCTGCGGGCAATCGCGGGTGGGCTCCGCTCACTTCAATTAATGGCCCGGCAGCTCTGCTCACGCTGCGGGCTCCTTTTCCCGACCGCCGCGGCAGCTTTAGTCAGACGCTGCGCGGCGGGGCGGAGATGGTTGCATGCAGGCCGCGGGTGGGCTCCGCGATGGCTTCTTCGTCTTTCTCGGGGCACCGCCTCAGCAGGGCGGGCTACGGCAGGCTCCAGAGGTGCGGGGTGAGCTCCCGGTCACCTTCTCCTTTTCCTCCAGGCCCGGGGCTGGACACACGCCTCGTGGGCCTCTCGGTGGCCGGACCGATTCTTCTCAGGGGTGTGCCTTTGCAGCAGGCAGCTCTCCTTCCCCTTTTCTTCGAAGTGTTCTTTTCAGCTGTGGCACGCTGGGCACAGCTCCGCCCTCGTCGCCATTGTAGGGTCGGGCCTTAGGCCCTCATGCTGGTAATGAATGTAGACACAGGACACACTGGATACTCGGTGCAACTGGCCTAGAGCACGTGCGCTCGGCCTCTTTTATTGGTATTGTGTCACATGACCTGTGACATCAGTGGTGGGTGGGTGTTCAGTGTAGTTACAGGCTCAGCACTAGAATGCTGACTTGTGCTGGGCATTACAGACTTACTTTGTGATTCGTATCCGTTTGTTCTAGTGGAGAGGATTTTCAGCAACGGAGTTTGTGGAATATGCTAACCCCTGTATGCCACCAGAACGTCACAAAATGTGATGTTCCAACAGCACACAGGGCTTCGTAAATGTGTACATGTGCAGAGGAGAAAAATGCCAAGCCACATTCTGACTGCCATTTTGAGTTGCTTCTTTAGAATTCTAACAAATGTCTTTCACAACAAGATAAGTCGGTGTGTCTTCTAATCCACCATATCTGTTCATGCATGTTCAAAGTGTTTAATGTCGTAAAAAAATGAAAATCACACTTTAAGAGATTAGTACATTTATATTTAACTCACACGTGTTTGACAGAATATGAATAGTAATAGGTTTACAACTTTCAGAATCCGACGCCCTTCACTCCAATGAAGAGATGACAAGTAAGGATCGACTACCGTGTGTATTTTTCAGCGTTTAAGTCAACTGAAAGTTTGACACGGAAAGCAAGCAGATACAAAGGTTGAAAGATAAATACTTAAATTAACCAAAGCATAGGAAATGTTATGACATGTCAATGTATATATATATACTTATGAATAGAGCGCATTAATTTATGTCTTTAAATACATTTCGAATCATGACAGAAACAAAGTCAAACTTTTCCATTCTGGAGCTTATTGACAAGTCCCTTGCGCCAACGGTGCGTCACTTTTAATATTGGAAAAAGTGACGAATCGGCTGCGCAATGGGCTTGTAAATAAGCCCATAAGAATGGCCTGTAACTGCAATCAGTTTTCATTAGGCGATTTGTAGTGATGAGAAAATAGCTGCATTCTACACTATGAACACCTGATGGCAGCACACCATAACACCAACTTTCATGTCAGCTCCTTTGGAATTGCAAAACTTATTGGTACTAAAGTATATTGCCTTCGTCTTCTTTTTGCTATTATTTTTACGTCTGATGGGGGTTTATAACCATACAAACAAATCTTATGAGACCGTGTCATAGAAGTAAATATGAAATCCTAACAATAAAATGCTTGATACAATAACTCCAGTGATACAAACTATCAGACTGAATGTAATTCGTGTTCATAAAAAGGCACATTATTTCCTGTAACAACATCCCAGATTGGCAGTTTCACATCTCTGCATAACTTTCCTTAAATAGCAGGTTGTTTGTTGGAATTCTACTTGTGAACTCACTGTGGCCAATAACTTGTAATCAGTGATCCAATTATTCCTAACAGCAAGCCCACGTGTACTCAAAATCGGGCGCATCAGGGCACATTTCTATGTTCTAGTAAATACATAATTTCTAAAATCAAGTAATGCTCAGCCGCCACTATCTCCCCATGGAAATCCACGCCCTGGTGGCCTCTCAAATTTGACAAAACAAAAAGCATATTAGATCGGTCTTTTGACTCAGCCCAGAGCTTGAAATGGAAAAATAGAAGTGCTGGTATTCTGTACTACAGTACCTGCTTGTTTCTGAGAGGTGCCGGTACTCTCCAATTAAAAGTATTACATTTCTCTTGAGATGTGCCGGTACTCTCCCTCTCAAAATAAAAAAGTGCTGGTACTCAGTACCGGATAGTACGGGCCCATTTAAAGCACTGATTCATCCCCAATATTAATATATGGCTGCACCTGCACAGTATTAACTCAGGAGGTGTACATCATACATGTATTTCTTCCTTGCAAGATGGGCTGACATTTTGACCTGTTTTTGACGGGACGGTCCTGTTTTTCATCATTTGTCTGAGCAGAATAAAAAGATTAAGAACTGCCTTGGTTATCCGAGAGGTTCAGCTGAACATGGGGAGAGTTATGTTTTCTTGTGTTTTCATTAACCCTGGGTGGGTAACTCCGCTCCGCCTAACTTTAGGACTCCTAAATGCATTCTGTGAATACCGAAAGTCTTAAAAGTAGGATTTTTCTCAGTTTAGGAGTCCTAAAGTTAGGAGTCCTAACTTTACTACTATTAAATTGAGAAAAATCCTAATTTTAAGACTTACGGTATTCACAGAATGCATTTAGGAGTCCTAAAGTTAGGAGTCCTAACTTTACTACTATTAAATTGAGAAAAATCCTAATTTTAAGACATACGGTATTCACAGAATACATTTAGGAGTCCTAAAGTTAGGAGTCCTAACTTTACTACTACTAAATTGAGAAAAATCCTAATTTTAAGACCTTCGGTATTCACAGAAGGCATTTAGGAGTCCTAAAGTTAGGAGTCCTAACTTTACTACTACTAAATTGAGAAAAATCCTAATTTTAAGACTTACGGTATTCACAGAATGCATTTAGGACTCCTAAACTTAGGAGTCCTACTTTCTGTGAATACCGAAATGAGTAAGTGTCTTCTGTGAATACCAAAATGAGTAAGTGCCTTCTGTGAATACGAAAATGGTAGTAAGTTTAGGATTTTGTCTTAAGTTAGTTCTGTGAATCGGGCCCTCTGTGACAATCTCCCAATGTTACTGCCCTGTAGCATTGGACCAGCATTGTTCCGTTATCTGTGTCAAGTGGAAATACCCTTGTGTCAGCATCTCTGTGCGTTAAAGTCCTCATTTATCCTAGTATCAGTGTTTGTGACTCATGCAATGAACGATGTGTCCCCAATCAGTACCTGTGTCAGTATATCATGCCACTGTCTAATGTTATGTCTGACTGTATAGTGTCAATATGCTTCTGCCCTGGCATCTATGTGTCAGTGTCCCAGCATAACTAACCTGAGTCGGTGTCCTAGAATTAAGGATTTTGTCCCATTTACATGCACCATGTCACATTTACCATGTTAGTATTGATGTTTGTTTCAGTACTCCCTGTGCCAGTGCCCTGGTGTCAGTTTCCTAGTTTCAGTGGAGGCCCCACTGTGTCAAAGTACTAGCCTTAGTGTCTCACATAATGGCATGGTTTGCTTTTAAACTACATATCCCATCCTCAGCCTACTAGTACCAAGGGGATAGAAGAGTCACTAGGCCTGGGGTACAGATGTACAACTGATTTGGTGATATAAAAAGTGTTTCATGGGTGATAAAGTGTACCTGGAAGTATACATTGAAAAAACAAAATGTGAAACAGCTTTTCAGGAAGAAGACCATTTTCAGAAAGGGAGAATTGAAAAGTAAAATAAGTATTTCATTATTATGTACCTTAAAGTGAAGCATATAGAATTATGATCAGATCAGGGTAATTTTTCTAGATAAACATGCAAGAGCAGTTTAACTAATCATTTGAAAATTAAAGAAACAGTTTGAGGTTTGTTTCACAATGCAATAGAGCAGTGCTTAATTTGTAAAAAAAAATTGGTAAATGAATAAGTATGTGTGACCAGAACTTTTAGTGGGAAACCGCTCACTTCCATCTCAAGTGCATCACACTTCTACCAATGTTTCTGCCCATTTCCAATACAGCATGGGAAAGGATCAAAATAAGACTGTAGCAATGGCACCTGCCTTCTTCAAGTTGGTCAAATAATGCATTTTACAGCCCTAGACCAATGTTTAATTTAAATTTGATAGAAAGCCAATACATCTGAAATAGCACTCATAAATGAAGACAATGCTTTAACGATCAGTTTTTGTTGGGCGGGAAGAGCACTTTTTTTACACCACTGCTGATTCAACTATTGCTAGTACTATGAATGAGAGTTGACTAGACTTAAAGCCTTACACTGTATGTGGTGCAAGAAATATGTGAAAGCGATATTCTCGATGACCTATTTGGGCTGGAGGTCAAGATTGGTACACACCTGGGGCCAGGTGTACAACCGTTTTTTGCAGTCCCAAAGGAGAAATCGGGCTGTTTGCAACTGCAAAATAGGTCTGCCATATGTACCAACCCTATTTTGTGGGTCGGTACCCTATTACCGGCTCGCAAAATAGGGTTTGGGACTTGCTATTATGAATGGGCATGCCAAGGGCGTCCCTTACTAATACCGAGTCATACTTCAATGTCTGAATGTTTTGTGACCGCAATCGCGGTAGCAGAACACTCGCAGTTTACCACCCATTAAAAAAAGTGGTAAGCTACTCTCAAATGGGAAGGGGTCCCCAGGGGACTCCTTCCCCTTTGTGACTGACAGTTAAAATATTTTTTTAAAGCAGACAATGGTCCCACGGACTACTGCCTATTCTTAAAAAATGAAACAGAAACCTTTTTATTCTTATTTTTTAAATGCATTCCGTTTTTCTTTAAAAAAAAACGGGCTGCATTTAAAAAAAAACTGCTTTAGTTAAAAAACAGTTACAGACATTGTGGACTGCTGACCCCAGCAGGCCACCATCCTTGGGAGTGCCAACCATTCCCAATGAGGTTGCAAATTGCACCTGCTCATGAATATTAATGAGGCAGGCAATTTGCGACCACATTAGGAATCGCAAACAGTGTCTAAGACACTGCTGTAAATTCTAGTTTGCTAGTCGCAAAATGTTGCAATTTGCGACTCGCATATTGGAAGGGTGGTACATTTTGCCCCTAGTTACTAATTAGTCCCTTTTCTGACAGTAGAGGTTCACTGAAAAATTAGGCTTTTTAATGAAGCATTATTAACTTTTTCTACATAGTACAACTTTCCTAACCTTCATCACTTAAGGCAAGAGACAAAGTGCAGCTGATAATATAGCTGTGATTTATGTGTGTGTGTGTGGGTATTGTTTGTTGTGTTGTGGCCTGTGTGCTATATGCTTAGCGTACATGGCTTCTATGTGCTGTAAACATGATGACTTATTTGTGTGTCTGTGGTCTATCTTAGTACTTCATATTTGGTGTGCTTTGTGTTGTGCTATATGTTGAAGTTTGTGTGTGCTCTTGTATAATTGGGTATGTAAAAGCTGATTGACAGGATTAGTTGTAAACCATTCAAGAGTAGCTGGTTATCCAGCAGGCAGAATAGTATGATTCCTTTGAGTTCTGTTTCTCTTGAGGTTGTTAAGCTAGACGTAAAGTCTGCAGTGCTTACTGTTTTAAAATAAATGCCAGCTCCCAAACACCTTATTAGTAAGTCGCTCTCAACTTTGCCTACTTCCGGTGTAGTGCAATGTACACTGGTTAGAACATAAGTACCAATAAATTGCAGTCTGCACTTGTTTCAGAATCTGCAGAATTCCACATTCATGCAATGTTAGATTAATCTAGAGAAGTGTGGCTCACTGGTTAGAAGCGGCAGACCCTGAAGCAGAGGTCAAGCCTGGGACCAGGGTTCAATTCCCGACGCGGCAGGGTCTTGGGCTCAATGTCCGCGTACTCGATAATTCTCGCCTCGGGGCCTACTCTAATCATGGGTCCCACTCTGCAACTCTGGGCAATAGCTTGTTTAATCTCCACAACGGCCCCAACAGCGCTGGGAGGCCTAGCTTCCCCTCGGGGGTGCCCTGGAGGGGGCATCTCACAGGGAAAGGCAGGATGGGTTCCACAGTGGTATACAGCGCCAGGATGCCCCGAGATGGGGCGGCAGTGCGCTTTACAAGTATACACACATTTACATAGTTCTTTTTTTGGTGCAGTAGCATTACTATTCCTGTTTTCCATTGCATTCTGGTATTTGTAGCTCTGAATAGAAAATAAATGCCAATCTACTAGAAACATGATTCAATGAAAAAACGAATTAATAGGTGCCTTGCAGTTCACAGGTTGACTTGAGAGCTCTTAATTGTTTTTAACAGAGGTTTTGAATCTAAATGTAAATACAATCTTGGAAAGATCAGGAAACTGCTACCATATTACTGATTCTTCTGGGCGTCCCTTCCTGTTTCAATAAGTGTCATGCCTAAAGGGGGGTGAGCGGTGCTTGGGTGGTACTGGTACCACTGTCTTTTCTCCATTCATGTAATAAAATGTGTGTATGTCACGCACAATTATCTGTGATGTTGCGTTGGTTAATTTTGTTACAAATATACAACTATTGAGCCTTAGCACAGTCACTAAAATCATGATTTATGCACCCCAGTATTGTCCTTTTGCTCTAAAACGAATCCAGGCAAACTGCTCAACTTTAGAGCTTCTAGCATTTTTCTCATATGCTTTGCCATCAGATCGTCTTTTGTTCTCCTGCATAAATATCACGATGCAAGGTAGATTTCTTCTTGCATCGAGGAAAGAGAATGAGGCGCCTGAGGAAGACAGTCAATTAAGGATGTTCCTAGGTACAGTGCCATATTAAAACCTCCCCTTCACCTTACAAGGCTTCGGTGGCAGGCTGAGCACTGGTGGATGGATTCTGGGCATCATCAACAGACATCCGTTTTTTGTGAATTAATTACTCCTTCGTCCAATACACAGGCATACCAGTGAACTGAGCACTGATAGCTTTGAAAGTTCAAAAATTACCATGCACACCAATGTGGTGGAGTTGGTGAAAGGGCAGAGGTCACGCTGCTAATTTCACTTCCGCCCCATCACTTCCTCAGGCGGTGAGCACTCCAGTCTTCCCTCACTCTCCTTATTTAATCCGATGCAGGAGCGCACATGCAGTGGACTATGACAGGGCTACTGATGCTTCACCAACTCACTTTCTCTCCTGATGGGACACTCTAGCTTGCTTTTTAATTGTTTTTAACGTCCTCACTGTTTTCAATAACACTCCCTACCTGTGCTCCTTTTAATGTTGTCTTCCTTGCACTCCTTCTACCTTTTGCGCTGGTCCGCCGCGGCCGTAGTGCGAAATGAGCGGAAGGCAGAGGTCACACTGCTAATTTCACTTCTGCCCCTTCAATTAATCGGGGCATGATCACTCCAGTCTTCCCTCGCTCTCCTTCTTTAATCCAATGCAGGAGAAGACGCGCAGTGGACGTGCGCAGTCTGAGCGCCAATGGCAAGCCTGTCTGCGCCTGTCCATGTCCATCCAGGGCCTGAGGTCAGAAACCCCTAGAGCTTATACCTCACTTTCCCATCATAATCTCAGGCCCACACCGATGCTCTTTGTCAGACTCTTAATCTGAGGGGGTCCTCAATTTCACTGGACTCACTGTCAGTTTGAAAGGATTGGTAATCCCCAGCCTAAATCTATGTTAGCCTCCTCTGCTAAGTAGATCTCCTTTCAGCCCATGGGTAAGGGCCTGCTGATCTTCCCCAGCCTAAAAACATTACATGCATTAACTTAAATTGTCACTCCCTCCTGAAGAATCAGGTACATTTATTTAGTTTTCTCCTTGATGCTGGACCTGATGTGTTCTTTTTACCAGAAACTTGGCTTCACAGCGGCTCTTCACCTGACATAATTTCTGCTCTTCCCACCAATGTTTCCCTACTAGGGATAAATAGACCACCTAGAATAGGAGGAGGCATTGGCACTATTTACAAAAAGGATTACAAATGCAATATTAAGGACCTACCGATTCATAATTCATAAAACTTTACACTTCTCCATTTTTTTTACCTCCAAAATTCACCCTCTCAGGGGGTCTTATTTATCGCCCCCATGGGCCTTCTAGCAACTGGAGTTCAGCATTACCTGACTATTTGGCTCCTCATGTTTTACAGGCAACCAATTTTATCTTGCTTCATGACATCAACCTACATCTTGAGAATCCCAAGAATATTCTAGCCTTGACCTTCATAGATGACTTGAGCTCACTGAACCTTTCCCTTCTTAATTATGCCACCATCCACATTGCGGGCCTCCTCCTAGACGCCATTTTCTCCAACCTCTCCACCCTTTTTGTTGATCCTTCACCCCAACTTTGTTGGACTGATCATTATGCAGTACTGTGTAATATTCCAGTCCCTTGCTTTCTCATTATGCGGCCTGCAACATGACTTACGAATCAACATTGGGCTAAATTGGATATGCCTGAGCTCAATATTTGACTCCTTAATACTTGTCCTATCCTAGTAACATCAATTTTGATGCTAATCAAATCATTGTGCATCAATGGCTTAGGGATGCTACTGACGCAATTTTTCCTTTAACACCCATTACGCAAAAAAAGAATGCTTCCCCCTGCCCCGTGGTTTAATGAAGCCCTCCGATGCAAAACAAATGCTGCAAAATCTTGGTAAGGGGCTGGAGGAAGCACTATGCACCAGAGTCCAAAGCAGATTATGCTGTTGCCTTGAAAAAATATCATGCCTCCTGTAAATTGGCCTGGGCATCCTATTACACGGAGAAGATCTCCAGCACCCTTACACTGCCAAAAGACTTTGTTTAGAGTGGTGAATGAACTGTCGTCAGCTAGCACTTTTACACCGCCGCCCACTCTTTCTCAAGAACAGTGTGATGAGCTAGCCATCTTTTTCCTCAGCAAAGTAGAGCTAATCCATCTACAAATATTAGTAAATGCTCACATGCTAGTGAGTCCCCTTTTCGCTGCCACTCATGTGCTTGGTCATCTGGGACCCTCTTGCTGACCTCAGGGGTCCTGCAGGGCTCCATTTTGAGTCCACTGCTTTTTAACATTTACCTTTACCCTTTGATGGACGTGATTGGGGAGTCTGGTCTCACTCTCTTTTTTTATGCTGATGATTCGCAGATTATTTTCTCACTATCTAATGCTCAGAATCTAGATCCTTCCCCACTTAGGCAATGTCTGACTAATGTTGCCCGGTGGATGAACACAAATGCTTTAAAGCTTAGTGGCAATAAAACCAACATCATGATTCTGGGCAATAATCCCGAACTCTGGGGAGTTAACCACTCGCCGGTCTCTTTGGAACCCTTACCCATTCTGGTTGATAAAGTTAGGAATCTTGGCTTTATTATTGATAAGAATCTTTCACTTAAGCTGCAGGCCTCCAAACTCACAACCTCTTGTTTTCCATTCTCAATTGAATACTCAAAGAATGGTTTTGCAGGCCTTGGTAATGTCCAGATTGGACTTCTGGAATGTTCTGTATATGGGCACCGATAAATCAGTGAATTCACCGTTTACAGATCATCCAGAACGCGGCCGCCCTACATCTCTTTCAGCTATCTAGACATACTTCTGTTTGTCCCTTGCTCCACAAACTACACAGGCTTAAGGTCAAGAAGCGTATTCAATTTAAGGCCTTATGCTATATGTTCCAATTACGATTCAGAAAAGGGGGTGGTGATGAACAGAGTGTCTGAATTAAGCAGACCACTCTTACCCAGTCCAAAGATCAGGGCTTGATCCATCACCGTTATTTATCTCACTGCCCCATCCCAGCTCAGAACCTGGCTATATGCAAATTAGTCTGTCCCTGGCCCAATGCATCATGGGAACAGGGCAGACCAAACTACCAAGCCAATTCTTCACCAGAAAGGAGACAAGCTACCGGGGACCGGTTTCTGGCATTTCAGCCTCTTCGGCCCGGCTTGCTTGAATCCTGATGGAGCAGTGAGAAAGGGACTCATGTCTGAGTATACCCTGCCACACCTATAGTGGCCAAAAACGATTCAGAAAAGGGGGTGGTGATGAACAGAGTGTCTGAATTAAGCAGACCACTCTTACCCAGTCCAAAGATCAGGGCTTGATCCATCACCGTTATTTATCTCACTGCCCCTTCCCAGCTCAGAACCTGGCTATATGCAAATTAGTCTGTCCCTGGCCCAGTGCATCATGGGAACAGGGCAGCTTGTTTCCTTCCCAGTGTAAGAATTGGCTTTTGTAGTCTGGTCTGCCCTGTTCCCA
The DNA here is from genome assembly GCF_964261635.1 of Lissotriton helveticus. NCBI lineage: Eukaryota > Metazoa > Chordata > Amphibia > Caudata > Salamandridae > Lissotriton > Lissotriton helveticus. The sequence goes on along the minus strand of NC_136061.1, from coordinate 1,699,656,600 downwards.
TGATGCACTGGGCCAGGGACAGACTAATTTGCATACAGCCAGGTTCTGAAACTGGGATGGTGCAATGAGCTAAAAAACGGTGTTGGATCTAGCCCTGATCTCTTGACTGGGTGAGAGTATTCTGCTTAATTCAGAGACTCTGTCCATCACCATCCCTTGTTGTAAATTATTTTGTCCGCCCTAAGCGTGGAAGGGTATACTCAGATGTGAGTCCCTTGCTCATTGCACCATCAGGATTCAAGCAAGCCGATCCGAAGACGGCTGAAATGCCAGAAACCGGTCCCCGGAAACTTGTTTCCTTCCCAGTGTAAGAATTGCCTTTTGTAGTCTGGTCTGCCCTGTTCCTATGATGCACTGGGCCAGGGACAGACTAATTTACATACAGCCAGGTTCTGAAACTGGGATGGTGCAATGAGCTAAAAAACGGTGTTGGATCTAGCCCTGATCTCTTGACTGGGTGAGAGTATTCTGCTTAATTCAGAGACTCTGTCCATCACCACCCCTTGTTGTAAATTATTTTGTCCACCCTAAGCGTGGAAGGGTATACTCAGATGTGAGTCCCTTGCTCATTGCACCATCAGGATTCAAGCAAGCCGGGCCGAAGACGGCTGAAATGCCAGAAACCGGTCCCTGGAAGCTTGTTTCCTTCCCAGTGTAAGAATTGGCTTTTGTTGTCTGGTCTGCCCTGTTCCCATGATGCACTGGGCCAGGGACAGACTAATTTGCATACAGCCAGGTTCTGAAACTGGGATGGTGCAATGAGCTAAAAAACGGTGTTGGATCTAGCCCTGATCTCTTGACTGGGTGAGAGTATTCTGCTTAATTCAGAGACTCTGTCCATCACCACCCCTTGTTGTACATTATATGTTCCAATTAGGCAGGGCCTCGTCCCTTCATACATCCAAGGTCTGGTGTTAACCTATGTGCCCTCCCGACCGTTGAGATCAGCTAACCTCGCCCTGTGCACCATGCCCAGGTTTCGCCTGGCCTGCATGAAGGGCCGCTCCTTTGCATACTTAGGCCTTAAACTCTGGAGCTCCCTTCCTTTGGCTCTCAGGAATTGCCAATCTCTACTTACTTTCCATTAGAATTTGAAGACTTTGCTCTTCAACTGCTTTAAATGAGCTCAGTGGATTCTGCTTTCCGGCTTATGCACTATGTTGCTATTTGCTCCAGCGCCGGGAGACCCTTTTCGGTAGCTATACACTCTACAAGTTCTTTAATACTAATAATAATAAAAGGGAGATGTACCATAGAAGTCACAGACATTTATTTTCTCTATTTACTCACAATGAACTGGACAATTTTTTCAAAGTGGAGAAAGCAAAAATAAAGGCACTTTTGCCTTAAAAATAATAGACCAACTAAACTGATTGCACATGCCTGTCTTAGGTTGGGAATGGAAAGACAGCCTATCCTCCCTGCACCCAACACGCAGAGAAATACCCCCACCCACCACCAAGCAAATCAGTGGAAACATATGAAGGCACAAACATGCATATTGTTTAGCACATATTTAGGGTATGAAGCACTATATCCAAACAATACAATATGCAGGTTTTGACCCTGCTTTTAGCTCTTCCTAGTGCTGGTACCAGGCCATAATCTGTATTGCCTGCAGCTGACATTGCTCTCTCCCACCCGCCATCCAATGAAAGCCCTGGTCTTGCATGTCTCGATACACAAGCTCTTGATGGTGCCCTCAGAAGAATATTGAAAGATGTATTTTTATTGAGTTCACTAACACCATACCCCAGTCTTATAAACCCTGTAGTTCTGCACACCTGTAGACACATACAAGCTTGTATTTCTCTGCTATGTCTATGATAGGCTGTTGCAACAAGCAGTTTGACAAACACTTTTGTCTAAGATGAGGGTGGGGGGTGCCTTCTTCGAAGAGAAAAAGTTGTGTCAGAGAGTTTCATCTCTTCAGGAACAAACAAAGAGGATCAGGAATGGCTAGTGTGTTAAATCTTCTTCACTGCAGCACTAAAAGAAACTTTTCTCACGCACCGATTTTCTTATGAGAATGCAAAATAATTTTGCTTCCTCGCTCATCCACATGCTTCCCAAGAACTGCTTTCCCCATTTTAACAGTTTTGTGTTCACGGCCATGGGATCACAGAAGGCAATGTTGTGCAGTTCCTATAAACCTATGTAAAATCTGCACGTTTAGACAGCATACACTATAAGAATGGTGTCAGACTGATTCTAGACACCCCTACCGGGTATGTTAGCCTGTATATCAGTTAGCTCACAGTGCCACTAGAAACCCCTCTTACCAAAGAGAGAACAGTTCTTTGGCAACTATCGAACATGACATACCTGTCCCATCAGGGATCGTGGAAACAGTGTGACACTTTTTGCTCAGTCACTCATGCTCACTTCGTCTCATAGAGATACACAGAATAAACGTTGGGGGCATTTTTCAATAAGCATTTATTGAACCAGCGTCATTCTAGTGTAAAATAGGTGCGCTGAAACAACCATTAGACAGTAACAGATATAAATGATGTAAGCACTAACAGAGTAAAAGGAAGGTATATTTCTACCATCATGCTAGAACTATGAACATATGCAAGTATATAAAATACATGATTGTAGAATGCGTACTCCTACAATGCAACCCTAACTAGATGCACATAAGTGGACCTAGCATGTAAATAGGTGTAAAAGTCAAGAGTCAACCCCATTACATGAAGTGAGAGTCTGTGGGACCCCGTCTTAGTCTTGAGATGGAGACCCTGCAAGGGACGTCAGACCACTGCGAGCTGGAGTGTCTGCATGCACGTTCCTCAGCTTCTTGCGTCAGTGTGTTGGCATGGAAGTCCTTTTCTCCTCTGACACCTCAGCAAGATATGGTGTTTATGTACCCAAAGTGGTACCCCCTGGGTATATACTTTGGTGTGTCATGTCAGACTAGGATGACGGAAGGAATGACCCTTATACACAGTCATTATGCAGGAGATGGTAGGCCTGCTGTCCAACTGTGATTCAAGAATACTCAAGCATAATGAATGAGGCTTAAGCTTTTTGGAGAAAACCCCATGTCATCTCTGGACATTATTGTAACTAGGTAAAAGGTCAGTACTAAGAACAGTCTTGCAGTGTAATAACGGGAATGTAGGTGAAAGGTGTGCTCATTACCTGAGCCAATATTTGGGTACCTATAAGGAAAATAACAGCAGAACCTCAGTCTCCCTTCTCAGCCCCAGGGTTTGACAGTGACAGAAAAAAAACATTAAGCACCAAGATAAACGTTGCCCCATTAGTGAATCAGATAGCTAGAAAACTCCACATTTTCAACTCAGATCAGTTTTGAGCTTCCAGCGACATGCTGCATGGGAGGCTGTTTGCACCTGTTCTTTCTGCAGGCAAAGGTTGTGGTAATTCACAGAAATCAACTGTAAGAAAGCATCCCTACAGAGCATACAACAGGCCACAAACTGCCAAAAATATTCAACCCACTCACCTCTCAGACCAGTCCTTCTGCTACTGGAAGATTGCCCCACAGGCCAGACCTACCCCGCTCAGCCCCCATGTACCGGCAATAGGTGCTCTGGGCTGAACACAGAGAATGCCTGCGATTTAATTTACTATGTCAAACTATAAATAGAATCGAAACCTGACCTTCAACTTGATTCATGGCCAAAGCATCTGTGCTGCAGTATTCTATTTTCTGTTTATTTTGTAAATAGATTTTATCAGCATTTATAATAAGACATGCTGCACAAATTCAAACAACCTATCCCCACTATCACTACCCTTTCTTAAGTCCAGTCCCCATTGTAGTATGTTACAACACATATTTATTTTGCAAAATTCATTTTTACCCATTTTCTTCCCCAGAATCATCTAAATGATCTGATTCAAGAACATTTTTAATTGATCTTCTTCCTTTCTTCATATGACTATACACTAATGCAAATGTCCCAAATGATAAAATCACCCTGTCACTATACAAAAACCCCATATGCTGTTTGAAGAGAAATGTTGTTCCTGTTTTGGCTTGGGGCGTGGTGGATAGGACCTGGGAGAAATCTGCTTCTTCCTGTCGTTCTGTGCAAAATCATTACAATGTTGCTGCTTTCCCTGTCCGAAAGTCTCGGATCCTGGCCCTAGTAGCACCTTTCTCTGCAGGAAGATTCTGAGTCCTAAAGTCTCCCCAAAAGCGAAAGACAGCTGTGTAAAATGTGAGGCCCCATTTCATGCCCCTGGGAGGACCTCACCAGTACCATAAGTATTGCATAGCAAGCTTTCATCTGAAAGAAATCACTGGCATGCTGGCAGTTGCAATTAAGGGTGGTGGGACAGGGATTGTTATGGGGTTTCCCCATCCCTTAAGTCCCTCTCACTCCTGTGGCTATGGCCCTGCCTCTCAGTCAATGCAAGAATTTAATGCAAGACCATGCAAGAGCATTACACTGAGATTTGGAAAGCCCTTGGCTAGCAGCTCCAAGGTAAATTTAAGCTCCTCTAATTTTTCCATCTTTAATCTGGAAACCTTTTTTCAACTTCTCCAGTGCAATCATATTCAGTAAGGTATCAGGAGCTGCCTGTTAGGGCCAGTATTCATAATCAAGGAAATAACATAGGGCAATGATCCAGACCAACCCGAGGAATGTACGAACTCTCAGTGACAAAACATCTCTCTAACAAACTGGTGCTTCACAAGTGTCCAAATTTAATCTACATCATGGAATAAAAATCTCTGGCCCACAAATAGGAGTGCCAGTAACCTAAGCCAGATAGGCCTTCCTAAAGGCCAAGACTAAATATCCACCAATGTTGTGGTTAGAGCTGGGCCAAACACTAAATATAGGATTAACTTTTACAGATGGCCGTATGTTATTGGACATTGCAGCGACAGCCCTTGATATAATTTTCACCCGGTCATGCATGGGAATAACCATTGCTTTGCTGATTCACAAACTGTTGAACATTTGCCCTCAAATAAACCAGGGAAGACTGTTGACTTGAATCTCAGCATGTGGACCCCTAGCTCTGACACAACGTGGCAACCATTTTGAAGGAGAGGTGGAGACAAAGAAGGCTGAGTAGTAGCTCCCATGCTGAAGCCTTCTTGTTTTTCAAATTTAAGGACGTAAGCTGAAATGTTAACTGCCTACAAGCAATATTTTTACAATTTCATGATTTTCAGGGATACTTTGAAGGTTTTATGGCTGTCAGGTTATGAAAATAGGACACATTCTAGCAGTACAAAAGACCTGTTGGCATTAAAGACTAGATAGACTGAATCTCAGTTCAAGTTTAAGTTTATTTGCATATTCGATGTAAACATTTCATTATGGCTAACACAATAGAAAAATCAAAAAATATATAAAGCATATCCTAAAAGGTTCTCTATTGATCACCATTCCCAATCCAATGCTGAAACGGAAGAACCAACAAGTCAATGAATTTTACAGCACAAGTGCAGTACTGTTTTGAACAGCCTTGAAGAGTTAAAAATGTAGGCCGTCTAAACAATGTATGTCAAAAACAATTTAAACAATGACTTCGAAAACATTTTCTCACAGCAATTAATCCAATACCATACATAGAAAATGTTTCAGGTTCTGTTGGACTGTCCCACAAATAAGGCAGGTAGACCCAAGAGCTACAAATGACACATCCCAAAATACTTTACTTTCAGAGAGATGGAAATAATAGAATAGATTCTTGAAGATACATGCTACAGATTTCCTATTGCATCACAGCCAATACAGTCCTTTATGTAACTTATTTCACAAATACGGATCACAGGTGGTTAAACAGCAGTACAAAACAATGTTTGATTAAGGTACAACAGGCTGCTCCCAAAATGGAAAAAAAAATAGGAAGAGGCTTAACATACGTTAAAGCTCATGATTCTTCATTTTTACCTGATCACCTTTTATGAAGGAATGTGGGGCAAGGGAAATAGCCAAAAGTGGTGACCAGACTATGCATATTTTAAGTAGACTCAGTAAATAATTTGAGTATCAATAAAAGCAGATGAATAGCTTTCTGCACCTCTACCTATTGTTATCTCCTAACTTTTCTGAGTAATCTTATTTTTCATGCTTCATGAATGAATCAGGCTTGAAAGGATATCTCAGAAGGCGGTGAGTGACATTTGCAATTTTTTTCAAAATATGCATAATTTACATAACGTTTTGCAAAATACATTTTGCAAAATAAATTTGATCAATATCTCTAGTAAGTTGTCTCTACATTGGTGTACCTTACACATAAAAGTCACCTGAGATAAAGATGGGAAACTAGTGGAGTACCAAATGTCTTGTTTGAGGAGAAATGTCTCACTCAAGGAGGAAAGGTCAATGGGCAAAATAGTTTTAAATGTAATACAGTCCCATTTTCTTTCAAAAGAGAATCACTGTCCTAAATGCCTTCTGTGAATACCGAAAGTCTTAAAATTAGGATTTTTCTCAATTTAGTAGTAGTAAAGTTAGGACTCCTAACTTTAGGACTCCTAAATGCCTTCTGTGAATACTGAAAGTCTTAAAATTAGGATTTTTCTCAATTTAGTAGTAGTAAAGTTAGGACTCCTAACTTTAGGACTCCTAAATGCATTCTGTGAATACCGTAAGTCTTAATATTAGGATTTCAGTTTAGGAGTCCTAAAGTTAGGAGTCCTAACTTTACTACTACTAAATTGAGAAAAATCCTAATTTTAATACTTTTGGTATTCACAGAAGGCATTTAGGAGTCCTAAAGTTAAGAGTCCTAACTTTACTACTATTAAATTGAGAAAAATCCTAATTTTAAGACTTACGTTATTCACAGAATGCATTTAGGAGTCCTATTAATAAATTTACAGGCTGCAATTCTTTAAGCAAGTTGTTTATGTTACATTCATAACAATCTTTTCTTCTAGCTAGTCAGCTTTCAAGTGAATTTCTCAGCACTGGCAATTGTTTCGTTTAATTAGTTAAGTTTGGCTCAGCCTTGCTGAGTTTTGAGTCAAGGCCCTTTGTGTTTTTTGACTTTAGAGCGGGCAGTTAGCTCGCGAGGTCCTGTTGGGCAGAATTGTGGATGCCACAGGGTAGGAATCTTGTAGAAAGTTTTTTGGTCCATGGATGGACATGTGTATGTTGGGTTAGTTTGTGGTGTCACCTTTCTTTTCACCCTTCTTCTGAGTGTATTTAAGTGTTTAGTGTGTGCATAACTGTGTGATGGCTGAAAAAGACACGCTTGCGTACAGCGAGGAACACATTCAGAATTTGATAAGAGACCCCCCTGTGTTTGCATCGGCAGCACTTAGTCTTACAGCTAATACTCAAAACGAGTCGGACAAATTACTCAGATTACGCAAAAAGCAAAATCAGGACTGACCTCCACGGGCCTTTCCTTTTGCAACACCTACGGTCAGGGACTATTCCATTGGGACAACAAATACGTAACATCCCAGTAGTATGTACAGATGATCCGGACTCCAAAAAAGGTTTTAGCGGGATAGAAACCAAATGTAGTAGAGACTTGATGGTTCTTACCATTGAGACTGCACATAGAATATCATTAAAAGAACTGGAGGAGATAGCAACCCTGCAGAGAGAAATTGAAAACAACCAATTAATTACCGACTCTAAAACCCTTTTGGAGAAAATTGACAAAGAAATATTGGAATTTAAGGATTTCACGGTAACACAAAAAAACAATAAGTTTGATCTAGACAAAAAAAACTTTTTGCTGGAATCCGTTTACCCCTACTTGAACAAGGATTTTTACATACGTTCTGATTCACGGATATTCCTACAAGATAACCAAGGACGATCACGTCAGAAATTCTTGACTTTCTCAGATACAAGTTCATCGTCGGGAAGTGAATCTGACGTTACTGCTAGGGTTCTTCAGAATGGAAAAGGCAATCAGCCAGAACAACAACAACAACAACAACAAAATCAAACGCCTTTTTTAGGGCGAGGTCAACAGAGAGGCAGGGGACGGACTCGCTTCTCCCAACCATGGGAGATGAGGACTCGCCGGCCATTTTACAAGAATTGAATAGATCACCCATTTTCAACTTATCTGACAGGATCTTGACGACGGCAGAAATAGCCATTTTGACTAAAGGTCTCAATTTTGTTCCATCTAGACAGACAGACTTTGTTAAAATGAAGCTAGAGACACTTGAGTTTTGCCGCAAAATTCAGTTAAAAACCTTTTTTCATGAAATACAAGAAGAACAACAAGAAAAGGTCACTGGGCTCAAGAGAAAATCCACCTTCTGTCCAACAGGATCCAAAATCCCTAAGGAAGTACTGACGTTTGAACGCACAGTTCTCTCAGGAATCTCTTCAATTGAAAAAAAGAAATGTTTTGTCAAATACAACTTACCAAAAGCTGAAAAAGACGCCTTATTGACTATAAAAAAGTGATAAGACAGTGGTCGTGAAACAGGCCGATAAGGGAGGAGCAATCGTCATTTGGGACATCAATAAATATAAAACAGAAGTCCACCGGCAACTAAATGATAACAATTGCTATAGACGCATTGGGAAGGACCCGACCACGGAAATAAAAAATTCAGCTCTTTGATATGATCCACAAAGGCTTTGAACAGGGCATCGTCGGGCCGAAAGAACTGGCATTTTTACAAAACAAAAACCCTAGAACTCCGTTTTTTTACATGCTGCCCAAAATGCACAAAGATGAATTAAATCCGCCAGGCCGCCCCATAGTTTCCGGCCGTGACTCTCTTATGGAACCAGTGGCGAAGTATATCGATTTCTTTTTGAAACCGTTTATAGAAACAATTCCAGCCCACCTTAAGGATACAACGGCTTTTCTCAACAGGATAGCTACCATTCAGTTTGATCATAACACACAACTTCTAGTCACACTAGATGTGGTTTAACTCTATACTCAATACCCGCAAGAACAAGCGCTCGAGACATTGACAGTCTTTTTGGACACCAGGGAAAGACCTATGAGGGTCCTGACGGAGTTCATACTAGGG